>NC_080035.1:33076089-34490464 GCF_030020395.1 Manis pentadactyla
CTACACTTTTAAGAGATGCTTATGTGGTCTTTCCATTAAAATTCCACTAATGTGACATTTGTGAAAAGGTTTATGTTTGGACATACTTTCTTCACCATATGTGAAGCCATGGAAAGCAAAAACATCGATTAAAAGTGTTTATATATAAATTGACAGCTATCGGTTCTAAAATATTTCTAATTTCACGTGTCAAGATCTTTTTGGCCTTTTAGGGTAGTCTTGTGTGTTTCCATGTTTACAAGACCTTGGCTGTTATTATCGTTAAATTTACTCATCAGGCAGGAAGAAGGATCTTAAAAAATCATTGTTAGGCAGAGAGAAACATTAAAAGTTAAAAAAAAAAAACTTTCCACATTTAATCTGTTAAACAATGGCAAATTTCTTATGAATCAGTGATACTGTAATTGAACTGTAGACATTTTTAGAGCAAAAGCTTGCTTTGGCTTTCTCACCCTCCGATTTGGAATCTGCTCACAGTACTGCCAGCTTAACCAAAAAGGATTAACTCTCATATCCAACTGAGAACACAGATAATTCTCAGTAACTGGTAAAAAATGAAGATGAATGGGGCTGAGAGATAAGGAGCAATTAGCTCATCAGCAGTTACAGCTGTGCACTCAATCCGGATCCATCTCTTGAGTCCCGGCCCCTTTTAAAGAACCTAAGCAGAATAAGCATAGGACACCCCCACCCCAAAAAATTGCTATATCTGCCCATCATTTCTCTAGTCTTCCATTTAACTTCCTTACTCTACAAAGACACCTGTCATAGCATGCTATGTAAATTACTACCTCTCTCAGGACCTATGTCTAAAGCCAATCTTCTTTTTAAACTTTAAAAAAAAATATATATATATATATATATATAACAGAAACCAAATGACTACTGTAGACACTCTTAAATTCCCTGTCAATCGTTTCATTATAGCAGCATCATCTGTTTGAAAATATAAGCAATTCCCTCATCTAATTATAGGAAGGATTTGAGGTTCATTAACACTGCCAAGGCAGAGACTCCAATGTGCAACTGCAGAGCTCTGCTTGGCGGCCTGTGTTCTCGGTTTCCTTTTTATTTGCTTTCTCAAGGTCTCCAAGACTTTTTCCTGAAATCATAAAATTAATTTTTCCTTCCAAATAGACATGTGAGCCAGAAGAAAGGAAATGACTAGAGTATAAACTATTCTGTTTCTACAGGAATGGGTTCTTAAAAAAAAAAAAAAGATAAGAGATGCTCAGCTGGGGGACATAATTTTATCTCCCTATTTGCCTGGCCTTCCCCCCACCCCCAATTTGGTTTTTTTTTGTGTACTGTTGGTTGATGGGCAGAAGGAAGGAGAAAGGAATACTACTGCACAACACAACTGTTAATCCCAAACTCAAGTTCTTGTTTTCACTTCAAACTGCTCCATCTTTGTAACTATTGCAAGTTTAAGAAAATGAACAAATCATACAATTCAGGCATATGAAATGTATTCAGGTTTGTGGATCACTGTATCACTATACTCCTGCCTATGTTCCAGTATTCAGAAAGAGAAATTCGAAAACTTAAGATTACTTCACTTCCTTAAAGAAATAACAGCAGTTAGGGAGTTATGACTATAGTTTAAACAATGAGATTTTCTTGGGACATCTGTTTTGAGATCACATTTTGAATAGATATGAACTCATTTCCTACTAAGCAAGCAATCTACTATTGTTGATAGCTGTTTACCAGTTCTATGAGTCAGATATTAGCTAGTGGCAAAGGTCCCTCTTAAATCCTCCGAGTATTCTTTAAACTGTGTACATAGTGTTTTCCTAAAATAAAATGTTAAGAGAAGTAAAAAATGCAGTCTTTTCCTGCCTCTTGGTAAATTATAGTCCACAGAGTCTTGTACTTGGGAATAATATTTAATGTATTTATCTTTACAAAGTTGTTTCCTTTGTTGTCATTAGTTAGAGGAGTAAAATATTAGGTTTAGCAAGATTTAAACAACACAAACTATTGAGATGCTCACTATGTCAATATTTATATAATATTTTAAGACTAGAAGTAAAAGTAAAATTAAGTTTCCTTTATTTAGATTAAATCGATTATGATTAATTTAGTATCCTCAAAAATGTGCATGATGCCAAAAAGAAAAAGATAAGCAGATAAAACACAGTCACAGATACCATGGAATTGACCTTGGGTTCACTGGTTTTAAATTCTGCCTTCCCAATGTCCCCACCCAAATTTCCAAATAGCATTTTTTTAAAGCAGGTTATGTAGATCACTCCTTAAAGCAAAAAAAATAGCAATTTATCTGGTCGGTATGTTGTGGATAGTGTTGCCACTAAAAAGAATCCAGGACATTTTTCCTTCTTATCTGCAATGTAGCTCATATCAGCTAACCTGTCACAAGATAGTACTTGATATAAACAAGAGATTGCAAAGACATCTCAGTAATCAATATCAGGATGGCTACAGTATGGGAACCCCAACTAGTGCATATCATTTGTCTCAGCATCTATTTCTATGGCCAAATGAAGCATTAATTCAAATCATAAATCTATGGTGATTTAAATCTGGGAATGAGCACCTGCCCGCTTTAATGATTTATTTTGTACATTTCAGTAAGCAGGAGATTTGTCCATATGAACTGACAGGTCACCTTCAGATGCCAGGAGCAGACTGTTTATCACCATGCAGACTAGCATCTCATCTTAGCAAGTAAATATTAAACTAAAAGAATCCAATTGATTGTGGATGAGGGAGAATGGCAACATGGCCATATATTTTACTCCGTGTTGATGCCTCACTCGGATCTATCCTGAAGTCCTCCCTTCTTCCTAAAGTGATCATTCTGTTGGAAAGATGTGAGTTCAAGGTTACCATGTAAAATTGGGATATAAGATAATTATATGTCAGTGTCAAAGCTTTCCTTAAACACAATTTTTTGGGCTAATTTTTTACAATTCATATTAAGAAGAGGAAAAGGTCATCTATAACAAAAATACCTCTTCACCTCACCAAGCCAAACCAAACCAAAACAAGCAAAAACAGATCTATACTCTGGGGCAATAGGATTTCTTTACAATCAATGAAAAAAAAAAAACACAGTATTCCTATGTAGGAAAACCTGAAATGCTGAAGAACTTGTGAGCCAGATGAGCACAAGAGAAAAAATAACCCTGAAGTGACTTAAAAAATATCACTGGACTTGGGCAGGGCTGAGTAGCAAAATACATCATTTAAGTAGCACCTAGCAGAGGGGTTTCACTACTTCAAAGAGTCAAGTGATAGATTCATGAGCGCAGTAAGTTTGTATTCTGAATCACAGCCTTTGAGATTCCTGGGATTCCTCCCGGAATTCATATGCTTCGATACCACTTCCTAAGCACCTCATGTGAACTGATGCCCCTCCATCAAGTATATCCTGTTACAACTGCCCATTTACTTAGCCATCCCCCCACAGACCATATGCCCAAGTGCTGGGACTGTATTATGATTACTTTTGTGTTCCTGGAATAATCTACAAGCAAACATACAACAAAATCCAAATGACATAACAGTTGTCCCCACATTTCCTCACAGTCATTCAATTTAACAAATAATACTTAACATAGAGAACAGGAAAACAGAGGAGGATGCAGTTAATGGCTGTAAAAAGAGGAATAAATTAATTTTCTGGTGGGGAAATTTGGAGAAATAAATATAACCACAGAAGCAATACCAGAACAACTCATCTTAGTAGTGACCAAACTGCGATCAGCAGTCATCACAACAGATAAAGTGATAAATGCCTGACACACATGATCTCCTTCCATTCTGATGAGGTAGATACTATTATTTATGCCATTTTCCAGATGTGGAATGTTAGGCTCAGAAAGTTTACATAACTTTCTGAAATCACAGGGCAAGTAATTACTGAACACTTACCAAGACGCAGGCACTGTCTTCAGAATCAGAGAAGACCGATGGCCACATAAAGCAACTGCTCAATTCAGCAACTGCTTTGATCTATGCAAGCTCAACTCTCACCCTCACCATTGTTGCCCTTACCCTTCCCACCCTCCTCCTCCCCTAAAGTCTCTTTCCCTGATCTCTAGATAAAAGGGGAGGGGTGCCCAGGGAGGATAATAAATCATAAATTCTTAGAGGACAGCAGCATGTGAGAATAGAATAAAAATGACAATAACATTTCTTCCCCCAAATCAGCTACAGATATCTAACATAAATGATCTACATGCCTTAGGGACTAGCAACAGTACCAATGTTAACACAGCCTCAAAATATTAAGATCCTCTAGGGAAATTCAAATAAATTTCTGTTTTGGGTTCAAACTGGTTAGACAGTAGGTGTCAAAACTAAAAAGCAATATAAACCAGCAACTAAACACCTTAATGAAAGAAAAGTGAGTTTTTCCACCTAAAACAGAAAAGGAAATTCAAATTATTTCTATTTTAAGTCATTATAATAGTCTATATATCCAAATAATTAAGATAAACTATAATTGGGTTAGTAGGCAAATGTTATTTTATAATATCAAATATTAAATATATGTAAATGCTTAATTATAAGCCATGTTCTTATCTTATGCTTACTGGCTTCTCCAAAGTCAACTTCTGTTCCGCTGATCAAGAAATTCAAACAGAGGTATCATGTTTTAACACATTTTGTTTTATTAAATGTTATTAGATTGCCTAATTTAAATATTCTTCCTCCCAACACCACCTATTAAGAACAGCCTGCATTAAAGGCTTACTCTTCTAAAATGTTAAAAACAACAGGTATTATGTTTTGAAAAGAGAACTAAAATGTACAGTGGTCAATTACTTGTTTAAAAAAGTATCTAATTTTGCTCTATTTTATAGGCCAACGTAAAAGACTGCTATTTTTTTTTAATGGGCACTTAATAGCTCTAAAGAGAAAGTTATAATTCATTCATTTTACTTCAATACTGTTTTTAACTTTTAAAAGTCTAAATTTATGTTTGTAAACCATGGCCTAAACAATTCCCTGCCTCCATTGCCCCACTAGAAGCACCACAAAAGTAGGCCCTAATGTTTTCCTTAGGCCCCCAGTCCTAGGGCCACATTTTGTGGCTCTCTTCCATGCCTTTTCATCCTTCTAAGAATTTCCTCCACCTTGTTTAACCTTCTCTCAAATCAAACCCATCACCTCCATTTCTATTTTCCTTCTGCAGTTTTAAAAACTTCTACTTATCTCCTTTTACATTAGAAGGTGCCTTTAGGCATTACAGAAGCAGTGGCATTTTGTGTTTTGTGTATTTATTTTCAAAATTAACTTCCTATGCTAACATTCATGTCTAGTGTATGCTTCCATGGAACTGTTGGAAGAGCTACGATTACTAAAGTCCAATCTTCCTTTATTTACCCTTAACTATATGCAATGGACTGACAGTAGAGAGCTGCTGATTATCTAAAGAAATAAGCTGTTGAAACCCTACCAAAAAAAAAAAATGTAATTGAACTGCCATGAATTATTATGTCCCACATGAACATGTTGGATATGGCATCTTGCACACATCTTGTAGTACCCAAATTTCTCTTGGTAAATTATATTTGAACATAATTCTACATTTTAAAGGGAAACTATACAGTGTAGTGGTAGAACAAAATGTTTTGTGTCATCAACACATACTTGCTACAGGTATCATCAATATGTAGTTGAGCTTGACAAAAATTTCCCAAATGAATTCTGCAGAGAAAGCTGTTCTTGTTGATTTAAACAGTAGCTACTAACTTTTCTTTTCATTCGCCATGCCTCCAGAAAGAAAAAATGCAAGAGAAATTGAAGTTGTATGTTCAAAATGAGAGAAATCAGTAATTGGCTTTATACAGAAAGAATTAATTATCAACATAATTCTTATTCATAGCAGCACATGAAAAGAGTAAGTTTATGTTTCACTATTAATGCAAAGTTCTTATTTGATAACAAATGCATTAAGAATAAAAAAGATTTAGCATGCGGGTTTGTTTGTAAATATTGTTGTCACCTTACCCATAATCATTATTTTAACATTCCGACTATCAAAACTCATTTGCACTATGAAAAATGTTAACTGAATGCTTAGAGTAGAAGTTGCCGACATAAAGTTGATCCTGTGATAAAAATAATAATAATAACACTGCTGATTCTTTAGAGTGTGTGTTAGAGAAACAAAATACGATCTTCAAATTTTACACTGTTTTTGATGCTGAAAGTACCAACTTGTCGAATGGATGGCCAATAGTTTTGTTTTTGGAAAGAGAGTAATTTGGCAGCGAAATGACCACAAGTTTCAGTGAACATAAAACTTACCAACACTTGAGTTCATGTCCCCATTTTCAGAATCTGCTCCATGTTGGTTATTACTGGCATGATAGCTGCTCATAGCTTCTAATTTGATCTTTTTCACCTTCATCGCCTCCGCGATAGCTGCGTTCGTAGCAGCGGCAGCTGCTGCAGCGGCCGCCGTCAGACCTTAAAAGAGTAAATTAAAAACGAGGTAATTCCAATTCTGACTTTTCATGTAATAGTCGCTGTACTTTATATAACGCACATACAAGTCTATCGGAGCATCTGATTTCTTTATGCAGCACTCGGATAGCACATACCCACTCCCAGCGAGTAGATGACACAACACTGATACAATGGAGAGCGTGCTCTCCAAACTCCCAAATTAAATATTAGCATAAACATAATTTGGACATGGAACAATAGGAGTAGAGCTACAGCCAGAATTCTCTCTCAAACAAACCAATTGGCACATGCCATTCCCGGCTTAAGATCCTTCATAGCTGCCTAAAGTGGGGGGGAGGGGATCTGAACTGCAGCTTAATTCACAAAGCCTTTCACCAAGGAGTATAAATTCACGTGATAGCTCTCAATTTCCTCCTTCTTGGGCCACACCACGCTGAACACGCCACCAGTACCCGCACACGCCCTGCCTCTTCAAGCCCTTGCCTTCACACACCCATTCCGTGTGTCTGGAATAGCCGTGCCCACAACCCAGGTCCCTGACTTCTCACCCTTCCGCATTCCAGTCCCTGAGTCGAGTTAACCACTCTGCTGTGGTGTTTGTCAGGAGAAGTCTGTTTCTGGTCCTCCAGAGAAGAGGAGGTAGGAGTGAACATGAGATTGGACAGTTTGAGACCCAATTATGGCAGAGCAGAAAGCTAAGGCCACGCTTCATGTTTTGGCTACAGACAACCGGGAGACGTTTTTGGGCAGGGAGTTGGTGGTTTGTTTTCTTTAAATGTGTGAGCTTTTACCAAATCAGTTCACTTCATCCTGGCATCCCTCACCTGTAAAATGACAGACACTGGGACATAAGAATGACCTCTCCTAATTCTAAAACTTGAAAGTCGAACAGAGGATATGCCCCCTGCCCCCATTTCTCATGGCTATGGCTGTTTCAGAAATTCTGAGCACATTGCTCCAGGCCAGTTGGAATTTATCTGTGTGATTTATTTCTACTCCCAGCTGGTGGATTACAGGCTGTACAACTGAACACCTTTCTCCTCCTTTTCCTCCCCACTAATCATCACTTCTAGTTACTGTAGCAAATAAGTTACAGCCTCCAGAATTACAAGAAAGTGTTTCTCTCTTGAAATAGCTGCTATGTTTTTAGAGGTTAGAAGACACTACCTTTCCTTCAGATCAAAGAGGCCTTGAAAACCTTCACGCCAACACAACAAGGCCTTCAGATTGGATCTTTGCATGAAAATTGATAATTGCCACCTAAAAAGGCAATAATTTAACTCAAAGAATTCATCTGGGTCTGGACTGAACATTTATTGCCTTTTAAGTCCCAACTTGAACTGATTCTCTCATCTTCCTATGATTGAATTTTCTTCCCAGTTACTCATTTCCTTCAAAGATGTTTCAGAACATTTTCTTTCCTGTTCTCTTAAAATTCTTTGTGTTTCCCAGAAAACCTCTCTTCCTCAATTTTGCCTTGTCACAAATGTGAACATCCCACTTGTCCCTTCTCATTGCTGCCTGGTGTTGTCCCATCTCTAGTTGATGGCACCTCTAGGGTCTTTATCTTGGATTGACACACCAAGTAGACCTTGTTCCATCGTATTCAAATAAGAAAGATACATCCACAACTTGAGATATGATTGTTATCAGTGTATAGATTCTGGCTCAAATTCAGTAGCCTGGAACATAACTACGTATGATATGACCTTAGACAAGCCATAAAATCATCTTGAGTGTCGTTTCTTCATGTGTAAAGTCATTCTATTCACAAAAGGGTAATATAAGGATTAAATAAGATAAACTATGTGAAAAATGCCCTATCATGTTTAATAAAAACTAAGCATGTCTTGCATTCTAGTTCCTCGATAAGTCCAGCCCTTGATATGATTCCAGAAGGGTATCATGGGCTGGCCACAGCCCCCTCACCTAAAAGAATCTTCTCTTCACTGATTGCACTAACCCGATTTTCAAAAATACTTTTTTGTAATTTATTGATTGATCTGATCTTATTTATTGTACTCTTCTATTTTTCCCATATGACAGTTTTTTCCAGTTTTACATTTCTAATACAAATTCTAGAAGTCCCTCCTTATCCACAGAGGATACATTCCACGACCCCCAGTACACGCCTAAAACTCCATATGTACCAAATGCTATATATACAATGTGTTTTCCTATACATACTCATCTATAATAAAGTTTAATTTGTAAATTAGGCACAGTAAGAGATTAGCAACAATAACCAATAATAAAATAGAACAATTATAACATTATAATAAAAGTTATGTGAATGCGGTCTCTCTCTCAAAATACTTCAATGTGCTGTACTCACCCTTTTGCTTCTGATGATGTGAAATGATAAAATGCTTATGTGATGAAATGACATGAGGTGAGTGACACAGGTATTGTGGCATTGCTTCTGCTGATTGACCTTCTGCTGATTTGTCAGAAGGAGGATCATCTGCTTCTGTATGGATCTCGGTTACTGGGGGGTAACAAAACTACAGAGAGAGAAACCACAGACCAGGGTACTACTGTATGTGTGTGACACATACACCTGCCATAACCTAACTATAATATTTTTTCATGGTCTATTTTTAGCCCAGTTTAATGAAGGCAGGAAGAAAGTCATGACATTATCCAGTTGCTGATTTTAGTTCGACGAACTCACCTGGCTGTCTGATAAATTCAAAATTTTAATTCTTTAATAGCTTTCAAATTCAACCAATTTTCTGCATTTCCATTGGCTCCCCCCAGTTCAGGCTGCCACCTTTTCTTCCTTGGAGTCCTTAGCCTAACAGCACTCACTTTCCCCACTTCCAGTCTCTTATGGCTCATACAGTAGTCAACATAACATTGTGAAAACAAAAAGCCAATCATGACATTCAATGGTACTCCTAGAAGCAAGTCAGATGCTCTACATAGTTGCTAGGGTCCTTTGTGCTCAGCAACTTGCCTACCTGGATAGCATCATCTGTTGCCTCAGGTCCCCTTTGCCCTCTGTGTTCCAGACACATAGACTTTCTTTCATTCCTTCTAATGTACTACATTCCTTCTTCCCAGCCAGACTTTGTATACGTTGTTCCCACTTTCTGAAAGAGATCTCCGGTGTCCTGCCCCAGAGCAGCCCATACATTCATCATGAGTTGGCATAAATGTTATGCTTTTGGAGTAGCAGGCTCAAGTTCCTGATTCGTCAATCTACCTGGGAAACAGCATTTCAAAAATCAGCTCTCAAGACTTACTTCTTTTAAAGAGATAACCTTCTCTACCCTACTTACTCCTCAAGATTAGAGCTAGCAATCCCTTACTTCGGTTCTTAACCGTGTTGTATGTGAGTTTGCCAACCTTTACACATCAGAACAACTCAGCTAGCTTTTGAACCACTCCCATGGAGCTTTTAAGTCCCACCATCTGAGATTCTGGTTGCAATCCCTGAATCTGCATATTTTTGGTTGACTTTACTGTTCTTTGGGTCATTTCGATATGCAATCTAAGAAGAAAAACTCAGTCCCTTGAACTTTTTATTGCTCTTTTTTTAGGGGTGGTGAAGGCTAATGGTGTAGGTAGGGCTAGTTGCTCTAACTAGGTTATAACACCAAAAAGGACAGTGATACTTTCTTAGCATATGTATCCCAAATATCTATCACAATGCTTGGCACAAATTATCACTGAATGAAAAAACATTTATCAAACGAGATTACTTGGAAAGCCACCGGAGGTATATGGTCATTATTTTGACAATGTCAATGTAAATGATATGAAACATCATGTTGATGTTACAGTCAATGTGAATATACTAAGAATAGCAAATTTTATTAACTTAATATAAAGCATGGCTCTCCTAAGCTATGTCTGCCTAGAGCTAACAAGAATCACAACAGGCTCAGCCCCCTCTGCACTTACTATACTTCCTGTGGGCCTTGTAATGGCCCCTTTCTCAAATCTCCCCAACTTGCTGTATCTGGTAGAAACTCAGCTTAGAATCTATATACATTTGCCTTAGAAAGAAGTCTCATTGTGTATTTTATTCCCTAAAAAAGAATTTTTATTTTATAAATTTATTTTATAAAAGCATTTGAAAAGAATACATATAGTAAATTTACAAAATAATGCTAGTTTTGGGTCTATACTTATTCAAACAGAAAATATTTCTCCATGTAATGAAGAATTTACTTGTGAAACCAGTGACAACCCTTAGCATTTCCCGCACACTTTCACAGGCTGCCTATCCCTTTTCTCATTTAGAGCTCTTCTCGCCTTGCCTCAGATTCAGAAAAGTAATGTTATGCCCTCCTTCAATATCCCATCATGGAGTACCTGCAAATTTACCTCTGCTGTACCTCTTCCCAATCAAGACAACCCATTTCCTCCCCGCAAACTAGGTAATACAGTGTTTCCCAAAATAATACACTGTATGCCATCCAGCTGCAGTGCATGGCAAAGTTGGAGATTATCTTCCCACAAACTCCAGCTCTGGGATGGACTGAAGAATCTCTGTTTACCTTTCAACAGATTGATTCTGATGCTCACTGCCCTTTGTCTGATGACAGTAATTGACATTAAAATGTGTCTGCATCTTACAATAAAGCTTACTAATCAGACAGATCATTACTGCAGGGGCTTCCAAATGTGAGTATGCTTAAAAATCAACAAGGGATTTCGAGTGGGCCAAGGAATCAGAGTTTTGAGAAATACTGCTCTAGTGTGGTACAGACTTTGTAAAAATAAGCCTTCTTGTGCTTCTAGCTTACACCATAGCAAAAGCAAAGAGGCCAGTCAGGTAATGTAGCATTTTGTATATTATTGATACAGCACTGAAGCATGTCATTAACTCCAAGGACCCTTACATATACGAATCTATTTTGTATATACAGTAATTGTTACATAAACAGTTTGGATAATTAGTCCTGACTCTATAATTAATAAGTTTTTCACCAGATTTCTTTCTCTTATGGGGGGGAAATGTTTTTTATATATGTATACACTATATATTTTATGTAGATATAATATAAAGGAACAAATAAATGAATAAATGATCTCTCATACGAACAAATGATTAACTCATCTATTTTACCTCACCAAACTTTTTACACTCTCACAAAGCATTTATAGTATCTCATACCCCAAGACAAAAACATGTACTTAACTAAGAAGTCAAATGTAGTATAATTTCATTTTACTTTAAAAGGTTCTAAATACAATTTTATCATCAATGGGGAAACTCTACTATATATTTAAAATTCATTTGCCACTAATAAAACAATAGATAGAGAAATATTTCACTAAAAAAAAAAGACTTTTTCTTTCAGAGGAAGGGCAGTAAGTCATATACTGTATACTCTGAGACCTCCAAATGGCTCTGAGGAAAGGAATTGTACATCAGACTTAGGTGAAAATCCATATGCCTTATATCCTGCAAAAATATTTAGGTTTCTTTTACTTTCCCAGTTTATCTTCACAAACTATACTTGCAATTCAAAAGAAAGGATATATTTTTACACAGAATTTAGAAGCATAGCTTGCATATTATTGTCTGAATTATGATACAGACGAATTGCTGTGGGATTCTTTCTGTTCCACCCCTTCAGAGACAATTCTATATATATATATATATATTTTTTTTAACTGGCTATTGTTAGAAATTCTTTATTTTTATCTTGGTTTATAGATTTATTTTACTTTATTTTCATTTACTGATGCACCATTAAAATCTTTTAAAGTTCTTATTGAAAAAGTGACTGGCATGGAAATTACTAGCTATCTAAACTCACTATCACATAAGCGGGTGAAAAAAAGCATTCCAAAAAGCCATTCAAACTTTGGAGAACATGCGTCAAATTTATCTGGGATACTTCAACAAGTTATGTAATTCCTAAGGCTTCAAACATCTCATCTTTAAAGCAGAAATATCAGTTCTGACCTTGTAGGGGTGTTGGAGAGAATAGAGGCAAAATAATATAAGCAAAAACATGGGCACATACTAAGCACCCAGCAAATAGTCATAAAAAATATCAAGCGACCCATAATATCCATCATGTCTTTATGTTTAGTTTTACCTTTGTTCAGTTGCTCACAAAAATGCAAATATGACAAAAGCTCCTAACAGCATGGAGTGAGAATTCTGCCATTTGACAAAACAGAGATCTAAAAACCAAGCTTCTATCAAATAATTTGACTTAGTAGTCTACATTGATCAAATTTATCATAAAATCACTAAATCTCCACTCTGTGCTATGTTGATACAAAGCCTTTGCTCACTCAGATTCAGTATCTTCAAGCCAATCCATGGGTTTATCATTTGGAGGGGAAGCAGCCACTGTTACCACTTAAGAGCCTTATTTTACTTTGCAGAGATAGCATTTTTCTTTTGCTTTCAACATTTTTCAAAATAGCCTTTAAATCCTTCAAATTCCATTTGAACCAAAAAAAGAAAAGTATCCCCAGTCTATTTATTTCAAATAAGTTAGTACCCCTAGTTATAGAGAGTAGATTACAACTATAGATTATAAATATCAATAAAAGAGACATATCGCTGTCAAATTCTTTCTCTGATCTGTTTGTTTGCTCATTAACTTGAAAGGTCCAATCTTTGATCTCTGGTTTCAAAGACATCAAGATGACTTCCAAATGTTTGATATGTTGTCTACTTTTACATTGCATTCCACATAAAATGCATTTCCCAAAACCAAATGATTAAATGAAAGTTTTATATAAGAGATAGTAAGTATTCAAAGCTTCTGTGTGATAGACGTTGTATTAGTCTATGTCACTTTACCCAAAGTTAGAAGTAACCATTTTAAACATGCAGTAAATAGATTATAGCCAATGGTAGTTATTATTAATATTCTCGAATTGATAAGTTATTTATGTCTGGCATTCTTCCTACTGATTATTCAGGGAGACAGGCGGCTTATAAATATCTCATCACTCCACCATCACAGAAATTTCATCGACAGTGCTCATGCACAGCTATTAGCAATATGAATCTAACCATTACAAGAAGGAGAAAAATCGAACATGTGGCATTAATACGCAGTCCTGGTTCCTAACCATCTGATAGGCAGATGGTGTGAAGCGGATTCTCCAGCTGAAATGAAGGGGCACATCATTTAAAACCTTGTTTGCATTCTAACTGATATCAGTGCCATATTGATATACATGATACATCATGGCAGTATTTGAACAATCTAGTTTGTTTCAGTCATAAATGTTTACAGCCTTGTTTTTTTAATCTTATAAGCATGTTCAGAAGAGTGTATTTTTAATTTATGAAACCTATTGTTTACTTCTGTTGAACTAGAAGATTAGTAGAAAGCAGGAATATTAAATTACTTCAACCAGAGCAATATAACCAAGACAGATGAATAAAATAGGCTTCTATTTTCAAAAACGGATGTTAGTAAAGGAGTTTTAAAATTAGCCCAGGCATTTCGTGCATTAAATGCATTCAGTCACTTAAACAATCTAGTTTTTTTCCAAGTGTCATACAGAGAAACTTAATGCTTTACATAGTCATTCATTTAAAACTCTCACTGTGTGCAATTAATCTTGTCCAACAATTCAATTCAGAAAGTAAAACATCAAAAAGCATAGTTCAACCGTCATTACTGTTAAGTAACTTTGTGCTCCTGACAGTTCCTATAGACTCTGCAAAACTGTGGAAGGTGCATTGTAAGCTCCATATGAGTTTGAATTACAACTCAATTGAAATCACTCCAAGTCTTAGAAGAACTCTTGGCTCAGTATAACAATTCACCTTTTTTTTCCCAACTTTTCTTCCTATCCTTATTTAAATACCAGCTGTCTAACAAACTGATACTAATTTTCAGTTATTTTTGTTGCTCAATACTTTCCAAATAAACGAACATTGTGACTGAAACATGCCTGTCCTCACCCTCAAGTGATTGAACAGCAGAGATGACAGGCAACTAGAATAAAGTAACTTAATTGTGAATCAGGATAGACTGAAGATTTTGACTGTGAATCTGTCTCCTAATGCCCATTAGACTGACTCTTCTTGCCCTCTGAAACACATTTACATTCTGCAGAGAAAAGGAAAATTGATTTTTAAAGCTGCTAGTAGAAACACTCCCTATACTATTTTTCAGTTTTTCAATTGATAAGATTTTTAAATGTTTGGATTAACAAAAACCTCCAGTAGTTTAAAGAAATACACAGAAAGATGTTATTATAATATTGATAATGCCCAATCAGTCAAATAGACATCAAATTTAGCATTCTTACTCTGCATAGCTTAAAACTGCAATATCCCAGAGTGAAAGAAGTAATATTGCAGTTGTGGGGTAGGGGAGAACTCCGCGGGGGTGTCATCCGGACATGCCCCTGAGGGATTCCCATGGAATTTTTTGAGACTCTCAACTTCTGATACCTCAGTCATAGAATGAGGCTGAAAAACAATCAAATTTTTTAAATTACTATGGTTTAAAATTAGTAATTTATAAAAGTTGAACTTTGCACAACAAGGTCTTAAATATATAACTTCCACTTTTACTCCATCTATTAACATATTGCCTTTAGGAAAATATTTCTTAATAGCCACTTGGGATCTAGACTTAAAACACATGGAGATGAGAAATACTTTATCTAATGCAACCCTTTTATTTTACTGGTGATGAAACTTAGGGCCAGTGAGGTTAATCATTTCTATAAAGCCACACCATTAAATAATGATAGAGTAATCCCAATTCTCTCAACTCCCAGTTCAGCATTGACCACATGGACTCTGTCAATAAGTGTAAGAAAACCCATAGAAATACAAAGAATTACAAGAGAATTCTATGAAAACCTATATGCTAACAAGCTGGAAAACCTAGAAGAAATGGACAACTGCCTAGAAAAATACAATCTTCCAAGACTGACCAAGGAAGAAACACAAAATCTAAACAAACCAATTACCAGCAACGAAATTGAAGCGGTAATCAAAGAACTACCCAAGAACAAAACCCCTGGGCCAGATGGATTTACCTCGGAATTTTATCAGACATGCAGAGAATACATAATACCCATTCACCTTAAAGTTTTCCAAAAAATAGAAGAGGAGGGAATACTCCCAAACTCATTCTATGAAGCCAACATAACCCTAATATCAAAACCAGACAAAGACCCCACCAAAAAAGAAAATTACAGACCAATATCCCTGATGAATGTAGATGCAAAATTACTCAATAAAATATTAGCAAACCGAATTCAAAAATATATCAAAAGGATCATACACAATGACTAAGTGGGATGCATCCCAGGGATGCAAGGATGGTACACCATTCAAAAATCCATCAACATCATCCACCACATAAATAAAAAGAAGGACAAAAACCACATGATCATCTCCATAGATGCTGAAAAAGCATTTGACAAAATTTTACATCTATTCATAATAAAAACTCTCAACAAAATGGTCATAGAGGGCAAGTACCTCAACATAATAAAGGCCATATATGATAAACCCACAGCCAACATCATACTTAACAGCGAGAAGCTGAAAGCTTTTCCTCTGAGATCGGGTACAAGACAGGGATGCCCACTCTCCCCACTGTTCTTTAACAGAGTACTGGAGGTCCTAGCCACGGCAATCAGACAAAACAAAGAAATACAAGGAATCCACATTGATAAAGAAGTTAAACTGTCACTATTTGCAGATGACATGATATTGTACAGAAAAAACCCTAAAGACTTCACTCCAAAACTACTAGAACTAATATTGGAATTCAGCAAAGTTGTAGGATACAAAATTAATACACAGAAATCTGTGGCTTTCCTATACACTAACAATGAACCAATAGAAAGAGAAATCAGGAGAACAATCCCATTCACAATTGCATCAAAAATAATAAAATACCTACGAATAAACCTAACCAAGGAAGTGAAAGACCTATACCCTGAAAACTACAAGACATTCTTAAGAGAAATTAAAGAGGACACTAACAAATAGAAACTCATTCCATGCTCTTGGCTAGGAAGAATTAATATCGTCAAAATAGCCATCCTGCCCAAAGCAATATACAGATTTGATGCAATCCCTATCAAATTACCAAAGCATTCTTTAACAACCTGGAACAAATAGTATAAAAATTCATATGGAAACACCAAAGACCCTGAATAGCCAAAGCAATCCTGAGAAGGAAGATTAAAGTGGGGGGGATCTTGCTCCCCAACTTGAAGTTCTACTACAAAGCCATAGTAATCAAGACAATTTGGTAATGGCACAAGAACAGAGCCACAGACCAGTGGAACAGATTAGAGACTCCAAACATTAACCCAAACATATATGGTCAATTAATATATGATAAAGGAGCCATGGACATACAATGGCGAAATGACAGTCTCTTCAACAGATGGTGCTGGCAAAACTGGACAGCTACATGTAAGAGAATGAAACTGGATCACTGTCTAACCCCATAGGCAAAAGTAAATTCAAAATGGATCAAAGACCTGAATAGAAGTCATGCAACCATAAAACTCAGAAAAAAACATAAGCAAAAATCTCTTGGACATAAACATGAGCAACTTCTTCATGAACATATCTCCCCAGGCAAGGGATACAAATGCAAAAATGAACAAGTGGGACTACATCAAGCTGAAAAGCTTCTGTACAGCAAAGGATACCATCAATAGAACAAAAAGGTACCCTACAGTATGGGAAAATATATTCATAAATGACAGATCCAATAAAGGGCTGACATCCAAAATATATAAAGAGCTCACACACCTCAACAAACAAAAAGCAAATAATCCAATTAAAAAATGGGCAGAGGAGCTGAACAGACAGATCTCCAAAGAAGAAATTCAGATGGCCAACAGACACATGAAAAGATGCTCCTCATCTCTGGTCATCAGAGAAGTGCAAATTAAAACCACAATGAGATATCACCTCACACCAGTAAGGATCACCACCATCCAAAAGACAAACAACAACAAATGTCGGCAAGGTTGTGGGGGAAAGGGAACCCCCCTACACTTTTGGTGGGAATGTAAACTAGTTCAACCATTGTGGAAAGCAGTATGGAGGTTCCTCAAAAAGCTCAAAATAGAAATACCATTTGACCCAGGTCTTCCACTTCTAGGAATTTACCCTAAGAATGCAGCAGCCCAGTTTGAAAAAGACAGATGCACCCCTGTGTTTATCACAGCACTATTTAAAATAGCCAAGAAATGGAAGCAACCTAAGTGTCCGTCAGTAGATGAATGGATAAAGAAGATGTGGTACATATACACAATGGAATATTATTCAGCCATAAGAAGAAAACAAAGCCTACCATTTGCAACAACATGGATGGAACTAGAGGGCATTATGCTTCAGTGAGATAAACCAGGCAGAGAAAGACAAGTACCATATGATTTCACTCATCTGTGGAGTATAAGAACAAAGAAAAACTGAAGGAACAAAACAGAAGCATAATCACGAATGCAAGAATGGACTAACAGTCACCAAAGAGAAAGGGACTGGGGAGTATGGGTGGGAAGGGAGGGATAAGGGCAGGGAAAAAAGAAAGGGGTAATTACGATTAGCATGTATAATGTGGATGGGGGGCATGGGGAGGGCTGTACAACACAGAGAAGTAGTGATTCTATAGCATCTTACTGTGCTGATGGACAGTGACTGTGATAGGGTTTGTTGGGGGGACTTGGTGGGGGGCAGCCTAGTAAACATAATTTTCTGCATGTAATTGTAGATTCATGATAAAATAATAATAATAATAAGTGTAAGAAGAAAAGTGAAAAATACAGTAAACTATGGAATCATTGAAAGAAAATGAACTCCTCTGCTCAAGTAGTTTATGGACTGCATAGGAAGTCAAGGTTATAGCCACTCAGATGATGTCCGAAGTACAGACTCCACTTAGAAATCTGATCTAAATGTTCCTTGGTGATTCAGTTTTACAGAATTTAGGATATATTTGCTGCAGAAACAATGGTCATTCCATTTTAATTATGCATAAAACTTTTAACCTCTACTACTGGTGAAATATCACCTTCATATTAGCCCAATCCTATATTTTAAACATGGCACAACAAAGAAAAGGATAAGAGTGAATAAATTATTATTCTCTCCATATCTTGAATGTAGAATAGATTCTAAATAGAAACAAACTGAAATAGGTAAACTTTGACTCTAATTTTCTTTCAAGAACCCTATCATTATTTTAATCCCATTCTCCAATAAACTGGGTATTAGATGTCCACATATTTGTACAAAGCATAGTATTCCTTCATGTACATGACTCATCACTCCTGATTACTCAATGCACTGACTCCAGGCAGGTGGATGCTACTAGCCTGACAGTAGCCAATAGTATGTGACATTCTGAAAGGTTGTTTTTTAAAGGGCCTACTTGTCAATGTATTAGTGGCAGTTCAGGCAGTACAATAAGTGAAAAGATGAAATGATGTCATAAATTTAATTACCTGCAAAAGAGTCACCTCATTCACATTTTAGCCTAAAAATGATCTCCCCAAATACTCTCCTATGTTTCTCAACACCATGCAAATCCTCTTCTAAATCCTTTGATACTTCAAGAAATCTTTTTTCTTCTTCCCAATTCCAAGTAGTATGTAGACCTCTGTCAGTGTGTGGTTTTTGGTGAGAAGAGAATAAATTAAAATAGAAGTGGTCATGTTTACATATAAGTCTCCTTTGGGGGAAGTTATCTAGTAATACAAATAGCTAGAAAAGATGTGGCAACAAAATTTTTCTGATATAGTATATAAATGTTTTTCAAGAAGACTCGAGAACAAAAAGTAATTATATAATATGCATATACATGTGCATACAAACACACACACTTTATAGAGGTTAGGGTCTATGCTGGGAACAAAATACAGCTTTATTCACTAAATAACAATAGGAACACAGGAACTAGTTGAGGCGATATATTCTTCATGCCTTTGTAATTAGGTTCTTGCATTTATCTCAACATTTTATTGAATCTCCATAATCAGAGTACAAGGTAGGTATTTCCTCATTTGGTTACATGTGCTGAGAGGCCAACTGACATGGTTGGAAGAATAGGTTCAGTTGCAGTTTTAAAGTTGTACTATGAAAAAGAACAATCCTGATTAATTTAGCAAAATAGATACTCTGATGTGATAGGGAAGATTCAAAAGCAATATGGCTATGGTCCACAGTCTCCAGGAGTTGTCACCTCCTGCAGGGTGGCATGTTAAACAGATAAAGCCTTTATCTTGGCATACCTTTGTAATCACAGTCAAGTTACTTAATGTTTTTTTTTTTAGTGTAACTGAGACAAGTTACTTAAATTGTCTGATTCTGTGGCAACTTTGCAGTTTACGATTCAAGAAATAAATGATGTCTATATTTAAAACTATTTCCCTTCTGAGGTTTGATTAGTGTACTCAACCCAGCTCACCTAGGAACAGAGCAGGTGGACGTCAAGGAAAAACAACCAATGGCTGTATATTAATCATTTCTCTTTTTTGCTGCAAAAATCATGATAACAGAAAGAAACATTTAATTTCTCACATGGCAAGAAATGTGAGTCTTTGTGTATTCTGACAGAACTTTTTACTTGATTCCAAAACAATAGTAAGCCAGCAAATTTTCAATCGTCCTTACATCTCTTCACTTTAGGATCAAAGTCTGTAGTTGTATGGATCCAATGGTTTCTCTCGACCTAATTTATGTTGTACCATGAGATTCTATTAAAAGAAACTAAATCACCGCAGTAGATTTATTCACCTTAAATAATTTAAGCTAATTGAAAAAGAACCAAACTAGAACTAAAACACTTCTCTCAAGCATTCAACTTCTGCATGTCAATTAACAATTTAAACCAGCTAATCACAACAGCTTTGTGAGAAACACGGCCCTGTACTATGTACACATTTCTCTAACTCCACTGAGCTGAACATAAAAATAAACATCAATTCTGAGCTTCCAAGTATATGCATTCTATTCTGTAGTATTCAGGCAATTCTAATAAAGTATTTTCACTGTGGATTTGATGTTTTTCTCAGTTTTCTCAAACAATTTTTAAACGAACACAAAGAAAATTGAGAGAAATATCTGTAAAAAGCATATCTAATCACTCTTTTGGCATTCAGTTATGGCATTTTGAATTTATACCACGACTCAAGTAAAACAAAATTAAAAACATTATTTTTATTCACAAAGGTTACTACATCATAATAACCAGAAACTGAACTCCTATGAGTTGGCTTAAAATTTAAGAAGCCATATCTTAATATTATAATTGTTGTATTTTATTATTATAATTCTGCTTCTTGTTGCAAGACATGAAATATCATTTTGACTTAAGCCATGTTAAAAGTGGCTTATGATGTTATCACATATTCTAATATTCTAATTGTTCCATCATTATAGAATTCCATTTGTAAAAAAAAAATCAATGGTCATTTTTGTCATGCAACTATTTAATTTTGTAATTCAGCCTTTGGAATACCTGCAATATGTAGCATAATCACTTATATGACAGTGTTACTAAGAATTACAAAGCTTTTTTGCAGTAATTTTATCATATGTCTTTCTTATGAGAATTAGTAAATTCAAACATAACTTTATCTTGGAAGTAAAGCCTTTTGAAATATTGCTAATGTGCATACTGAATAAAGACAACACACTTAAGTGGACTTTTCCCCCCCTTTAAACAGCATTCATCTTTTCAAAAGCAATAGATTCTCAGTCCACACGGAGTCTATTGCATTATTCATTTCATGTGCAACCTCATGCTGGACCATAAATTGTTACTTTATCTAATCAAAGGAGACTTAACTCTACAGAAGGTCAAAGGTTTAATTTTGTGAAGTATTATCTTACACTATGAGTTTAACCGAAAAATAGAAGAAGAAAAACAGCCAAGAAACTGGTAATAAATGAACCTTTATTGCCTCAGGCATTGGCCTAGTTAATAAACTTTCATTGAAGGTTTCTTTCAACTGTTACGGACAATGAGAGGAAAAAAATCTTAAATTACAGCCATGTGTGACTTTTAAAGCAGTCATTCTTTTTTATCTCAACCTCCCTAGCTCAGGAAAAAAAAATAATAAAGGACAAAGAGAGATTGTCTTCGATCTCTTAACCAAAAATGTATGTTTCTAAACAGATGAAAAAGCGCAGATAAACTTTTCTAAAAGCAGAGGTCAGCTTTGAACAATATAAAAAAAATGCATTCTTGAGGTGTTGAATCTTAGAGAGCAATCTCTCTAGCTAAATGTAAAACACAAAAGGGAGGAGGAAGATGTCTTCTCCACAAATCTAACTCTTAAATTGTAGCCTCCTGCTTAAACTGTAGCTTAGCAGAAATGATCCTTATAATCTCACCATTAATGCACACAGTCCATTGTAGTTTTAATATTCATTAAATGTATTTCAAATAAGCACATTATGTGCTTATCTGCCCTGTTTTGAACAACAACAAAAAATATTTTCAGAAACAAAAACACTAGTAGCAATATCATTCATTCTATTTTTATGTAATTAAAATTTTTAAGAAAAAGTCTATCCTTTTAGGTGATACTCTGAAGCAACAATGGCCTGTGGGTAGTGTTGTTTTGTCTTGTCCTGTTTTTCGGTATATTCTAGAGAAGAAAATGGACTGAGTGGTTCAGAACGAATATTCCACTTTTTTAGGAGGCGCTGTATTGACTATAAAAGTCATCATGGCCTCAATTCCAACATGTCTATCTCCACACCACAGCATAAGTAAGGTAGATCCTCACATCCCCAGCAGAGCTCACATAAGCTGTGAGAAAGGGATGAAAGCCATTTCCTGTATCTTTAGATATTCTTAAACAGAAAAAATAAAGACGGCTGGCTCTCTGCTCCTACTGGACACCCTGCCAGATTCTACCCACACATCACAACGCTCTCAGCGGGGCACCCAATCCTGTTCCCACCTGGCAGCATTTGGACAGAACTGGGCTCCACTTCATTCCAGGGACATGTCCTCAGGATGCTACCTCGGCCACCTTTGAATCTGAGCATGTTAGTTGCTTACACCGGCAGCACCAGGTGAAAACACGACCAGGCTCCCGACCATGAACTACCCTCTGCACAGCTGGAAGGCAATGAGTTCTACAGGGTCAAGGAGGAAGCACGTTTATACCAGCAGCTCTGTGTCTGTCCTATTTTTGCCAAGAGCAATGAAAAAGACTTAGGAGAAAGTGGGAAATGCAGAGATTAGAGACAATTTAGCATGAATTCTTAATGGAAAAAAAGACAGGTTCTATGCACAGAGTAGTGATAAAAACACAGATCTTCAAAAAACATAGTTAAACCTCGACAGCAGAATCTGAAGCAAATTGAGACAATTAGATTCATTAACTTGAGAGGGTTTTAGAATCAACACGCAGGGTTTGATTTCATCCAAGGAACCATGAAGTGCTACTCAGAGTTCCAAGGAAAAATATTGTCAAAAGAGCAATTGATAAACATGCCCGTTTTATTTTCTGCCAAATTTACATAAATGCATACAGTAAAAGAACTAAAAGGTTAAAAAAAATGAAGAAATATCAAATGCTTTCTAGAAAATAAACACTATAATTGAATGTGTACAGCAAACGGCTAATTATAGACATTTTTGGATAAATGATTTAGAAATAGCACGGATGGTAATGCTAATTTGGTTTTTTTATTTAATATTTTTGAGAAAAGCTGAGGTACACTTAGAAGGAGACCCAAGAGTCAGAGAAGCATGGGAGAAGAAACAGGTATCTCAAATCTAATTCTTTATTCCATTAATCAAAGTTTTATGGATTTGGGAAAGTTGTGCTACAGTACACAGAGAGGATAAGAAAAAAGAAGGATCAAGGGAATTCAAAGGATTTATTAAATGTGCAGACAGTAACTCTGGCCAGTGTTTTAGCTAGATAGACACAATTAATTAATTGTAACATGGTGAAACTCTAAAATGCTGAAAGAACGTGCTCATGCCTGCAATGCAGTAATATAGCAAAATACTTATAGTCTTTCAACCACCAGGAGCTTTTGTTGGTTTTTTAACCTAATCCACAGCTTGACATAGATCCTAGAGTAATGGAACACAGTTCTTTGATTGAAATAATAACTAAACATTTCTGCACTAGCTTGGTGGCCTAAGAGAAGTCTGTCTCTCTGAAACTCGAGAAATTCAAGTTTGGAAACAAACTTCGACACTGAGTTCTGGCTTGTAAGTCCTTCAAAAAAAAAAAAAGCCTTTGAGACTGAAATATGCCCTTTCCAGTTTAACTATACCAAAAACAGACATAAAACTCCTGCAATAGCTTTTTTTTCAAACAATGAGACAGTCAAAGCAAATAATTTTCTTCAGCCACTAAAAATTTACTAATAAGACAACAGTACAGTGTTGATAATCACAAGGAGTCTAATAGATGTCACACAAAAGCTTAGTACTTCAGAAGGGACCCATTCCCTTGGTTTTTTCCATTTTGGTGTGAAAATCTGAGCAGTATCTATAAGGTCAGTCATTGTTACAAAGAAAGTGGATCCATATATTTTGTCAGTTTTAGTCACCGGGAAAATTTCAAAGTGTTCAAGAGCACAACGTTTTAGTGAGAGAAGAACAATTTCTAGGCCTTTATTTGCAGCAACCAAATATGCTCTGGTTAAATTCTGCAAGATAATTAAATACGATCTCTGTTTCACTGTGTATTCTGATCAGTTTCAAAGCACAAAGAGAATATACCACTACCATTTACCAATTTCCAGGCATCTTGTTGAAAGTACTAAGCAAAATGTAGATGAATAGAAAACTGGAAAGGCATGGATAGCACTAAAGATACCTAAGGCTATATCCAAATTATGGCTTTGTGTTTGGATGCCAGGCTTATAATATTAAGTAATGAAAATGACTTTTTACTTAGTGCCTGCCATCTGATACTATTAAATCACTTTATAAATATGTTAATAAAAATGATGCTTGGATGACAACGGAACCAGTCTGCACGCTGTCACAAATGTGAAGTCTTGACATATTTTATCATTGCTGTAAAGCATGAGTCATGAAGCTGGGTGGGAAATAGAGGGCAAGTAAGAAAAATACTCAAATTAAGTAAAAAGTATATAATCCTAAGAACATAGCGGTCCTTCTAAAAGGAATTCCAGGAACACAGCTAACTGGTTAAGTCAGCAGGTCAACAGTTTCTAGAACTCAGATTCTTCCTACATTTCCTTTCTGCTCTCCTTGATAAATTGGGAAACACCTCTATGTTAGCAAGTTGGCTACAAGAATTCTAGGTATCTAAGCAAAAAGTAAGGAGCTATTTATTCTATATATTTATTTTTATCCCCAAAGAAGTCTTTCCCAGGGGAAGTCCTAAAGATTCACCCCTCATGAGCGTATCACCAGAACACTCCCAACCAATCATGGCAAAGAGAATGGTCCACAACGACCCACACGTGGGATGGAACATAGGACTGAGTCCTCATGGTTGGAGGGAAAATATGACTTCCTCAATAAAATGAAGGTTTTGCTATAAAGGAAGGGAGTGGTAAGTGGTTTAGGGATAGCAACTAAAAAGGACTATAATAAAAGCTTATTTGGAAATAATGATAAAGAAAAATAGTCTCAAATGGAAGTCTAATTACATTGCTGTTCCAAATCCTCCATCATGTTTAATCTTCCCATGTTTGCTCCACAGTCCACATGTACCTGGACTCAGAGGATACCACTGTTTTTCTCAAGGCACCATTTTACTTCTAATAATGAAGTCCTTATACAGAAAAGTTCCAGAAAATTGTAAAAGTGGCCTTGATTTTTCTTTTATTAGAGTGCTACCAGGGACACAAACATGAAATAACACTTTGAGTTTCCTTTTCCATCTCTAGCTGGAGATACCTATGGAATAAGTAATAACATGCCATGCCTACAGAATATATAATTAGATGGTGTCCTTCATCTGATGGCCAATTGAATATATACAAGACAACTGCTACAGAACGGGACACCAAGGAACTGGCCACTTTTGAGCTATATCAAATAGACACTAAACATTTCCTGTGACAAGGAAAGTGCTATAACTGGTGCTGATATTATTTAATGCTTTGTAGAGTACTAGAAGTATTAGCCTCATCATCTTCCTTCTTGAGGATAGAGGCTAGTGTAGGAAAATCTTAAACAGCAACTGCAGAGCTCAAGGGAGGGAAGAGAAAGAGAGGAATCAGTAGCTTTAAGAGGACATGTATTTACTGCCATGTTGCAGCTATTTGGGCTCTTCACTGCCACCTTTGGTATCATCAAAAGTAAAATGGAAATTCTTAATGAAGTTTAAAATTGAGAGCACTAGCAGAAATATGTTAGAAGACAAAGAACATAGGCTTTGTACTTGAAGATCTGAGTTTCAATCCACTCTCTGTCATTAGGTTGATGGCCTCTGTTTGCAAGGCCTCATTTCTCTCAGCTTCAGGTAACTTTCCCCAGCTATAATAAAGAAGACCATGTTACCTGTGTCTCACAGAATTGGTAAGAATATTAATTGACTTTGGGTGTGTGAAAAATGTACATCAGTGTTCCACAATGACAGTTTCCTTCCCTCCTTTGTTTTGCTATCATTTCATCACAGCAGGTCCTTCCCTGCCTTTTTTTTGCATCATTATCCCCACTACTGATGGAGCCGACATTTCTTGTTCAGAACAAATGACGGACAGGGCATGACATCACTCCCATAAATCTGTTCATTCAACCATATTCCCAGGATCAATAACGGAACTTAGGAGAAAAATATATTTCTCACAAAGAATTATGTTTTATAAGCATTTGCATGGATGAGCTCTAGATCAAATTTCAAGATTATATAAAATCTGGATCCACAACTTACCATGTGACCTCAGAGAACTCACTTACCTGCCCTGGTGAGAGGACTGGCTATAGTACTTATGTGCTGTGTTAGTCATGATAAGCAAATGAGGGAGTGCAGGTAATGAACTCCCACTGTGTAAGGGACAACATGAGCACTACGTATATGTAGGCTATAGTTATTGTCTTGTGACAGCAAAAGACACCAGGATTCACAATTCCATATTGCATGGAAAATATTTTAAGATGCTAGAAACCGAATTCATGTTCTAATCACAAAGAACATAAATTTTGCAAAAAAATACAAAGATTCATATTATTATTACATGTACCTCTTGACTCCAAGGGTATTTTATTACAAGAAATATGGTAAAGTCACATCAAAAAAGATACCAGTTTCATGGACATGAGCAATACTGATTAACAAAAATTCTAAAAGGTAAGTTTAGGTTTTAACTATATAGTCCCTAAATCATAAGATTCAGACATAAGTGCCAGCCATATCTTAGAAATCATCTTCTCTAACCCAGACTTACACATTATGAGTAGAGGCCAGAACCAGGCAAGAATCCAGAACCAGGCAAGAATGCCTCTGTCTCCACTGACAGGCCAAGCACATTTACCTTCATTCAAAGCTACCCCACTACACACATATAAGTCTTGAAACACATATTTGACCCCCAAATATATTTACTCATTTTTATACTTGTTCACTCATATTGAGACATCCAGGAAAAGTGGAGAATAAATAAAAGAAAATGCAAATGACTAATATCATAGCTCTTTCCCCATTATTCCATGAGAAAAAAATCAATACATATCAAGTTCACATAAATAAAGTTACATCTACCACTGCTTTGACCTTATGGTTAATGGCTAGTTTTGTTATACAGGAAATTTCTAGTTGTCAAGTAATGCAGCACATAAGCAGTGAGATATTTAGCAGCAATTTACTAGATTGGTCTTTTTATCTAAAGAGAAGCATTCGTGTTCTCAGAAAAGTATAATTTGTTTCCCATTTCCTTATACTATTTGCTCTCAACATTAAGCTTCAATCACACAATATCAATACCCATTGATATGATTTACTAATAGAAGTTAAACTAGTCCATTTTTAACTTTTGTGATTTAAATTAATGTGAATATATACACGTCAAAAGTCATCAAGCTGTACACTAAGACATGCATTTTATTGTAAGTATCTTAATATAAAAATATGTAAAGACATAATAAGAACAGTAATACAATTTTAATTATTTAATATATTAGTCTAATAGGTAAGATACTTCGATTTTCAGACCACACACTAAATAAATTTATTTTAAACCTATCTACAAACATAGAATACCCTTAACCTTTCTCTGTGATTATAGGAGACCAAATCAACTTTTAAAACAAGAAAGCAGGGACTTAGGGAATTCTGAGAGACTATAAACTCTGTCTTCTTGAATTCTGACTATTTTTAAGGCATTCTGATAAAAGTTCATAACTACATATGATATTTCAACACATAAATTTTTTCACATCATAACTAAAATTGACAGTGCTTCATCATACTAAATTTGTAAGAATTACTTGATATTATAATTCTTATGGTAAATTATTCTAATTTAATTCAAGTTTTAAGACCCATTTACACATACAAACATAATGCTCTGACATCCACTTATGAGAACCAGTTCATTACAAATGAAGTAAAATTAACTGACAATTACTAAGTATCATTTTACTGCTGCTAAAATCATGCAAGGTCATTTGAACTGACTGTTATCTAAACTGTTTAATACTTTTTCCTAGAAACAAAATTAAGTTTTGGTAATCATTGTAATACAAAACATAAATCTCAGTAGAAAAACTATAGTGCAAACATAGGCAACTCCATCATGATTTCAAGAAAGAACTATTATCATAGATCTCTTGAAAATTTATAAGTAGGCTATGACAGTGGGCATTTCCACATAAATTTCAACCATTATAGATATTCAATTTGACTCATAGTTTACGGAGTATGTACTATATTCCAGGGACTAAAAAGGATAAAAAGATGGGCACTCGACCTTGCCCTTAGAACTGTAAACTAATGAAGGTTGAGATTGTGTTTTGCTTGCTCATAGATACACACTGTGAACACGAAAAACAGTGATCTACATAAAGGAGATGCTTAATACATGGTGAAGAAAGTTTTTAAGAAAGAAAAGGAAATAACTGGATGGAAAGGAGAGAGGTAAGAAAAGAGGAAGAACTGGAAAGAGGAGAAAAGAAGGGAGGGAAAGGGGAAAGGAGAGAGAAGTAAGGAAGTGGAGAGGGAGATGCAAACTTATCATTTAGCTGAGAAGAGAGGCACATACACAATTATCTATAACACACGAGAGAATGTGTGTTGTATTAGAAGTACACACTGTCTATATTATAACTCAAGATCATGAAGACTAATTTGGTCTAGGGGATCCAGGAAAGCTTCAGGTGGGAGGCAGCATTTGCGATACCTCTTGAAAACAGGTAGATATTGGTAGATAGAGCTGAGGAAAAATAACATTTCAAAGTGAAAAAAAAAGTGAGCAATAGGACAAAGCAGGGAGCGTGTTGGACTTATACTGGTAATATAATATTTATAGGGTAAGAAACACTGGGTGGGGATACTAGGAGGACATAGGCCTGAAAAGGAGGAATGGTGTCACTTTATAAATGTGCTTAACTGCCGGTGCAACAGAGTTCCATGCTCTGGGAAACTGATGATATTTAAGGAGGGCAGTATCTTGGTCAGAGCAGTGTGGACCCATAAGCTCCCACCCCACCCCACCACCAATCCCAACCTTCTCTCCTGAGCTGTGTGGACCTCATCAGGGCACCATATGATGCTATGTCTATGTACTTTACTTACAGCCCTGCCAATTAGACATGTGCCACCATAATTTTATTGTTTGGAATACTTATATCCCCCAATACTTAATACAATACTTGGTATAATTGAGAGTTGCATAAAAGAAACAACGTGGTGGACCTCAGTTCAGATTCTGAATGTATACTTATTAGCTGGACTTCACTTCTCTGAGCCTCATTTGCACCATTTATAAAATGGGCATAATAATACCTACTTTCATACTTGCAATAAAGACTAATTTATTACAGGAGACAGGATAATGTGCACCCCAACCCACCAACAAAGTTATCCTAATTCCTGGAAACTGTGAATATATTACCTTACAATGGCAAATGGAACTTTGTATATGTTGATGAAGTTATGGATGTTGAGATGGGAAATTTGTCCTGGAATATCCTGATAGGCCTAGCATGATAACCAAAGTCCTTATAAAAGGGCAGTAAGAGTATTAAAATCAGAAAAAGATGCGATGATGGAAGCAGAGGCTATAGGGGTGTGCCTGGATGATGTAGAAAGTGCCCCATGAGCCGAGACATGGGGGTGGTCTCTAGAAGCTGGAAAGGCAAGGAAATAGGTTTCCCCTTGGAGTTCAGAAGGAACACAGCCCGGCCAGCACCTTGATGTTAGTCTGTAAGACTTACTTCAGATTTCTGGCCTTCAAAATCGATGATACAAAATTTGTGTTGTTAAGCCACTAGATGTGTGGTGACATGTTAACAATAGCAATAGGGAATGAATACACTTTTATATATACATACACACATCTGTTGCACACACATACACATACAAACATAGAAACCTACATTAATAAGTAACAGGTTTTCTTATTGGACCAATAAATACTTTCTGTCTAGCTGACTTTTTGCATCTTCAGGATAATCTAGAGCAAATGAGGTACAGAGTGGCCACAGTAATAGTCCAAGCACAAGTGAAGAATGCCAGAGCCGGGGAGGAAGAGAAGACAGGCATGTAAAGGAGGGGACAGATCATTTCAGAAATGAAGTTTGATCTCGGAGTAGACAGTCCATATGGAAAAGAGGACTTCAAGATGATTGTTACAATCTAGAGTGGAAGAGTATTGGATAAACTAACTCAATATTAGAAAGAAAAGAGGAAAACACATGTTTGGGAGTTCACATTTTGAGAAGGTTGCATTTGAGGTCAGGAGCTATTGCTTGAGAGTAGACTTTGGGGACACATGCTCTAGGAGACTGTTAAGGGTCAGTAAGTTCCCCAAAGAAAAGAAATGAAAAGCCACAGTATAAGCCTCCAAAATCGTCTCGGTCTACCTACACATACCAGGGGTGAGTGGAGACACAGGAGCGAGAAGGTCGCATTAACGGCAGCTGTCACGAGAACAGCAGCACAGGGACGATGGCACAAAAGTGGGATCATGAGGGCTCAGAGGCAAACGAGGAAGGGAGGCAGCAAATGTGTGTTATTCTTTCAAGAAGCCTGATGAAAAGAACCAGAGAGCTTTCCTGAGGTCTACATTCCTTTAAGTATTGAAGACTAGAATACATAGAGGGGAAAAGGGAGGATGTTAATCGCGAATGGAGACTGAAGAAACAAAAAAGAGAGGAGAGAATGAATAAAGGAAGGAAGAGAAAGCATCAAAAGTCTAGATGAAGGAGTCAGCCTTTCCAAGGATTCTGTATGAGGATAATGCTCAGTTATGGTTTCTGGCATTATTTGGAATCACTGGTATTTAGACAAAGGTGTCAATTAAAAGGCTAATTAGTTTCAATTTCTTCAATACATTTTAAGAATGAAAATGAGGAAAAACTGGGATCTTATATTATGATGCATTTTTAAATTTAATTTGAGGTATTTTTGCATCATAAGATTCTAAATATATTATAAAAATATTTGAAATACAATTTTGAGGAACTGAAAGCTATATTTGTACTACATTTTACACACACATATACACAAATACTCATGTATTCAGAAACATTCTATCTATTACGTATATTCAGGAGGCATGTCACGCTTATTCAATATTTTATCACTAGCTCCTAGCACTATCTCTGGTATATACTAGATATTCAATGAATGGACCCTTAGTGAATTTTTCCCTACAGTTCTGAGGAACTACTTAATTGACATTTCTCATGCTACATTGTATTACAATTTGTTTCAGATGACACAGGCATCTAATAAATGCACATGATTATGAAGATTATATATGGTATCATTGATTGAGCTTCAGAACCATCAAGTCCATAGGCCACACAAATGGAAAATTGAGGTTATCTCCTCTTCATGTTGATTAGAAAGCAAGGCTGGATGTTAGTACTGATTTCAGTTTTCTGTTAGCACTCTAATAAATAGGTACTTTCTTTCTTTTTTGTTTCCTTCCCCCACAGACTATAACATAACATGTTACAGCTATATAAGAGAATGACAACATGTCTTTTTTCTATAACATAAAATTTAGTCATTCATTCCTCAGCTTTAACATTTTTGACATTGGCCATTGCCTACAACACAAGATCCAAGTACCTTATTCACAGTAATATTAATGCTTTCATAACCTGTCTTTCCCCTTCTTTTCCAGATATACCACCAACCAGTCACTCCTGATGCTACTTTATATTCTATGTAAAAACACAAAGAGCTCTCTGTCCTTTTTTTAGGTTTTCTTTTCCAGGAATACCTTTCTCCTCTAAGAATAAACTTTAACATCAGTAATCACATCCTAGGAAAATGTTATTGATCCAGTGAGGCACAACTGATTATGTCTTCCTCTTCCTCACCCTCTTCTTAATTTTGCAGAAATCTCAATTTAGCCTAGTACTAAATTATATTGTAATTATTTATTTGCCAGTTTGTCCAACTACACTATGAGTTCCTTGAAGACAGAGGCATGACACTTGTCACATTTTCTTTTTGCTTTCCTATGCCCTCCACAAAGTAAGCGTTCCATTCGTGAATGAGTGAATAAATTAAAACACTACAAGAAAAATAAAATCCTAGAAAATATAGAGAAGTGGATTGAGATGGTCTCCACAGTACATAATTGAAGAAGATAGTTTAAAAGGTTAACAATTTACCCAAATATTCTCAGAACCCAAAATACGTAAAATTCAGTCTTGCCACACATTCCAAGTTCAGATTCTTAACAAAATCACGTATCTGTTTGAACCATATGAAATTGCTGATATGTGACCAGTTTTAAGCTGTAAAATGGCAATTTCCTATGGTCAAATAATAGCAATCATCTAATGACAAAATTCACCTCCGTTAGCCACCTCCTCTAGAAAACACGGCACAATACAACCAGTTCCTAAATTCATGTGCAAAAGAAACATCCACTTCCAAATTTACTTCTGCCTTTGCCAAAGATCTAAAGTCAATGCTACAAAAGAACAACCGCCTAAACCTGAGGGAAGTGTGACTGTCAGGAAGTTCAGCACCAGCGCTGCTCCCTAATCCGTCATTTCCTCTCATCCCAGAAGCCCAGTTCATTTTGTAGACGCAGAGCAAAAATGGATGAAGCACTACCCAAGTCCCGCAGGCTTTTGCCCACGGCAATGGTTACACCTGACACCTGCAGTTACCCTCCAGCAAGAGCAGCATTCTCTTAAAGCCTTTCCTTATAATGCTTTCTTTCCTCATATGCTTGAAATACTGGAACATTAAGGCTGCAAAAACAAAGCCCTTTAGGGTGAATCTCCCTCTCTCTATACACACATTCTATTTATCCATCTACGCATTTGTGCCAAGAGATTATTGTCTTAAAAAGCAAACATATTTCACAAGTCTTTACAATCATTTATTCTAAATGCTATTTTCTCAGAATTATAAAAAATATTTCAGAACTGACAAATGACATTGAGTTTTCAGAACAGCCACTTACTTAGAAAGTACTGTGTGCTTAGAGTTTGAAGCATTATATTAATAATTGTACTACATCTATGGAGTGTATGATATTCGTCTGTGTATGCATATACACACACATGCTATTCGAGATGAGGAGAATGGAATACAAAGGAATAAGTAAATAGCCTAAAATTATGCAACTAATAAATGAGGCAGTGAGGATTCAAAGTGAATTTATCAACTTCAAAGTTCACACTCAACTATTGCACTCCACATAGGCCTCAATGAACTCAAAGACTGACTTTCAAGTGGAACTGTAATATGCAAGTATGCAGAAATGTTTGAGAACTTAAATTTTCAAAAGTGGTGAATTTCATAAGTGTTGAGTTCACTCCAACCTTTCACTGTGAAATGCCAGTATTCTGGCCACATGTCACAAAGTGATTCCAAATACATAAAGTAAAAATAGGAAAACAGAAATCATCCTACCATAGTATAAAATGATAAAATGTTTATTTGATAAGGAGATGGGTGAAGAAGGCAGGAAGACAGGCTTAGAGGAAGTGCTGGAGGCTCTCCTGTTAGAGAAGAGCTCGTGCTTTGCCACGAGTACAGATGTTTGATCACTCCTGGATCTGTATGTCAGCACTAATTTCTTTGTGGAATGTGACCTCTACCATAGCATAGTCAACTTTAAAGAAAAGTTAAAGGTGCAAAACTAGAAAATTCCCAGATTGCTTATTTAAAACAATTGAAAACAACTTGTTTCACTTTCTTCAAGAAGTCTTCCCTGACAGTTCCAGCTATGAATACAGCCTCTGAACCTTTTAGTCTTCATTGCCTGCCCGCTCACATGGTGCATACATCATGCTATACCATGTTATTACATTATTGTTATTATTCATTATCCTATGAGTAAAGTTTATCTACCAAAGACATCTTGATCCCTGAGTATAGAAATCAAGCTATCATTCAGCAAACTCTTCATTAAGATATAGAAAGCTAACAGTGGATGAAAACTCTTTCTCAATCTAAAAAAAAAAAGTTAGAAAAGACATTTAAATTCTTTAGTGCTCGGAATAACAGCATTCCTGAATAAGAAGACTATTTCATTCTTTCCCCCTCTTTTATTTGCTTTAATTTGTTGGTATTTTAATTTCATTCACATTCCCAAGGAAATTTTATTAAATGTCATCCTGGTTTACATTGACCAATCAAAGAAGAAAAGGTTAGTAAAGGAAAATTCTGGAAGAGTCACAATTTTTGTGAAGCACATAAATAAGGAAGAAAATTAAAAGGTAATTTTTGATTGGCCAGTAATTTAAAGACTTTGACACTTCCACGACACACTTCAAAGTTTATCATTAAGTTTAAAAATAAGGTCTTTGGGATTTAGGATATGAATCTCAATTTAGAAGCAAACTGTTCCTGCCCCTTTCTTCTCTTGAGTTCAGCGCAGTTTCATATTATCTTTGACCTCACTAGTCAACTACTTCAGACTAGTCTTGAATGTGACTTCATGCAGCTATGTCATTCCTTGCTCCTTCCCTCCTCATTCTGTATTCTTCCCTCACTTTATGCCCTAATTTTACTTCTGTGCAACCCAAACTGTTGTTGATAGATCAAGCAACTGCCTCAGTCTTTGTTTTCCCTAATTTGATCACTGGTTTATGATTTTTCTTCTGCTTACTAAATAGGACATCTGACCAAAACTTTCATTTGTTAGTAGATAACTTCTTAACCCTGGAAATAGCTAACAGAATTTTTTTTTAAGGCCACCAGTCTCAATCTTCTCTGTCTGGTTTATCTTACCAAAAATTTTGAACACATTTTGTTGATTCTTCTCTAACCAATCTTATTTTCTTTCCAAATTTTTTTTATTTTATTTCTCCCAAATATTGTTTTTGAATTACAAATGTTAGCTCCTTTACATAAACAGTTCATTATATCTATTTAATGTTGATAAATTAGCTTTCCCTTAAAAATTCAAAATATCTTCCTATCTTCAAACATTTTTGAACAGTCTATCTATATTAATGGAAAGAGATGAGCTTCCAAATTATATATTTACATATACATATATATATATGTATATGTGAATATATATATATAATTACATGTCATCTCCAGTACTTCTTAGCTATGAATCCCTGAGTAAGTTAACTAACTTGAGACTTGGATTCCTCATGTTAAAACAGGACTGACTGCATGCACTGCATAGGATTATTCTTGTGAAAAGTAAATGACAGGCAGGATATAAGTGCCTTAGCCTAGTCCAGTGCTTTGCACATGGCTGGCCTTCAAAAACACACTTCTCCTCCATCCTTTTACAGATTTCCTCTGATGCTCATTTGACTTTCTGGCTCACACAAATACACACATATATAGTTATAGTACAAAATATTATTATGCGCCAAATCTCAGAATAATTAACATACAAGTCTACCTCATGGGCCTAATTTAGTTTCAAAAGCACACCTATGAGCAAATAATTCTAGACAAAGTCAATGAAAAGATACTGAGATATCCAGTCTTAAGGGGAAAAAAGACTAACTTAATGTTAAATACACTAACACTAAAATGAAAGTGTTCAGTGGCTCAAAATAAATGGTATTTTAACTCTGGGACTTTAAACATGGTATATCTGTGATATAAGTCACTACAAGGTATAATGTTTGAAAATACTGTTTGATGATAATCATAGTGCTTCATCAAAGTAATAAAATTGAATTATGTAAACCAGTTCTTAGGATGTGACAGTAGAATGTATTTGTTTCCATTGCATATTATGCATCATATATTTCCCATGGCAAAGTCAAAATTGATTTGGAATTTGAATAATCAAAATTCTATACATATTTATATTACACATATATCAATTCACAGTTACTTTTTTTTGTCCCCTTCACTTGGCCCAAGTATCCTTATCATATCTGAAATATTAGCAGCAATATATTCTAATTTGAGTATTTAAATATCTAAAACTTATATCATTGTATTTCAAATAAGTTTTGTTGGCATATTTTAATTTTGCAAAGGACTGATACCAAAAAAGTATATATATGGTTTCAAACATTTGGGGTCTTTAAAAATATACCTATGAAACAAGTACCCACACACACTTCCTTGATAAATGTGCGTTTTTAAATTTTAAAAACTATTTTTCAAATTCCAAACATTTTTCTCTACTCTCTTCTTTTTTATTAAGAGAAAAATCTGAGTATTAGCCCAGTTTTTCAATTAGGGTATCAAAAATGTCAGGAAAGTTATTAACCTTTGGGACTATAAGCAGTGCTTTTTAACCATAATATGACCTTCTTAGGAACATAGTATTTTACTATCTTTATATGTACTCTAAATTATGAAACAACATGTGCATTTAGAACTTGATTATAGGGCAGAAATTAATTTACATGACGAATGCCAAAAGAATAAGGGAGAGGGAAAGAGAGTGGCATAACCATGTTCTCATTCCAGGGAGGGGCAGCTCACACACTTACCAGCAGATATTGTTACATTAAAGCAATTTCAATGCTCTAATGGAAGGTTATGCATTTGCAATGGAAAGTTACTTGAATTTCACACTATAGAGCTGTTAGTGGTAAGTAATTATACAACTGTATTTCCAGTGATGGAGTCCCACTGCTGTGCTTGTTCCCTTCCCAGTGGAAAATATCTTGTGAAGCAAAGAGTGGCTAAGGGATTCAAGAGGAGGAAAACACATACCATAAAATATAATTAAAAATTGTGGAGGCTGCATATGACAAGAATAACCATAAAAAACAGATACAAACCAGCTGGCTGTTAACAACTTCTGAGTTATAAAAATCTTAAACCTGCTGTAAAGCACTCAATTCGATTTACATAACCACAGAGCTGACATTCCTTTTAGGCTCCTCTGTTGGGGATTATTTTGACATGTTTTAAAGCAACATAAAAAGCAACTGTGAAAGGAAGACATGTATCATCTTACACAGGAATTCATTCCTGCCTTAAGACTGGACTTTCATACTTTAATCTGAACCTCTTTTCTTGAACTGGAAAATATCTTTAATAAACACTGCCTGTCTGATTTTATAGCATTATTCTTCAGATGCTCGTATTTCTAATAACATTGATGCTTTCTCTGTGTGCTGTGTATTTGAATAACTGGCCTTACACAATTTCAGTTCAGTGGTACCTATCCAAGAACCAATATCCGTGGTCTATAAGAAGGGAGTAATATTTTGGTCATCCATGACTGAAACAACCATAACTTCTTAGGAACCTAATGATGCAGACAGCATTCTACAAAACTAACATTGCTTGCTGTAGGGAATTAAAAATAAACAAAATAAAATAAAATCAATTGTACATTGAGTGAAGTTTTGATGTATAAGTGCTGGCAGCTGAAATTGCCCAGAGCACAAAATGAGCTTCGCTGTTTGATAATTTGCTTGATTCACTATGTTGCTACATGCAGGGCATTTTATGCCTGACTTGTATTTAGTCCAGTCACCTGCTTAATGTTAGAAAAATTATAATTATATACAAGGGTTCTGACCATCTAGCATGTCAGTATTTCAGATTTTATATTAAATATATATGTTCATTTGAGGTTTAACCATTAGAAATATTTTTAGAATAATTCAATCTACAGTTATAGTAAATCACAAAACCATTCTATTTTTACTAGGAATAAGGTAAGCCAATGTATTGGGGTCATGCAACAATAATAGCCCCTTAAATGAATACAGTAGAAAGACCAGAGGCATGGAGTTTTGTATTCAAATTCTCACTCTGACATTTTCTAACTGTTCTGATTTTGAGCAGCAAATTTCTGTGAGTCCCAAGCTCTGCAGTTGTGAATTGGAGTTTTATTATGTACCATGGAAAGTTGGCAGATAACATGAGATTCTGTATGGCAGTTTAAAAAATAGGCTAGAACTTCAAATTAACTTCTAAAGGGATTTTCTATTTTATGTGTAAGCTGCTTTTTTGTTCATTAGATTGACTTAGCAGTTATAGCAACTATCTCAGTTCTTTAGCATGTGTGATTATTTAAGATAAAAATTACCACTAGGAGAAACAGAGAAATCAGCTGAATTTGGTATGGAAGAAGTAATAATAGGTTCAATTTTAGTCATCAAAAAGTTTGATAATCATAATATAAACTAGTCATGGGGATGAAAGTACAGCATGGAGAATACAGTCAATGGTTCTGTAACAAGGCTGCTGCCAAAACTGCAATATGTAGAGCTCATTAGCACCCACATAATTCATCAAATCTGAAATGGACCCAAGTGGATTACCATATTGGCAACAGTACATAGAGGTTTTATTCCTAGATGCAAAAATCACATTTCTGTGTTGACAGACAGTAACTGCACTAGGTGGGGTGAGGATTTAATAATGCCTACAACTGTCAGGCATCAGCATGATATTGTATATCAACTATAGTTCAATAAAAAATACAAGAAAAAGAAGTCTGAAATGAAAACATTCAATTGCAAGTATCCATCCAGTATCTCACAATGGATGTAAAATGGTTTTGTGAATGTTATGGATAAAAGTGATGATAATAATAAAAAGGGGCATAAAGTCATTATAGAACAAAATCTAAACATGAGAAACAAAAAGACAAATTTTAAATCTTTCTCTGAGTTTTTCCTAATTTCTCATTATAAAGTGTGACAGTTATACTTTTTTCTACATTCTTTTGTCTTGAGTAAATGTGACCTTAATGACTGGAATATGTCTTCATACACAGAAAAATCAATTTCCTGGGACCTTTTAAATTAATGTATTAGATAACATACAACATTTTTATTCTTTCATTGCCTAGATCTGCAAAGGACAAATTTAAGTATCAGGATAGAAGAATGAACATTGCATTACTTAAACTGTGCCTTGGAATTTCAGAGTCATTTCTGCATAATTCAATGATTAATGAAATATTACTCAAGTTGACAATCATGTATAAAATTACCCAAATCAACACATCTAAATATGACTTAATCAAACACATATATTTCAGAATTCCAAACAACCAATTCAACAATAATATTGTTTCCATATAATACTGAAAAGGAACATAAACTTCTGTAACTTACTAGATTATGTATTTCCAAAATAAAATATCAAATGGAAAGTTTTAGGTAAAATGATTTCTTGCAATTAAGTTATTTTTAGTTTGTCATTATAATGAATCTTAGAACTAATAATATTAATACTTATAAAATTATCTTAAATTAAAATAAAAATTCTACATATATAGAGGAAGAGAATAGACATGTACAGAATCAAAACAAGCAGTCCACACAATGAGCTGCTCAATGAGCTAATATTTGGAACTTGGTTTTTCTCCTCTGTAAGTCTTCGTCTTTCATGAGTGACATTGATTTGTCTAGTCCTACTTTCTAGAACAATGGAGAATTAATCTTTTTTTAATATCCAAAGACAGTCATCATGCCTCTCTCCTAAAGACCCATTTCTTCTCTAAATATCCTCATTTCCTTCAACCATTCTTAATAAAATAACTTCCAGTTCTGATTACCCAATTTGGACAAATTGTTTTCTATCGTGACCTCTCAAAACATAATAACCATAAATAGACACAATGCTGTTGATATGGTCTAAGCAAACAAGGCTGCTGCCAAAACAGTGCAATATGTAGAGCTCATTAGCACCCACATAATTTATCAAATCTGTAATGGACTCAAGTGAATTACCATATTGGCAACAGTACATAGAGGTTTTATTCCTAGATGCAAAAATCACATTTAGGTTTAAAATAGCAAATGCTATTGTTAAAAATGTTCAAGGTGAACTGGATTGGTGAATACATTTTTCTAAAAAATAATGATCAAGTATAATAACCATAAATGGACGTACAGATATTGATAAGCATGTAAGGCTGTTGCAGACTGATTTAGAAGACAGTTTAGCAATCAGGTTAACATTCTTGAGCAAGACAAATCTGTGCCACAATTTACTCATCTGTAAAATGGAAACTGTAATAACTACCCAAAGTCATAACATAGACATTAAATGAGCTAATATACGTAAAAGGACTTAGTAACTAAAATATAAATCCTAGTAGATGGTAACAATTACTAATACTCTAATGATCTGAAAATTACACATTCATTAATTAGACAGTGATTGCCCCGAATCTCCATATAGTCACATCACACTATTTGTGATCAATGTAAAAGCCATTTTTATTTTTTCACAAAAAAATCCTATTTATTTCTTATATACTTTTGTTATACAAATAATTTTTTTAGTTAAATCCAATGCCACTTTCCACATGATGACAGTGATTGCCCCTTAACCCCTAGTTTTCTCTTTCTCTTTAGAAAACCTGTAGTGCTCTTGTATAGTTCTTTTGTTAATTGCCATTTAACCTTCAATTATAGTTTACTGAATGACAATATCATTCACCTTTGTATCTCTTAAACTCATGTTAATACTTGTTGAATACAGTAATGGCCATTTCTAAAGAGTATATTCCACAAATGACTTTTGATATAGTTATGAGTATGTTTCATGACAAATAGTTTCAGGTTAGCTATAAATTTAAGATACTCTATTTAATTACTATATCCCTTATTTATTTAGAAATTAGGAATGTGTATAAGTGTGTGTGTGTGTGTGTATAACTTCTCCAATTGATAAAAATATCAAAAGTAGATGGAGGAATTAAAATCAGAAATAGCAGAGACAATAACTTAAGAATATCAATCAGTTATCTTTTACTTTGTTTCTCTACTCAAACTTTTGCATCTGCTAAACACAGGTTTCATTAACAATCCTGACAATTAAATCGTTTTAAATAAAATTCAAGAAGATAAGGAGGGAGAAGAGGAAGTGGGGAAAGCACAAAAAACTAGGTTGAGATGATATATAATTTAGGTTTGGGAAGCAAGGCTGGATTCATATGAAAAACACAGACAGAAGTTAAATGTCTTCCGGTCAAAGAGTTATTGGAGAAAGGATTCAAGGATTAACAACTAAACAATTAAATGTAAGATATATCATTAGAAAAGAGGAAAACAGGCTCAGAAATTTAAGGGAATTGTCAATATCATGACATACTTGGTGGCTGAGTTTAATCCATAGCCCAGTGTTACAGATTCCCAATTAATTGACTCTCTAACTCTACTACACTTTTAGAGTGAATACAGTAATAAATAGAGCTTCTAGAGACCCCAGTTGTCCATCTTTTTTAACCAATATATGATTCACTTGCTAATGCAATCTGCACAGACATCTCAACTTAATATAGCCATGAAGGTTTTCAAAAAAGTGCTATATGTGAAGTTCATTAATACACAATTTTTCAAACCTAAAACAAATTTAAGTGAATCATTTATTGGCAACAGTACCCTGTAGTTTGATTCCCATATGTAAAACCTTAGTTAGGTTGCAAATACCAAATGCTATTGTTAAAAGTCTCCTGTGTGAAGTAGATTGGTGAATACACGTCAAAAAAAATCATGATCAAACCTGGCACTTTTGTTGACAGTCTTTGTAGTGAGGTCAAAGGTGTAATTAGGCCAGAAAATTACTTTCTCACCACTAGAATTGTTCCCTTCAGGTCTTGAGTTATCAGTCCAGAAAATTTCATTAAGCACTAAATTCACTTTAAGACAACTGTCAAAATTAAGCAGAGGTGAGGCAAGTCAAGTTTCTAATATTCAAATCTTTCATTTGGGTTTTGAGATTCAGTGTAAAAAAAGAAATGCTATAGGTTCATTTTTGTATCAAGACTAAACTTTCTGTGAATTTCAGAAACAACTTTTCTTTCCTTTGGAAAACAGGATGAAGCACTATAGCAAAGTAAATATAGAATTTGAAATGCTTAATAGCCCTAAATTATTGACATGATTTCTATTCCATGTTCATTGATATCTTAATGTGAAAATGGTAAAAAGTCACACAATTATTGTGGATACAATGCAAAGGGGAAAAAAAGAATTATGAACTGAGGTTCTGAAAACTGATAGAAAGTTTGGAATGATGTTATAGAATTCTGAATTCAACACATTTGCTTTAAAATATTTCTGAGATGTTTGTAGTATATTTGTAAACAACTGGTACATGGCATTTTGAAAAGTAGCAAGACATAATATTCTGATATATATTTAGTAGACAGGTGAGCAACATTGATAAATAAAAAGGCAATATATGTTACATGAGAGAGTGGAATTGTGAGCAATTCTATTTTCTGAAATGTTACAATAACAACTTAGGAATTAAATATTTGAAATATGGTTTCAACTATTTTACCAATTATAACAAATATTTTTGATAAAGCATAGCAAAAACTATTTCTATAATTCTTGGAGCCAAAGACCCTATACCAAATGGCCCTTGCATGCCAATTGTTATATTGCTTTGACCAGGTTAAAATATCAATTGCACAAATAAGTAATAACACTGAGATTTACTACTAATGAGGAACAGGACAAATGAAGAACCACAGGAGAAAACGATTCATGAAAAATGAGAAATTAATTTCTATGGTAAAATAGTATACTTGGTACTTACAGGTAACACTATACTGTGCTTGACTACTCATAAGGTTTTGAAATAACTCTTAAGAGCATAAAAGACTTGTCAGCCAATTGGCATTACATCATGTAGCAAACAAAGTGCAATGTCAAAAAAAAAAGAATTAATACACTTTTCCACAGACACTTAATAGAGAGAGAGCCAGGTAATAATTATGTTTAAATTAAGCTTAATCATGACTTTTGAAATATAACTTTGAACATTTCTTACTCTATCCTTTTCTTGCCTCTGTACTGAGCTTTCAAATCATGACATTCAACATCTCAACTCTTAAAATAACTAATCTGAATGGTCTTAAGGGTCCACCCAGTATGAACAGAGAAGAGCATCAAGAATAATAACACAATATGGACTAGTGACTAGAATGCCTCTAAGAATTTGATTTATATCCAATATGTGAAGTTGAACTTTGAGAAGTTTTTCGAGGTAAGCATGTTAATGAAAATCAAAATTTTAAGTGCTCTGTAAAGACTTTAGACTATACTTAAAAAAAATACTTAATTTCAATAAGCCCTGTTTCAACACTACTCAAAACATGGTTGGTATCTAAAGAGAATATTGTGTTCCTTGGAAATAGCATAGATGGGTCAGTGAAAACAGGTTTAAAATTATCCATTCCTGAATTCAGCCTCCAAGTGAGCTCTTCTTGAGTAAGTTATTCAAATTATGTGTGTGTGCCATAATTTATTTGTATGTAAAATGAGATAAATAATACCTCCTTCACAATTAAACATGAGAAATAAATTACATCTTTAGCTATAAGCAAAGTTCTTGCCATATAGTAGTTATTCAATAAATTGTTTGCACTTCCCCATTATTTTAACCAATTGACTATATTGATTAATTAAATTATTTTTAACTTAATAATGCTTTGTCCAGATACTGTGCTAGCAATTGAAGATAGAATAGTGAAGAGCATAGATATAGATACTGATTCCACACACAAAAATATTTGGAATTTTTAGTAAAATGCACATGCATCTGATAAGTTGGTTTTGGGTTTTTTTCCATTGTAGAGTATGTATAGACAAAAGAGTATACATTATAACTGCAAGTATGTTTATAAAAGAGGCATACAGAAAGTGCCATACATACAAACTAAAGTAACTTTTTAGAAGCAAATTTCAAATATTTTCACATGCAAATATATTTTCTTCTTGGGTTGTACATCTGCAATATGTCCATGGCTCTTCTAAGCCACATGATTAAGGAAAATTAGAATAAGCTTTTTAAAATGGTTTGTAAAAGTAAAGCTCTTTTTGACTGTATTCACAGGGTTTCCAAATGTGTTACTTAAGGAATTCACATTTCATATTAAGAAATCCATGCTAACTTACAGAGGAATTAAGAAATCAGTTGAAAATGTAATGTTCAGTAATGAAAAGATGACATAAAATATGTCAAACTAATGTTTGTTAGTGTGGCATTTTAGAAAGAAAACTAAAGTGATCTTAGGTAAAAAATTAAGTAGTTGCTAATGGCAAATTATGGGTACAGATATTTTTCACACAGAATAGGAATAAATACTTGTGAAAGACTGTAACTCAAGTCATTTTCAATAATAATTTGTGAAGAAAAATGACAAAACATAGCAGCACACTCAATTGTTTATATAGCTAAGATTTCACTTTAAATGTCTCTGCTTTTTACAAATAGAGAAACATGGACAGATAATGGTCTTCCATGTCACATGTATTTGCTTATAATCCTGAAATTCAAGACATTAATGCCTAGGAACCTCAGGAGCAACAGATTTCCTTGAATTCAAGCCAAGAAAAACAGTAGTCTAGGCAAAATTAGCTGGATGGACAGTTGACACATTCAAGGAAAAATGAGTTTTACTGTTGAGAATGTGAGACAGTGCACTAATGGGAGTGGTGATGCTTACCATTTTTGTGATCAATTTAAAGGATATCAACAGAAAGAAACTACCTGTTTCATTAAAATAACAATATGGATATTTGGAGAAGTGCATATTTCTAAATTGTTTACCTTCGGATAGTCCTCTCTCATTGAAACATATAGTATTTTATTATAGTGATGGATGTGAAGCTCACTGTAATTTCAAAAATTCATAGAATATTATTATGTCATGAAATCCATGCCGAGAAAGCAATTGCCGTCATAAATCAAAAAGACAACTCATATGGACGGGTCATACGGTAACAGGTTCTCTTAGAATGGTATCCTTAAATGTAATTGATTTGGTAAGTAACTTAAAGGTTAGGTGTGATGAGATGAATCTCATGCTCAAATAACCTCAAAATATTATTATATTGTAATATTAAGAGATTAATTTTCTTGTAATTTAGAGATATTTGCATTTATATTCATTTGAATCAACATGGTCCTGTTTAGTCTTCAATGTTTTCCCCCTAAAGTCCCTAGAAAGACTTCATTAAGCAATGTAAGATAATAGAAATATGAAAGACATTAGTGCTTCCATAGATGAATGAAATCATCCAAAAAGAAGAGCAGATTTTGAAAACCTTCACAATTGCTACGTTTTCAATTTACAAAATAGCTTTCAGCAAGATGTTTTAATAGGCAAAAAAGGATAGCTCAAAACTTGACTTTTAGTGAATAATAATGCATTAGAAGGATTAAACATTTTATTGACCTTAATACATGTTTAAAGAGAGTCTTGATGATAGGCATCATATTTGTAAGCCTAACCCAAAATAGCAATTAATAATTTTACAGCCCTTTGGAATAGACAGACTTACATTCCCTTTAGTCTTTAAAAACTCAACTCTGTTTAAGTCATATCCTTACATCTCAGGAAGCAAACTCAAATCTTTCTAAAATACATATTTAGAAAAATAGTCTCTCCACATACTATTGCATTTTTTTAAAGGAAAACTAATGGGAATATGCCTGACGGAATGCTATTCCATCAAAGGATTTGATGCAGGAGGTATTTCAGTAAATTCAATATGTCATGATAATCAAAGAGTAATCATTGACATGTGAAGAGGATCATATCAGGAGAAAAATACTTTATTTGAGCTAATTGGAAGACATGAAAACAATGTTTAAAAAAACTGAGGAAATGACTATAGTCCAAAGGCATAAATATAGGAAAGAACCCATCATTCCCAGAATACGTTCAAACAGAAAGATAAATATTTTCAATTGGAAAAAGGCAAAAAGTCCTGTTTTTAAAATCACCATAATAAAACTGAGTATCTTATGACATCTTTCTATATAAGACTTTGCAAAGCATTTTATGATACATTAGCTTATTTGTTCTTCACAAAGTTCTATCAAGTAGAAAAAGTAGTTCTTATTATATTTGGTTTACAGATGATAAAATCTTTCAGAAGGCAGCTTGATGTAGGAAAATAACCAGTAAGTTGGAATTAAAACACTTGAATTGTAAACTGAATCTAGAACATAATAGTGAAACTTTGGACAAGACTCGTGGCATTTTTTTCTCTTTTCTAAAATGGTGTTTTAGGTAGCAGTACACACCTCATGATGATTGACAAAATAAAGCCAGATAATATTGATCAGATCACAATGCTAGCAAGTGATAAGGAAGAGAATGAAAGCTATACTTTTCAGTTCCAATTTAAGAGCCGCATCATAATAACATATGTTGCTTGAAAAATGCACATCCTTTAAAGAGAATCATAACTCACTCATTGTATATTAAAATCAACAAAGATAAAAGAATCAAATCCATGATGGTCTTCTCTAGAAATGGGCCTTAGCAACTTTAATTAAAATGTGAAACAGCACAAAAGAAGATCCCAAAAGAGTTTAGTCTATTGTATGTATTTCCTTGGCCATATATCAACAAGTGAACCTGAGGAAGAGCTCTCACATTAATACTACTACTTCCTTAATGAAGTGCAAAAGTGTTTGTGTAATCTGATTCAATTTACTGGATTAGGTTACAATTTTATCATTTTGAAAACCAGCTTCATAGTTTACTTTTCAGCATATGTCAATTCATCTCCAGCAATTAAATAACACAGCATACATCGGTAATCAATCGAAAGCAATCTCTATTTTTAAGGTCTACCACCATTTGTACTGTGCATATTTCTGAAAGTAATATATGACAGTTTGAACATATATTATAACAGTAGCAATGACATTTCAAATCCATAAAGCTTATTCTGTCCACAAAGGAAATGAATAAAAATAATTCACTGTCATTTACTCCTGAAAAGTAAACATGTTAATAACCAAGTTTCAGTGTTAGCTACGTCCATCAGGAACATCTACAGAGTACATTGATATTTATTTGAATAACTTTCCAAGGTAAAACTTTATCTTAAGAATGCCTAAGCTGTACTCTAAAAAGTTACCAAATCTATTCTTAAATTCAATGAAGTTTACATGAACATAGAAAACCAGCAATAATAATAATCAATGACACCTGATCAGCCTGTTTAATTCAGTTATGAAACTTGACCATTGTCTAGCTTTATCATTTGCAGAATGCCGCTATAAATTGTGTCATTTGACACTCATGGTAATTCATGAAAAAAATTATTTTGATTTATAAGATTATTTTTACAGGTGAATGAGATAAAGGATCAAAACATATGATTGACTTAATTGTTGCATGTTTAAAAAGTGGTGTGATTGGAAGATTCCTATGTTTTTTAAGAATTGACTCCTCTCTTGGGGATTTTATGCTTTAAATGAGAAAGTCAAATCAAAGTAATTTAAAGTTCACTGTCTTTCACTTCAACCCCTTCAAAAGGATTCGGGTCTTTCTACTACCATTTCTGATGATCTTTACAGATTAAAATAATACTGTTTTTTTCTACTGCCAGCTCCAAATCCTATCATAGCTATAAGTACTTCTTTAGATTACATTCAATGATTTCTATTTCCTCCTATGAATTCTATAGACATAGAGCCCTTCACAGAGTACTTGTAAAAAAAAGAGCATAGAGAATAAAAGAGACAAAAGTGTTTTAAAATTTCTTTCAATTGAAAAAAAGATAAAAGTATTTGTTGGCTTACCATAGACCTAGTTTTCCATGAGTTAACTACTCCTTCCTTGAAAGACAGTGTAAAAAACAGTATGATACCTTATAGGTATGAAGCACTCATCTGAAAAGTAATTTTTTAAAACAATCCTAAAAACTATGAAAAAATACAAGAATATAAAACCCTGCAAGATGGCTACCCTTAATCTAGAAAGGCACCGTGTCGAGTCTGGAAGAATAATTCAAAGTAAACGAAATAGAATCATCATATTTTATAAGTAGAAAGGAACAAGATGGTCTTGCTCAATCCACCTTGCTCCAGTACAAAATTACCTTCAAATTTCCCAAACAACAGTGATTACTAAGAGAGGGAATGGATGGCTGATGGTCTGGGGAGAGAATTTTTTTTAAAAACTATTACTCTTTTGTACTATGACCAATATGGCCTATAAAAATTAATTAAATATAGAAACTATGACTAATAACTTTTCATCCCACATTCCTTTTGAACCCTCTTGTCAGAAGGAACAGTTATGGTTTTATGAGCATAGTTGACCCTTGAACAACATGGGTTTGAACTGTGCAGGTCCACTTACATGCAGATTTTTTTCAAGAAATATATTGAAAGATTTTTGGAGTTTTGCAACAATTTGAGAGAATGTTTTCTTTTCTCTAGCTTACTTTATTGAAAGAATACAGTATATAACACATGTAACGTAACATATAAAATACGTGTTACTTGATTATTTTATCAGTAAGGCTTCCTGTCAATAGCAAGCTATTAGTAATTAAGTTTGGGGGGAGACAAAATTATATGTGGATTTTTTACTACACTGGGGGTGAGTGCCCCAACTCCCATGTTGTTCAAAGATCCGTTGCAATACTATCTTAGTCTTAGTTCTCCACGTAGCAAGGTTCTTTCTTATGGAAGCCAATGTAGACCTCTCTGTAATTACTGCTCATCAGGTACATTTCTGTGCTTGGAAGAACACAGTATGCATCCACACTCTATCATCCACTTTCAGACTCTCTGGAAGTCTTACTAAGACTAAAAAACCACCATCATTTCCAAATCCCTATCATCTAGGCTATACTCTTAATGCTCATTAATTTGGCAATATCCTACCAAAAATCGTGGTACCATGACTGAATATAATATTCCAGTTGTGTAGAGTAAAACAGTATTGTTGATCTCCTTTATCTGAATTTTATATTCCCATCCATTAAATTTAGGTTTATGTTAGCATTTCCAGAAGTCCTCTTACAATGTTCATTTATAGCATTACCTAACCAAATAAAATACTTCAGTATTTTCCATGCAGAATATTTTCAAATAAAGTCTTATGTTCACTCATGACTAGGGCAAGATGTGTTTCAGGAAACTGAATACAAGGTTTTATTTACTGCTATCTTTCTGACATTTGCCAAGTTCTCTAATGTTTAGTCCTGTCAACAGTTTCAGTTGGCAATTCTACTTCTTTACACAGAAGAGAGTCAAGTTGTAAAATATATACTCAAAATGTATGAAGAAAATATAAAGAAATTCCAACATGGTACTGGATAAACCCTTACTAAAAAAATCTGGAGCACATCATGAAGGGGAAGAGTTGAAGCTTTGAAGTTAGCTTCAGAAGGGAAAGTCTACTGAGAACAGAGAAGGGGGCTAAACAAATCTATTTGTTTTCATGAATTTTGTTCAACAACATATTTAGAAATACTCATAACAAATCTATAGTAGAGTTGTTTTCCCTGAAAAAATGATATTTGTACTTCTCACTTCTCTTGGTTAAGGAGGGCAACAAGACAGTAATAACACCTCCTACTGGTCAAGAAATTACAGCAAGCAATAAAAGAACATGAATACAACCTAAGGATGAGAGCAGTGTCTAAGAATCTCCCAAATAAATGACTAATCCGCAAAGCTCAGCTAATCCACACACCAACCACTGTCATGATCAAAAGCCTATACTCTTAAAATCTGATTTGCTTTTCTTAATGTAAATAAACTTCTGTCAAAACAGGTATCATATTACTAAAAAGAAAGTAAATAATACTTTGCATTAGTCAATTAAGGATATTAGTAACTTCATTACTGCAAATCTACTGAGAGAGAAGTGTAAGTAGATTATGACTCTTAGGATGGCCCAGTGTAGGCATATGAGACTACAGAACTCAGTAGAAACTTGGAAGGGAGAAGCAAATTAGGGAAGAAAGGACTGTAATTTTCTCTAAGTTAAATAGATGAGAGACATGTCTAGAAGTCTAGTAACATGTGGTTATTTAATTAAATCTAAAAATAACAGATCTTTACTCTAAGAGTGTAGAAAGAAAGATTTTTATGAACTTCCATGCTAGTAACAGATGCAGGGGATATTTGTGATTTGAGTGAAATGCTTGATTATAATGCATATTACATATTTAATAAAGTAAATATATTTATTTTATAGTTTGTCATACCAAAGTTGTATTTACATTCAGTTAAATTATGTGCTATATTTTATTTATATATGTATTAAATCAGTTCTATGTCAAGATGTTGTGGGTACAATGAGTACTCTAATCCTTAAGAACTGTATAACAGAGTACATAATATTAGTGATATATATATACATATACATACAGGAATTTTTAAAGACTAATATGTTCTATGTTGCCATTTTATTCCTGTAAATATTGCTCCTCTAGAGCATCAATCTGGAGATAAATTTCATCAATTGTTGATGATAATGCTTATGTAGCTATCATAACCCATGAACAAACAAATAAATAATACCCTCCACTTATTTAGTATACCTCCTTTAAGCTCTAAACTCTGAATTTTTAATCTGGAACCTAACCGTGCTTAATAGGATTTTATAAACTGCATTGTAACACCAGTGTTTAAGTTAGTAACTCTAAGGCATAATAATTCTCTCAGAAATTCTTCACTAAATACATACTAGCCATATTAACTGAACAAATATTTATCTTGAAAATCTGCTTGATGGCAAGCAATATTCTGCTGGGATACAAAAACTACCAAAATTACCAAAATCTCCCAAAGGCTATTTGTATACCATGTGCCACAACACGCTTGGGCTCTACACAGTATCTAGCCTAGTGACTTGCTGGGTATGGTAGGTTGATAATGACCTCCAAATTATGCCTACATTCTAATCCAGGAAACCATGATCAGTGAATGTCACTTTATAGAGAAAAAAAGATTCTTTGCACATGTGATTGTGTAAGAATCTTGAGATGAGGATAGTGTCCTGGATTATCTGGTGGGTCCTAACTACAATCACAAGTGTCCTTACAAAAGAGAGGCAGAGGGATATTTTCTACACATACAGACAAACACACACAGAGAAGGCAGAAATTAGGAGCAAGGCAGCCACAAACCCAGGGATGCTGGCATTCACCAGAAGCTCAGAGGCAAGGAACAGATATTCTCCCAGAGCCTCCAGAGGGAGCAGGACCCTGCCAACACCTTTATTTGGCCCAGTGATACTAATCTTGGATTTCTCCAGAATTTGTGAGAGAATAGTTTCATCTATTTAAGTCACCAAATAAGTGGTAATTTGTTACAGCAGCCACAGGAGACTAACAGACTACCCAATACAAGTTATAAAACTAAATAAATTACATGATGAAGTCTAGTATTCAGGCTGGCTTTTCAAAAAGGAAAAACAAGAAGATGCATGAGTTGATTTTTCTCTTCCAGAAAAATATAAAGGGAGCATGCATTAAATACTGACAGGCTAAATGCACCACCTTCAAAATATCCACGGATTAAACTTCATAAATGTTCCCTACATATAAATGTATGAAAATACATACATACACATACTATATAACATCAATGGTTTATTTATATAGCTTATATATTTAAATAGCTTACTCTTTGAGTAAAACATCCAGTAGATGTTGTGTTTACTTATTACCGAAGATGATCAATCCATTTGTGGCTGTTTAACCTGTGCATTTTCTGTTATCCTTACTTGTGAATGTCTCCAGGGAATACAATGCATTTGCCATAACCTTTGCAACATACAAGGCACTTTTCCACACTGAATTTTCTCCTCAGAAGCTGAAATGTTTAATGCATTTAAAATATTTCAAATGCTGATTGCAGCAGAGGTAGCTTTTGCTGGTAAGTAACATTTAGCAAGAAAAATAAAGAATTTTACTTTGTATATATGACTCTGTGTTATAAATCCACATGAGAATGCTTTCCTATAATTTTCTTTTTTTAAGATTAAGAATGTTTCAATGGGATTAACTCTGGATTAATACTACCCTGGTCTAGGGTTTTCTTCTAAAACTATAAAATTGCATTTGTAAGTTCTTAGCTTTCAAGCATAGTGGATATGTGTGTGTGTGATTGCTTTCTTTATCCTGCATGCACATTTGTTATGTGCCTACAAGGTAACAGTGAGAGAAAAGACATGTCCAAGAAGCAAAACTATAATCATTCATTCATTTAATCTGAGTATATTTGGAAAAAAAAGGGATTGGATAACTTTTCTTTTAATGTCAAATGCATTAAGTGGGACTCACTGAGTTGCTTCTCAATACTTATATGAAAATTGTGTTTCAAAACTAGTTTGCATTCTGCCCTAGAGATAAAATCAGGAAGTTGGCCAAATACACTAGCCAAATTGCACTTCTGGCACAAGAAGGGAGTATTTAAATTCCTAAACAACCCTTCCCTTAATTGTACAACACACATGATTCTATAAAAAGTATGAATGCTATTGGAATTCTGTTGCTAGGATGAATTTATTCCAAACTGGTATTTAATATCAAAAATGATTTATGACATGTGCTCAGTCCAAATAAATGTAGGGAGCACTACAGGAGGTATTGCGTTGTGAAACTCTACAAAGACCTTGCTTTCTTTCCTGAACTTCCACTTCTGGTTGCTATAGCATCCGGTGACAACCATAAATTTTGGAAATTACCACCATCTGCCCACGCCCCCTCCTAAGGTTACACACAAGCCCACTCAAGCAACAAAAATAACAAACAAATGAAAACTGGATGAGCAATTCAGGTTTTTTTTAGTTATAGCTACCTAAATACATTAACAATAAAGTTGGGAAAACACATTTTTAAAATATAAAAATATCCATTTTTCTTTTCTGAGAAAACAGATGCCTCCAAGAAAGATTATTTTTTAACTCCAAAGTTCAATTGTTGAAGAGAAAAAAAACATGGGAATGATTAGGAACAAACCGAAAGATTTTTGTAAATCTGTCAATAAATTTTCTCTTTCACAAACCAGCTTTGACAACTGTGAAGGTATTTTTATGTTTTTCAAATGGTGATTCTTGGAGTACAAAAGTATAGGTCAATGCTCATAGGGAGGCTACAATTTAACTCTAAGTAAGGATTTGAGATTTGGGAGAAAGGGGTTGTTTTCTTCTTTCTTTGTTTTCTTGAGGCTTACATGTTAGTTTTTCTGCTTACAAGATTCCCAAGTCTTTTAAAGATACTGATAGAAGTAAAGACTCTTGGAAACAAATTTTTAAAATTCTAAATTCACAGGTCAGAAACATAGTGGAAATATCATCAAACTAGTGTGCTTAATGTGAACAATATTGATATTTAACTTCTTTGTTAAGTTTAAAAAAAAAGATAACACACCTTCCCCACCTTAAGAGAAAAAAAAATGGCATTTTATTTTTTAAAGAAAGTAGCAGATATAAGTAAAATCCTTGGGCATAAAGGTCTATATATTCATATTGAATCATATCCCCCCAATACACTAAATTCTCCTTGGGTGAAGTATTAACACTCTTTTGAGAACTTGTAAGATTTTTTTTTTTAAACCACTAGATTTCCAGTTAATGTTTAAAGAGATTAAGTAATCCAGGAAATGGAGATGTTATTCTGTGTTTCCTAAAAGCTAAACTTTTCCATCTAGAAAAAATTTTATGTGAAAAGAATCATATTGACTACATTAAGATAACACCATTCATGTGGTGCTTTCAAACTATTGCCAGTTTCAAATCTTGGGACCAACCTCTAAAAGTTAAAATAAATGAAGTAGGTGGTAGTGAGCTCACACCTACTGTCTTAAAGCCATTCACTGGGCTCTACAGAGCATTGAACTCTCCAAGACCACTTTTCAATTCAATTTGTTCTCCTGATGAGCCTCTATTCCCTGACCGTTCTCTAGAACATGACTGGTTAAGGGCTTTTCAATGTACTCCTTAATAAGGTTGAAAGAAATCCTGCTTTCTGGGTTCACAGCCTACTAGGAAGAACAAAAGTAAATAAAACAAAAATTTTAAAGTCTGAGAAAAACAGCAAGCAATTGAAATAGGTGGAAAAAATGTATTTGTTTAATCCATAATGATGTCCATGTGACATCCATAATGATAAATCAAGTTTAAATTATCTTCAGTGTTTCTGCTCACCAAGCCAGAGAAGTGTGCAATGTATTTCCTGAAGATGTCTATCAAAAGTCACTCAGTATTTTGATGTCAGTTTTTGCAATGTGGAAATCGGTGATTTAGGCTTCACTTATCCCAAAGTTACCTGAGGGTGTTTCATTATGTAAAGTGATGCTATGTGTAGATTATGATGTCATCATCTTATTTCATCACTGCTTTGGTAATAAACTTTCTGTTCTTCTCACCTTAAAAGAGTAAATGTTGGCTGAGAATTTGGAACCAGATCTTTGCTATTTTAATATGAACAGAATCTAGAGTAGTTTTGAACTGTAAAATAACTGTATTTGGTAATATGTAATAGCACATGTTTATAAAACATAGAATAATGATTATGAAAACAATTAATGTTTTAATTCTCTAACACAATATTCATTGAGAAGTTACTTAAGTCAAAGATTCTTAGGTCTTTCTTCTAGCACTCAGGAGTCTCAAACATAAAACGTAAAAGTTGAAGTTTTAGTTCCATCGCACCTATGTAGTACAACAGAAATTTTTATGTAAATAAAAACAGTTAAGCCTTCACCAAGCTCTACCTATTTCTTTTCCAAATCTCAAATCTGGAATTAGATTTCAGACAGTACTATTCAGTTACTTGAGAACATGACTAAACACATTGAAATGATGGTACTTGCTCTGTCATTGGGTCACTTTCAGCTTTTGATTTCATTTTTCTAGGTCTCAATTTTTCATCTGCAGAATTAGCATAAAATACAACTCTCCAAGGAACTTTAAATAATTTACTAAGTGCATAATACGATACCTCACTGAAAAAACAATTAAATATATAAAATATATAAAATGACAAACACCTTCATACTCAACTCAACAGATGTTTGATAAAGATCAACAATGGTGAAGAAACTATTCAGATGTTGCTGCAAAAATAAAGGTGAATTACAACTGTTGTTGCTTTCAAGGAGCTTTCAACCAAATATGGAATGTGAAATCAGATTACCCACAATGAGACTGCAGCACAGAGAAAGACAAATGTTACAAAAGAAAAAGAAAATACTGATATGGGAATTCAGAGAAAAGATCAAGACTCTTTCCTCATCTAGCCAGATTACCTTTCCTGTATCAGTTGTGTTATGTGGCAATTATATGTTTATATGAGTATAAACGTGCATGATGGTAAGAATTAAGACAAGTGTTTTATGTTATTTAAGAACAATAATGTCATCATTATTTTAATTTGCTTATCAGTCTGGGTGAAATGTGGAAAGTGGGCAAATGTGTGTCAGAAAATAAAGAATTAATGAACATATCCAGGAAGTAGAGTTATTTTTGCATGCAGTGCATTATTAGAGCTGTTTATGGTACAGAGCCCATAAGGTCAAGAAGATTCTTTTATATGTGGATTTTCAAAATTTTAGTAATAAATACCCTTCAAATGTTTCTAATGGCACATTATAGTTGGAGAAAAGATAGGATATCATTTTTTTATACAGTTACTGTCTTTTGTTTGGAGGCATTTCAATCTATTTTAGAGTTCTTGTGGAATGAGCAATAAGTTTAGTATCCAAAGAGCTAGGTTTGAATAACCATTGACAGTTACCAGATGATTGACCTTGGGAAAGTCATTGATTCTCTCTGAGCTACAATTCCTTAACAAGAAAATAGGGATAATAATAGCAAACAATTAATTGTTTGCTATTAGTGAGAGGATGAATTAGAATAACTCCTAGCATTGTGCTCAATTAAGTTTTTTTCATTTTCTTTTAAATAAAGAGATGATGATAGCCATTATGCAGTTTTGAAGTAAAATCTCAACAGTAACATAATCTTATTGTATACAAAACATAATTGATGGATGTAAATATCTACATAAACATTTACATATAAAAGCTACACCATTTGCTGATCTTTAATGTTTTTGGCATAAATAAGTAGCATTCTTACCTGTTGGTGGTATTATCCCAGGAGACATGAGGCCAGGGACAGAATGTGGCATGATATGAGAGTTCTCTGGGGAGGTGACACTTTGAGTCCTCTTAGGAGGCCTTCCAGGTCTAGAACTGAAACAAACAAAAAAATTTTTACAATTAAGCTGTTGTCTTACACATCATTTCAAAGTTGTTTCAAGTGGTAACATGGACTGTAAATAAATTTGTTTCAAGGACGGTTGCTTTTGCAGTTAGATGTAATAGACTTCCATCACTAATTAGATTACATGCTGAATTCATTTTCCTCATTGAAGATCAGCCACTCTTGATGCATAATTCATAGCCTGCACCTCGTTACCTGCTTCTTCATATTAATATCTATACACAGTTTGAATTGCCTCGTTTGCATATGCTAAAGTTCTGCATGCAGCCTTCAGCACGAAAATTATGCACTAACTTGTAATAATTATTACAGTCAGCCTGCTATTGATTTATGAGACTTTTAAAAACCAAATATGTGTAGTACTTGTAATGAATGATATTTTAAGGTTCTTCAGGAAATTAAAAGGCAATGGCTGCCTAAGGAAATGTTCTGCTTGTTTGATTTAATACTACAGTTAGCTGGGAGGTGGAATGAAAGAGTGATTCAGACCTATAGCACATTTTTCGATGATATGTTTTATTACTTCGCACTGCTAGCCTGATATCTAGATGATAAATGACAATACATATCTAATGTGTGAAAAGGTCTTGCAATTTCTTTATTTTTTTGTCATTTAAAGAGTAAGTCATCATTTAACCCTTATTCTATTTAAATGAACAACCCCCCTAGGTTGCCTTACTTTTTATACACTAAAATAAATCGGAAAGGCTTAGGATTGTTTGTAGGACATCCCTGAGAAGCTGCCAGTAGAGCATCTTATATTTGCCTTTAGGATAAGTAAAAATACTTTGTGTGTGTGTTTTAGGGGAACTTGTCCTTTACATACCTATTGCACAAGATTAATTTTTAAAACTATAAAAGAATAAAGTGAAAAGGAGACAAATATCCCCTATCTTTGCACAAGAATAACATGAAGGATGTAATATTAAAAATTTCTGAAACACATACTTAGCATTATGTTTCTTTCCACTTTCTGCTTCTATATCATAAATGTGCTCTTATCAAAGACTTTTCCATCACCTATCTGGACAATTTGTGCTTAGATATATTAGAACCTCCAGATACATCCTTCAAAAATTAGCATTTTCATGTTAACCTCAACTGAGATATTTGCCTCATAAGAAGAGTCAAAGGTCCTACCTCTATTATTTAGTGTAAGTAATACATGTGGTCATTCAACAACTAAGCAGGAAGCACTTGCTGTATTCAAAGTAGAGCACTGTGGAGGCTAATTTGGGAAAATGGCTTTTTAAGTCTTCAGTTTATACTCTTGCCAAAGGGGATGAATCTGGTGCATCCACAGTTATGGAGCAGGCTGGAATGTGCTAAGTGTCATAACAATACTAACTGGAAATTGAGCTGGATGGGGATATCTCCATGCTGCGGAAGGAGGATAAGATTTCACAGGAGTGGAAGCATTACAAGAGAATTTTGAAGGATGAGTTAGACATGGAGACAAAAAGAATGGAAGAGAACTACACTCCAGTGAGAATGTGAGAAAGAAATGGAAACATGAAAATGTATGGATGCATGGGATTGTCTCCAATGAATTGAAACAGTTCAAATAAAATGAGGAGCAGAGATTGACGCTGCTAGATTTACTGCCTGGGGCCAGATTCTGGAGGGCTTTGAACCTGAGGAGGAGATTGTGTTTGTTTTGCTAACCCGTAAGGACACTCTCCTGTGTATTGTTCTCTGGCTACTTATTCCATTATTACTCTTCATCCTCAACTGGCTCTTTAATTCCTGTTATTTGCCTAGGGTCGATCAACAGCTCTCTGATAGTCTCTAATCTCCCTGAGTGGTCTCTTCTACTGACATCAGTGAGATGCTAAGGAAAATGGCTAAATATATATCTAAAGCCTAGATCTTCCTCCTGGGATTCAGACAGATTAATGTCTGTCTACTGGAAATCTCTGCTTGGATGTTCTATAATAACCTAAGACTCAGCTTGTCCAAATCTAAACTCAGCATCTTCCCCATTAAAACCTATTTCTCTTTACCTGGTTCAGCGGAATGGCACCTCATTGACTAAGCCCAAAATCCAGGGCTCAGCTGGGTCCTTCCCTAGCACACTTAAATCTCATCCCAATGAAGATGGCTCTCTGATGCATTCTCTCTTCTCCACCCCCACTCCTGTCTTCTAGGTCAACCTCTCCTTTCTTATTCGGTTTACCCTTACAGCCTTCCAAACTCTTCCAAGACCTACCTCCAGCTTTGTCCCACCATAAAGCCTACAGTCTAGAGTCAAGACAATTCTCCATACTGATCTCAAAAGGACTTTTCCAAAATGCAAATTTGATCATATATCCCATTTGTTTAAAATATCAATAGTTCCGTATAGCATCAAGACCTTATCATGGCATCAAGACCTTCCAGTACTTGGCCCCTGCCTCCTTTTCCAACCTCACCTTTTTAATCCTATATCCCTGGCTTATACTTGGCCCTACTGAATTGCATAACAGTCTCCCAAGTTGGTTTCCTATTACACTACCTTTATAAATGTTGCCTCCTTTGGCACCAAGGCCTTTTACTATACCAACTCACCCTCATTCCCATTTCACCTGACTATACTCGACTAAAACTTAGCCATCTTTCATACTAACCACTTCTAGGTAGTACACCTTGTATGCACTATAGTGAAGGACTCTATTATATAGCTCAGTCTGCACCGACAGTAATAATCTGCTTATTTGTTTTACTTCCAAGCCTGTGTGGCAGAAAATGTATAAAATATATCTTTGTGTCCTTAAAACTTAGCTTAGTGCTTGGCTCACTGAATGCATTTCTTTTCTTTCTTTATTTTTGCACTGTATGTATGTAAATAAATTTTAATACAACTTATGAAGTCCTTTCCCCTGTTCTTCAAATGTCCTACCTTATCCATTCCAGTGGTCTGGAAATTTCCAGGATATAAAAAGTAAGGAAAAAAAAAGTTTGGAATTCTAAGGCTAAGGGTAGTGCTAAATCAGAAGATAATGCTACATGACCAGCCCAGGGAAAAGTAGAGGTATCCCCATACAAGAGTCCATGGAGAAAGTGGGAAAGGAAAACAAAGTTAAAATTTGGAACTTTTAGTCCTTTAATTTGTTTCACTTTTAAATAAAATGAAACTGTTTAGGGGCACTTTATTATTCAGGCCACAGAAGCTGTCCTCAGTGCCCTCACTTTGGAAGCAAGAAGTCAGGCTGGGAAGGAGGAACACTTTTTTCACTCTGTGATTAGAATAGACCCAGTCAGCTCCCATCACCCCAGTATCTCCTGCCCAATCTATCACATTGCCTCTGATTCCACCAATAGAGATTTACTGCTTTCTTGTCTTGAAGCTTTAAGATCTTTGAAAGCCTTCTATTAAAATGTAAATACCTTTGATGGTGGGAACACCCTTAAGCCATCAACTAACATCCTACTGAGGATTATTTTACAGTCAGAGTAAGGCAGAGTCTTGAGTTATCTATGCAAAGAATGGAGGGGCCTGGAAGGAAAGGTCTGTAAGGAAAGTCAAGTCACTTATCCTTTTGCCTAAGAATAAAATTACTGGGAACTTCTCCTAAGAGTTATAAACAAACCTTCTTGGCTGAGGGAAAGTTAGGTTTATTTATTAATAAGACTTTCCTCTCTCCCTTCATGAGCTACACTTAGGTTAGGTCCCCTAATTGATGGGCTTGGTATTTTACCTTTACTGCACTCTTGGTCACTAACTACTGGAGGGCTGGACTTGCAACAGCAGTTTAGGGAACTTGAAAGAGACTTGTGTAGTGCTGTGGCCAGAAGCCCAGATTGTACTATTACCTTGATGGGTCTAGCCTTAAATACTGGTTCCACAAGTTTACTAAGAGGTGTGCCTTGATCAAGCTACTTAGCTTCTCTGATCATCTGATAAAATCAGGATTAGGTTTAAGTGAGCCTGTTTGCTAGAAATATATTATTCTTGGAAAGAAAAACAAAACCTTAACTGAAAAAAGGAAAAGAAGTAATTAGCAAAAGCATTTCCTTTTGGAATGATCAATTGCCTCAACAGTAGCCGCCTTCAAGACTCAGCAACGCAGGCTCCCCAACACAGTCATGCAGCTCTACCCCAGAGGATTAGGATGGGTGAACGTTCCTATTTCTAATCAAACCAGAAGACCTCACTGAAATACATGATTACCCTTACAGCTTGAATGAAATCAAAGTTATGACTTTGGTAATTGTTTTGCCATTTTCACACATGAACCGTAGTGTAGCCCTTAGTATTTTCAACCATTTACATTAAAAGAGGATAGCAATGGCTTAGAGATGCCCAAATCCACACTTAGTATCTCACTTACTTAGGAATCCTTTCCTGCAGCTCTGAATAAAAACTAACAAAAAAAAAACACCTCTTTTCCAGACAGATCATTGGGTAGACTTCTCTCCTTAGTTTACATTAAATCTGTCTCACGCTAATTTCTCTCACACACAACTGTATGTTTACGAACACTTCCTAATCCATTTATTGTGCTTTTCAGGGTGAAGTCAAAATCCCTATTAACCTAAGAAAACAAAAGTGATATGAATTCATAAGAAGCTAAATTCATCAAAAGAGTGAGAGGCACTTGAAATATTAGCGGGATGGTTCATCATAGATTTTTCTTCTGCATAGATATTATCTTTTGTTTTTCTCTTTAGTAGTTTTTGGTAAATTAAATTCAACTCTCCTTCTGTGAGTTGGAGCAGAGAAACATGGACATTCCAGACAGAGATTGTGATGGTTATCAGTTGGGAAATACAAAAGTAGCTACCTAGCAGAAATTTTGGTTCCAAATCCTACCTGCTTAAAATAGGGTTCCATCTAATCATTCCATTCATTCATCCTTCTAAGAGAAGGGAGCTCCTGTGCAATCAACAATGGGCTAGACACTAGGGCTGCCAGAAAAAAGGCACACTCCCTTCTTTGAGAAGGAAGATAAAACTAAATAGTATGTGGGATAGGAATACAGAAGAAAAATACACAGCAGCAAGTGAGCATTGAGTTAACCTTGGGACACAAATAAGCATTTAAGAGTGAAAGCAGTTTGCTCCAAATATCTGCAAGAGCACATTTGCCCTCTCCAATCTATTCATCCCAGTAAAACTCCAACTGTGTCTTTAAATTCTGCATAATGTTTTCTAGTAAACTGCTTCCATAAAGCCAAGCCTATATGAGAAATTTGACTATATATATATATATATATATATATATAGTCATATATATAGAGAGTCAAATATGTAAGCCACATATATGTTCTTATTGCTAACTGGAAAAGAACAATTCACTGAAAGATTTATAAATCCACTCAAACATTATGAAGTCATTAAGAAGTGTTTAAAAGGAGATTATGATAAAATGCTTATATTCTACATTAAGTGTAAAAGAAAGATATAAATCTTCAGTTATGGACATAACAGAATATAACAGAGAAATTAAGTAAATCAATCAATAAATATGCAGAGAAGAATAAGAAGGACACACACTAAAATATTAGGAGGTATTATCACTCGATGGAAAATTACATGTTTTTTCTACATCTGAAGTTTTAGTTCCTCTGTCATCAGCATATATTACATTGAAAATATAAAAGCAAACTTTTAAACTAATTTGCTTACTACTTAAATGACTCTGACCATATTTTTCAGATAATTCATTGTGGACAAACCATGAGCCTGGCTACACTTGATCAGTGCCTGAGGTTTACCTCTATCCATAGCAGAAACCAGATATAATTCATCCTCTTAATCTTTCTTTCTTTTCCATTTCAGTTCTAAAATATATAATAAAAAGCATATGATTATATGCAAAAATATTACCCTTCTGAGAACTATAAAATTAATCTAAAATATGAAGTATACAAATAATCATTATCTTCCAGATTAAATCAACCTCATGAATTAGATTCACCAACCTAAAGATATACAAAGGACCTCCTAAGATTAATGTATGCATATATTTCACCAAAAGAAGCAGTTGATTTATAATCCTCAATTTATAAATGGTAGGAATCCTTCAGAAAGATCTTGTTAACTTGTTAGCTAAATTTTTTTTCCAGTTTTCTGAAAGACAACAATATAAACAGTCGAGTGTATTTTTAGCATTATTTCCCCTTTGCGTGGAATTTTTTCTGTATATGGTAAAACTTTGAAGTATACATCACTTTTTTGCAATGATGAAAAATGCAAGCACTTTCTCAATCTCATTATCCCACATTTGTTTGGCCTCTTAGTGTTTTCTGTGTAGGTGTGTGTCCCAGCCATGAGTATTTCTCAGTACAAATAGATTATGAACTAACTCATCAAAGAGATGATTTTCTACGGTCACCAAACTATTGAGTTCCATGTGGCAGACATTTAAAATATCACCAGCTGACACTTGGACAGCACCCTCAGATTACTGGTACATTAAGCACAAGACACAAAATATTCCCTGAACTCCCTACATGGCAGGTGTTATGCACTGTAAGACATTACCCCAAAATTCCTATGGTGAAGCCCTAACCCCAGTGTGATGGTACTTGGAACTATTATCTACTGAATTAAAAAATTACCCCAAATTAAGAGCTATACCATTTTGGAGTGTGACTGACCTACTCTTTAGCATTTGTATATTAACTGGTAACAATTAATGACAGCAAAAAATTCTAAAGAGAGACCCCTTTTGACAGGTTACATGTGAAAGGAAGGGAGCGACACACAGCAGCAATTCACCGGAGAATTCCGCTTTATTGGGGAAAGGTGCTGGGTTATATAGGAAGGGGCATGGGGTGATTGTGGTGTTACTTCTACGGGGCTGGTGGCTATTGGCTGGGTGCTGGGAGTGGGAGTGGGGAGAGAGGTGATTGGTCTTTAGGTGGCGCCGTCAGGAACTGAGGACCCGGAAGAGAAGCCGGAAGTTCACCATCTTACTGGTGGGGGCCCTTCATTCCCCCCTTTCTCCTCTATGGGGTTGTGGACGTTGCTTTCTTTCTGACTGCTTCCTGCTGAACGGGGGCGGAGAAGGGAGTGAGGGCTTGAGGACTGGGGGGAAAGGGTTGATAGGACTCCCCACAGTAAGGACGAGTAGATGTGGACTTCTTCAGGTTAGAAATCAATGAAGGTTCCCTGTAACTATAGGTCGAGGACTTGTTGATTCCAATGGTGCCAAGAGGATATGGGTGCTAGAAGCCAGGCGTCTGCGGCCATTGTTTCCAGGAAGAGTTTCTAGCGGAGAGAGGGGTCCATCTCAGCGTGTGGTGAGGAGGTTACGTGAGGGTGAGGGATTTTCTGTGGCCGGAAGCTGATAGTTCCTGAGTAAAAGCTGGTTGAAAGTTTGATTAGAGATTTTACCGACTTGGGATTTGATAAACTTTACTATACAAGGTAAGAAGAGACAGATGAGAAGAATGATTATTATAGGGCCTGCAATGGGCCACAGGCAGGTAAGGAGGGGGTTTGTTGGTATTGAAGAGAATGGGTTGGAATTGGAAGCAGAGTGGAGGCTGGAGGCAAGGTCGGTGAGTTTGGTAATGTCAGTTTCTACAATGCCGAATTCATTGATGTAATAGCAGCACTCTTCTCGAAGGAAGACGCAGGTGCTGCCCTTTTTGGCTGTAAGCAGATCTAAGGCCCGCCGGTTTTGAAGGGTGACCTTAGCTAGCAAAGTGACCTGTCTTTGGAGAGAGGCTAGGGAATCGGCAGTGGATGTCAGGGCTCTTTCAAGTTTGTCGTTGAGATTTCTAATTGCCCATAGAGAATGACCCAAGGCTCCTCCCGAAAACCCTGCCCCAATGGCTGAGGTGGTCAGAGATACCGACCGTGATGGGAAGGAAAGCAGCCCTTTTTGTGTGCGAGGGCAAGGGAGTTTGGAGCTCAAGAAATTCTGCCATGCTGTAAAGTGTAAGCTGTGGGATTGGGGTGATGAGAATGCAGGGTATATCAGAGTTGGGAGGCAGTGAGTTGAAAAGACTGCCATTACACCAAAAGAAGTGTCCCGGTTGAGTGAAAGTCTTAAGAGTCGGAGGTAGGGGTGTAGATAGAGAGGCAGTGAAGTGCGCTGGAGGGGGGGTGGAGCTGGGCCTACACAGTGGTGGATGGTGAGATTATCTGCGTATTCTGGTTCTCATAGGGGTATGTCTGCCAGGGGGTGGAGGGGTTGTCCTTCTGCATGGAAGGAGTAGTTGGAAATATTAAGGGGCACAGCGGCCAGCAATGGGCGCTGTAGTGATGCGCATAAGAAACAATTGGCGGTTTGAGGGTGTGGTTGAGAAAGATGGTGGTATCTTGAATAAGCTATAACCAAGAGTAGGAGGAATAAGAAGATGAAGAAGTGCCGTCAAGAGTTTGTATAATGACTTTTTCGGAATGTCCGATATCTGATGCAACTTGAGAGATCTGGGAGTGAGAGGGAACATACTCTCGAGAGATATGAAGGGTACCGTGGAGGGTTGAGAACCCCCCATAGTAAACTGAGGCTGTGACCCCGGCGGCCCATCGAGAGCCCCAGGGATCTGGGATTGATAAGGAGAATGAGCTGTAGGGGTATTTCATGAAATGGTTGGAGGAGTAATACTGTGGGTACTGGGAGTTACTCATGTAGTGAATGGCGCAAGACCAGTAGGGACATCCCCCGTAGGTGTCTTGCCATCGCCTGCAATAGGCTTGTCTTTGGTCATAGAGGAAGCAGAGGTAGGGAGAATAAAGGTAGCTGCTAGTGAACACTTCGGTGGAGGGAGGAAAGTGGAGGTATAAAGGCTCGGAGCAGCTTTTCAGAGGGCAGTCTGATGTGGCAATGAGGGCAGTAACTTTTGTTTGATGCTGTGTGTAAGTCTGTCTTACTTTGAATCGCCATACAAAGGAGGCTGGGGTGGTGGGGAAGACAATAGGAATGAGGAGAAAAAGCAAGAGAGCGGTAAAGGAGGAAAAAGTCATGATTCGGGTATGGATGGCAAAGGGGGTGAACGGGATTTTGGAGGAAAGAGGACAGTAAGGTCAGGAGTCTGGAGGGAGGGAAAGTCTGTAAACTTTTGTAGGTTAAGAGATCTTTTGACGAAAATTAGGCTTGGGGTGGATTAATGATTGTGCATTGAGCATTGACTCCCCTATACAGAATTTTATTGTCGTTAACATTTTGATCAATAAATATGAGAGATGCCCTCACAAAAAAAAAAAAAAAAAAAGGACAGACTTCCAATGGTAAAATAAATAAGTAACCGGGATGTAATGTATAGCATAAAGAATATAGTCAAGACATTGTAACAGCTTGGTAGGGTGATAGCTGGAACCTAGAATTATGTATATAAATGTTTTATCACTGTGTTGTACACTTGAAACTAATGTAATGTAATACTGTGCGTCAACTACCCTTCAATAAAAAATAATTATCTAAAAAAAAAGAGATCTTTTAGGTGATGTGGGGACAGAATGGTAAGGGGCACCCCGAATGTCAGTTTATGAGCTTCCTTCTGCAAGAGCTGTCCAGCGGTTAATGCCCGTAGGGAGGGGGCTCATCCCCGAACTGTGGGGTCTAATTGCTTGGAAAGATAAGCTACTGGGGCAAAGGATGGGCTATAATATTGGCCTAGGACTCCTAGAGCTTGACTGGACTTCTCATGAATGTATAATGAGAAGGGCTTCGACAAATCAGGAAGATGGAGAGCTGGGGCTTCCACAAGGGCTCGACAGAGCTTAATGAAGGAGTGTCGGGGTGAGGAGAATAATGGTTCTTCAGGGGGACCCTTGCTGAGGTTGTATAGGGGTCTTGCCAATAGGGAGAAGTTAGGGATCTACGCTCTAAAATACTTAGCCAGGCCTAGAAAGGAAAGGATTTCTGTCTTGGCTTTGGGAACGGGCAGGTCAGAGAGGAGCTGTTTTCTGTCTAAGGTAATGGACTTTCTTTGTTGAGATAGAAGAAATCAGAGGTAAGTGACAGAAGGGGAAGAGATTTGAGCTTTGACAGGGGATACCCTGTAACTTCTGGAAGGTAGAAGGTTAAGTAGGGCGGCAGTGTCAAGTTGAGACTGTTCTTACGAGGGACTGCAGAGTAGAAGATCGTCCACGTATTGTAATAAGGTGGACTCGGAAGCTTTGTGGCAAAACTGTCCAAGTGAGTTGTTCAGAATGTCTTGTGTATGGGTCTGTCCAGGTGAAGGCGAAAAAATCTAGGGAGGAGGGGTCTCTGGAGGCTAAGGCAGGGCAGCAATAAAAGGGTGTATGGATTTGGGACTAAGGGATGGATAGGGACAACTGCCATGTTGATGAGGCAAAGGTCTTGGATGAGGGGAAAAATCTGTTGGTTTTTTTTAACAGCTAATATGGGGGTATTAAATGGGGAGTGAGTGGGCCTGAGGTAATTTTTGTTTAAGAGATCTTGGATGATGGGTTGGAGGCCTATGAGGGCTGAAGTGGTTAGGGGGTATTGGGCCTGACAGATATACTGAGAGGGGTCACGTAATTTGATAGAGGCAGGAGGACATAGAGCTATGGAGGGGCTTATAATGTCTCAAACTTTGGGATTTACAGGGTGTATGAGGGCGGAACTGGAGCTTTCATTGGGTAGAGGGGGGTCGTCGGCTATGAGGGCCAATCGAAAGGGAGTATTGGGGGCTGTGGGAGTAGATATAGTTATGGAAACATGGAGGAGAGAAAGGATGTCCCGTCCTAGTAAGGGGATGGGACACTGGGGCATAACCAGGAAGGAGTGGGAGAAAGGTATGGGATTGTCTTGGATTGTGCATAAAAGGGGGGGGGTTTAATGGGGAAATCTGTTTACCTCCTACCCCGACTATAGGAGTAATGGCAGGCGTAGTAGGGCCCCAGTATTCCCGCAAGACTGAGAAGCTGGCTCCTGTGTCTAGGAGGAAGGAGGTGGGGAGACCGTCTACTATTAGAGTAACCCTGGGGTCCTGTTTGGTGATGGAAATGGTCGGGCGAGAAGCCCCTGGGCCCCGTCAATCTTCTTCTGCCAGCCCCACTACGGCGGGCTTAGGATGGGGGTTGTTCGTCCAGCCTCCCCTTTGGGTGGCTGGGCAATCAGACCCCCAGTGGCCCTTTTTGTGGCATCTGGGGCATGGGGTGGTAGGAGATCTGGGGGAGGGGCATGCCCTTGACCAATGTCGTTCTTGTCCGCACTTGAAACAAGCTCCTGGGGGGGGCTTGTTTGTAGAGGGGCGCCCAGGTTGTGGTTTTATCAGCTGGGCCAACATTTGAAAATTGGCCTGATCAGCCTTTTGTTTACGGCGTTCTTTCTCCTCCTCCCGGTTATGGAAGACTTTAAAGGCCACTGTTAGGATCTCAGTCTGTGGGATAGCGGGGCCCTGTTCTAACTTTTTGAGTGTAGCTTTAATGTCGGGGTAGCTTTGAGCTAGGAAGTATGTCATAAGGACATGTCTCCCGTCAGGCGTTTCTGGGTCCAGGCTGGTATCTGTAATAGGGCTTGAGGGAGTCTGTCTAAGAACTCGGAGGGAGCTTTTGAAAATTGATTATTTACGAGCTGTTTTTTTCAGACTTGCTATTAAGCAGCAGGTGAAGATATCTCAAGAGCGGAGACTCACAGTGGTGTTATAATCCCAGTGTGGGTCTTGTTCGGGGACAGCGGTGGGGCCAGGGGGATAGGTGGGGTCAGTCCTGTGGGTTTAGGTGGCGTGCATTTGGGCGAAGTCTCAAACTCGTCTATGCTCTTCAGGAAGGAGGGTATTGGCCAGGAGCATGAAAATGTCATGATGTTATGTGTGAGGCTGTATGACTGGAGGGTCCATTGAAACTCCCTGATATATGTCGTGGGATCAGTGGAAAAGGAACTTAGGCGTTTCTCAAGTTGGGCTAAATCTCTTAAGGAGAAAGGGACGTGAATGCGCACAATGCCTTCAGATCTTGCTACTTCTTGGAGGGGGGGGCGATAATTTTGGGAGGCCCTCGGGACCGAGTCTGAGGAGGACTAAGGGGTTCTGGCTCAGTCTGTGGGGGAGAAACAGGTGATGGGGGCAAAGACAGAGGAGGCTCTTGGAACTTAAGTTAGAGGGGGGCTGAAAGGCTCAGGCTTGAACTGCAAGGGGGGTGAGGTGGGGGAGGAGATGGTGGTGGAGGAAGGGGGAGGGGTTGTAGGAGAGGAGGGGGAAGGGAGGGAACGGGAGGCTTCTGCGGGGGTGACGGCTTGCAAGCTAGGAGAACTTGGGCGGGGTGGGGGGAGGAGGCGGAAAGCCTCGGTATAGGGAATCTCCTTCCAGTTTTTCAGGCGCTGGCAGTAGTTAAAGAGATCGCGAGTGATGTTAGGATCAAGAGCTCCCCCTGCGGGCCATTGGTTGTTATTGTCTAGGGGGCATGTCGGCCAATCTAGGGAGCAGTATTTGCGGAGAAGTCTTGGTTTTATATCAGGCGTCAGGGAGAGGGTGGCTAGATGCTTGAGCAGGCATTCAAGAGGTGAACTTCCAAGGAGGGATGAGGAGGCTCCCATGGCTAAAGGACAGAGAAGGAGACAAACAGGGGAAGACGAACGGAGACCCTCGGACTGGGAGCAGACGGCAAGGAGACAAAGGGCGTCCCCGATGATCCTTGGTGGTCTGCGGAAACTCGTATACGAGTCGGTTTCATAGGAAGTGCGGGTCGTCACCCAGACTTCTCTAAGAAGGCAGAGTGCCGGAGTCCGAGGCACCTAGTACTGGGAGTTTTCAGCAGACGGAACGGATTTCGGCAGGTAAAACGGAAGGAAGGAGTGGAAAAGGGAGCGTTCTCATCCGCAAAGGAGTCCCCTCGTTTATGGCTGTTGGAGGGGGGCCTGAGGGTCTGCAGCAGCCGTGAAGGCCTGAGGCGGGGAGAGTTCCTTCTTTGTCCCTGAGCGTCAGGGCCTTGCCGGATGATCATGGTCAATGGTGCTGCGATAGCTCGGGGAAGAGCGGTCTGCTCTGGGGGAAAACTTACCCAAAGGCCAGAGAGGAGTGGTGAGTGTGAGGAGCCAGCGCTGGAAGTTCGCCATCTTACTGGTGAGGGCCCTTCAACATGCTAGAGATAATCTAGCCCCTATAGTTTATAAGTCCCTCTCCCCTTTTTTTAGAATCTTTACATGAGGGCTGTGTTAAAAAATTCTTTAAAATCCATGAAATATATTCATTATATTAATCTTGTAATTAATATATTAATCTTAGTTTAGACTTCTTAATTTAGTGAACATATGTTTTCACATTAACTTTTATCAGATCAGGGGTCTTGACATATTCTTGCCTCAGTTTGAATTATTTTCTTACATCAATAGTAAATGACACCTTATAAATTATATCTAATGATTTATTACAAAAATTTATTAATATTTTATTACTATTTCGTGGATTAAAAAGCAATTTAATATAAAGTTCTAAAAAAACATACACATTTTAATACTATTTATTTTTACTGCTCCATAGCATCATTATAAATCCACATATATATTTCTAACCCTCTAAGGATACTGTTTTTAAATTCCATTTAGTGACATGTTTGGCTAGAAAGCAAAACGTTTTTAACTTTTTCATTATCTTATAATTTTCTGTCCTTCCCTTAAGCCTTCCAAGCCACAGATGAGCCCACACACAACACACCTTTTTTTACAATTATCTGCAAAGACTGACTATAATCCCCAAAGGGACAAATTTTAAAAATTTATACACAATTGTAAATGGTTTTCTTAGTTTTGGGAAGTGTTAATGTTATATTGGCTTCTTTCTCATAGTTTCAGTCATACCTCAAAACCATATTTACAAAATTTAAGTTTAATATTGAAATAAATTCCAAGTGAAATATGTGATATCTAATCCAGTATTTTACACAAACTATGGACTCCATAGTCACAAAGAAAAAAGCTTTATTTCTTGTGATTTTTCAGTTTGAATTTCAAATGACAGATATTCTCTGTAATTAATGTTGGTTTTATTTTTTTTTAACTAAAAACAGTGTACTCAGTCTTTTATTCCACTGGCACATGCGATAACCCAGTTCATAAATGTGCAGTGATTTTCTGTTGGCTGACTATCAACTTGTTTTTGCAGATCAGCTTGATTTTGGCCTTGATTTACATCCACCTTCACCCAATCTCAAAATAATTGAGATTTACACGCAGTCTCAAAATAATATCCAACTCTGCTCTGTAGGATATGTCATTTCCAACATTCTGAATGTCCTCTTCCCAAATGTTTTCATTTTACTTTGAATACTACCTAAAATAATAAATAATCACAGTTATATTATGTTGTCTAACTGCTAAGCACTGTGCTAAGTTCACTACGTGACCTAACTTTTTTAATATTCAAATCTTCAAGTATTTTTATTAATAAGGTATTATTATTATCTTTGTTTTCCTGATGAGAAAACTGAGACATAAGGGAGAAAAATGCCATACTGAATATTTTACACACAAACAAGCAATAGAGTGGTGTTGGCTGGGGGTGCTGAAGAATAGGCAAAGCACAGAGGAATTTTAGAGCAGCAAAAGCATTCTGTTACTACAATAATGACAAATACGTGTCATTATGTGTTTGTCCAAACCCACAGAATGTACAATACCAAGAGTGAACCCAAATGTACATTATGGACTTTGACCGATTATGGATTACAGTCTAGTTGGGGAAATAGGTGTAGAAAGAATTACAATAAAACATGTTAAATACTGCAGAAAATGTTCTAAAGGAGTATTGTGGGAACACCATAGTCGGCATGCCTCAGGAAGGATGAGGTATTAGCAAACAGGAATGAGTCAACTGAAGAAGAGGAGGGGTGCTAAGTAAGGAAATACCCATAAAGGCACATACCCCACACTTACACACACACACACACACATGCATACACTTCTGTAATGAAGTCCTGAATTACTGAAACACATGTTCATCTTTCCTTCCTTAAAATGCTTACACAATCTAGCACATAATCATTTTCTAATAGTTTCATAATTCATATCTCATCTCTCCATATTGTCTCCATACTTCCACCCTTGAGAAATATATGTGGTAGGCAATAATATTTGGTCAAATGTCTTTAGGACATTATGATAGGACCTATCTTAAATGTATCTTTGTTGTGATGTTTCATTTTAGGGAAATTAAAAAAGAGCACCATTTGGTGTTATGATCAACTCTGTAGACAAATTATGACTCTAATCAATAATTAATCCATCTCCACTTCAATATTTGACTCTAACAGGGGTTTGCATCCATAACAAGGAAATTCATTAATGACTAGACTGAGTTTTATTTCATTTTTCTACAATTATTTATTACCTCAATCTTAATCATACTTGCTATGATTTTTTTAACATACAAGATGAGAATATTTTTCAAAAATAAAATCACTCACCAACAATAAGGAGGGGAAAAACTAGAGTAAGTGTGCATCAATCTTTCTGTTCTAAACAATCACAGTCATAAATTTCTGGTAAAGTAAACCTACATGCATATGCAAAAGTTTCAGTATAAATATCTTTACACAAATCAAAAAGTAGAAACAATAGTTATGTTTACATTAAATTATTGATGCTTAGAATGTAGTTTCAAATGACGGTGAAAAACAGAACTTGTTAAATCAGAATTCAGCAAATCTTGTCTTCCTGCTTATGAATGCAGAGATAAGACGGCTGACTCAACCTAAAATGCATGTTTCCACCTTCCACTGACAAGTTATTTGTTTGCCACCTCTGGAGAAAATGTACATAATTAATTTATTTGAGAAACCTGTTAGAAAAAAAATACATTCACCAATCTACTACACTGTGTAACGCATAGGGAGCTGTCAAAAAACGTAATCATGAGGCAGAGAGTTAGATACCAACTCCAGAATTCAGAGACCGCCCCTGACAACTTTGTGATACTCCTGCGAGGATTCTAGGCCTATGAACTAATGAAAGAATTATGTTAAGACAGACAAAGCTATGCTGTCTCCAGCCTGCAGAGATTTAATAACATGCTTAATTCGTTACCTGACATAGATGTTATATAAGTACCAAACATTACTATTAATATGATTTACATTAATTGAATTCTATTTAGCACTTTATGAAAGTGTTTTATTTAATGAATGGCCTTTTAATACTAATTTTCAACATTATAAGAAATTATGATATAAACTGCCTGCACCACATATTTGGAAAAGACATTGATGATGGTTCTTTCAAGCTTGAATAGACATTGTTTTATCATGGATTTTTTTCCCCCTAGAATACTATGCAGAGGCTGCTTTTAAAATCACAATCATTACGCTAATTCTTATATTCCCTTATATAGTTATTTGTACCCAAATCATAATAAAAAATATTAAGAAGTATTGCCTTAATAGTATTAGTTAAACTGACTAGATAACAAATAACTTAGATTTAGAGCTGACACACTTATATATACCAAAAATTCTTCTAAGCACTTTATGTATAATATTTAATTTAATTCAGTAACTTTGTGAGATGGAAATATTATTCCCATTTTATAAATACAAAAACTTGGCAGAGATATGTTGAAATTTATTGTTACTAAGAATAAAAATACAGACTTTCTTATTCATTAGTTCAAATGGAAACATTGTTTCTTGGTTAAAGTTTTGTGTCCAACATTATATTAAAGAGAAGTCTAGAGGAGATAGCTACTACATATCACTTTTTAAAACAGAGACACAATTGTATATTTCAGTCAATTTCTTCATCTGTTACAAGATTATCTGGTATTTAAAACTCTGCCTCAGTTACATGGCCAGAAAAATGACTCTCAAAGTCCATGACTATAGAGCTGATGCTTCCAATGTGTTCTTTCCTCCCAACATTATGAGAGCCCAAGACATGTGTTGGGTAGTCAGTGGGTACAAAGACTGGTCCCAGATACCATGACAGAGACAAAAACAACAAAATACTAACTTTTCTCCAAAAGGGAGCTTCTTATTAGCAGAAAATACAGTTATTTATGACATTAAGTCTCAAGTGATTTTTTTAAAAAGGAGGATACATTTTCAGATCTTCAGACAACATAAAGAGAGACGTGGCATTTGTAGCAGGACTTGAAATATGAGTGTGATTTTGACTGATGGAGGTAAGATGAGAAGAAGGTACTGAACGTGTCAATGGCATAGCAAGGGTTCTAAGGCAGGAAAGTACACAGAGCACATGAAAAAAAGTGTGTACAGATGAATGGGTTAGGGCCTCAATAAATGCTCCATCTGCACAGATATTCTAGGCCGTATTTGTTGATTTAGTATATTTCTTATATGTTTTACAGTCCCAGCTATATTTTAAGACCTTTGAGGTAATATCCAAGGCTACAGAGCGCAGGACATTGTGTGACTTCAGGAGTGCTGACTAACTCAACCAAAAGGGGTGGGTGAGCTTGGTAACTGAAGAGCATAGTGTAAAAGACAAGGCAAATATTGAGTGTCTGGAATGGGGCGTTCAAGAAGGGCAATGTATAATCTAATTTTAACATTCATACTGAGGAAGGGATTGCACATGAAGTATTAATGGCTCAGATTTGTACATTTTCATGAGACTACAATGAAAATACAGTTTGCTGCTATTGTTGAGGTAGAAATTAAACGTCATCAGGTCTAATAATAGAATTTACTAGGTGATTGTTATGTTAAATACTTTGACCTGCATTATGATTTAATCTTCACCATACCTCTATCAGTAAGTATTACCATTATGCCCTTTTACAGATGAATGGATGATTCCTGGAGAGAGAATAAGTGCCTTGAATAGGTCACAGATTGCTAAAGCAGCAGAGCTCAATGGAACCAGGTCTGAGCCAGAATCCACTCTGAATTGCCATGCTAATCAAAAAAATGTTTCAGCCCTGAAGAAACTTACATTAGCAGTAAATTGCCATGGGCAGATATTTTTGAAATTCACTTTCAAGACTGTATTTCTATTCCACAATTCAGAATATATTCATTATTATGAACTATAGTTGTTATTTAAAAATATATATTGAATGTTCTTACCTCCACAACTCTGCACCTTGCTCTTGCTACTTCCTAGAATGCTCTTCAGTAAGGTGTCCCCATGCCTCTCCTCTCCAAACCCCATACAGCATGGTGCCAGGTCCAGTTACTAGTTCCCATTTTTCACCCCAATGTGTTTTTAGCCTGAACATTGGTTAGAAATACTCTACTTACTTGTTTATTAGTAATTGTCTGTCTAGGTAGCCTCCATGTGGACAAGGCTTTTTTTAATGTGTTTTATTCACTGGGGTATCCCCAGAATATAGGAATAGTGTCTGGCAAAGTGAGGATCAAATAAATATCTATTAAGTGAAAAAGTGAATGAGTGAGTGAAAGAAGGAATAAATCCTCCCTGCTGATCTATGGCCATCAGAATATACATTGTTTCAGTAGCTATTTAAGTACCTGAGAGGCTGGGACTATGACATGTCAAAGGTTTTTGTATGGTGTCAATTTGATAATGATGATAAAGTACAAGTGCTTCTGAGTTATTGCCCTCTGCATTATCTTACCTCTAACTGAATATTCTGGATCTGTCTTAGCCCTTCAAAATTATGTGGTTGGAAAAGGAACACTCCATAAATTTTTAATGTGATGGTAATCTGTGGAGCTTGAAATCATCAACCAAGGTGTTCTATGCCCAAATATGTACATTTTTGAACTTGGTTTAAAAATCTGGACACATTACTTGAAAATTTAATTCACACTTACATAAGAAGGTGTGCATATCTAATCACTTATTTAATCTGTGCTTCTATGTCATCAAAAATAAACAATCTCTGGACTAAAAGTTTCTTCTCACAGTTTCTTACCTATATATGCGTGATTATATAGGAAAGTACTGAAATATTGCATTTAATTCCATTGCAAGGCTGTTCTACTAAAAGCATGGTGTCACAACAATTTGCTATTTGAAAAGTTGAGATAGATTTCCACTTTATGAATTTAAAGAAGTAAATTAAGTAATTAAATGCTTTAAAATTGCAAAAGGCTAAAAGAAAATTACCCTTGGGATAAGAAAAGACTTCATAAGCATGACATTAGTACAGAAACTATACAAAATTTAAAAAAAGACCAAATTACCTGCATAGCAATTAAAAACATTTTTAAGAAAACTAATGTTGAAAGATAATGACAAAATAGGAAAATGTATGTATTATAGACAAAGGATTATTACCCTTAACTTATAAACAATGAAGAATGCAATATTAAATGGCAAAAGAATATGATTAGAAAAATAACACAGATATTTAATTAGTAAATATAAAAATCTTCAACCTCGCTAGTAAATAGGGACCTAAAGATCAAATAAAATGCAAACTACCACATTATGTCCATCTTATTGGCAAAGCTAAAAAATACTGACACTATTTCTCAAGGACCATTTGATCCAATGTATCAAAAATTAAAATATGAATACTTTAAGCTCAATAATTTCATACTGAGAAATCTAAGAATTCATCCTGGGGTAATAATGAGAGAATATGTAAAAATAAAACCCTAAAGGTTCATATGAATTTGTTCAGTTGAGTAAATTACCATGTATCCTAGACTGAAATTCTAGTAGGTCATTAGAATTATACATATTAGACAGCTAGATCAAAAGCATACAAAAACATGTCCATGGTGGATTTTTATATTTTATAACAGGTAGTCCATAGTATGATAATGTTTTATATATGCTATCAGTGGTTTTCCTCTTGTATGTGAGTATACATTATCTTTACTTTTATTAGTATTGTGAAATTTTCTAAATATTTGGCAATGAACACATTTTTCTAAAATCAAGAAAATAATGAAGTTGAACATACAGAGATGGATACAGTGGTATTTAAAGAAAATTATGTCTCAAACATCAGAAAAATGAACATATAATGCCCTGAAAATATTAGAACTAAATTGTGTGGGTGCAGAAAAGTATTTTATTTTAGAAGCGTTAGAGTGTAAAAACAAATAGCCATACATTATGATTAGCACACATAGTATAGGGGGAGCATGGGAAAGGAAGTATAGCACAGAGAAGCTTACTATGCTGATGGACAGTGACTGGAATGGGGTAAATGGTGGGGACTTGATGACAGGAGGAATGTAGTAACCACAATGTTGCTCATTTGAAATCTGAGCATAAGATTGTATATCAATGATACCTTAAAAAAAAAAAAAGTCTTAGGAAAGGAAGTGATAAAAAAAATAAAATAAAATAAATAGCCAGAGATCCCAAATTGCCTGCATAGTAGGAGCATAACATCTTGGCTTTATTGGCTAGAATGTATAAGGTGGCTATTTGTCTTCCACCAATGGAAAACTCAGGACAAGTTTAGACTCCAAAAATCTATACATGAAAAGGAGCTGCAAATGCAAGTAAACATTTTTGCCACAAAATATTATGTCAAAAACTTAAAGAAAGATACATTGTAAAAAAGATGAAGACATGAGAATTGCTAACTCCAGAAAGAACTCTAATTTCAAATTGCACCTCAAAGTGGTCAATTTTTAAATTACATGAAATTTTAAATTACATTACATTTTTGTTAACATTATCTTGACTTTTCTGTAAACTTAGCTGTCCATTTTCCCAAACACAGGGCTTCTTTAGGAATCAACAATGATTTTTATTAAATCCAGAGGCCTCCCTCTGACTGAGAAAGAGTATAATGTATATCTTTCTACAAAGTATGGCTTCCATGGTGTAGAAGCTCCACATTTACTGGGGTTCATTGCTAGGATTTACTCCACCTGAATAGGTGTTGTGCCATGAGTAGGTTATGAGCAAAACCTCCTAGTAGGTAAGATAACAATCTGAACAGGATGAAAAAAGACAATGGTAAAATTTTGCTATAGAAGATTATTTTGAATCAACCTAAGGAATCTTATTTTCAACCTTCACACAAACCTTTCAGAAGTTTTGAAGAAATATTTGTATTAGTTCTCCCAACTAAATTTTGTATTCAAATAAATAAAATTGCTATAACTTTACTCTGTGTCAAAATGTTAATTGCTTTTCATCAATAAAATTTTAAAGTAATGCTTCTTTACTTATTTTGGTACATTCCTGATTTTATACTGCTAAAAACAGCTGATTGCATGGTGTTAGTTTTAATAGCACCTTTTCTGTTGTTTTCTAGTCCAAATTTTTTTGACTTCCTAGAATACTGTACTCAGGGATTCTGTGGAAGTACCCATGTGAAAATGTGCATACCTGTGGTTTAGACACATGCTGCATACTCCCTATGTTAAAGCCAATGGCAATGGCAAAGGATTGAGGTAAAAAAAAAAAAAAAAAGATAAAGAAGAAAAAATCAATCTCAGCAGAAACTGGGAGACATTCCTGCTGTTAAGAGAGTAAGTTCAGGAACATATGTTGAGAAATGAACAGCCCTAAGTAACATGCTTACATTTAAGGAAGTGCCATAAAGTAGGTTAGATCACTGGGAATGTCTGGGTAAGTCCTGTATGCACCGATGTATGTATTGATATTCTAACATTGTGGAAAAGAAGGTGTCCTTATCTTTTTTCCCCTTTGTGGGACTAGAGTAAAAATTGCAGACTTTATGTTTTAAAATAACAGCAAATCCAAGATGATGTTTCCAAATTTTCACATCCCTCTCCTACCATTAAGAGAAGTTCAAAGTAAATTAATGGGAAATTAACTTTTAATAAGTTAAAAGCAAAATCCATTAATTTTAACTTTAAGTTAGCTCCAGTTAATTTAAAAGGCTTCTAAATTTTAACTTTAGTAAATTATTTTCTAGTAACTTTTATGAATTATAGGCTTAAAAAATACAAAGCCAGCACTTGACCTAAAATCTAAAATAAGACTTGCTAATAAACCTTTACTGGTTTTCCTTGATCTTAAAGCTTACAGTAAATACTCATGATTTACAGGACTAATTCATGTGCACATACAGAAATGAGGTACACACAAAGACTATATACTGATACACAAGAGAGTAATGTTATTTAACAGAAACACAGATTCATTTAATTAGCTATTTTTCCATAAATGATTATATATATATATATATATGAATATATATATATAGGATCTATATGAAATCAGTAAATATGAATGCTTAATAAATCACTACATCATCAAGATATTTTCATAGGAAAGTATATATTTAAATTGGAGATTTAATAATTCAGTATAATAGATGATAATTATTTCATTTATAATACATGTAACTTTAATACAGTTGTTTTCCCAAAATGATCGTAATTAATTCTTCCCATAATATAATGATACATATCACTCAGTATCTTATTACAAAATATTTTCTATTTGACGACTTTTTGTTAAGATATATAAGTGAACCTAAATTCCTGCTTCACGACTCTTCTACAACACTACAGTAATATTTAGTCTTTCCTTTGATGACTAAGTGCCATGATACCCCTCCAAAACCTACCCCCTCCAGCTTCCTAGCCGCCATTAGTAACATGGCCAACCCAGAATTATAAAATATGTTTGTAAATACACACACACACATATAAGTGCACAGTAGGCAGCCTTTGGCTTCTGCTACCTGCCTTCTCTTTTTCTTCCTCCTCCTCCTTATCAGATTATATTTTAACACACATATATGAATGAAGCTTTGCAAAATCCAAGTTCCTCCCATTCTATACCATGCTACCACATACTATTTTAAAAATCACTGAAGTCCCAAGGGGTGTATATGCTAAACTCAAATTATTCTCATCTAAAGTACTTTGGAAAAATGTGAAATAGGTTCTCACTTTTGAAAGGACTCTAAATAGCATATTTTTATATAAATTTCACCTTTATGATAGTGAAAGTAAAAAGTATATAGTGTATTTAAATCTACATTTCTTGTAAAATGGTTTTCAAAAGTTTGCCACCAATGAATTATTCTTGATTAGCTTAAAGTACTATGAAACAGGAAAGAAAGAAAATAATTCTGAGCTTACATAAACATCTTCAATAGCTTAGCAGGCAAATGTTAACAAATGTTTTGCATCCTATTTATTTACAACAGTCCTATAAAACAATAAACCTCTGAAAGCAACTACTTTAAATTTATTTTTCCTCCACACTGAAGCAGAAAATATTGTCATGCAAAAGTTACCACCGAACTTGTATAATAATGGAGATTTATGGAGACAAGGAACAATGCTGATTAAAAAAATAAAAACACTGAAATACACCCTAACATCTTTCCTGAAACACATGATAATAATTATCTTAGGAAAAGGTGGTGCTGACAACGGCATAAATGATGCCACCAAATGGAGAGTTAATTTCATTTTGAAGGATTAAACCATAAATTATTTCTTTAAAATTAGTAAGAAAAAAAAAAAGAGCCCTTCTAAAGTTAATGTAATCAAGTCACAAGACTTGTACAAAAGAGAAAAAATTATTAGTCCATAACATTCCAAGATGTTATATGAGAATCATGTTCAAGCACCTTGATGCTCTTCTTCAGGAGCTAATTTAAAATACATCACTGGATTTTCAAGTGTCTGTTAGCAACCTATATTCCAACATATTTATTGCCATCTCAGTCTAGATTTTAAAATTATAGTTGGTTGGTTTTCCATTCTTTAAAAACATATTCTCTTTTCAAAAATCCACTTCTAAATAATTTTCTTATTTGTGTGGCATATGTAGTTAGCAGAGTCAAATGACAGGCATTTAATAAATTCATGTTGACTAATACATGCTATTATTTGCTCACAATTAACTGTTCCCACACTGCTGTTGCTATGCTTTCTTGAAAGTACTGCAAAAAATATACTTCTTCAGTGCAAGTTTTCCTCTCCTTTCCCTTTCTTCTTGGCTAAAGGGCCAACAGAATGTGAATAGATGTGACGTATGCCATTACTGAGTATGCATCTGCATAGTTCTGTCCCTTCCTGAGCTTCTGCTCTTTTCCATGAGAATTCACAGGTCAACAAACCGCAAAGAAGCCCAGCAGACTCACCCATGAGAACAATCCCCAAATAACATGAACTAGAAATAAATGTTTGTTGTCACAAACCACTGAGACTGTGGTGGTGTTTATTACTTCAGGAAAAGCTGAATATGCAAGATGCATCATAAATACCACAATTATTTGTTGTAACTACTTAAAATGTAAGAGCATGTATAGACCACAGCTCAACTGCTAATATAATACATCAGAATTAAAGATGCGTTTGGTGAAAAGAACCTGTGGGGAAAATGGAACTTCCTGACCAGGATTCCCGCTTGGCCTTCATAGCGCCCATTGTGTATATAAGAGCTTGTTTGCACATTTATGGGATGTTTACCAGTTACAGAGCTAGTCAGTCATGGAAGTCCCAACCCAGGGGAGGTCTCCTCCCTTCAGTTCCTGGTACCTAATTGGTCAGGCATCTGCCGGTCACAAGAGACCCACCCAAAGAATTCCCCCAGGTGCTAGGGGCAGGAAAGTTGAGCAAACGGCTGGAGGAGAGACTGAGACTTACAGCCATGAGAATAAACCCCCTTTTACCCCCAACTTTTTGCCCTTGCCTTTATTTGGTCTCATTGAATTCATAGGGAACTTGTGCCAGGCAGGGAGTCCCCTCCTGCTGGAGCAACAGAACCCCAAAGCATTCAACTCCGACGGGTAAGGTAAGGAACCTTCACAGGACTAACAGCAGATCCCTAATCAAAGCAAATATGCTCCTCCCGGCTAATTATTGATTCATTCTTAAGAAGAAGAAAGACTGCATTTTGAATGATGGTATCAATTATGTGGAGCTTACATTTTAGGATACAGATTTGGACATACTGCTAAATCTTGACTGACCTAAGACTGCAGTTTGATTATTGACAAATGATCCAAAATTATCCATCCAAGTATGGGGTAACAAAAGGTGGATACAGCCTTTAAATGAAGTAATTACAATCTGAATTATTTTACTGAGTGCAAAACACAGTAATAAAAACTTACTTTCATCCTTAGTGATGACCTGTTATTTCTTTCAAATAAGGAAGGGTAGAATTAAACAGATTTTAATAAAAATGTAAACATATTTATTACATATTTACATATATATGTAAGTATGTTTCTTTGCTTCTAAAATCAATGTATTAATCTCCCTCTTAAATTTTGAGTATAAGGTATTAATTTACATTTATATTTTTATGATAGTAATGTGAGAATGAGCACTAACCTGTATTTACTAGTACATCTATAAAGAGTGATCCATTGTGTTTGAAGATAATGGTGATTAAAAGAGGTCTAGGACAGGATGGAAAATTATCAAATGGTTTCCAAGTACCCAGTGATTACTGTGAAGGTAAATTGTTATAAGTCTTGTACTTGGTTTTCCTCCAGTAATATTTATGTTGAGATTTTGACCTTTATTTATCCAATCCTCCTGGTTGGGATTAGAAAAGATTGGTTGTACAGCACTAGTTAATAACTAAATTGCTATTGGCTAAAACTATTGGAACATTGGGGGTTCATTTGAAAAAACTATTTGCAAATGAGTATTTCTAGTAGGGGCAGCTAAAGTGTATGGAAGATGGTGGTTTAAACTGCATTATAAGCCATCATTCAAATATCATTAAACATCATTAAAAATGAATTTATTCAAAAATATTTTTCTAGAATTGAATTCTTCATTGAATTCACACAGCCCAAGTCTGTAAATGGATGCATAGGTGGATAGGAAATTTGTTAACTACCGAAGAAAGGCCTCCAAACCATTGATAGCTAAGACTTGAAGAAAGTTAATTCTGAGGTAAAGTTGCCATTAGACCTGCAATCTGAACCTACCATTTCCATCCACAAATTTTTTTTCAGAACCAAGTATAAAGTCTAATCTTTCTAGAATGCCATGAAGTCTGCACTATAACCATCAGTAATTTTTATATAGTTCATAGCAATTTTGTAAGAGTGCTCCTTTATCTCCATCTTTTTCCTCACCCCTTTAGCCCATGCCTTCTCAACAACTAATCTGGAATTAATGCCTTTATTTTTGTACCCTCATATAATATCTTATATTTATTTTTGCTTATTTTTTCTTGTTAGAAACAGCCAATTATTCTCTCACCGATCAAAAAATTTAGTGATCAAACCTTCTCACCATAAATTTCATTGCCCACTTTCAAGTCATATAAATAAATATTCAGTCAAAATATTTTCTAATATAAATATTACAGGTCTCAGAACAGAACCCTATAAGGTTTTAGAGTTTTTAGGGGCTTTTAATATATACCTTGTCAGTGAAATTTTATAAAGAATCAGGAAAACAGAAAGGAACAAAAACTGAAGAACAAATGTACTATTAATCCTGCTTACATTTAAGAAGTTAGTATTAATTGAAGACTTAGACAAATACTAGTATTTTACAATGATGAACAACATTTTTAAAAAATAAGAGTGCCTTAATTAAAATCCCAACAAGACAGCATATTTACAAATACTCAGATTTGAAATAATCTAAACAGTGAGACATAACTTCTCAATTTGCATGCTATTTCTTTTTTAGTATCTGAAATTAAGCAAAAACATGTGTGATGTGATTACTTGGACATCTTGCATGTTCTTAACATGCTGGCTTGATGTAAAAATAAAACTGGTTTCTTTGCAAATACGAACTATGATGTTTTCCTTATAATTTCACTGGTCAAAATATTTTTTTCAAAACAATTTTATTTCCTTATGATAATTTTCTTCCATTACACAATTTTATCCTAATCTTATTTTTTTCTGAATAAAACGTGCATTCTTATCTGAGCTATTACATTAGGTTGAATAACATTAGAATGCATTCATTTTCATACTGGAATCAACTTAATACCATATATTCTAGATTTATTCTTTGTACTCCATTTTAAATTAAATTCTCACATTTATAATGAATACGTTTCAGTATTAAGGGTTTGCTTTGACTAATAAAATTGCTTTAAAGATTTGATTGATAAACCATAATTTTCATTTTAATTTCTGCAAATCTTTATTTCCCAAAATTATTTGATATTAAAGCCTTAGAGAAATACACATTTGGGTGCTTTTCTCTTGACACATATCTTCAAGTTCAATTCACTACAGTTTAATGAGCCTCTTCTCCTGTGAGGATATTTCTATGTTACTAAACTTCAAAGAAGATTAAGACATGGTTTGGCCCCTCAAGGAACTCACAAGTTCTAGGGGTGACAGATAAACACATAAAAACAACAAAAATTGTGTGGAAGTGCTATATAGCAAAGGTGTGAACTACATGCTACAGGAACATTTCTTGATGTAGCATGAGCAGGCATGCAAGCTGTGCAGATGCACAGTGCCTGTACTTAGAGGAGATTCTTATGCTGGATGTAATGCCCTACTGTCGCTATCTTGAATCCTTACCATTTTTTTAACAAAGAATCCCAGATTTTTATTTCACACTGAACCAGTCTTTAACTTAAGCCTGTGTGTTTGGCCGCCAAGGCTGCAAATTGTGGACACTGGGGAAATAGAGTAGCTCTAAACTTCCCAGAATAGTGGATATTTGATTTGGGTCTTGAAGGTGAATTGGAATCTGGAAAGAGAAGAGGAGGTGAGGAGAGGCAAATAATTTCAGAGAGATGTAGAACAAAGGTATGAAATAAAATTTGCCATGGAATAATAATTAGGCTCTTATTCATCTAGGCAAGATGAAGTTAGAAAGGTCCTTTGTAGTCAGATTTCCAAGGGCCTCAAAGACCTAGGTAGGAAGTTAGATTTTATTTATGTAAAGTGATAACTTTAACCAAAGAAATAAAATGCATGTTGGTGTTAAGTGAGAAGTTGAAGATGAAGACTAAAGAGTGGGAGGGAATTAGAATCTTCTAGAAGATTATGGCAGAAATCTAGATAAATTAGGATGACAGACTATAGAGAGCAATAAAAGTGGGGATGAAGACATGGGTATACAAAAAAATATTCAAAGGCACACAGTGTTCTATAAACAGACCTCACTATTTGTCTTTTATTCTCGAAAGAGAGCACAAAAGAACTTTACCAGACCCATTGAAATGGGAAAAAATGATAACATACTTGGAGAGTAATATAAATTCTTTTGTTCAAAAGTTATTAATCATCTATAACTGAAAATGAGATCTCTCTTTATTGGCAAAGAACTAGAAATTCTCACTAAAATAAAAACTGAAAAAGAGTAAAAAACTAAACCCTGATTGAGGATCCATTAAACATACAAAAAACAAACTAACTCTTCTGCATGGTTTATTCCTCCACCTCCACCTATAGCAACAAATCAATCAACATACCACAAAGTCACATTAACGACCACTATTAAAATAAGCTTCATATGGAGTCAAAGCAGTTGATTTACTCATTTTTTTCACTTCACAACTTATTCCTTTGAAATAAGAATATGATCCTATTAACTAAAGAAATGACTCTTTTTAGCTGCCTCAGAGAAGATCAATTTGATCTCTTTTCCCAAATACAGATCTGGAGAGCAAGATTGCATGTTTTACTTTGGGCTAAAAGAACTTGGTTGGAAACTATGTAATATATTTAATAATACTTTTATTTAATGTATTTAATAAGACTTTTTAGATGTAATTGTTCTGGTGTTTTCCAAATCAAACTATTATGCTTTCTTTTGTGCAACTTTATAACTACCATATGAAAAATATTACAAATAAGTGTAATAATAATTATATACTTTATATATTCACACATTTATTATTTATAATATATATTACTTTCACATATTTTATATATATTTATATTCCTAAGTTAAATAATTATATATATTATTTATATATTTACATAATTTAAGTGCAACATAATCTTTGCTGAAGATATAAATAGCATACAGTGATTCTCACAATGTAAGTGGATTTATAAGACATTCAAATCATCAAGCTAATGTCTCCAAAGTATGGTTTTTTATCAATTCATTTTCTATATAGTCATAAAATGTTGCTTATGATTGTTATTTCATCAGTCATTCTTCTCAGGGTTCTTAAGTATTTTTAAAATGATTATAACTTATTCACAGCCAAACTTTTTTGGCTACTATTTTTTAATATTGATTCATCACCAAAGTATATAAAGTTTGTCCCTGAGTAATAAAACATGTTATTAATTTTTTAAATTGCATGAATATCTTTCATTTAAATGTTATTATAAATTGTCTGCTTATTGTAATATAATACAATGAAGACCACATTTATCTAAATGGGGGCTGACTTCCATAAGTCATAATCACTGAACTTGAAATAATTCTGTGTAAATAAATGCATTTATTGATTGCTTTTCTTTTTAAAAGTTACACTTCACTTTATGGATTCCATCTCAAGGGCCTCCCGTATTTGCCAAATTTCAAAGAAAAAGTGTCACAGAAGTTGAAACACTGGAAGGAGTTAGAGGACTAGCACAGAAGGTCCCAGAGATGAGTGAGACCTGGAACTGCTGTTGTGGGGCCTGAACGAGAACGGCCAGCATGAAGGGGTTTGTGTGTGATGAGCCGGAGGGGGTGGCCCAGGAAAAAAGGAAAAACAAACGAGCTAATCATAAAGGATCTTGTAAGCCACACCAAGCAATTTAAATTTCAGAACTGCTTGTATTTGAAGGACACTGAATTGTTAAAAAGACAAAATGAGGTTTTGAATAAATACTGTATCATTTTTAGTTTCACAGGACAGAGCACTTAAAAATCCTCCATTTCCTTTCCTGCCTCTTCTTCATATAGTTTCTTACGTTACAAAAATAGAATAAATGAAGCCAGTGGAGTATCTGCAAAGCAAATAATTTACTTCAAAATTATACTGGGACTTGAAAGTCTTCGAAGAATTTCTCTATGGAAGAAACTTCAAAGTTGACTTCTAGGGTAAGATATAGAAAACTTAAATATTTTTTAACCAATTCATATTAGGGCTATTTACTGCACTGAAGCAGTAATGAATTCAACAATTTCCCTAGCCAGTTACTCTAGATAAAACTACACTACTATGTCCCTTTACTGATGGACAAAAAAGTTTCTAAGATGAGAGAAAACATGATTTCAAGGCCACTGTAGTTAAGCAATACACGTTTAGGTCACATACTATGCTGGATCCTTGGAAATGCATGAGATTTATTTCCAACTCTTCATGCACTGGGAAAATCTGGCCAATAATAAATTCAAAATACACAGTAATAAAGAGCAGGAAAACAACATTAAAAATAAGTATCAAACCTTAAACTGCAACAGGAGGGATGTAGATGAGATAGAAAACAGTTCTTCCTCTCATTAGAGCAGTTAAACATTAGAATAGGTTATCAGGTAAAGCCTCTGTAGACTCTTCTTTTAAAGGTTTTTAACAACTGAGAGGCAGCCATTTATCTTGAATCACTGAGGTATGTCCTGTCTGCCAGCAGGTGAAGGACTAGGTGACCTCTGAATTCGTAAGTCATAAGTTCCTTGTTACCCAATGCCTGATTCAGTTATTCAAGCAATCTTTTTTCAGAAGTGATAATCAGCAATATCAAACAGGCTACAAATTAAATATTTTCCAGTTTTAACTATGAAGAAACCATATTGAAAATATGTGGATCACAGATTAAGATCATTTGGAAAAATAGCAAGAATTAAATTTTTTTAAAAACTATCCTTTAGATGGTAAAATAATAAGTATAGAAACAATTTATAATTTTATCATTTCTAGGTGATATTGCAAATATGAGCAAGCATTATGAAGAGTTGCAGAAATATTTTTTTATGTAATGTAAGTGAAATTATAAAACTGATAATGCAAAATGTAATTCGGTACTTTCTATACTGTGATTACTTTGAGCAGACACTTAAATCTCTCCCTTTTCCTTCACCACTCTCCATTTAAATCATGAAAAAGTTCAGTTTTGTGTTTGGCACAGATGCCTTAAAGGAAAATAAATTATCTTAATCAAAGCAGCAAAGGATCAATAAACAAATGAGCATATAGCAGAGATACTGTCATTCCAAAAAGTTATAAAGTTTCATCTTGCTCCTTATCTTTATTCTTTATTCTTTCTAACTCCCTGTCTTCATTTCTCACCTCTGGAAGCTAATTTTTGCCATGCAGGACAAATAGCAATTAAAACAGTATTTTTAATGTAACTATAGAAATTATAAAATGACCCATGACATCTTTACTTGAAGAAATATCTAATACATGTACTTTTGAATATATATTCTTAAATAAATCACACTTTTCAGAAAATAAAGCTGCTCTTTCCTTAGAACTTCTGAAACTTGTTTTGAAAATATAAATTCATGTTAAAAATAAAATTTAGGCAAAAATTAGATTGAAATATCATCAGGCAGTGATTATGGCGGATTTATGCAGTTAATGTTCCATACTATAGGTATCATTAAAATGATCATTTTTAAAATAAAAGAACTGCCAACTGTATTGTTTTAACCATAAGATTTTTAGACTCAGAAAACAAAATGTGCAAAAAACTAGATTACATTGACCTTCCTAGAACTAGCACTTGGTAAATATTTTTAGAACAAAATTTCCACAACTCGCAAATAAAGCCTAGACTTAGGATTTTGAACTTCTTTGAATTTTTACCTACCTTCAAAGATATTCAGAAGGTGCTCCAAGTAAGGCCATGCTGGTCCTTACATACCACAACCTCTAACATATAAGGTAAAAAAAAGTTTTTAGTGAAAATGTTTCCTTAGTTTATAGCCAGAATTGAATAATAAATTATAATATCTCTCTTTAAGTTAAAATAACACCTTATTTCACTAAATTTAATCAAAGCTAAATTACTTTTAATAAGTTATTCCCCTTGCCCTCCAAAATCAACAAACCTTTCATATCACAACAACCTTCAAGTTTTTAATTTTTTTCTATGGAAAAATTAAAATAATACTTTAAATGAAATTAAATTAGTCTAACACTTGATGCAAAGACACCACCAGTCATGGAACATATCTGGGGATTACATACAAGTAATAATCTAGTGTATTCTGTCTTGTATTCATCATAGACTACCGTAAATTTTAATTCTCTCTGTTGCAATGTTTAATTGACAAAAATAAAAAGAACACTGTAAAGGACTCATGGCAGCGAGTGGTCACAAACCCAAGATTTCTTCTTTTCTTCTTCTCTTTTCTTCCCCTTTCTGTTTTGTAACCATGGTGAAACAATAGAAGTGAACTTTCCCTGAACTTTTCTCTTTAAAGGCCTGGGTCCACATTGACCCAGCAGGGCAAGCTGGAACCTGATACTATCAGCCCTAGGGCTGCTAAAGCAATCAGGTTCAACAACAACCATATATGTTCCCTAATATCAGTTTGCCACAAAGCCAAAGCAACAGCAAGCTATTTCTAGTAAAGAATGTCTTTCTATTGTTTTAGAGATTAATTCAATAGTCTAAACGTGCATAAAACATGGACTAAATGGTAGACTACAGAAATATATTATTGTTCTCTTATGATTATATCAATACCAAAGTTTATTTGCAGATAAGGCCTAAATCCCACACACACAAAAAAGCTCCTAGATGGATTATTCATGAACAAATGATTTAAAATCTAAATCATTATAGATTTAGATGATGTTATATTTAACCAATTCATTTCACTAATTCTTTTTTTTTAATAAATGAAGCCTGTTTTATTACTTCAAGTGTTAATGATAAAAAAAAATTTGAGCACAGCTGTTACATTTAAAAAAGTGAAAATACATACTGTTTCTAGCTCAATAAACAGATGAACCTGATGTCTCTGAATTACCTAATTGAGCATTGTACAGTACATCTTATGAAGACCCGTAAATTAAAGAACTACTAGTTTAAAGTTAGTGATTATGAAACAAATATGTATTCATAGTTTCAGCTTCTTTTTCCTTCCTCCACCATCAGGTGCTCCATCCATTTTACGTTTCTGAGTTGAAGGCTTTGGTCCTCTTTTCTTTTCCTCTGCCTTCTCTTTTTCTTCTAGTTCCATGTTTTCTCTTTCAATCAAGGTAATTAAGGTGTTACATCTCTTCTGGAGCTCCATTGCTGTTCTGGACTTAAGAAACCAGTCAAATCTGAACTGTGGAGAGTTGCAAACACACCGTCGTAATTCATCATAAACATTTTCTTTGTCAAATCCAAGTTTGTGCAGCATGCAGATCAGAAAACAATCCTCTTCCTCAGTATAGATTTTTCCTTTGTTAGTACCATATGATATTCTCAGCTGATGGAAAGGTGCTTTGTACCGTCCAATCTTTGTGTCAAGTGCTTTTTTGATACTAATTCTTCTTTGAATTCTTGCCTCTCCCCTTTCAATCTGAGCCATAATCTTCTGTATGTCTTGGAGTTCATTGCATCTTTCCCAGAACACAGCTGAGTATTCAATAACTTCTTCTGGAGTTTTTCCTTCTACTTCTCTTGCTATATTTTCAATATCATCACGACCCCACTTCTCATTAGCTTTGATAAACTGATTAAAATCTCTCTTATTCCAATTGGTAAATCCCTGTGTTAGAAGCTTCTCTTTTTCTTCTAATTCTTCATCATTTAGGGGTTCAGCTTCATCAATTTTAATCTTTTCTTCTTTTTGTCCTTGTGCTGCATTTGGTAGATCAGGATTTTGAGGCACCTTGTACGCAACAGTTTTTCTGTAATATAGAATTTCTTTTTCCAGTAATTCAAACAAACGTGGAGGAAAAAACTGGAAATCCTGAACATTGGGTTGTTTTGGAGGTCGAGGAGTCTTTGGTGTTTTAGGTTCACTGACACGAAGAGCTTTCCTGAAATAGGCATCAACAGCATAGTTGGCTTTTCTTTTTCTTTTAGGTGGTTCAATCCACTCTGTGAAAGCAATCTTTTGTTTTTCTCTATAATCTTCTCCTTCAAAGTTATAAACACTCGATTCTGTATCCATTGTAAAGTTTCTAAGTGAGCTTTCACCCATCTTGGAGAGTTTTTCATTCATCTCTGCAGTCTTCTTTGCACCTCTTTCCAAAATACCATCAATATCTTCATCAGTAATCTCACTTTCCTTTGAAGCAAATACATGCGTTGCTCCATGTCTGATCATTTGAAGCATTTCATCTTTGCCAATTTTGTTCAGATTCTGATCCCCAAGTCTTCCTTGTTGAATGACTATTGAATCCAGTCTGAGTTTCATCTCAGCACGTTCCACTATTCTTTCTTCTACAGTGTTATCAGTTATAAAGCGGAACACTCTGACTGTCTTGGTTTGTCCAATTCTATGTGCTCGGTCCATAGCCTGGAGATCTACTTGGGGATTCCAATCCGAATCATACAAAATTACTACATCAGCAGTAACAAGATTGATGCCAAGACCACCAGCATGCGTGCTTAACATGAACACAAACTTTGTGCTGTTTGGTTCATTGTATGCACTGATGGACTCTTGTCTCTCATCATGGGGTGTCTGCCCATCTAATCTGCAGTACTCATAATTTCTCCACATACAATAATCTTCCAGAATATCCAGCACCCTTGTCATTTGACTGAAGATTAGTACTCGTGAACCTTGTTCTTTTAATTTAGGGAGCAGCTTGTCTAATACCACCATTTTGCCACTGTTGGTAACTAGATGCATATCTGTGGTATAAGGTGGACCAGGTTCAGCTCCATCAAAGAGATATGGATGATTACAGCATTTCCTCAACTGCATCAGGATGTTCGATAACCTCATTTTGTCCATCTTCCCTGCAGAGTTTAGTATATCTATATCCTTCATTAATATCCGAGTATACCATTCCCTCTGCATTTTGCTGAGACCCACATAGATTTTTACTTCCTTCTTTGGAGGCAAACTCTTTTCAACATCAGCTTTAATTCTTCGAAGGAGGAATGGGCGCAATACCATATGAAGCCTTTCAACTAGCTTTTGATCCCCAAGGCAATTATTTGTATCAAACCAGGAATCAAAGTCATCAGCTGAATTAAAGACATCTGGCAACAAAAAATTAAGAATTGACCAGAGCTCATGCAAGTTGTTTTGAAGAGGTGTTCCAGTTAATAATAATCGATTTGTAGTCTTGAATTCCCTCACTATTTCTGATAACTTAGACTTTTCATTTTTGATTCTGTGAGCTTCATCTATAACTAAGTACCTCCAATTAAACTTTTTGAAAACGGACTTCTCTTTTATAAGCATTTCATAAGATGTTACACATACATCCCATTCTCCTGGTAATAAAACGTCCCTGACAAAAGCAGCTCTTTGTTCTTTATCTCCTATCAAACAAACAGACCTAAGTGTTGGTACCCATCTCTTGAATTCACTCATCCAGTTGTGTAATGTAGATTTAGGAACCAAAACCATATGAGGACCAGGAATGTTTCTATAGTGTTTCATATACCCAAGTAGAGAAATTGTTTGAAGAGTCTTTCCCAGACCCATTTCATCTGCAAGGATACCATTGATGCCATTCTCATACAAAGAAATGAGCCAATTTAATCCTCGAACCTGATAATCTCTCAGTTTACCCCCTTTCACATATGATGGAGAGTCTTCAAATCGAGTGCAAACGTTGGTTGCTTTGGAGCTTTCTGTTAGTAGTTCTTCATCCTCCTCTTGCTCTGTTCTACCGTGTCGGTAGTTGCCTACTGATAGCAAGTTCTGTTTCTTATCCTTTTTTATTCGTTGGCGCCCTGGTGTCATTTTCAAAGGTGAGGTTTGAGTCTTCTGAGCAGCAGGCTGAATGAAATGTGCAAACAGCTCTGTTTGCTTTAATAAATACTCAAACCTATTTGCCCGGTCAGTTTGCATTTTTTCTTCGTAAGTAGGATCTGGCTCCTGGATTTCTTTTTGCTTTCCAGGAGATGCATCATCAAATATTTCCTCCATGTCGGAGTCCGCGGGTCCCGCGCCGGCTGCGGAGGGGGCCGTCTGAGCCACGACGCCTTCGGAGCCGCCTTTGTTGCGTCTGCGTCAGACGCCGCTGCCAGAGGCTGGGCCCGGCAGGGATGAGCAGACGGCCGAGGCCTGGGCGGCCACGTCACAACCGGCCAATGGAGACGCGAGAACCCGCCCCCCCCCGCCCTCCCCCCCCGCCCCCCCGCGCGAAGGCCCCCTGCGCCGCGGTTCCACGACGAGCCTGCGGCAGGCCCAGCAGCCTGGCCTCTCACGTTGGCCTCCTCTTCCGCGGGGCTACAGCTTCTATTTCACTAATTCTTATGGCAACCTGTCGTAACAGGTAACACGGCTTAAGAAATTTCTTTTTCATTTTCTTCTATGGGCAATGTAAGGTATGAAGACATAGTTGATTAAATCCATTAATTATTTGTTATTTCTATAACCACAGCATGATAAATAAGGCATAGATGGACTACAGTAATACCATTTGCACCACTTCCATTCAAAAGGGTATTGGCATTTCTGTTTTAAATCCAGTTTCCAAAAATTTGCAATTTGGCAACATCGTTTTTTTAGGAGTGACTATATCCACAAACAAGTGAAGAGATAAATATAATTTCTAATATTCACAAATAAGCCTTATGGGAAGTAGGTTAGGTTCAGCCTTTTTTCATCTCCTACTATTCAACTACAATACATACAAAAATTTATTAATGTTGATATAATAATAAAGGGAAGTTATTCTATCATTACTTGACACCCTCTCAAAATGTCTATACAGATACTTAAATAAAAAGCATACATATGACTATTATTCATTATTTTCAAATGTTAACAGCAATGCTAAAATAGTGACTACATTATATTATTTCTTCCTGAATATTATCCCCTATGGATTTTATAGTATACTTTCATAGAAACAGTTTCAATAGTTCCAGTAATACTGGTACATCACATGGATGAGGTCTTTGTGATAGTAACAAGAGGTGTCAGCATACCAATGAGAAGGACTCAAAATTGTCCCCAACACATAAGAGGGGTTCAGAAAATATTAACTGAATGAGGAGATAGGGACTGTTCTAGAAAGTCCAGTTCATTAGCCATTGTAAACACAGTTGTTCCTAAAGGATAATTTTCCAGAATAATATAACAATCATTTTTTGAAAAATAAAACAAAATTTAGAACAACTTTTTTTCACACTTTTACTGGTTCAAGTAAGTCAACTGCTAGTTGAGACCCACTTGTGTAGGTATTATGTGCTTAAGTGTAGTAATATATACACTTTAGAGGTGGTCACTCTAAATACAGTAAGAGATCTATTCCAATTGATTAAATATATATATGATTCCTTATGAAAACACAGGTTAATATTTCTATTCCACTTTCCTTAAACTGACTTTCCAAATAGTAATATGAATAATACCACTAAAAGTGCAGGTTCAATTCTAATTCAATGTTTAAGAAGCCTATCTTCAAGGGCATCAATCAGGGAGATTAAAATTTTTAAAGTGTATTATAAAATAGAAAGGATAGAAATAAGCCTACAGAGCTAAGAAAAGAAGTGGGCAGAGGGACTGCAGGCCTAATAATTGTCTAACTTTTGAGGTCATGATAGTGGATTCATGAATTATCTTTTCTCCCAGTTTGAGAACATCAGGAGTTAAGATTGAATTTGCTGATGAAGAAGGGAAAGCTAATATAAGCAGGACACTCACTGTGCACCAGGTGAGTAGCATATCTCATCTCATTTAACTTCTAACATTCCTAGAAGGCACATATTATTATCTCCATTCCTCCAATGATGACATTTGAGCTGACTGACCCAACAGCAGACTCAGGAATTCCAGATCTTCATGTCAGACCCATGTATCTCTGACTTCAAAGCCTGTGCTTATTTCATTATAACATGGTGTCTCCAAATAAGAGACAATAGATCACTTGCTCCAGCATCAAAAGACAGAAACTGCCGTGTATTAAATGTGTGACCTTGGCAAGCCACTTAACCTTTGGTAAGCCACATCTTCCCTTTCCTAACACGTTCAAGTGATGCTGTGGCAGGTAAAATGTTTAAATCAGAAATAAAATAGCCAAAGAAGCTAATAGCATCAGATAAGAAGAATGTGAACTATGCAAACAAAGGGAAAAGCTCAGCATATTTTGTGACTTCCAAGAGTTCGTTTTTCAGATTTAAGAATGCAGCTTCTTATATTTGTGTCATCATCTTCATCCCATTTCTACCTTAATGTTACTATTCTTCCTCCTTACCTGCCCGATTTCACTGAGTAGACATTACACAGGAATTTTAATAGCTGTCAATATCTATCAATTGGTAAAAACAAAATATGTAAGTGAAGAGTATTTTCCAGTGAGAAAAGGATTATCAAACAAACTATATAAATAAAAACACAACCTTCAGTCTAGTGGGATAATTAATGAGCTCTAAAGAATAACTTTCTTTGAACATATTTTTTACAAAGTAACAAATATTCTAGTTATTAAATAGAAAACTTAGTACCCTGAAATAACTTCTAAATTGGCTTAGAAATGAAATCGAAGTCTAATTCATCGATGATTAAAACAAACTTCTGGGAAATTGGAAGTAGTGTTTTCCTTTTCCCCTTGAATTCTAAACACCATTTTTCCATTGGTGTACTGAATATCTGGATATTTCACAAGCACTTCAAATTCAGTATGTCAAAAGTAAATGTTTAGGGTGCTCTGCACTCCAAACCTGCACCTCATCACCTATTGTAAGAAATGTATCTGTTAATAAACCATTCTGTGTCCACTGCCAAAGCCAGACCCAGGGTCACCCCAATTCCTTCTTCTCTTTAGTGTATTTTCTACTTCTCAGCTCAATGGTCACCAGCTCCTTTTGATTCTACCTGTGATATTTTTCATCTCACTCTCTTCATTCACATTGTTCCTGCCTTATCTTAGGTCCTTTCCCTTCCGTTCCTGTAGTCTACTTACCTGAGTCATCTATACAGAAATAACATTCCAGCACCTTCCATAAACTCTGCAAATCTTCCAAAGCTCACCAAATTTCTTATCATAGCATTCAAGACCCTTTACAAGCAAATGCCTCAATTCCTTTCCAGTATAACTTCTCAAAACTTTCCCACCCTCACTCAGTACCTAATTATTTTCATATATCCATGCTTTACAGATGCTAATCCTTCTGCCTGGAATGCCCTTTCCTTCAATTGTCCATGAGAGAACCCCTAAGCCAATTCATATCAATTCCTTCCCTAATCTCCCTAGGTACATGTGGCTCACCAACTTCCATCCACTTCCATACCATGGACTGTATTATAATACCTACCGTGGTAATATAATAATGTATATATCATTTTTGTGTAGGCACACAAAGCCTTTAAATGCAATAGCTATGTTCTATTTATTTCTGTTTCTCTAGAATTCAACACAGTCTGGTAACTAACAGAAAATTAACACTGTATCTGCTGGATAAATTAGCTGGAGCAAGAACAAATTAATAACTTCCAAAAAAAAACTATATATCATGCATGAAGTTAACAGAAAATATTAAAATTCAAGAAGCCTTCCAAAAAAGAACCATCCTTCATTAAATTAGAGACATAATATAAAATGTTAAGGATTCATCTAAAGACTTCTAATGAAAAATCAATTATATTAATGTGAATACATACAAAATTTAAAATACAAAATAAACTAAAGCTAAATGATGCAGAATATTATGTGCTACAAAAATTTTAGTTTAAAAATTCTCTTAAGTGTTGATCAAATAATACAAAATATTAAGTTATCATTGCCCTTTAAATCCTTTCAAGAAGAATTCCCTAATTGTACTTTCACTTTATCTCACTGTACCAGTAAGTAAATAAATTAACAAAATAGCTTTTATCACACAGAATAACCTTTTAACTGAGGGATTATCTCTGGTTTATTTTTCATTTCTTTCATTGCAGATAGCAGTTCATGCCTCATTGATTAGTTTGCTAAGGTGATGACCAGAAATGAAAACACAGTCTTTCAGATTGTATAAGTAATCACACACACACACACACACACACACACACACACACACACACACACACACACACACACACACATTCATTCTGTCTCTCTGCCTGGCATTTAGTTTCTAAGAAAGAAAGCCTAGAGTTATAAATATTTCATTTCTATTAGCCTGTGCTCAGGTATCACTCCTTCTCTTAGGTTTATTTCTCATTTGTACTTTTTTATGCATGTTCATTAAATTGCATTCAAGGGTTTCTTAGTCACAATTTAAACAGTGCATTTCATGACAACTTTCAGGGAAAGAGAAATATGAAGTCAGTGGAAAAAAGCCTAGTTTCCTTCAGCTTTTCCTACAGAAAAGCTGCAATGTCTGTAGCCCTTTGAAAGCACCTATATTTGAGTCTTGCCATATTAATTATTAAGCTCATAATTTTCAGGAAGATTTTTAGATCTAACATTCCTTTCCTTTCTTCAACCAAAAAAATTTGGAATTACTCATCCAAAAACACTCTTAAACAACAAATAAAAAACCCAGAAATCAAGTATAATGGTAAGTGTTCATCAGAGTAACTGGAACCAGGGAGGGCAAGTCCTTCTGGCTGTTCAGTTGCTGTCAGGACTGCTGAGTCTCCACCCTGATGTTTGAGAAACATCATTGAATACTTAGTATACATCAGAAGAGAACAAACACAGGCTTGAAAGGGCTCAAAATCCAGAACAAGAGGGAAAAGATAATATGGACAATAAAAGCTTCGAAAGGAGATTAGAACAGAATAGGAACATTAAAACATTTAATAAAGAAATCAAATAAAAGGCAGATTAAATTTATTCCTTTCACTTCTGAGCTCAACGATAAAGGGAAAAGCGTTTGGGCCAAACATATGGAAGGGGCCTGTTGAGAGTCAGAGGCAAAATATTATCTTCCTCTGAGAACCTTGCCCCTTCCGAGGTCAAGCAGAAGTTGGACACGTTTTCCAACTTAACAGCAATTCTGTAAGACACACATTGGCATCTGGTACAGGTTTCAGTTCACTCACTGCTGAGGCCTCTTTCTAATCTGAAATTCTATTAGTCCCTTCACTGCAACACACTCTCTTGCCTAGTCCAGTCGGTATGTATTCAAATATATGATTTCCTTTTCATTTCATTTGCTATTTCATTAATTAGGTGCTTATTTCCTTAGGGCCTTATGTTATTCTGATAACTGACTGTTCTGTCAACACTCCCAAGTACTAACCATCTTACCCATTGCTTTTAGAATAAGATCATCAAGCAAGATGATTCCGAATTAACAGTCAGGGCGAGCTTTAGGAAAATTATGCCCTGGCAGCCCCCCTGCCTCCCCTTTCCGTGGAGCTTGCTTTCTTGTTACCACTCTTACTCCTCCCCCTGATACTTAAACCCATCACCTCAGCCAACCACACTTGTCAGTATTTTTCTTTCCACAATCAACTAAACCTTGCAGGAATTTAATTGATAATTAAGGTTAAAAGCTTAAATTATGAGTATTTGCATTTAAAAGAGGCTCCTTCTTCTGTGAGAATGTAACCACTGGTGCTATTCCTTAAGAAGAAGAATAAATGAAACCTTTGCAGGCCACCTTTGAAAGGTTGCCTTTGACTTTATTATTAGACTTTATTATATTAGAATGCCCTTTTTCATCATAGGATTTGCTGCTCAAGGAACACCTCAGCTCCCATGTCTTACTGTAGTATCTCCAAGCCTCTTGGTCTTTTGGCCCCTTTACAAACTTTATGCCTCAAATTCTCACCAACGGATTACAAGTGAGTTCAAATCACCATGTCATGCATACAGAATAGGCACCCCAAAATTATTTGTTGTGATTAGTTAAATGGATAGATTCTGTTTCAGAAGTCAAAACTGCCCAGTATTTTCTATACTGGCCTCACAGCCTCCAGGCTTTGTATGTATTATGCCTTTACCTATATTTGGCTTTTGGGTTGAGGGAGTGATAATCTCTCCTTCCATCAAAAATGGATTTAAAAAGTGACTGCCCAAGAAGCCTCACTGAGTTATACTGACTGTTTCCACATTTCTTTCCTGCATTTGTCCTTGTTCTTCATTCATTCACCATCTATTAAAAATGTATTATGTATGGGGGAAGGTTTGGGGCAGAGAAAGACAAAAATCAAATAGATGAATAGATGGTTAAAATGGTGCCTTCAGGGAAGACTTCTTAAAAAGGTGAGGCTTTGAATATTAAGAAGTTACCAGCTATGGGAATAAGACAGGAAAATGGTCCAGGCAAACAGATTTTTATTTTTTTATTTTTTTGCAAACAGCAAAGGCTCTAACATGGAACAATCTTGGTCTGAGGAAACTTAAAAGTGCATCCAGTGTGGCTGGGTTTCAGTATGGAAGGTGAAGAAAGGAAACAATACACTCTGAGAGGCTGACAGCATGAGAAGTTTGGGTTCTACTGACCTATCAGTAATATTTATTTGTAAGCTCCCTTATTAAGTCTTAAATCTTTTCCTCTGCACGGTACCCTCTTCCATCCTCCAAATACGAGACATTCTCTCTCAGGCAAGAGACACACCTTGCTGCCCTATTTTCAGCCATAACGTCTGGTCTGGTTCAAGGCTCAGCTCAAAAATCATGTTTAACAAATGTTTGACTAAGTAAATTAAAATTTAATATAAATGGAAACCATTCATTTAAAATTCCAAAGCACTCCACAGTGTTTAAGTTTTCTAACTCTATAAAGAATACTATCTGTATTTTAATGAAATATGAATCCTTCGCCTGATAACTAGTCCTTGATGTAAGGATTACACGGCAGCCAAGGGTGTGACACACATGTCTACATTTCGTCTTCATCAATGCTTTGCCATCCATATAAAAGATCGGGATCAACATAAAGGTAATAAAATAATACATAATAGCATACAGTTATGTTCTCTGTACTTTACTTATCAGTTCTAAGACGACTTTATCAAAAGGTCCACTTTCCTTCAATAGTGAGTTTATATGAACCATTTGTCCCCCACACCTGTCAGAATGTTCCTACACCTAGATAAATGTAACTGTTATCAGATACTGAAAGGAAAATGCAAATCTGCTTTATAAAAAGCATTTCTCTTGATGTTCCACAACTATTTCCTGTTACAAATCCTGTACAGTGAATAATAAAAATATTGGTTGGTAAAAATCATGAAAAATAACCTATGGATATTGGAGAAACAAATCCAGCACGGATTTTCTACATGAAGAAAGTAAAGATCTATTTCCAAGCATCCAAGTGATAAAATATGATTTCACTATAGTATAAATGTTCAGTTATTGGACCTGGCGCCCTCATAATACATTTGCCTAATACCACAGTAAATTCTTTCATTGTTTTTCCCCAACTAGGATGACAACCATCTAACCTACATAATATTAAACAGACATTTAGTTCCACTGATGTGAACAGCCAAGAGATTAATGCTGACAGAGCTAAATTACACAAGAGTCAAAAAATGTGATCCAACAATACAATTATAATTATCACTGGGGGAGGTAAAAGATGAACATATTTTCATCTACTAAGGGCTTTAGATTAAAGGACCAAACACTTAAATGCCACTTTTACTCATTTGGTAACTAGGGGTTTTCCAAATTCTATAATTATGTGACTTTGCATACATTAAAAACTGCTTGGTTTCAGAGGCTTCTGAGAGCAATGTTACAGTTTGCTCAGGGTCAGTTTCTATTTTTCATTTTCAGCCACTATTTCAAAAGAACCAAAATAATCACCAAGAGTCATATCAAGATTAAAAAAGAATAAGTCCTTACTTTCTCCCAATTCTGCTTTTCTGTGAATTGGCAGTGCAACAAATTATTTTTAAACTTAGACTGTTGTTTTACCTTGTTATATCATAAAATAATTCAGAAATTCCAATAGCATTTTTTTCTTCCCTAAAATTTTGTTGGAAAAAAATATGTAATATCTATTTTAAAAATAAGATTTTAGATGAAAGTTCTTAATATATTAAAGCATTTTACTTCTTGAGAGGTATAATACAGACACTTAAAGTCATGACCATATACAGGCTTGCTTTAATAGTCCCTTTGAAGAGTGAATCTATTATAATGGTATTTATTTTAAGAAAAAAAATTTAAAATAATCTCTTAGGCAATTATAAGTCTAAACCTTTATTTTTACTCCAGCATATAAATCATTATTCTGAATATTTATATATTAGGCCATATGCAGCCAGCGTATGCCCTTTGCTATAAGGAGTTTCTTTATTATATATATGGTAACACAGGATGAAATTGAGGAAACCATCTTCCTTTGGCTTTTCTTAGTGATATGCTGGATGATTTTAAGAAGTTCAATATATTTTCTTTCCTCTTTATCACACTAAATTCCCTAACCATGAAGCTTGTTGAGCCTGCCAATGAATGCAGATATCCTGTATTTTATATCTTTGAATATAAATACAGGATTGCTTGTTTCCTTTATTTAAAAAATTATAAAATGGCATATTGACAATGGAATGAAATCTCTTATATATGAAATTCCAGTGGTTTCCCAATTGCCGCCTCATGTGACTAAGTCATACTAACATCAAAGAAATTATTTAATAATTTTCTTAATAGAAAATGGGCTGAAATTTAGTTGTAAATTGGAAGGGGGATTATTCCCAGATAATAATGCATGAAAAGTGTCATAGTAGTGAGTGTGGCTTGTATCAGTGTAGAAGTTTTCTTCATTTAAAATGATCCCAAAACAGATATACATCATTTTCTCATTATTCCACTTCCCTAGAAATAATAGTTCCAAATACATTGGTGAAGAATTTCAAGGCCATTCATACAGTATCATTCAATTTTACAAAATGAGAAAACAGGTTTGGATTTTGAATCAAGAGTTACAGGTTTCAACTTTTACTTATTAATATGATCCCAAAGTTTCTGGCCTCAGCATCTGCACCCATAGTGTGGAACGAAAATATACTATGCCTGGTTTTCTCCAAGTAACTAGGATGAATTTGAAGGCATGGGCAGAGGAGAGTTCTGATTACCCATCCTTCAATCTTTAGGAGCTAGGGTTAGGGATAGAGAACTGTTATTTGGGGATTTTGTGGAAGAGTGACACAGTATCATCTCTAAATGCTTCAATGAATGGTAAAAGCAAAATGTTCAGAGTTCCCAGGCTTGCTTTAATCTTTTTCCATAGATCAGGGTATCAAAATCCAGAGAACAGCTATACATTTATCTACCCTAAATAAAATGAAAGTTACTATTATCTTAGTAAATTTGATACCCCAAATATTTGCTGTCATGTTTTAAGAGATTTTATAAGTTCAGACACCACAGATAAATAGATATCTGAGCATTAATGCTGAAAAGTTCTTTTGATGTTGACTTACATTTGACACAATAACTGAGTTTGGTTGTAATTATTCCTGAACAGAAGATTCCAATATTCATTGTTCTTGTTAAAATAGGGCAAATTGATTCTTTTTTGAGAAAGGAGTTATTTAAGTTTACTTTCCAGCCCTGCATCAGTCCTCCTGTTATTTAACTATTTAAATGACAAATTATTATTTTGCATTTTTGTTTTCATTTTCCTTTCTGAATATTTTGATGGGTAGCAACAATTCTTAGATTAGACTACCAAAGACTTCTTTCAGTATTGTAAACAATTTGCAAGCATTCATTCAGACCTAAGAAGCAGAAATATAAACTCCTATCTAAGGGGATCTATTTCAAACATTTTAATTTTCCTAATAAAGCCAACAAATACAGAAACATTTATATTAGCCAAAACTTCTAAGGGGTTTGTATTTATCCTGTTTAGCTCAAGTGAAAAGTAACTTAAAAACCTTCTCCAAAAATGTATTGAAAGCAGTTTTCTATACATTGATAATCCCATCTAGTGATCTTCAGTTAGGCAAAATGTTTTGCTAAATGATCTTTCTATGTTTGGACCAATATCATTGCGTTTACAATGATTTAAACTAATATATTCAATGTATGCTAACTTAAATCCTGAATTACTCTAACTGGCCAACACAAAGCTTGAAATCTTCAAAATTTAAATAAAACCTTATCTGTAGCCTGTTATACCAAATAAGTTGGAAGCACCTTTGAAGTGTTGCACAGATACCACATACTTCTCTTTTGTAAATGTTTATTTTCACACACAACAAAGTAGATGAATTATTTCAGTCAAAGTATCAATTACTTATATCTAACAATATCTAGAAAATTCATCAAAGTGTCAGTTACTATATCTAACAAAATGTAGAAAATTTATCTTAGTTTTAATAACAACTGAAACTAACTACATTATTCCTAGAGTTTTAAACAGAAAACTGTACAGGAAATTTGCAACTAAAATTCTATATGACTTATGACCACTTTAATTTCTAAAATAAAGTTCCAGTTAGGTCCAATGAAGACTGCATTAGAGGAATAAAAATCTTCAAATATCTGAGAGCCTAAAACACTCATAAATTTTTCTTTATCAATGAATCTTTATGTCATACTAAAGGTCAGTCACAACTAACTATAACTTTTGGATTTACAAAGGAACAATTCTCCCTAACAATCCTAACTGCAAATGCAAAACCTCTAAACAAAAAGGATGTTAGAATTGGTAGAGAATGCTATCAGTGCCAAAACTAGATGCAGCCTATATATGGATTACAACATATTTTTTTAGTCAAATGGAACCTATAAAAAAATATTTAAAAACCAAAATTTTGAAAATAACTGCTTTGGAAATGAAATTAGAATAGCAAAAAAGGCTTGAAATTTTCTAGTAAAACTATAATAAGAGGGTTATCTCCAAAAACCATGTTTACACACAAGCATTTTCATTACAAGAGCTTTGACTGTTTTGATCAATGTAGACTTTCGGAAAATGAAGCCACAGATTCAGCTGAGTTCCAAAAAAAGAAGATAAATGAGAGAGAAAATAAGTGTGAATTGACTTGAACGTGAACTATTCTAGTTTTAAAACTCATTTTAGAACCCCCAATTTGATTCAAGTGTTAGTTCGCCCCTTCTCTGAGTCCACTGTTTTATTTTACTCTAAATATTAAAGTAAAATACCTTTGCTTATTAATTCTTAGGAAAGGGAGTGAACAATCATAGTCCAGTTGATCAAACTATATAAACTACATAATATATACTATGTATATATAAAATGACACTTAAAACTAAACATTCTAATTTAGTAATACGTGGCAATTTGCAACTCTGTTTACATTAAATTACATATGTAAGATATAACTTTCAAATTTAAAGTCACTTAGATCACTTTTAAATAGTAAAGTATCTATCTTCTCTAGAAATAATTTTGCAATACCAAAATAAAAAAATTTTTTAAATAATTTTGCAATCTTATTGCACATGTAATTTTAACTATGATCAGTAGGTGTTCTTTGCATAAATAGGCTAAAGTAGAATTGATAATATCTATTAGAGAAATGAACTCTTTAATTCATCACAGTATTTAAGATAGCAATGGTCACTGAAAATAAAGTAAATGCTGAATGTTTTGCTTGAGTATTACCCTGAAAATAAATAACACTACATTTAAAAAGAAATTATTAAGATTAAAGAAAACCATGTTTACACATTGATCCTTAGGAAATTTATATTTTTATAAAGCACTGGATTACATGCTTTTGTCTGGTTTTACACAGATATACTTTGTTTCACTAGCTGTATGTTTGCTATTATGATTTGCATTATAGTAGTTTATTTTTTTGGATAATCAATTTCTTTGAGAACCTGTTGCAGTTTATGTACACTTTCAGTCAGTAAAATGAACACACAGTCAAATACCCAAAATTGTGCATGCAATTTCAATAGCTTCCCAAATGCCCCCACCCCAGAACCTCGATTGTAGTCTGGACTCTGACTGCCTTGTTTAAACCTCTATGTTTCCCAGTGCATTACAGATCTGCATACCTACACAGACCATAGGTGAATAAACTGTCAACTTTATTGACATAAACCACTGTGCAAATTTGAGGTATTTGAGGTATATAACTTAATGATTTGTGTATGTATATATTATGAAATGATTACCATAATAAAATTAGTTAACACATCTACAACCTCACAGACACCTTATAGTGTGGTGAGAACACTTAGGATTTCTTAGCAATTTTTAATCATGCAACACGGTGCTGTTAACTATAGCCACCATGCTGTACATTAGATTCCCAGGATTTATTCATCTTCATAGACGTTTAACAAACTGATATGTTTGTTTCCCTTAAGAGAGGAAGATGTGCATCTTTCTACTTTTTTCATATAGACACTGGTAGCATTACTGAGAGAAAACTCTGAAATTTAAAAACTGATTTACTTGGATCAACTGATGAGTACTTAAAAGTAAATTCAGTGTAATTTAATAAGAAAATGCATTAAATGGAAGACCAAACAGCAAATCATATATGCATTTTAATCTAACTACTGTAAATTAAAACAATTCTAATTCAAACAGTTGATGCTTAAAACTAAACATCATCTTATATACAATCCAAGAAAAACCTATATTTAAGTTCAATGCTTAAAGTGAATTAAGGAAGTAACTATTCCATAGGAGTATACATCATTTCAGTCTAATTTTAGTATGCAATTCTCTTCATTAAATATCATGTATGAAAGTCTTATTTATCATCTGATTTCATTAGATATTATCTAGAGAGGCAATTTTGAAAAGAAAAAATGGTTAAGAAGACTTTATTTTAGTCAAATTAGATTTGATACTTCAAATGTTTAACTATCTAATATAATCTTTTATTAAACAACCCTTCAGCTCTAGTGTATTTTTTGGTAAAGTTTTAATAACTTTCTTGTAATTAAAAATAGCATATGATATCAGAGACCAACAGTAATTAAAAGTAATCAAATTTAGTGAAATGTGTACAAAGTAAAGAAATCTGTACATATTTTGCAAAGGAGTTATCAATTGATCTGCTCTTTTCTATGTCAAATGAAACAATGCTTATTATTAAAATAATAGGCTAAGTTCTTTTCCTTGTTTTCTGCTTTTGTAAAATGTATTGCTTGAGAAACAAGTCTTCAAAAAACAAGGCCTAAAAAAATCTACTACTCAGGGTGCCTTTGAGGATATTTAATTAAAATCTAATCCTGCATTCATTAAGGCTCACATAAATTAAGCTGTCATTCATAAGATTTATGGATTCTCATTTGCATATTGCATACAATTCATCAATTACTCAAGTATGAAAGGAGCACATTTCCCTTGGAGCTGCCTGCTACCCTGCCAACATTTGAAATGAGGGAAAGAGCAAGACTGTCAGGCATTCACACAAACTTTCTTCCAAATGTCTGCTCCTTGATTAATCTAATTTTCGAGATACTCCCTACAAGATACACCAACAGCCCTCATGCATATTTCTATTATTTCTCCTGTCTTCATCACCAACATCTTCCAGTCTTTGAATACTTCTTCATGTCTCAGTGATTATTATTTGTTTCCTAATGATATGGCATTGATAATTTCTTTTTATTAAAATGTGTTTGATGCACACAAGCAAAATACAAAGAGGTAGGCTATATTTTTGTTCATTTTTTAACATTAATATTTTGCTATCAATGATTAACCTACTTCACATGTAATAAGTTGAAAATGGAGAAATGGAAGGACAAGAGAATGTTGCTCTGGAATGTACTCTACATGAAACCCTAGCTTTTCAGAAAGTCTTAGCATTTCAGAAGAATGTAAAACAGAGCAAACCCATATAGTAAATCATTGATTCTATTTTTAATAAAAAGATAATTCACTCAATCAGCTACAGTGTATGCTACTGCACTTTTTAAAGTTCTAAGCAAAGTGGTATCCTAGAATAGTTTGTTTTCATTCTGCATAAAGCATACTGTGGTAATTCACTTGTCTTCTCTAGGGAGTATATCTTAATTTCAGTGGCACAACTTGGAAATAACAGTCCCTTCCAGAGCATACTCTGGATATCTTCCAAGAGGCATGTGATCAAGTGTGGAATTTAATGCAAAACACTCCTCATGTCCAGCACTTCTACAATTAAAGCATACGAATGTATTAGCACTCTCAAAAATCACTGCTACTGAATATTTTCTCTTTTATGTCAACTAAGTGAGAAATCAGGAAGAAGTGCCTTCATAAAGCATGATTTTCCATGGAGTGTAACGGATCCATAACAGAAAGAAAGCATTTGATTCAATTCAATATTTAGAAAATTTTAGTTGGTATCATGACAAATTTTATCTTACTGTGTAATATTTGACCAAAGTATGATCATATCTATTTGAAAACACTAACATATTTAGAAACCAAACTTAGATTTTCCCAAATTAAAACCTAAACATTTCAGGTTAAGTGTTAAATTATGAGGAGACACACCTCTAGGCTGATGTCATTAGCAAAAAGGAAATGAATAAATGACTCTAAGGACTTTCATAAATATTTTGACTTTACAAAAACTGTGTTTCAATAGAGAAATAAAATGGTATTCAGCAATAAAAATAATTTTCACTAACTCCTTATAAATTCACTTAACAAAGGAGAAATAAATGCGTTTATAAGCTTAATCAGAAAGATGAAATCATTAGCATGCTTAATTTAAAAAATGACTTTGAAAACTAAAAACAAGCAACAGACCAGCTCATGCTTTTTATTCATTCAAGTTGGATAGTTCATCTCAATTTTCAGAGATCCATGCCTGAGACACTCCTGAGTGTATTGTCTGCTTTTTAACTCCTGCATTCTCTGCATATCAGTTTTCTCAGCATGAGCTGTCTACTTTATTCTACCCAAGTAATGTGTAATAGAGAAAGAATTGTCCTAGTCTATAATAATAAAGCTTATTTTATTTATTCAATGCAAACCACCTGTTTGGGTTTTGTTCTGTTTTTGAGATATCTTAAATTATGCAAATTAAATGATATTTAGCAACCTTACTCAATTTAAGAGAAGTGAATGAAAATCATACAAAAGGCTTTATTTTCTTTAGTTTATCCTATAAAATCATTCGTCTAACTGATGAAGGAATTTCGAGTAAGAGAACACACAAATTCTAAGAGTGAGAGCTGGACAAGAAGGGGGAGAGATTCACCGTATCACTTAGTGTGCATCACTTGAATTGAGATTTCGCATTAAACATTTACAAAGATGAAGTGAAAGTGGTTCATGTTCCAGAGTGCAAATTTGGCTAGGAAAAATTATTTCTAGAATTAATATGCTTTTTAAAATTTTTCATAACTTTGTTTTGATTAATAATCAGGTCTGAACTAGCATTTCTAAACCTAACCCCACATTCTAGGCACACAAATGACAGAAAATATTGATGGATTAAAATGTCAAGGGGAACAGAAAAAATCTAGGTTGCATAAAATTTCATTTCAAGCGTGTAATTTCAATAGATAATTATTTCAAAAGCCACACACAATAATGATCAAATAAGAGACACTACTCCTAAAGAAAATTAAATATATTTTCAGGAAGGAGAGCATCAACATGTCAATGACCTTGACAAAAATCTTAGGTGATGATGGTTCATCACTAGTGATCAGGATTGATATCAATCAAATGCAGACATCACAAATTTATTCCCACGTCAGCATACTGCTATTTATATCACTTGATATTATTTAAATATTACTCAAGGCTTATGGAATCTATGCAAAACAATAACAAAGCACAATGAAAGACCCTAGAAACAACAGAATAAAAATTTAGTACCAGTTGAAAATAAAATGGGCACATGCAGATTCAATAGTTAGTGTACTGATGTAAGGTGACAACATTTTCAGTCATGCTACAATAAAGACATTAGGTAATTAGTAATATTCAACATAAAACAAAGATTACAGAACTTCTTTAAAATGTTTACAACAAGGCTTTAAAGCAGATTACACCTGATAGGTATCTGGGTTACAGGAACATACACTACTAATTCTACCTTCATGTAAAAATTCTCTGATTCGGCAGTGTATCCTATATAACATGGAATAAACATTTTATCACTGGTCCTCCCAAAAGCTGTCTCACCAAATTACTCTGGATACGTGTGTTACTTATATAAAAGAATACATGAGACCAAAGACATTTTATGGTACAATGAGGGTTGACTAGCTTTGCTAACTTTATAACAAGAAAAACAAAGCAACCAAAAGGGTAGAAAAGTTCCAAAGAAGGGTAAGAGTCATTACCTGAGGTTACCACCTATTCTGTTCTGTACAAACCTGTTTTCCAAGAGAAATCAAGTATTTAAACTACATACACATTTATTTTTCCTAGGTTAAAAGCTAAGTACATAGAAGCAATAAAAAACTGTGTAAAACATGGTTTCAATCACATGAAAGACAAGTGCCCTAGTTCTGAATATGTGTGTAGTAAGTATAGGGGTCATGTATACAAAGTAAAAAACCATACCCAGTCAAGCAATGCTAACGTCTTTACACAATGTTGTCTAATTTAAATATGTTCCTCTATATATGATATATATATGTCATATATATATATATGTATATAAAGGTGTTACAGAGTAGCCATTTTAGCTAATTCTCATGATTATAACATTAACACTCAAATGTTAGACTCAGATGTCAGAATCACTTGCGTTCAAAATATTGGGAAAGTATGAGACATATGCTCAAGCTAACTGGATACCCTTTTCTAAGAAACTTAGCCCTGAGTTCCCCAAAATAACTCTTCTATAAAGAGAAAAACACATGACTTACATTTCTCAGAAGTTATTATAAAAGATCAGATAGAGAAATTAATTTTAGCCCTTATTAGTCCAAAGATTCTTGAGATATTTTCAATACTTTTATCCTTTTTCATATTACCTTCCTAAAAATTAACTCATAATTGAGTTTGTAATCAACTACGATCTCCAAATTATTTTCACACATAACAATTTTGAACTCTTCCAGTGAAGAATCTTACATTCGCCTCTATGAAATTTGTTATTTCTATTTGATCTGTCATTACAGCCTGCCAGTATTTTGCTAACCTTAACTTCATCAGTACCTACAGTTTCATCCAGGCTCAAGAACAGGGAAGACCACTTCTTTCCCTCTACCTTCAATTTGTCATGAAATCTATCAGCTCTACTTCAAAAGTCCTATTCAATCTATCCCCCTCCTTCATGATCTGTTCTACTGCCCTAATTCAACCTTTTGTTTAATTATCTCTCTTCTTTGTTGAAAAAGTCATCAATTAGCTCCCTATTCCCTAGAGCAGAGGTCAGCAAATTAAGTTTGAAGGCCAAATCTTGCCTACCTGTTTCTCTGAATGCACTATCACCGGAACACAGCCACACTTATTTATTTGCATATTGTCCATAGCTGCTTTTGCACCACAATGGCAAAAACTGAATAGTTTCAACAGAAACCACATAGCTCGCAAATTTGAAATATTTACTATCTAGGCCTTTCCAGAAACACTTCACCAACCACTGTCCTACAGGATATTTCCAAATCCCTTAGATTATACTAGAATCTATAGTCTAATCCCAAACTCTGATGCTAGGATCTACTTTGATCAGTTCCTTCTCTGTTCCCCCCCAATAGTTCCTACTTCTATATATTTACTCATATCATTTCTTCTAACTGAAAGTCCTTCCCCAATATCACTTCCAGAATAAATTCTAAATATACAGCAAGGCCCTGTAAAAAGAAATGAGTTTCAGAAATAGTAAATGAAAAACAATGTATCATATGGGCCTGTGTTTTATTTTTAATTGTTACTGTTATTTTATATACATATCCTTTGGATCCACTTTTATAACTTTACTCTTCATTAGTACATCTTAAGAGTTACTGGAGATATTCTTTCATGAGAAAGTGATTTGGACAACACTAGAGAACAAGAGCTTCTTACATATATAAATAGTACCAAATAGTCAATCACAGTATACCGATGTGTTGGTTACTTCCTAGAAGTAAGTTAGTCACTTAGCAGTTTTACATCACAGGGTGGCATTTTATTAATAACAGCACTTTATAAATTTTTTCATTTGTCATAATAAAGAATTCATGTTAGTCTCTTAAATGAATACTTTACAATCTGAATTCATAAAAATTCTTTCCTATAAGCCAACCAAAACATACTTATTAAAACTTGTTACAAAAAATAAACTCTTGAATATATATATCCCTTCTTATCTATTAAAGACATTGCTCAGGGGACCTAGTGGCTTGAAAGAGTTCATGTTCTTCACTAAACAGTTCACTTATTCTATAAGTATTTAGACCCTGAAGGAAAAACAACCCTTTTTACTTCCCATGAAGTAATCTATTTCAAATTTTACCATTTTTGTTATAATGCAGCAGATTTCTTTTAATATAACAGAACGGAATAGAAATTTGCTTTAGCTAATGACAAGGATTTCAGCCAGATTGTGGCTGTCAGTGAAATTAAGGCATCCGGAATGCCATTTTTGGCAGCTGCATATGATTGCTGGTTATTTCACATCTCACTTCTTATTAAAAGGTCATATAAAAAGACTTAAATATCTACCTTCATAGTATCAGGCACAGAAAGCACTGAGCTGCATCAACACAGTAAGGAAATTTTCAGTGAAGTGGTAAAATTATGCATGTGTTTTCTAGACATCAACCTCAAGTGTCAGTAAAGAGTCTTGAAGAACCAGAGTCTAACAGAATAGCTGTGGCCATTTCTAATGACCAAATAATAACTATTACTGAAAATAAAGCTTACAGGAAAAGGAAAAATATTGCCTAAGCTCTCCATGACTTGCCTTAGAAGAACAGATGATCACTGTGACCAATTACACATAAGATTCATTCAAAACTCTGAGTAGTTTAATGTATATGGCAGCTAAGTACATAAGATAATGTAGCACTGAAGTACAAATGTGTATCACAAAGCCTTAAACAGAGGGGCAATTTTATTGATGAAGCAGGAAAGACACATGGAAAAGCCTAGGATGGAATTAAAAATATATATTTATCATATTTAGTCAAATATCAGAAAGAGGGTTAGATGGAAAAAAATAGATGAACACAGAACCTCTTAACTACAGAAAAACAAGTGGAATAAGGCCTGGTACATTTGTGAGGTTTAGATAACAGAAAGGAAGAAGAGCATTCTAAGACATTCAAAGTGCATTGATACTTTTTGAAAGAAATATGGAGTCAGGTCAATATTAATGCTTACTCTTTTTTTCAATACTTAACCTAAAGTATCCATAGAATAAATAACTATAACAATAGGATTAGATCAGTGACAGTATGTTTTCATAATATATCTGATGTATGTAAGTACCTTCATTCATTTCATAAATACTAACTCAACTCTTACAATACATGATTTCATCATACATGCTCTGTGGTACACAAAGGTGAATCAGACATAGGTCCTGTTCCTTAAGAGAATTAAGTAGAATGTAGAACAGGTTTATGAATAACTACAACACCATATACAAGGTGATAAATACACATTTAAGAGTTAAAGAGCATAAGCTGTGGTGGGAGTTCAGACGAGAGAATTAGGGTTTGTGAAAAGTGTTCAAAGTATTCTTGCATAAGGTGGCATTTGAGAGAGCTCTGGAACAGAGGAGGCATGTGAAATTGAGGACTGGGTCAGGGAAAGGTTGGGCAGTGCTGGTATCTTCCTGGTATACAGACAACAGCAAAGGTGTAAAAAGCCACAGACCATAGAATATTTATGAATGACCCCAAGTAGTTTAGGTTAGTGAAAACATCATTTACACTGAGGTAAGAGATCAATCTACAAATACTTTGGAAACAATAAAAAGCCTTAAATTAAAAGAAAACCACAATGACCTTTATTTTTATAATTGATCAGTAACTATTGAAGGATTTTTTTTTGGGGGGGTTCATCTTTTGACATTGTTAGTTTTCAAATATAAGGGGAGAGACTGTGGGCAAGGACATAATTTGGAAGATTCATTTTGTCCTGACATCTATGATGCCCCAAACGAGTTTGATATTATAGGCAAGAGACAATAGGAATGGCAAAGTTCTAAGAACATTGGAGACAGAGGTAGAGAGGTTACAGTCCACAGTGCCTAATAGTTTATGAAATGTAGAGGTCAAGTTAAAGAAGGCACTTTATTAATAACTGAAAGTATTAGAACCTGGTTGGCTGAAACCGAAATGATTCCAATGGAAACAGAAAGATGAAAGCAAAGGTAAGTTTTGAATATATTTTGGTGGTGGTAGGTTTTATATGTGATGCTCATCAAGTAATTGGACATTTACTACTAGCGCTCAGGAGAGAGAAGGACATATATATGGAAGTCATCTACACAGAGATAATTCAAATCATGAATTCTTGATACTTTGAAGAGTGGCTCTTGTTTACTCCAGCATATTTGTGGAATTCCATATATTTTCATCAGTAAGAGGAAATCCTCATGGAAGTGATTATCCCATGAGGAGTGACCCTCTGCCAACCCTCCTCCACCAACCTTGTGATATAGATAGAATAGGGTATTGAGGCAGGGTGAAAGGGAAGTTTTGTCCCATGCTACCTTCAATTTTAAAAGTCTGATAAAAAGACTATGAACAGTTCTTTAATGAAGAAAAAAAACACACTTATGATATTAAAGGATTACATTCAGGGAACCAGATGAACAGAATGATAGAATGCAAACCAGCATAATGCAAATTTAAAGAGAAAACTGTGAAATGCTGGAGATAAAAACAGAAAGGTTAGGAGTATAAAAACTGAGACAATCTGGCAAGTAGAAGGTTTCTGGATACTTTCCGGGAAAGTTGAGAAATGTGAATATTATGTTTGTGGAAGCAAACAATATAGAATTTCTAGAATGTAGAAGGTGTAGAAACTGTTAGAGATGGAAGAGAAGGGTGAATCAATGATTATTACAAGAAGTTGGTCAATAAAAAGAAAAATATGAAATCAGCATGGCATTAGCAGTGTTTGAGAAAGATGAACATGTGTCTAGAAGAGCACTGTCCAGTAAAAATGTAATGCAAATCCTGTATGAAATTTTACATTTTTAACAGCCATCTTAAAAGATTTGAAATTAAATAACATATTTTACTTAACTCAATATATCCAAGACACTATTTTTCAACAAGTAATTTGTATGAAAATTACTGAGATATTTTAATGTAAACCTGGTTTGTACTTTACACTTGAGTGTACTTCAATTTGAAGTATCATCAAACCACGTGAGGATAGTGGCCACTGTGCTGGACAGGGCAGCTCTAGAAGTAGAAAGCTGCAAGCCAGGAAGGGTTTTTGAAGTTGACTGCCAAGTTTGGTCAACTGGCCAAGAAGAACGATTTTGTGTGTATTTATTTTCCCTCTCTCTCTTTTTGTTTCTCTGTCATTAAACACAAAAAGAAACAATGAGAGGGTTGTTTGAATTGGGATCACAGAATATTGTTCAACCTTCTCTTTGTAACTAAGCAAGAATAATTATTTGAGATGGGAATTTAAACTAATACACTTTGAAGCTAATCACATGAGCTTTTAAAGATACAGTGTAAAAGTTAGAAGTAGGACACACTTCCAGGATTCCTGAAGTAAAAGACACATTATAAACAGAGGGCTAAAATTGGTTTGAAAATTTCAAAACCATTCTTCATGAAATCATAATTATATCAACTTGTACAAATAAAAGGTCAAGAACATTCCAAATAATTGCATCCAGACATTGTCTCATTAACTAGAATCCTACATGCAAAAGAAATTCAATCTCTATTGGATTTATCCTTTGCTCACTATTTTCTCAAGACTGAGGAAGACAGCCAAGTCACACATCTGGCATATCTTCTTCAAGCACCAATCAAAAAATAATTCATTGTAAAATGAATCAAAGCTGAATTATTTTCCTTCAACAAGTATTTTTCTTTACAAACTATGTCACCATTTTTATTAGCACTTTAAGCAGTATTATTCAATGAAAACTGGATACCTTAGAATGCATTGTTTTAAATAAAAAAAAATAGAAAGCAAATGTCAGCCTACATTTTTTAAAAATTCTGATTTACTTATATCACATGAGTGTGCTCATAAGAAAAACTGGGCTTGTACTAAGACAATTCAAATTGGCAGACCACCTCTCAGAGCTAGATGACACCAGTGTAAGATAGTATACATATGTATGCATATTTAATATCTCCATCTGCTACTTCTCAGTACATAATTTCAAAATGAAAAATTACTGGAATCTCCTTATATTGATTATATTGTCACATGACAATACCATATACAATGTGTGGTTATTTTTCACATAGAAAAATGTAAATTAAAACATTGATTTGAATATTCTTTTTAATATTTTCAAAGTTATTTAAAAATGAAAGTCATTGCTTTGCCCTTTATATTTAAATGATGTATATTATTTATCTCATATGACAAAAGATAACATGAAATGGCCTGCACAGTGGTAATATATTCTCAAGATAAAACATTAATGGGGATTAGTTTTCTTAGGAAAAGGTAATACAATTATAACTCAGAGGAGAAATGGAATATATCTCTCTCTTCTTTAAGTAATTTTTTATTACTCTCTTTTCTTGTAGAGTTGACTTGCTTTGTTTATATTATCTTCTAAATTCAAGCTAGTTCCTTGAAAAAATGCCTATGACATATTTGACATACTCTTTCATTATACATAGAACCAAACATACAGAAGGCATTCATTAATTGCTTTTTGTCTTGAATATTGGAAGGAGAAAAGAAAAGAAAAATGCCCACAAGGAAGTGCCCTTATCAGGTGATGCTAAGTAACAGCAGACTGGCGTGAAAAACATTGATCAAACAAGAACTTTGTTCATATCATTGTTTTTCTAGGAATGGACTTCAATTCTGTCTATTACATTAGGGGGAAGTTTTGAAATAAAAAAGGAACCGGGGCATTTTATTATGAGAAAATACCACAATTTACTTATTTATTTCATTTAATATTGTATTTTCATATTTCTGTAGAAGATAAAATATTCCTTCAAAATGCTTGATTAAATTAATGATGAATCTGATAATACATGATATGATCTTGTTTATTAAATTTGAAATGTGATTCTATTAACATACTTAAATCTATAAAAGTGAAATTATTAAACAGAATGGATAAAGATGTAAAACAAATCTTTTTCCTATCTAACCCCTTTGGTAAATTGTTTCTTCTAGTACTTTCTAGGCTATTCTGTTACATAAAGAGAAAATAAGCCACTTAGCCAAAGAATGAAATAGAAAATAACCTCATCTTATAGAAAAAAACCTTATGCGTAATCACTTAAAACAAGAGGAAAAAAAAATATGTATATGTATGTATGTGATGTATGTGTGTGTGTGTATATACACACACACACACACACACACACATATATATCTCCAAATGGATCCATTGGAAACCAAGTTTTTACTAATAATCTATGGAAATTCAATTAGTAAAAAAAAAAATTAGTATTTTCTTCAGGTAAGCTTCCAAGTATCAATGGCCGTTACTAGCCATTTATTCTCCCAGAATCCCTCCAAAATGGCCTACTAATGTTTAAACCTTAACACGGAAAGTGTCCAATCACTACCAAGCAAAAACTTGATTAATGTTATTAACATGAGATAGTCCTAAAATTATTAATCATTTTAAAACTGAAACTCTATACCTACAATATTTACTCCCTTGGGAAAGTTTTTTTTTAATGATACACATATTTTATAGTTTTCTCAGCCAAATCGAGTTGGTAATGGAAAACAAAAATGTGCTTTACTATCAGTAAAGGTATTCTCCAGAATTGCAGACTCTTTCAAATACCACTTTGGTATGAATATCTCAACATCATTACCTTCTTCATCTTGTACTTTTTTGTCTAAGATGAAATATTTCAATCTTTCTTTTTATGACAGGATTTTTCAAAGGTCAGTATACAGATGGATTAGTATGTAAAACTCTTAAATGAGCAAAATTTTGCCTTCACTTTTCTCTTGTTCTTACATAGAACCTCTTCTCTAAAGATACTCTAATACTTTTTACTCTTTGTGCTATATCTACAAAGATAGTTATGGAACTTACAGCAGAGTTCTTCCCCTAAAATCACATAACAAATGTGAGGCCCAAAACACAGGCTTCTTGATTGGGCAACTCTTTAATTTAAATAACCACTACTGAGGTCCTGGTATTTGCACAGTGGTTTACTTGACAAAGTAGAAGAATGAGTTTCCAGTTACATGGACAGCAAGACATACATACATACCCATAAGACAGAAGTTGAACAAGAATACACAGTACACTTAACTCAGTGTCAAAATTATTGACAAACTTAGTATCAGGTGAATGTAAAAAGGATAGATCACTAAAGCTAAGACTAATCAGGCACCCCAAAACAGAACAGGTTCTAGATATGTGGAACAGATTTAAAGAAAAGCTAAGGCAGGGAACCGACAGAGTTAAGACATGGATCTGGAAATCCTAACAGCATATTTGAGAAACTGTGACAAGACTGGCCTACCTCAAATCAAAGCTTGTTGTTAGAATTATTAAAAGCAAGGAACCAGGTACTTTGCTAGTGCTTTTACTTATTTGCACAGTCCTCTCATTAACTCTGAGGTGTATATGCCCTTCACTGCAATTAAGAATATGAAGAGAATTTAACTATCTTGTTCTAGTCTCCTGAGCTGGTAAAAGGCAAAGCCCAAGAGTGAACATGAACTGGAAGATAGTCTATACCAGATAAGAAATCTGGGATTAATTCCTTAGACAATTTGCAATTTCTAAATATCTCTAAGCAGTTTTTATGATTTTATAAAATCAGTGTTTGGGGAAGCTTAATATGAACATTTGAAAAAAACTTGTTTTCTAATATATTGCATTAGCAAAAGAGAAAATTATATTTAAAAAGGAACTTCTCAAGTCTTTCAAATAAAATGATTCAACCCTTGTATAGTTATATTTGTTTCCATGTGATCTCAGCTTCTCCTAATTATGTGAGAGGTCAACTGGTTTGCAGAAAGATTTCATCAGGCTGATAAAAGCCTTAAATCTTGGAAAGTAAAAGAACAAATATAACAAAAGAACCATATGCCTCTTTTACCTATTTCTCACTCCCAAAGCTCAACAACAGCTCAGAGGACAGATAAGGTGTGAATGGGGAAATTTTATTGTCCTGACATCTGGTGAAAATTTCACTTCACTGAAAGTATTGCACGTAGTAAATATATTTGTTTCAGGGACAGATTCCCTCTTAAATGGTAGAAAAAGCAACATTGAAAGAATTTGGTAATTTGGAAATGATAATTTTTGGATAAATTGACCACTGCATTATATATTCAGCAATGAAGTTTAGAAACTTGCAGAAGAATGAGGTACAGTATCCCAAATAAGGCACCCCAAATTCTTCTCACCCCCTTCTGCATCAGTCAGCTCATGCTCAATATATTCTAAGAAATACACAGACTAATCAGAAAGCATCCAGTGAGGTGAAATCTGAAAGCTGTGAGGGAACACTGAAGGAATGGGTGCCACCTTGCCTGGAGGGCAAGAGACCCAGAGGCAGCAGCTTATCTATCCTAGATATCCAGAGATCATGATGCTACTGAGGGACTGGTGGACCCCTTCCCAGTAGGAACAAGGAACTAATAGACCTGTCCAATTCACTCAAGAAAACAAGAATTTTTTACAAGCACTGTGGCCAAACATTAAGAACACACTGCTAAGAATATTCAATCACAGATTTAACAACTACTTTTGAAGAATATTGTACATGGATGCTTGCTAGAGTTAAGATTTAAGTAGCCTTAGGAAAACTATAAATCATATTTTATGTGATTTTATGAGAACCTATGCCAAAAAAGAAAGAGCGTCCTATTGACTGTTTTAAATCAATGAAGAAACATACATTAAAAGCTCAAGTAAACTCCAGAGTTTTCTCTAATATTCCACCAGTTTTGTTTTTGGAGTCAACCATTAATTATAGGAGCAACCACACAAGGTTTGGTTAAAACTTAGAATAAGAGATTTTGTTTTTATTTACACATTTACTTCTGGCAAATCAATATCTCTGAATCTGCTTCATATGTACAGAAAGTGGCAATAATACCACCTGCATTAAAGATTGAAGTCAGTAGCAAAAAAAATTATACAAATAGGTTCTGAACTACATGTCACTGAATATTATGAAAGATTGTATTCATTACCTTTATTTATTTTTCCAAAATAGTCTCTGCCCAGTATTTGTTGCCACAAACCTCTTAGTTATTAAAGAATTCATCTGGCCCCACATAAGTTTACCTCTTCTCTTCAAACGTGTACTAGAGGTTCATTATCATGAGAACTTAGGTACTCTCCACACAAATGCTTATGAAAAAGGAAGTTTTTGTAGTAATGGTATCTCCAAAAGATAGTTATCATACATACTTGACCTCACAGTATAGAAGGGAAGAAAAGTAATAATTTCTTGCTGCTTGGTGAATATGCAAATTGCATTATACCTCGATAATACATAAATCCTAATGGATGTCTAAATCACAGTGCCAGGGCACCGAAGGCTGGATGAAACACAGATTCATAGATTTCAGGTTTCTACTAACATATCTGCTTCATCCAAATACGTCATCAGGTTAAGAAATGACTCAGGGTGAATCTTCTTGGAGAACTAATCATCAAGCAAGTGCTGGGTCATGTAACAACCTTGGAAAGGTGTGCAACTCTGTTCAAAAGCCAAAGTTACAAAGGGAGTGGTGTTTTAAAATTCACCAACCTGGGTGCAGTTACATTGAAAAACTGCTATTAAATAAACAAAATAGGGTGGGGCGCCCATTCCCAGGAAAAGGGGAAGCCTCCCTAGTGTCTTACAGGGAGATTAGGGAGGTTGTCACTTTCCTCAACCACATCTCAAAACATTTAAGTCTTCCCTACTTCAACAACTAAGACAATATCATAAAGAGAAATTGTTATGTTATAATAAGTAACACATTGACAAGGAAGTTTCTTCCCAAATGTGCATTAATGAAGAGGAAACTCATAGATAGGGATGAAGGACAATGTAGGAATGAAGTCCTTCTCTTTATAGATGAGAAAATGGAAGCTCAGAGACGAACACAAAAAATCAATTATGCTTGGGTTCTGATGGATCACTGATGAAGTGAGCTCACTTAATTGCAACAATTTTTTTTAAACGCACCAAAACAGGCATTATGATTTCAGTAAGATGAAATCCACTGCAAAAATTCCCCCTGCCAGTGGTACAATCTTACCGCTAAGGGCCTGTTGGGAGCTCTCTTACACCTCCACACCACCACCAACCCATCCCTTGCTGGGCCCATCTTTAACATCTCAGATGAAAGAAACTGCAAAAGAAACCCCATGGGATCTGCAGATTAGTTCTGTATCTGATCGAGCTTTGACTGGCTGGTGCCAACCTTGATTGCTTGCTCATTTAAGTTTACAGAAATTTCTAGATACTTTCACAGAGGTAGTAAAACTCCTCCCGGATGGTTTCACTAACTACAAACTAAAGCTATGTCTGCCAACTCATTGTCAATGTACTTATTTAAATATTTTAAGATCTACCATAAATACAGTATACTAAATATTCCCCCCAAAAAAGATTCAGCTTGATCGAGTACACTTTTTTCTAGTAAAACATAGGTACTGGTAAGTTATTTATGCAACTATAAATAATTATTTTTGCATGTATCTATTTATTTAGTTTGTATATAAAAGTAGCTGTATGATAATTTTCTTTTTTATACTAGATGAACCATAACTAGTTTTTATAGGAAAATATTGCTTATGGTTTAAAACATTTACAGTGATGAGGGTTAAAATTAATTATGTAATTTAGTCAACACACGGTACAATTATTAAAATCAGGCTTCCTTGCTGAGAAAGTGCTTATGCCTAAACTGGCCTCAATATAGGGACGTCCTAGGGGATTCTATGACTTTTTTGAGTGCATGTTTGGTTTAGATAAATTCAGGAGCTATATTTACCTTGACAGTGTCTCTCCTGGGTCCATGAGAGGAAGGAGGGAAGTTTGAGTTCTGCCTTCCAAGGCTCATTTCCCTGGAGATTCTAATTGAATTATGTCCTAATGGGCCCTGGTATTGCACTGTTGCAACTTTCTCATGGCCAAGAGGCCATAAGTATTTCAGGTAAGAATTTCGAGACCACCCTAGTCAACCCTCACATTCCGAGGTGTCAGAAATGGCTCACCCAGTGTATGAGTGATCCTGCCAGGTAAAAAAATCAACTATTCTGGGGAGAGGCAAAAAAACAAAACAGAGAGATCTTCTGGGGACAACCTGGTGACTTTCAACTATAAAAATATTAAATAAATTTAGAATATCTTTGCCATCCAAATTAAACTTCAAATTTATTACTGACTGGCCAGCTTTACACATGCATTGGTACACATTAGCATGAATGAACCATATTCCATTAATGGAATCTCAAAAAAAGAAATCCGTAAAACAATGTTTTAAGGTGGAAAAGCAAATTACACACTGAAACAGGGTAACGATGTTACTGCTTATCAAAGAGTGGTAGGAGACATTACTTAAGGCAAGGAAAGTAGCATGGAGTACAACTCTGAGACCATACACTTAAGTCCATGAGGCCAAAAGCCAATCACTGTGAGGAGCAGCTAAAGGATCTTAGAGATGAAATGGCACTTGAAGAGCATTTTATAGGTGAAGAAAGAGAAGCTCAACCCCTTAGTTTCTAAACAGGGAATCTATTTAGGGGAAACCAGTGAAAGGGGCTCATGTGCTATTGGAATAACATTTCTGGTGGTTGCTTTCCCTGTCATTCCCAGCACATCCTTTTCCTTAGGCATCAACCTGGGGTCTCCATGGAATAAAGATCAATGAGCGTCTCTATCTACGACTGCAGCGACTCTCACTCCCATGCCCTTGGCGTCTCTACTCTGAGTGAGCTGATTAGAAATCAGCTTTCCTTATTTTCAAAGAGCAATGTTTTGTTTTGTTTTGTTTCATTTTTGGCTCAGATAATAATGCAAGAACCTCAAACCACACAGGACATTTTCTTGACTAATGAATAATAACTTCATAGCATCATTAAATTTTATGAATTCATCTCTATTGTACCTGAAACTTGAAAATTACACAAACCAGAAAATCTAAGTATTTTAAATATTTTCAATTTTTTTCCTGTTCACCAATCCAAAATCCAAACAGCTACATACTATATAAAATATTGAGAATTTACTTTGCCTAAAAATGTACAATGACTAATTTCTATTTAATATACAATTTCAGAGCACCTTTAGGTTTATTTTGAAATTTGTTAAGAAAAAGTGAACACATCAAATGAAAGCTCTGTGATGACACCAAATGAATGATGGGAAAATTCTGCAAATGCCAGCATTTATTTAGCATAGGCCTAGCATAAATTCTCAATAAATATAAACTATTATTATTATTAATATTTTGACAAGTTTTCCTCATGTGTCTTTCTTTCAGATGACTGCATTCCAAGAATATCTTTTAAATGCACAATTAAAGAACAATTCCTCCAACTTAAAGTGATGAATTGATGAAATGCAAATATTGCTGAAAGGAACCATACATGAGAAGCTGTTCATCATTTATACCATTCTATGAACCCCACTAGGGTCCAAGGGTTTCATAAACATTATCTCTAAGCCTCAGAACTCCACACCACAGTTTTTATAGTACCCTTTTTTAAAACAAGTGCTATGTGGGTGAGAAGGAAGGAAGAGGTAAATAAGTGGAAAGCTAAGGACTTGGAGACAGCATAGCTCTCCAAACCACATTCTTTCCACAGGTCCCACATTGAGAAGGGTCTGGCACTTGTCTTAATGCTCTGCTCTGCCACCTTGAAATTCTTAATAATCTTTGAACCCAGGGCTCCATATTTTCATTTTGCACTGGGCCCTGAAAATTATGTAGCTGGTTCTGTCTTCTACTATGCCAAGTTATTTTTTCTAAACCTGAATTCATCAGACCCTTTTCTGAGCAGAGGAAGGGAATTCACAAAGCACAAGGGATAGAGGTATGATGAAGAAAGGGGACCACCAGTGAGAAAGAGCCAACTTGGAGACAAAAATAAGCACCGTTCCCTTTCTCAGCGTTTCATGCTTTCAAACAACTACTTATGGCAACACCTATGTATGAGACACTCTGCTAGGCACAAATATAGAATTTATTAATTATGTCAGATTTCCTCTCGCTCCTGCTTTCTCTTATGCTCCTCCACTGCCTACAACACTTTTCTCCTGCCACTCCTTCCCACTTTTCATTCATTCTTAGAGTCCACATTCAAAGGGTATCTCCTCCAGGAAGCCTTTCCTGATATACCTGGCTGCCTGGGATATTCTATTTCTGCGTGCCATTAATAACCATTTACCTCAGTGCATTAAAGACTCTTTATTATTGATGGTCTTCCTTATTCTTGGACTGAGGAACTCTAACATACATTGCTGCAATGCCACACGTATGTTTGTTTAATTAATAGGTGAATTCATGAATGAATGAAAGAGGAACTGATGATCTAACAAAAAAAAAATATGGGAGAAGTTAGCATTTCAAGGAAATGGACCACTTCATAGCAGTTTAACATACTATTTTAACATGTGTCTTAAATGGAGTACATTATTAAAATAATTGTTTACTTTTGCTTTAAAATGCAAATTGTTTATCGAGAATTCAATAATTAAATGCCCAAGTGGGAAATAAAAGTGCTGTTTAATTTAATTGTTCTATTATTTGCATGGCTTTTTCATAATTTTGGTAATTAGTAAAATGTAAATTGACCTTAAAACCACGAATAAAAGAAATATCATGAATAAATGTTTCTGGTATTTCTACCCTATTTACTTTTAAAAATTCAATCATTACAATAAGAAAACAGCAATATGTAGTTCGCATAATTAGCTCTTGTAATAATTAGAGGAAGGGGTGGGAGTCAGCAATGAAACACATGGCTGTCCAAGTTAAACCAGAAATTCTTGATTACTAACATTAATTGAAAAAAAGACAGTCCAGATTAAAAAAAAGAAAACCTGTGTGAAACATTAAACAAAGTTATCTCATGTTTATCTTTTTCTCCTTTAATAATTAATGGAATGTAAATAGTCAGGGGAGGCTACAGTTCTGCATTGTAACTAACCACCATTATAAATGGCAGTCAGATGTTTACATAATACCCAGAACCCTTCTGTATGGAAGGAGGTTACAAATCTGCCCCTTTTCCCTGTTCAAAGTCAAAAATAATGGTGCCTGATCCCCAGAGCATTCGCTGCAAGAACTGTTTGCATATTCAGTTATTGTTTCTGCTGCGTCAGTCATCTGTTGAAGTTCACTCTAATGTGGCCCTGATCAATTCTGCCAGCTGTGCTTAAGTGCTGTTTACTATAATAACATCACACTGCATTCTTATTTGGCAACAACAGCTATGACAGCACCTAAATGCACTGAGAAGCCAAGATTTTTATCATGTACACAGATCAAATTGAAAATGTTTACAGAGGACAGTGATGTTCTATTTCTGTCCATTCTAGTGAACAGCAAGAGTGCAATAACGGCTTTGCCAAAAGCATTACTATTCTGCCCTTCCTAATAAGCGAGAGCTTGTTGAACTAAATCCTCAATAGGATATAAAAATTATTTTATGATTGTACTTTCTAATCTTGACAGAATAGTAACTACCGAAACATGTTGATTCACTTGAGAGAAATAAACCTTACCTCTCGCATCTCTTGATTGTAAGGTGTAGTACGTGTAAATTAGCTAAAAAAAAAAATCTGTTCTCAAAAATATACAGCAGCCAAAAGAAAAAATGTGAAAGTGACTAGGCAAACACAAATATAGTCTCATAACAGCAGATTATAGGTCAACAAAATATTAAATTGTATGGTTCGTCACCTGTTGTTATGGTACACTTCATCTTATATTAGGCAATAAGGTAAACTAAGCCAAATGTCAGTAAGATGAAAAAATCAGTATTTCTATGCAAAGCTAACACCGTCATTCTGATCAACATTTGTTACTGTTTTGTTACTTGTATTTAAAGACTTAAGTGAATCTACAATTATGTAGTATCAAATTTACAGTGCTATTTATTATGATAATTAAAAATCTCAATCTTGTTTCTGTGATTCCTTCACCATTACATTTATAATAAATATGGTCTAAATAAAAACGCTGGCTGGGGAAGGAACAAAGAAGTCACTGAAATACCCTCTTCTTAGAGGTTTTAATCTTCCTAAAGCAATAGCAAATAAGTGGGCATTTTTAAGAAGAGCATAGAAAACGGATAGCTCTTAATATAAATTCATGTCATAGCTCATAAAGGTTCTGAAGGCTCCTTCTGAGCTATTATAGTGCATGCTGTGAATGTGTATTAACAATAGTGCACAATCATATGTTAAATACATAATGCATTCGCATATTTAGTTCTATTCAACTGCTAATTTAAAATGTACTTTTTCCAAAGTACAAGAGTCTTGGTTTCCAGTAGCCATAATTTTTGCACTAGTGTATATCAAAACAGTCACCTACTTTGACATTATCTTTTTAAATATTTAAATTCCCACAAACTAGGAAAAGTCTTTTTCTTTTCTTGCTCAGTTACTCACCTACAGCTGAAATTTTAGTTACTGAGAACTTCAGAAACTTATCTTTCTAAAGATGATCAACACTTTACACATTTTATATTAATACTCGTTAGGAGGTAACAATTATTTCCCCAAACAAAATGTTTCATTTCTGCTTTTTTTGAAAACATGGCATTCTATTAAAATCATCAGGTTGCCAGCAAAAATCCAAAACAAAAGTAATTCATTCAAAGTGCTTAATCTAGTCATTGATTGACAGTATCTTTTTATATTTTTGAAAGCTCTTTAACATTAACTGATATTTTAGTGTGGGAAGAAGCTAAAAGCTTTCTACATATAAAAGTTCATCGTTTACCTCCTCACTACCATCAGATAAAAGCATAAGGGGCTTGAAGCCACACTCGGATACACTCCTCCCTTAGGAATGAGCCCAGGGCATCAACACAGGGACAGGAAGCCGGTGTAAACAGTGACTAGAAAAGAGTCATGTTATACCAGAGAGACAAGCTGGAGAGCAGTTAAACCTGACCTATTAATACCACTATGCATGGGATAATAACAAGACCTTCTTGTTGCCTTAGATGGAGTCAGCCCAGCTGGAAAAATAAGCAAACCACTGCAAATATTGTAGTGACTGTCCTGTGAATGGATTGCCACACCAAATGACAGAACTCTCTCAATTCCTCTTTCCAATAACTCCAAGGCACTCGGGATGTGACAGCATGATGAATACCACAACAGACAGCTCCAATATGGTACCATTTTACCAGATCAATATCTCGCTGCAATATAAGAAAAAAGGAGCTGATATTAGTCTACACAGTGTATTACAGATGAGGTACATTTCTTCTTACTGCACTCATGCTGAACCAAAGCAATAATTCATAGATCCCTTAAAAGGTTCGTGCACCATCACATGCAAAAAAAAGCTAATCTTCATTTTAACATCTGCTGGAAGATGTAATAGCTTAAAGCAATAAGTATGCACGTTTTTTAAATGTCTCTCTTTATCATTTTATCTAGAATAGAAATAACAAAGTGTATCCAAAATCTGAAACAACACATTCATTGATTGCTTGACATTGTTCTAGTATCAGTATAAAGAAAATTGTACTCAATATTTTACTACAGGCTACCTTTACTCCCTCTGCAAGCAGAAGAGAGCTTTAGAACTTTCTATATTTGGAGTGTGAAATATAATCAATTCTCAATTATCTGCAATGGTTTATTATTTTTCAGATTATTTCACATTTCCTTTTTAAAACCAGAGTTACTATGATCAGCTACCCACACTTGGCAAGACACACAGAATAGCAAACTGCCAAGAGTTCTTACCTGCTAAATGAGAAATATTAGTTGCTATGTGTACAAATCATACAAAAGTAGTACAAGTAATTCTAATGCCATAGTCAAAATGTAAATGACTAAATGCTTTATTATCTCAAAATACTCTGATTCATCCAGGCCACAGGGTATAAAGGAAAAGTTAGAATAACGTACATGCTCTATCAGAACCACCTAATTCTGACTTGATTTGACTCATGATTATCTTCTTTAATCCCCTCGATACCTAATCTACCAGAGTGTTTTTCTTTTACCTCATTTTCTTTTTTTTTTCACATCCTTTTTCAGCAAAATAAATATTTACTTCCTGAAACAAAGTTCAAAACTGTTCTATTAATGCTTTATAGGGGAATTTCACAGCCAGCTCACCTGATTACTGCTTCCTTTCTGATCATGCCCATTTCCCTTCTGGCACCACCCACAGACCCTGACATGGAGATCCTCAATCAGTACCTCTGAAAAATCTAAGGATGGCTTACCATCTCCTGCCCAGCTACAAGTAATAGTTTGTCCCCCTTGTCCCCTTTATTGCCACTCACTGAAGTATCTACACTGTGCTCAGTGAAGACTTTGTGACATGTAGGAGTTACTACTTCATAAGGGGATGATTATTCCCAAAATTTTCTAATGCTTCCAAACTGAACCATGAAGTGGGTCAGCACTGAGAGTTTTGTTTTACAGATAAGGAAAATGAGGTTTAGGAAGGTTAAATGGCTTAGCCCATTGACCCAACAGCTGTCAGAATTTAGTAACCATTCTCTGGGCCAGTGCTTTCCAGCCCAGATTTTGTAATACCCCTGCGTGTCTCATATTTCCTAACGTATTTCATGAAATTCTCAAAAAACATTCAATTAAAGACAAATATAGGCCAAATTACATCTTTCAGACATGACCAGGAAAAATGTCACAAATATACATGGTATCTCAGCACTTAGCAAAACATGGAAAAGTCAACTGTCTGGTAAACCACTGCACTGCAGATCGTACAAATAAGATCAAAACAAAGAGGTGGAATAATAAGATAAGCACCTTACTAATCTTTAAATATCATTTTATCCTTTGTTTACATCACATTTAATATAATTCTATTTTTATCCAGTGTAAGGGCAAAAAAGACAAGGAAATAATCATCATAAAGTACTCTCTAAATCTTCTCTTTGAAAATTAGCAAGGAAAATGGTGAACCTTGCCTATGAGTTTTATTTTATCATCTTCATGAGGTGTTGCCTAAAAACACATGACTTGACTAATATTGAAAAAGGATGTTCAACAGAGCTACCCCTAATATCTCCCTAGTTCATATAGCTCATTTCTTTAAAGGAGATGTTAATTAAGGATGGCATAACAAGAAAGATGTTTATTTTATGGACATTGATCTGCATACTACGCTTGAGTTGAGGAAATAGGAATATTTTAAACATGAAAGCCATTATATAGTTAGATGCTTAAACATGCTCATCAGAATAGCAATGTTAATAAAAGGCACGAAAATAGCTATTTCACAGGAACTGCATTCTTCAAGTTTAAATTGCTACATCAATGGATCAGACCAAATGGGTGTCAATTTTATTATGCTGACCAAAGCTATCTAGCACTTAATCTTAATTCTCTTCTTTTGCAGTGGAGGAAACTGAGGTACAGAAGTGTGTGAATCACTTGCCCAAGGTTCCAGGGTCAGTGGCAGAGTTTGGAAGGTCTCTAATTCACACCCGCATTGTCCCATTTTACAAACGGCACACCTGAAGTTCAGAGTTGTTCTAGGGTTACTAAATAGTAGAATTTGGGCTAGAATACATGTATTCTATCTTTCAATGAGGTAGATGAAGAAGAAATAATATAGTCATCCACTCCACACATATATCTTTGAAAATATGAGCTACTCCATTGACAAACTGACATCTAACCATAAAGACAAACATCTATCCAGTCATCAAATTCAATTAAGTCTGTCACTTGCTACCCTCCTACTTCCACAGAAATTTCAACATTATTTATTTTAATCATAGCATTAGAAACCAGTATATGCAAGCCCTTACTTTTTAAATTATTGTTTTATGGAAAGAGAACAGAATAGAATATTCACTGCAGATCATTAATTTGTTAGTTGAGTCAGTATTAAACAAAAAAAAGTACAAAAATGCTAAATACTAAAAAGTGTTAACGACTTCAATTAAAAAAAACTAAAGTATCTAACTAAGACATTTAATAGTACACTTGGACCCTACTTACTAGGGATTCCATTTAATTTCCTAATATACCAGGGTTCAGAGAGTTGACTATCCACCTTTATCATTTGTTATCATTTTAAAACTTATCTTTGAACTTCCTTAGAATACTGAGAGGACTTAGATTATGGTTTAGGGTTTAGGTTTGGTTTTCAAAGCAACAGAAAAAAAATATTTTAAAAGATACTATGTTAAATGATAACTATGTCCTAGACACTGTATTATGAATCAAACAAAAAGAGCAAGACAGAAAAAAGATCCCTCTAACTGGATGAACTCACAGTCTAAGGAGGAAGACTGATAGGAAAAGAGATAATTACAATACCAAGCAGTAAGCTTTAGGGAAGAAACAGAAATGAAGAATTTCAAAAACACAGTGCATTTAATAGGGAGACCAGAAATCCATGATTGATTTCCTAAAATAAATAAATAAGTATAACTTGCAGAGCATATTTAAAAAAATCTACTTTGAACTCAGGACTGAATACCTGATAATCATAGAAATGTCACACTACTGGGATATATGCTTGCACAGTTGCTTTTCACTTGTGAGAATGACATAATGAATTTGAAAGATCAGAAGAAATAATGGCTCACATAACATATTTGCAACAAAAAACTCATATACTGCCACTGTCTGATTACTTGTTAAGTAAAATTCAATGCATAAAACATGAGAAGTTAAGTATTAAAACTTCCAGTAAAAATGTTTCACACGTTGGAAGATTTTTGAAAGGGCTCATTATTGACATAAAGCAAAAAATAGTTTATTTAGCTTGAATAATTAATATTATGCCTCAGTAACTCATAATAAACATGCATTCAATTAAGTGTTAAAATATCACTTAAATCAATACATAGTAATTCAAGACTCAGGATCAAAAGAAATATTAAGAAAAAACTATTTTAATGCCCTAAATGCCATAAGCACAAGAGCAACCAAGCTAAAAGGATATTATTTAATTTTCATAAGCATTTTCTTTGAGATTTTAGTAAAATAACATGAACTAGTGGCCAAGTTTTGGCTCTAGTCATTTTAAGAATCGTTTTTCCTAATCCCTGAAATGGGTGTAATAATACCAATTTCACAAGTCTAATGTTGAGAAGCCAAAATGATCTTTCAAAGTGCTTTGAAAGTACCAAGACAGCTGTGATCATCACAACAGAATTTCTCTATCATTATGCTTTCTCCGGTTAAATCAAAACAGATTTAGGAATATGCAATCACAAGCTTTAAGGATTTAATTTATAAAATACACAGAAGCATAAGTATAAACTAATCTATATTTCTGTAGCTAATAGAAATGTAAGTATAAACATAAGTCTTACCTTATCATTACAAGGATATCACAAATATTGTATACAGAAGAACCAATAAGACAACCCCAAATACTTTTAAGTCAATCTCTAAAGACACAATCACCTTAGAGCAATACAGAGAACCAGGGCTGTGAGCAGTTACTGCCCCTTACTGCTGACTGCTCAAAGTTTGTGAAACACAGGTTAACTTAGTAGCTAACAATTGTTCATAGAAATTGCCAGGTTTTCTTTAGAAATTGACAAATGCTCCATGTGTGCCAGGTGTGATAGGCATATTTAAAATAGATTAACAGAAGCAGAAATACACCTTTATAGAAAGGACTGGCAAATTCAAGCTATTGATACTATAAAAAGAGATCAGTGAAATACATCTCTGTAAGTGCCTAAAGAAACCTAGGGAGTAAGAACTGAGAAACAAAGCGCAACATTTTCCTCAATGTAACTCAGTGTCATATACATATAAAGACTGTAGATGCAATCAAGAAAGTCTAAGTTCAAGTGGTGACAAACCACTGAGAAATGTGATGCAACAAACAGAAGTGCATTTCGATCCTGAAACATTTTTGTAGAAAAATAACCCTCACATGTGTCTAGATAATTATTTAGGAAATAGCCTGAAATACTCTGAAATGCAACATTTAATCAAAATACAGTATCCTCTCTTCCTGAGCACGATAAATCTGAACAGGAATACATGTATTTGAATTCTTAATTGGCCTGCTAAAGTGAACAAAAAATAAATGGAAACAAGTAAGTATAAATGTCTGGAGTATTAAAAGATGACTGAGGGGCACATAATTTTCTCCTGGTAATTCTGGACCATGTTGAAGTTTAAATTAGAACACAGTTAATGCCTGCTTTGAAGAAAGTTATTATGTACCTTCCATGCTTGCAAACCTACACACTCCCCCTGCCTCCCATTTTGTTGTTAGTAGCCTTTGTCTTCCTTTTTTTTTTTCCTCCTGTGGTCCTGTTTAAATTCTCACCTTGCTCTGCCCTTGTCATCAAGTCGTTCAAGCACAAAGCAGGGAGCATGGGGAGTGTTTACTCATTTCCCAAGTCCATTATCTTACACATTAATCACTGGTCTGGAACTTTTGGACAATGCTGAATCTGTTACGTTTTTTTTTTTTCTTCCCTTTCTGGCTGCTTTACTCATGAGTCTGACAGTTCACCGGTTTCAAGCTGCACTTACACTTGATGACCTTTTCATCTGATTAACTATTTTTGTCCCTTTAAAAAATAACGATATGCCATTTATAGTCCAGAGAAATCATAATGAACTTAACTGGGAAGCTGAAACCCTTACTTTTCAACTACTGCTTTTTCTTCATGGGAAGACAGACTAAGGGAGCTAAATATTTAAAAATTGGTTTGTGTGAAAGAGTGTCTTTGTTGGAATTGAGCTGGTTCTCTTCTTTTCCCTCCCTCACTCTTATTAAGTGTCATTTTCAAAACAAAAACATTAGTGAGAAATTCTGGTTAACTCTGGAAAGCAAATATTTAAAAAATCTTAAACAAACTTTTTACTTCTAAAATCTCCCCAGGTCTTGCATAACATAAAGGACTGTTCTGGGAATCCAAAGTTAAGCTTCAATAATGATTACTAAACCAAGAGAAATAGATGTAAAAAAGCAGGACAGCTGGAGGCTCTTGAACTATAGTTGTCAAAAGATTTGTTTGTGAAACATGCATTTTATTGCCTTGTATGCATGTTATAATGAGGCATGGACAACTGCAACATTACACTTAATGATTGCATTTCTTGTTTCAGCCAGTTTCCTTGTCCTCTTGCAATTAACGTTTTCCCAGATCACCCAAGGCTACTTTGTCAGGAAAAAAAAAAAAATCTGAAATTCACATAAATGAGCAATGTCAATAGTTTAGAAAGAGTTTACTTAGAGAACAAAGGGCCCTTATGAGGCGCTAGTGAGAAGAAATGGGGAAAAAATGAGTCCTCACAATGTAAGCCTTTTCTTAAAGAGACTTGTTATCAAGCAGTTCGGGACAGTCGCTCAAATCTGCATTAAAATGCATTTCATTCCATTGACTCATTTGCATTAATTTCTCCCATTATATCTGAAAATGGCTGAATGTCTACCCAACACAATGCCACAGCCTATCACAGGCTACCACGGAGGCCCCAGGTGCCAATTTACTCCTCTTAGTTCTTTTCATTCTGTTTGCTGATTCTGACAACTGGAGTTCTCCTCTCAGTCCAAGGGACTTTTCAATTGGATTTGCTCGTGGTGACAAAATTGTTGCTTTGCCGAGAGGAGGGGGCTCTTTGATTGAGCGTCTATCATGCTGCCATGGGAAAGCGAGAGGCGAATGATTCTCAGTGGCTTCTGATTTCCAGTATTTGTTCAGCATTAGGCCCACTTATCTCCAGAAGAAAAAGCAACATGTAGAAAGAAAGTGACAGGCAGAAACACACTCACTTGCTCGTTCATTCTCACTGCGCTCTGTATTCAAACAAGGGGGACCTATTACACTGAAAGCTCCAGATCGGCCTCACTCAATTATCACAGTTAATCCTTATAGCTCTATAAAGTAAATATTTCATTACAATTTCAAATAAACAGTCACCCAATCTAATGAAGCAAGAACTCAAAGTGGCAATGTCACAGAACTCGTTACCGTCATCAAAGGGAAAGACGTAGTCTTGTCTACTAATAATGAAAAAGTGGATACTGGCATATTTATGAACTCACAGGGGTGTAGTTTTGAGGGGGTTTGTTTTGTTTTTTCCTTAGTGCCACTGACCAATTTATCTTTCCAAATACAATTCAAGTATCAGGATTCTACTTGTCGTTTTTTCTTTACCTTTATTTCTCCTACTTTTTCACCCCAGCTCGTGATCAGACTCATCATCACACAGTCTGTCATTGGTGCACAATACCACTTGGCACATTCAATCATAACTTTTCTTTTTCAGAAATATCTGGCTAACTGGATATGGCATTTCAAATTCAGGAAACTCACAGAATATAAAACTGATCATTTTCACAGTTCATTCTCTATATCAACGTTACTCTAAACCCTTCGTCTAATATGTCCTTTTATCCTTTGTCTTCTACTCTTATACTCTGGGGGCAAGAACATCTAAAATTCACTCTCATTTCACCAAATCTTAATAATTTTAAAAAAGCTTGAATTTAATAAAGATAAGTAGATTAAGTCTTTAATCAAATGTTGCATTACCTCTATGCTACTCTCTCATTGTAATCCTAATCTTCAGTCCCTTGGGAAATCGTTTTTCTTAAATTATTTTATCCTTTTCATTAAATATTCTGAAAATAGTCACTCTATTTTTATACTTTCATAGTTTACTCTATAGGACAGAAAAAGGTGCAACGTGTCTAATCGGACAATTTTGTCTGGACTTGTTAATGCTTACTCAAAAGGGTCCTAGGTTATGCAATAAGGCATGTATTTTCTCTAGTTGGATGGAGACTACAAACCCCTCTTTTTCTCTCAATTTAACAGTGCCATATTGAATTATCCTATAATTACTGTTCTTTAAGAAGTTAGATGAATTGTTTTGCCTTAGTGGGGAATATTTGCATGTTTTTTTCTTTCCTTGGAGATGTCTTAAATACTGATCCTCCTTTAAAAATATCACTTAAATCTAATAAATAACCAGAGTTGGGAGGGAGTTTATTAAAATGCAGATTCTAATTACAGGAGTCAGTCTTGGGAATCTGCATTTTTAATAAAGTCACAGATGATGCTGACACTGCTGATCCCCAGGCCATACACTGAGAAGACCGGACCTGAACTACAGTGTTATATTTATAATTTTTATAGTAAAATCAAGAGAAAGCGATCCTTAGAATATTATCCAAAAAAAAAATGTTATCTTTTCAACACTGTTTGGTGACTTCATTAATAAAAATACTGAAAACATGGATGATTTAATACATACTATGTATGTTAATGAAGAATCTAAAATATGAATTTAAATCAGAATGTTACAGCTATTGATAATGATATTGATAACTGAGTAGCTGCTAAGTGAACTTAATTATTAACTCATTGTATGTTCACCATAACTTTAAAGGCCTTTATTATTATGTTAATTATATGAATTATACAGACCAGAAAACAGACTTAGTGAACTAAAATAGCCAGTTCAAGGAGTGGCTGGTACTTCTGTCAAATATTGTCTACAAAGGCACTGTTCAGTTCAGTACAGTTCAAACCAGCTTTACTCCCACTCTGTCATTTGGATCAGTCTATGGCAACACCTTCATCCACCAAACACATTTATGGAGTGCCTACTGCATCTCACACCCTCTTTTGGGCCCTTTGCTTTCATAAAGTTCCTGCTTTCCTGGGTATAAATGAACAACCAAACAAACTAGTGAGCAAGTAAATGAGTAAGGGCTGTGAGAAAATGATGTAAAATAAGTGATATGATAGAAAATGATTTTGAATTGTACATGTTAGGAATAGGTGTATTTTCGAAATTTACATTTAAAATATGGTATTATCACCAAACCACATTAACAACATAATTTTTTGTCAATCACTGCTGTTCACATAAAACTGCAAGCAAGCACAAATGGCTTATCAATGGTAGATAAAACTGTGCTCACAACACAGACATGGGACAAGTTTAAAGACTACCATCTTTTGGGATCATCTCTCATAGATGTGAATTTTACTGATACCTTTAAACTCTCTGAGCCCAATGTCATAATCTTTACCATGAACATTAATACCTACATAGCACCTTTACTTGGTTGACAATTTTGCTTGAAGAATTTTACATATACTAACTAAGCACTGCTCATGAGTATGATATTACTGTACCCATTTTTCAGATTATAAAACTGAGGCACAGACCATTCAACTTACGTGCTTGGTAATTATCAAAGTTAGTTTGAAATCCAGGCAGTTGGGTTCCAATGTCTATGCTCTTGACAGTTTGCCTTGCTGCCTCTCATTCCTCTTCACAAAATATGTTAGAGGTTATCTTTAAGGTCGCAATTTGTTGACAAATGCTAACACCCTATGGTACTGATTAACAATATAAGGTCAGGCTGTGTTTCAGCCTGTTAGGTTGTTTTTTTGTTTCTATTTGGCTGGCATACTTCAATGCTTAATATTATTCAGACCCCTGATCAAAGTTAATAATACTAATTGGAGAGTCTACATTCCTTCTTTTATATACCTTTGTGCCAGCAATTACATGTACAAAATTGTAAACCTCATAATTGATCAAATTAAAATAAAAGTGATAGGAATATCACCTATAATGGCATATGGTTGGTAGAAAATACTAGTCAAAGTAGTTAACACATGTTCCCTGGATTTAACGCAATTGTTGGATTTTAAATACAAATTAATATTTAAAGAACATTTAGGATCACAAATGCCCTCCTTTGCATTATTACAATGTATTTTATTTACTCATGCATTCACTTAGCAAACATTTATTGAACATCTACTTTGTGTACAAAGGCCTTAGGCACCAGGATATAAAGATGAATCACTGTGGAGCAAATACTCAAATATAGATGACTTAAGTAAGAATATCATCACCACTATAAATAATATTAATGATTAGTTTCCTTTATATGCACTTAATTTTTGTTTTATTTTATTCTCCACAATATTCAGTCTCCATCATTACATTTACACAAACCAAAAAGCTACCACATACACACATATCCTACTTAAAGAATGGCAATGCACTTAATTGTATACAACTGCAAATATTATAACTTAAAATTTTTAAATGTCCAATAAAAGCACACAAAAAGGAAAATATAACAGCCCACACATTTACAAAGTAAAATTACGAAATGAAGACAGTGATTAGGTCTCAAAATGTTGTTGTCCTTGAGATGCAGTTCTGCAAGGTACCAATTTGATCCATTTCACTCCATACATCAAACTATTTCCTGATCTATTGCTCTGCTTACAGTAGGTGCTCAATAAATGTATGCCCAATACATAAAAGCTTTTATTTTACTTCTTTACTTTTTAAGATTTGAAGATATACAAGTGATGTACTAAATATCTCAGTATTCCATCTCCATTAGGAGAATTCTCTGTAGACATTTTCTTAGGCATCTTGACAACTGTTTACATCTTGAAATATACTGTCTTTTGATTTTAAAAACAACACCATAATTGATTACCTTTTATATCTTTAACCATGCCTCCTTTTTTTCACTGAATTATCTCCTGTTTTCCTTAAGAGGAAGTATACTTAGGCTTTCATTCTTAGCTCTTCTCTCTCTCTCAGAATCATCATATCCAGGAGTTGCCATTCATTTCTATTTCCAAATTTTGAGTGAGGTAATAAGTGGTCCCCCACTGATATCGATATAGTTAACTAACTCTGGATACTATCACTTGGCTATTCCACAGTTATCACAAATATAACATAGCCATGAATTTGTGACCTTTTCCCAATTTTGTCCCTCCTTTTATATTCCTTTTGTGCTTTAGTATCCATCAAGTCATACAAACCAGGCATTTAGAAGACATTAACTTTTGATTTCACCTGTTCTTCCATCCTCTCCACCAACAAACATTTAATCCACAATCAAATTCTATTACTTATACCCTCTAAGGCACTGTCACACATCCATTTCTTCTTCCTCATTCTTGTGGTCATTGTATCAATAAAGGTCCTATTAATTTTCTACAGTGATTGCTATAATAATCTTCTAACTAGCCTCCTTGCTTCCGCTTGTATTACACTTTCCAATTTGTTCCCTATTTGGCTACTAGGATTTTACTTACACCATGAAAACTGGCTGTGTAATGTGCTGTCTTAAAAATCTCCCTCCTAAGTACAATTTCTTCATTATTTTCAGAATATAATCCAAACTCAACAGAGTAAATAAGTATGTCCCCTGCCTTTATGATCTGTCCCCTGCCTGTCACTCATCCCATCTTTAAACACTAATAATAATAGTTGTCACTGAATGTGCCTGGCACTGTTGAAATGCTTTCATAAGCTACCTTATTTACTCTTTTTCTCAACCTAGGGAGTGGGATTAAGACCCCCAGTTTTACAAACAATGTTTCCAGAAATAAGTAATTTATCTAAAATCACAGGATTATACTGATAGAACCAGGGCCTAAAATAGGTTCTGAATAACTCCAAAGCCCTTACCATCACCACTATCTTACTGTCTCCCCCAAACTCCCCTCACCTCTTCCCAACCCCCTCCCTACTTTTTCTTTTGTCCTTTCTACTCTCAACTCTAGTCTAGCAGTTTTCAAGCCATTAGTCTAGCAGAAGCACATTAGTCTATAATCACCTGGGAAGACTAAAAAAACCGCAGTGGCCTGGCTTCACTCACCCCATGAGATTCCTATTTAGGTGGTGTGAGGTGGAGTCTGGGTGTATTTTTAAAAAGGAGCCCAGGTTTTTCTAAGGGGCAGCCAGGTTTGAGAACTAATGCATAGCAAAACTAAACTATATATAGTTGCACCAAACATCATGTAACTTCTCTTATCCCTGATCCCAGTTATTGAAATTATTTCTCCCTGTGTAATTGTCTATACTGGATGTTTGAGCTTCCTGCTGGTAGAAGACATGGATCACTTAAATTTACGACTGACATGTGTGACTGGTGGGCAATAGGCCATCAACAATGACTTGTAAAATAAATACATAAGAGTTGCTGATTGCTTTTACCAATACTTCACAGAATTATTAATATAGGAATTGAAACGTATTATTTTGAAGTTCCTCAAATTTCTCAGAGCCTGGGAAAGAATAAAAGCCCTGAAGAAAATAATTTTAATACATGAAATTGTTTACATATAAAGTGTTAGCTTCCTCCTAAGAAAAAAAGAAGTTCTCACTTGGAGAATAGCCAAAAAAGTATTTTTTCAAAGTTTTGTAGTGATTAGCATCTTACATTGTGTATGTGAAAAATTATATGCTAGATCTAGATTAATTTAATAAAGTAAACAGAGGAATCTTTTTTTCTGGTTAACACCCACCTCCCTTCAGATTACGCAGATCTTAAACACTACATCTTAATGCAACTGCCATTTGTCCCCCAATGCCTCTACATTTTCCTAATGATTAATTACTTAATCATTAGGGAAATTAAACTATCATACTGCTCCACAATTAAAATATTATACTATTTAACATTGTTTATCAGTAAACTAATATTATTGACATAATGACTTAAGTTTCTACTACTGTTTAAGTTACTCATATAATTTTGAAGAGAAAAAAGAAATTTTAGAGGCTTCTTTCCATACGGTTTTATTAAAACTTTAATAAGAATCCAAAAATCCAGTGTCTCTGCTATTATGTGAAAAAATCCCAAGTTATAGTATTTTGAGGGGTGATTCAGTGGGGGGATAAAATACATAAGAATATAGAGAGAATCTGAATGCCCACATAATAAAAATTAATCATGGTGAATTGCTTTGGGGAGAATCATACACTTGACCCACATTGAAGACTGAAATATTAATCCATTTCTATGACAGAGATCAAGCTTCATAGTCGCTTTTTATCCTCCTCATAATAGAAGCAACAGTTGTAAACCATAATGTTATAGTTCAAACAATGCCCCCCCTAAGACTTCAAATTTATTATAGCATTCATCTCCAAGACAAAAGATCTAGTGTAGGAAAAAAGCTCTTTTTAGCAAAAAGCATGGTTGTTATTTATGGCTCAGATGCAAAGAATGAGTTTGGGGAATTTATCAGAGATGAAGGTATGAAATGTTTTAGCTTGTTCTTCTCTCTCTAATCCATAAACCATTTTCTCAGCCACCCAAGTGAATTCTAATGGAACAGAAATGATGAAATAATATTTTCCTAGCCCTTTAACACTTTTTCTTCTGTGTAACTTTCAGTGAGATGAGAGGAATGTGATTTCTTAAAATGGATATTTTAAGAGCAGATAAGCAGTATTTTCCAATAACATATAATTTGGTCTCCCAGGCAAAATTTAGCATTTTTAATGATGGTTTAGTTTCTATGTGTTTAATTCTTGAAATTCCTATTATTACTGTTAATATTATTATGGGCTATCATAGACATTTGGAATAAGTATATTTTCATTAAAATCATTTCAATAAGCCCCAATATTGCCTTAAAACCCTAATGACTCAATGATACTTGACTTCTTATGTTTTAGTATTCTCAACCATTTAGATATATCTGCATCATCACTTTCCTTGAAATAAGATGTGCCAATCAAAACAAAGATACCTTATAGATTACCTACTGCCCATCATCTCTTTTTGGAAGGTGACTAAGGCCACAAAAGGGATGTCTATTCCTCTAATGAACAGGCCCAGGAGAAGCTTCATGCAGGTAGGAAGGCACAGGAGATGCAGGATATAAGGAAAATCCATTCTTTATACTTACATATTGCTTAAGATTAAAACATATTCAGTAAGTGTGATTGGAAAAAAATCTAAAATGTATAGTATTTGCCTTCTAGGAAGTAAAATGTTTATAGCTTACGCACTTCTAAAAGTGTGTGATAGGAACAGTGCATGTTCCTGAACACAATGAGTGAGCTATGCAGATGCCATTTGTTTTTTAATTTCCTAACTCAAAAAAGACAGGTAATTTTAGAACAAAATAAGGCAGCTGGAATAAAATATGGAATAATCTTTAAGCCAAAAACCTTTCCTGGCATTGTTTGATAGATGTTGATAGATGTTATACTACTTCTATTGTTTGCCAAATTCCATTTAAATTGCTCAAACAGCTCAAGGAAAATGTAGATTCTCTCTGGACAGTTTTTTAACATCATATTCAGTGGAATTAAGAACAACCCACCACTGAGTTATTTGCCACTATGCATTTTGATTGCATATTTGTGGAGTGTCGCACATTTTTTTTTTTAGTTTTGATACTCTAATTCCTTTGCCACAGTTTTCATCTGTATTAGGCTGCTTTAGCTTGACATAGAAATAAAAGTTAATTAGTTTCTATGGTGACCTGTGCATTAAACATGGCAGTTCTTTCAGATTTGTAAATACATTCCAATTTAGTATTCAGAATGCAATGTATATAAGCATTCAGTACAAATAGTGTGGAGTCTTGTTTGCAGTTAAGATAGAATAGGGACTTGAGCCAGATAACGTAATTCATTTGCTTACAGTATTAGTGAAAGATGTCCTAAATTTGACATCTATATGCCACATGCTCATCTTATTTAAAGGCACACTTTAGAAAGAAACTTCTTTCTAAACTTTTTTCTAAAACTGCTTTAAAGATTTGATACAAACAAAATATATTATTCTTCTAGGTTCATTTTAGGTTTAAAGTGCTAGACCCTTCCATATAGCCCATGGAGTGTGATACTTTCTTTCTCTCTAAAACATTAGTTCTCAAATTTGCATGTGCAGTAAAAGCACCTGTGGAAAATATGACATTCTTGGTTCTACCTCTGGAGTACAAAATTCAGTATATCTAGGATGAGACCAGTGAATCTACAGTTATCAAGCACCCTACTTGATTATAATGTTTGCTTTGTTAGAGTCACTTTTCTGAAAAACAAGAGTGCAAAATGGACAGTCTTTGACTAAATGTAGTAAAAAACATTTTTAAGTTATCAGGTTATCATACCATGATTTTAGTAATCTTGTGAAAAATCATTCCTTATACACTTCTCACAGAATTACTCTAATTTTAACTTCTTTGGACCAATAAATGATAATCCTCAAAAAGAAACCTTCCAGAAAGACCAAATGTATCTGTTATTGATTGAAATTAATAGTATGTTACATGATCCTATGCATAAAAAACTTCCACAGAAAGCAGATGATTTACATGAAAAAAGAGGCTAAATTTTACTATCCACTATTTTCTACAGACAATATTCTTTCTCTATCATGGGAAAGGCAAGCTGTAATACATTATGCTTTGGGATTCTAATCAGAAACCTATAAACAATGTATAACTTACAAATGCCCTTCAGTGCATTAGAATACTTTTAGTACAGCCTTAAAATTTTAAATCAATTCTGCCATTCACTCCATATTATTTATCTTCAATTTCTCCATATTTTAAATGTCACTGTGTCATATTAAGTAATAAAAAGTTTAAAAGATTATAACCTGAAGTTGGCAGATATTCACTTTCATTACTAGGCCTGAAATCCTTGCCTTCTTACATTTTCACTACAAGAGACTCCTACTTCTGGCTTTTGTAGGTCTCATTCTTGAATGCAATGAAATCTTCACATTCACTGAACAACCTAAAGTATCATAATAGCCAGTTAATAGCATTTGGAACATTTGGTTGTTAATAAGACTCTTTTGCCACCTATTTTTAAAGCTATGTAGTGTTAGTCTAAATCATCCTTTAATTCTATCATTTATAGGTCCCATAATCCATAACATTTCATTTTCTCCAATCTGAAGCTCAAGAAGGAAAGAAGGTAGAGAGTCAAAGATTGATTTTTATATGTGCTATTGGTACAAATTATAACTAAGTTTAATTAGCTTTGTTACGAGAAAATGATCTACACCAAAATATTCTGGGGTGGTAAATACAATTTTTTGCCTCAAAATGTCCCCATAAAGTAAGTGTTGTTTTCATTTTTCCCCCTTGTAATGGGAATATGTATCATTAAAGCTAGTAAAATTCATGTAAATATTAGTAATTTAGGGTTGAGAATTTTATGGAAACAAAATTGTAGACAGAATAGCCAGGTGCCTCTGTCCAATATAATACAGATCTTTCCTTGACTACACGGTTTTTGCTGTAACACACTACTCTCATTAGATTGGAATTTGTGTTAACTTCCCTGTACCAGGACTTACTAATAGGATTGCTAGCAATTATTATACTGAAATGAAATCAGCACAAACTATTAGATCTGTTTAAACAAGTTAAAAATAAACCTTGATTAAATGTTCTTTTATAAGAAGCTGCTCATTAGGGCTACATGGCCTTCAGAAAAATTGGTGTTTCATTAACATCAAAGAATGCGTTGCTTTAAGCTCCCTAGCCTGAGAAGTTATGTATAAAATTAAAAAGTTTAAAAAATATTTTAGATAATAAGATTTTAGGAAAGATCTTATGTATGTTTCTTGGTTTAGTCAGTAGAAAGAAATACACTCTTAAGACTGAGGAGTATTAATAATGAAATTACAAAGAACAACACCACCAAGAGCAAAAATAAGCAATACAAAGAATAAAAAAAATTTTCCAGAATGATCAAATGATGTTTTTTCTAAATTGAGATATAACCCTGCCATGAAATAGTTGAATAAAAGGTCATTTGGGTATTTAAATGTAAACAAGAATCCACTTCTGCAATAAATCAGTACCTTTTGAACCACAACAGTACTTAACAGAACTCTGGAGAATAGAAGTTAAGTATACCATTTTAGAAAGCAAAAATAACTTTAGCCCTGATAACAATGAATCAGCAAAATATTATGAACTGATTTGGTGGAAGTTATTCTATAATAACCTAAAGCAATTAAGATGTAATGCTGGTCAATGTTAAGTTTATGGTCTACAAATTCGTAGAAATGATTTGAGTTAAACTTTTGTAATTGTCCATCTTCCTATCTCTACACCATTAAGCACACAGATGTACACACATACACACACATGCACACAAACACAATATATCCCACTGGGAAAAGGCAAATATTAGTTACACAAAGATAGATGTCATTGAATAAAGGTGGACATCATACTTACGATTGAGGATGGCAAAGGATGAAAAAAAATGCCAGAATTGGAAGACCAACTAAATTATCAAAACACTGACATTCACAAAAACATAGTAACTAAAGTCAGCAGCAAACTGTTTCATTTAAATATGAAAATTTACTACAGTTTTCAAGAGATTTTTCTACAAAGATTTCATTTGTCTGAACAGTATGTGTATTTTTCTGACTAAACTATGCAGTCATTACTATTGTGATTTAATCTCTTTATGTCGATTGATATGCTCTATAGTATACTTGCCTCTTGCCTACTTGGTAATATAAATATGTTCTGGATTTTTAAAGGAATATACCTTCTAGTTAGAGTAATTAATATCCCTTAATTAAACATACTAAGGCACAGACAACCAATTCTTTACATATCTGTGAGCATGCCTAAAAGCAACAAAATTACACTTTTGTTAAAGCATTTGTTTGTATTTTGCACAATTTTTAAAAGTTTAACCTCTGTAGATCAATGTGCTTCCTTAAAAGACTTTAATAAATTAAAGTGCAGAGAGCTTTTTTTCACCAGGCAGAAAAAGCTGATGAGACAGGTTTAGTTTAATCTCAGGCAATAGAAGTCATTAACCATTCTCTCAGGGATTAAAATATAGCTTGCCCTTTTCTTCTCTCACTTATCATTAGCATCACTTTAATCTCCTAGCGTTTCACACTGCTATTTTAATCATTACTTACTGCCTTTTGACAAGTGCAGAACATGCTTTTTCTCATTGAGGCAATATCCTGGTTTTAGCTGACAAATGTAGGACATAATGTAAAAATATCAAAGTGACATCTCTTAAACACACCTTCATCATAAAAATCTCTAAAGTTACAATATTCCTTTGTCTGGTATTTCCATGAAAATTATCATTTGAAAGGTTTGTATCTTAAACAAAGAAAAAAAAGTTTCTTCTAAATACAACAAAAACTAGTTTGAAAAAAATATTAAACTGAGAAAATGAGACCCAGAAATATGCACATAAATGTTATTCTTTCACTCTAATATAGTCAGGAACTTCTAAGTATTTACAAAAGCAATCTGTCCTTTCAATACAACTTTAGAAACAATATATAAAATATTGAAATGGCTACTTTATTACTATTTGATGCTTTATAATTACATTAAATAGCATATATATATATCTATCCTAGGTTGAATGAAAACAAGAAAATGCTATAATCATTATATCTAATTCTGTTATTTTACATAACGCCTACCATATATCTGATCAATAAATATTAAAGAATTCCTGAGAGAAAATTTAGGTGGAAATAACAAGCTACATCCATATTAATATGTAATCTCTGAAAAATCTATTGAGAATGTTACAACTGAACCTTTGCTACATTTCTAAATCATTATTTAAGACAAAAACCATATAGTGTTGTTGATATTCTTTTGTCTAATGATACTTAGTTTAATTTGAAGAGCCTCTTTAATCTCATCTGTCTAAACCTGAACTGGGTAACATATTTGGAATAAGTATCTTGGGATTCAGAAATCTAAGTTTTATATTGTCTAAAGGTAAAAGTATTATAAGTATAAAGATACACTATAGCATTTTTATAATATTCTACTTAATTAAAAAGTAAACCAATGAAATATTTGATAATTATAAAATCTGACTTTAAAACCACAACACCAATTTTTTGGTAATGATCCTCACACTTGGCCCCCAGCCCCTTAATCTAGTCCATCTGTAATGATCTCATAGTACTTTCAACCATTATTTAACTGTTAGAAGAAAAAATATGTCGCACTATATGTTTCGACAATAAAATCCCTTCTAAAGCTTCACAAAGCAGAACAATTCATTATTTGAACTCTTTCCAGGTTCAAAGTCTGTCTTATTACAGTACTTCAAAGAAATATGTAATCAAAGACAAACAGCTGTGAAAACAATCTTTTATTACTTTATTATCATTGAGAATATATCTTTGGATAAACCAATGGAAACGGCATACAAGTACTCTCCATTAAGTTTGTTGTTTTGCATTTGCTCACAATGCATTTATCTTTAAGGCTTTAATTTTATTTCCTATATCTGGAGTAATCACACAGCCCAAACACTATTGTCTGTTCACAAAACAACCCAAAAGGGCAATGGAAACAACAGCAAAGAGTGGCCTGCTCTAAAACAACAAATGAATGCTTTTAATAAACAAATTTTCAAAATGGTGCTCAGTGAGGTGACGCTTTGGGTTAACATTACCCTCAAGTGAAATCCTGTTTTCTGATGGTCTTACTAATCAGTGAAAACTGCAATACTATTCAACTCTAAACTGGTATACACGACTACAGTGTATCCATCAAATGTATCACTTCCACTCTATTCTGAAAACACACAAAATCAATTACCTTCTATGGCAGCAGCTACATTGCCAAAATTATTCCCATATTTTATGCATCACACAATAATCTTGTTATGTCTCTACTTTTTAGAAGGGAGGGTTTCTATGGTCAATATGCAAATAGATGGAAAATAGAAAATATAACACTAAGTGTTCTCTGTATGGGAATGCCCCCTTCATCTGCAGCATCTAAGACACTGTGCAGGTGCCAGAGTGGAAGTGATGATGTGCAAGCATCCCACCAGAATAAAAAACACGGGGAAGCAAAACGAACAAACATTTCTTCAGCACAGATTATAGGACAAGAACATTATACATGATTCCATTTAGTTCTGACACTGTATCTCTGAGGAAAACATTTACAACCACAATTTATAACTGTGGAAAGTTAAGTTTATAAACTTAGTAACTTTTGACTCATTCCTGGGTCAGTCTAACTCCAAAGTCAATGTGCTGTTGCATTAGACCCAATGCCATCCATTCTAGAACAAATTTTCTAGGTACGTGTCCTCAAAGGCTCTTGAAAAACACTACACTCTAACAAATCCAACTTTTCTTCAAAAGATCCTAAGGCATGCTTACATAGTCAGGGTAAATGGGTTATTAAAACTTTCTAAAAATTCATCAACACGGTCAACAGTTAGAAAGACCACTGTCACTAGGTCTCCACAAACATACTGTCGGGCCAAGAGCAATATGGAATATATGCCATCATTCTCACCAAAAGATATGGCTGAAAGATGCAAATGTGCTACTTCAAACTGACAGACTGAAGAAAATGGACAGATTAAAAATTATCATGGGACAATGGCCATATAGGCAAACTAGATAATTAAGCCTATGACATGAATTTTGAAAAGTGTATGTCCACTTCATTTACTGCTGTCTCAGTGCAATCATGTAAAGTTTTAATATATTCCTGCATTAGCTTAGAAGTTTCTATAATTATACATACATACACATGCATATTCATACAAAGACACACATATCAACTATGTTGAAGTAAGTTTTTGTCTATTTATATGTAACATGGTCTTAGTTGAAAATGTGAAGCCTGAACTAAAAATGTAGTTGTTGCAGACTTCCCTCCAAGTTAAAAGGTTATCTGAAGATCACTTAGAGAAAGGAAAAAAATAAACCAATAATAGGTAGTATATATAAAGAATTTAATTAAAATCTTTCTGTTGCAGGTAAACTTAACTGAAGTCATGTTAGCATAAACATTGTATTCTCTTTTTTAAATAACAATATAAAAATACAATAATCCTAGTGACTTTTTGGCCAGCCAAGTATAGGGATAATGAAGGAAATGGAACTGCTTATTTGAAGTCCTGATCCCTCAATTTGTAGTACAACTCAGCTCAGTTTTACTGGTTACTAAATAAACAGTATCAGAATTGGAAATGCATTTAATGCATGACTCAATTTCCATAAAAGTTAATTTCCTGACTTTTCAGTTTGATTGTATCAATAGTTATTCAGTAGAGGAGGGCAAAACAAAGCCAGCCACTCCAGCTTTGGAGTAATTAAGCAGTAATTTGACCAAACATTTCCTTCCTTCCTGTGTATTTCTCAAAGTTCCTACTACACTACAAATTTTAGCAGAAACATTTTTATTAGGCACAATCTATGAGGAAAAGAGTCCATAGTAAAATGTTTCACAATCAGGGTTGGCAACACCATCATGAGACCACTTCTTACTGCTAGTTTTTAGGATGTGTTTGAGATAAACTTTTGATTTTCAGGATTTAGAATGGTCAGATTACAGAAGTGAGAGTGACCATCACTAATTTTCACATACAAGCCCAATTTATTATTAATATGGGAGACAACTTATGGAAAATTAAAAAGATATTGTGGTATTATAACTTCAGATGTTACTTCAATGCAATATTTTGTTACCATATTAATTAATAAAAGTTAGATTGGTAAATGTTATTCCAGTGTTTCTAGATCAGGTGGTGCTATAAGAAGCAATAAAGAAAGAAGGGATATCAGTCTTTGGATCCCTAGAGTCCAGGATCATTTGCCTTCATTAAAAATGGGTAATTCATAAAATTATGTGAAACTATGTTATACTGATTTTACCTTTTAACTTTTTTAAGAGCACCTTCTTACATATCATTTCATTCTGTTATTGAACAAGTATTAAAAGTTTGTTTGAATCCTACTTACCCAGATTGAAAAATTGGTATCTCTTCTACTCACCAAGTAAACTCTGCTATTGCTTTACTCGTGACTCATTGGCAAACTTTTATTAGCCCTTAGGGTTCACCTCCACTAGATGACTTCACATCTGACTTGATCTGTACAACTTGTTCTTCCTTCCTTTCTCCCCACTCCCACCCTGTCTTAGACATCTTAGAAACCTCTTGGCCTACAATGCAAACATCTGACAAGCATCGTCAAAACTCCAGGCCGATTATTTTCCTATCTTAATGATCAACCAAAATTTTAGTATCTTTTCTCTCAGCCTCCCAGAATTCCTGTTACCAAATGTATTTCACTGTCTTGCTCCTTTGGTTTATCACAATCACCCCCTTGTTATTTTCAGGGGCATTTCTTCTATTGGAGGAGAGGGAGGCTCAGAAAGCACCTCCATCTTCTGGGCGACAGCACTGCGTGGTGACAAGAGCACAAACTTCAGTCAGACAAGCGAGGCTCACAGCCTGTCTCCATCAGACTGTTTTGTGACTTGAATAATGAGTCTCAGTTTCCTCATTAGTGAAATGGGAATAATGATGTCTAGATCATAAGGTTATTATGAAGCTTAAATTATGAAGCTTAAATGGGCAAAATCTTCAAGATTTTCACAGTACGTTGTAGGTGCTAATCAAACTTAGTATCATCTCTCCTCTTCCAGGAAATTGTGTATGAGTAATAAAGGAAGTATTCTCAATTATAATATCCTAGATACTTAAAATCTATGTGAATCTGTATGGCATCTTTAAACGTCCACCATTTTAAAAATAAAAATTAATCCAAACTTGTAGATTTGGTCTATGTGTTTCCCTGAATTCCCCTTTTTTCCACTAGACAACCTATAGAAGATTTGCTGACCTCTGCCATTCATTTAGAATTTCAGATTTGTGTATAACAGCCCTACAATATTAACATTGGTTTTCAGTATATATGAATTATTAAAATAGTTAATTATAAAATTAAGCTGTTAGAATTGAAATGAACCTTATAAATAAATTATTTAATCCTCTCAGTTTACAACGAGGATCCTTCATTCCAATAGATTACTCAGCCGATAATGGTCAGTATTAGATTTTTGATAACTGAACCACTTTTTTTCTAATTTTTTGATACTTTGATTTTTACATAACTCAAAGGCAATTAACATTTTAAAGACATATGCTTATATTCCCCTTCGATTATACAGCAAACATTATAGGAATGAACTCATTTATGTTTTCAAATTGCCCCTCAGTGACCAATAGGACCACTTGATAGCTCTTTAATTAATATTATATGAATTATAGCTCTATAATGTAGACTAAATGCCTCCAATTTTAAGAAAATTTTAAGTTGAAAAATAACTTACTGTCTTTAAAATAAAAGTTTATTCATAATTAAAATTTCTTCTCATAAGAAAGGTAAAGAAATATAACCTGAAATTTTTCTTCTACTAAGTTATGTAGATATCCTATTTCTTAAGATACTGGTGAGATCCTTCTGGAATTATATTTATTTGTCAAGTCCGTTTTAGGAATATTTCCAGTGAATATAACTTGGAAACAATAAATTTTCTCCATACATCCCAAGGAATGTTATCCCGGGAGGAATACTGGTCTAATATGCCACTCATTTATTAGATAATTACTATAAGGAAGGTAGATACTATAAAGTTGGAGTTTTAATGTGATACTTTAATTTTAGCACTTCAAACACATTTAGAGAAAGGACTTGTTCTTATCTATTTGGATGTCATTTGACAAAATTGAGTTTGATGCCTTTTCTTCTGTCATATCTAACTCAAACTTGCTAAAAATATACTGAATATATATTCAGTAAGAAATACTGAAAATATAAGAATTTAACATATAAAACAATAGGAAAAATAACTGAATACAGAAAACAGCATGAATTACAGAAAATGTTTTGAGAGTTAGATTTTGGACTTCAGAAAAAACTTGATTTCACTCATTCATATATATTTGAAAAAGAACAACTACAATGTTTTAGAAACTACCACAATTTAGAAAATAAGATGCAGAGAATGACAAGGTGAAATATACTTTGGGTAAGGCAGGTTAGTTTTTCTGGGCCCCAGACTCTGCCTGTAATCAAGAATCCTTGCAGATTGCTGTGCATACAACCTAGACCATACTGGGAGCTTAACTGATGAAAACAATTAAAAAAAAAAAAAGACTGTTCAATGGAACCATGAAGTTACTTGTTTCCCACCCACCTCTTCTTTTTTTCCCCTCTATTCCCAGATAACTCACTTGAGGTCTTCAAAACTCAGCAAAATATTTTTTCTGTCTCTCGTTTGCCCATCTCAACCACCTCTTCTCAACTGCATCCTCCTATTTTGTGTTTCCACTTGTGCAAATTTCAATTTTTGAACGCACACACTGAATTATACAGGCTAAGTTCCCTCCTCTACTAAAAGGTGAGTTTCCTAAGAACAAAAAATCTTTGTTCCACCTCTGGAAACGTCTTCTTTTTTTTAAGTCACATCCTTTTAATATTTCCTTTATGTAGTTTATAATGCACAAAGGTCATTAGTATAGTAAAACACAAATGTTATCAATAATATTTATGCAATCATATTTTTCAATTATATGCAATTGTCTTATGCAAATGATTTTGAGATACCTTTTTTCATCTTCATATAACAACTTTCCATATCAGTAAGCAATTTTCCTCAATATCATTTATTTAACTGTTACCCTTTTTTGTTAGACGTTTTGTAATGTTATAAATAATAACATTTCTTTCTGATTATAAAAATAATAGCTATTTATTGTATAAAATATACAAAATACAAAGAGGAAATTTTAAATCACTCATAATCCCACCACCCAAAGAAAATCAAGATTAATATTCTCATGTGTGTATCCTTCCATTCTTGTATATTTATACATTGAGAGTGTGTGGATTATAATTCTAATATTGGAAAACTGTTTAAAACTAGAATATACAGTTTTCCCTTTTTAAAAATTAATACTTCACTGTAAGTATTTCTCTTTTTTTTCTTTTTATTTATTTTTGAGAGGGCATCTCTCATATTTATTGATCAAATGGTTGTTAACTACAATAAAAGTCTGTATAGGGGACTCAATGCACAGTCATTAATCAACCCCAAGCCTAATTCTCAACAGTCTCCAATCTTCTGAAGCATAATGAACAAGTTCTTACATGTTAAACAAGTTCTTACATAGTGAATAAGTTCTTACATGGTGAACAGTGCAAGGGCAGTCATATCACAGAAACTTTCAGTTTTGATCACACATCATGAACTATAAACAATCAAGTCAGTTATGATTATTCGTTTGATTTTTATACTTGATTTATATGTGAATCCCACATTTCTCCCTTATTATTATTATTTTTTTTTAATAAAATGCTGAAGTGGTAGGTAGATGCAAGATAAAGGTAGAAAACATAATTTAGTGCTGTAAGAGGGCAAATGTAGATGATCAGGTCTGTGCTTATAGACTAAGTATTAATCCAAGCTAGATAAGGGCAACAAAACATCCACGGATGCAGAAGATTTCTCTCAAAACAGGGGGTGAGGTTCTAAGCCTCACCTCTGTTGATCTCCAATTTCTCACTTGATGGCCCCCCTGCGACTGTGCCTGTCTTAGGTTGTTCCTCCCTTGAGGAATCTTACCCATCAGTCATCTTCCGGGGCCATACAGGGAAATGTAAAGTTGGTAAGTGATCGAGAAGCAATATTCTTTGAAGAGGTTAGCTTTTTACTTCTTTGTAGATTTATGCCCTCTGGCTTCTATGCCCAGCATTTGTCTTGAGGTATCTTTACCACTTGGAAGAATTGTGATACTCGGTAATTTTTTATATGAGGCACAAATTCTACTAAAGGGTTGTAATTAGGAAACATCTTCTTATTTCAGTACCTGGCACAGACTGAGAGCTTCACAAATGTTTTATAAATAAGCTATGAATGAATGAATGAAGATAATAAGGCCCAAACAGGATGGTACATGACAAAAAAGCAAAAATAAAAACCCTGTAAACCATAAAACATTACATACTCCATTCTTAACCCAGCCTAAGGAAGAGAGGTCAGGGAAACATGCATGGAGGGTGTGACAGCTAAACTGGACCTGAGTAGAAATTAGACTAGCAAGGGGAAAAGAGGGAGACCTCCAGATAAAAGGAACAGTGTATACAAAGACAGACCAAAAATTTAGGAAGAGCTTAGAAATAGAAGAGAGGAAAGTTCTGTGAGGTTGCACAGAATTTCTTCTTCGTGCTATACTAGTTTATGATATTAACATTGTTTTATGTATGATCAGTCAAAAAATAACTTCCAACAAGTGTTCACACTTGACAGTATTTATTTTCCAGAGGAATCTGAAACACTTAAAAAAATTTTTACATTAAACATTATCACTCATAAAAACCTATCTAAAAAATATGGTGGCTATTATAAATAATAGGGTATGAAATACCACATATAATTGAAAATTTATTACAAGTAGAGATAATGTAATTATCAATATTAAAATATAGCTAAATCTCCAAAATTCATTAATTTCTCTTATGGGGCAAAATATTTCTCTGTCATTCTCCTCTTACTCATACTCTTCCTTCTGTAAAAAAAAAACTTGTTTATAACAAGTCAAATCACTTTACTTTTTTATTTTGCTTTCATAATCCACTCACTGAGAAGTAAAACATCTTTTTAAAATATCGCTAAAAGTAATCAATTTAGACTAATCTTTGATTTGGTAGTATGGTTATTATTAACACTACAGAGTTAAGTACAGTGGTTAAGGAAAAAAATCAATAAAATTACACTTCATATAACCAATGAACATACTTCCAGAGTTCTATTTTAATTATTATTTTCTAGGATATGGTAAGTTTGAAACTCTGACTATATCTTCCTTTTTGTTCATTAGGTTATAATAAAGGCCACAATCATAAATGCCTCAAGAAACAGTCAAGGAACAATCAGACCTGATGTAGGACCTGGTCCTAAAGAAATGAGGCAGCCACTACTCACCTCAAGACAAGCGCTGCCATACCAACAGAGAGATCAGATCTCTAGATTTCTTAGATGTATGGCTCATCATTTTTGTTTGACATGTCCATTCTAAATTTGACACCTAATTCATATGGTGGAAAAATCTGTCCAGACTAAACAAATTACGTATATGAGACATGAGTTGGAAACCTTAGTTTACCGTAGTATTTTCTAATTTTTTTTTCTGTTCTCTGACACAGACCATACAGAAAGCTTATGAACCTTTGCATATGTTTTCAAGAATGTAGAGTTGGATCAGATCACACCATCTTCAGAAAACTTCATGGTGCCATACTGCTTACCACAGTAAGTACTGATTTCTCAACTAGACATTCATTGCTCAATAAAATGTATCTCCAACATCTAAGCAATCCCTTCATCCTCAGATTCTGAAGTTTCAGGCAAAATGGATACACTCCACTTACACATTTTTCTCAAAACCCATTCTTATTTTATTCTTCAAATACCAACTTAACCATTATTTCATCAGGAAAAAAATGTTCATTTCCTTATTCTTCTAATTGTCTCAGTGCCTAATTACTTATGTTATTGGTAAAATTTGTATCCAATATTGTTTTGTATTAAAGTTATTAAAATAATTAAAAATCTCCTATAAAAATCGCTAAGTCAGGAACTGTCTTAAGTCATCTACATACATCCTCTTTCCCCAATAATGTGGCAGGCACTAAACCAATGTGTGTTAACTGAATTGAATTTCTTGGTTTCCCTGTCATACCAAACAATCTTAGAAAAATCAGAGAATGAGATGTTTCTTTATGTTAGTTATTAGTACATGTTGTAAATGTAATAATGTAAAAATACATATTATATGGTCATACTATTTCAGGCTACTAATCAAAGGGGAGGAGGGTGCAGGTTTGTTAACCAAAGTCAAAATTATTTTATCTACTTAATTCCAAGTAAGAGGACCGACTACCACAATTAAACAAAACAAAACTTCTGCCAAGTCCTTCAAGCCATTATCACTGAAAAAATCAAAAAAAGACTGGTGTTGATAAAGAAAGGTAAGGACAATGATAACAAAGGTTTGCTTCAGAAGATCAGTCAGTGGCTGCACACACACACACATGCACATGCTCACATACACTTGCACAGAAAGTAGTTATGATATCACCAGAAAGATTAAGACATATAAGCAATTCTTGGATATAAAAGCCAAACATAACTATACCTGAATTTAATTCTTAGTTATGCCTTCACAAAAATAAAATGCAATATAAAATACTGCAAACTAATCATTATCAATTTGCATTCTCAATCTGAACTTAATCTTTCAAATTAAGTCACAGAATTGGATTTTAAATTTTCATACAGACAAGAAAGGGATTTTCCTACAGTAGAAATTTTCCTACAGTTTAATATGTATGGAATAAAAACAAGATTAAGACCTATGCTTACATTTTCCTATCAAAAGATTGACAGAAGTCCCAAAAATGTGAAATAAGAGGATTTACACAGTATTTCTAACAGGACTGAATGGATTCAAAAAACATCTACTGAGCTGTATGGCTCTGACTTTTTGCATACTGTAACCAGGATAAAAAGATGATAACAGTACCTGCCCTCCAAGTGCACACACAACCTTTGGTCAAAAAGGCACAGGAGAATGAATGGTTACACTAAATTGTAAGAGGAGTAACTGAAATTTAAGCACTTTTCTATGGTATTCTTAATGCTTTATCAAAGTGACTGTGCAGGGATAATTTCAGAGAGAAAATGTTACTAGAGCTGGCACTTGAAGAATTAATGGAAGAAAATATAAAGGAAAGACACAAAATGTAATTTAGGTTCTATTTAAGGATGACTTTTTTTTCCTTTAAGAGGCATGAAAATGGAAACAGGATAATATTAACTCTACTGTAATTACTGACTAACAGAAAGTTGATACTAACCTGGGATTCAGTACAGATTCCCCAAGATAAAATAATAGAATCCAAAGTTAAAATAGGTATTAGCATGAAAGAACTTAAGGATAGGAGTATAGTGAATTTGAATTTTTTTAAAAGTAAATACTTCAGTACAATATCTGGATTAGTAATGGTGACACCAAGTACCTGAATAAAAAATAATTTGTATATGTAAAGAGTATATTTGCACTGATTTTCAATCTCTTATGTTTACAATGTGTTCTGACTATGAGAACTTCAATTTGTAGGAGACGTTGCCTATCCCACTTACCCCATTTAAGGGCTCAATAAAGTGTTTCAGTAAGTCAATGCATAGCAAATGAGTAAATGGTTAAATATACCACTAGAATATAAGTGGAACAAATATGGTACTCACATAAGAAAGAGAAAGTAGGAAATTTTAAGACCAGAATGTTGTCCAGAATTCCATGTTTTAAGACAATTGGTACACAAAACAGTCTATTTTCCTTTATGTTCATGTGATTACAACCACCTCTCAGAAACTGGGTGTATATGAGTTATCAAACTGGGCCTGTCACACTTCACTCCTCTCAAATTATTTCCAATCTTTTAAATTCAATCACTGCAATTATACAAATTTTCTTACAAGTCCACTGCCCTCTTCTCCCCTTTTCTCTATATATTTGAAATCATCTAGACATCCTCATTAGCCAAGGAAAGTTTTGTCATTATGAAGAACTAGGAACAGAGATAAATCCCCTGCAGATTTTCTGATCCATTTCTTGACCTATTTAAAAAAATAAGCAGGATCCCTAGCCTTCATGATAAAGAATTTCTATCATAATAAAATGTGCTGATAAATAGAATGCCAACTTGCTGGATAATCTAGACTTGTTCTAAGATTTCGGCAATGTATAGATTCTAACTGACAACTTTTCATCCTTCAGAAACAAATAGAGTGATAATACAAAAAACAGAAGCTACTATTTATAAAAAAACGTATAATGGGAATTCAAGGAAAATAAGATATGCTAATGGAGTGCTTTGAACTCTCTAAAAATGAAATTTGTTATTTATTTTCAATTTTGACAGTTCTAAAATATAAGAATATTTTGAATAACAAAATTGATAAGGGTACAATTAGCTCTTGAATTCTCAAACTTACACATATTACTCCTTAAAATTAAGACATGCTGTTATATCTTTGTCATTGGCTTCTATTTATTTTATTTTTCCCTAATTCAGAAGGACAAAATTACGGAAGTACAACTCACTATATCATCTGCCAGCAAATCATTCAATGAAAAAAAATCCTTCTAGCACCCAAATGTGATTCCTGTAAGCATTTAAAAATCACCTTCCTGAAACTAACCAAAAAGGTACCCAGTGTTAAATGTGCATTATGCATTTAAATTAGCTTTTGGAATGTTCGCTCTACATTGCTAACCAGTAAAGCAAGACATAGGCTTCCTGATGCTTGTTTTTAATGACAATAATATGTCTTATAATGTTAATGTGTTCTTAAAGCCATGTGTACTCTTGTATCAAGAAGATGTTTTCACTTCACTTGTTGGATCACTGCTTTTCAATATAGTTGAAAAGACTCTGTTGACTGGGTTCAGCTCATTGCACAAAGCCTGAAAGGCCCAGTGATCACTAATGGGGGAGTATGGTCAGAGCTAAAATCCATAATCCCAACCTCTAGAAAGGTATCATCGCATTTTCTACTCAGCATCTTTCTTATCTTCACAAGATCAAACCCCTAACGTCTCTTTTCTCTCTTGCTCTTTTCTCAACCAACCAATCCCATCTTATTTCCAACCATGAATTTTCCTATGTCGACTATCCATCAGAAAATCCTATTGCTATCCCTGGAAAAAGATGGTTCCTCTTTCAACTCACTTGCAAACAAGCAGCAGAAATCAGACCATTCAGGGAGAAGCATGAAGGGCAGGCATTGGTGAATAACAGCTTGAACAGGGCAAGTGAAAATGTAAGGAGGTTACAGAAGAAAAACAAGAGAAGGAACACAACTAATGAATTGAAATAGTTAGGAAGGCAGCAGAGAGACAAAAAATACCAAGATTTAGGAATAAGCACTAGTAATTAAGGCCTTCTAAATTAAAATATCTGTTTGAGTAATCCATTTCTGTCTGAATAACAAGCCATAGATTTTTTTTAATTAGTCTGTATATGTGCATAAAAGCATTGAAGCCTCAAACAATAAGCAAGCATTGTTGTGAAAGCAGATCAATATAGCTTCCCTATTTTAGATACTCTGAAATTGAAAATACTAAGTAGATAGTATTATTGCCATACAGCCTAATAGGATGAAAATTGCAGAAAGTAGAAGTAAACATGGCAGCTATAGCTTCAAAGCCAATTAAGGTGAAGAGTACTTTGTCAGATGAGAAGAAAATTAAAATATTCACTTCTGATCTAGTGATGCAAGCATATTGCTGTTATGCTCAGAAAGTCAAAATAGACAGTGAAAAGGTTAATAAATTAGATCTTTATAACTTAGCTGAAAATGACATATGTCAACAATATTAACTCCAGAAATAGCCTTGAATATGTATTTTAATCATATATGTAGATTACATTAGAAAGAACAGTTAGAGTGACTAAAGATACAAATCAATTAAATTTTTTTCTTCGTTATTATTAAGTCTAACTCTTTGCCCTGAGGACAGAGCCTCTTCATGATACTGAAAGTCTGATAATTTATAAAATGGCTTACATAGAACTACTATAAGAATTTCAGGGGGAAAAGCATTAAGCTTCTCTATTGTTTCTTCTTTTTTTTGTTGTTTATTGTGCATGGTAAATTGACAATACTTGTTTAAACGCTTTTTAAAAATCTGACCCTTTTCTTCCTGGACCAAGGAATTTTCTCCGTCACAGAGTAATAGAGCTTGAAAACTTCAGCATCAGCAGGGAAGGCAGGCACTCCTTAGCCGGCCACTGTGAGAGAGAGAAAATGCAATTAAGGCTCCCACCAGGGAGAGAGAACTAAACAAAACCTGCGTCTTCACACAAGAGCCTTTCTCTTCAATGCAAACTACAAGGCCTCAAATCTTGTTGGTGAGATGCTAGCATTTAGGACAACACACTTCCAGATTTTCTCACAGCAGATCAAAGTAAATAATGCAAGGGCAGCAAACAAAAGGGAAAACTCCAGTGAGCTTACATTAAAAAGAGATTACAGGGGACTTACAAGTGATTGAAGGAATAGATGACATTTTTAAAAACATAAAACCAAGATCTTTAAGTACAGCAAATAAAGTCTAGTTGTGTTACTTTTAGCTAGAGTGGCAAACAAATGACTTACCATCAGTGTGAAATTTCTCTAAAAGTAATTTAATTTTGTTAAAGCATTTTCTACAGCTAAAGTTACCCATATTCCTGTTTTTCCCTTCCTAGGTCTTAGGATTCTCAAAGTCTAGAGTCATGACAATTGATGAAGGGAGCCATTAAAGTTATGAGCCTTCTCAAACCAGTGCCACAGAATATGCAGAGCACTCTACAGGTTGGAGCCGTGGCAAGGCTCCACTTCCCTCCTCCTCCTGAGGACAATAATCAGTCATAAAAGCAGCTCTCCTCCTTCATATCAAATCAACAGCTGGAAACTCTAGGGCAGTGTTAAATTTAGCACGAACCCCTTACTAGGCACTGAACTTAGCCTTGTGGGTCTGTTCTATAGTCTTAAATGAGTAGCCCAGGATCATAGTTTATCCTTTATTTTCATGTAAAATTCTCATTGACTTTGGTGGAACTCTATTAAGGAAACAAGGATTGAATATCATCCTTTAATGTCAAATTTACTACAGTTGAACAAAAAAGAACGGAAATCTGGGAGGCCCATGTCAATAAACAGAAGATAAAGGTTGAAAGACTTAATAACTGAAAGGAGTTTCAAATAGGGATTTTCTTGAACAATTTGCTTGAAATGCCATGATACAGTGGAGTCTAGAATTGAGTGATACTTAACCTAATATTTACAGAGGTGTATAGTGTATACATAATATATAATACACACATGTATATATTATATAGTATAGTATATACAAACACATATATAATATATTTAAGATATGAAGTAAATGTAGTAACTGGGTATTGCACTTTGGAAGAAGATTGTATGTTAAGCCACCAAAACTTTCCAAAGTAATTCATTGATATAATAAATGCCAGAAGCAAGGAAAGATGCCAAGATATAGAAGTCACAGATGTGAGATCAAGTCCACACTTTACCATTTTAACTTTTCTTGAATCAACTTGATAATCAATCTATAAAATTGGTTGGAGGTTGAAGGAGGGACATTATAATTTTTATTCCAATTCACACACTCTGTTAGTCTAAATAGACTATCAGTCTACCTGACTCCTAAAACCACCTGCTGGGCTACATCTGTGGCATATGTGTGAGTATGTGCATGTGTTTATATATAAACACATACACACATATATATACATTTATACACACTCATGTAACTTGAGTCAAATAATTTAGCATCAGAGTGATTATTTCCAAATTTAAAAATCACATGTGTAAAGAAGTATCTTTGTACTTTCTGCTATAGCATACTATACTAAGCACACATACACACACAACCATTTCCTATTCTACCTCTATATCTGCTTGTAAAAGGTAAGATACAGTTTAATTTTAATTTTAGGGAAGCTACTTTCAAGATATCAAGGACATTTGGGCATTTCAGCTAGTATGTCAAAATAGAAATAATAAACCTAAGTTGAATTTTTTTCACATGTTAGAGTTGGAAAAAGTGCATAAGGACATGCTTTTGTAAGAGCTTAAATAGAACTTGTGTTTCCAAACTACTATAAGCATCCATTCTTAAACATTACTAAAATTGATTTTAAATGTTTATATCTCAGATTTATTTTCATTCAACTGAAACTCATTTAGGGATATTTATCCTCCAGAAAGCAAATCCATGTTGACAAATATGATACTAAGTTCTATTTTAATTATACCAATGAAAGAAAAGAAATACTATGTATCCCTTATTCAAATCCTTTCTTTAGAAAACCAGAGTTGAAAACAATCAGGGTAAATTCAGTGCATAAGACTCCTTTCTTCCACATGAAAGAAGTTGAGCAAAGTTAAATTCTCAATGCTTCATATAGATGTGTATCTGTAAAATTATTTAACCTTGTTTTCTTCATGAAATATATGATGGTATTCCATTTTGAGCACAATGCATTTAATTTAGGAAGAACCTAGAAGGTGCATTATGAAAACTGGCAAGTGCAAAAGCAGTATTAAACTGTCAATCATTGCTGATATTGCAGAGATTCATTATTTAACTGAATATTAAGATTAGACACCCTACGTTATGCATATCAATTTAAATATAAGAAACAAATCTAATCCCAAATTGGAAAAGTGCATAAAGATTTGCTTGAACTGATGCAATCTGATTCCATGTAGAGCATTATTCCTGAGTCGATCACATGTGTGCACAACTAAACACATATGCACATATCAAAAATTTTACATATAAAAATTTAGATGTTCATGTTGTCTTTTCCTATCCCACGTTTCCACAACTCTGAGAGTGTATATGTTGAGGGGAGGAGAGCAGCTGTTGCAGACTAATGCAGAAGGGCATTTTAACCCATTGGTAGAGTTCTCTCTGACATCCAAAAACATGTATATGTGAGTGATTGTTGTGCAATAAGCCTCTGAAACATGTCAAGTGCATTTCCTTGCAGCAGATTGCAACTGAATCAGAATACTGGGCAGACATAAACAATGCAATCAAATTCTGACTTTTTACTGAGCTCCTATTTGACTTTGTATTCACTTTAAACAACAACAACAAAAAATTGTGTTTCTCAGGGTCTGTGACATTGCAGGCCATGAGAGATTCAATGTCACTGCCGGCATACAAATTTATTAGTCTATAAAATTTGACATTCTCTTATTTATTCACAGAAAGGACAAATAAGATATTTTTTCATACTTACCAGAAATATCTGGGAGTGTTTATATGCCGCTCCATCTGGAGGATGCAAATAGTCAGAACTGCTTTACAATTCAGTAGGCAAAAGCCTGCTGAAGGATAACAAATGACTTCATGGTGAAACTGCTATTGAAATTCTTTCAGTATGTGATATTAAAAACAACTGAACAAACAGAGATAAGGAACAAATAGGATTTGAAACAGACTCTTTTTTTCTTCCAGTGCAAAAGAAAAACAAATGAATGTTCTATTCGAACCTATATATACCTTTCAGTGATTTTACTGTACATATTTGCGTAACGCGTAAAAGTTTTTAACTGAAGGGTCTCTAAATGTCCCACTAAAACCAATGGGAACAATTCTAAAATGCCTCCTTTGGACCACAAATTACAATTTGAAACTTGAAGCAAAAAGAGTAATCCGCGCAACTCTTTTGATGTCTTGATTTACAGGTTTACTGTTTGACATTTGACATAGTGCATTCAGATGCTGTATTTAAGGAAGACCTTTTTCCTTATTATGTGGTATGTAAAGTTAAAAGCAAAAGCTTAGCATTAAATACTGTGAGAATAAAAGGATTGTAGTGAAAACTACCAAGAAGTATAACTGAAAACGTATTTCATTCAGTTTAGTCTCTTTTACCTGGAAGAAGTTCTACAAGTATTGGCTTTGCAAGTCAAACTAATATTAGTAACTTTCAGGTGATCTGAGAAGTCAAAATCTAAGAAACAAAAAAAGCATTACTTTGCAATGATTATTTTTATTTCTTGCTTTGAAGGGAAGATGAAAGGCTATTTAGTTAGGTGTTCTTGTTTTATTCTCCGGCTGGATCAAAGCAACTATCTCTAAATTTACAAAACAGTTCATGGAGCCCTTGGTAACTGAAGTATAGGCTAAATGATCCACATCAACAACATATGAACATAGAATCATCAAACAAAACTGTTATTACTAGGTCTTCAAATGACCGATTATTTTGCCTAAAAATAAGTCAAAAACCAAATAATGCACTGAAACTCTGACATGACAATGAGTCCCAGATCTTCCCTACATAGCATATATATATGTGTTAATATCTAATGGGACAAAATTAGCTCAAGCATATTATAGTGATGGTCCTTTAGTCTGATGTGGATCATTCTTCAAGGCTGACTTTCAATGTTTAAACATAAAAACATACAATGTGCAAGCAGCTGTCCTGATTTAACCATTTGCTATTTTGGACAGATTAACAATGGCCTACATTAGATGAATACATGTTATCTCCCTAAGCTGATGATGAAACATTATTTTCTTGATAATTTACTATACAGTGACAGTGTAGAACTACTTGTAAAAGCAATAGCTCTCCAAGTAAAATCAAATTTAAATACTTGTTTAAATACAAGTATAAATATTCTGAAGAGTGATAAAGCTTCATCAAAACTAGCATTGCCCAACCAAAATTTAAGTATAGAAAATATAGAAAAAATTTACTATAGAAAAGCAGGTAGCTCCTATACAGATTGCTCATTTCACATATTCAACAACCAAGTCTAGGTCAGGACTGTAAAATCTAGCTCTAGCTAGCATACCCTCTTCAAAATCCACAACTAAAGGTAAATTCACCCTCTCTTCCATCCAGTAATACTCTTTAACTCTATCACCACTTGGCCCATGAAGATTTCTTATTGGTCTGTCTTTAAAACTCCTCGTGTTCTTTCCTTTTGATTCTCTTTTCCTTTTTAGCTTCTTATCCTGAAACCTAGCTTCCTTACCAGATTATATTATTGGAATGACCTAAATCCTTCTTCACATGTCATATACAACCTAGCACAATGCGATTTTCTTTTAATTCTGTGCCCAGTCAATTTCCCTGAATAAGTGATAGATTACACTAAGTTCTGGTTTCCAAAACTTGATGTACACAGAAGTAATTAAGTACAAAGCAAAATGAAGATTATTGTGGATTTAAAAGAAATACGGCTTCTAAAATAATTGATAAAGATATACACACATACATACATGATATATTCACAGACTTCACACACACCTGCAATCTAGGTGCTAGGAAAATAACCAATAGAGATGACTATTAATCCATCTTTACATTATTCTGAAGATGGTGACTAATTATTCTGTTTTCTTACAGGTGAAGGATTTAGTTTTGATTTTGAAACTTTTAGTTTTGGTATTAGAGAATAAACCCTGAAGATATTTTATATCCATGTTTAAAAAAATATTTTAGAACCCACTTTATAATTACTTTTTTAATTGAGATGTTAGATGTTAGAGAATTCAATCTAGTCAGATGTTTATATATTTCAACCCACAGTCATTTCATGCTCAAGATTAAGTGGAAACATGAGCATGCCACCACAAAGAGGCATGTACTTGTAGTGGTGTTGGCCATCATTCTACTAGTCCTCATATTATTTCTGAGACATTCATTCTTGGATCTCAGTGTTGACATGCCACAGTCAATTGGGAGGAAATATTACTATCAGGTAACTAGAACTAGGAGCACTTGCATTAATTGTGCCTGGCCCTCCATGAAAAGGAGAACAGAATGACAGAAAGACATAAGCAGAACAAAAAAGGAATAACCCGAAAGCTCTAAAACATAATATTCCTAAGAATGCTATTCTGAAGTCTCTTCCTGGAACATCACTTGGCCTTTGTAGGAGTCATCTTCAATTAAACAAACAGCAAATGTATTAAGAAAACCACATTTTTTCAGTTTCACTGAAATGGTGAGGGTCTTATGAAAGCACTGGTAAACTTGTTCCGAATGTAGTTACATACTGAACCTACAGTTAAGTAGAAAATAGAAAAAAGAGTAAAACATATTAACAGTTTTGCTTAAATGTTTAGAATTCTCAGTTATCTTTTAAGTTGAATTTTTTAGGAAGGATGACACTAGAATGCCTATTAATTGAATAACTGAGCTTCCACTACTTTCATTCAAAATCTACCTAACTAAATCTTTAAGATTCAAGAAAAGCAGTGATAGAAGACTCTCCAACACCTTTCAAAGTGTCTCAACACACTTCCCATCTCAGCCTCCCTCACTCTAGCCTCCTTACTCATCCTGATCCTTTGCTCTTGACTAAATGGTTCAACCCCATGAGATCTATTTTTCAGTGAGAAACCTGAAACTCACAAAGTTAATGTAACTTGATCACGGTCACACCAAGTGTGCAGGGAGAAGGAATGAGGAGGCATGGAGCTGGAATCCAGGTCATCCTTCAAGTCTTCATTTCCATGAATAACAAGTTTTAAAAATATTTCTGAGACCTTTTTATGAGGCACGCATTTTGCTAAGGTGTTTTATATAAGCTGAGTCTTTGCCATAATTTGTGAGATAGGCCAAATTATTATCCTTTTTTTTAACAGATAAGGAAACAAAGAGTTAGAAAAGTTCAGAAACCTTCCCAGAATCTCAGAGCTAATCACTGGCACAGACAGCACATTAGTTCATCTAGAGTAAGATCTTGCTCTCCATCTACTCATCTCAGAGGAGAAAAAACAGAGAACCAATGAGAAAGCATACACCACCAGAGAGGTTCAATGACCTGGGTTCCTCCATGCCTTCAAACTCACTGTTGCTGCACTACTCTCCCCAGAGCACGGGTATATATACTCCCTTATAAGGGGGTTCGGAAGGGCCAGGAGTGACCAAGAGTAGCACAATGACATGCTATCCCTAAATCAAGATGTTCTGTCATCTTTGCATAGGTTTACTTACCTATGAATCTCCTTTAAAAATAACAATGAATAACAACTTTGCAACAATAAATGTATACATAAGTCCTTATATTAATTTTTTAAGTCCTGAATTGACACACAACCACAGACTTAGAATCTTATCATTTTAACCAAAAAATAAAAACAGTACACAAAAACCTAATCCCCTTCAAAGGGGCACCATATTTTATAATTCTAATCATAATTCAAATTCCTGTGAGCAAATAACATTTAGAATATATTGTTTTTAAACCATAGCCATAAATGATTAAAAGGAAATTTCACTGAATCAAAGAAAACATTCTCTAAATTCTCAGGTAATTAATATTATGGGTTTTTTTTTAGTTTTTACTTAGTAATATAAATAAGAGTGTGGAATGAGATAATATGACCATTCCCAGCAAAGTCTATGTCTTATTTAGAAGCACATGTTTAGATTGACTTCTCCATTTACCAAGAAAAATGATAAGAACATAAAGGAATGAGGTCTTTTAACCTAAAGCCATGACACAAATGGGCCTCAAGGACTCAAGAATGCTGTAAAGATAGGAGTGAATTCACTTTTCTAGCTTAACATCATTTCTTAACATTTCTCCCGAATCCTATACAATCCACTGACAGAACTTCTTGATATTCCCACATTGCACCGTTTTTATTTTCTTGACTCCTTGTTCTTATTTGCCTTTAACTTACACATCCTGGACCACTCGACTCACAGCTCCTCTCTAAGGCCTTCCTTCTCGGCAAGACAGAACTGGTAACACTTTGTCCATGGTCCCACTGAACTCTCATTTTACACTGAAATAATTTTTTCAGAGTCAGATTCTTCCAAAGGGAGTAAAGAAACCATATTATTCACTTCCATGTGTCAGTATAATGCCTGGTATAGAGTAACAAATGGCTCAGGACAGTATGTACTACTGACAAAACACAAAAACCAAAACAAATCAGATTGTGAAATCAGCCAAATACATACTCCAAGCCCTCTATGACTTACACAACCTTGATCAAGATACTGAACCTCTCAAACTTCAGTTTTGCAGCTCTAATATGGGGACTATCTGTCCTACAAGACTGTTAGGTCAATTAAAAACACACATGTACATAGCCTTACATAGTAACTAGCGTGCAGTATAGGTGCTTATGTGGTGGGTAGTTATTAGAATGAATGATTTACAGCAAGAAGAAATTGGGCTAAACACTAAGAAATAGTTTCTTAAGAAAGGTAAGACATGAAAATTTTAAGGAAAGCTGTAGAGTTTTGTTTTTCTAGGAGTTTTAAGACAGGAGTAAATAACTGTTTTTCTAGAATGCTTTATATTTTTGGACAAGACAATTTCAGGAAATCCCTTTTTAGCTTTCAGATTTTGTAATCATCAACCTTCCTAATTCTGCAGGTGACTTAAAAACTGCTTCAATTTTTTGGGTATTAGTACCTTTCTTCGTTAAAAAGGAGTTTGAATAAAGTTACTTGTCATTTTGGATCAGAATATAGGACAAAAATTAAATAATAATACTTAAGGCCTTCTTTCTGTTGGATAAAAAAAGGTAATGAATTATTTCTTATAGAGTAAGATTATAAACAGGTAAAACTATGTATGGCTATTGTAAAAATTTTAGTTATATTTCTTCACCCCCTTTTCAATAATACATAGTATATTATGTTATCACTTCTACAAATTTGGCTGGTGACAAAGCTTTTAAACTACTACCAAATTTTTAGTCTCAGTAATGCTCACTGGAAATGCCATGTTTCAATTTAAGGATTTGTTACAAATATCCTTCCAGAAAGATTTACAACACCACCCAAAGCATATTTATTGTAAAAAGTGACTCACTTTGCAGGTAAACACACAGGAAATATTACATTTCAAACTAATTATAAGGACTATGATAATTAGGAAATCACATAAAGAAGAAAATCATACAGAGACATATCCCACACTTCATACAGAAGGCAAGTAATAATTTGCCTTGCAGAAAAGTATTTTATTTTCCCAAGGATAACTATTTATATTTAGGAATAGGAAATTGGTTTCTCCTGTTGATTCTCCCTGTTAACTATTATTTTCAGTAAAAGAAATTTATAATGAGAATAGAAACCAGCTATTATTTTCACCCTGGAAAGAAAAAAGCATTCTTTTTTTGTTTTCAAACATAGAAAGCTCAGAGAAGCCTAACTAATATAACCTCACATGTGTTAATAGTTCTAATGTTACGGATGTTAACAATTTCCTTTATCAGCTCCTTACCTCAGATTTAATCATCCTACTAATTGTGGTAGGCATCTTTAGTTGTATACTGTCATTGTTGAGACAACCTATCCTTGTATTCGCTTAAAATTACTTTAATACACAACCACATACACACACATGTGCATGCATGTGAGCACCCTTTAGCTTTTGTTTTCTACTTTAAATATTATTAACAAATGTCCCACATTAACCCTGAAAAATTTTAAGATGAAAATGTGGTATTTTGCAGGGATAAATGTTACGTAAATGAAAAAAGTAAGATGCAAATTAGAAATGTAATTTTAATAAAACTTAAAACACCTCATGGTAAGATGATACTCTTAAAGACCACTCCTTCCACCAACCAGCACACTGCCTGAGCCAGCTCAGTCCTTAAAGGGTCAAAATTTATTATCATTTCAGTTCATCTAATAAGTAATGTTTTTGCCGAACAAAACCAATTCCCAATAAATTCTCACTGTATTTGTGTGCTATGATTTGATTTAGAGGCCTATGGGGAGACACCATTTGGTAGCACAGGAACACAGAGGGGTAGGTGTTGCTGGGGAGAAGTAGGGCTCATGTGCCAGAAGTGTTATTGTGTCAGGTTGATTTATTGAGTGAGCTTCACTTCACCGAATGTTCCGAGATATTTATTTCCCTAAAGGCTCTGCAAAGATATGAACAGACCCGCATCCACAGATGTCATCATTGCTCATTTTACTGAGTCATGAAATTTTCTCAACTGCAATTTGTCCATCTAAAATTGCTGTAACAGAACAATGTCAATAGTAGCATCTTACTTGGGCACCACCTTCTATATAAGGCTCTGTTGCCAAATTCAGTACTTCAGTGCAACTTCATGGTAATTAAAGTGACAGAACAGTTTCTCCGTAATTTCAAAAGAGTTTTTCAGAGAAGTTGCTCCAATTTTTAAACTCCGCTTTAAGTGCTCTGATAAAGTGAAACCTTTGAGGGGACATCAAATAGGAATACATAAGCACAGAATAATTTATCCCGGTCAAACCTAAAATAAAAATAGGTGTCGAGAAGTAAGACAGACAAAAGGCTGTGTGTCGCCAGACCCAAAATTTAAAAAATGTCACCTCTCTGAAAATCACCCTTAAATTTAGTATATCTTTTACTCTGGGGTTAGGCATTTATCTGTTTTATTTCTTCCCTCTCCATTATCAAGCAAATGAACTATGAAAGTTTTAAAAGGAAGTTGCTATATATACACTCATTGCCCATAATTTTTATTCAAAAGCACTTCTGCAAACGTATGAAAAAGTTCTTAAGGTGCTTTCATAATGCTAAACATTATGATTGGGTATTTCCTATAATTTCACCTAAAATCATCTTCAGGACCTAATAGAATTTCAATGTCTGTGTTATATAAAAACTGCATGCTTGCCTTGTGTGTCAGAATTTGGGGGTTTATTTAAATATGTTAATATTTCTCATTATGCCATTAACAATAACCTTCATCCATTTGTGAAAAACATTTTGCCAAGCATGCACATAAAAAATTAGCAAGTGAAGCAAAATCACCTTAATTTGCTTTGGACCAGCAAATAACCAACTAATTTGCAGAAATCCCTGCCAAGCACTCATATTAAATGCTTCATGCTTATTTTATGACCTCTGCTGCTCTTCTCCTTCCCGGGCCCTGAATCATATGATCATTAACATATTGCAAGGTCTGAAACTTTATTTTTTACATTCTTTAATTAATGCCTGTTTATAGAAGGCCATAGGACTTCAGATCCAGTTAATGAAACTTCGCTCCCCCAGGCCCCTGGAGCCCAATAGAGAGCTCTCTCCTCTGTTGTTTTAGTAGCTTTTTTCCAACTGTTTGTTTATACACACTTAATTGATCTCTTTAGTCCCAGAAGCATTCCAGAGACACAACCTGTTTTGCGGCAAGCTAAAGTTTTCCCCCTTTCTTTATAAAAGCCTTGAATGCCCAAGGTTATCAGTTTTAATTTGAAAGTTGAAGATTCAGCTTTATTTACACTGCCTAAAAGGAAAAACTGATACAGATCCTGAAGTGCTTATTGTTACATTCATACATAGCAGAGGGGATCACAAGTGCATACTGTATATAATTATTTTGATGTACAACTAAGTAATTACTAAATGCTGCTATGTCTTATTTTATGGCATTGAATAAATGCAGTCTTTATAACAAGTTGAAAATAAAAACAAATCAGGCTGCCAATGCATGAAATTTTCATGGCTCTTCAATTTACATTTTACATATTCCCTATGACAAGAATTTCTATTATGCTATTCTCTTTTTCCTGCTATAATTAAATTAAAAAAGTAATTGGCTGGTGCTGCACACTGCAGCAATGTCTTAATCACATAGACAAACAGTTTTACAATAGCTTACACCATTTGCCACATGGGGCAATGACATTATTGTACCAGACTATAAACTGAAGACAGATATCACATACTGGCTTTCAACCACCGCGTTGGCAAGAACAGAACACGAGGTTTGTTCGGCACCCTGACTGGCACCTCTATGATGGAATTCTCAATTAAGCAAAAGTGGCCCAACTCTGGCCATGCGGTTTTTGAAAACTGCCAACATTTGAAGCTTATGAATTTGCACAGATAGGCTTATATTCTAGGTGCAGAATATTATAAGTTGGAAGGGCCAAGAAGGAAAATATGGGTAAGAGTTATAAATGCAGCAGACATTATGAGTTACTGGCAGTGAGGAATCATTATTTCTGCATTTGCCAAAGGGAAAAAATTTTTCATTGTACATATGTTTTTTATGTACATAATAGTCTATTCTTTCTTAGTAGTGTTCTGTTTGTGGATATTTTTCTTTTTATATTGAGGGCAAATACGGCTCTAGTAGCTATCATGGGTGGAAGGTCAGAATTATGAACTATTTGGTGTTGTATGGGAATTTCACTGATAAGGAATTCATGAGACTTGGGTCTTAATTCTGGCCTTTCTAGTAATTCACATGGTAGCTTTAAGAGGGTTGCTTTCACTCTCTGAGTCTCAGTTTATTCACCTGTAAAATGAGTAAATTAGACTAGATTATTTCTAAGGTTCAATTCGGCTCTTCAATGCTATGACTATCTGAGTGCATTCCTTTCTATGAATGATATCTGAGAAAGAAAATAAAAGCACAGGTGCTTCTAATGGAAGAAAGGAAACAAAAGGGAAAAGAATTATGAGAAATTTACTTTGACATAACCTGAGTGCTAGAAAGAATAAAATAAGTAAGCACAATTTGAAAAGTACAAGGGGAAATATAAGAGGAAGTATGTCATATATCAGCTTTCTCTATTGGGCTCAGTTAAGCCCTATTTAAAAAACATTGACAGCTAAAAATTTTAGAATGGAGTCTTTCTTAGATTTTTAAGTTATCTATTTAGTAAAAATAGCATTTGGTCTTTTATAATAGACACCTTTTCTCTTAATTATCTATAAAGAAAGTAGGCACAAAGCAGGCACAACAAGAAGAATTATCAAGAGAGTTTTCTAAAATTCATAAAACTATGATTCTCTCTGAAACACCAACACTTACTTAATCAGGATTTGGAATCCTCATTTAACTGAGGCCTTTGAAAAATATTCAGATGTTCCATTCTGATAAAACGTAAGCATGTGCTCTAGGAAGACACTGCTCTATCTAAAAAATCTACATAATATTGTCATAGAGTTTAATGGCTAATTTGAAATCCTCAGATGTTCTTTCATTGTTTTAATTATTACTGATAATTTAAGAAGTCCCTTGAAAAGGAGATCTCTGCAATAATAAGTGAACATATACCATGCCATATCCAAGAAGACATTATTGCACATCGCTACTACCCATTTACAAGTAAGTTTTAAGAGGAAGTAAATGATGGAATAAAACTGAATAGAATGAATTAAAACTATGTATTTAATGTAGATATACTTTAAGAAGATTTCCAGTGCACGTTTACACATGTAACATGGAAAAGCACACAGAACACTTTTTAGACTTTGGAGAATCCCATCCTTTTTTTCCCATGCAGCTCTCCTTCCTTCAACATTCTTAGTCTGATCTCTCTCTCAGCCTTTCATAAAGCAAATTCAGTCATTGCTGGCAAGGTGCTCAATAACTGAAAGTCTTCAATCTTCACATAAATAGGGTGCAAATCAAATCTTATGATGGTATATTCAAGCTTTCAGGATCTCCATTTGCCACCAGAAATGTCAAAGTTTAGTACCTACTAAGCCATAGATTTATGAGGAAATGCTTATAGATTGACAAGCAATTTTGTAACAAATGCATCTTCAGAGTTAGAGTCCCAGGAATGTTTAGGACATGCCTAAATGATTTAGTATTTTATACCTCTCCTCAAAAGCACAGTTCATATAAGTCAGGTCTATCTGAAGACTGTCAATCAAGCAGAAACAAAAAATAATTTTAAAATATCATGACTCATTTACAAAAAGCTCATATCTAGAATTCAGGAATGTGCAGTTTCAAGTGATAGACTGATAACAAAGTTTGAAATGCTTTAATTGAAACAAAGCAAATTATTTTCATTTTTAGATATGAAATACAGAGCACTTCTGAGTACTTTTATTTATGAGCTGCCAATATTTGAACATATGCAAAGTTTGAATTGTTTCCCATTTGTCCAAGACTTTAAAAAACATAATTCCTTTTCTTAATGTGCCACCCTTCAGGGCAAGGAGTTATAATGAACACCTCCCAGTCACACAGAATTACAATGTTCTTTATCTTGCCCAGTAGTGAAAAAAAAAAAAAAAAAAAACTTCCAAAGGTTTGGAATCCTGAAACCTGTAAACAAAATCTGTGGAGCAGATAAAATTTTAAATGGCACAATGCAATTAAAGCTGAATTCAATTTGAGCACACCCTGTCCATCTGTCAGAGGGAAACAAAAGCCGAGGAGCTCCATTATTGCTGAATCCCTGCTCTTGTTAATTTGCTTGCTGAGAGATTTCAATTTCTAGGAAGTGCACAAATTAGTGTTCAGTCAGGGCTAGATCCTCAGTAAGTATAAGCAGATGGTGGAAATCAGCCCTAATCAAGTGGCCAAAGCCTTTTTTTTCTGTCTGATTAAAGCATTTTAATCCTTTCAGATTGTCTGCTTTTATAGCAAATATTCACCATCCTTTATTTTTCTTATATTCCAGGGTAGATTTAAATTTTGCCTTTGCACAATGAGAGGAAAAATAACTTTGAGAAATAAAGCTCTTAGCATTTGAGTTACAAGCAGTGGCCAATTTGATTTTTGAATTCATTTAATGCCTTTTTCAAATCTATTATATGTTAAATAATTGTTTGACTCATTAATTTACATGCTAATAAATAAGGCATATATAATCTGTACTGGTGGAATTAAATTACTGATGGAAAGATAAGTTAGAAAAATGTTCAGCTTTAAGATTAAAGCTAGCAAAAATGTAACGTGTGTGCAAATCTCCCACCCAGAGAAGAAAAAGAAAAAGATTTCATTATTTACATTAATACAAACTAATAAATACAGAATTTTAGTGAGAGGACTTGTTTAAATCAAAACAAAAAAGATGTAATAACTAAAGAGTTGGGGGTTTTTGTGAATAATAACAAATTAATTAGAAATAAAACTATATTATTATTTTTGGGGTATGAGACATATTCAAAATTTAAAACTGCTACAATCATCATTGGTATACTGACAGTTTGGTTATATTTAAAACTCACACTCATGTATAAGCCAAGGAATACATGAAGCAAAGATGTAGAAAAATATTCAGAGAAGCAATATTGTGATTTAATTATATATTAAAGCAAACAGTTGGCAAAAACAAAGACCTTCTGCCTTTAATATTCATCCAGAGTATATGAAAAATAAACTTTTCTAATTATATGCAAAAGCTCTGTGATAATGTTGGAGTAAAATTTCAAGGCGTATAAGCATGTTAAAGGGTAAGTCTTACATGAAATTCTGATCCTTCCCTTAAATTTAGGCACACCAAAGAGCAGTGTTTATGGGGGATAAAATATCAGCTTAATATCAGAAAGTATTTTTGAACAAGACAAAACTTTGAGTTGAACATTTGCATAAGTTCTTGATATGCTGAATATGTGTAAGATTCCTGGTAGTGCTTTAACATCCTGTTGAAGCAATTTCATTACACAACCAGATTCTTAACAAACACCCTAACAGTTTGATAACATTTTACAAGTACTCATGTATATTTTTTTATATTTTTGTTTTAACTAGGATAGTTACTAAAGAACTGTAGGTTTAATTTCTTTATTTGAACATTTAAAATTTCTATTTACAAACTTAAAGCTGAAAAACATCCTCTATGCTAAGTCTTTATACGTACCACGCTTGTGCATTTGGCCATGATTTACATATGGAAATTTCCCTAGTTTAAAAATTTAACTACTATACATAAGGATAAATGGTTCTTTATGTATACAACTCACCCTTGTATTTTGAAATTTCTACTTAAACCACACTTAACATTCTCATTCAAAAGTAATCATCAAAAAATAAAAATCACCGAACTCACTAGATACTCATTTCTTGGAGATAGCTTTGAAGTTTTCCCATCATTGATAAAGACAGAGTCAGGATCAAATCAGCTCACAAAGACATTTGCTTTTTATTCTTCTCATCTATTTACTAATAATGTAATCTAACAGTGACAGGCAATGCTCACATCTCAACACATTCTCTTTAAAACCAGCCTTGTTTCCTGCTAGATTGTTAGAGATTTTGTAACTTTCGCCTGTTTGTGCCTAGGACTGTACCTAAATCTCTATGAAACATAATTAAGTACTAAAATGAGAAGATTACAGCAGGAGTAGGAGGGAACAGATTGACTTTTATATGTTCTTATTTTTAAGTAAGCTGTATGACTAGATGTAGGAGAATGTACACAAGAAATAAATGCCCATCATTTTCATTCTTTACTTTTTATTTCAACTCATTTTGAGGATTTTTGAGCTTCATTCTAAAAGCAAAAGAAGACATTAAAGGATTGACAGCAGGGGAAACAAGAAATTTTCTTCTAATTTATTGAAGTATAATTGACATACAACATTATATTAGTTTCTGGTGTATGACATAATGATTCAACATTTATTTACACTGGGAAATGGCCATGACAAAAAGCCTAGTTACCATCTGTCACCATACAAAGTTACTCAAAAAAACTTTTTTCTTTTGACAAGAACTTTTAGGATTTACTCTCTCAGGAACTTTCAAGTATGCACTATAATGTTATTGATGATAGTCACCATGCTGTGTATTATATCCCCTTAACTTACTTATTTTATAATTGGAAATCTGTCCCTTTTGACCCCCTTCACCAATTTCACCCACCACCCAAACCCCCTCTCCTTTGTGATCCAACTTTCTGTTCTTTGTATCTGAGTTTTGTCTTGCTTGTTCATTTGGATATTTTTTTTAGATTCCACATATAAGTGAATTCATAGAGCATGTGTCTTTCTCTCTCTCTGCCTTATTTCACTTAGCCTAATTCCTTCAAGGTCCATCCAAGTTGTTCCAAACAACAAGACTTCTTGCTTTTCATGGCTAAGAAATATTCCATCATTTATATACCATACCATTTCTTTATCTATTCATCCATCATTGTACTTTTATGTTGTTTCCATATCTTGGCTATTGTAAATAGTGCTTCAACGAACATGGGGTAGCAGCTTTTTGAACTAGTGTTTTCATTTTCTTAAGCAAATAACAAGTATTGGAATTGCCGGGTCATATGGTAGTTCTATTTTAACTTTTTGAGGAACCTCCATACTGTCTTTCACAGTGGCTACACCAACTTATATTCTCACCAACAGTGCATGAGGATCCCATTTTATCCACATACTTACCAACATTTACTATTTTGGGTTTTTTTTTTTTATAGTAGCCATTTCTAACAGGTTTGAGGCAGTATTCATTGTGGTTTTGATTAGCTTGATTTCCCTCAATATTAGTAATATTGAGCACCTTTACAGGTGCCTGTTGAACATGTGTGTGTCCTCTGGAAAAATGTCTATTTAGACCATTTTAACTTTCTTTTTTTTTTTTTTTTTTTTTTTTAGATAATTATTTTTTATTGAAGGGTAGTTGACACACAGTATTACATTACATTAGTTTCAGGTGTACAACACAGTGATTCAACATTTATATACATGATAATTCTAAGTACCAGCTATCACCATACCAAGTTGTTACAATATTTTGACTATATTCCTTATGCTATACATTACATCCCGGTTGCTTATTTATTTTACAATTGGAAGTGTGTACTTTTTCTTGGTTGTTGTTGTTAGGGCATCTCTCATATTTATTGATCAAATGGTTGTTAACAACAATAAAATTCTGTATAGGGGAGTCAATGCTCAATGCACAATCATTAATCCACCCCAAGCCTAATTTTCGTCAGTCTCCAATCTTCTGAAGCATAACGAACAAGTTCTTACATGGAGAACAAATTCTTACATAGTGAATAAGTTACATGGTGAACAGTACAAGGGCAGTCATCACAGAAACTTTTGGTTTTGCTCATGCATTATGAACTATAAACAGTCAGTTCAAATATGAATACACATTTGATTTTTATACTTGATTTATATGTGGATACCACATTTCTCTCTTTATTATTTTTAATAAGATGCTGAAGTGGTAGGTAGATACAACATAAAGGTAGAAAACATAGTTTAGTGTTGTAAGAGAGCAAATGTAGATGATCAGGTGTGTGCCTGTAGACTATGTGTTAATCCAAGCTAGACAAGGGCAATAAAACATCCACGTATGCAGAAGATTTCTCTCAGAACGGGGGGGGTGAGGTTCTAAGCCTCACCTCTGTTGATCCCCAATTTCTCACCTGATGACCCCCCTGCGACTGTGCCTGTCTTAGGTTGTTCCTCCCTTGAGGAATCTTACCCGTCTCTGGCTAACCAGTCATCTTCCGGGGCCCTTTTATATGTTTTCTTACTAATTAGTTCCCTTTCTTTTCAGCTTAAATAAGACTCTTTAATATTTCTTGTTAAACTAGTTTAGTAGTGATGAATTCCTTTAGCTTTTTCTTGTCTGGAAATCTCTTTTATCTAGTCTTCAAATCTGAGTGATATCTTTCCTGGGGAGAGTATTCTTAATTGGAAGCTTTTTACTTTCAGCACTTGGAATGTATACTGCTATCCCTTCTAGTCTACCAAGTTTCTACTGAAAAATCAGCTGATATCCTATGGGTTTCTCTTGTATGTAACTATTTGTTTTTCTCTTGTTGCTTTTAAGATTCTCTGTTTATTTTTAACTTTTGAGACTTTAATTATAATATGTCTTAGTGTGATTCTCTTTGGACTCATCTTCTTTGGGACTGTCTGCACCTCTTGGACCTGGATGTCTGTTCCCTTCTCCAGGTTAGGGAAGTTTTGATCCATTATATATTCAAAAAAGTTTTCTGCCCCTGTCTGTTTCCCTGAGTGACCTCTAGAACATGAATGAATGTTTGCCTGTTGTTGTCCTATAGTGCCTTATGCTATCTTTACCTTTTTTTTTTTTTAATTCTTTTTTCTTTTTGCTGCTCTGTTTGGGGAGATCTACTGCCCTATCTTCTAGCTCACTAATTCTTTTTTCTGCTTCATCTAATTTGATGTTGATCCCCTCTAGGGCATTTTTTTCCAGTTCAGTTATTGTATTATTCAACTCTATGACTTCTTTCAGTAGTTTCTTATTTTCTATCTTATTGTTGAAGATCTGTGTTCATCCATTCTTCTCCCGAGTTTGATGAGCATCTTTATGACCATTACTTTGAACTCTATCAGGTTAATAAATTACTTATATCCATTTCTCTAAGGTTTTTTTTAGGTTTTATCTTGCTATTTTATTTGAAATATATTCTTCTGTTCCTTCACTGTGCTTGGCTCTCTGTGCTTCTTTCTAAATATTAGGTAAAACAGCTACTTCTCCCAGTCTTGAAGGAGTGACTTTGTGTAGGAGATAAATATTGTCATTCAACCTTGCTCTAGCTCACAGCTGTCTCTCAAACCTTTGTGATTATCAAAGCAGCTTGAGTTATTCTTGATAGGTCCCAGTTGTTGAGGGTGTGAGTGTTGCAAAGGGAGGAATCTGTCAGCTCCTAGTTTCAGGCTGACTGGGAGTCAAACCCTCAGGCCACAGCTTTTAAACTATGCAAATATGTACAGCCTTGTAGCACCAAAGTTGTAGACCTTGCTGGCCTGTAGATCAGGCCATCTGGGAGTGTCCCCTGGATGACAGCTCCAAACACTGGGCCTCCAGAGGACTATATAAGGACTTTTCTGGGAGATACCAGAAACTTTTGTGAGGCCTAGGAGGAGCACAAAGATGGCATCTCCCAGTCTATATTCCCTGACAGCACCTCCATTGCCTCTGCATGTGTGGCAAACCTGAAACCTGTGTGTAGATAAAGTGAAGGTTCCTGTGACCAGGATTCTCACCTGGCCCTGGTCAGGTAGCTCACCACACACATGTGGGCAATGCATCATTATTGCCTATATAAAGAGCTATGCCCAGTGCTCTGCACAACATGGTGGCACAGATGCAAGACTGCAGGAGAGTAGAAACAAGACTGGAGTGGTGGCAGCACCAAGGACAGAGACTGAGATGGCTGCAGGGGTAGAGAGGCCCAGAGGCAGAGGCTGTCTTGCTGCATGCAGACTTGCTCTGAGTGGATGGGATTCTAGTGATTGACTTGCCACTATGCAAATAAAGTTGGGTATAACCCTTTCACCCCAAGAACTTTCTACCATTATTTCTTTGGTCACATTAAATCCATAGTGAACTTGTCCGGGGCTGAAACCCACTGGTAAGACACTGCCCCTCAAGCTGAAGCTCCAAGACAAATAAGTAGACCTTTTTCATACCAAGACTTAGGGTCTGTTTCACTCTGCAGTCTAAGCCATGCCTTAGAAGTGGTAGCCTGCCTAGACAATCTCTCTGACTGTTACAGTCGGTGGAACTCAGGAATGCAAGTCCCCTTAGCCACCAGAGCCAGGCAATCAAGGAGTGTCCCCTGTGTAGTATACATGAACTGCATGTACCTGCTGGCTTTGGTGGGGCAGCAGGAGATTAAAGAGACTGCACTGCAGCCTCTGCTAACAACATAGAAGGAGAGAAAAGTCACAACTGTCAGCACCTCCTTCTGTGAGAAAGAGTCCTTACATGCCCCCACCCCTAAAACAGACTCTTAAGAGTAGCTAGTTTATCTCCTTCACAAACACTCTAGGCACCTTTCAAACTGCTGCTTTTGTGTTGGGCTCCAGGGTGAGTAAATCTGTGTGTGAGCCCTCATCTTGCCAATGGGTTTCAGCCCTAGACAAGTTCACTATGGATTCAGTGAAACCGAGAAATGACAATGGAACGTTCTTGGAGTGAAACAGTTTATACCCAATTTTATTCCCACAGTGGCAGGTCAATCACTGGAATCCCATCCACTCAGAGCAAGTATGCATGCAGCAAGCCAGTCTCTGCCTCTGGGCCTCTCTAACCCTGCAGCCGTCTCAGTCTTTTTCCTTGGTCCTGCCACCACTTCAATCTCTGCTCTCCTGCAGCCATGCAACTATGAGTAGATCTCCCCAAACAGAGCAGCAAATGCCATCATGTTGCCCAGAGCACTGGGAAGAGCTCTTTCTATAGAGTCAATAGCAACCTATTGCCCAAACATGTGTAGTGAGCTAGCCAACCAGGGCCTGGTGAGAATCCTGGCCATAGCAAACCTTCACTTTATCCACAGCACTTCAAGAGTGGTATCTCAGTTCTGCGCAGCCCTTTGGGTCTCCTGGATGTAAGTCATGTTGTTTTTTTCTTTTTTTTTGCCATGTTGCTTTTTCAAAACTAGATGTTATAGGGGCTCATCTCTCTGGTACACATACCAAGGGTTGGGGTGCCTGATTGGGCACAAACTCCTTGCTCCTCAGAGAGAAAAGAAGCTCCTGCTTTGTGAGATCCCTCTAGATTGTGAGTCTCCATGCCATGTGTGAGGGTTTTAGCAAGATTGCATCTCTGCCTCTCCTAACATCTTGATGTGGTCCTCTTATCCTTTGTTATGGAGGAGATGTTCAGCTAGTTTTCAGGTCTCTTTAATAGACAGTTGTTCCACTTGTAGCTTTACATTCTTTTTTTTTTGGAGGCTGTGAGTTCTGGATCTTCCATGCCACTATCTTGAACTACCTTTCTTACCTTAATTTTACCTCTGCCACCATCCTAATTCTGGCTTCATATCTCTCACCTGGTCAATTTCTTAACCTCCTCTTATGTGGCCTTCCAACCTCTCTGGAGATGTCCTTCTATCAACAAAATAAGACATATTTGCCTATCCTGTTTAGGTTCTTGCCTATCATGTTTGGGCCATAGCCAATATTAAAGGCTTCTCTTTCTTGACACTCCATTTAAATCTTATCACACACTAACTACATGATATGCCCTCTACTCTTCAATGCTCTGTCTTTGCTCAGAAAGTTCCCTCTACCTGGGAACGAGCCATTGTAAACTAGTTCCAACTGTTAAGGTATAATCTGAAGCTTATCTCAATTTCCACTAATTTCATAAAAACTTCTCCTCCATCACAAACTAGGTCTTCCCAGTTTTTGCCCCAATATCTTGTTTTGGTTTTCCTAATATATCTAAATAGTTACAGCATTCTGCCTTGTGTTATACCTAATTATTTACATATGTGTTTATATCTTACCTTCCCTGCTACCTGGGAAGTCTTTTCCTTGATGGTCGGTTGGTTTACTTTCTCTGGAGCACAGTAATGTACCTTCCATGTATGGAGCTTCACTGCACCACACAGTAGCTACTATGACAGGTAAATTTAATTAAAATGGAATAAACTTAAGAATTCAGTTCCTCAATTGCACTTGTCACATGTCAAGTACTCAATAGCCATATATGACCAGTGGCTACTTAACAGTGCAGGCATAGAATATTTTCATCATCACAGAAAGTTATATCAGACAGCACCACTGTAGAGATTCAATAAAGGTTCAGTTTGAATTTGTACATATTTATCATCAAAGTGCCATAAGAATAGGAATCAAGGAGGGACCTTGCAGGCCACATTTTTGATGGTTTGGAAGACAGGCTGAGGTACACACTCAACTCCCTTCTCTGGGAGGTTTTGGTAAGTTCAGAGCATCCAATATTTGCCATCTCCATCATATTAAATACCATCCCCACCAGGCCAGCTTTCTGATACTTCATATATAATTAATAGTGGTTAAGGACATTTATATGGTAACTGTGTTGCAGAAGCTTTCATTCACACTTTCAATATTTAAAAAGCCTGCTGTCATGGCTGGTAGGAATAAAATTAAACCCACCAGCTGTGGTTTGTTTTTTGAGGAAAACACATAACATTTTATATCTGTTTTGTCTGTCTCCTTGTAAATGTCAGACATACAGCATTGCAATATACTGAATATCCCAGTTCACTGTTAGAGTCTTCTGAAAAATGCTTATTTTTTTTAATGAGATGGATATCTTAGTAACTTTCAGTGGTAGATTTTTGTTTTATTTTACAGTGAGACAAAGCACACAGTTCTTGTATTTGCTCAGAAAAAGAAATGCAATAAAATCCATTTGAATGCCTTGTGATTTTTATACTCTTTTCTTTGTGGGATTTTTCATCAAAGGATGATCAACGAAAATTTTTAAAAGATTTATTTTTCAATTCTCTCATTTATTAGAAATTTGAGGCTATTCCAAGAAATGTCATCCCAGATTACTTAAAATTGACCAGGTGTTTAGCCATAAAGGTCAAGAGTACTTTGCTGAGACTCAGTAGTTTTCATGAGACTTTCTAGAATCAGCACTGAATTACAAAGTTTCCTTTTGATCTGTGGCATCGATGTTACATGCTGGGATAATGGAACTTACTTGTCACAAAATTCACTTAGAGAGTGAGAGAATATAGTCTGACAGTTTAATTTTTTCCATTATTTTTAACTAGGAAAATTTTCATTCTATTTTTTTTTAATGTTTTTGCCTTATAAGCAGTCAGCCATTGGTAATTATCCTAAGTACAGAGACTTAAGTACAAAAACTTAGTCATTACCTGTTACATTTCAGCACTTGTTAATGTCATTCTAATCAAAATAAAATTATTTAAATCTAGGCAGTGTAATATATTATGAAAAATTTCCTGATCAGTTTTCTCAAAGCTCACCATTTATCTCACAATATTATTAACTTCTCTTGGTCTACTTGCCTCCAAATATTTTCTTTACTAACCTTTGATGATACCATCATCCCCATCTACTAAGAATAATCTCCACAGAGAGAGTGGTTTATTTGAATTAGAAAAAGATGGGGTGCCCTTCCAAAATGTCATGACTTTTTCACTAACATACCACAACTAGTCAATTTCTTTCATCCATTGGTTATGAATCTAAAAATCATAAAGTACAAGTGAGTTACATCGTAGTTCAGGAAAGATGACAACACGATCACGGGTGCCCAGGACACAAGGGAAGTAGAAGGCAGTGGCATGGCAACTCCAAGGCAGAGCTCAATGCCAGAAATGAGTCTTAGAAAGCACAAGAAAGGAACTTCTGGCACTTCACAGTTTTGCCTAAGGCAGTCCTGATTGCGCAGAACAGAAGGAACAAGTTCGATCAGTTCCCTCGTATCACCACACGTGATATTTATGCTAACTTAACAATTGTCTATTAAAATGGTAAATGTATATCCAATTTAAAAAAAAACATAAGGATGTGCCAATAAAGGTATTTGCTATTATATTCATAGTCCAGAGCTGTAGCTTCAGTGAGTTTAAAATAAATGGTGCAACCTCACGTTTGCACTTTCATTTGCCCTTTCAACACCCCATCATCTTATAATTCTCTGCCAGTATTTGTCACAGATTGCAAAAAAAAAAAAAATCACTGAATATGTAAAAACAGCGGCTGTTATTTGCCATTAACACTCATTCAACTTCATAAAGCTTTACAAACTGACAAAGACAACAGAAGAATGTGGCTTCAAGATTGGTCAAAGTAAATTTTTATTCTTTCTTAAAGCCAAAAACGAATTTGTTTTTATTTTAAGCTATTACTCCTTTTGTGTATAAATATTTGTGGAATATGAATCGGATACTCTTTGGTCACTCACTATATTACATAGATGCTAATGTCAACATTTGGTGATTAATTTCCTAAAAATAAACAGATGAAAATATTTTAAAGAAATTAATTCACATTCCAATTTTTATTCCCATCCAAATAATCCGGCAATATCTCTCAGTTCAAATCTCAGCTATTTCTTGGATCTGTTATATTTTCTATGTCTTCATTGACCCTGCCTGAAAAAAATTAAGCCTAAAAGGTCTTCATAATTTCTAACATTGAGGTTCACTATTATCTCTTGCATATTTTCCTGGTGCTAAAATGATTCCCATCGAATAATGCTGGCAGAGTGATTTATTTAGTCTAAAAACATTGCTCAGATAATACATCTCCCTTGCTTAATATCCTGACATATATCCTTTCAGGATCCGACCATTACTGTACCTCTGGTATTACCTCCAAACTTGGACCAATGTGGCCACCATAGTAACCTATGCCAAGCAGACCTCAAATTGTTTTCTCTTACATTTTTATACCTTTGGAATGCTTCCCTCACTGCTTTACACCAATACGTCCAGATTTTTCAGGAATTAATTTAAATTCTATTTCACATTTGTAATCCCTTGTTAATGTGCTTCTTCTAAAAAGTCTTCAAGAGGTTTTCTGTTATTCCACAACCCTGTTTCTGTGACCTCAACTCTCATTATTGACTAGAATTATCCATTTTATGATCTCTCTTGATCAAATTAAACATCTGTCTACAGAATTTCTACTATACTTTCGCTATGGTCAAAGCTCTAAACAAATTTTCTAGTCATTTGTAAAGAATTTTCATTATTTTTACAAACACAAAAGTAATTAAGAGAGAAATATAAGCATCTTTGGAGGCACTAATGTAATCTGTTTCTTTATCCTTCATAGACGTGATTTTCATATAGCATCATAAGATATAAAATATCATGTTCCGTATTCTGCCAAGGTCATTTGGTCAGTGATTTCAAAGGAGTCAATGTTCTGGAGCAATTTGACATCCTGCTTGTATGTCTTAAGCAAGGTTTAGTCAATACAGTAGGAAGAATCATTAGTGATTCAAGGGAAAACTTTCAAAAAATGTGACTAAGACACTTTGACCTTCTCTGAATCAGGAAATGCTCTGCGCATCTTCATGTTCTTTTAAGTATAATTTGTCTAAACTGTCTAAAGTAAATCAAAAACTATCACTCAACCCTCTTAGTAAAAAGGGTAAATTTTAATTGCAGAACTTAAAACCTCACAATTAAAAGCTGTGCTGCTACTTAAAGCCAGCACAAACACAGGAGTGAATGCCAATGCACACAAATTAGACTTCTTAACATATTTGTAATCCTGAAGGATACTGTAATGCATAGATTTTTATACGCTTTAAATTTTTTCATAAGGGAGGAATAAAATGGATGATTGTTACACTTCTACAAAGTTTTGTCATTTATATTCTTAGTAATAACTTTATGACTATCAGAATCTCTTATCTGATGACCTATTCTTAATGTACCTGAAACAAAAAATACGTGAAAAGGCAAAAAAGTACTTTATCCTGAAAAATGTATTACAATCTTAATATTTAACATGTACACTCTTAAAATTAAGTGGGAAATGGTGCCACCAATTAGATAGAACTTAAGAAAAAAGTTTATCCAATATATATAAGGAAAATATTATAAAGGAAAAAAATGCTATTACTGCAAAATATAGTAACATCAATTTCATATTCCTTCCAAACAAAGATTATTGCCTTCTACATGGGGCAGTCTTATTCAATAACAACTTTATAATAAAACACATATGCTCAAATGATATAGTTCTTCAATATCTAAACTAATGGAACAAATAAGTATAGAGCAAAAAGGAAAGAATGTACATGGTGACATTATAATTAAAGATTAACTAACATGCAGATCCCAACACTAAAAGAAATTAAACAGGAAAAAAACATAGATTTACTCACCCACTTCTTGAATGCTCAACCTCTTAAGTTCAGAATCCTCAGAGAAACAAGCAAGGAGGAAGCAGTAATAATTAGGTAGTTTTCTAGTATTCAAGGAGGCCATGGTAGAGACATGTGTGTGTGTGTGTATGTGTTGGGGTACAGGTGTAAGAAGAGAACACAGTCACTATCACTGAGAAAAATAACACAAAGAAGTTTTCAAAGGTGAAGCTAACTTGAAGATCAACTCCACCAATTCTGCAATTTTGCTGAGGATCACAACAGTTAATAAAGTAACAACCAATACTTACTGAGAGCTTATTAAATGCCAGAGACTTTACTAAACACTTTGGTTATGTTATTTAACATTCACAATACATTATCATTTAGAAAGAATTAATCCATTTACATATGAGAAAAAGATAAATGACATGGAAGAGACTGGAATTCAGGTTTATCTAATGTCAAATCAGTCCTTTCTGTTACACTACACTTCATAATAAAAGGAGAATCCATTCAAGGGAATGTTTTTATCATATGTAACTGCCAATATAAAGTTTAACAGGAATATGCAATTTAGTAGAACAGTGAGCACCTACAACAAATTACTTGATTAGCAGAGATTTTTTTTTTAACATGGATTGTTTATGAAAGAATTTCATTCCCAAAGTATTTATTAAGGTGTAAGTTATAAAAGCATTGACAAGATACACAGCAGACTCAGGCGACTTTTTAAATTTTGAGTAGGAAAATACTATGAATTTGCCTGAAGAAATGGTACAGCAAAGATAGATTGATTGCTCTAATCTTTTAGCACAATCATAACTAAAAGCTCATATAGCTTCAACTTCATTATTTTTAACGAAATTCACTGCATTCCAGTTACTTGCAGAGTACAAAGTATCATAAATAATTTAAATTGAACTACACTTGTCAAAATAAATGAACAAGTAGGTTTTATGATGCAGTACATTTTATGATACCCTTGATTCTTTAATTTGTATGTTTTGCTTAGTTGCTAATTCACAAAATACTATAATCTGCCAATGGATCTTGTACTCATTAGTATAGATTACCAATGTTTCAGCTCAATAGGAAAATCAGTATGGAGAACCATTCTACTGCATCGAGTGTTTTTTCACTCTATGAAATAATATCCTGTGACTATTTTATGAATATTGGCTTGAATGCAATAGGAAAAATAGGCACCTCTTTTCCATACCAACTCATTAATTATTCCCATCTATAAGGATAGGGATATATCTATATCTACAGCTGTGTTTACATCTATATCTATCTTTAAGAATATCTACAGAGATTTATATACACTAATCCATCTAGATCCTTATCTAAGTCATCTAATTATGTTTGCCAAGCAGAAGTTTCTTATTATTTTGCCCCACTATATAATTAATATATCAAAATTTAGATTGTGAATTTCTTTGATATTGTATTACATATTACACATAAAACATTTTCTTCAAGACTGATGCTAAAGCTCTCCAACAAGATTTAAGTAGAATTATCACAGGGTAAAACACTACAGTAACACTATAGTAATAGTTATTTAAAATTATAAAATGCATAATTGATACTGTACCAAAGAAGCCTATAAAGGAAAAATTTTATATGTCTATTTTATATTACAGATTGAATATTAAGAACAAGTTCCTATGAAATAAAGTATTTCTTGAAATTTGCACCATTTCCGAATACTATGTACGGCCCATCTGATTTTTCCAGCACAACATACAGACCAACAGAAAATGAACCTCTCTCAGACAGCTGCATTATTTCCAATAGTTTACCATTTAATTTTTGAACCTCTGACATGTTTGAGAGTATGTAACATAACACCAAAAAACCACTGAGGAACTCTTGGAAAAGTCATTGATGGTACTTAGATTTCAGGCTTATCAAGCCAGCTATATCCCTCTTGTGCTCCCTTTTCTACTTCACCTGCTGTCTTGTTGCAGAGAGCAAGTAACATACAGGCCACTGAAGCATCCCCTGAACCTGGGTTCCTATTTCTATGCAATAGGATTAATAATATTTTCATGTGGAGATAAACAAGTTAATATTTGTTAAAAATATTTTTTGGAAACTGGGAATCTCTATATAAGCTGTTAAAAAGTATTTAACAATGGATTCTTTTATTATAAATTGATCTTAAGTATATATAAGTTAAAGCAGAATGCACTGAACAGCTTTTCCTTCTACCTCCCCTCATTTTCTACAAATTTACACATTTTTTTCCTTTCATGTGTTTGAAATCTTTCAAAAACTGACTTACAAATTAAATTGGTCTACAACTGTTTAAAATTGTGCTCTCAGTACTAATTTCAAGGATCATAATGGCCTCCCACGTTTTATTTTTACTCTGGATGTATGATTTATTGATAGATTTCACAACAGATTAATCTCAATGTGTGTGTGTGTGTGTGTGTATTTAAATATCAGGCATAGAGCTCTAACTTTACCTGAATTGTAATGAAAAAAATTGTTTCCACTCTTAAGGATATAAATCAAACCATTCAGTATCCTTGGTCAACACTTGCCTCTCTTAGAGAATAGATCAGCATAGTACATTCTGATGTTATATTTTCATGTCTTTCATTTGCTACCTTTTTTAAAAATTCTGCAGTTACGGGATAATTGTTCAGTACTGCTGTTTTGATTGTATTCAATCAACTTCTACTCTTAAAAGTATGTTCTTCTTGTCTCGATGAGTTTAAAGACATTACATTCTTTCCAAAATTATGTACTGTCATCAGTAGAAGAGGGCAGTACTGTCAATGGCGGTTAGGGGCATCAAAACGGCATAAATCATACACATAAAATAAATTAGGTAACACTTCTCTGAAGGCCATTTCCAAGTGACTGAAGCTTTTAATATATATATATATATGTATATATGTATGTCCTATCAATGTGCTTTTTACACAACCAATCAAATATATACTAATACTTAACTTGAGATTTCTTTGAACAAAAAGAAGCTAAAGTCATGAACTGAAAGTAAGGAGACCTGGAAAATGCTTATTCCCACCATCATGACCACGTTTATAACTCTGAGATCTACATCACCTAAACAGCCACCAGGTTATTACCAATAAAAGTATGCTTTGGTGCTCATCATGATTCCACAGAAGAGCTATATAACAGCACCACCAGGCAGTCCTACATTGCTGGTTCTGTCCCAGGCCCATTTCTTAGATGTGAAAAATCATCACAACTCCTCCACACCACTGCTGCCCAAGTCAAAACTTCTCCCTACAGGCTTTACACTTGGCTTCTACTAAGAAGTCTAATATGTCTAATTCCTTACACAAGTTCAGAAATTTTAAACAAAGATAACAAAGTTTACACTTTAAAAAAGCAATTACTGAGTACCTACTATGTTCTAGGCACTGCACTTAGTCATCACATGCATGCCAGTACTAAGCAATGGGTTTTGTTATTTTCCTTTCACAGAGAAGAAGAGACTGAACTGAACTTGAGAAAGTAATCTAAGTTTACTAAGTTAGTAATCATGACTACCACTTATAGAGCACCTGCCAAGGATGAGACATTCTACCCAAAATCATCAGATTATTTACTATCACAACATCATGCAAAGGAGATATTAATCTGCACTTAGGATAAAGAAAGAGGACCCTCTGTGTCACTTACCTAAGGTCCCATTCATGCTATCAAACCAGCAATCAAGCCAAGTTTGCTGGACCTAAAAGCTCACATTCAAGCAGAGTTCCATAACTCTCCTGAAATCCAGACCCATGTTCTGATCTCCCTCACAGATATCTTCTCTTCTTTCCATTAATGAGGTTTTCTTTCTTCCTTCTGAAGGAAAAGTTCGCTCCTCTTCCACTCAAAGTCAGTATAACTGGGAAAGGAAAGCAACCATACCATGGAAAAGGTGTTAAGAACCAAACCACAGTATGATTTCATTTGACTAGTTCTTGTCCAAGTCACCTGTTAGATGTGCCAGAAGATTCAAGTAAGCTAAAATATACAACACTCATAGCACAAGTTCTGTGAGGTGCATCATATCGATATTTAAAAGGATAGCCCTTTCCTAATCATAATGTAAAATAAATGCAAATTTATAACTTTTAAAGTTAGAAGACACATAGGAGATGATCTTGCTGAGTGATTTCATTTTAAAGATCAAGAAACATGGAGCCTTAAGTAGACAAAGATATCTATCCAAAGTAATATGGAAAATTGGAGGCAAAATGAAAGCTTGTATTGAGACTTCAAGCCCTCAGCCTGAGACGGTCTGTACCGTGATGTTATATTCTTGTAATAATTATTTAAAGGCAAAGGATAAAATAAATGCATTTATGACCTTGTCAACAAATGAATTAACTGTGACCTTATCTGCTATCAGAAAATAAGCTAGACAAATGGATTATAAATCTAAAACTTTCATCAATCAGTTTCATTGTTTGCCTAGAAAGTCTACTTTCTCCAAATAGGCAGTAAAAAACATAACCTTTAGTGAATGAAACTTTCTGATTGTTGCCACAACTTGGTACACATTTATAAATTACACATTTGCTTAGCTTAGCTACATAACCAAGCCAAACTGCGGGAATTAGATAAATATAAATTGTTCACATCAATTCACACACAATGTATTACATTATAAAAGTTGTATTTGATTCTTGTTTTACATAATTTACTAAAGCAATATGTCCTGCATATCTGAATGCAGGTTTGTTATAATGACAGAATATATAACAGTAAGGAATGAAGTATCTTACAAAACATTTTTAAATGGGATTCTCTTAAAACAGTGGTAAAAACCTGGCACCAAACAAATTGCATATAATTCAATACAAGTAAAATTTTAAAATATTAAAGTACTGAAATTAGATTGTAATAGACTCGTTGGGTTAAGTCAAAGCAATTAAGAATATGATGAAGTCTCCAGTTATCTGTTTTTTGAGCCTTTGAAAAGTGGAAATATTAATGGAACTTTGCAAGAAACTAATGCTGACTAGATTAACTGCCAGAGCAATTGTCATATTATAAATATGTTATTTGTGACAGTTACATATCAGTGCAATGCATGGCTTGTCACATTATTTGAACAAATCTTTGGATTCTGAGTAAAGATCATGAAGCATTTCATTATTACAAACTTAGAACATTTTAGAGGAGAAATGCAAAATTCTATACTAATATACCATATGTTTTTTCAAGTTTACCAGTGCTTCAACTAATAAGTTGGGGGAAATTAAGCAGGAAAAATGCAACCTGAGGAAACCTCAACAGGAATGTAAACTAAACGGGTGGGGAGGTCTGTAGGTGTCAATCAAGAACAAAATGCAACTGTCAAGCTTGCTTTGCTAACAAACTGTCACATCAACAATATGGAGTTAATGACTACAAATTAACTGTATACCAGATGCTTGACACTTTGTTATGACACTTAGCAAGCTAGTTGACATTTGGGGATCAAAGCTTTTTTAATTACACTTTGTATAACATGTGCAACCTTTATGCTAATGTCCAAATATTCCTTGGAGCAAGACTGTCCAAGTAAAAACCACCACAGACTGTTTCCTAGGTGTAGGTTTGAAAGTATTTGTGTAACTCTAAAAAAAAAAAAAAAAATGGGAAATAGCTGAGTGAAAGCCAGGCTTCAATGCACAATGTTATTCAGTATTACCATTGCCTAAAACAACAGTGTTTCTTAACTTGGTGAACCGGTGAAGTTCTTTTTCTCACATATAGACACAGTCTGTGAAATAACACATTTTCAAACAAGGTGGTAATAGCATTTATAGCCATTTATAAAAGGTAAGACAACTAGGCATAGCAGAATTGAAAATAACTGAAAAAGGTATTAAAGAATAAAGTGATAAAAAAAAAAACACTAACTGCCTTTCGGAACACTGATTTGAGTGATTTTTCAAGTCCTTTTTAAGGAAATGGTTTGACATATTCCCAAGTGAGTAAAACTCAATAAATGACAGAAGCAAAATTTCACAGCACAGGCATAATACTGAATACTGAACATGCATAACTATAAATTATAGGCTATGTCAACACAAAATTTTAATTTTTATCAGGTTTTAAAATAAGCTCATATTAACCAAAAAAAGACTGCCTTAAAATTAACAAAATTTAGAAAATAGCTAACAAATCAAGGGGGACAATAAATCTGGAAAAATACCTAAATATCTATATTAACAAGTTAATAATATAATAACAATATGAATAGTACCAAAGCTTCCTTTGGAAAAGCTTCCTTTGACATATGCCACAAATGTAAAATACACACCAGAGTTTGAAGCCTATGTTTAAAAAAGCAGGTGAAATATTTCATTAATAATTTTTGTACATTGACTATATGTAGATATAACAATATTTGGGATATATTGAAAAAATGAGACAGATTATTAAAATTAATTTCACCTGTTTCTTTTAGTTTTTTTAATATGGCTATAAGACTATTTAAATTACATTTGTGGTTCACATTACATTTCTATTGGAGAGCACTAGTCAGATTAACCAAAGAAATAGAAATAGTCCCCCCCCTCAAAGAAATAGAATGTTTAGAGATAGGAAACAAGTCAATGAAATTAACACATGCTCTAATGAAGATAAAATAGGGTGACCTGACAGAGAGGAACTGGGTGTGGGTGTGCCTTAACTGGGGTTGTCTGTGAAAGCCACTCTGCAGAATGGAGCCTGTTCATGTAGAGACTTAAATAATGAAAAAAAGACACTGACAGAGGATCGAGCCTGGTGAATGCAAGATCAGAGAGAAGGTTACTGGGGATGCGGCTAGACTGTGTATAAGGTTGGAGAAGGAGATAAGGGGCAAGTGTGTCTGAATGCAGTGTCCGAAAGTCCCAAAAGGAGTTGGGGTTTATTCTGGTGGTAGTGGGAAGTCACTGCATGGTGTTGATTATCATCACCTCCCAGGCAGTGACCCTCACCAACTTCTAACATTTCTTGCCTCTTCCAGGAATACCACTTCCTATTTGGTCATCCTGCCTCTACTCTTGCACAGCCACAGCCCACCCTCCAGATTAGGCATCAATATCAACTAATAGTAACCAATAAATTTTCCAATGTAATATTTTTACCTTTTCATCAGAAAAAATTCAAAAAATTAACCAAATTTATTTGTTAAATATGGATTCTCCTTTGTGGTTTAGACAATAATGAAACCTACTTTCGACTCAGATGACAGCCTCTTTTAACCTATACTAAACTCTGAAAGCATATTTTCATTTTAGTTCTCATTCTAGTTTCCTAAATACATCTTCTCCAATTGTGAAACCCCCAGGAAGGGACCTATGACCATCAAGGTCTCAACAGAGAATGTGGTCCACTCAAGTGTAACTGAGGAGAGTTACATGATGGAAGGAGTTATTTTCAAAAGCATCAGCAGAGGTGAAGTAAACCAGTAAGGGAGTGTGTGGTACCCTGGGGCTGGGAGACCTAATAGGGCAAGGAGGTGGGAAACCTACTGCAACTGGAGAGTAGCTGAAGCTATAGGAGAGTCACCCTGCAAGAACTGTGGATTTTGGAGGAGGCAAGAAGCCACCCTTCATTAAGGCATCAGGAAGGAAGGAAGGGAAATAAAGGCCCTAACACTGCTCTCTCCTCCTGACTTCCAGCGGGCACTTTCCATTGGCTGAACACCTCCAGAAACCACAAGGCAAGGGAGATCAATAAGACAGTAGACTAAAATCCAGCACCCAAAGCACAGGGTCAAGTGGCAAAGGATGTAGTGTAGATCTGGAAGGGCACATGGAAAATATCCTGCACAGACCTTAACATCACACCTCTCTCCTTTTATTTTACATGGCCCTGGCTTGGCATTGGCAGCCTCTAGCTATAAACCTTTTCCGTGGTCATAGGTATCACTAGGTACTTATCCAGTAAAGGTTAAGAAACATTAAGAACTGATCATTTCTTTAAACCTTTCTCTCCTTCCACCAGCAGACATAATAAGCATGTCCAAACTCCATTCTCTGCTACTGATGGAATAAGAGAAACTGATGAGTGGAAAGGTTCTGAGTCATCATTCATTTAACAAACATTAAAGGATTCCTTACAAAGTGCCAGGTGATGTTCCCAGCACGAAGTACCCCATAGTGAAAATGCAAAGTCCCTGTTATAGAAAAATTTACATATGAATGAGAAAACAAATAAAATAATTTCAGACATTGACAAGGGCTAAAACAACAATAACATAAAATAGAACGTGACAAAGAGTGTCTGTAGTGAGAAGATATGGGCAACATTAGTTAGGATGGATTAAAATAGTCTGTTTCATTTAACTGACACCTAATAGATAAGACTGAAGTTAATCACAAGGAGATATCAGGGGGCAGAACTTCTGTGGAAGAAACATACCAGGAAGAGCAGTGGATTTACAGCTGAGATGTATATGGACCTGCCCAGGGATCTCAAGGAACACCCAGCCTCTGTTGCCATGCCCTTACCATAGTATCCAGCCAAGGAGAGGCATGCTTTTCTACACACCACCCTCCTGCAACCAAGGGGATGCACTTGCTCATGAGACAACTTATTCTAACTCCCAAAGATCTAGCTGAATTTCACAACAGCTGGCTAAAGCCTTGGGCAGGACTCTCTGGCCATGGTAGGGTGCTTGAATTCTATTCTAAGTGCTAAGAGATTCATTAGAGGTTTGAAGTTTAATTTTTAAGTTTCATGAAATATTTTCTTGATGGTTTTACTTTGGACTAATGCATTAAACCATGAGTAAAAACAGAGCTCAGTATACATCAAATTAAAATATTAATATATCTTTTTGAAAATGCGAATCAATCAAAATCACAAGTAGAATAACTAAGTTATAAATCCACACTCTAAAGCAGAAAGAGCATGTTACATTACAAATGTTCTTTTATAACAGATCATTTTCTTAGTATGATTTCTATAAAGAAAGGTTAGGATTATCAATTGTCCTCTAAAAACTCTTCGACAAGGTGGGCAGGACAACTACATTTAATTGGAACAACCAAAAGAGAGAACAAAATGGATAGGAGAAAGGTTTCTCATGTTTCTCTGCTGATGATCTCATCACACCACCCACCAATCATGTCTGAAATGAACAAAAACTCAAAGTACGAACCTTGCCAATCTAAATACCAGAGTTCTATACCATAACACAGCCCGTAAGATCCTGAAATTCAACAGCTATAGTTCAAAGGGGCCAAATCTGCCTATGGATGAACACACAGCCTGAGAAAGCCAGGACCAATCTGGAAAAGTACATAGGTAGACAGAGTAGAAGATGTGTCCTACAGGCTGCAAATCAAACTGCCTGGAGTGACACCCCATTCAAGAGAATTCACCTACTTCTCCAATTTATGAACATGGGTTTCCATAGACAAATCCTTTTATGTGGTGTTTAGTTCCTTTTAACTGACTTAGTGTTAATCTTTCACTTCTATTTTACTAGAGTTGAACACTGATTTACGGTATCTACATACTATAGTAATATATTTTATTTTTACTACTTAGTAACAAGCAGCTTTCCCCACATAGGGAAGTGTATTATATTGTATGTAATATATAAGCTTCTATGAAGTTTATTATACGTTATTAGTGTATTTTGAAATGTATTGTTTTTTTCAAAACTAATATTAAAAATTCAATCCAGTAAATTGTCCACCACTAACCATAAAAATCCTATCTTAATATTAAGACTTGAATTACATTTTTTAATTTTTTTATGCCACACAATGAAACAGAAAGGATTTCATGCCCCTAAACCACCACCCAACAAAGCAAAACCCACCTAACAAAACAAACAACAAAAACTTGAGACAGAAGAAAAGAAAAATACCTTGGAAAAATCTTCCCCCCACCCCTCAGTTTTGAATCTGGAATAAGATTACATTTGAAGCCTATAAGAGGCTGAGATACGATGTAATTTACAAGATATGATAACTATTATACCTGGGACTTATCTAATTTTCTTTTCTCTGAAAGTTGAACAACCTCATATGCATAATCTCAAGACTTCCATGAGACAGGAAAAAAGGAGATGGTCAGAAACGACTAGAAAATCAAAATGTAGGATTAAATACTGCTTTTCCATGAACCGTCCATCCAGCTCCACAAGCTGGTACCACTTTCTGCAAAGCTGCTTTTGAAGGTAGTAGTATTCCTCACCATGGCAAGCCATTGGCTCCAAAACTCAGGTGTACTTCATCACCATTCATGCTTTTCTTCTGCTGGCCATTTGGCAGTTTGTAATTGCTATCAGTTTTTAAATTCTCAAAATGTATTGTGAAATGAAGTGTCTCTTTGGTTTCTGCCCCCCTTTCTCAGGAAATTCTTCTATTAAGAAAAAGTACATGACAATGATTATGAAATGGTCTATTTATTACAGTGTCCTCTTCCACTGCTATTTTCTACTTCCATCCATGATCTCAATATTATACACAGTTTTCCTCTCTTTTTTGGGTTATGAAGCCCCTCTATGTGCCTCAGGTGCCCCTATCAATTGAGGGAAGCTGAATAGATGATTCTGAAGTCCCTTCTGCACTTGGCTAGTCGAGATTTTAAATATCAAATTGCCTGTTAATTTTTTATTTTTTTTCTAAATTATGCTGCATTCTGTTTTCTGCACAATATTCAATCTTTAATTTCTACTTGAAATGTTCCTGTTAGGTGAGGATGCTTATGAATCCTTTTATTTTTTTTTAGATCTATGCACTTAGATGATGAGAGTATGAATCTTTTTTTTTACAATAATACACACTTTTTGCTCTTCTCTGCAGCCATCAACCTGTGGCTTGAAGCATTTAAGATATTTGCAGCCTCTTTAACACAGTACTGCTTAATAAATCCTTTTTGGTAATTATGAAATAAATGAAATATTATCTACTTACTTTTCTTCCTCTTAAAATAGAAATCAGCAAAATTGCACACACACATATACACACACATTCACATGTATATGTTTCAATGTTATCGAAGCCTAAATATGCTTAGCATTTTTTCAGCTTCATCTATTTTCAGTTTCATTCAGTCTATATTAAAAACTAATACTATAAATGGAAAAGAAGTGGGATTCCCACCATATTTTAGTGAACAGAGCCACCCACAAAAGATCAAAACTGCATCTTTAGAACGTTACATGGATTAATATTGTTACAACAACCTTTGGAAAAGTAAAATCAAGTGTGTCTTCATTCCATTTAACTCTTTTTTAATGGATTTCTTAAAGCAAGAAGAAGTACACTTATTTGCACTTGACAAGGTGCTCGCATCACACTTGTGTATCTTACTATACCTAACATACTGCATGTTTCCACATTACAATGAATGTGGAAAGACATTACTGAAGAAAACTTCCCTTGATTAGGATTCATTTTCCTAATACAAGGATTTCTAAAGACAGCTCTATTTTAGTTATGTAAAGCATGTAAAAAAGTGGCATGTGCTCAATCAAAACTGAATTTGAAATTAACCTGTCACTTTAGACACCACAATTTAAGAGGAAGGTTCAGATGAATATTTTTTCCAAGTCTCCACGCTGGAATTTAGTGGCTAATAGTCCACTAGGGCCTTACGTGACTTCAGAAGGAGGGAGAGAAAATTAAAGGAAAAAAAGAAATATACCTTCTGTTTATATTGTTAATAATTTGATAGTTCTATAAAATAGAAAAGAACTCAAGCCGTAATTTGAAAATGTTATGCATAAAGAACAAAGACAAATTCATTTTTATATATTTGCAGTTATAGTTTATAGGTATAAAAAAAAATCCATGGAAAATATATTCTTTGGGGAACTATACTCTGAACAATAACATAATACCTTCACAAAGGTAGTGGAATGTCTTGACTCATAATTTTCTGCAAAACTGTATATAATTAGCTGTGATTATAAATAAGAAAAATAGAATATTCAATAAATTATTATTTGTTCCTATTCCATAAACAAGCATAACAAACAATAGCATTGATTGCCTTAAAAATGCCCTTTTTTGAAAGCTTTAGAGATAAGACAGCAAAATTACACAATCCCATGTTTCCATTTAAAAAAAAATCAGCAATTAGAGTTTTCTACTTAAGACAAAGAAAAGGGTCAATATGTTCAAATCAGAAATTAAAAGGTTTTCATCTCTTAGCTGAGCCTCATGTTTCTAGATGCATGCACATAATGATACTAAAAAAATGACAATGGAACTTTAGAGAGCTATCGAGCTATGAAATGAAAAGCCTCATAAAGACATATGATTAACTTATAAACTTTTCCACTGATGCACTAAGAAATACATTTTCTTTTATTTCTGGTATTATAATCAAAATCATAATATAATGAAACACTCCTGAATGTTAACTCTATATCTAAAATACGGAACAGTCGTTTAACATATAGTCACAAATAGCAAAAGGTAGCATTCAATTTAGAGCTAAAAGTGATTATAGATGAACCTTATTCATTTCTTGTTCCTAAAAGCATTCAAACCAAGTTATCACAAACTTGAAAAAAAGAAATACTTGCTATGCCAAAACAGTTATGACATAATCACTGCAAATCGTATGAAAGTGTTTCAAATTGGTCAACAAATGGTGGCTAAATGACAATAGTTTAAAAGGTATGCTATCTGTAAAACATGATACACAATTATCAAAATATATTTTCCCCAACTCAAAAAAGCAGGTTACTTATTTACCAGGAATTATAACAAAAATTATAAAATTTAAAATTTGCTGTGTAAATTCCATTGTTGCATCGGCTGTCAAGGAGAAATAGGACTAATTTCTCTCCATATGAAATAGTTTAAAATTCTTTCCGGTGATTAAATGCCATTTAAGAAAAGTTATAAAATTACTTTATTCTAAATTTTAAAAATAATAAAGAATGTAAGTTTCTAAAAGTTGGTCTGAGACTTTAACAGTTCTTTGTGAAAGTCGACAGTCATTTACTGTCTACAATGAGCCAAGATTTAAGCTCCGTACATCAAATCATTAAACATTCTAAAGGCTTATCTGATAGAGCCATGAACATTGTACACTATTATTATACTAGTATTATTATTAAGATGAGTCAGCTGGGACCAAGAAAGGTATATCTAAGATCAAATAATTACTCTGAAGATGAAAGAATAAAGTAATGTAATCCATTTCCTTATAACAAGTTGACATGCTGAAATTAGGAAGAGATGTTTTCCTAATACTCTGAACAATCAATAGCTGAATGTTACATAAAAATCTGAAATATACTAAGTAATTAGAAGTAAAACTCTTGCTATAGTAAGAATACTGTGTGTCCTGCATATGGCAAGGGCTCAGTGAAGATGTTCATAGGGAATAGGAAATAAATGAATGAGGGGGTAATGAGAGAAAGGGGGAGAGAGGGCAGAAAAGAGCTAATTGGGCATGCTATGCCACGGCAGACTAGATTTTTACTGAGCCTTTTCTACGTCTGCAACTAGTTTCTCTTTCAGCCAAACCACAATTCTCCATTTGGTTTCTTTCAGCAACTTTAGAAGATAACTCTTTCTAAGTCACTAGGGTATTATTTCAATTACTACTTCATCAAAAGAGTTAATATAATTTCTTACTTACTCCCAGGGAGTAGTTTAAACAATGGGGGAATTTGCCCTAACATGCATGTTTTTTTCTATCTTAAGGTCAATAAAAGTAGAAGCTCTGTCCAAAGACATCCATTTCCTTGAGCAATTTGAAGCTGAAGTTATCACTATTTTATACATCTGTAAACATAGGTTTTTTAATACTGTTGCTTAAAATTTATTTTAATAACTGAAGGAAAACACTATTAAATTCAAAGAATGTTCCAAATAATCAACCCTTAAATTAAGGATACTCTCACAGGAGGAAGAAATAGGAAATGCATCACTGATTGGCTTGGGAGATGAAAGAGCTATTAATTTATTAATTTTCCTATCTTACCCAAATTGACAGATTAAAGGTTAAGAAATATTTAAAATGAAACAATGAAAAAGATAGCCTTAAATACGCTACTAATTATTTTCCAATTTGGATTTTTCTTTTATACGTTAAATTAGTCCCCATGTTATTTAAGAACATTATAAAGAAGAAACAATTGCAGTTGATAATTTTTCAGTTTAAGTAATCCTCCTTATCCAAGCTACTCAATATATCACTCTGTTTTTTCAGAGATTTATGAAGAAATAATTCACATATCATACATTCAGCCAATTCAATGTATACAATTCAATGATGTTAGTGTATTTACAGAGTTGTGCATTACCACAATCTAATTTTAGAATATATTTATCCCTTCTAAAAGAAACCCCACACCCATTAGCAGTCACTCTCCTCCCTATCCTGCAGAGGAAGGCAACCACTAATCTACTTTAGGTCTCTGCAATTTTTCCTATTCTGGTCAATTTCTATAAATGGAATTACATAGCATGTGGCCTTTTGTGACTGGCTTCTTTCACTTAGCATAATGATTTCAAGGTTCACCCACGTTGCAGCATGTATATGCACTTCACTTCCCATTAATACCAAATAATAACCCAGTGTAATCATACGCCACATTTTATTTATCTATTCACTGGCTGATGGACATTTGGGTTGCTTCCTTGTTTGAGCTATTATGAATAATGCAGCTGTGAACACCTGTGTACAAGTTTTTGTGTAGGCATATATTCATTCAATATATTTCTGATTGACACCTAAAAATAAAGACAACTTGCACTTATATTTCAAGAATATTATTATGTGATATATGATACTTTACCTCTGGGAAACAGCTGAGATATGGAAAAGCTTCCTGAAGACCCTACATTGACATCTGGTAACAGCACAAACAGCTGTATCCATGCGCATGTAAAACTAAAGTAATGGAAAGCATTAACATCTTGATTCCCTGACTTTGGCATATCAATCTAGATCCCAAATTCTGCATCTTAAAAACTAGTGGCTAAAATGTGTATTGAAATGTCAATTTGACTGCTTAATATTAAAAGAAACATTAACACAGCAACAGAACAATGTTGCATGTAGTATATACATATATATGTATCAATACAAAGTATGTTTGTCAACTTTATCATTTCCTTTCTTTATCTTAATTGTGTATGCATATTGCCTTTTGAAATAAAAACTAGTTTCCGGTTTTTGTTGTAATGATTTTAAATTAGATCAGTCCAGAATATAAATATTTTTTCTTTAACCCAGACCTTTCTCACCTTTCAAGAGTTTTCTCTTTCTCCTTGACCTCAAAATGTTTGCAGTTTTATAAGCTTTACAAACTAATTCTTATCCACAAGCCTGTGCCCATGTGATCCCTCATGCCCAGGTGCTGTTCCCTCCCTTTAATCTTCCTCTAAGAGTTGGTTCAGGTTCCACATCATCCAGGAATACATATAATCTGCCTTCTCTCCAATTCCCTCACTTGTCCATGCCATCCCCCTGAGATTTCTTTTGACACTTTTTCTCTACTGCCATAACCACCTTTACCTGTGTGCATGAAGATGCAAGTAAAATAAAACATGGGTAGAACACTTAACATGAGATCTACTCTCTTCTTAAAGTTTAAGTGTCTAATAGAGTATTGTTATCTATAGGCACTATGTTGTACAGTGTATCTCTAGAATCTATTCATCTTAATAAAATGAAACTTTGTAACTTGTATACAGTAAATATATGTAGTTTTCATATTAATTAGACCTGAATAAAGCTGTTAAAAAATAAAAAATAAAAGATGATTTATTATATATAATTGTGCCTATTATATATGTGGCTACACATATAAAAATGCACTTAATACATTTTTTTACCTACATGTTTATATATTCCATAGTAGATCCTTGAGGACAGAAACTGGTGCTTTACTTACTATTTTATCTCCAGCACCTGGAACAGTAGCTGACCACGGAGACACTCACAGTCTACTCGACTGGGGCTGATGGCTTGGATTCTCATCAGCTGTAATTTGGAGGAGGGAAGCATCAGAAACCCTGAACCTAAGGCTTCCAATTGCTTTACAATCAAATCTGTAGAGAGCTCTCATAGGACATTCAAATTTCACTAGGATAATGATTAAGAATATCCAAGAGAATGGGGTTATTGTTATATATGGGTTCTAATATGCTATATATATACACACACACATGTATATATAATGGGTTCTAATATGCTAAGCTCACTTTTATAACCTAAATTTGATTTTTTGATTGAAAATAAAGAAATAGAGTAGAAGAGGAAAAAGTCGGTCAGTACAGCCTTAGATTACAAACTCCAGAACACAAATCCACTGTTAGGCTTCTCAACAGAGCTCGAAGAGCTGTATCTTGCCAATATCTCAGGAGGTCATGTTATAATCATAGTCTCAGGAATGTAGCAAGATTGGATCTGAAGCCTACTGGCTTACAGTGCCCTGAACTAGAGCCTCTGTTATAACACACCTAAAACTAATCCTTGCAACATCGGCTTCATTAGTTTAGAGAATGTAGCCTTCAATGCCAAGCCAGCTAAAAACAAAATAAGTGTGCTACATAATTGGTAAGGCATCCTTAGGTTGTATCTAAGTTCCCAACTTGAGAAAATATTCATTCAACCAGGAAACAATTCCATAATTGCAGAAGGGCAAGCCAGGCCAATGACTGAAGCTGAGTACAAAGGAGTGACGACTCCATCAAAGGATTGTCAATGTACCATGGAAGAATAACGTCACTGATAGAATGATCCTTACTCAGTGTATAAAAACAATGGATTCACCTTCAATGGTACAGTGCCCTTTTAACATTTACAATTTAATTTATGTCACTGACAATAAAACTTCAGACTGTGCATGCCAGTTGAAGCAGTGGGAAAAGAAGAAGGTTAAGAGTCATAAATATATAGCTGATTAGGATTTCCAACTTCCCTGATTTTAAGGCACAGATTAAATAGCAAATCCTTCATGAAGGCAATTGTCTCTACTCTTTTTTTTTGAAAACACACAACTGAATTTTAGAGCAATTGCACTGTGTAGTGGACAGTAACAAAGAACAGTGCTGTTAACCTCATAAAATCATTTAAGAGTTACCTGAATTTATTTGTAAATTTATAATCCTTATGATAGCTTTTGATTAACTGAGTAAAAATGAGGTTCTGCAACATAGATTTGCAAATTCAAGTGCTGTGTCTATAGCTGTACCATGTATTGGTTTTCTTTAATGCCACAAAGCAAAAGCTATTCTTCATCTCCTATATAAGGAAAATTTATACATGAAGAAGATAGAAATACCCTGAAAATAAAAATTACATAGGCAAAACTTATTTGCATTGTTTTCTGTGCTAAACTCTTCTCATGAAGACTTGAACCCCATGAATCGGGAAACCACAATCTTTCAAAAGTGGAAAGCTATGTTACAGGGTAACGGAAGGCACTGGACCAAGAGATAAGACGTGAGTTCTGCTTCTTTCCGTGCAGCCAACTGTCCTTGACCTCAAGCAAGTTCTTTAACCTCTGTGAAACCTATGTTTTCTCCTTGGTGAATAAAGCTATTTGCACCTAGGCCATCTACCTCCAAATGAATGTGGACTAATAAACACCATGCTTTTCAACATCTTTTTAAAGTTTTATACTTTTTAAACTGCAAACTATTGTTTATACCATCAAAACACATTCGACCACAAAATATTAGCATAAGCATGCTGTGCCTCTGCAAATTATTTTAATGAAACGACCAGGTGAAAATATTCTTCACTGTTCAGAGAGGTAGGTGATGAAGTTATGAGGTAGAGCAGGCTCACGCACAACTGGGGGAGAGAATAGGTTTTTCTTCATTGTGTGGTCTCCTGTGATCTTACCTTTCCTGTTCAGTCGGACAGTCCTTCCCTTGCAGGAGCTCATACTTAAGCAGCCGTTTGGTTCCCTCTCACATCTGTTCTGTGTTCTCCAATATCCAAGGCCTGCAGTTTTCATGGCTTGGCTCTGGGGCCCCTTCGCCTCCAATCATTAAAGCTACTGCAGATGTGTGAGTCTCCACTATCCCATCATGCCTCTTGCATTCTCCACACTCTTACCACATAACTCTACTTAAATCTGGGTCCCTGAGGACCAGGTGTTTTGTTTTCAATATTGAATAAAATGATCTAATCTGACATTCAATCCACGCTATTAAACAAATGTAAGAAAGTTAAATGAGTTAATCTGCTCAAGAACTTAAATATTTCAACTTGACTTACACCTCCTTAATAACATTTCTTTATGGTGGGGAATTTTAGTAGTTGGGTAGTTGTGGCTATATCTTATATACATGTTCTAATCAAGGAAAATCTCCATCTACAAATCACATAGGATAAGTAGGTATTTAATCCACAGTTAGGCTTGGATTTGTGTATGTGTGTGTGCGTAAACTTAAAATTACAAGTAAAAAAATATCTTTTAGTCTCTAGATGCAAATTAATAAAATTCTGTTTAGGAAATTCCTTTTGAAAGATGTAATAGAATAATTTTAGACTTAATCTGATAACACAATTAATTAGGATAAGTTTATCTAATTTCAATTAATTTATTTTACAGATAAGAAAATTGCTGCAACTCAGTAGGTACTAACTCTAAAGATTCTACCATATAAATTCACATAAAATCCAACTCACTTCATATATCTATTTCCTCCTAAAAACTAAGCTCCGACTTCTTTACATTCTAAACAAGTAATTGCAGACTGCTCATCCATTATATCCAACCGCTCTCTCCCTGCACAGGATCCACCATGGTAATAGTTCTTTCATCAAAGCCTAATGGTTTGTTTCAAATAATCAAAGTTGTGTTTATATCACTGTCCTCAGGTGCAACCATTTTGTTTCCCAGAGAGCAGTATGGTACATGCTAATGTCACAAGTAATAAATCAAAGTAAGTACATTTGTTTTGCTACCTTAACCAGTCTATTCAGTGCCACTAACAAAAATACATGTTGGCATTTGCACTTATGTACTTTCTATTTGAGACCATCTAGTAATAAAGATTACCAAGAAAAAATACATTTGTAAAACAGATGGCTGTATGCAAGTCTGAGTTGTATGAGAAATTTCAGCAATAGATGACGGTTGCTGTGAATTAATTTGTAAGCTTTATCTAGGGAGACTGTAGGAATAGAGGAGTACTTCTGCTGTAAATGATCAATGATATGTCTTCTACTTCAAATAGAAAGAGGAAATCAAAATAGCTTACTCTCCTAAAATCACCATACATTTTAAGTGAATATATTCATTTACACTTTTACTATTGTAAATACTGGAAAGAAAGCAAGAATAAGAAACTCCTCTATAACACTGACAGATTCAGAAGAGGTCTGAGAAAATGAGATCAAATACATCTTACTTCTATATGTAAAATTCTTAAGGTAGTCAATGGAAGACAGAATAAAGTTACCGTAAGTTAGAATAAGAACTTGGTTACTATTGTCCTGACCATTTTCAGCTTTATTTTGCAGTGACATTCAGAGCTTTGTTGCAAAAGCCAAGGGAAGCTGTGAAAGTCATGCAAGCTGTGTTTTCTATATTCAAAAAGGAATGGAACCTGCTTCAACATTGATCATTTTCAGTTTCCAGTTCATGTAGCAGCACTTTTAGCAGCACTGGAAAAATTATAAGGAAAAGAGAGACAGTCAAAATCTGTCTACTCACCTACTTAAGCATACATAAATGAGGAAGAAACAAAGGGAAAGTGACAACTGAAAAATAAACTGAGATGAATTAAAGACCCACTATGTTCAACCGACCAGTCTAATATCCTTCGAGAGTCTGTATTCCCTTTCACATCCATCTTTGCTCAAGAAAGTAAATGAGAGCAAAACCACAGGGTCTGTGACTCCTAACAGGAAAAAGAAACAGACAAGGAAAACAGCCTGCAAAGGCCATCTTATGCCTAATAAAAAATGAAGAGCTGCAAACTCCATCTTATTTACCTTTGGGTTTTGAAACCGTAACGTAAAATAAACCCTTAGCAATACACCTCACTCTGTTTTTCTCCACTCTAAGTGATGGCTTCTTCACAGTCAAAATTGAGTCAACAGTTCAAGACTGATAGGACTTATCTCTAGATGTCGGCATGGTTCCAGAGGAGCAAACTGACAAAGCAAAGGTGGTAAGTTCGGGAATAAAATCCACTTAAATGGTTGGATGCCTGATTATGGTCCCAGAAATGCATAGAGATCAAATAGTGTTGAAGAAGAAGCTTAAGTACAAATGATAAAATGACTGAATAAAAGTTAAAACCTTCTTTTCACCACCACATGAAGTGCTGCTGTGGCAAATGAAGAAGCACGTATCATTTTTATCAAAGCTAGAGTTTTACTTTAAAATTTTGGCTAATTTTCCCAATGGCCCTTAATTAATTAGAACATAGATTCCTATTTTTTTCAAGATGAAATTGTTAGCTTTTCTCATGTCAAAATAAGTCACTTAAAATACTTAGTACCTACTTAGTTTCAGTTAAATTATATCATATACAAACTAAGAAATACAAGTTAGTATTGTAAAAAAAAATTGTAAAGAATACAAGAAACTAAAATATGCTAGTAATTTATCCCAGACTTGATATATATCTCCTATACATATTTTTATATAAATGCATGTTTTCTTTCATTAAACCATTCCTCCTTGAAGCCAATTCTAACATAACTTGTTATATTAGGTATTTTCCTTTTCATATTAGTATATATCTCTCTATATATATGCCACCAGAGAGTTACTCTTCTGATCCTGTGAAAGACCCCCTCGAAATGAAAGGCTTAATAATCTATCACCAGAATCATGATTAATTTTCTACCACCATGCTACATACTGGGATTACTCCCAAATGTTCAGTTTAATTTAAGTACTTTCTGATTCATGAACTGGAGGATAACATACAGCTATAAAAGGTAATCCAATCCTAACATGGCCTTAACCCCTATAATCTGCACTTCAATAGCAAAGAAACTGTATAGTTTTGAAACTGTAATCAAGAATTTTTTTTGCAAACACACACTGGAGCCGTCCTTTGCTCCCATCTCTTATTAGATTACAATAAAAAGACCATGCTCTCTTTATGGTGGGAACAGAGCGACCCTGGGGTGATTTATAATCTTGTGAAACCCTGTCCACACTGCTGACCAGACTTTTTTTGAGGTCACTATCTGTTTCTTCAACTGATGTCTTCCTGCTGTGACAACACTGTTGGAGAGCTGTCAGCACACAAGAATTTCTCAGGCTACGTATTGTCTTTGAACGCATTTCTTGTGTTATTTCTATTGAGAAGCATTTGCGTGCTTGGTGTTTAGACTGTAAAGAATCTTTCTGAGATTTTCTCATTAGTCTAAATCCCGACAAAAAGAAGACAACTAAATAGAAATAAATGAAGTGGATCTCTTACTGACAAAAGGGGAGATTATTTATTTCTTCTATATGTATAACATCTCTACTGAATACAAACAATAAGGCAGCGATTCATTTTTAAAATGGGACTATTGTTCTCCACAACAGTAAAATAATTTGACTCTAACGTGTTCGGTATTGTCAAAAGTAAGCATTAGCTGAAATGCCTGCGGATTACATAAACATAAAAAACAGTGTGCTTTGCTATTTTTCTTTAGTGTGAGAGGGAAGTAGTGGGAAAAGTTAAACTAAGAAAATGTTTTAACAGTAATGTTTGATAAAATGGTTTGCAATGGTTATTCTCAGAAAGCTGCTGTAGATGAGTAAAACAAATGTTCAATTTTCTCAAAAAGCAAACAAATATTTAAAAATCAAGTACATGCTAGCCAGATTTGGAACTAGCTAATTTTTTAATGTTATGACAGGAAAGGAACTTGTTCAAAGGGTAGATCTTGATTAATTTAGCTTCTCAAAATAAGACACCTTCCACTAATTGAAATTATAAAAATGTTAAAAAAAAGGCATGGGGTCCACCCTGTTAGTTTGAGTTGAATCAGTTCATTCTCCTGTTTTATTTATTCTCACTTTAATTGTATTTGAGTAAGTTAAACAGCAAAGTTAACACTAGATTACTTTGCTTTTATTAAATATCTACTACTGATTCTAAAAAGGGGAGAAATAAATGTTTCTGCATTTTAAAAAATTTTTTTGAGAGAAGACAATTTTACAAATTCCTTTTTTTCTTCTGAGAAAATGAAGCCCATATGGCTTCAGAAAGATATTAACAGAGAAGTTGTTCCCCTTCAGAAAGTTCCTTCCTTAGATCCACTTGAGTAGAAAGTCTTGAAAGCTACAAGAAAAGAAACTATTCTGTAGGGAAGAGCCAACCCTGATGTGAAAGGATCCCAGCGCATTGGATTCTTCTGTGGCACCTGGGCCAGCAAGCCTGGGACACATCAGCTGAGCGGTGCCTGCAGCAAGGGTCCTGGCCCCACTCAGTTACAGGTTCTGCGGCGGACATGGCCCACTCTCACTCAGCCAGAGAGCAGTATTATTTTGAGAGGCACATGAAAACCTTGAAGGTTCACACATTTTACTTTGTCTCCCTATGGTTAATTGAGAAAGACTCATTTACCTTCTACATATGGGAAGAAAATAAATGTAAACTGAAAATTATTTGAAAGTGTCCATATAAACCTCATTGTACATACCATCACTTGAAGTATAAGGAGTGTAGTGGAAAACAGCAATGTAGATAAACTAAACTATGAATTGCAAATGTATCATGTAATATCATGATGCCTTTTTAATATTAGGCAAATTTTAGAGCCCACAGCAGTTCTGGGATTTGGCTTTATAAGCCTTTGAGCTTTTGAGATTATGAAACTATTTAGTCATCTAAACTTTTGTAGGTAAGTGCAGTGGGAGACTTCATTTGAAGACCTTTGACATATCATGCAATTTTGGCTAGAGATGGCTTTCAGAAACTGAAGTAGGAAAATATTTTAATAGAAATTTTATTTGATACAATAATTGTAATCCTATTCTTGTCTAAAAGTTGCCATAGACAAGTAAAACTTAGGTTAATTTCCCCAATTAGCACATGATATTTAAAAATTAAGTCAACCCTAGCTCTTAGAGTTAGAACTAACTGGTCCTCATCATTTCATTCATCATTATAACCTATTTTGAAATGATGAGAAAATGTTTAACTTTATGAAAGTATGGAGAAATTGGTAGTCATAACAAATAAGTTAAACATTCCTTTGTTTCTGGCAGTAATCTACCATTTACCTTCTCTAAGGACTCTTTTAATAAAATGGACCCAAAAAAAATCAATTAAAATGGTGAAATGCCCCTTAGGATGAAGTTAGTTCAGCAGCCAGTGCATTTCTCAATAATCTCTTCATCTTATGCTGAAGTAATACACATTCGTGCCATGTTCTTAAGTACTATATTTTTCATAATGAGGCTGTTTAAACTGAGCACTGGAAAGAGAACGTGTGCTGATACAGCAAGTGTTATGATATAAAACTAGGGTTATGAGTGAATCACACACCAGAAATGGAAAACGTGATTAGAGGCAAAATGGATGATACAAGGTTCTCATATAACAAGCCAGTGAAGTAAACCAGCCTCAAAGACCCTGAATATCCACCTAATCTTCACTGTCTAGAGCTATTGTGCCCAAGAGCACCTCTAAGAATACTATAATGGGACATCGTTTCTGGAATCACTACCTATATAACAGAAAGTAGTCCCCAGAATGAAGTCAGAACTTGAAGAATTCAGCAATAATTCCACACACTTTTTTATGCCTCTGTTACCTCCCTACACCTCCCTCTAGCCTGTGTTTGACCCATTCTCTTGTGACCATCTTAGCATTTCAGTGACATAGGATTTTCTGAAGCTTTTAAAATGGGTTTACATTTTCAAAACTTGTGGCTCTAATATGATTCTGGGAAGAATACTCATTTGGGATTATAGAAATAATTAATGCTTTTTAAAATTTGACAATCAGAGAAGCAGCATAGATTTTGAAAGCTAAATAGGGAACAGAAATACTTGTTAGTGTTCTGCAAAGCCCAGCACTGTGTGTTTTTACCTCTGCTTTTTCTCCTCCTCTTCTTTTTCCACCTCTTCTTTCTCTTAGTGGTTGTCTATGCGCAGTGCAAGAACTTAACGTTGAGACTCTGCCTGGGAATTTGCTGGTCAGATGGAGCACAAGAAGACAGACCAAGCAAGCCTGCCAAAATCTTTCCCATTATTCCCCAACTCACTACCAAAAGTCATTCTTCTCCTAACACATTTGCAGGTGAAAACTGTGGCTAAAACTTGGGAAATGTTGGCTCAAATGGTCACCGTAGGACCAAAACAAACCAAAGGCAGCTATTTGAGAATAGTAACTACTACTCTATTCGAAAATAAACTGGCCTGTACTCTTCATAAATGAGATACCTAGAGCTTGCCAAGGCAAATGAAGGTGCTGTTTATTGAGACATACAGAAACACAACAAACAAAGCAAAAAGACTCCAAGAAGTAAACCAAAAAAACAGATGTCTTAAGAAGAAGTCTAAACTAAAATGAGCTTTCAATCAATTTTGGAACCACTGGCATTTATGAGAAACTCTATAGCCCTTATTCAAGCAAAAATAAAATACAAGGGTAAGAAGTCTGCTCTCCTGGCCTGCCTCCCAGGAAGGTCATTTTGTTTTGTCTATTCAAATTATCCCTGAGGTAACAATAATCTCATACTTTTTAACAGTTGCTCATCCCTAAGCTGCTGGCTAGAGCCTCTGTGTATTGGTGAAAGAAGCTGCCCTATAGCCCCAGGACTGCACATCCTATTTGCCTGGGATGGTCCCGGTTTTCACCTGTTGTCCCAACATAATTATTAATGCTGCCTCTGTTTATTTTTAAGAGTTTTCCAGTTTGCCCAATCAATTTTATGATTGCTTTACCTATGCCATCCTGGAAATGATGGATGATGTGATGCAAGTCAATATTTTAGCGAAGGAAATATCACACAAAAGAAGTTTATGTTAAAGCATAATAGACCAGCTTTCTAATATTCTACTAGAAGTGTTCTACTATCAATTAACATCATCTACACCTGGAAATTCCTCACTGTACTTAGGACATTTATATCTCTTAACACAGAACTAAATTTACCAACTTGAGAATTAAAACATTTCTATGAAACTCCAAATAAGGACAGAATCCTTGAAAACTCAGGCTGGAGTATTAGTAATTGTCTTACACTGTCTTAGTCAGTCCAAAGTATTCCAAATTACACATTTTATTTCTTTGTCTATAATGAAAAATTATGTACCATTGTAGAAAATCACTGACACTACATAATTTCTCTTCAGAAATAAGGCTCTGTCTGGTAGCCTTCGACAAATTCTATGTTTTCAAAAAACAAGGTTAAATATTAAATAAAAAATGAATACTAATGCTTATTGAGTACTTATTATGTCAGTCACCGTGTTTAGTGCTTAATGTGCATGATTTCATTTAGTACAAGACAGGTATTATTATCTCACTTTTAGAAATGAGTAAGTGAAAGCTTGTAGACTTTAAAGAACTTGCCTAAGATCACAGCACCAGCAATGGTAAAGACAAGCTTTTAAAAACCGAGTTTCATCTGTTGCATAGTACGCAACAGACTGTACCTCGGAATTGCAGTTAAATTTTTTATCTTTTCTTACTTTTATATAATGAAAAGCCTATTACACTATCTCTGACCCACACTTCCCTATTTTACTAAGCTGGAAATCAAAGTTGGAGAGAATGCAAAGAGAAATAGGCTTTGTTAAAATGCCTTTGAGCTGTCCACATCTCCTCCAAATATTGACTCAAACATCATTTTCTCAATGAAGCCTAACGCTTACCACTCTATTTAACATTGCAACTGTCCCATTACTCACATTCCAAACTTCCCTCATCCTGCTATACTTTTTATCATAAGTATGTCCTTAAAATTATATAAGGTGCTTCTTTATTACATTTGTAATTTGTTGGGTCTCTCTGTCCCCAACCTTAACCACTAGAATATAAACACCAAGAAAGCAGGCATTTTTTTTACCTTATATTAACTGGTATATTCAAAGCACCCAGAATGCCTGTCACATATCAAGTTCATAACAAATACACACTGAATAAATAGATCAAAGGTAGTTTTTCATTCGTGCACACACACACACATATGCACACATTATTTTGAGTTAGTTTGAGCAATAAAGGGAGAGCCATAATGTGAAATGCAGAGAGATCAAGAACAAAATGAATATGCACCTTTCTCTAGTGCCAAGTTTAAGTTAATATTTACTAAATATATTCCTTCATTTGGAATTTATTTTAAATGAAATCTGTGCATTGTGTAACTTTACAAATATGATAATATAGGAAAACCCTTTTCTTGAATACTTTTGTGTGGACCTACTATGAAATAGCTATTGGATTTCACCAACTTCAGGGGTAAAGATATATTTATACACATTCAGGGAAGGTATTGTTTACTCAGTTGTAAGGAAGCACTTCTAAAATATGTTTTCAAGCATTCTGTTGAAGTTAAGTGGTGAGTGTAACAAACAGCTGAGCTGGAAATTTGGGTAATTACTGTTCCCAGTAAACACTGCTCTCTCCCAAGTAGGTATAAAGTGTAGACGGTCAACATTGGTCAACCCTAAAATGAACTGAGCACACAAATGAAGAAAAGTAAACACTACTTTTATTTCCTCTCCAATCAAATCAAGAGTGACCTTAGCAGAGGAAAGGGAGGATGGCAGGCAAGATGCAGACGAGTCAGTATGAGATGTCTAAGAAGTGCCCACCTATAAAAGGCTAGAAGAGCTTAAACTTAAAAAACATGGGGATACTGCATTTAATTAATAGGAAGCAGAGACAACAGAAACAAACTCAAAAACTAAATACAAACAGGTATACTCATTCTGAGTGGATATTTTTGTTAATAGGGAGTCAATATTTGAAAGTTTGTGTGTGTAATTTCATTGCTTAATATGTAATTTTGGGGCAGTCTTTAGGAACTAAATTAGTGGAGGAATCGTAGCAAAAAAGTTCAGTAAGAACAAACTATTATTTCTTAAAAGATATCATTATTAGAGTTCTCTAGGTTGTTTTGATTATAATTATATTCCCTTATTGAACAAGGCATGCTGTGCATACAAAAACTCAACAAGTTAGTGAGGACTCTCCATGTAGACATTTACAGATAGAGACTCTAACCTTAGATTGGATATCTAAGATTAGATACACAGAATTATCAATGAAATGAAGATGTGGAAAAACCAAATTCTGCTTCAATTCCTTACAAAATCATGTCATCAAAAAGGTGCATTGTTGTTTATAAGCCATCTATGTGAAAATGTTGAATTAAAAAGTAATTCTGAAGGCATTTTAGTTTGTTAATGTTGAGACTGATTGACATTAGGTCAATCTCTTACTTTTTAAATAGTGTCATGATATTCAGTTGCTGTTCCTAATTGCTAACGTGGATTTTAAAGTACAATCCTTAACACTCGTTCTACCTTCTAACGCTGGATTAAATTTGTAGGGTCAGCCCATAAGCTCACCCTGCAAATTGAATCTGCTGCCTTCCATGGAGTCTACCTTTGTGGCTTGTAGCAGCTTTCCTACTAAAAGGTCAGCTGAGAGTTCAAGGTGAACTCCGTTAACAGAGTTTTCATTTTTAATCTATGGTATTTTTCAAGTTCTGGTACAGAATGTTCTCATCTTTTGACACTAGTTATTATCACAAGCTCAGAATCAACCACAATAAAGGTATTTCTTAGAGTTGCAATCATGACTCAGCAGCATAAAAAGACCTGCTCTCTGCAAAGTCTCTACCTTTGACTTCCATTTAACTTGAATAATTCATAATGGAAAAATAGTATTTGACCTCTGGGAATTGAGAATTTTTTTTTAAGTTGACATGTGGTTTGCAAAAACTTATCTGAAACCAGAAAACTATGTTTTCAAACACAAAGCAGCATTTTTCTTATTATAGAGAAATCATTAAAATGGTCAATTCATAGGGTAATTATCAAATCCTTCTGAAAATTCCATTTATTATAACCACAACCTACAGCTCCTAACTCTTACCTCAAAATATTTTCAAAAGTTCACACAAAATCTCTAGCTCCTATCTTGATTTTTCCTTTGAATCCCATATATATGTTTCCAACTCCCCCTTGATAATTCACAGGCATCTCGAGCTCAAAGCCGTCAAAATGGGATTACTTACATTCACCAAAAGCTTCTCCTCTTCATGGTCTTATGACTCACAACACTGTTCATCACACACTAGAGAGTTAATCTCAACTCCCTTCTCTTTCCCCAAACATCTCACCAAGTCTGTTTTAACTCTTTTCCCCCTCCCTCCGTTCCTACTATTGCTGCCTTAAACCAGAATCTTAATTATTTCAAACTGATTATTATAATAGTCTCTAACATGAAATGCTACTAATTCATTCTTCTGAGGGTCACAGAGTGATCTATCTAAAACACAAATCCAATCATATCATTCTTCCAATTAAGAAACTTGCAACAGAAAAATATCTGCTGCTGTTTTCTTATCATTGACTGTAATGTTCAGATTCCTTAATCACATCACACAGGGCCCTTTCTGAGCTTGCCAGTGTCTCTATTTGCAGTCCACTTTCTTGTCCTGATTAACAGATATATCCCAATCTCCAGTCAGGCCAATGTACAATCCCTGGGAAATATCATGGACCTTTTATTTCTTTAAATCATTTTTCTAGGCGTTTTTACACTTTTCTGCTTATTTTGCTTTACTTTCAGAAGTCTTAAATTCATTAATGTAGATGTATCCTTTGCTAAGACTACAAAATTAGGATAAAAAACAATGAAAGAAGCAAAATGAACAAAAGAAGAAAGACAAAATGAAAACTGAGCAAGGCAATAAAATATGTAAAAAGAACACAGGAAAGTTCTAAAGGCCATACCAGTATCTCAGCAGATAAATTTGATTTTAATTTTCTTCATGTTCATGTCTGTAAGCCTGGATTTCAAGAGAGAGATGATTTATGGACTTGGAGGGAGAGTTTATCACTTTTCTGCCTTAAAAAAAGAAAAAGAGCTTGTGTAAAATTAAGGGAAAACACCAAAAATTCTTAGCCTGTATCTAACTTATGGTGGCATAGTTGTGTACAGGCCCAAGGAAGTATTTTACAGTATGTTTTAGAAGCTTAAAAGAGTAACTTTAATAAGGAAGGCCTTCATTTTCCAGATTGTGGTAATATTTTATGAAACACAAAATACACAGATGCCATGAATCACAGAGTTTTAACAAGATTTTAAGGAAGAGTTTGTAAATATTGAAACATTTTATTTATTTATGTATTTACTTATTTATAATCTTCTAAGCCTACCTTTTATGTACTGCACTACTGTCCTCCCAGTTTTCTGACAGTATTAATAATTTAATATCTATCTACATGTAGGGTACAGTAGCTCAAAACAGAACTTTAAAACTATACCTCTACTTGTTGTCTAATGAGAAAGTAATTCCTTATTTAATTTTTATCTCTAGAAAAAAACAAAAGTTTAAGCTCTTGGTCTGCGATAGAATATGCCCATTTTTCTTAGTCCACTAGAAGGATTCTTGAGTAGCAGCACTTCTCACCATCAATGAACTGTGAAATGTAGGTGAAAATTAAGTTTAGTTACAGCTGCCAGCCTTGATGGTGGTGTCTCACTTAAACAAACATGTTTGTGACATTGGAGAAAAACAAGTATTGCTACGGAGTAGAACTGGACTATCTAGGAATGGGAAAACCAGTCTATCATTTTCTAAAGTCATTCATTGTACAACTGCAGCCAGGAAGTTAGATGCTGTGGCTTTTCTACTGACTGACTGGAGGCACTAACTCTTAGTCTTTCTTTCCCAAGTATGACCTGGAAAACAGGGAAAAGGAAAATGGCACAGGACATTTACTGAATCCCTACTAACCTCCATGTATTCCTACTAACCTCTATGTAGTTTAACTTAACATTTAACTTCATTTTTTGATCTCCCTTCCTTACATCCTCATCATGTTGGTTAGGTCTTGGGCGCCCTGACTGGCAAGTGAGAAAACTGAAGTTCACATGGATTTTTGCAACTGTGCTTAGTTAGGATAGAACGACAGGGTAGTATGATGTCAGCTCCTCGTTTAACACCCATTGCCTTGGGGAATTTATTTAACTTCTCCATAACTTAGTACCCTCCTCTGTAAAATGGAGAAAGGACTGTTGTGAGAATTAAATGAGATAAAAATGTACTCAGATTAGTGCCTGGAGTAAGTGCACAAAAGATAATACTGATAACAGAACAGAGAAAAGCGTTTCTTAGTACAAATGTTATGAAGGACACTGAGCTCAGTAAAGTCAAAAGTGGATCAAGAGCATGAATTCCAAGGAGAGCTGGAGATAAAATGGTAAACCATTGAAGGATTATGGGGTATTCTTTGTGGAGAGGAGAAAAAACAAACAAAACAGAGCAGGAGACACTTAAACACTCACCTGTGACTTAAAGTTTAAAATATTTCTCATGCAATTTACTCAGCAAAGTTGTTAACAGGCTAAAAAAATCATCTCCTAATCAAAAGGCATCTCTCTATTCTTCTGACTTGTTGAAGACATCTGGGGGTCCTGTCAGAGCCCTGGGTAACACGATCGGTGCTCAGGTGAGACACTGCTCATTTAAAGGGAATCTTAATTTTCAATAACATTTCGCAATGAGTGAACTGAAAGTGCTCCTATCATTCTAATATTGAAACTACAACACTATGAAAAATGTGTATGTCTTTTTTTTTTTTTACTGTCCTACATTACCTGCAAATGATTTAAAGTATAGTCATCATGTCCCCAGAATTCTGGTCAATTTTGGAGAACAACAGAACTCTAAATTCCAAATTTGCCAACCTACAATGAAATATACATTTCTTCAAGCAGCTTTTCTTGTTTATGAGACACATACAAGTGAGGATAAAAGTTCAGTTCAAATATTTTATTTACCAAGACCCAATTGTGGTACTCTTTGATGAAATAGTATATTGAACCAAAGAAAAATCACATGGACTGTGCATTGTATTAGAGTCATTTAAGAAGATACATTTATTTTGAAGGTTACAGGCAGCTTCACCCATTGCTTAAACCTAGTACATTTATTTCCAACAAACATGTAAATGAGCACACTATTTGCAAAGCTGTGGGACTGCTGCCCTAGGGAAGTCATAAGTGCAAAGAATCAAACACGTATGATAAAAAGGACAAACTAGACCCTTAAGACAGGGATATCTAGAGGAAGTGAAAGTGGCATTGCTTCCTTCAGCACATCCTTGTCTTTCCACAGAAGAATCCCTCACCTGCATCCTAGCACAGAAAGCTACAAAGGAAGGAGTAAAACTGAGGACTCCCAAGAGCATGAACAAACAGAATTTAAAACTGAGTAATTCTGGTATGCTTAAAATGATCATTTTAAGCAAAATTATTGAGGTTTTCCATGAATTGAACTTATTTCACATAAATTTAGTTTCAAATGGCATAGAGTTGTAAGTAAATAGTTCAAATCTCCAAGGCAGGGGTAGGAGGGTGACAATGGAAAAGTGCTGTAATTAGTCCATCAAGGGGCTCAGTTATGAATCAGCATCAATCTTTAGAAACATCAAGGCACATCACACTTCTTCAACTTTTATTTGTACATAAAATCTAAAACATATATTTCTATTCTTGCTTTAATTTCTTGGTCACAGCCAAAATGCTCTAAAACTAAGAATCTCATAAGAATATTTTAATGTAATTCAGTTATATGCAAACAAAATTTCTATAAGAAGTCACTTATACTTCTTATAATGGGTGTCTGTATGTGCCAGAAAGCACCTTAGAGTTTTAACAAGTATAGATGCAAGATAATACTCTATATTAATTCCAGGGAGGTGATTATTAGTTATCAGACATTAAATTCATTCAAGTTGTTTAAATTAATTGATGAGTTCAAACAGCCAAAACATCTCCTATCAGCAGGCATATCTATAGCTGCCCTTTGAACTGTGTAAAGCTGATCACAAATGTTTCAAAACTTTAGATACACAAAGGGGAAATGCAGCAAACGAAATCCACCTGGATTCCCCCTCCTCTGGTGAGTTTCAGCCATGAAATGTTTTTGTAGACAAATGCCAAGGAGAAAATCAATCAGATCCAATTTCAACAACCTACCAAATTTCACAATATAACAAGGGAGAAACAATGTGTGTTACATAATTTACAAAAATGTCAAGACATTGTCATAAATCTACAGACAAAGGCAGAACAAAAGTATTCTGAAATAGGGAACATTATATTATATTGATGAGTTCCCAAAATATTTGGCAGACACCAGAGTCTACGTTAAGATGCTTGAATGATTATCCCAAATGTATTTTCCTAACAGGAGACTACAGAAAATAATCATTTTGAGAACTTTGAGATGGTTGGTAGGGAATAGTTATAAACTATGTGTTAAGTGTAAGAAAATCTTAGAAATTTAACTATTATAATGCTCTAGCCAACTTAAAAAGAAATCAAAGATTCAATGATACTTGACTTAACAAAAAAGAAAAAGAAAAAATACCTAATTTAAATTTCTATAGAATCTCCTACTACATGGCAATTACTACAGATTTGGATGTCATTACTCCTCAAATAAAATGTTATCTCTTTTGTATATGCTATGGCTATGGTTCATCTTCTCTTGCTTTTTTTTCAAGATTTAACCACGAAATCTGTTATTCAAAACATTTCTGAAAGTTAAAACAAATTTAGTAAATATTTGTAAAAAGAGCTGGTAATTTTTTCAGAATTCACAAATTCTTCTTTTTAATTGTTATGACTTCACTGTTACTTCTTTAGAAAGAGGAGAAAAGTGTGAAGTCAAGAACCAAAATAGATTTTTCTTTACGCTCTTGTTTCTGGTAAAAGTTTAAAAACATAATTGGATGAGAACATTTAAGATGTAGTTTCTCAGCAACTTTGAAGTATATAATTGTACACTTTAAACTTATATAATGTAGTAGGTAGATTATATCTCAGTTTTTAAAAAGTCATGGGGAATTCTAAACTGATAACTCTTGAAAAGTAGCTTATCATTTCTGAAGTGCTTTCAAATCACTATTATCATATTCCTCTCCTCACTGCCTTCTTTTGACATAAATAGAAAAGTTATTTTCATCATCCCCATTTTACATTTGCTAATAGGGAGGTTCCAGATGACAAATCCAACATCTCCCAGATAGTAATTGATATAACCAGAACTTGAAATCAAGTTTCCTGATTGTTTTCATGATTCCAAATTGTCTGTAGATTAGCAGATCTCAAAACTACAGCTATTGTTGTAATGAAATACTTCTCTTGGATCATCATGACAATTTGTTTTTAAAATAACCTACTGTTTTTGTGGGGAAACCACTCCCCAAAATCACACTGCTGATAAAGTCTTCAAAATGGTGTTTTCATGTATCTGTTGAGAATTAAACTTTCTGGCTAACCTAATGAACAAACATGAACTAGAGAGGACAAAAATTCATCAGTTGGCTTGACAAGGTCACAACTGCCTTACTCGTCATAGCCATGCCTCTTAGATCTGAAAACGTTCATCTCAGCATTTGACAGCATATTAACAGTCTCAATATCGTGGACTGCTGTACAGTTTGCTACGGGCAAGAGACCATGCCTTTACACAAGCTGCTGGATCGATTGGTCTTTGGTAAAATCTTAGTTTAAGACTCTTTAAGGCACTGATTTACGCACAATTGATCTGATCAGCCATGCAATCAATGTGATTTATTAGTTAAGATAGCCAAAACCCTTTTTTCTCCTTTTTCATGCAGTAGTAATTCACTTAATTAGAGGTGGAATCATTATAGGAAGCAACTGAGAAATAAGAACTTGAACCTGCTGGCCTGTCTCCTTACTTCCCCCAGTGCATGGGTCTACCAAACAGTGGTAGCTGCACACTAAGGCCAAGCTGCTAGGCTCTATGTGCACACAGAAGCCAGAGTGCTCACGCCGTGGCTAGAGGGGGATGGAGCAGATTAAAGGGGATTCTAATATTCCCCCACTCTAAAACATTTCCAGAATGCAAACTCATTCGTTTAGTTTTTGGCATATATTTTTTTCTTTATTCAACTGCAGGAAGACAAATGACTTGTATTACTTGGTAACTGCAGTGTTTAACTAAACATAAGACCAACAATGTGTATAACAAGGCTTGGGAACCTACACTGTACATGTGGACACATGCACATAAGCACACACTTACACTTCCAAAGTTACACAAGAGCTGATTCTGAATAGCCCAGACAAGTTCACCTATGGACAAAATATGTATTTGAATTTGCCAAACACTTGTATTTTCTATAACATTTGGGTGGTGTCTACAACTTTCCTAGAGTAGAAGTGTTTCTTTCCTCTCTTAAAGCCTATTCCCCAACCAGTTCCTTTATCCTAAGTCTCTACTGATTACTAATTACCTCCTTAAAATTTATGAACAAACAGTTAAGAACAGGAAAGGACAGGGTAAGGTACGACCATTCCATGAGATGGTTCTACTTGAGAACCGAGTATTTATTCAACACCTCCACTGCCTTCCACTGCCTTCCATTCAATCTGCTGCTGAGAGCACAAAGCCAGGAACCATAACTCTAGAAGCCTTAACCACGCATTTCCCTTTGACATGCTAGAAATTCTGCACATCATAATGATTTCAGGGGATGTGCCCTGCAAATAGCTGCCCCCCATACCTTATCCTTTTTTAAAAGATCAACTCTCTGCCACTTCCCTCCCTTCCCCCCACCCACATTGTGGAGGCAATAAATGAATACACAATACTCTACAACTAAAGATTTGACAACCACACATTAGAATGATTATGCAGTACAAAAATGTTGAGGGCTAGTACATTATTTCAGTACATATGTGCTATGTAAATTGTGAATAGCTTTGATTTAAAAAACGTAGATTTACTTAAGCCCAGTTATATAATTTTGTACAAAAGTATACTACAAGTCATACTGTTGATTTACTCTGACAAACAACCCCTTTAGAGTGTGCTGAATGAAGGCACAGCTTTTAAGCTGAGCACTGTTTCAGTAAGACAAGCCTTAAAATAAAACAAAGAACAAGATAATCTGCAAATATATGAATCTTTTATAACTCTCTCAGGAGGTACAGCACCATTTGTCCTTATTCCTAAATCAGCAACGTCAAAATGCCATTAAATTTAGCTATTGAACTGACTCAAAAGCAATACAGTGTGTCCTTCTGTGTGTATTTGTGCTGTGTGTGTTGGTGTGTTTGTGATCACATATTCAAAAGCAGAAACCTTTACTGCAACGACCTCAGCTGAAAATGTTGCAACGTAAGAAGCATATCAGTAAGGGAAAATGTAATCTGGGGTCTGAAGTTATTTTCATTGGACCTTTGTTGTTAACTATCTTTAATGTCTCCTATTAATAGAATTTAGTGAGAGCAAACAGATTCTCCTGATTCCTGATTCAGGTTTTTATTTCAAGACTTTTGAAATTAGTGTTTTGATAATGACCTATTTATTCAGAGTTCAAGCTCCATGTTTCTAAAACATTTAAAACCTTACACTGTCAGTTATGTGACATTTGGCCTAATATAACAGAATTAGTAAAATTCAATCTAGATATGTCCAGTTCTCCAAATAAAAACTTTGCCTATGTTATTAATGGCTTAAAAATATTTTATTTTCATTGAGTTAACTGCATTTTCTTAACACCAGAATAAGACACTCCAGGGAAAATACTGAGCTGGTACATAGTGGCTTTCTGGTTATTGAAATCATTCACTCTTTGGACTTGCGAACCACAAAGCACCCACTGCTCAGCAAATCCCAGAATAGCACATGCCATGTCATGTCTTATTGCTTTAACATACTCCTCACATTCTTCCCTCCCAATATAGTTCAACAGGTCAATATTGAAGAGTATAGCAACAGTTGACATCATAGTCTATGGAATACTGTCCTGCCAGTAAGCACATGCTGTTACTATTTAAAGAATACAAATTCATCTTAACTTGTGACCACTTGGGATGAATATTTTAGTTTGAGACCCCAAATGTTCTTATAATATTGTCTCATTTAATTTTGTTCTTAAGTGGATATGTAGTCTAGTAAAATTCTCCATGGGTTCTGCACTGGTTTAAACTGTGAGTGTACAATCTCTGCCTGGTTAAACTACACATTTACATGATGACAGTACCAATGAGTGTGTTCCATCAGACATTCCTGGAAGCTGTCTGGCCAATAGCAGCAGTTTGAAATGGTTCCCTAATCACTGTTGAAATCACCAATAGTACTGTCTGTCCACACCATGACAGACAAAAGCTGAAATGTATTAAACATAGCAATCCATCATCCTGCAGATGGAAAGCAGGAGCCAGGCCAGTTCAGAGGCAGTGACTACCCGCTGCTTAACAAAGGCTGGAGTCCTAACAGTTCAGTCCCTCCCTAGCTCCTCACTACCACCCCTCCATTTAAGATGAATGAGTGTAATCAGTGAGGGAGAAAGCCTGCTGAGGACCTCAAATTCAAACATTGTTATATTAAAAGTACTGATTTTTCCCCCTAATCAGAACAGTTGCTTAAACACTTTTCTCCAAATATAAGGAGATGGGTATTTAAGTAAATGAATGAATGAAAAAATGAATGAACTGTATATTCAAGAAAGCATATCATTAGAAAATGCATTAGTAGACCATTAATTTGGAGAGCTAGCTTTGTAATGAAGCTATGATCTGAACTCAAGAGGAAGTTCTTTAAAAAGTCACTCAGTTAAGGGTAAGTTTACATTGGTTGAAGCAACTTAATAGTGATGTTCTCTTTGAATGACCAGGGGATTATTATTTTTAAATAAACACCAAATAAAAATGAAATGCTATTTGCTAAAGTTCAATTCACTTTGCATACTGGTTTCTAATAAGGGCATATGAGTCACAACATAGCCAAAGGGAGGGAAGAATCCTCAACTGCACCTAACAGCACATTAACAAAGTACAGAAACGAAAGACACTTTTCTTTGGATTTCAGCCTTGTCATTTCCAATTTTCTGCTCCTTGGACATGCTTGTATTCAAATTCTGGAACATCTATTCAGCATATCAATCCTAATTAGACAATCTGGGTCTGGAAAGGATGAGAGCTGGGTCATTTGCATAATTTAATCATAAATACTCAGTGATACATATTTCCAAATGCATTTGTACAATTATCTTTCCATCCTTGGGGCAATGGTATTAATATGATTAGGCAATATTTCTGGAAAAAACAGACAAGTATGCACTCTTTTTAACTGCAGCTTAGGGCGATATGAAAAATTAATTAATTTCTGAAGAAAATCAATTTCTCTACGTGACCACATTAGACATTGCTAAACCAAGACTCAGAAACCTCTCTCAATCACTACATTTTATCAGGCCCTTCTAAATTCTGATTAGTATGTGAACAATTCAATAGAAAAACTAGTAATGTATCAAAAGGCATCTAAATTTTGAAGAGATCTGTCTACTTTTCATTTTGAATCTACTAACCTGCTTTACTTTAATGGATTGTTACTTAGTCAATGAGAAGCCTGTGCTTCTGGTGTGAACTCATCTTGAGTGATCTTTTATTAATGTACATTAACCAATTTCAAGGACAATAGGATGAGGTTACTTTTGAAATGCTTTCTCAAGAATGGATTTATATTCATCTAAAATAATCTTCATTCACACGAGACTGTTTATTATGAAAAAATTGGATAAACCAAATTGCCCCAAAGAGTACCGTTGTTGGAAGAAAAACACTGTAACACACTTAGTAGAGATATAAGAACCCAGGTGGCTAATCTGATTTTTTTTAAAAAAGAGATTCGGCTTTGTATGTTGATTAGTACAAAAAAAGGCATCACGTTTGTGAGTTTAAATGCACTATTCTTTTCGTTTCAATCAAATAAAAAAGTAGAAATTACTGGATGCAAATATTCAATATTCATTAATTTGCATAAAGGTGCTTGAAAAAATTTTTGATTCTAACAAGCTCATTTTTCATGCGTTTTGTCTTTCATCCTAATCTAGCATCTGTCATTCCTTTTTGAAGTTATTATCGGCCCAATTCCCTCTTGGACATGGTTGCTGGGTGACCGGTATCTTAGCACCCACTTTGACAGGAACAGATGTGAATCTGATCAAGAGATTTCCCAAGAGTACCTGAAATCACAAACAACTTTTGTGAAAAACAAACAGCATCCCTGTCAGGGGCCCTTATTTAACCTCTTCCCCCAAAGAAAGGGCTACGAAGTTAACTGCAAATCAAATATACCATTTTAATTTTATTTCCTAAACTTGGAATAAAAGAACTAAAAATAAATTATATTTTCACACTGTTGAATTTGGGAAATCCAAACTAAATATTAAGAGCTCAGAAAACCAGTTTGCTCTGTATTTGGCTAGATTTTGTAAGTAACTCTCAGGTTAAAGTAGGTATATTTCATGCACAATTTCACTACATTTCTACAAAAAAGGAGGATCATTACAAGGATGATTTAGATATAAAGATATTTAAGAAGCTGAAATTAGTTCGGTGTCTGAAGACTTCCTATATTAAATGATATAGAATTCTGTGCAATATTCTGGATGACTCTACTTAAAGAGTTATCTAAAATATAAAAGTTCCATCTCTCCATTTATGCATTTTATAGCAGGATTTTTTAGGCGATATTTTTTTCTAGTTCATGTGGTATACCATCAATCATTATTGGAAATAGACCTGCAAAGTGCCACTGGAAGACAAAAAAGGCCATAGAAACTTTATATCATCACCATTACAAAAGAGAATAGGTTGCCTCTCCTGAGCTAGATTCTTTTTAAGAACAGCATAATGTGGTTAAGTCATGTGATTTACCTCCTTTCCTTCCTTCAAGCACAGTATGAGAAAGTGAAGAGCAATAGCCAAATTATATCACCAGGAAACTAGTTGGGGCAAACTTTTCAATTAAATGAGATACTTAATCAAATGTTGATATTTTATAAATATGGCTTCAAAGTGATATTAGGAAACATCCAAATAATTGATTTAATTTTTCAGCTTCATTCATGTGATATGTCAAGGCAAGGCAGAAAAAATATTACCTTATAGGGAAAGTAAGTTTCTGGAAATGTAACAGACAATAAAAAAGAGTAAATAGTGTATGTTTAAAACTCTAAATATTTTCTCCTTGATGATCTTTCACTTGTAATAGTAAGGAAAGTGGTACATCTTCCACTGGAAATTTCAATGTTTTCTCTATTCCAAGAATTGGCTGGTTATAACGATTCTTATTAGGAATTCTTATGTTTGGTGGTTATAGGGAAATAACCAATTATCCAAATGTTTTTTTCAATGTTAGGTGAAAAAAGAAGTGAAAGGTCTTTGAAATTCTCTTTCAGTTATAACTAGGAAAGGAACTTACTAATCTCAGTTCCAAAATGGAATCATGGAACTATTTAACCATCATAACTGTAATGGCATATGTTTGAGTGGTGGTATATATGTATGTGCATTGCTTTACCTTTCATAAAATGTTATATATATATAAGATTGAAAGAAAGTCATACTATATGGAGAAGTAAATTCTGTAATCTAATGATGGTCATATAATATTGTCATTTATAAAGAAAGAGATACAAACTGAATACATCTATATGTGATACAGCATTTTGACACAGAAATTAACCAAACTATAACATACCTAAATTCCTCTTCATTTTGAACATATTATTAACTTTAGTTTTCCAACTTAGACATAACTACATAGAATCCATCTAAAAGTAGCTTTCATATATCCAATTTATCAGTGACCATCTTTGTTATTATTAGTGGCAAAACCAGCCTTCTGGAAACCCTTTCAGGTGGTCCAATTTAAAATAAAATAAGAAATATAACCTTTTAAAATGTTAGTCTAAGAAAAATTAAAATACATTCATATGAAAACCTTTATTCTGAAGTGTTATCACAGGGAACAACTCCCTAAAAAATGTCTCCACCTGCTCAGGCTGACTCTTCCGTGAAGAGAAAGTAATAAAAAAGTGCAAAATAAGTGTTTTCATGTCCAATTAAACAAAACTTATGTTTAAACTCCTTGCACCTAGGATGTATACTTAAAATGTAGATATTTTGTTTTAAAAAGTAGCATCTTAATCCCATGTGAAAACTTGAATAACTGCAAATTTTAATGGCACTTTGGCTGAACTGTGAAATGTTATTCACGAATAATATATTTTAAATGTCCTAAGAATACCTAGTTACTAAATTTCGTAACCAAACAGGTGTTAACAGAAAGAAAAATCAAATTTGACCCAGAAGGCTCCAATATTAAGGTTTGAATTGGGATCAGTTCATTCCTTTCCCATGGGGTAAGTTGTATAAATGTAATTCTATGGTTTCATAAAAGCAGGTCAAGTTTCTATCCCTTGGGGTCTTCTGGCAATTTGAAGCATGGAAGCACTGTTGCTGGCTACAAGTTCAAATCTGCATGTACTGTCAATGGTGTGAAGAAAAAAATCAGTGAACAGTAGACATATATTCATCTCTGATTATAATACGCACTTGTCAGAGGGTTCTTAGAGGGTAAGAAGAAAGGTGTCAGAGCTCACAAGTCATAAAATATTTTGAAACCATTTTTACCTACTTATAATAGATATATATACCACATGATGCAAAAAGTAATGTGAACTAAATGTAAAGATGAACCTCTTACCAAATGTCATTTTACATTTATTATCTGCAAGTTTTTTTAAATTTCACAAGCTTTAGGTAAGGAACAATCTTTTAAGTAGCCACTGTTTTATGAGCTTCTTTCCCCTTTGCAGAAAAATACATGCATTCTTGAACTTTTATCAATGATGTAATGACTTAACAAATCCCATGGAATGATTGAGAAAGTAATTGATTTCAATTTAACTGGACCTCTACCAGGTGTTTTCAAAGACAATTACAATCCACTGCAAGAAGTGGTACTACACATCTCCTTATGTAGACCTGCAGATTAACCCATTGACCTCATTCCTAACTCATCTCATTGATGGCAAAGCTTTTAGAAGAACAATCATTTTTTTTAAGTTATGAAATTGTTTTCCTATTGCTAATCCACTGATTTTAGAGTACAGGCTTGCTTTAAAGTGCAAGAGCAATGAAATAAACCAATAAAAGAAAGGAAGCAATGACATCAAGCACGTCAAACATTAGTCAATAATGTACAGATTCTGTACCTAATAATATAATATCAATTGCACACAAATAAAATAATTTCTAGATATAAATATTTTTTATAGAGAATTAAAGGTCTAGGAAAATTCAGTTTGTAATCACTGCCCTACTGTATTTTAAAGTATTTATGTATAAATTACTTCTTTCACCTTAAAATTAATTTTAAATGTATTTTCTAAAGTCACTTTATAAAACAGACTCTGATTTTCCTGTGTTATTTTATATTTCAGTCAATTACAGAAAGTAAAATTAAAGCCAATTTTACTGGTAAGTTGTTTATCCTCTGGCCCTATCACCTACAAGTCTGTATGTGTGAGTATACATACACACAAATACATATATGTAAAAGCTTTTCCAACAAAGATATTATTACTTAAGGACAAATGCATAGACTACAAATGGGTTAAGGTTAATAAGCAAAAATATCCACCACAAAAATCTGTAAAATATTGATAAAAATATTACACTTGTTGCACACACAAGAATATCCATCCTAGTTTAAAATGTGTGACTGTTAATATGACAATTAAAAGTGGTCCAAATTATTCATTTAAAATCCAAAGGCACTGTTAAACTAGAAACTCAAGAAATCAGTATCATTTCCAAGAATAAAGCTAAAGAAAAATCAGGTATTTTATATATAAAATAGGAATTATTTTTCTTAAATCTATCAGTACATTTTAGCAGAGCTGTGATGAGTTCAGAGACTTTGCACCTTCAGTAATTTGTTCATACATAATCAAAATGCTTTTAAAATATAAGGCTATGAATAACATAGCCCATTTACTGTTGCTATTAATAGGATTTCAGGATACAATCACTTTAAGATTTTAACAAAATATTTCATCTGCTCGATATGTGAATTTATAATAAAGTATTCTTGATTAACATGCTTTAGGGATTGATTTTCATTACCTTTATTTAAGAAACAACCACTATCACTTAAATTGAATTATCAAGTATTTACTGCAATGCATCTATGTGCTTTCATGAATAATTCCCTTCCAACGAGTACCTCTTTTACCTGATGAATTTTGTTTGTCCTTGAAGAAAAGTATTTTCTCCTGTTGTAAGTGGAGGGTAATCTAATTATTTAGAAACATTAGATAACATATAAATTTTTTACACTGTAACTTTTTAATACTTTACCTCTCCATTCATTTACTCTAAAGGAAAACATTCCTCAACTCTTCAGTGTTACTAACCAAAACTAACCACTATATTTGTTGTCTATTTCAGTAAGGTTCTGAAAAATCATGCTTAAAAAGCATATCCAATTTTTTTTTTATCAAACATATATGCTATCTTGAAATCCACTGCAGGATTTTTATGTCTCCTTATATTAAATTACATTTAGATTCTCAAATCATAACAAATACTTTTGAATTCGTGCTAGAAACATGCAGTGTATTCCAGGTATTGTATTCGTTTTATACAATAATGTGCTTTAGATGCTTCATTTTTTTTAAATCATTTTTTTCTAAAACGTTTTTAAGCAGGTGTCTGTTCAGTGCATTGCTATGCTGCATAGGTTTAGATATTTCAGTATACTTATAAGCACAAAACTATCCTAAGATCATTTAAATAATGACATAGTGAGTGTTTCAGTTTAATACATTGTCTTTGACAACTTTCACTCAAGCTTCATACACTTAAATTTGCAAAAGATTCCCAGCTTGATATCCTGGATAAACTCCAAGCTCATTTGAGTCAGAAAGCAACAGGGCCACACCTTTCACAAAATTCAACCATTGGTCACTTCAATATTCAATTTAGAAAAATCCAAAGATGACTTTTTTTTGATGGGTGATTTAGAATTCTTTTATCCTATAAAGTAAATCCAAGTCAGATACACAAGACATTTAAAATGCATCTGGTTCAAGGTCTGTGATTTTGTATCAAGCAGTGATTTGGGTCATTTTCAATAGATTTTATATATCTATCTCTATCTCTGTATTTATCTATACATCTCAACACATGGTATCTCTCTATATGTGATATAGTTATATATAAATATATATATATATTTAAAATCAGGCATTTATCTGCTATTTTATTCAACTAAGTTTAATGCCATTATTAATTTGAAAAGCTATGAGCTTTCATTGATTGATTGGCTAAACTGATTAAATTATATTGGACAGAGAATTCTGTTCCTAGTCATTTGCACATTTACATATAAAGTTAATCATGAATTATAATAGACATATTCTTGAAATATCTTCAGAAACTTTCTCAGAGTAAATAGGTACATCAAAATAAAGTGACACACCAGTTAATCCAATATATAATTACTAGACCAAATACAAATATACTATCCTCAGTGATCTTGTTTTCCAGAGAAATAAACTAACCTCACTATTCTAATAAAGTCATTTCTGTTCTCGGACATATACTAAAAAGCACATGTCAGCAATTAAGCTATTTGAAAAGACAGACACTATTTTAAAAAATTACTTTTTGCTTGGAAATACTTCTAAAAAATTGAGAAAGTAAAGGAATTTGAAGACAATGTGGACTCACAGAGCCTCTGTTATGCCTGAGATACATGGAAATGTATCAATCAAAGCCTTTGATATTACACTTATCTAAGCCCCATTAGGTGAGCTTTTAATTCAAGGTCTTCATTAAAAAATAAATTATTGAACATAACCAAATATAATGGAAAAGAGATTTCTTAGCGCAGTCTCAAAGGCTGCAAATATAAATTAAATGTATTTTTAATGTATTCTCAACTAGAATTTTTAAGTTGCAGCATTTAGACAAGAGTGTGTGTGTGTGTGTGTGTGTGTGTGTGTGTGTGTGTAACTGACCAATCACAATGCAGTAACTCAGTAGTTAAGAAAATAGCACATGCTGGCAATGGAAAGCTCATTCCATTATTATAACAACTCAAAGATAAAATAATAAAACTATCTTAATTATACATTTAAACACCCAAATAGTTAACATCAACTTTTTTTTTACATTCCCTGTCCTTTCAAATGCATATAACTTGTGACTATTTTTTTTTCTTTTTTTCTGGTGAACAATTTTAAAATGAAGCCCTTGAAAGGTAAAACCAGGCAAAGTTTAACTCATTTTAAAGAATCAAGTAATGGAAACCTTAAAATCAGAATGTTTAATGAAATCCAAGACTTACCTGTACCTACTTAAAAGGCATACTTCAAACTAATTTCTTCAAAGATTCAAAAGGAGACAGACAGTTTACAAACTGTGAGTTTCATTTCTTTTTATATTTTGTAATACATGTGTTGTGTTGCTAATACAATGCAATTTAAATGATTATTTTACTTGATTAACAAATGCAATTGTATGAAACAATTCAGTAAAATAACTTTGAAAGATAAAATAATAATAATTGATAGTCAAAGCACACGTTGTTCCTAAAAATATGAACGACTTGGTTGAACATTAAGCTAATTTACAAAGCTACTTACATTCCAAAAACAGAACATCAAATGAGAAACAATAAGGCATATTATGTTTTCGTATGCTGGTGAATCACACATGGTAAATCACCACAGAGGAGAGTGATTTATGTTCAAATCCAGCCAAGACTTTAATCAATACTGGGTGTCACATCTCAGGAGGTTGGGGGAGGTAGTGAGGCAAAAAGAGAGTGGCTAATATTGGTCTCACTAATTTATATGCAACGTCTGTGAAATGTTGTAGATTTATAAAAAAGAGCAGATTTGGGCTAATAAAATGAAGATTTAAAAATTTTGTATGAAATGTACATACAAAAAAATTAGGTAAGAGAATTCTGTCCTACAATTTATTCAACATATTAGAAACTTCACAAAATAAATTTCATATGTGAAAATAAAATTAAGTGTATCAAAGTATTAACTAATAACCTGCGGAGTTCAGAAGGTAAACCATCTTCATAGTATGTACACTTTTTACAATAATGACTATATATTTATAGAAACAGACTCCAAAAAAAACAACAGGCTTGAAAGATATCCAAATAATTCAAGAATTTGTATTTTGCACAATAATTTGATTGAACAAGGTAAATCCTAGTTTAGAATATACTTAGATTTTATTTGTATATTAGTTATTAAACTATAATTTACTAGCACTTATAAAGTATACAGAAGTAAGTGGTGGAGCCAAACTTAGAACTTTCATATTCTAGGCCTTAGTCTTCTAATTATGCCATATTCTTTTTGAAATGTTATTAAATGAAACATTAGGCTTTATAGGAGTCATTAATCAACTATGATACAGAAATTTCAAAAGCATAGTCTCTCTTCATTTGAAGTAATTTTTAAATATCTCTGTACCAACTGTTGTAAATATCTCATAGAGGTGAATCTGTATTTGTGCTGAAACTTTCTGCATCAATGCATTAAGTGCGTAAGTCCGTGCCACTGAAAAGCATGCAATGGGGGAAATGTTCAATAAATATAGACTGGTTCAGTTTGCCATCTTTATTAAAACTTCTGACAAAAAAACAGAACCAAGAATTGGAAAGCATTTTATCTCAGTACTGGAATTGTACCCATACAGTACTACTAAACAGAAAGGACTTGGAAGGTCTTTCAATTTGCTGTCTATGAAGGATGAAGGGTATTGACTTTTAAGACAAAAGAATACTATTTGTGAATATGTGTATATGCAAATAAAATGTCTTATAAAACTAACGAATCTATTTAAGTTAAAAACTGCATAAATCTAGGGCTACCTAGGACCCCACACGCAGTCTGGTTTGAAAGATCCTAAGACAAAATAAAAAATTATCTTTTGGCAATTCTGAAAAAATAATCATTTTAGATAACAAATGAGAACAGAGTCACTTTTTGTTACCTGAAGTCACAGAAAATTGAATCCTTACCCAAATGTCCAAACAAGTGACTGACTCGTACAAACACAGACTTGACCGTGTACATAATTACTTTTCTTTTGTTGTTGTTGTTTAATGGTTACCAGTTAATTAAGTGACCTCTGTGCACTAGCCAAGTTCATGCAACTAATGTTTAGCTTAAAAATAATAATTGGAGGAAGCTGATCAAGGTCAGACTTTGCCCTTTGACAACTTTTAAATCTATTTCCTTACATTTTCTTTCATGTGTTGAGACCCTTATTTTTAGCTTTCCTATCAAGCAGGTGATAGTCTCTGTTTCATCTCCTTGTGGTAATGACAGATGGCTTCAACATTTATTCTAGTTTTCATAGACAGCATACTGATGCAATAGCCCCAAGCACATTAAATCCACCCTAAGGTTTGTCACTAACTTACCGAGCTACTTTGAGCAAGTTTATAACCTTTCTTTCAACATCATTTTGGTTCCTCAGATTCTGTTATCTAAATACTGTTAAAAGACATAATTAGATAGATGTTCTGTAAAAAGCTGACAGTGCTAAGATGAGGTTTCTTGCACACTGCGTATATATTATTTTATATAGTTTGTCATTTTGCCCACTTTCTCTCATCCTCTGCATAAATTATTCCTTTAGATTGTCTGTTAAGTAGCCAGAGGAGAAAGAAATCAGAATGAAAGAAATCAATATACCTACGTGAATGAAAAAGGATCTTAATAGCAAGGCATAAACTGAACTTGAATGGAAAAAGTAACTTTAGTTTTATAAATTCAAGATGCACAATATTTTAGGCATTGCTTCCAAAGAGAAATAAGACAACACTTGTAATTGCTATTAAAAAATAATAATGCAATACAATGAAAACAGTAGATTTTGGTGAGAGGGAGTTCAATTACAAGTTTTCTGTTTTTTTACTCAATGGCAGGCTTAGGAAAACCTAGGTAGAGAATATCTGCAACTACACATCTAAGGTTAATGACTACAGTATTTGAGTGTATTTTGGTTGAGCAAGCCTTGCAGTTGACAAAAGATCAAAATGCAAGAGTAAATCAACAAACTTACCATGTTTAACTTAAAAATAACCTGAAAGAGAGTTTTGGAATGCCACATTTTATTGTAGAGTATAAAGACCAGGTGATTGAGCTATAGCTTATTGATGAAATATTTTTGGAGGGATAAACAGTTCTACTGGATTTAACTTATCTTGGCTCTGAAAGTTTAAAATTCCAGAACTTTTGTTAACCTCAGGGGGAAAAAAATACTTAGAAAATTTTTGTCAATAACTCTCAGAATATTCTCCAACATACGGGAGTCCTCAATTCCACAGTCTAATCAAAATTTCAACAACAAATTGCAGGCATTCAAATAAGTTCTCTCTAGAAATATTTTTGGTGTGTTATGTTAAACGGTCATTAATTATCTAGGACAATGTGCTGAAAGAAACACATCAAGAGTCAATGAAGAGCAGAGTAGTTTGATTACTAAAGAGAAAAACATGGCATTTCACCAATTTACTGGAGAGGTAGTCAATTTACAAAATCGGATCTGAACTGACTTCAAATTTCAACTAGAATTCTTCATAACAGCTCCATAACAATTTTCTGCACTGATTCTAAAATCTTAACAATAGATTTTTGGCAAAAACTTTATCTTCTGGACGTCCAAGGACTCCAATTATCTCCCTAAATGACATTTAGTTATCAAGATTCCCCCTCGATCTTTACTGCCACCTGTCCATACTTTTAGGCACGCGAGCACGTACACACATGCGAGCGCTCTCAACATTCACCCCAAAATAGTAAAATGAAGGTTCAAAACCCAGACACACACCCATGCCCCCAGGCCAAGAATGGCCAATAAACACAGAAAAAGAGTTTGTGGCTAGGTCAGGATAGAACAGTTGCTGGGGTTAGAGTTCAAGTCTTTTTTGTCTTAAAGCCTTCCGGGTGCACTAGCCAGAAAGAAGCCTTCTTCCAAGGAAGAAACGGCCAGGGGCTTATTCACTCCGATTTCCTTATGATGTCATGCTATCCCTCTTTCCTTCCCGTCTCAGCTTCCCTAGCTCCAATAGGGGCACAACCCTAAAAGAGTAAAACTCGTTCCTTTTCTGGGTCTTCCAACTTATTTGGAGGGTTTCGAAATCTCCGCGCAAATTTTGCGCGCAGTTTCCACGCGCCGGTTTCTGGTCTCCAACTTTCCCCACTCGCTTTCTCACGGCATCTCTGAACTTTTCCCACTGCAGCGAACAGTGGGACAAGGAGGAACTGCGAAAGCGGGTGGACTGAGCACTTCTACCCCGAAACTGACAAGTTACCCCACTCCCGCCCCCTCTCGGTAGATCCTCCCCTAGTGAGCATTCATTAGCATAAAACTAGTCGGGTCCGACACCGCGTCCCCAGGCTAACAGCGTCCGCGCGCTTTGCCCCGCGGGGGAAGCCACGGCACCGGATGTCCAGGTCAGCATAGCATCCCAATTGCAAAGCTTGCACCTGCTCAGCGTGAGCTACTAACCTTAAAAAAAAGGAAGGAAAGAAAAGGGGGAAAAAACAGTTTGGAAAGAGAGAAACAGCGAAGCGCTTCGGGTCTTCCTTCCCATCTCTCCAGTTCAGCTTCCAAGAATGTCAGGCACCTGGTCACCTCTCTTCCTACAGAAGGAAACCTGCTGGTGCCCTCGCGTCGGCCCGGGGCAAACGCACCCCTTTATCGCCTTTGCACACTCCCGCGCACTTGCGGACACACGCACACATGCGCGCACTCGCAGACCCCTCCCTTCGGTGGGCTTTCCCCCCGGCCTCGGGACTGACTCGCCGCGGGTCCCCCGGGATTGCCCCGGGACTCCCACCCGACCTGCCGGCGGCCCACTCCCGCGGTTTCCCTGCAGGCCCTCACCGGAGCGCGGCTGTCCGGCGGGGTCACGCCCCCTCCTCTCGCTCGCCTCAGCGCCGCTGACCAGCCGGGCGGGTGGCCCGAGTCCGAGGGAGCGCACACCGGGCGGCCGCGGCCAGGAAGGGGGCTGTGGCCCCTGGGCCGGCCGTCCTCCTCCTGCCCGCCCCTACGCCCTGAGGGCTGGGGGCGCCGTTCTCAGACGGCCGGCGCGGCAGGGGAGCAGGCGGAGACGGTCGGGGAGCGGGAGATGGTCGGGTAGGGGGACGGCAGGGAGAAGGACGAGGACAGGGATGAGGTGACGGTCGGGTAGGGGGAAGAACGGCGCCCGGAGCGGAGCGAGGGGAGGGCGAGGCCGCGGGCGCGGGGCCGCCCCGCTCGGTACCTGGCGTTGGTGCAGTCGTTGTAGAGGGTCTCGAAGTCCCGCCGGGAGATGAGCTTGCAGCGGTTCACCCCGGGCTGGATGGCGCCCAGCCCCCGCAGGATGCGGACCTGCTCCACGTTGCACACCACTGGCGTGATCTCCAGCCGCTTCAGCTTGGTGTAGACCGTGTGCAAGCCCCCCACCAAGTGCTTGAGGAACAGGTCGAAGGCCTGGGGCAGGCAGATGAGCTCGCAGCCCTCCACCGTGAAGGAGGCCACCTTGGCGCCCCTCAGGTCCACCATCTTGCACTCGTTGTTCTGGGGCGTGTTTTCCACGGGGGACGGCGTCGAGTACACGGGCTTCCCGGGGAGGGGGCCGCCGCCGCTGCTGCTGCCGGTGCTGCCGGTGCTGCTGCCCGAGCTGCTGCTGCTACTGCTGCTGCTGCTGCTGCTGGCGCTGCTGCCGCCGCCGCCGCCGCCGCCGCCGGCGTTGGTGGGGGTGCTGGAGGCGCCGCCGCCGAGGCCGCCGCTCGCGGCCGCCAGGCTGGGGTTGCCGCCGCCGCCGCCGTTGCCCGAGCCGCTGCCGCCGGAGGGGACTGAGGCCGCCGGAGCGACGGGCTCCGGCCGGAACAGAGTTGGCCCCGAGGACGCCGGCGGCCCGACGGACGAAGCCGGAGACGAGGTCGCCGAGGAGGTGGCGGTGGCGGTGGCGGCGCCGGAGGAGGACGCGGACGTGCAGACCGGGGGCTGCGGGGGCACCAGCGGGGCCGGAGGGATCAGAGCCGCCGGCACCGCCATGGCCACATATAAGGGGGCGCGAGGAGAGGCGACGGAAAGTTGCCGCACGCCCCGTGGAGGGGAAGGGGAGAAGGGGGAGAGCCGGGGGCGACCACGCGCCGGCGGGACCCGGGGCGCGAGAGGGCGCGGGACGGAGCGCACAGAGTCCCGCGGGCGGGCGCGAGTCCTCCGGGGCCGGGCGGGGCGGCTGCCGTCGGGCGGCCCCGCTCTAGCGCGGAGGGGAGCGCGGCGGGGAGCGGGGCGGGCGGACGCGGGCTCTCCCCGGCAAGCACATGGATCAAAGACTGAGAGGGGAATGACAGGGAGAAAACGAGCTGAAAAGTGCAGGCTGCCGGCTGGACGAGTTGTTGTTGTCACACGGTGCAGAGGGGAGGAGCTCCGGAAACTTGAAATACCCTTTGAAGCCGCAAAAACCTCACTCACTAGTATTAACCCAAATTATCCAACCAGGAACTGGGAGCAGAGACTCGGAGAGCGCAGGACGCAGAGGGACCGCGAGTGCGCGGAGAGGGGCGGGAGGGGGCGCTGGGAGGGATTGGAGGGACGGGGAGACGAGCCGGGGGCGCAGAAGTGCCGATCGGAGAGGGAGAGGGCGGGCATCGCTGCTCCACCACCGTTAGGTTGCATGTGTAATATTCCGTTTCGTCCGCGACCACCCGTAATTTTATCCAAAACGTTTTGAGCAACTGTCCGCCAACTTACAGAGCAGCCAGAGCGCTCCCACCTCTCCTTCAAGGATTTAGGATGTATCTCCGCTCGTTTTTGCCCTGAGATGTAAATGAAACTCATCCCCGCATTTCATGATTATTAAATTATTTTGAGGGAAATTCACATGTAAGCAAACTTTGTTTCACGCACCTGATTGTTTTTTATTCACCTATTAAATTATTTATTTGTGTAAAGATAGTGAAAATTCCAGGACAGTTTTCAAATTATGGGGTGGGGGGGAGTCAGCCTGCAGTCACCTAAGAATAATGGAATGCTTTGTATTCGATTCATTATTTTCTAATAGATTATGAAAAGAAATGGTTGCCGTGTTGTGGATCGTTCGGAATAACTTCACTTTCTCCCCAAAGGCAGGTCAGAAATGCCTATACCTAGAGACTTTGAAGAGATCAGGCATCTTTGAAGATTAAAAAGTGGAAAACGAGAAAACACTGATTTTTCTTACCTTAAACTCTATTATTAATTCACCTGTCTTGCACAGAAACCAACTATCCTCATGCCCTTTAGACCCAAGACTAGTTGCTCATGTGCTATATGAATAACACGATATATTTTTTTTCCTATTTGAAAACTATCAGTGTATTTGGGCATAGCCTATTGCGGTTTATCAGTGAAAATGTGTTTTATAAATAATGAAAAAAAACAAAAACAAAGCTCACTAGTTGACTTGTAAAGGCTGAAAAAGTAGTTTTGCTTAAAAAACATTAGGCTGATTTTAGACTGCTTGCTTTCCTCTCTCCTTTTCTTCCCTTTTTGAACTTGTTGCATGGCGGTATTTATTCAAGGATTTTTGCCCAACATATTATTTGAGCTTATGTCAGGCCTGTTCTCTGTTTTTATCTCTAGGAACCTTAAATAATTAGGCTTTAAACCTGTCTACACATGTTCATTACTTCACAAGATGAAAACAATGCTTGAGCATTTGACAGATTTTAAAAATAAACTATTAGTATCAGGTTCACAGTGTTGGGAAATATCATAATGAAATTCCTGTCGTTTTTGGTGTTGAAATTATTATCACATTTCTCTATCATTTTAATTCTTTAAACTTTTTGAAGTTTTGTGTCAAGAGTTGCAGGAAATACCTACAAAGAAATATGGCACTACTGACTAATTTGACTAAATTTATGCTAAACTTTTTGGGGCACAGCAATTATTCCAGGAGTCCTAAGGATTCAGAAAAGTGATTATTGCCAAAAAGTAGATAAACTTCTACAAAGATAGCTAGTTTACCCAGTTGTTTTGCCTAATTAGCCAATTTAACATATTCAGAAATAACATATATTAACTTTTCGCTCCTCATATCTCTCCTCAGTTAAAAATAGGGATTCCATATTTATCACATACATCAAAACACTTCAAGTGTTTACTCATGTTTTGGAAAATACTTCTTTAAAACGCCAAATTACTTACTATGTTAATGAGTGGAGACGAGGAATAAGATAGATACTAAGCCCTGAAATGCTTATTTTATTTTGGAATTGCAAGCACCAGTTTAATAAACGGTGTTATAGTTTAAAATGCAAAACTACATTTTCTTCAGTTAAAACTCTAGACCTGTAAGTGGAGAAAATTGGAATTAAGTGCCAGAAATCTGCCTGTACCATTCTCATTTCTCACATTTCCTTTAACTGTCACTCACCCAATACCTGCCACATTCGGAAGCCACAGACAGGAAGTAATAATAGCTGACCAAGCCATAATCCCACCCAGCTTGGAAGCAAAAACTCCAAATTTTCTGCAGAGAAACCTGCACCTCCCAGCACGTTCTCCATTCAGTAGCAGAGCTGGGGGCGTTCGCCCCGACCTAAATGGGAGCTTTTGCTCCCTTACCCCCAACTCGGGTCTCTAAACCCTTTCTAGGAACTACCACTAACCCTTTATCAAACAATAGGACTGGACAAATAGTACACTGTAAATTAAAATACATAGGGGAAAAAAGCCTCCAAAATTTTAGGATTTCTTTGTTTTTTGAGAAATGTTTCTGATTAAGGCAAATAGTATTTAACTGCAGTAAATAAATCAACTCTGCTGAGATTTCACTCCTTCCACTGCATCTTTAGCTTTCAAAGCTTTTGTCTTGTTTGTTTATTGTTTTACATCTTTGGTTGTTTCAGGTCCTCTCCTTCCATCACATCTTCTCCAACCTGCACTCAATTTGCATAAGCAAAACTCAAAGTACTGTAACTGATATTAGAAAATTCTCCCTGTGTTTTGTGAAGATGTATTGTGCTGAAATCAATAAGACTGTTTAAAATTCAAAGACCTGCAAATCGTTCTGTTTGTCCTTTGATAGGGCCTGTGCTGATTAAAATGCTACCAAGGAAGCTTAATTGCTGCACTAATTAAGAAGTCTTTAATTTCTTTCCTAGGATATCGTTTGAAGCTGAGCTTGTACCAGTTCAGGGAAGGTATTTTCTTCCCTCCCTCTACCCCCTCCTGGCTCCTCCCCTCCCCTCCCCTCCCCTCCCCCATCCCCCCTCCTCCTCCGGTTCCCCCGACGATATCCCTGTGAATGGGAATTAATGGAGAGAATGGTCTCAGGTCTCACCATCTATTACTTAACAAAAATCGGCGCAGGATACAGAGTTCGGTGCAGTAAGAAATGCAGTTTTGAGAGGAGCTTTAAGGTTGCAGGAAACAGTAAGAAATACAGAGTAACTGTAGCAGCTAAAGTTCCGGTGAATACCTGGATGACAACAGGCACTTTAGCTCGATGATGAGGGCATCCTATTTGTTTAAAAGGGGAAGTGACAAGGAAATGCTTCTATTGAAACAGGGAAACATAAAAATGTACTTGCAAAACCTGTGGTTTAAAAGAAGAATAGATCTATAGAAAGGAGGTCTTATAGTTGGAATTTGGTAAGTATCATTTATTTTATGAGTATAAAATCATGAATTCTACGGGGATTTGGTTTTGACCCTTTTTATAACCCCGGGTGGCATAAGCACTGTATTACATCCATTCCATCCTTATCCACTGACCTATTTTATTCACTGATTTCTCAAGTGGGGAAACTCACTAAATGATTTCACTAAGCTTTCTCTGTAATCAATAGTCATTTGTTAGGTTTATTCATGCTGTATTATAATTCTGGTAAATGACTGCAAAGCAGAACATTGTAAGAAAGATATAAATATTGACAAAGCCAGTATAAGTCATGTCTTTAAATCTTCAGAGTTTTAATATAACAACTGATACAGTTATTTGAAAGAAAAAGAATGAAAATGAATATTTCATAGAATATAAAAAAACAAAAATGATTGAGTAATGTAAAGACAATAGGTATCTTAATGTTTTTCTTGAATTTCTCAAAATTTCCTGAAAGCTTTGAGTATCCTCTTTTTATAGCATCACCAAATGAAACAGAAACAACTTGGGCATAGGCAGGAAGGGCAACAAGAAAAGGTTCATTACAATTTTATTCTTTAATTTTTTTCCCCAAGTTTTATTAGAAACGTGCACAGAAAAATACAGATGTATAGTTCAGCTATATGCTGAATTCCTTTCAGTGACAGGACAAGGAGATAACATGCTTAATAGATTCAAAGGGAGATTTACCATTCCAGGCACGACGTCACTCTAATTATGTTTACTCTAATTGAAAGCAAGGTTTTTTGGAATCTGAAATTACTTTTAGAATTTTTTTTTTTAAATAATGCAAGTGGATCAAATGTTGATCACAAGCAGTTCAATCTTTCAAAATGTATTGGAAAATTAAATGAAAAGTGGAGTTTGGTACAAACAATGCCCCAGGGCAAAAAACAACTAACACTAGATTTTCCAGTCCAGCCATAACACAAATCAATTTGAGCACACTTCTATGGCCAGACTGCCAGATTGTTATGACTACTAATTCACTCAATCAAAGAGTGCATTAGCACACCCGGCACAAATAGCTTTAACAATAGAGTGCACTTCTGAACAATTCTAAGATATATCACAATGGAGAAGTAAAGAGGAAGATCATTTTTACATCTGCATATTTACTAATGGACTTACTTCCTACCAGGAAAAAAAAAAAGACAGATAAACTTCAGGCAAAGGCTTACTAAAGAGTTATCCAAGTTTGGCAAATCTAGAAAGATATCAGGGTACCAGTAGTTCAGTGACTTTGTTAAACATTTCTCAGGAGAGAGTCCAAAATTGATGTTTGCACTTCAGTAGTAAATCATTGAATATGGAGAAATTATGCCAAGTAACTCTCTCAAGCCTTTTTAACTCAGACACAGGGTCTCACCAATCAGCTCAGCAGATAATCCTCCACTGCCTTAAGCAGAGACTTCTCTGCTTGTACACTTCCTGTCTCTGCCCTTCCACTTAGGATTCCAACTTCTGACTTTTAGTGACTCTCTCATCCACAGTCTCCCTCTCTTTCCCAATACCTTGCCTTTCCTCAAGAACAAGGAATAAGACTTGTGTCTCACTCATACATCCTCTAATCAGACACAGAGAGTATGGCGAAAAACTACCCACAGGTCAGAAGGTGGGGAGCTGAAGGCTGAACACACTATAACTTGAAGCACTCAAACTTTATGTTTCAAACTTCCATTCTTAACAAAGAAGTGGTTAAAATGGTTATAAATAACTTTGAGTTGTTTTACAGCATGAAAATGCATGGACTGTGTATATGCTCACTGAATACATACACTAAGTATATACTCACATTCATGTTTATGTAAATCTCAGAGCCAAATGGCACAATTTTGTCACCATGGTTCCTCCCTCCCTAACCTTCTATCCTCTACCCCCTTTTCTTTTGATTTAGAATGGATGGAAGATGTGGCCGAAAATAATTTGCTGGTTATAGGTATTTTAAGAAATCTTTAAACCCATGTCAGGGGAGAGAGGGTAGTGGCAAAGAGTAGAATAGTTACAAAGAAAAAGTCATCATAGAATTGTTTTTTCTGACTCCAAACTGTATCATGTCTATGATAAGCTGTCAGCTCTCTGTGATAATTGAGTTATACTTACCCACCTCTACTTACTTCCCATAAGTCCCCTAATGCCATCTATGGACTGGTGTTGTACCCAAATATTTGATGAAAATAAACACATTTTTGTTTTTGATTCTAAGATCATTTCAGAGTTGGACTATAAAACAAGTAGCAACAAGAATAATATAAATGGCGATTATTTCCCTTCATCTCTTAAATCGGGACATTGTGAGAGGAATAGCAGGCTGGTTTGAAGTAAGGTCAAAAAGTCAGGCAGATATTTAAATCCCTAGATTTCTAATAAATATTCTACTTTTGATTGCACCTTTTCATATATGGCATTTTCTAACTGTCATACTTCTTTCTCTTTAAATAACCCAAACTCATTTTTCTCTTACAGAAGATCAGCATTAAGACTTAAGAACTACTTAAAGGGTACATAGTTGGGAATTGGGGGTTGGAAGAAGTCTTATGTAGTATAAGACTGATGTTTAATATTAAAACAAATTATTGTATAATATTTTGTAATGTTAGTAGAAATGTATTAAACTTGATTATTATAAAGGTTTCTGTTGATTGACTGCTTTTTTGTCTTGTTTTAACTTACACTCTTTTTTTCTCTTGACTTTATTGAATAAAAGAGGCCACAGTCAACAAATAGCCTATAAACATTTTTTCTATTTGAAGTCAGAAATTTCAAGGATTGTTAGAAAAGAATAAACTGTTTATTTATTTATTGCCCTTCAGAACAAAGAGGTTTTTTTTTATCAAGTTGAAAGAAAAACAATTGCCACCTTGCAGCCCGAGATCTTGTGCGTCAAGTTTCAGCCCAGAGCAAATTTTTACAACAAGTTATAAACCCCCTGTAACAGAGGGTTTATTATAATGGAAGTGCTGACACAACCTTAACTATAGCGTTGTAAACGGCTATGCTATAATATCCATTAAGCAGAAAGAAAAATAAGCTGGCTGATCAATAATTTATACAAAGAGTACCAACTGCAGACATAATAACTGTAATGTTTGCAAAGCAATCTCTCTGCTCTCCAGGCTTAACAGTAAACGCAAACTAGCAACGCTGTTAATTTCCAACTCCTACAGATAAGAATACAAACAAATTACTTAAAATTATATTTTGCTCAACATTTAGCATGCCTCGATGGGATAAAATAAAATTTAATTATGATGCAACTTGTGCCGGATGCAAGGCTGTTTTGTTTTCCAGCACATTTTATTATGAAAGGACATTCATTTGGAACATCAATTATGGGGAAATAGTATGTTTCAATGAATTGACTTGGGTCAGGCAGGCTCTTCTAAGAGTTATTCAGACATGGAAACAGATTGACACTGTTTAACTTCAAAGAAAGTTACAGGGTTTTACAAAGCCACAACCTGAAATACAATACTGCAAGCTCAGCTCTGATCCGAGTCAACTGTCAGTAAAAACACACCTTGTTGTCAGAGTTCATGGGAAAAAAGACTGGTTTGGAAAATGTGGCCATCATTAGCATCCAGTGAATCTTGAAGTGCTCAATTAATGGTAAGCTTCATTGCATGGCATGGGAGCAAGGTGTGTCATTTCTGTATAATAAATGTGGATCTTAAAATGTAAGTATTACTTTCTGTAAAATTTTGAAAATTATGTTTTAGTAGACATCTACATTTATTACTGCTTTGCTTTTTATAGTGTTCCATATATGTAGAGGATGTTTTAATATTTGTATTTTTGCTGACGGCTTTTTATAGTAAGAAAAGTAGGCTTGAAAGAAGTAAAAGAAAGAAATAGACTTGAAGGATCCCAAAGCGCCCGCTATGTATATACTTGAGTTTGAACCAGATTGTACATTTCGGAGGTTCACATCTCCATCCTTCTTTTTGTCTGTTCATTTCCTGGGGGTGTGTGGAGCCCAGGACATTGCTATCAGAGTTGTAAAATGGTGTATTACCCTGTGAGCAATTGCACTTGGAAAGCAACCAGTAATTTATATGAGAAGTGTTTAAGATTGCCTGCTCACCCAGTGATCCATGCCAGGTCAGTTCCAGTAATGCCAGAAAACAAAAGGAGGTGCACATCACTGGGAAAAAGACACCTTATATGCCTTAAGAGCTTGTGAAGGGAAGCACTAAAATGCCATTTTCTCAAATGAACTGGTCATTACCATTTAAAATCCTGAGGGGCTGTGGGACTGGGGAGGAGAGAAAGGATTTTTCTTTTGATTTAACAGGGCTCTGAAGTACTAGTTTTAAGGGGGAGGTGTTTTGTTGTGATTGTCTCAGGCCTACACTTTAGCAAAGGTTAAATCCTGAAACAAAGGTGCATTTTTTAACAAAGCAATGGAAAAAGGATGAACAGAACAGCTCTGAGAATATACTTGGCCCATTTTAAACTTCAAAATGAACTGTTTAAGAAAGTACCAGTACAAATAGTAATATAACCTTCTACTAATAATATCTATGCCAGTTGTTAATTTTTTACTTAGATTTTTCCAGATCAAACCCTCACTTCTCCAGTTTTCAGGGGAGGACTGTGGGACACTGGCAGGATGGTATACAAGAAGCCACTTCCTAAGAATTCTTCACATTCTGGTTTAACGTAATCAAGGAACAGGCTTTGAGTATACCAGCATTGAGGGAGAAATTGCACCACTGCTGTCCTCAGGCACATGCTTTCTCCATACATTGCAAAGTCATTTTAATTTCTGAACCAGAGTTCAATTCATTCTCATTCCCAATATTTCCTCACTTGTGTATTTAGAGAAGAAACTAAAGCAAATGAGTATTTCTTATAAAAGTCAGAATTTGTAATTTGCTGATTGGCTCAAGATTCAGCATATCCAGGAATCTTTGCAGATTTATCCGTGTTTTATAACTTTCACCACGATTTCTGATGGGTAATGCAATTAGCTTATGCTTTTACACTTGTACGTTTCTCTTCAAGCCGTCTCAAGGCATTTCTATTCTTTTATGATAGCTAGCACTAGTATAATGTCAGTGGATAATTAAAACTGCTTCTATACTACCTGCCCATTTTCCTGTCCCCAAATTCTGTCACTTGATCGTTCCTCAAATTGTATATTATTTGATTCAGACCAGGATATTGGAGACTAACACAATTTTAGACATGTCCACTTCTGTTCTAATATACAGTCAACTTAGGGAAGTTCTTGAGGCAAAAATCCAGAGACGTTAATTTGGTTTCCAAAAGCTGGGAAAAGAGAATCTTAGGCCTATAACAAAGGCTTGTATCTGAGACCCATACAGATGACTTCTTAGTCATGCAAGGAACCACTGGCGAGTCTTCACCAAGACTAAACACATAAGTGAGAGTGTACTCTGACGTGCTGCTGTAGATGATAGGAAAGCTGGTTTGTGTCCGCATTTGCCTTCTGAATGTGACTAAGCCAAGGGCATATGCAACAATTTGTAAGGTTTTTTACTTTAACACCATGTTCACTTTAATGTACATATTCTCTGTTACACAAAGCACACTTATTTTTGTGAGCTGATTATACACTTGTTGTTGAGGATGTAAAGAAGGAAAAGATATTCATCCCAATCAGACTTTCAGATACCTATCTCAGTTGAGTCTCATTACCCTAACATCGTTGAACTTTGTCTCAGACAAGCCTGGAAAATCATCTAATCCTAGGATTACAGATCTCATCCTGCCATTTCCATATCCAATGACAAATGCTTGTGAGAGCCATCCTTTGGAACTCAGAGGCAATCTCAGAAACACCCCCAGCCTGGAACTGCTTGGCAACTTCTCACTCCCAGTCCATTATTTCATCCCTATATAGATAGCATCCTTGAGCTTGTAAAAGAGGAAACTGACAATGAACAAAATACGAGAACTTCCCTTTATATGCACAGGTAGTTGAGACTTAAGCCAAGTATTAGACTCAAGTCCTCCTTGACTTCTCCCTGTCACAACTATTCTTGAGGGAAACCTTTTTGAGGTAAGCAAAGGAAAATACGTTTTTTCATTTTATTTCATATAAAAGGCAACTGAAAAAATAATAGACTGGCAGAGTTAGATCTAGACTCATGGTCTCTGTGTTTTTACCAGTGTACTGTCCATTTCTATATGCTTTAATACAACTACCCAAGAGCTCTCACTGCCTGTTCAGATGTACCAGCTCAGGTGCTGCAATGTAGCATGATGAGGTGAGAGAATCCAGGCAAAGATTTGGAGAAATGCTCATTTCAGGGACAAGAAAACTTAACTAATATGTGATGTTAGAAAGTTAGTCAAACTGCAAAACCCCATGGGTTTCCTTGACTTTGTGATTATCCCTGGTTTTCTTTGGTAAGAAAAGGGCAGCACCTACTAGCAAAAGACACCTATGACACACTTTGCAAAATCAGGAGTTAAACCAGCAGTTGACTGTCTAAATGCATTGCTTTCCTGTAGTCTTCTATGAGCCTTAGTTTGCTTTTCCATATGGGTCTATCCAGCCTCTTTCTGTTACCCTTTTTTTAAGAAAGGTCATTCTCTACTTCTTTTCCAAGAGATGACTTGGGGATCATTCACAGCTATTCCCAACAGAGTAATAGCATGCCCTCCTGCTGCCCCATTTAAGTTGTCTGAACTGCATGGCTTTTTCATTTATTCTCCCTTTAGAGTGAAGCTGCAAAGTAGAGAAGACTTGAATGGCCTTGTATCTTGAAAAGAAGTTCCTTGAGCAGTGGAATGCAACAAAGTGGGAGAAACCACTGAACACAGAGAAATGTCAACAATGAGGGGAGAACACCTGGGCAGGTGGATGGGAACCTTACTCTAGGCATTTTTTAGGACAAGGCATCCAAATCAGCTGAACAAGAAAATGGGTCTTTTCCCCCAGAAACTAATTTGGCTGATTTTGAAACACAGTTAACAACAACATAAATTTAAGTATATGTTACCTGGAGGTTCTTTATTTTATTTTTATGTTAAGTAATTTTAATAACAAATTAATGATGGTTATTGCTAAAGAAGAACTGTAAACTGTAGACATTGACTGAATAAGGCATTAAAAAAGACTTAAGATCAAACTAATTTTAATAGCTAAAATGCATTTACACTTATTTGTAGTCTATTTCAAATTGAACTTAAAGGAAAGCAAAAATGCTCCCCAGTACTATGTGCCAATAGTAGCAATTGGAAGTTTAATTACTTGTAAGCACAGAATATGAAAATACAGAATTAATAATCTGTAACTAAAAATCTTCATTGAAAAGATAGTAAGTTTTAGATGGCATACCCAGCAACTAAAATAAACAGTATTTTACATAGAAACATAACAAGATAAACCCGTGTCTCTCCAGTGCTGCTTTTAACCTTAATATTCAGGAATAATCATCATCAGTTTCTTGGTTTCTTAACCAAAATATTCTAATAAATCTGACTACTACCTGTTGAATATACAGAAGAAGCTTTCCAATAGGGAATTGTCAACAAAATATGCGAAGTGATACTTATACATATTGGGTTTATGTATGTTAGTATTAGTACCTATCATGAAATGTAAGACAGTCAAAATCAATGTTAAAGTAATACTGTATTGTACTGTATTTGAAATATTCTAAATGTGTTCTGCATTTAAGCTGAGCATTTTTTAAAAGATTATTTTCTATGAAAGTATATTTTTGTAGTTTAATAACCTCTTGTTTTAACAATATGATCACTAAAATATCTATAATTTACACAGAAACAGTTTCAAGGAATTGCTTTACATACACACACTTTCAAACATACCTATTTTCAGAATTTTCTAAATAGCAATTACTTTCTTTAGATTTATAATCTACAACCTATGGTTTTTTTCTGGTATCCAAAAAAATTTACTTTTTGTTTCCATTTAAGAAATTTTAGTTTAAAACTACTTACTAATCATAACAACACAGCAAAGGTTTGTTTTGTAAACATTTTACTTTATTACCAGCCTTTGTTTCCTGATACAATGCTTTAAAAATATCCTGGCTTCTATAAAGGACATTGTTGCAAAAAGGCAGCTCAAAACTTGTCCTTCCCTTCCTTTCATTGATCTGTTTGTTACCTTAGGTAATATGAACAGCTGTCTCCAGCTCACCCACAAGCAAGCTGAACAGAATAATAAGGTAGTGTTACTGGCCTGTATCTGTGAATGATTATACAGAGGATGCCAGTTCCTTTCCCCTAAAGATAAGGTGACAAAGATACCATAGAGAAGAGAACTGGTTAGCAAAAGCAAGCGAGTGCTTCTGATTGTCAGATTGAGTTACATCTCTGGTAACCACTGAGTTCTCCTTCAGCTGGGTTTCCAATAAGGTGAAGGTGCCCTCTGTAGGAGACTCCCAGTAAATGCTGCTTCTTCATATTTGGGTGACAACATAAAAAAAAAAAAACAAGGTTTTTTTCCACCTTTCCAATATATAAACAAACAGATAAACGAGCACTGCCCTCTGTGTTAACACAAGTTTGAACTCTTTATGAATCCTAGAGGGAAATTAGTATAAAGCCCAGAATCAGCTATGTAAATCTAGTGCCTTTTCCAATGAGGGAAATTGAACATTGAGAAAGCTGTTCAGCATGTTGGTTTGATATTTACTGACACTGTAGTATGTAATAGCATGGGTATTATACATTCAGAGGAGTTGCTAAAAGCATAAAGACAGAAGGTCTGGCATAGTTGAGTGAAAAACGGATCTAAACTGAAGGATCCACCTGCAGAGAGAACATTCACCACCTAATAAATAGAACTCCCCAAAAGGTCTTCTTATCTTCCTTTGCTATAAAGGTTACCATAATGCAGATTCATTATCAGTCCCACTGGGTAGCATATAGCTCAGTAAGAAATTGCTTTTGTTAGCTTGCTCAGAGAAAGAGATTAGCTATTTCACCAGATCTCTCGGGGCTATTTGAAATTTGGGGAATTCTCTCTGTAATTTAAAATGGAAGTTGAAGTCAATGTGAATAGACTAGGGAAAATCTCACAAATTACACCTCTCCATCTGGAAGTTTCTTCATCATTCATTGCAAAAGTACAAGCTGAAATCACATTTGTTAAGGCAGGAGAGATGTCATCACTGATGATGCAATTGCATGCATATTAATGTTTTAATAATTAAGCATTTGGTTGCAAAGGAAAACCTAAAATTTAAATGCTTAACTGTTTTGGGTTACATTTTTGGTCTTTACCGACTTTGCATATTACTTAGAGTTTATCACTGAAACCATCTATTTACATTTTTTGGACTATGACTTTAGCTTCTATGGAATGTGTGTAGGAGTCTAGTATCACTTGTATTGCAAGTTAAGGGATGAACACATGGGTATGGGAGCATAAGAGAAGGGAATATCTGCCTCCTTGCAGCTGTCTAACTGCATTTATCCTCCAATATCAGCTCAAACCTCCCTTCTCTGTGAGTCCATGTGTTTACAGCACCAGGTACATACTTCAACTACAGGGACACTTGTAGAGCAATTACTATATGCAGGCACTAGGTTAAATACTTTATGTAGATTATCTCATTTAATCCTCAAAACATGTGAGAATGACAGGCAATTACTATCCTAAAACAAAAATAAGGAAACTGAGGCTTGAGTGGGTTAAATTACTTGCCCACTCAACCCAAGGACTTGCTTTCTTTTATATACTTTTATATTCTCTCCCACTTTCACTGGTTTTTCCACCTGACTGTCTTTCACATGCTCCACTTATTTGTGTCCCTGTCTTCCTGACACAGCTGCCTGGTGAATCCTCAGCCAGCACTAGCACAGCAATCTGCCATCCCTCTGGATGACTGAGCATTGCTAAAGACTCTCCCATAGCTATGCAGATTGGTATCCTTAATTACTCATGACTCTTAGTTATAAGCTTTAAATTTAAGCTAGTTTATCTAGAAAGGGTGCTGTGAAAGCTCACATTGTCACATTAATAAGAGGTCAGGGCTCCAGTTAGTCTCAGATATGAATGAAACCAGAGATCCAAATATCTCATAACACCTCTGTCTCTGAAGACACATTTTCAGAATCTTCCTCAGTTTCTCTATCAGACTTCTTCCATAGAGCTGGATTCATGGTGCCTTGCAGTAGCCAGGCCTGATGCTTCTAATTCTATCATCAGAGATAAAATGAGATTAGATTTCTTCTTTTTTTGTAATCATTTTTTATTGAAATATAGTTTATATACAATATTATATTGGTTTCAGATGAACAATTAGTGAGTCATCAATCATATGCATTATTAAATGCTCACCATGATAAATGTAGTTACTGTCACCATACAAAGGCATTACAATAATATCAGTTATATTCCCTATGTTATACTTCCATCCCTGAGACTAAATTATTTTATAATTTGAAGTTGGTAGCTCTTTATACCCTTCACCTATTTCACCCCCTCTATGGTAACCAAGTGTCCATTCTCTCTGTTTATGAATTTATTTTTGTTTTGTTCATTTGTTTACTTTTTTGCTTCTCAGGTTCATTTTCTCTGCCTGGCTTATTCCAATTAGCATAATACACTCTAGGTCAAACTATGTTTCACACATGGCAAGACTTGTTCCTTTTTATGGCTGAATAATATTCTATTGTATATACATCACATCTTCTTTATCCATTCATCTATTGATGGACACTTTGGTTGCTCCCACATATTGACTATTGTAAATAATGCTGCATGGAATATTGGGGTGCATATCAAACTAAAATTCTTCTACACAGCAAAGGAAACCATCAACAAAATGAAAAGGCAACCTCCTGTATGGGAGAATATATTCACAAACAATATATCTGATAAGGGGCTAATATCCAAAATATGTAACAAACTCATATAACTCAACACCAAAAAAAACCAAATAAACTGATTACAAAATGGGCAGAGGACCTGAATAGACATTTTCCCAATGAGGACCTTCAGATGGCCAACAGACACAGGAAAAGATGTACAACATCTCTAATCTGGGAAATGCAAATTAAAACTACAGTAAGATATTACCTCACACCAAACAGAGTGTGATTTGTCAGTATCAACTAATTTGTTAGTATCAAAAAAACAAGAAATAAGTTAGTGAGGATGTGGAGAAAAAGACACCCTTTTACATTGCTGGAGGGATTGCAGATTGAAGCAGCCACAGTGGCAATCAGTATGGAAGTTTCTCAAAAAATGAAAAATAGTAGTACTGTACAAGCCAGCAATTCCACTTTGGGGAATTTACATGAAGAAAACAAATAATTAATTCAAAGAGATTAGTTTTCTTGATACCTAAGGTCAGAAATCCAAGAAAAATCTCTGATTGTTCACCTTGGAATAGACACACATTTCTGGGTGAAGAAACTCGTCTAGGGCAATACTAGGTACTGGTTAAGAAAATGTGGATTGTGAAGCAAGACAGCTGGGATTCAAAACCTGGTCTGTGTGCAACCTGGGACAAGTTGACATCCCTGTGTCTCAATTTTCTTGTCTGAAAAAACAGAGATAATAATTATATTTACTTCATTGCATTGTGATGATGATTAAATATGTTAATATGGAAGGCTTTGAATAGTGCCTGCCTGGTTCTGAATATGTCACTGATCATTGAGATTTCAGGACTGGATCAGGTTGAGACAGATATTCACTCACAGATCACTGTAGCCAATGAGGCAAAGTAATTTAAGGTCACTGTAGCTCACACTTGAGGGATATTTTAACATTGGGGCATTTTTTCAAAGGGGGAGACTTGCAGATGCAAGGTTGGGTAGTGCCAGACAGACAAATCATAGATGCCTGTTGTAAACCATGAAAAATACATGATCTCCTGTACCATTCCTCAGTGGCAGGCCATTCAACAATCTTTTTCCCATGTCCTTGATCAATTACATCTCTCCTTCCCCTCAGTGATAATTCTAAAACTTCCTCAAATGCTTCCTCAAATTCCCCAACTCATTTCCTAGATCCATATTCTTTAAGGAGAATCTTTCTATTCTATTTCAATAGGAAATTTAAGATCATCAAGCCTTCACCATTTCATGTTTGGACTATTGCGAGAGCCACCTCGCTGACTCTATTTCTGAGCCTTACCCGTGGGCCTTCATCCATTCACGTCATTTCCAGATCCACACTGGGGCTTGAATGTACTGTCTTCAACATGAATCTAGTCGTGTAGTCCATATTCTCCACACTCCTCAATGGCATCTCTTCACCTTCAGAACAAAGTCCAAGGGTGGTACTGAGTATGAGTTAGAAGACCCCTGTCTCTCCTGTTTCATACCTCTCCCAGGGATAATTTTTATTTTAGAAAGTCTAATTGGCCAAATTTGTGAATTAAATCATGCTACTCCTGTGGTGAAAACAGTTCCATTGCTTTTCATTAGACATTGAACAGCATTCTGTTCTTTTTCTTTATAGTATTATTCATAACTTGAAATTTTACATTGGGTTGTTTACTTTCTTTTATATGCTTTCTTCCCCTTCTTCTCTATTTTCTCTTATAATTCATATATTGATAAACTTGATGGTTTCCCATAAGTCCCTTAAGCTATATTCTTTTTTTAAAATTTACTTTGGTATCATTAATATACACTTACATGAGCAACAGTGTGGTTACTGAATTGCCCCCATTATCAAGTCCCCACCACATACTGTTTACTTTTTTATTACATAACTACCTTTACTGACATTAAGCTCCTTTAGATCATTCCTATTTTATTCCTTATTGTATTCTCTGTCTAGTATAGTGAAGGGAATACAGAAGGTATACAATAGCCATTGGATGATAAAATACCTACTACTAGTAATACTAATATACCATGTTATGTCATATGTCTGGATTTTTGCTTATGACCACCTCTTCCAACATTTATTTGCTTAGTTAACTCTCACCGTTCAGGACATTTGTCCAAGAAAGATGCACCAAACCTACAAGAGAACAAATTATCTCATGCCTATGCTCTCACACTATCCTGTGCTTATCTCTATGTTATTATTTGCTGTGTTTTATTGATAGCATCTGTCTTCATTAATGACAGGGAACAGATCCCAATCATCTTTTAATTGTCACTTAGCATGATGCTTAAAATATAACAATCTTCAAGTTGAACTTTGCTTTCTTTAAGACTCAAATTAAACTCCATCTGAATGACCAAATTTTGAATGAATGGCATTTTAAAGAGTAAATTATTTAAATAATTATATTCTACCTCTTCTTAAATAACCTTCCTGATAATCTAAGCATAAATGCTTTTCCTCTTATCATTTATTTTATATACTATTTAGCTACTCATTTGTTATCAAATGAAATTTATTAAAATTATTGCCTTGAACTGCACTTTTCACTTTGAGCACATCACATTTTGAAGGGATTTATATTTCATTTTTTCATCTCACCAACTAAAGAATGGAGGATTCTGTCCTATGTAATCCTAGAAAAAGGCACAGCTGCACATAATAAGCACTTGTTCATTGCATCTAATTTGGATACTTTGAAGTGTGTGTAAATTCAGAGACATTTGAAATATCTTGTGTACTATGTCAGTTATCTTTTTCTGTATAACAATATACCATAACTTTGTGGTTCAAAAAAAAAAATCACTAATTTACTTTGTGCTTTTGTGGGAGGGCTGGGAAGGTGCTTCTAGTCTGGGTCAGTTCAGCTGGGTTGTATGGTTCACAATGACTTCATACTGTGTTCGGTGACTAGCAGATTGCCTTCATAGTTAGGCTGGGTTCCACCAGATTTGTTGGCTGTTAATATTCTGGCACATGCTAACTGGTAGACATAGGCAAAATGTTCTCTCAGTGCTATGGATTGAATTGTGTCCCTCCCAGATTTATATGTTGAAGTCTTAACCCCTGATGTGACTTGGAGATAGAGTCAAAGGTAATTAGGCTAAAAGAAGTCGTAAGAGTGGGGTCCTATCTGATAGGACTGGTGGCATTATAAGAAAAAGAAGAGAGAGATCTCACTCACTTCCACAAGCACACACTGAGAAAAGGCCACGTGAGGACACAGTGAGAAAGTGGCCATCTCTAAGCCAGGAAGAGGCCTCTGGCCACAAGCTCAGTCAGCTGACACCTGGATCTTGGACCTCCCAACTTCCAGAAATGTGAGAAACAAATTTCTGTTGTTTAAGCCAGATATTTGTAATGGCAGCCTGGGAAGACTGATACTTGGGTATATATACCTAGGAGTGGACTTTCATGATAATTGGATGTACACGTCTTCAAATGTATTAGATAAGGTCAAATTGTTTTCCAAACTCTTATATCAATTCACATTTCAAAAGTTGTTCTATATCCTTCCTAACACCTGATATTCTAACACTTGAAATTTTGCCAGTCAGGTGGGTATGAAATGGAAACTAATTGAAGTTTTAATTTACATTTCCCTAATACAAGATGGAAAAGTTTTTCATGTGCTTTCTGGCCATTTGGATTTTCTTCTTCTGTCAAGTGTCTGTTCTTTTGCCTATTAAAAATTGTACTTTTTGATGTATAGAATTTATTTACATATTCTGAATACTAATCCTTTGGCCATTTTATGTGTTGGAAACATATTTTCCCAGTCTATGGTTTGTATTTTCTCTTTCTTTGTGATAGTTTTGGCGAATAGACATTCTTCATTTTAATGTAGTCAAATTCCTATTTTTTTAAATAAAGTTCTCTTTTTTTGTCTTGCATAAGGAATGTTCCCTACCCTAAGAACACAAAATTATTCTTCCGCTTTTTTCTAAAATTTTGTTTTTCTCCTCTTATACATTTAAGTCTTTAATATAGTGGAAATTGATGAATTTAGCAGCAGAGATGGAGGGTGGGGAGAAGTGAGCAAAGGGTGTTGCTACTGGTATCTAGTTGGTAGAGGCCAGGAATGCTGCTAAATATCCTAAATGCATGGAACAGTCCCTCAAAACAAAGAAATATCTGGACCAAACTGTCAATAGCACCAAGACTGAGGAATCCTTGGAGAAGTGGTTTGTACAGCACAACTTAACCAGTATTCCTAAATACTTTACGTGCACTTAAAAAGAACCCGTATAATTGGGGTATCATTGGTTTCTGCATTCTATGTGCTTCTTTAAAGTAACCTTGTTAATTTTGTGGTTCAAGCTCTCATAATCTTACTGAGTTTTTGACTACATGACTTACAGTCATTGAGAGAACTGTACTAAAGTCTCCCAGTACATGGATTGGTCTAGTTCTTAGAGTTCTTACAAGTCTGTCAACTCTTGCTTTCAATAATTTGAGGCATATCAAAATGACAGGAGTCAGTTGGAATAGGCTGAGCTGACCACATCTGAGCCAATTTTAACATGAAAATAAAGAATAATAAATGGATGGCAATAATTTAAACAAATAAATAATAAATGATTTGGGAAGAAGAAAAAGCTCCTTCGTACAATGAAACAGCACCTTGTAAATGTGGAAGGAACAATGGAAATAGGCGAGCATTATTTGGCAGACATCAAAGTACTGGTTGATTCAGGTAAGTCAGGAATGGATATTAAATGTCAAGGGAAGAAAATACAAAATTTAAGAGGCAGTGAAATAAGACAATAGAAGAAGATGACAAACGTAAATATGAAAATATGTGCAATGCAAGTAAATGGACTGTGGTCTTACCACTGCTGCTCAGTTCACCACCTTCCAGACCACACTGCATTCTGGACCCTCAGCCTCACCAGTCTCTAACACTTCTCTGAGTTCCAAACACACCACCACTTCCTCGGCTTCCCCACTGTTCTCATAGCCTTGGCCATGTTCCACTAGAAAGGGAAGGGAAGGGAAAGAGGAAGGGGCAGCAAAATCCCCAGATTTGAAGCTAAATATTTTATTTGGATATTTAAATGCCCTCAGATGAAAGCAGATTTCAGGGCTCTGCAGCTTTCCCAAACCACCCCTTGTCCTTAAATTATTGGTCTCAGCACATCTTACTTTCTCACCAGCTACTGGACATGTTTAAGAAGACTTAAAAATAATTTTGTCCAGAATTTTAGTTTTTTTCAAAGCGTTGGCCTGGATAACTGGTCCTCTATAATGCCTGAGACAGAAGCTGGAGATAGACATTTATATGTAATACCTGAGGTTTAGCATTTTAACAAAACAGATGGATTTTGAAATCAGTGTAAGGACTTGGTTCTTTGAAATTGGAAAAGGAAGGTTTAGCTTACATGACTTTTCCGAGGTCACATACTGATAAATCCAAAATGGGAATCCAGGTGTTTAAATGTATTCTGACTTCTATCTAGTGTTCTTCCTATCTAAATTGCAAAAATAAGCAGATTGATGTAATTTTTAGGAAGTTACTCAGGATTTCTACCTCAACTGAACCAGAGTAAATTTATTTGATTTGAATGTAATTTTTCCTTATTCTACTTTATTAGAAGAAAGCGTTCCTATGCTAGAAATAAAGATTGAAAACACTGATTGAATAGATGTGATATGTCTGCATAGATACAAACTCTGTTTTCTCAGGCATATTATTTTCTTATCCTATGACAACAAGAAAATAGATGTGAGTTATTTTGTATGTTCTGTATGCCATCCTTTTTCCAAATATTATCACTATTTTCCAAGACTTCTAAATTAGGCAGCTAAAAGGTTGTGTGGTCAAGATTTCTATGTAGTAAAATAATAGATATCTACTTGAAATATTCCACCTGAGACCATAATTATCTCATACTTTCCAATGTGATTTTTTATAATTTAAAAATATTTCTGCATGTTATTCACAGGATGTGAGAATGAGTCACCCCACCATGCAGATTGGGGGATCTGCATGCTTTCTCCCTGCCCCCTTTTTATTTTCCCAAATTACCTATAGTTGCCCAAGTACTTTGGGGGAAGCTGACTGCTCCCCACAACAAGTGCTCAGTTGCCTTAAGCCCATAAGCCCATTCTTTTGGTCCCCTGGTCACTGTCGTGTCCAGAGATGGTGATCATGGACTTTCTGGGTACAAAGAATCTTGGGATTCTCATCTGCGATGCTGAGACAGCACAGACTCTCACATTCCCTGGTAGTGATGGTGGGGCACATGGTCCTGATTGCTCCTAGCAGACATTCTGCAGTCCTGTTGGAAGGGAAACTTAAGATGAAGCAGATATCCAAGAAAGCAGAGCAGAAAGAAAGAGTCACACCTAAATCTGGCAACCATGGAGCTCACCGACCACCAGACTTCCAGTTACTGAGGCTACTAAACCCACTCTGTTGTCTGTGCTTTCTTGGTCTGCAACACAAAGTCCCAACTCACAGCAACATTAAAGAAAAGTTCAGAATGGAGTGAAATCAAACAGCAAGAGGTATGTATACATCATGAGAAAAATTTGCCCATGACTAACAATGAAAATTAGAGCAAGGATATGCATCATCTTCAAAAGTTGGTCAAATGTTAAGGAATCTGTTTGTAAATAGGCTCTATGATTTTTTTGGTCAAATGTGGATAATGATTAAAATAGCTTATTAACTTTTCAAAAATATGCATTAAAGGAGCAACATAACAGCATGTTGAAAACTGTCTAGGCGAATTTACCCGAATAGGAATTCATAATTTGAAGCCTAGTATCAGTCATTAACATACTCTGATCATATCATTAATACCTCATTTAGAAGTCCAAGCTTTCCTTGTTTATTTTAAGGTGTATTCAGTTAGTCCACAATTCTGTTTTGATTCCACACTGAAGGTGTCTGTTAGCAAGTTTATGGAAGGTAAGAACAGAAGAGAAGGTAAAGTTAAGCAGTGCCCAGACTTTATCCACCTGGCCAGAAATATTTGGGCAGTCCTTTTATTTTAAAAAAAAATCTTGATATGAAAAAGCAGCAGAGAAGACAAGTATTGTATTGATTCCACCCTTATGAGGAACCAGAGTAGGTAAATTCATAGGGACAGAAAGTAGGGTAGAAGTTACCAGGGACTGGGTACAGGAAAGTTACAGGGAAGGGAGATTGGGGCTTACTGTTTAATGGGTACACTGTTTCTGTTTAGGATGATGAAAAGTTCTATATATGGATAGTGGAAATTGTTGCACAATATTGTGAATGAATTGAATAACACTGAAGTATACACTGAAAAATGGTTAAATGGTAAATTTTATAGTATGTATATTTTACCACAATAACCATTGACAGCACAAAGCTTGATGCATAAATTCTATTGTAAATGCTTCCATTTTTAACTCCATTAGTGAGAGTCTATGTGGGGTGGCCAGCAGGATGAATAAAAGCTAGGCAGGGGATTCAGGAGAGGCCAGGAGAAGCAACATGTACATGGGTCAGGACATGATTCTCTCTTGCTCTCTTTTCAAAAAATTTTATTAAGATACCATTGATATACAATCTTATAAAGGTTTCACATGAGTAACATTGTGGTTATTACATTCACCCATATTATCAAGTACTCCCCAAACACACACACACCATTGCAGTCACTGTGCATCAGCATAGTAAGATGTTACAGAGTCATTACTTGTCTTCTCTGTGCTGTACTGCCTTCCCCGTTACACCCCTATATTATGTGTACTAATCATTATGGCCCTTAATCCCCTTCTCCCTCCCTCCCCACCCATCCTTCCCAACTCCTTCCCTTTGGTAACTGCTAGTCCCATCTTGGAGTCTGTGAGACTGCTGCTGTTTTGTTCCTTCAGTTTTGCTTTGTTGTTATACTCCACAAATGAGTGAATCATTTGGTACTTGTCTTTCTCCACCTGACTTGTTTCACTCAGCAGAATACCCTCTAGCTCCATCCATGTTGATGCAAATGGTAGGATTTGTTTTCTTCTTATGGCTGAATAATATTCCATTGTGTATATGTACCACATCTTCTTTATCCATTCATCTACTGATGGACATTTAGGTTGCTTCCATATCTTAGCTATTGTAAATAATGCTGTAATAAACATAGGGCTGCATGTGTCTTTTTGAATCTGGGATCTTGTTTTCTTTGGGTAAATTCATAGGAGTGGAATTCCTGTGTAAAATGGTATTTTTTTTTTTTTTTGGTTTTCCACCTTTTTTCTTTATTAAGGTATCATTGATATACAATCTTATGAAAGTTTCACATGAACAGCATTGTGGTTACTACATTCCCCCTTGTTATCAAGTCCCCACCACATGCCCCATTACAGTCACTGTCTCTCAGCACGGTTAGATGTTATAGAGTCACTACTTGTCTTCTCTGTGCTATACCGCCTTCCCCATGTCCCCCCTATATTATGTGTGCTAATCATAATACCCCTTAATCCCCTTCTCCCTCCCTTCCCACCCATCCTCCCCAGTCCCTTTCCCTCTGTTAACCACTAGTCCACTATTGGGTTCTGTGACTCTGCTGCTGTTTTGTTCCTTCAGTTTTTGCTTTGTTGTTATACTCCACAAATGAGAGAAATCATTTGGTACTTGTCTTTCTCTGCCTGGCTTATTTCACTGAGCATAATACCCTCTGGCTCGATCTGTGTTGTTGCAAATTAGGTAGGATTTGTTTTCTTCTTAAGGCTGAATAATATCCTAGAATGTGCTTTTTAAAAATGTATAAAAATAACGTCACTGTTCAATTGACATAACTTTGAAACCACTTAATTTTTAAAATGCTAGATATCGATGTATAGATTTTAAAATATAATGCAATACTTTGGCATCAATGAGTCATGAGATAGAGGAAAATATTAACCTCAACCTGGGTACAACCATCTGTTTACCCATTTGAAGTGTGAATTCTAGGTTAAAACACTGCCAGGTAACTCTCCATCCTAGCTTGGGAATTCTGGAATGGGGATTTTTATGGAGATTTTACTGCCGCTGAGGCAGCACATTCTACCTTTATACAGCTTGGACCACTGGAATGTGCCCCTTAAATTGAGCAGAAGCCCTCGATCCTCATACCACTTGTACATCACATCCAATTTTCATATGATAATGATACTTTACATTTATTTTATTCTTTTTACACATAGACACCACGCTAAATGTTTTAAGTGTACCATCTCATTCCATCTTCTTAACAACTGTAGGAAGGAAGTTGTATTTTTATTCCTGTTCCCATTTTTAAAGAAAATTGTTAGCATTTATGTAAAAAAAAGAGCAGCTGAGTATATATCTTCAAAGAATTTTCATGACCTAGCCATCTGTTTTCATTAAAGCAAACTAGATCTCCATTTTCTGCTTCAACTTCTTCAAAATATTCTGTAAATTGATCATGTTTAAGAGCACAAATATGAAGAAAATTCATGATCTTGATCACTTTCCCAAAAAATAATGTAATGAACTTCCCTGGCAGAGTTCACAGCACGAACTCTCATGATGCAATGGAAATTGAGCTCATTTTCTCTTTTTTGATTTAAACAAACTATTGAGATGTCCTATTGTATTTCTTTTATTATAGGCACCTTATCTGTGACAAATGATCTCAGTTTTCCACAATTAGACTAAACTTTCCTGCTGGCAATGATTATTTTCCACTAGTTCAAATAAGTTAATTAGTTGAGACTTAATATTATTCTTGCCATTTCTAAAAATGCCTATTTTAAACATTTGGTTTATAGCACACAAATGAGACATGATTAGATGAAACAGCTATTTCCAATCAGACTCAGATTTGCAAAACCCAAGGATAAAATCAGATTCTGATTTATAAATATTTTTCATACATATACCCATTCTTCCCTCTGTATATAGGATTATGTAATATGGATTCATGAAAAAGGAACACTTATGATAAATGGAGGGTTTGAGAAGCCTGAATGATTTAAAATTAGAATACTTCATTTAGCCATTGAGAGTCTTCTTAATTTGAAATATTTTATGTTGACACCAGTTTATTTGTATTTCTTTATGTTCCCTCCTCATTATGGGATTTCTTAAAAATCTAAAAAATACACGTTTTTAACTCATTTTAATTAGTCCATGTCAATTTGTCTCTACTGTAGTTAACAATCTTTCAGCTTTGTCCCATAACCTATGACGTCTCAACATGCTACTCCATTGAATCTTAATTTCTCTCCATCAGGTCAAACAGAGTCTTGGTTAAAAGCTGGTTGCAGTGGAGAAGACTTACTGAGAATACAGGTCACTAAGCCCTAAAAACCTTCGCCTTCCATGTTGTCCCTCAAGCAACAAGGTAAATTTCTCCCATGATAGTCGGCACACTCACACTATTCCAGTAAGAGATGGCCCGCAGAACTAAATGTCTTCATGGCTCTTCAAGATAAAAGGCACTAACCAGTACCTTTTATCTATTAAATAGGACTTTACCATTAGAATTTAAAAACAAAAGCTTAACTTGAAATCTCGAGGAATAGACATACAGACGATACCTGTGCTGCCCACCGCCATTTTACTGAAAACCAAATTAAAGCAATCATTAAAGTTATTTATTTTAATCCATTTGGTATGTCATCCATAGTGCCCACCCAGACTAGAACTTGCGGGGCAGTAGAGTATTATACATTTAATAACTCAGTAATCATAACTATTAAAATAATCATAATAAACTTTGCACTTACTGAGTACCTTTCATCCAAGAATCTCAGAGCCCTTTGTAAACATTAATTAGTTTCCCTAACATTTTTACCAGATAGATAAATATCATTATCCGCATTCACCTGGTAAGGAAACTGACGCGGCAGGTGTGACCAGCCCAGGGTATTCTGTACGGCTGTGGCTGTTCTGAAGGTGAGATCTCAGGGAACAAAATTCCCATCCTGTGCGTTCTCTTCTTCTGTGGCTTCACATTCTTTCTAAGCAGGCTGAGTTCCCAGAAAGTTGTTTCAAAATTGTCAGTGAGCTGTAAAATAATTTTAAGAATATACTCAAATCTCCCATGAAACTAACAAAAATAGGACCACCGGAGTAGAATAGCATGTGAACATTTACTTGACATGTATTTCTAAATCTTTGTTCCCTAAATGCCACAACAAATAAGACTAAAGTCTATAATCACTTTGCATTTGCCATGACACTCCTCTAAGTTTTCATAATTGTGCCAAATCACTGTTTTTACTTTCTATACTTGTTTAGTTTCTTTGTAGAGTTTCACAGAGAAGAGTTTAGCTCTCCAGCTGATCCAGTTTCTTTTAAATTCTTTTAAATATTGTAGATAGATGTTTTAAAACATTGTAGATAAAAATGGAAAATTATCTGCATTCATTCGTTTTCTACTTATGATTCTAAAAACTTTAAACACAGACAGATTTAAACAGAAGGAAAAAACAACCTTGGGCTTCTAAGGTGAAGTTTCTGCTTTGCTCTTTCTCTGTCTTTATATTCTAACTGCCACTTAATTTTATGAGCTTTTTTCTATTTTGCACTTTTATAAAGCTAAGTGATTTTTCATTTTAGTTATAGATATTCACTGTGAATAAATGTCCACTGTGAATATGACATTGCTTGTTGTAACCCATTACATAGTACAAAAATTACACATACATGTAATTAAGTATGAGATAAAATTTTTGGGAGTCAGGCAATTATGTCCCAGATAAAAATGTACAGCACCAGAAAGGTATAGACAGTTTCATAGATATTCAAATTCTATAGAACAATTCAGAACTAGTTATGCTAATGATTTATGAATGTTAATTATAGGGTCTGGGTTCTCCTACTGTTAAGTTAGAGTAGTTTAAATAGGTAATACTAAGTCTGCTTCCAGAGCATCTGTTTATCCAAGTCCAGAAATTTAGTACAGAGGATAAAAGTGACTGATATTTGTTGTTTTAATCATTTACTGATATCCTAAAGCTATTTAATTCATTTTTATTTAAGGCTTGAACCTTGTGCTATAAAATCTCATCTTTTAATTTTCCCCACCATCTTAATATTTCAGCCCTATTGAAATATGTCTCTTTTATCCATTTTTCTGTAGATTTCCTGTTTATCTTCTACCTGCTTTCTTGCTACTCCATTTCTTAAAGTCTCACAACCAAACAATTGCTTGAGGATATCCCTCACCCGGTAATGTGGATCCAAAATATTTCTATCCCTTTGTAATAAGATTTATGTTCATTTTTCTAAACCCCAGTGATGTTATCTAATTAGATTGCTTGTCATAATCATTAACGTAGCTCTTGTATTTAAGAAGTAACCTAGTTTTAGGAGTCAGAACTACCATTTTGTTCTAATTGAGAATTCTTTCAATTTATGTACATGCAGCTGCGATGTTTTACCATGACTTCATTTTCTGGATTTCCTGTTTTTGAACACTACATCATTTCTCATGTCACTACATATGCATCCCATTCTGTGTAACAAAAACTGAAAACTACATGGACTCCAAGTTTCTCATAGGTGAAAATGTTGGGAAAGAAGAAGAAAGCTGAAAACAACTGCAGTAACTCCAGCCCATTCGAGGCACGAAGTGGTGCCTGGTTACGTGTTTGAGAATCATTCTTCTAAAGGTTAAATCATTCTTCAATAATGCTGAAACACTGTTCATCTTTTGTGTTTGCTGAAAAGGATGGGGTGTATTTCATATGCTTCTAATTAGTTCAGAAGTGCCTTTTTTCTAACACCTTTAAATCAGTTTCATGCATGTGACACCTTCAGCTAACTAAACTCCTGAGTCACCAAAAGCAGATCAGTTCACCACTTCCCTCGCCTGCACCCCAGGTTAGCATCAGCGCCAGACTTGCAGGCAGAGGGACCCCGGGCAATCTTTTCAGCCTCCCACAAAATAATTATTGAGCAATCATTCAAGGTAAGGATTAAGTTGTTGTAGGTTAAGAGAACAAGAAGAGGTGGGTAGAGAATAATTAGGTTCTGCAGAAAACTTACCAGGAAAAAACATTTCAAGAACTAAAATGTTTATATTTAAAATGAAAGTTAAAGCAGAGTTAACTGGATATCACATAATTTAGGTTCATGGATATCCAGGAGCAAAATACTTTTTTTTTTTTCTGTGGAGAGCTCCATAAATAAATATTTAAGGAAAAATATTTAAGAGCCACATAGAAGTAAAAGCAAAATGAAAGTGTTTGATTTGGAAAAGAAATATATAGCACATTTCGCTCGTTTAAAAGACAGAAATGTGAGAGAAAAAGCTCTATATTTTTTTCAAATCAAAGTAAGCATACTTAAGTTTGAATATTGTCAATATTTGAGAACAGACTAAGAACTGCAGGAGGGAAAAATAGAGGTTCATTTAGGTTCAGAAAAGGAGAGAACAAATATGTAGAAATGGAGACCCGAAGAAATTCAAACCGTCCCAAGGAAAAATGGCCCTCTTTTTCCTTTCCTCTGGTCCTATTAGCTGGTTCCCCGCTTTTCCTTGATCCAGTTCCCTTAACTGTTTGCTGCGTCCATCTGCATCAAAGGCCTACCGCCTCTGCTAGCCCACCTTCCCTCTGCCAGGCTGGGCACCAACCATCCCTGTCAGTCCAACACGCTGCCACCTCTCCCTTCACCATCTCCTTGGGGAGACTGATTTCCCCTCCATCTACTTCCAGTGGGTCTCTGATAACTGAATTTGTCCTAATCTTTCATGTCTGTGTATATAGTTCCTATGAGACAAGTAATAGGGAAAAATCTCAAATCGCCTTCCTATAAGATTTTAAGAAAATTCTTTACACACATTTTTTTATTAAGTTATGTTTGATAACAATGAATTGTTTAAATTATGTTCAATCCAAATCACTTACCTAGCATATAAAATAGTATGTTAGATTTATTTATTTGTTAACATATTTAGTAGCATATTTAGTTGACTTTGTGTTCCTCTTGAAAGGGCCACACGTTTCCATATCTGTGTTTTTAGAGTCTAGCACAAAACCCATGGAAAAGCAGGTACTGAAGACTTTTAAAATTAATGAAGTAGCAATTTTTACTCAGAAGCTACATTCATTTATTCAACAAATATTTATTGGACTCTTACTGTGAACTAGACACTAATGACATTGGGGAGGCATCAAAAAATGATACAGAGGTAGTTATCTGTTCTCTGGATCCTATATTATAGCTACACATACAGGGATGTGGATGTAGATTTTGTGAAAAACAGGTTAGAAATACACAGATGAGGAAGAAATCAAGGCATCAGATTAGTACATGTCATGAAAAATAGATCAGCTTCTGGAAAAAGAGAGTGCATAAAGGGACAAGAAAACAAAGACATTGCCATATATGGTTAGATATATATGTTTCTTTTTCTCAACATTTTAAAAGATGTCTGAAGAAAAGTAGTTGCTCTGATAATAATTGTTAACAAGTAATAGATATATCCTAAGAACATAGGCAATTAGATTTAAAAAAATACACAAGAACTTTTGATTCCAAAGTACTATAAGTATCATGATAATTAATTAGTAGTTTTTAAAAAAAGAAACCAAAACTGATTTGAAGTAAAACTTGGTATACCTTTTTCAAAAGCACAGTTTAAATAAAGTTTAAAAATATCAATTACACCACAACAAAGTTGTTAAGAAAAGCACATAGTTGCTATGTAATAAGTGGCTTTGTTATTTGAAAGTTGTTTAGCTAACTCTTTATCCCTGAAATGGGATATTTATTATAGATCATATCAGCACCATGTTTTGAGAAAAAGATTTTATAAGGTAGATGTGAGTAAAGTTACCTGCAAATTGACAATTCATTTCTTATATTCAGAATCTCATACTTTCTTTGTAACTGCTAATTAGAAAATACTGAAAAATATGTCCTTATTAATAAAGAGAACAAAGCAAAATTTCAAAATGGTTATCTACAGAAGTATACTGGAACATTGAAAATCCAAATTAATGACTGTGGAATGTTCTTTGATAACTCAAGACAATACAGGACATCTATGAGTTTAAACTAAATTATTCTACTTTCCCAATCTGTGGTCAGAGTGTCTATGTTTAAATCCTGGCTTTGTTTCCCATGGGACAAGTTAATTAACATTAGAGCAATTACTTAATATCTTTACACCTCAGCCACCTCGTCTGTAAAGTGGGGATAATGATAAGGTTGGTCTGGATGATTAAATGAGATAATCCATGGAAAACTCAACCTCACATATATATACATGTAGCCTGATTTTTAAACTGCATATGGAGTCATAAAATATACCATATCCCAAACCTTTTCCATTTAATAATGAATCTTATAGAGTAGAACTCAATAAAATATTTTCAGATTAATAAATTAAATTAAATTAATGATTCTCACAGACATGAATTAACAGTTGTTTTTCAATAGCTGTGATATATTTCATTAGACATTATGACTGATTCAATACCTTCTCTTTTATTCTTGTTGCTGTTGTTTTGTTTGTTTTTACTGTTTACATAGAAGGTTTATTTACTACTTGAATGACTATAGGCAGTCTACTTAAAATATCTAACCTCAGTTTTCTCATCTATAGTTTGGGGATACTAATATCTGCTTTGCAGTACTTCTGACTCAGTACCTTCTCTTTTGACAGACATTTAATTTCTTATACTTCTGAGTACAGTTAATTTCTTGAGTTATGCATTCTTGAATTCTGTACATTCTGGAAGCCCAGGATTTTCATTTTACTCACTTTGTGTAATGGAAATTAAGAACTACATTACCTCAAGTCTCTTCCATCAAGCCTTCTGGATATCAGTTAGTTTGTCCTAAAAGGATGTGCCCATGGAAGCTTTGGAAGGTGCATATGCAGCAGAACCAGTCTGCCTATTTTGAGGATTTCTATTAGTACACAAAGTTGGTGTGACCCCCGGAGTATTATGAATTCTGTCTCTTGTTATGTTTATGTCTGCTGGTACAATTCAATGCTTGTCCCCCACCTCCAACTTAGTGAGGGCCTTGGCCACCCATACCTTATCTCAGTGGCCACTGTGGCTGTTGGGCTCAAACTGCCATATGAGAGCACCCTCGGCAATTCTCTCTGCAGTCCTATATTAGAAGCCCGCAGATGTTTTCCCTACTGCCGTTAGTTTATGTCTGATACTATGTATACAGATGGATGTACATAAAAATGCTCAGACCCCATTTATGCTACATCCAAGGGCAGTTCTGAAGAGCTAAACACAGCCTTCCCTGTCCCTAATCATGCTGTGGCACTGGACTTGCTATGACGTCCATACCACCAGGATGGGCTGGACAGCCAGGCAAGAGTCCTTCATTAGGAACATCACAAGGGAAAAACAAGCAACAACAAAACTCCCTCTGCTATTGGAATTCCCTTCATGTTTTCCTGGATGTTTTAAAGATACCCTTTCTGTAGACTGTTGATCCTAGAGGGAACAGAGGAAAAGACATTATCATCTACTTTATTTACTCTATCTCTCTCTCTTTTCTTCTTAAATTCCCTTGCAAGAGGGTGATTTTCAGTTTTCTTCCACCCTATCAGTGTTTTTCAAATTTTAGGTTGAAACATCGTAGCAAGCTGCAGCATCAAGCTTATTAAAAAAAAAGAATAGATTACAAAATAACAGGACATATTAACTTTTATTTATTGCATGAAATTTTAATTTCCATATATTTAGCTGTGGTTATACATTCATTTTATAACTGTTTTTGTATACTGAGTCATGAGATAAAGTACATTTGTTCTTGAGGGTTTTGGTCAAAATATATGAAAGTCACTGTCCTAGATCATAACCACAGTCCCTGTAAGGCCCCAGGTCTCTGCATTTGGATTATTGAAGAAAAGGTGTGCTCTCAGCCCTTTGAAGAAACTCTATGATATGGTCCCTTTGGCATTATCCTAATGTATTCACAAGCATTAAAGAATTAAGAAAATCCATTTCCTTCAAACAAAATGTGTTTTTCAAAATTTTTGTGTTGCCACAAAATCCTATTATGAATCAGAAATTGAGTAGTACCTCTAGTTTTGAATTCTGGCTATAACAGTTTTAAGCCTGCTCTCTTCTCCACCGCCAATTCTATGTTATGGATGCCTCTGGAAGGACTGTATGGAGGTTAGTACAAGGAAATTCAAACAGTAAAGGATATCACAAGAGTTCAAAAGTATAACTTACACTTCATGATCATTACACAGACCCTTCATCTCAAAATTGAAATGATGATTTTTTTATGATATTTTGCTTTACAGATTGACATGTTAATCACCTTTGATTTATCTTCCCATAGAACAAACATCACAATGGCCCTGACTAGCCTTTTTATAATACTGGGAAGAATATCTAGCCTATGGGAGAGATACTGTACACTATCCATTTACACACAAGGAGAATTACTCTTTGTATGATCATAAGTAATTTTTATCGACTATCAGAAGAAGAGAGTAAAGAGCAAAGAGATATCAGCTGAGAGAAAATATTTATCAATGATTTTAAAATTTTTGATCTTTAAACATTTCATACCAGTTAATTAGAAAACCTGCTCCCTGGGTATTTAAAAACATATAGTATGAATATAAGTGGTATTGAAATAATTAACATTTTATTTTCTGATATCCTGGGCATGTAAATGTAGTTTGCTTTTATTTCCTATCTCAGTCTAAGTACCTCCATTCCCTTCTATGAAAAACTACTCTGCCGTTTCCAAGCCACGTAACTCTGGGGAAGTTTTCAACGTCTCTAACTCTCAAAATACCAATAATAATAATGGTCTCCAAATACTGCTGGGGAGATTTCAGATACACGGGTGTGTATGTGTCCGACACGCAGCGGGTATTCAGAAATCTCAGCGGCGCTCCTGCCCCTTCCTTCCCCCCTCAGCTTCCCCTCCAGCTCCTTCTTGGAATAAACCAGCTGAGCTTGACAACCTGGCTTCACATGAAAACACTGCCTATGCGGAAAAAAGTAGACACGCCCAGAGTTCCTTACAACTGAATTTCAGTAATTCGTGGAACACAACCCATTTTACAAGAAATTGCCTGTGCATGAATTTAGACACCTAAAATTCACCCAGGAGTTAGTCAATAGGGAAAAACAACTAGAATCAAGATGAGAGCTGTGGTGAGTACTGGCAAGGGAAGGAGAGGAATTTTCCCCTACATCTGAGCTATAAACAACTATTTTTAGGACCAATTTCCCTTCTCTAGCATTTAAAAAATTAATAGGCATTATTTTTTAGAGTAGTTTTAGGTGTACAGAAAAACTGGACACAAAGTACAAAGAGCTCCCATATGCCCCTGTTCCTTCCATTATTAACATCTTGTATTCCTGTGGGATATTTGTTACAACTGATGAATGGATATTAATACATCATTAATAACTAAAGTCAACAGTTTACATTAGGGTTCACTCTTGGTGTTGTACAGTTCTACAGGTTTTCAGAAATGTACAATGCCATGTGTCTATTATTATAGTATCATACAGAATCATTTCACTGCCTTAAAATTTCTCCAGCATTTTAATTGTTTGGACCGCTGTTCATTCTCTCTCTCTTATTTGCAGAGTCTAGCTAGGAAACATGGCACACTCAGAGGGAGGAAAGAATTAGGAATCTATTTATTCAGTATATGTAACTGTATATTATGTACCAGAACATTTGCTAAGTGTGGGAGATAAAGTAGTGAATAAAACAGGCAAACAGACATGTCTACTGGGTAAGAACAAATGGGAAAAAATAATAAAAATAATAATAATTACCCAAATGTGGTAAGTACTATGATGGGTTTTAGGAGAAAATGTTGCAGGAATTTGTAATACACATGGACAAGGCATGTCAGGGAAGACGTCTCTGGAGAAGTAAGATTTTAGATGAGACCAGACTTTGAGTGCAATGTAGCCAGAGAAGTTTAAGGAACAGTGGTGGGAAAGTCATTCTTCAGCAGAAACATGTGGGGAACCAGGAAGTGGGAAAGAGCTCAGCTCTTTGGAAGAAGAGCACAAAGTCCTTCATTTTCACCAGAAAACAGGGAACAAGAGGAAGGATTGGAGTAGTTGAGACTAAAGAGAAGTTTGAGTGCAGATCTTGCAGGCCCGGTAATCGGTGATAAGTACTAGAGGTCACAAAATACTTTAAGTGGGAGTGCCAAAAATCAGAAATTCATGTCTTCTGCTTGGGGAACAGATTGTAAATCAGCCACAGTGGGAGTGAGACAGGTTAGATGAGACATTAAAGAAAAGTCCAGATGAGAGAGGTGGTGAGTTTGGACTATGGTGTTGGAAATGGGAATAGAGAAAAGTGGGGGAACTTGAGCTATGTTTTGGATGTATGGAGAATGTGTGAAACTTTCTAAGTTTCTGAGACTATTAGCTAAAAGTAGGAAACAATATCTACCAAAATGTATGAGATTAAAACCATTAAAAGGGTTGTGGTAGATCTGTATGTACTAACATGAAAAGATGGCCAGGATATCGTGTTAACTGTAAAGAAGAATATCTTAGAATGAATACAGAATTGCCCTTTTTCTTTAACCACAATGACAAAAATAAACAAAAATCAAAGTATGTGTGTATGTATACATTGGGAAGGATAGATAGGAGAATTTAATAATGATTATTTATGGAGAGATGAGTAGGAAGTAGGATTTTTACATTTGCTTTGTATCCCTCTGTCATAGAAATTGCTTTTATAACAAAAGTGTATTTTTATGTTTCTTATGTTACTTAAAAATCCAGAGTATACTCTGCAGAGAAAGAACTACATTGGCCAATAATATTCCTAATTTACGTTAAATAGAACATATCACCATCAGTAGATGAATGGATAAAGAAGATGTGGTACATATACAAAATGGAATATTATTTAGCCATAAGAAGAAAACAAATCCTACCATTTGCAACAACATGGATGGAGCTAGAGGGTATTATGCTCAGTGAAATAAGCCAGGTGGAGAAAGACAAGTATCAAATGATTTCACTCATCTGTGGAATATAAGAACAAAGCAAAAACTGAAGGAACAAAACAGCAGCAGACTCACAGAACCCAAGAATGGACTAACAGTTACCAAAGGGAAAGGGATGGGGAGGATGGGTGGGAAGAGATGGATAAAAGGAAAAAGGGGCATTACGATTAGCACATGTAATGTGTGTGTGGGGACACAGGGAAGGCAGTATAGCACAGAGAAGACAAGTAATGACTCTATAACATCTTACTGTGCCGATGGACAGTGACTGTAATGGGGTATGTGGTGGGGACTTGATATGGGGGGAAACTAGTAACCACAATTTTGCTCACGTAACTGTATATTAATGATACCAAAGAAAGAGAAAACATATCAGTCATAAATCAACTAATTCAGTTATTAGAATCTAGATCTTCAGAAAGCTTTTAGTATCTCCAGTTTTTTAGAAGTTGTATCACTTAAACGATGCTTGTTATATTGATCTAGTGTTCTGGAACCTGAACTTCTCCACCTTCATCCTTGTATTTGCAGGATAGGTTGGAAAATGAAAACGTTTACCAAATTCTCTTACTACTGAGGTTGTAGATGTGAATTAGGTTCTCCTCATTGGAAGCACTCACGTGATATTTGGGAGATGAGGAAGGTAGCAATTTCTCATGGCTGTGAGGGTGAGTAAGTGCACCTGAAAGATGAGAGTCAAGGCAGTGGCCAGACCTTCTACTGACACACACATACTTTCCTGGTCGGATGGCAGCAGTGAGTTCCTGACTCTGGAACACAGCAATGGTGATATGACTTTTAAGCTAACAGTCTGGCAGACTCCTGACTTCTGTTCCTACAGAACCCCTTTCCCCCTCGATGATTTTTATAAGCATCCAGTTCCCTATATTAAATCCCTTTCTGCTTGGTATACTTACAGTAATTTCCTTTTCAGGCACTGAAGCCTGACTTGTACATCTGCTTTCTCCTATGGCCTTGTGTTCTCAGATAAATATCATTTGGAGCTGCAGGAAAATTCAGACATTTAGAGACCATCACATACCTGCTGTGGGATGTTACCCTCCCCAAATGTCTGCACCATCTAGAGCAATTATCAAATGGAAAAAATTAAATATTCTTAGTACTGCCTATGTAATCAATTTATATGGTACAGATTATACTTAATACTGTTGCCTATCCTCATCTAAGGCATCTATCTCTATTAGGCCATAGCCATCAGTATACACACTAAATCTAGTTATTTGCTCTGAAACACACACACATACACACACACACACACATACCATGTTTGCTTCATCTTCTGCTTCCCATTTCTCTATGCTCCTACATTGAAAAATATCTTGAAATATTTGCCTTGAAATGTTTCCACTCTCCCATCTCCTGTGGACTCCTCAATCTATTCCAGCCTAGTTTTATCTTCCCCACCACAAACTATTCTTGTTAATATCACCAACAACTTCCAGGTTGCTGATGAGAGAACATTTCTATGTCTTACCTGATTTGACCTCTTAGAAGCACTGGACATAATTTACCATTTATCCTTTCCTGACACTTTTGATTTCCAAAACACCACACCCTCCAGGCTTTCCTCCAACCTGTCTAGTTACTCTTCCTCAGTTTAATTTGCTGTTTGTCTGCTTTTCCTGTCATTGTCCATGTGCCTTCTCCATGTTATTGTGCCTCAATGTTCAGTTCCTAAATCCTCTTCTTTATCTTCCAAGGGTTCTTTATCTTTTAGAAACTTGCTAATGTGCTATCTAACTCCCAAATTTATACATTCAGTACTCCCTCCCCTGAGCCCTAGATTTGTATATCCAGCTGCCCCGTTGTGTTTCCACTTGGATGTCCAATAAATATTTCAAACTTGAAATATGCCAAAATTAATTCTTCACTTCCTCCATTAAAATTTGCTTCTTTTCCTGCCTTTCCCACACCTATCAATGGTATTACTTTGCACCTGTTTGACCTCAAACCCTAAAAGTGGTACCTCCCCCTCTTTTCTTTGTGTCTGCTACCTTGTCAGCAGTGTACCCCAGCTGTTCACTTCTCTCCCTCTCCACTGTCACACCTTCAGTCCAAGTTGGACATCAGTTCTCTCCTGGATAGCCACAGTGTTTCTTAGCAATTCTCCTTCATTTCATTCTTTGCTCCTTCCGCAACTCACTCTCAATATAACAATTTCTTGAAAATGCATATTTAACTTATAGCCATAATTAGAGGAAACCACAGAAATGCTTTAACCCTAAGGTCCAAACACCCTGAGTTCCTTTCCACAGTACAGTGAATGTGATCTCTGCCGTCCTCACCTTCACGCATTCTCCCTCTGATTCACATCATGCCACACATGGGCTTTCCTCTGTTTCTTTAAAGGCAAGCTTCTTCTAGTCATGTCGTTCTCTTTGCTTGGAATGATCTTCCTCATATTATTCACTTGTCCCATTCCTTATCATTTTTCAGGTTTTGTGACTAATGTCATTTTTCCCTAGACCATTCTATCTGAACTAGAAGCTCACATAACCAACCCTGTTTATTTTATGTTATATCACTCATTAAAATCTGAAATTATTTTCATTTTAACCTTTTTATTATCTTCTTACCACAAACTAAGTGAAAACAGGGATCTTTTTTTTTTGTATCATTAGTATACAATTATATGAGCAACATTATGATTAAAACAGGGATCTTAACTGTCTTGTTTTTTCTCCTTTATCCTCAGAACCTAGTAGAGTACTGGGACATAGGTTGTATTAAAAATTTGTTGAAGAATATAAATCAACATCTTCTGATATCCAGAACAAATGTATTTGTTCCTTTTGCCAAGACTAACAATAGATGAACCTGAATAATTCAATTGTAATTCATGAATTTTAATTACTTTTACCCTTCTCTTGTGTCTCCATAGTGTATTAGTTTTCTTCAGTAATGGGTACTCTGTTTTCAATATTAAATTTAAAGTATCCCTTGCACTAATTTTAAAAAGAAGTGCTACTTCATCCTTCTCATAGATAGTGTTAATCTGTTTATCTTGTTTTTACTGATACAAGAATTTCTTAAATCCTTTATCTGCTATAGTATCCTAATTATTTTCTTGTTTGTGAAATATTCTCTAGTGAAGAAACACAGAAGTCAGGAACTTGAATTAAACTATAACTGGGTGATTTGGGGGAAAATAATATAAGGTTGGTACTCAGTTTCTTTATCTGTTGAATTTAGTGTTGAATTGGAAGATCCCCAAGGTCTCCTTCCAGCCTAATTGTGCTAGAATGTTAAAACAGAATAGAGAATAGAGAGCTGCATGACAAATAAGGGCTAAAACTGAGCAGACACTAAAAAGATAATGAAATATAAATGACCAGCAGACATTTTGGAGATAGTCTTACCTCTAATAAGTCATCTAATAATATCTTGTATTTTATCACCTGGATTACATTGTGGTTTACAATATTCCAATACTCAAATGCTAAGGTAGGTCACCACCATTAATCCCAACAGCAGTAATAGCATTACATAGCAACTTTCATCTTAGGCTCTCAAGTCACTTAGTAAACATCAATTAAATATCAAAACCTCCCTATGCTAGTATCACCATGCCCTTTAACGGATGGAAAATGAGCCATATTCTTATTTTAACCACAAACCAAAGCTTTCTCATTTTAAATCAGTAGACTTCCTCAAGTTAAAAATTAATATGGTAGCAGAGACAAGGGGTTGAATGCAATGAATGAGAATTTCTTTGTGTGGTACTGTCATACCTGTGGGCTTATGGAACTATGTGTGGTGTCTGTGAATGTGTGTGGGTGTATATATGGAGTATGAATGTGTATGATTATAAGTGTATAAATCTGTGGGAAAACTAGTGCATATGAATATGTGTCTGAACAAATTATAAAGTTGTGTGTTCTGTAGACTTATATACTTTTTCTAATTTGTTTTAAAAAAATTTCTTGGCTGCACTGAATACTTCTGGCACTCCCTTCACCCTCCGTCATGCTTTTTTTCTGGTATCTCTCCAATTTTTCCAGTTTCTTCTTTCTCGCCAATCTATGTTCAGAGTTCTGCCCTCCAACTTTTATTCTCATCCCACATAAAACTTATGGATTGTGATCTTTGGTTTGATTGATGCTCTATACACGGAAAAAGCTATTCCCAAGGCTTGACTCTCTTTCCTGTCTCTACTGACCTTAGACATCTCTCTACCTAGATGTCCCACTGTTACCTAAAACTCAGGGCATCTGAGAATGCACTCATCAACTCACTGACCCTTTCTCCTCTGCAACCTAAACCTCTTTTTCTTTTTCCTTATCTTTGTAGAGATTACCAGCTCCCCAGATGCCCAACACAGAAGTCCAGAACTCATACTCCGCTTCTCCGCCTCCCTCACCTTCTGCACTCAAGCAACTAGAAAGTTCTGCTTTCTAAGTAAGCTTCCATTTGCAGTTTTTTCAATCTCTTGATTCCTCCCTGCCATATCCCTGGAATACGCCACCATGACTGCGGTCCATTGAAGTCCTGACGACACATAACTTCAAACATATTCCGTGGTTGGATGTCAGAGTGACTTTCATAAGACAATAAATAACCTGATCATATCAGTCCTGCATAAAGCCCTTCAATGGCCTTTCTCAACACTGTTAGAATCAAGTCCAATTCCTGACATGACTTTCAAGGTCCTGATCCCGCAGACCGCGTCAGGATCATTGCTTGCTCTTTCTCCTCTCAGATTCTACCAACCATAATGACATTGATATATATACATATATATCATTATGAGATAAATATATATATTTATTACAGTTATATGTGTATATATATCATTATGAGATAAATGTATATATTTATTAGTTATATGTGTGTGTGTGTATAGACAGAGAGAGAGAGAGAGGGAGCATACCTAAATAATAAGTATTTCTATATATTGACATTCAGTTTCTTGAACTTCCATGTTTTCTTTCACTCTGGTTCCTCTACATCTCCCCCATCTATTTGTTTGGTTAACCCCTACCTCTCCTTCAGATGTCAGCTCTGCCTTGTTTCTCAAGGCAGCCATCTATGCGATCTCAGAGCTCACCGTATATCACTTATCACACGCATCATTATTATCTTTGTTTGTGTGATTTTTTTTTCTCCTTACATTTTAAGTCTGGGGAAGGCAGAAATGGTGTCTATTTTTGGAACTCTCTACTTTGGTGCTGGCATTGTTCCTGACCCATAATAGATGTTTTATAAATATTTATTGAATGGTTGACTAACTGAATCAGGACCACACTGAGCTTGTATAAGTAAGTCAGTGAGATCACTGTTTTAGGTGAAGCTCATGGGAATAAGGAAAATGGGCCAGACCCATGTTGCTAAACAAACTATATTGCTATAAATAATCAAGAAGCAGTAGGTCACTCAGTCTAAACAGTGTATTCTAGTGGAAAAATATTATGCCCTTAAATTGACTACTACATGAGACTGATTTCATGTGTGTTTTATTAAAATAATCTTGGATTTGCAGTCCTGATCATCAGTGCACCCAGGCAGGAGAGTTCTCTGCCCTAGACCTGTGTATCTCTCCCACAGGGTGAGAAGTCCTTGGGACTGCAGGGACCACTTGTAGGTACAAGCCTAGAAATCCCTACCAAACAAACTAACTCACCTTTCCCCAAGCTGGTAAATGCTTATTCCTGGGATCTATATTTTGAGGACTGACTAGGCCACTTTAGAATGTTTACATTTACCAGAGGGTAAAAATTTGAGAGCTGAGAATTGAGTATTGACATGAGGGCTTCCTAATTCATGCTCAGGCAGCTCATGGTGCTGGCTGGAGTGGAAGCAAAGCGGGAGGCAATCTGGGAGAGGAGCAAGAGATGGAAGTCAGCTGTGAATCTTCAAGGGATTTGAGGATTCTATTTTACTTTGTATCTGGTCATCCAGATTGTTAGGAAGTATATTTGTCAAGGTAGGAAGATAGATTTTACTTAATAGCGTGTCTACTTACTTTACAGCCTCCAACTAAATACACGCTCTGTGGGCCTCCAATTATACCTTTGCACAGGTCCTCAATTGTTAGGGCTGGCCTGGTACTCAAAAAAAGTTATTTTCTAGAAGATAATTAGTTTCTGTAGGATAGTGTGAAACTAATTATTAAAACATCTCTTAATGTCTTGATTGTGGTCAGCAACAATCTCTGCCAACACTAAAATACATTTCAGTTACATTTCAACTCAAATCATGGTTTTCATCATAACACAGAAAATCAGTAGTGCATAGGTTTTTATATATCTTTTGGAATAATGGTAGGGAAGAGACTATAGATAATTCGAATCATATCCAGGGTTTTGGTGTTGGGTTTTGTTTTTGTTTTTTTTTCTTGGTACCTCTCTTTTTGTAGGATTGCTATGGTTCAGCAGCTACTCATTATTTAAAGATTCTCTCCTTGGTAAAAGGAAGCCAGAGTTACTATTACTTTGGCTTGACATAGTTTTATTTTGGTATAAAAATATTATGTATGTTAGAAAATATACTACTAGCCCATTTGGGCCTTACAGTACTTTGAGTTAGGCAGTATTATCATCACCACTCTAAGATGAGAAAATATGGGCAAAAGAGACTATGCAACTTGCCCAAAGTCACCACCGCATATTTAATAAAGAATCAAATGAAGACTCAAACATAGGCAGCCTGACATTAGTGACATGACTCTTAGGCACTACTCCATTACTGACCACAACAGTGTTCACTTCTTTTTTTAAATTTTTCAGTTTTATTGAGTGTTTACTTCTTAAGTAAATGAATCATGGGCTTTTATTTAAAAACAAAGAGCATCAAAATATGATTTTAACAATTAATAGTCATTCAAGGAGCAATGACATGACTGACTTGACAACTTAAAGGAGCTTAAGTTTGAAGTTTGGCATTATTTAGATTTTTGGAAACTTTTGATACACTATATGTTCAACCTTGTCTGAATATTATACTTTGTATCTAAGAGACAATATATTTTAATTATGAAAGAAAACATGCTACCACATTGCTTTTTTTGGTGGTGGTGAGAAAAAAGCTGAGTTACATTTGAAAGAATGCATGATGATAATGCATCCATACTTACAGGTTTCCTTTTTTAACTTGTGATGATCAGAGAGACATGATGTTTTTAGATGTTTACAAATAGCAGGAGTCACTAGCACAGGCAACCGAAACTCAAATCTGTAATATGGATGAATGACTGAATGTATGTCAATGCCCTTGATAAAGTGAGTCTATTCAGCTAAAGGAACAAATCTGAAGAGGACAAATAATACTCATATGCTTTATTCAACAATATATGTGCACATTTCTGTTGGAACTGGGCTAGCCCAAATTTATCTCTTGTGAGAACTGTACAATTTCCATTTTAGCCACCTACATAATGATAATTACTTTACATTCCTATAAAGATTTAAAATACATGTTATATAACTTTTGAATATAATTGATTCTCAAGGAATAATCTGTAAGGATATGTACAGTCATTCACCTACTTGATTATGTAAAAAGAATCCATTTCACATTATATGACCTTATTTTGCAATTCAATAACTAAAGAAAATATGTTATGAATTTCCAATACAATATAAAAAGAATGTCATAATCTATAAACTAAGAACTGTTCTTGAATATAAAGAAGATTTCCATGTTTTCTCTCAATATAAACACAGAAGAATAGTGTTTGGCCTAGATCAGTTCCTTTTATATAAATTAGACTGGAAAATTGCATCAGCTTTATTTAGAAATACCCATGAGAGAAATACTCTGATTATTGAGGTCATTGGTGTGACTACAGTAGTGACTTAAAAAGCAATCTTACAGTTAGGAAGTTTATTATGGAAAGTAATTAAACTTAGCCAAATTTAGGAGAAATCATAGATAAAAGCTAAAAACGCTTTGTGTTTCTAAAATCAAAACTTTAAAGATAAAAAGCAAAATATATTTTCATTGCAAGGTCATTCATCAATAAGAATATTAAAGTCATATTCCTTTCCCATAAAGAGGGGAATTCATTTCTCAGTGCTTGAGAAAGTATATACTTACTCCACCTTTGCTTGGAAAATATAGAACAGAGTTAATTTACGTACAAGTGCTAGCAGTTACAACACACACACGCCTATATATGTATGTATATACTGTTCCCCTAAGCCTCCCTATTATTTTCAGCTTTAATTTAGAGCAGTGGTTCCCAAGCAATTGGATTTCAGTAAAGAAAGATCCCTCCTCAAAAAAAACTTATATATATATATATAAAATCTATGGGTTAACATAGGGTTGCCATATTTAATTTTGCCAATTAAAGCCGGTAAAAGCAAAACAAAACACAAAAAGTAAATATTCGATTATACTAGTGAGGCAGAGAAAGACAAATAACATATAATTTCACTTACATGTGGAATCTAAATATAAAATAAAACAAAATGAACAAAACAGCAATAGACTCAGAGACACTGAGAAGTGAAAGGTGTTTACCATGGGGAGGGGCTGAGGTGGGAGGGTGAAAGGAATGAAGGGGGTAAAGAGGCACAAAATCTCAACCATGCTATAAATGAGTCATGAGGATGAAAGCAGAGCATAGAGAAATGTCTACTTTTCCATGTCTGCTACACTACCATCATCTCCTGCCTGGTTTACTGCAATGCTGTTCTAAATGGTCTCCAGGATTCTATCACGTAGCCGCATCTTGGCCAAAGTCCATCATTCTCAGCATAGCCAGAGATCTGTTTAACACCTGAGTCAGTCTCTTCCATGTTTCAAACCCCTGAAGGCTCCTCCTCCTATGTGACCTTTCCATCCCACTGCAGTATCAGCGGCAGCATGGCCCTTTCCTACCTCTTCTAATGCTCATTCTCTGAATTCATCCACACTGTCTCCCTTCCCATTATTCTTATATCCCACATTTCCTCCTATTTTAGGGCCTTTGTGTTAGCTCTTCCCCTGCCCTTTCCCAGGTCTGTGGGAAACAAAATACTGTTAACCAAATGTTGCAAGAAAATAATTATGTCATAAGAATCAATGGAAGAAGTGGTCTGGGGGCTGCTTATTTCAATGTCCATTAAGGTCACACTTTGGAATTTACAATCTAGTGAAGAAAGAAAGACAAGAAAGATCACAAATGAGTAAAATACATAGCGTATAAAATGGTAGCAATCTTACAGACAAAAATGAATGAAGGCAAGGAGACAGAATGGGAGCGTAGGTTCAACTTTAAATATGGACACAGTTATTGCTCAATAAATGTTAATATCATTATTGTGGTTTTCTGTTATTGTTACTGAATGAAAAATGGGAAGATGTCACAGACTTGTTATTTCTCATCTCTTAAAGTAGTAACATCACTTTCCTAAGTACTAGCATAGTTGTGATCAAGTTGGGAATGAAAAGATGCATACTGTACTGGGGGCACCCATCTCTGCACACACACACACACACACACACACACACACATTTTGTCAACAATGTCAAGAAGTTGTCCAAAGCAGTGAGCCTTTCATTTCACCGTTATCCCTCCCAGCCACACCCTTATTCTTATACTTCATTGCTTGCTCACTAATAATTGCCATCACTTAACAGTATTCAAAAGTAAAAAAAAAAAAAAGTTTGAAATATAGGAATAAAATAATAAAAACAGATTGAGGTTAACCAAGTTAGTTAAGGCTACAACATAGTTCACATGCAATTGGATTTTTGTTTGATAGTACACAATATATATCAGTTGTCCCTTTTTCATGTCTCTAAAGTAGCACAAATTTGCAGTTATTAAATCAGACTTAAATTTTCCAAATTAAGGTTTCTTCCCCCTTTGCCCTCCCCACATCCTGATTCAAACCCACAAACAGTTTCAATAATTTTCTCATTTCCACTTGACATGTCCTGATAGCCACTAAATAACTAATGTTATTAAATAAACTTAACAGTATTTTACCATGCATTTTCAGTGTTTTGTACCTGCCACATTCTTTTAAACTTTATTTCTAAACCTTAAAATTATTCAATGGCCATGAAACCTGCTTTTCTCTTTTTAAATAGTTTGCCTAGAAGTAATTTTAAAATTCTACTATGATATGCTCATTTAAAAGTAAGAATAAAAACGTGAGATTTTTTTGTGTTTTATGCATTCATTTTCTTTTGAATAGTAAAACTCCACTTTCCTATTCTTGTTATTTTACTTTAACATTAATGTTAAAATGTGTGGCTTAATAAAGCAATAGTATTCATGAGAATTATAGAAAACCCCATTCACTTACTCTTGGACATACTTCCCAGTCTGTATACCGTTTGATATTTTCCTTCATATTATGCATTTGCTGCCTGTCCTCCTTTGCTGCAAATTTACATTCAAAGAAACTTTGAACTACAATAGCTTCATCTTTATTTGTTTTTGTTTTTTTTCTTCCAATTTCTGCTTTCACTACCTGTTGCCCCAGCTTCCCTTTTTGATGCTACATTTTAAATTTTGAGTGGGCTTGCTTTCCAACAATAATAAAGAAGAGGGATAGATGTCTCAGATTATGGTTTGCCTTAAGAGAGTATTCCTGAATCATTGCACACTGGATTTAATATGAAATACTGTATTTGGAGTCATCTGATTTGCAAAAATAACAAGACTAAATGCTTCAGTTTTTAATGGTAATTAGTTTTCTACCCAGACAGTCTGGATAACTATGCATTTACTACCTTGTAAAGAACTATAATAACAAGCCCTTAAGCATTATTTGAAAATTAATAAACTAAAGTAGGAGGAAACCCTTTCCTTTCCCATAGCAACATGAACTGAGTTATATTATTTTATTGCAAAATTTCACTTTTTAATTACAGGTTTGCTAAATTAAGAGGTCTGAAAAACATAAAAAACAATTATTAGTTTCCTAACACTGTAGATGACTAATGCAATGAGTCCAGTTTACTATACAGAAACAGGTTTGTTTTTTTTAATTCTTTCCTTGAATTGCCTAAGAATAAGCTCTGATTCACAAATAAGCCTTCACAAATAAGTCATATTAACAGAATGCACTATGTATTTCAGTGAGATTTTCTAAATTAGGTAAAAACAAAAGAATTCTACTCAGCCTCTTTTCAAATTTGTAACTTACTTTCTAAGACAAACTTGCAAGTAGAAAAATTTAATTGTTAAAAATCTATAAACATGCCAGAGATTCAATAGTCTGGATCTGAGCTAAATAACAATTGCCATTGGTGATTATGCTCGATTTAAAAGATTTAAAAGTTAAAATTGTGTGTAAATTGGGTTAATTACTTAGAAGATAGTGTGAAAGACAAAAATTACTTAACCTAATTCGCACCATCCCAGGGTGAGAGTAGGGAGCCCTTGTTAATATGCGTTGGCAGAGAGGAGCAACGCAGTCCTTCCCTGCCAGACCCAGTAACGGCGCCTCTGGGTCATCCAGAGTGGAAACTGCCCTAGAGGTCTGGTGTCTGACTCCCACTGAGGGGTGTGTGTGTGTGTGTGTGTGTGTGTGTGTGTTCAAGCCTTAAGAAAGCAAGGATTAAATTCTGCAGAAACTATTTGGAAAGGGTGAAGTGCAGAAGAACTTACTTTTTCTTCCATTCCTGCTCTTCCAACCTAATTTTAAGTCCACATATTTACCCTGTTGGCTTTTATGGCGTAATGGTGACAAGCAAGGGTTTGCTACAGTCAACCAGGATTCAGATTCTGGCTTCAACACTTAGAGCTGTGTGATAGTGATCAAGTCCCTTTGCTTATCTTTGACTTTGTTTCCTCACCTATAAAAGGAAGATAATCTCCCAAGATCGTTGCAAGAATTAAATGAGTTGTTAGGCATGAGTTTCTCAGAACAGGGACTAATATACACAAATCAGGATAGCAGGGTCTATGCAAATGACAATACTTTTAAAGACAAAATTCTCATTGTACCAGACCTTGTTTGTACTCTTAAAAGTACTTTTTAAATATTTAGTTTTCTAAGCCCTTAAATCGTTTAGTCGTGATAAAATGGAGAAGGGTGTAAGTTAAAAAAAATGAATTCAGGTAAAAGGTAAAGAGATGGAGGATATGAATTGTTGACTAGAAAGTGTCTATGCCACTAACTTTCGTACTTTTAGCACTGTCTCAGACTGACTTGCTCTGAGTTGCTAAAGGTCAATTGGGGGATGAGATAACCCAGGTACATACTACCATTTTGACAGAGATAGTTGCTAAGGAAGAGAAAAGAGATCACCAATCAATCTATCAATGAATTTAAAACATATTACTAAGAATCATTTTAGGGTCAGTTTGATCCTCAGTGAAGGATACACAGTGAAAGGATAAACTCACAATTTCAGCATAATCAAAAGTCCTGTGTGCTCCTATATAACCCCAGTCATCCTCCACACCATCAATATAGCAGGTGCTCAGTTAGTGCCTGTTAAGTGTCCGTTAATGAGTGATTGAATGAATGAATGAATGAATGAGGATGCCCATGACAATCAGAACAGAGAAGAGAGGTAAAAAACTGACACCCGGATGACTAAATTTGATCCCCAGGTGTATTTTGTCTAGCCTTCCTAGTCTGTTAAAAAATTGAATAAGAAACACTAAAAATTTAGAGAAACTCACATTTAAAAAATATATAGATTTCTGGTTTCTTTTAAAAAATTAGCAGCTCTGTTACCAGTAAGCTCTTGTTCCTGCCTGGCTACGACTATCTGGAGCTGGACAGTGGCTGCTCCCTTAAAATGGGCAGAATGCAGCAAACACGAACTCGACTGCTTAACTCACTTACATCACCTGCCACGTCCCTCCTAGACTGGGGTTTGTAAACCTAGATCTAGAATGGCAGGCTTTTTACCACACTTTAGATTCCCTTACGAAATTTTTCTCACAGCTTACAAGTGGATGGACGTCTAAACCCATCCATGGTCTTGACTCTCTTTAATGAAAGGATGAGGACCCCCTGAGTTCGTAGCAGGGTTGCTAATCCTAGGCTCTGCCGACATTTTGGGTCACAGGCGTTGGTTGTGGGGGGTCACCCTGCACACTGCAGGATGAGCAGCAGCATCCCTGGCCTCCACCCTCTAGATATTCTCCCAGCCAGGTGGCAACTAAATATGTCTCCAGGTAACCCGGGGATGGGGGGAGAGGCAAAGTCACCCCTAATTGAAAACCACTGAGTTAGATACCAGACTAAAGGAGGAAAGACGTACAAATGTAAAGGTGGTACTGGATTTATACTAGAGAGATACCGGTTAGCCTGCAAATTGAGAATTGGCTACTACCTTGGCATTATACCCAGGTTCCAGATTTCTCTGCTGGCAACGGACAACTGATTTAACTATATTTATTCAAGCTTAAGCTATTCAGGCTTGAGTGGGGTGATAACGCTCTGGTTTTCTAAAACCATTGATTTCTGATGGAGCCTGTAAGGACAAGGAAGTTGAGTTAACAAAGTGATGTTATAAAATGCAACATTCTGTACATAGTAATATCTGGATAGCATTCATATGCTAGCACTTCATCCTGTTTCCTTACTCACATGTTCCTGATGAATTATTTTTAAAGTATGACTAAATTATTCATTACACAGGATCACCATTATTTATGCAACTGAGGTTTACCACTAACATTCCAATATGGATTTTTTTTTTGACTAGGGGACTTCAATAAAGCTTCTAAGAATAGAAATAGATGCCTAGAATTAAGTAATTCATGTGGGGCACACCATAATGGAGGAGGAGTACAAAGTGATTAAACCTTTAAATCTTAAGGGAATCTTTAAACAGTAAATTTGATAAAACATTATTTATAATATTTACATATGCAGTTAAATTTTATATACATGTGTTGGTTAGAATATCTCAAAACATTCAAGCAGATTAAACTGCCAGACCATAACAAATTTCTCCCACAGGTTATCTACCTCATATATTTCATTTAAACAAAAATTAGGTAATACTAGGTAACAATAAAAGTACAAAAACATAAAGCCATATATTTAAATTTTATTTTCATAAATCAAAAAAATAAAAACTATACCATAAACCTCCTGATAATGTAATGTACTTTTATTTTCTTATACCTTTTTTCCACACCTTCTTTCTGTCCTCTGATTCCTGTCCAATGTCAGTTTAAATGACTCAAGTGAAGACTTCAAATACAGTACAATTCTTCCTTTGGGAAGCTATTCCTTTGACTAATATTAACTGGGTTACTATTGGTATGTTAATTAGCTGCTACACTCAGCATGGAATACTTACATACACTGTACCCTTCATCCCTGAAATGTCTTGAGAGAAACAGCCAAAGATGATATTTAGGAGTTCTTTTTACATACTACATTCTGGTGATTACATTAAAATATGTGCTTGTCTTTTCCAGCTGTATTTGGCTTAATGCTGAAAGTTGGCCATACCTTTTTACTATTCTGATATACAGTTTTTCAAGTAAAATCAATCAAAAAACCAACTTTTCTGTAAGTATATATATTTTAACAATGGGACCAGTTTTCTCTTTGGAGGGCTAGTCACACACCAATGAAGGGAAGCGTTGTCACTGATTTTTTAAATTTAAGAGTTAGAATATAGAGTAATCATGTCAACATAGGAGCTAGAGAAGGAACAAAAAATTTGGTCAGAAATTGTAAAAAGGCTGTTCTTAAAAGTAGTTGTTTCTTCCACTCAAGCATATCAATAGGCAGACCTCAAGACTAGGGCTAGTCTTCACTTTGAGGGCCAGCAAGAAGAGATGTTAAATATTGGAAGCTGATATGAACTCTGTTAACCTCAATAAATCCACAGACCTTCACATAATTCAATTCTAGCAGTTTCCATGCAAATCAGAAGCCTTTCTAATCCTGCTTTGGGAACAAACTTTCTTTGAGGCCTTCTCTTAGGAGCTCTTACACGAAGTGTAAATGAAGTCCAATTCTTGGTGAGCCCTGCTATGACAATGAATTACAGAGCCACCCAGATGGTCTCAAGATTTTTGCCTACAAATATGAAATGAATCAGCATATAAAATGTATGTTCATAAATATTTTTTGTATTTAGTTCATTTACTGATACAAGGTCATTCTGATGTATTATAATATGCCTTATTTTAAAAAGCACTGAAGAGGGAGTTCATTGTCTTTAACTAATAAAAATTACTATAGAAAAACAACAAGATATATCTTTAAAATATCTGGTTATCAAATCTCAATGCTATTTCAATTTCAAATTTTTTATGAAGTTTATATTCCTTAGATGTTTAAAAATTTTCAGTCAATCTCTGCCCTAATCTAGAGAAAGCTGAGCCTTTTGATAAAAGTGTATCTGCTTGAGCCATTCTTGAACGTTAGGGGAAGGTATGCAGGATGCTGGATCTGAGAACAGAGACCAGTGAGAAATGGAGCTGCTGAAGATGAGAGATGGACCAGCAGACTACACACTGAGTAGCAGGGATCTCAGTCTGAACTATAGAGAGAAGATTATAAAAAAACCACCTGCCCATTAGAGCTTAGAGCACAACGGCTATTTTTAAATTTGCCTCAGTAACTATTTTAAATAACTGAAGACAGACCTTGACCAGCCTGACCAGTGTCACATCTCAGCTATGACTTTAAATTTGACCTTGAGCTAAATTTAAGTGCCTTTATATATTAGGGAAACAACACTATACATACAATTTCTAGAAGAAAAGTCAGAGATTTGCCAGGCCACTTCATTGCAAACCAAGCATCGGAAGGAAAATGGCATATGAGCAACCGAACTCACAAATAATTGACCTGGACATTTTTATGCCGCCACCAGACCTTTTTTTAAGGCTTTATAAACTGATCTTAATTTTGTTATACTGACCCCTAAAGGCACTTCCTATTGTAAAATACTCTATTAAGAACTGGTCTATATTTTGGAAAGCAATAATATTAAGTTCATTATGGCTTTTTGCAGTCCAGGCACTAATTTAGCTTGTGTAATCCTCTTAAGAGTTTAATGGGTAAAAGCTATTTTAAGAATGTTTGCAGGCAAACTATACAGACATGTTTAGAAAGATACTTCTCTTTCAGACCCTTTAAAATAATTAAGATATTTATGTTTAACTGATTCATTTTAAAAAATGTAACACATTCACTCAGAAGGCCTTAATAAGATAGAATTCTGCATAAAGTAGTATTATTGTCCTAGAATCTTGACTTGAAAAGCCTAGCATGACCTATCTGTTATTACTATGTAACAATATATTATTAATATTATTATTATTATTATTAAAGCAAGATATTTTTATTGTGGAAAAGTAAGTAAAAACACATAAACAACAAAAATAGGTTAAAATCTCATTATTCTCATAATGGAATTCCACTGAACACATATTTTTGAACACACACTTTTCTTAATATCACAATATACCTGTCAACAAATATAATTCAAAACCTTTTAAAAGCTGGCTAGAGGTGCATTGTACGGATAAGTCATAATTTATTTTAACTCATCTGCTATTGTTGAGCACATCTGTAATTTTCTTTTAGCTTTCTATTGCTGCCACAATATTTCATGGAACATTCTTGAATTCTTTCATGGAGAGGAAACTTCAGATAGTGGGTTGTTAAGAGTGTGGGCTCTGGTGACAGACAGACTGCAAGGCACAAACTCCAAGCATCCTACCCTCCTGCTCTCTTTATGTGGCTAAGTGGACATTTTTTATTTAAAAAATAATAATAATAACCTTTTAAAGTCTCAGTTTTCTCATCTTTAAGTGAAATAAAAATGCCATATGGGTTCTGTTAGTACTAACCAAGGTAGGATACATAAAAATTTACCTTAATGCTTAAGGCACATTTTACTCATTCAAATGATGTTAGCTACTACTATTAGCAGCACTACTACTATTTTTGAAGCTTATCTTCAAAATTCTTATGTCAAATTCCTGGTCTAAGTATTTCTGAGCCAAACAATATGTATATTTTTAAGTTCTTCCACATATTGTCAAATTTTTTCATAAAGTGCTTAGAAATGCACTTTTTGTCAGTAGAGTAAAAAAGTTACACTACACATGACGTTTTATATATATATTTAAGTTCTGTTGATTTAAAAGTGGAAATTTGTATCTCATTTTGAGAAATTTGTATTTGGTACTAAGGAATTGAACTTTTTCCCATTTGGCTTTTATTTTATTCTTCTGAGAATTATCAGTTTAAATCCTAAGCTTATGTTTGATTAGCTCATCATTTTTCTTACTGATTTGCTACACATTAAAGAATTATAAGTAATATAATATTTATATATTTATATGTTTATATGCTTATATATAAGCTCTGTGAAGTTAGGTATTGTTGTCTCTTTTGTGCTTTGTTGTATCCCTGCTACCAAAATGGTGCCTCACTCATACTAGGTATTATTGAAAAACAAAAACTTTCATTGAATGAATTAACAAATATGAAAACAGAAAATTCTATAAATAGATTAATTATAAAAACTTTTGGAGATGATTATGATACTTGAATACTCAGATTTTATAATATTATCTATTTCATTTCCATAGCCCACATTCCTATTCAAGTTCCATTCATTTTCGATCAGTATACTGTAAGTTTTTAGGTGTTTCTGTGGTTCATTTGCATTATTTATTGGGATGAGCAGAATGTTTTTGGATGGTACATTTACTATAGACAACCAACCAATGTGTTAAAGGGAATTAACTATATTTTTACCAAAGAAAAGCAAAAATAAAGGGACACATACTTGTTATTTATTTAAAGCCCACCAAATACAGAAAGAAAATTCTATTTATGAAAGGGTTTACCTAATGAATCAATGAATTAAAGATTAGTATTTTCTTCTTTAAGTGACTAAATCCTAAGAATGGATAACAAAATATCTACATTTATTCAAATGAAAGACTTATAGAAAAATTCAGCCAGTATAGCATATGTATACATATTGAAAAGTATGCAGTATTATGTAGAGTCCAGCCTGGAAGACAGGAAGTATTAGCCAACTTCTTAACAAGAAGAAGTTGTCACAGGGAATAGGTTACCCAGGCAGAGGACTAGCTGAGAAGCTGAACAGTGAGACAATTCAGGCATTATTAACCATAGAAAGCTGGAGGAACCAGAGGCCCCAACCATCCAGTAGGAACTGAAACCACAGGGGGAGAATCAATCCTATGAATCTGAGTCCATAGCAGAGAAGGCCCTGCTGCTGCCAGAGATGCTACAGCAGGGAAGGAAGATGGGGAGAAGTGCCTCATCTCACCTTCTAACCTTGCACTAGTTTCTCCCCTTGGCTTAACTTACCTAGAAATCAGAGGGGAAAGGCATCCGGCAAACATTTCCTGAGATACAGAGCAAACGAGAAGGTAAGTGGGAAGATATCTGAGAGCAAACTGACAATTAATGGACAATCCTTAATTTCAGAAGAGAAAAATTCAAAGGAAATCTGGAAAAGAGGCCTTCTTGGGCATTAGCAGAAAAGAAATCCTTGTCCAGTGTAAAGCTGGGAGCAAGGAGAGAAAAAAGAGGCACAGAGGTGGGGACAAGCGAGTCAAATGTAGGTTAGCTTCATATGAGTAAAAATGCCACATAATGGAAAATGGAAGAGAGGTTTAATGGAAGCAGTAGAAGAGTGGATAAAGATGATGCATAATTATTGTCTTCTTGCCGATTTGTTCTGATATTTACTTCCTGGTACCTAATAACTACTAGTTCAAAAAACAAAGTGAAAAAAATTGTCCAGATGATTCATTCTCCTACTCTAAGTAACCTAAAATTAATATTCTGTAGATCTATCAATTCCTCAGAACGTATCAAGAATATATTATCCTAATCTGATAAATGTGAGTATCCAAAAGCAGAATATTTTAATTTTTAAAACAGAAGGTAGGCATCCGCAGTAAAGAAAACTTCTGCATTAAGTGTGACACCCCCAGGTGCCATGTGATACTGTTGATGCACCTGCCACCTGAAGTCTCGTCTCTGCTGGGTCTTAAAACCAGTGAACACATAATCTGAATATTAAAAACATTTCCTCACTAGTTTTAGGACTGGAAATAGTTGACTTTCCTGGGCCTGGTGCACGTGGGTTTGAAGCTGGGCTCCCATGTGATTGGAGAACAGTTGTCAAACCTTTCTGACCATAACTAACAGCGTCTAATATGCTAGGCTTGCACTGATTCCTGGTTTTAATTCCACCTTTTCACTGGAGTGCTAACTGGAATACATGAGTATTTTTGAAACTCAAGACCCTCTTCTCCTGGTATCATGTCCCATTACTTAACCACTCAAAGTTTATTCCCTAGTAATGCTATCCTCTCTGAAACCTCTGTGCTTTTACTGCCTTCTTCCACTCATTCCACTCTTTTCTTTCTGTCAAGCGTCTACTAGTCATTCTTAGTTCAGATAACATGCTGTTTTACCTCCTGAAGGCATGATTAAATTTCATTTCTCTGTGCCATGATAGTAACCTCAAGTAGCATCTGTCACTTCTGTTGCTTCCTACAGTATTGTAATGGCTTCATTGTCTGTTCCTACCTGTCTTTAAAGTTCCCCAAGGGCAGGGACTCTACTTCATGTTCTTTATGTCTTATAGTTTTTGGCTAAATTATCAATAAGCGTCTGTTGGATTGAACTGAGTCTGGCCTTAAGTTCTAGACCTACCAGTTAAAGTGTAGGGATATTTATTCAACTATATGTCAGGCATCAAGTTATAACACCGTCTCAAGACTTCCTGCTCCTACAGCCAGAACTAGGTTATAGAGACCTACCTGGATGGCCCTTGAATTTCCATCTGCTCTTAGGCTTTGAAAAATTTTTTTATAGATTTCCTGGAGATATAGGTAGGCACTAAGTAATGGGGCCTGCATAAACTTAAGCTAATTAGTGTAAATTTGACACATATTAGATCTAGTTTACTCTCAGTCTTGCTACTACTCTACACAAAAAAATTTTTGTTAGTATACTTTACAATGAAGACTATATTTTCATTATATTAAGTCAAATTACTCAAATATTATGTGAAATAAATGACCTAATTATCTTAAATACATAGATCTTCTGAGTTTAAGGAATGCTGAAGACTGACTAAATCAACAAGATGTCTGTTTCTGAAACTTAATTGCAATAATGAGGTGGCCTTTTTGTGGATGTTGGACCTCTGGTTACAACTATTGCTCATCTTCATTAAATTCTTACTATGGTCAGACCCCATTCTAAGAGCTTTATATATATAAATTCATATAACCTTCTAACAGTTCTATAAGGTAAAGACCACTATTATCTCCATCCTATAGAAATGGAGCCCTTGAGAGATTAGATAAACTCCTCAAAGACATAGAGATAAGTAAGTACTGAACCTATGATTCATACAAAGAGCCTGGTTCTGAGACCAGAGATCCTAGTAACTAGCTATGGGTCTCCGATATATTCCATAAATATGGTACATTCTCAGGTATTTTTATGATAGGAACTCACTAATTCAGCATATATTTATTGTATGCTACCTATATATCTATATAGCTATACTAGATTCTCAGACTTCATTCTAAAATGCGGTATAGTCTTTTTTCTTGGGGAACTAATAATGTGATGATGAAAAGGGCAAGTAAATTAAAGTAGGATATGTGGTACTCAATAAATAATTAGTGAGTGAATTAACAACTGCCAAGATAGACGTATACAAAAGGAGATGTGAAGCAAAGGAAGGAAATCTCAATAAGGCTTAAGGTAGTCAACAGTCAGGAAGGACTCCCCAGAAATTAGCTGGATAAACTAATAAGGGAAGCTATATATTCTGTGAAGAGGTAATAATAAGTGAGAAGGTGCAGAGAGATGACAGCATGTGAGGAAGTAGTGAAGACAAATGGAGCAATGGGTTTAAGATGAGGCCAGAAACAAGTCTGGGGCCTCAATGTGAAAGACTTCGGTTGTGAAGCTACGAACTGTGAACTGTAGCATGACAGTCTAGAGAACCACTTAAGGTTTGAAAGTCAGCTAGCGACATGATCAAAATGGCATTTTAGAAAGGTCACTCTGACAACAGTGAGGAGGGCAGATTAAAGGTCTACACTGTATAATAGAAGATGCTACTGCCACAAAGTAGAAGAAAAACAAGACTGACTGGGGAAAAGGAGAGAACAAGGATGGGCATGGACACTAGACAAGTCTACTCAATTAGATTCTGAGCTTGTATTATGCATTAGCATTTTTACAACATCGTAACTATATTATTGTCTAATATTTTAGACAATAATGAGTGACTGTAGAAAAGGAGAGCTCAAGGGTGGACAGGGAGATATTAGACAAGTCTACTCAGTTAAACTCTCTGAGCTTATGTAATACATAAACATTTTTATGAAATTACAACCACATTACTGTCTTTCTATGCATCTTTCTTCTGTCATACTCTGTAACAAGATCTTAATAAATGGCTTTGAGCAAATGAAAGAATACCTTGTGACAAAATGGATATGGGGGAAAAAGAAGAAAATGCAAAACAACTCTCAAGGTTTCTGGCCAGGACAACATGGTGCCATGCCCTGAGATGGGCAGCAAAGGAAGAGGAGGGTCTGGTGGAAGGATGAACAGTTGAGTTTTGGCAGTAGCATGAGGTTCAGACATTTGGTATGAGGCAGTTTGACTTGGAAGAGTGGTATTCTGATTCTGATGTTTCTTGCCTGGAAATTTAGAATCATTAATACGTGTGGGGTAGTTGGATTTCTGAGTTTGATTAAGGTCCTTTAAAGAGTATATAATATATTAAATGAGGGTGGGGAAATGAGGACAGGAGATGATAGAATAGAAAAAACAGAGAGAAAGGAGGGATTATTGGAGAAAAGGATCACAGAAACTCAGAGGAGAGAGAATTTCAGGAGGGAATGAGTGATCAACAGTAACAATTACCAGAGAGAGAGGAAGTGAGAGATAAACACAGCATATGCCACATAGGAGCTGGAATATTGACAACAATGTAGATATTAGTGAAAGCAGGTTTAGTAAAGTGGTGAAACCAGAAGCCAGATTAAAGTAGGATGAGGAATGAATGGGATTACATAAGAAACTGGAAACAGCAAATGTAGAGTCCCTTTTTCATGAAGTTTCAAGACTTTTACTCACAAAGGGAACCAATAAATGGTAGCTAGAGGAAAAGATGTGTTCAAGGGTGACATTGTTTTAAGATGGGAAGGGCTTCAACATCTTTAGATGTTGAATTTTTCCAGGATAAGTTGAACAAAACCAAAGAGAATGAAAAATGAAAGAATAAAAGCAACTAAGTAGCTGAAAAGATGGGCCATGGAGTCTAAACTACATAGGGAAGAAGGTAACATTCAGACAGGAGATAGAAATTGTCCAGAAGGAAGTATAAGAGAAAGGTTATAAAGAGTAAGAGAAAAGGATGGGAGATTTGAATTGGACAAAAGAAATGAGATGTTTACTTTTAAATTCCAACAGCAAATATGGGTAAGGCAATAAAAAGGGGTGATGTTTTAACCAAACATGTATTTTGGTATGTGTCAAGCTCAGTGGTAGGTGTGAGAGATAGCCAGAGCATTATCTTGGAGATATATTTCTGAAATTCAGCAGAGGAGAAGGAGGCTGGACATACAAAGAGCAAGGAACTGAAAATAATGTATATGGTAAAATCACCCTGGTCAACTGTGAGAAAAACAATTCTCAGGAAGTGTGGAGGAGGTTCTAAAAAGACAATGACAAAGTGAGGCAGAGGGCTGCACAGTAGATCTAGATGACAAGTTTCAAAGAAGTGCTTATTGGAGAATTGAAGACTAATTGTTCAGAATGGCGGTGGAGATGTAAACCCAGGAATTGGCCCTGTGGTGCAAGGATATGGGAAAATGGGCTGCTGACCCAGGATAGTGAAACAGGGGAAGAATTTTATTCATGGGTATATCAGATATTTGATAAGACAAATAGGCGAATAGGGCAATGGGTGGTGAGGATGGTGCTATGGGGGAGTTTGTTAATAATGGGTCAAGGTTTCTAGAGAATAAAGTAGAAAATGTTGACAAAAGCTCTTGCAGTGGGCAGACAATTAGGAGAGTGACAGGCTCCCCAAACTGTGGATATGAGAGGATGATAGGGCATATCTAAAACAAGTGGCTGGGGGGGTCCACATTTGGGGCTGATGCAGAGCTTGACAAGAGATGAGATGCATGGTGATATATTGAACTCAAGTGTTCAAGTAGAAGTCTCATAAAAAGATATTTCTAGCCAAAGACTCTAAATGTTACCAAGGCCAGGTACAGTATGCTCTTTCCTGAGGCAGTCCATCTATCTATCCTTGGGCAACTCTGATTGCCAGAAAGAACTTTCCCATCGATTTAAGACACCTGTTCTTATAGGTTTCATTCACCCATCAAGTTCCATTAACATATTGGGGGTCATATATGATGCAACATTCTCTCTTCAACCTTGAGGACAGGTATCATGTGCATTCAGTCCTTTTTTCTTCAGACTAAATGTGACTAGCACTTCACTGTTGCTCGTTATGGTCCATTTCACTGTCCTACTAATTTACCAAATGGTTCAACTCACTTTAGTTGACAATACATTCTTAATAAGGTAGTTAGAAATTAACCTAGTACCTAAAGTATGTTCTAGCAAGTACACTGTATAATTAAATCATGAGGGAATGAAGTCAACATTTACTAAACACCTATTATGTGCCTGGCCCAAAGTCAGTTATGACCCTGCATAATATCACTCAAGTTTCAGTAGTTAAAGCACAGGCTCTGATATTTGAGACCAGGGGTTGGAATTCATGTTCTGTCAAATATTAGTTGTGACATTGGAAAAAATTTATTTGCCATTCTGGGATTCTATTTTCTGGTGTAAAATGAGGATAATAATGCTATTTATTTAGCAGGGTTACTATGAAGTTCAAGTGAAATAAGATAAATACAGCACTTACTGCCTGGCACACAGTAAACACACAATAGATGATAGTTCATCATTATCTCCATTTTGCAGATGAGAAATCTGTCTGTGGTTAAAGTCAGACAAGATTCAAACCCAGATCATGAAATTCCAAAGCCCATTATATCATTTTGTCCTAAACCTCTCTTTATTAGTACTTGTCTTTCTATTATCTGAGCCTAAGATGATCAGCTGTTGATTAACACTGAGAGCATTGTCAGCCACAACTCCTATGCTTTTTCATACATGTTACTGCTGTTAAGCATGATTTCCTTATCCTACACTTGCGAGAATTTGTTTTTGAATCAAATGGAGGCCATTGTATTACCTAGGTTTAATGATGAGAACAACAGAAAAAGTGACTACTATGGAAATTAAAATAAAGAATACAAGAAACATTATAAAGGGAATATTAGCAAAAATATAAATAAATTGGAACTATATAAAGAGTGAAAAAATAAGATGAATATAGGCTGATGGTTTATTTAAATTATATTAATATCATTGACCAAAAAAAGGGAGAAATTTGGAAAAAAATGTTTGCTTAGGGGACAAAATTGACTTCTGAGTAACTTGTTGGAAGGCTACTTATATTGACTCTCCTGTACATTTGAACCTTTAAAAAAAAATCATCCTTTTTTCCTAGATAAGATCCTAAATGAATGAAGTTCATAGCTGAATGTATGATTTTCTTTAAGAACTAAAAATGTACTTAAAAGAACAAAGAATTTTCTAACTTGTTAGAAAACAAGGCAGAATTATAATAACATGAAACTGAACCCAGAGGGAGAAATGATATCTGGAAATGATTTTGGTGTAATTGTCCTGTCATTTTGCATGAATTCGAGGAAAAGTACTGTGTGTGTATCCCAAGAGCTGATAGCAAAGAATGAAAAAATTGCTTAGTGTTCTGCAGTGTTGGTTAACATGAGCTTTTTTAAAAATAAAATCTTATCTGAAAGAGAATTTTCTTTCACTGGTATCTCAGGAAGAACCTGGGAGAACAATTATCATTGTTCTATGAGGAATGATAAGCCAGTAACATAAAAAGTAATGGTAGATTGTTTCTTCATTAACCACTGTTAGTCCATTAGCAACTCAATTCCTTTACAAAATGTAACTTGTTCAAAATACTCAAGGCTGTCTTTTTTATCACTGCTCATCAGAGTCTGTCAATCATTGTCAGGAACTGTCAATCACAGTCAAATGAGGGCATTTTTTGAGCTAACAGGTAAAAAAATTTTGACCTCATATTTTTCATTATTACCCTTAAAATCACATGCAAAAGACTATAGCAACTCAGACTCTATTGTTTGTCACTGGGAACTTCAAGTAATATTCAAAGTAAATTTTGGGTACATACCACTAGATTGGTTTACTGGTTTATATGCTAAGAAATCAGAAGCACCTAACTGAAGATATTAAAGAAATGAGAGAGATGAGTCTTCTACTCCATCTATTCTCTCTTCCACTGTCACACGTGACTGAGGACAATTCCTTTACTTTTTCCTAAAACTCCATGGTCTATTCTGTAAAACAGGTACATAATATCTTATCTGCCTGGTGAGTGGATTAGCAAACCATCTCATGAGTTTTCTTCCCATTCTGAGATGTATTAAAGTAAATCTTGTCTGTAGTTAAAGCACACAAAAATAAACTAACACCAAAACAAAATAAGGCAAAAGAGACTCAAACTCTTTCTTGAGGCACATTTCCTTTGTGAAATAAATCTATGTCTTCTGTGTTTAGTCTTAGTATATTTTTAATCTCCTAATCCAAGTCCTTTTTGTTTTTAGGAGAGCTAAATGATAAAGGTCAGAGACAGTCCCAGAATTTCAGGTTGAGGTCAACTAGGTTAACTTCGTCAATTGTGAATACTGCAGGAGTACCTCCATTTGGTGATTTCCCAAAATTGGGCTGTAGACTGCATGAAGACCCAGGGTTACTAAATTTTGAGGATTATGACAGCAAATATGCTTCTACTTCTTTTCTGTCTGCTACCACATAGTCCTGGATTGTAACTCATAGCCATGTTTCATAAATACTGTGTATGGCCTCCTGCAATATATACCCCTGGAAAACTGAGATTCACTTGTTAAATTTTACAATAGATAAGTTAAAACCTACCTGTTGCTTTATATCCTTCCAACTTTTGAAACTATTCCTTTATTTTCAAGTTCTCCTTTCTTCAGGCTCTGATATTTGAGACCAGGGGTTGAAATTCATGTTCTGTCAAATATTAGTTGTGACATTGGAAAAAATTTATTTGCCATTCTGGGATTCTCTTTTCCAGTGTAAAATGAGGATAATGTGGATAATAATTAAATATTTCAAACTCTTCCTTTTCTATATTTCTTTACATTCTTACAATTTCTATTTAATTTCATTCACTAGACTGAAGTTTCTACCAATTTACTTTAAATTCTGAATTAGGAAAACAGCTATTCTTTCTGCATTTAGGCAAATCCAAGGGTAATATATGCATTTTCCTTGGGAAATTCTTAAGTGGTTCAAGCTTTAAAAAAATTTTTTTTCAAGTATCATTGATATAGTCTTATGTTGGTTTTAAATACACAACATCATGGTTCAACATTTACCCATATTATCAAGTCCTCACCGCCTCTGGTGTGGTCACTGTCCATCAATGTAGCAAGATGCTACAGAATCATTAATTGTATTCTCCGTGCTGTACCACCGTCCTCATGTTGTGATTGTGAATTATTGTGCCCCTTCACCCACTTCCTCCCCACTCACCCCAAACTCCTCCCCCTTGGTATTACTAGCCCCTTCTCCATGTCTATGAGTCTACTTCAAGCTTCAAAATTTTTAAACATTTATTTGTTATTTAAGTGGCTGCTATGTGTCAGTTAAATAGTTATGTCCCTAAGGTTCCTATCATCAATGGAGCCATCTTTTTCTTTAATAGTCCTGTTTGTGTTCCACTAAATATTTGTTGCCTCTTCTTCCTTTTTACAAAAAAAAGGGTGAGCGGGAGTGCCTTTAGGGTTGACCTACCTCTGACAAACAAATAGAAACAAATAAGCAAGTTTCTAGAAACATTACACAAAATGGAGGTCATCTTTTTCTCTTCTTCCCAAGCCCTCAAGACATTCAGAAGTGCAGGTTACTCCACACCTCACTGGACAAATGCCCTATATTATCCTTCTGAGAGTTTGACTTCCTTGGGCAAAAGTCAAAGAGGCAAGAATTAGGGCAGATAAGAGGTTATGTGAGGACAGTAACTTATTTATGAACTAGAGTTAAAAATTTCATAGTCATTTGCAAGATTGAAATAGATATATGTATATATGTGTGCGTGTGTGTAATAAACCTAATATTGGTAAATTTGGAGGAAAATATACTAACATCAAAACAGTACAGTATTTTATTTTATCCAACTTACTCCTATTAATGCATGAACCACACAAAAGTAAAATAAAGTTGCATTACCTTCTTGCTTTTTAGAAAATCATTATGTTAAACATATGACAGAAAAATCTAATTTGAGGCTGTAATTTTTTATTATTATAAATAATGCTATTAGATCATTTTTATTTGTATCATCTTAAAAATCATATAGGCCAGCCAACATTAAATAAGATTTGTGCATTTCACATAGGTTATTTGTGACAAAAGAGATATAATTTACATGCCCAATAGTACTTTCAGAAACAATGTAACCAGATATTGATTCTCTGGAGACTTCATGCATCACTTTTACCATTCTGACTCATAAAGCCAATGCAAAAGTAATGAAAGCGAGAAAAAAAATGTGATAAAATGTATGGCATTCTTGTTTGTTTACTTTTATTCTTAGCCTTAATACCCTGTCATCGTTTGTATTTTCTAAACATAATATATGCAATTGCTAAGGCTTTTTAACACATCCCAAAACACTTCAGAGTTTTGAATCATTTGATTCTCCCACATATCCCTTGACAAGGAAGGTGAGGCAGACTGAAATGGTTTAATCATAAAAGATGATTAATATCTATAGATTTTCTGTAAGACATATAAAGTTTATCAGGCATGTCAGTTAGTGTTCATTTCAGATTCCAGGAACCAGTATTTCAACAGAAAAGATATAATATGAAACATCATTAACCAGAAAACAAAGAACTGAGGAGGCAAAGAGAGGACATGCAGAGAGTTACCACATGGGAATAACCACAAGAAGCAGCTTCCTCTGTCAGTGGAGGAATGGAAGAAGGTCGGTATTATTGAATCCTGAGTCTGGGTGAAGGGGCCCCAGAAAGCCATAACTCAGTCCTTTGAGGAGGATGTGTTCTTAGACGGTATGGGAGTCTGTGAGCTAGAGATAGGACTGTATGGGGCTGGCACCCCATCTTAGGATGGGTACCAGCCAACCGACATCAGTCTCCAGAGAGCTTGATGAAGTTATTTTTGGGAGTGTTGGAACAGCTGCAAGCTGGAATCCATTACAGTTACTGGAAGAGTCTGTTAGAGTGAAGAGCTTTGTAGGATGCCATGGAGATGAGTGGAAAGCAAACAGGAGAGAATGATTCCCACTTTCTGTTTCTCTGCTGTAGGTTCCCTCTAGCACCCATGATTAATAGCCTAACAGAGAACCCAGCTGGTAAGAGAAATAACTATTTGCAGATTCCATCCCCCCAAAGTTATAGAATAGGGGTGGGTGATAAGCTTGAAAGGCAATCGCTTACAAACCAGCACTCAAGGCATCTGATATCTCCTGGCATGTACCATGAGAATGTCCAATCAGAACTGAATGAAATGAGACTGTGATTTATTGCAGATTCTTTGTCTCCCATTTGATTGTAAACCATATTCAGATACCCATGTATGTGTGCAAGCAGAGCCTGGGGGCCTGAGCAACCACCGTTAGAGAGCACTGGGCTCCAGAAGACCCACAGTAAGTAATTATTTTAAATGGTGTATTAACACTGCTTTTCTCCCACTTTGAGTTTTCCAGGCCAACCTCCTTTTTAAGAGAATAAAGTGAGAGAAGTAGACAAATATCAATGTTTAAGTGAGAGAATAGAAATGATGTTTAATTTTGTCAGTCTACTTGCAGATATTGGGAACAGTTAAGAAACCATGAAATGTAGACTTCTTTCATAAAATCCCTAAAACTCCATGGATTTTACAGTCTATTATCATCATTATTATTATCATATTATTATAGACAGAAGACACACAATCTTGAAACAGAGAACTTTCATCTTGTTCCAGTTCAATTAATGGATAACTTAGGAATGTAGGAAGTCTCCTACCATTTACAAAATATATTTCCGAAAAGCTAAAGTCAAGTCAGAAATGCAAAAGTTAAACAATCCATGATGTTTATAAGTTCAGGTGTCTTTCCCATAGGTATAAAAATGTTATAAAAATCTCTAACTATACTTTACCTTTTAGAAAACTCTCTACAATTTATTTTAGATTTTAAAATTCTGTTTTCTGTTCTCTTTCATCATAACACACATATTCAACCACTTTAAGTTCCAGGGCATTCAACTGAGGTCAAAGATATGTTGTTTTTTTCTGGGCATTTTAATGTCTAACTGAAATTATCTATGAATTATGAAGCTTACAATTCCCTTCAGTACCCTTTTTTTTCCCCCCAGTTTGGTTTTTTAAGAAAACAAAAAGGAGAAGGGCAAAAATGGATAAACAATGTCTCAAAATATTTCACTAATGGAAACTTTTTAAAAGGGAAATGTGTCCAAAAGTCTAACCTGTAAAACTGCTATGGTGGGGAGGTAGGTACTGTGAATAAAAAAGGCTGGGTTTAGATTTTGCATACTCAAGCCCCTACTCCTAGGCTCTTCCCTGGAAGAGTTCCCTGGAACACACTTTGAAAACTAAAACAATAAAATACTCTTATCTTTGCACAAACACTGCTAAACACAGATGGAAATGCTAACAAAACACAAATAGTAGTTGTCAAATATTTTCATTACATTACTTCAAACTTTGATCATTTGAGTATATTTTGAAGTATGAATTAAGGATTGCAAAATAGTCGGTAGAAGTCCATGTTTAGGTAAATACGTAGGTTGTTTCAAAGTCAATTATATGAAAGTTGATGACCTGTAATTATACCTGTAAATGTTAGAGAGATTACTAATATATGGTTCCTGTCCACGGGAAGCTCACAGTTTTGTGTGGAAGATTGACATATAAACAATTTATGAGCACATAAGAAAAAGGTGTTATTTTTGTTAAAGGGTCAGTGAAAAGTCAAAGGATATTTTCAGAAGGGATAGTTATAGAATAACAGAGGATGTATTCATATTTTCCAGATTGATGGCAAGTGGGAACAATTCAAAATAGGAGGGATAATGTGAGCAAAGTATATGAGTGTGAAGTGTGCATTTAGGCTCTGATGCGGTTTGGATGATTAGTGCAACCTACATGTAGGGAGATGACCTGAAGGTAGGCTGACCAAGGTGGTACAGCATCGGTCCTCCAGCAGGTATGTGAACCCTAAGACAGGGAGTGACAGAAATGTATCTGGGTTTTCTTTGTTACCGTTGGAAGCCAGGGTTTTTAAGCTGCTATAACAAAACCTAAAACTGTCTTTGCCACCAGGTGAAAGATGGGAGACCTTTGAGAAGAGCATTTTTATTGAAGGATTTTTGTTAGAAAAGCCTGATTACTCCTGAGGAGGCTGTCTGTAAGGGTTTAAAAAGTGACACAAATATTATGGTTACCTGGAAATAAGGGGGTTCTTATTATTAACTAACAGAAAATTTAGCTACTGCCTATGATAACATGGAAAATAGAAAACATGCTTGATAAATTAGATGATCTATCCAAGGAGATTTCCAGACAAAATACTGAAGGTCTACCTGCTGCCTATAAAATGAGAGACAAGAAATATAGGTGAAAAAGGAATTGTTCAGTTTTCAAACAAAATTTAGAAAATATATGAAGTAGCCCAGACTTACTGAGTTAAAAAATAAGACTGTTTTTCATACCCAACCACAATATGACTCTCAATATGGACAGAGTTTCGGAACAAAGATCAAATCATGGGTGACACTGTAACCTCATTTGTTAAGACCTCAGAAAGGTTTATGGAAATGCATCAGAGAAATTTTCAATCTGACAAATGGCCCTCTAAGGATCTTTAAGGATCTTATTATACTCATTAAATAATACTTGAGTATCCAAGAATCTTACAGGCTATGTCCATCAATGACCTTACAGGAAGCCTAAGACAGAGAAGGGCTTCTCTTGATGAGATTTGTGTTTGTGCCTTTTGTCTAATGGACTAAACTCCAGTAGCCATCATAGGAAGTCCACAAAGTTTAAAGAAAACTTCACTAGTACTAATACTGATGGCTTCAACTAAAAAAAATGGAAAATGAAAAGAGGTCTTTGGATCCCCATACTACTGTGGGCAAGAAGGAGGTTGAGGAAACTATTCAGTGGCAAACCCTAGCCACTTTTACGGATAATGAAGATATCCTAGAAGGCATAACCGAGAGTCCAAAGAACAGTAACAAGAGCTGGGATAGATCATCTCTAGGCAGTAGCTGAGCTCCAATGAATACTACTAATGTTAGCCAACTGGATTTCAGAATTTCTATGGATTAGTGATTGCTGTAGGCCTCCTATTTCCACTTTTCGAATGAAGGAGTCAAAGTCTTTCTCACCATTGCATGTTGGGAGTGGGGAAGAGGAGATAGGTCCATAGCTTTCAAGTTTTTAGATTGAGATCTTTACCCAAAAGACATGGGCTCAAAGAAGTACTCCTCAGTGGCCCCATTTGTTTCTGCATTTGTTTTCCATGAAGAAGTCCTGGAACACAAGAGTGAGACTGATTGTGAGCTGAAATTAGAAGAGTTTCTGGGAGGAGGGTGAGATTGCATATTGCTTGTGGGTAATGTGAATTCTTCTGGGCAGAGTGCAGAAGATTGTACTTTCCAAAAATGGCCCCAAGTAGCACTGTGTATCACTAGTCTCACATACTCTTTCAGAACATTGCCAGTACTCCACAAAGAGGTAATGCTGTTTACTCTTTCATTAGAATTGGGCAGACCTTCTTGGTTGCCTCTGTGAATAGAATGCAGTGAAAGTGACCCTCCATGATTTCTGAGGAAAGGTCATTAAAGTGATTTGGTTTCTACCTGGATCCCTCTCTCTTGAGATGCTTTCCCTTGGAATCCAGCCATCACATTATGAAGAAACCCAGGCCATCTGCAGAGGTGCTCTGGCTGACAGCTTCAGCTAAATTCCTAAAGGGCAGCCCACACCACTCTCCCAGCATGTGAGTGTGTGACCCTCCAGATGATTCCAGCTTCCAACCTTTGACCCATTACAGCTGGTGCTGCAAGGATTACAGGTGAGCTAGTCATGCTGACCCTTGTCCAATGTAACAAAATATAAATCTTCATGTATTTTAAGCCACTACAGTTTGGGGTGGTTTGGTTCACAGAAGAAGTGTTGTTTAGTACATGCAGGAGTGACTAGAGGACTGAGCAAAGGTAGAAGGGAAAGGGACAATGTGAGATCAAATGCAAAGGGTGATTAGTCGTAGAAGATCTGGGACATTTCTTTCTCTGAGAAAGGAGAGAAAGACTGTGACAATATAAAGAGAGTTGAACAATAGCGAAAATATTCTTAAAAGACATTTATTTTTTAGATAACAGTGTTTCTGGAACACGTAAACCTTTAACTTCTTAAAAACTGGGTGTTAAATCTACTTCACATACTTTATTCATGGTGATAAATACTACTTACCTTTTCAATATTACAGTGTTCCTGGTCTACTGCATATTTTAATTCAAAATTTTAATGTTTTTTTAAAAGGCTAAGTAAGATAAGCATAGTTTGCTTTAAAAGGCAAAAAACTTCCAAGCAGTCCACCCCAAATTAATCATCATGCCCCCTTTTCTCATATTTCTTTCCTTAATGGTTTAGAGATGAGCAGTCACATTACCATTATGTATGAATACTACTAAGCATAAATAAGTGGGACAGGTTGCCCTGCAAACAAATTTCATTAAAGTACCTAGATTAACACATTTTAAAGGTCTCTTTAATGAATCTTTGTCCTTGTGATACAACATAAGCAAGAATAGGGCAAACTAAGTTGTAGAATTTTTATATCTCCATCTCTAGCTTCAAACAATTAAGGGAGTTATAAATAAGCTGTACTATCTTTATCCCACTCAAAATAATGAATGAGCCACTCTCATGAATCACAAGACTATCGCATCAAGCCATCACAATCCCAAGATCATGAAAGCCAGACTTTAAACCAGCATTATATTTTGGAATAAATCATGGGCTTGGTAACTTACAGAATTGTAAATGTTATGATTTTTAGAGTTACAGCATAATTCGTATATCAAACTGTGGCATCTATGAACCCCTCACAGAATCACTAGAGCTTTTCCAATTTTCATAACAAACCTTTGTGAGTTCAGATTTTTTTTTTAAATTACTACAGTGAGAAAAGTGAGCAAACAAGATCATTTGGAAACATTAACAGAAGAATTATATAATGAAAATTATATCAATCAAATATATTTAGGAAGACAGTTCTTTAAAAATTATGAGTTATAACCAGCAATAATTAGGAAATTAATAGGAAGTTGGAAAACAGCTAGGAAATTATTGCTAAAACAAAGGATTGCTTTTAGTTTTTGTTGGCAAAATATATCAAAGGATAAAAGCAATTGTTCAAAAATTGTTCAAATCTAGAGTTTCCAACCTGACAGATCAATTAGATTAGCAAATATTATATTGATATATTAAATACTAAAGCTCGTAATTTAATATCCATTGTATATTAATGGAGAACTCCTTTTTGTAAACTGCATAATATTATGGTTTTTAAAATACTGAAATTAAGAGTTTATCTTCCAAAGCATTATTGTGAATACTATGATTAAATTCTAAAATATAGGATGATTAAATGGAGAAAACAATCTATTATTGCAATCTGACCTTTGCTGCTATGAGGCCGGTTAAAACCTTTGTATTTATTCATACTTAAGATATGACCTCAAGGAAAGAATGCAGATTATGCTAACTTTCAAAACTATTGTTTTGTTTTTTTAAGGATTCACATGTAATTTCAGTTGGCATTCCAGATGGTTAATTTTCATGCCTTCAGATGAGATAAGAAAAGTTTTGAGCACGTAACACACACACACATACTCTTACAGCTGAACTGAAATCTCAAGTAAAATTGATGTCGGAAGACTCCAAATGTTGGGATAGAATTTGGAACTCACATTACCTCTTTGTTATATGCTGCATTTTTAATAGCAGTTTAAGCTTGGTTCCCTATTGGCTTTACATTTATTTGGTTTCTTAGATACAGAACTTTAGGGTTCAAAATTCTTTTATATACACAAAATCACTTCAGTCCCATATGATGCCTCTATCCTATTGCAGTGTAACATTTTTCTAGGCCAATTTATTTCCCGAAAGAGACAAAAGTAATTCCCTGTGGAACAAAAGGTTTTTAAGATCCAATGAAATTAATAGAAAATTTCAGTGAAGTGTCTTAGAAGAGCCAGAGATAGTGAATTTTCCACACACAAAAATAAAGTGAAGCTAGAGAACTTATTGATGATCAAAATGTTTTGCTTTCCTTCTAAAAAAGCATAGCTATGAGAATGCAAACACAAAATAGAAAACCAGACCTGACTTTAGTATTTAATATAATTTATAAGAAACCCTATTTAAAGAAGCACTTTATAAGTTCAAACTATTTCAAACTTTTCTTTCAATTTCTAGTATTTCAGAATGACTCCTGCTCGAAGTCCAATTTGTGATCACCTACTTCCTTTACCTTCTTTGGTCACCAACCCTTTGTCTCTTTCTGAGAAATAATAAGGATATCATCCCTGCCACCACCACCAACACCGTCAAAAACAAGTGTGGGCACCCACCCATAGACACTCACGAACATGCACATAGAGACATATGATACCACACATACACTCGTCCATAAACCCACAGATTCTCCAACTAGTTATAACCTATTTTCTTATGATCGGTGAGTAATTATACTTCATAAAATTCAGGTATGATGTATTACTTTTCTCAATTCCAAAGAAGTGGTAGAATATTTTTGGTAAGAATGACATTCTGATGTAAGTATTCATATAACATAGAATTTTCTTTAGCCAGGTCAAAGACCCTGAGGTGGGCATATTGTTGGCATGTACGATAGACTGAATGTTTGTGTCCCTCTAAAATTCATGTGTTAAACCATAAACCCTGATGTGGTGGTATTTGGAAGTGGGGCCTTCAGGAAGTGAGTAGGTAATGAGGGCAGCGCCCTTAAGAATGGGATTAAAGCCCTCCAAAAGAGAGCAGAGATCACCCGGGCCACTTCTGCCATGTGAAGGCCCGGTAAGAAGGTGCCATCTATCAACCAGGAAGCCGTCTCCTACCAGACACCAAATCTACTGGCACCTTGATCTTGGACTTCCCAGACCCCAGAACCGTGAGAAATAACTATTGTGTTTAAGCCCCCCAGTCTGTGGTATTTTTATGATAGTGGCGCTCATGGACTAAGACAGTGTGGTTAATAAGCAGCAAGCAGCCCAGTGTGTCCAAAGGGTAGTAAGCAAGAGAATTATATTAGTAGGAAGGTGAGTCAGAAAGGTAACTGGAACATTAGGGCAATTCACATAAGCTTGTTTAGAATTTGGCTTTTACGCTGAATGGGATAGAAAGTCATTGAAGGGTTTAAGCTGCAGGGTGACCTAGCTGTTAAATTTTGAAAGTATCACTGTAGCTGTTGTGTTGAGAATACATTATAGAGGACTCAAGCAAGGGTAAAGGCAAAAAGACCAGATGGAATAACATGGGGAGATATAATGGTGGTTTAGAGAAACAAGGCAGTATCTGTTGTTGGTATAAAGAAGTCTGATTCCTTTACTGTTCCATTGGATTTTAGACCAGCATGTTGGGAAACCAGCTGGTCTATGCTTAATGGATTGATGCCAATGTTCTGTTTTTGTGAACATATTTGCATGTGTAAAATTCTATGTTTAGGCCTCTTTTAAATAAATGGAAGCCCATTACCTATTACAGTTTTTTTTTTTTCATTGAATGCTCAGTTAATTCTGGTTTTTGGCTTATCACTATCATTTCCTTCTAGTGTGATTCCTCATTTCCCTTCCTGTGAAACTTTTCTTATTCCACCCTACTGTACTCATTCCCTCCATAATTATGTACCCAATTTATGCCATGTTATTTTGAGCTTGTTGCTTTGCTTCTGTAGTGATAGTCAATTCATTTGTTTTTCCAGTTCGGTTCTCCATAGAGTGCATGCAATCAGAAAAGACTTCTACACACAGTAATCCCTTTGCCCTCTAGGATAATTAGGATGCCATCAAGGGTAAAAACAGATATCATCCCAATTTTCAACTTTTCAGAGACAACTAAAATGATAAATTATTTTCTAATCCTTTGTAACAGACTTAATCAATGGCACAGTAGTCTTTATGCAAAGTGGTTCTCAGAAACACATGCTAGATGGGCAGAGAAAGAAAATGTTTTGAGCCATGAGCTTAAGAAATACAGGGATGTGTACATTTAGTTATTTTTTCATATGTGAAAAGCCAGAATCAGGGATTGAAAAAGGGCAAGTTGCAGAGCAGTAAATATCACAAAGATTATCCTTCTAGCTAGCAGAAACATCTCCCCTCTCATCAGACAATAAACATAAAGATGGTTTACTTTATGTTTATTTCATTCTTTCAAAATTCTGACAAAGAAGTTATAAGGGCAGGTTAACTCATTAAAATGCTTTAAGCCCTTTGAAGAGAAGATATTTTTATTAGATATATGTTCAAGGCATTCTTTTTGTCTTTGCAGTTTTCTCTCTCATAAAAGATATTCTCTTTCAAATAGACCTAAACTATCAAATGTGTTTTCACTTACGCTTACTTCATCTCCTTTTATATGCTAGCGTCCATCTGAACTAATAACCTCTTTGTTAAAACTTTATCTCTTCCCCCCAAAATAAAAAGGCCAAGAAATTTTAATAAGCCAAATTCACAGTAAGTTATAATATATACACTGATCTCATTATCAGTTCTTAATGTCTTGAACTATTCCCCTTTTGCCCTTCATCGTATCTCAATGTGTACTGGGTATGATCACCTTTTCCAAAATTATGTCTATTTGTGTTGCAGCCAAAGATTAAACTGTGGACAATTAGCTGGTCCACTCCTCTAACACTTGAAATAAATCTTTATTTCAGATACTGGAAAGACAGCAACACCCCTTGTCCTCAGCATGTGATTCCTTAAATAGTACCCCAGTGGCCTGAAAGACTCAATGAACTTCTTTAAGCCTAATTTATTCCCAGAATATGACCTAGGTGTTAGGGAAGATTGAAGATATTATCTGATGTTCAGATTGCTCAACTGTGCCCTAGAGAATCAAAACATTAAGAAGCATATGGTATGAATATTGTCCTGGTGAAGGCACATTGTTCCACTTTGGAATTTAAAACAAGCAAAGCAGCAATTGTTACTAACTCAGACCCTTACTTCTAAATCAAAAGACTTTGTAAAGTTTCAGGAAGCAGTATGGTAGATTATGTCTTCCGAAGGTTTTCAGGGTCAGTAATTCTATAAAGAAAATTTTTTTCTTAATAACCACCCATAAAGACCATTAAAAAAATCTTTTAGCTTTGTCTTTGCCTCAGCTTAAGAGTGGCAATGACAGTGTTCAGTAACAAAGACTTTGAGCTGCTGGCTGATGCTGAAGTTAAATGTATATGACAGAACTACCAGCACTGATGGATGGCCCCAGCTCTGCTGTGCTCACAAAAGACTGGGATGTTTGCAATGGTTGGTTATCAGTGAAAATGGGCATTACCCGATTTGGCATTTGAACACTTTGCATAACCTGAAGTGATGGTCAGCATTGAACCCTGAAGACACAATGCTAGCAGGGTTAATATTTGGTAGAATCTGTCTCTCCACTGTGGTAACATATTTTTTACTGAATCCCAGAAATAGACCGTTTGATAAAAATCTCAATTGGGAACATGAGCAACTTATAAATTCTTACTAATTTCTAGTATTTTTTTATGAGAACTTACCTCTCAAAATCTTCATTTCTATTATTTATTTTTCTGCCAAACCACTATAAATTCATATTTTGAAATCCGTTTGCTTTCATAGGCATTATTTTTCTTAGTCTGTCTATAAACATAAAAATAATTTTGCATGCCAGTTTCACCTGGTGTATTTTTATGTGTTTATATGTATTTAACCTAATTTAAAAAAAATGTAAACTGGAAGTATAGCTTTTTGTAAAAAAAACTCCAAGGATCCTTGTAGAGTGGATAAAACCAAGCAATAAAGCAAGAGAACAAAAAAGTATTTTAAAAATCATACTGACAGTATTAAAATTAAAAACAAATGTAACTCTGGGATTCCAAGTGGCCCAGGCAAAAAGAAAAATACTACAGAAAATGCGCATATCAGTTCACTGGAAAGAACCAGCTTTTTCTTTTTCCACAGTCAGGAACGTAAAATTTTGAATGATTTTTTCCCTTAAAATAAGAACCATTGAATGAAATATTGCCCAAATGTCAAAATGAAAGTTTTTAGGTGACCAATTTCTTTTATATGACCTTAGTAGGAGACAAAAACAATGATAATCTAGAATTCTGGGAAGGAACAGAGAAAATGGTTTAGTTGTGTTGCATTTTGGTAACCTAACTTAAAATGAATATCAAATTTCACTATAATTCTCGCAAAAAAAAATAAATCAAAGGCCTACTGAAGGATCATTCACAGTTATATTGCAAATATAGGCAATCTTTGTTTACAAATCATTTTTTAAGCAGAATCAGTAGGTTTTCGGGAGACATAGTTATTGAATAAATATTAATTAACAACAAAATTAAATAAAAATACATCTAAAAATATATTAGATGCAGTTCCTATTGATGCATAGAAGAAAGATTTGTATGCTTTCAAAACTCTCATTAATGTCGTCCGTAGTAGACCAACTTGCAGAGTGGTGGAAGCTAGAAACCTTGAGCCAGTTGCTACTAGGTCAATGAGTTGCAATAAATCAGAATGACATTATTTCAGGAGCATCATTTCTGAAGTATATGCAGAGATAATTTCTCAGTTAAAAGTGGTATGGATACTTAGGGTTGCCTTCATTTTTATAATATATAATGATGAAATCAAATAAACAAATAAGAGGAAGTTGAGCAAACCACTTGGATTGTCTTTGAATAAATGTGGATTCTAATATTTACATTGAACAATACAAAATTTCCATTTTTTTGCATATCAAAAGAAATTGAACTTTAACAATTTCACATGGTTGGTTCTATGATAGATTTTACTTCCTCAACCATATATGTCATGAAAAATAGAAATAAAAAGTTAGAATTTCTCCTACATAGTATATATTCCTGAAAATATTATGTACATGTATAATAAAAGTGAGTTATAATTTTATTGAGAAACTGATTTTTTGAAACAATGTTACAGCAAAGATTTTTCTTTTGTCCACATTATTTAATATTGCACTGTATCCCTGTTGGGTTGATGCTTTTGTTGTCAGAAGAAAAGTGTCAAAAATAGAAGGCAAAAAAAAAAAGACTGATTAGTTACACTTACAAAGACTTCAGTAACAGAGATAAAAAAATCAAATCACATATTATGTTAAAAATATATTTTTGCCATAAAACTAAACTATATTTTTGGGCCCAGTTTTAAAAAGTAAGCTAATATTATATGAATTCCATGCCATAAAATATTTTCCAAATTGGCGGTCTGAACAAGATATGTATTATAAGAAATTGTTCCATGCCTAAGAGTAAGAAAATGCAGGTTGAAGAAAGTTAATCAGATTGCTTTACTGAAGTATTTCTTCATGTCTTTTATACGATAATGAACTTGCATAACTACTCTGGAAAAGTCATACTATGCAGGATTTCCCACACATATTTTTGATTAAGGAAAACTTTCTTAATTACATACATGTGTTTCTTGGGTTATAGTTCAGGAAACTCTATCTTAAGGAGTCAGCCATAGAAACCCAAATTCTCAGTGAAAAGTAGTATCATTGAGATAATGATATAATGCTAACTTTTCACCAAGGTCATTAACCTTTACCTAGCATTACATAACAGAATAAAACTTTCTTTTCAAAAAGTTTGTGTACTGGTCAAAGATAAACATCTGAGTAATCCTCCGTATTCAATTGAAAAGCAGAAGTTAAACCAGTTTAAAGTAATTGACAGAATATCCTTTGGTTGTGATATGTGAAATACACAATTTTTACAACAATAATCTAACTTTCTGATAAATCTGCTATATTGAGAAATAAATTCCTAAAAAATTGTTCTTTTCATTTCTCCATGGGATAATAATGAAATAACCCAAAATATCAAAACTTTATTAATATGTCATAATTGGTTCCATAATTTGACTCGATAGCATGAGTGATCTTGGAACATCCATGAAGCAGAAGAATTAGCCAAGTGGGCCCTACTACCTACAGACTGTGAATAATGAATCTTCACTGATGGTGGGGGAAAGTTTGATATGCAGGGATGGATAGTGAGTACAAGCCTCAAATGCCATTGTTATCTCCTTCCCTCTACTTGTAATTCCTCTTCCTCTCTAAGACAGAATCTCTGCCCATTCTCTTGAATTTTCAAGGGGCTTTTATTACATCACTTATGCCTTATTTTTAAAAAGTACAAGGCTCAATAAGGATCACTACGTAAGATCCCACAATTTATGTCTCAAATGATCTCCCCCATATTAATTCTACTTTATGATGAAGATATGGATTTTATTTATGCAAATTATAAATTCTTATTGGCAAACACAAAAGAGTAACTTTTTTATTCCATAAAACCTGGTTCCTGGACCCAAACCAAGTATTTCACCTGGGATCAATATTAGAGGAAAAAGTCTTTGTGTTTGACTTACTGAAAGGTGACAAATCAGGAAAACAGTAAAATAGATAGGTAGGTAGTAACTGGATAAAGAAACAGATATGGAATAAAAGTAATCAGTCTACAAATTCACACAGTATTAGATTCTTAAATCCAGGTTGCCTCCAGTCCCTACAATAAGTGTAATTTTCCTTTACAAAACTTATTTCTTCCTTAGACAAACATAGGGATGCATCAAAATCCTATCTATACTAAGACTCCTTTGAACTTTATTCTCAAGAGATATTTTGAAGTAAAAAGCAGTGAAGAATGACCAGTCTTTTAGAAAGAAAAGTTATTGTTTCATTTTATTATTTGTCTTTCTTTGGTCAGTTCAAAACACTGGGTGACAAAAATCTGGAGGAATTCTAATATCCAGTCAGATGTCCTTAACATATTTCTTCCCACCCTCAGGTGGTAAAAGATTCCTAGGTCACCTGTCAAAAGTGCCCAGTTGGGTCCCAGTGGTTCAAGCAATTTCTCCAGGCTCTGCCTCCTGATGAACATCCCCTTGCGGCTCTTGTCAGGGATTTCCAGTTTCCATCTGGGATACTAGATAAGATGATGCCTCACAGCATTTAGCATCCTGTCTGCTTATTTTTCAGTCCCAACTGGCCCATGAACCTGTTTTCTGTTGTCCCTCAGTGACTCGGCCACAGGATCCGATCCCAGTGCCAGGCCAGGCTTTTCAAACTCCAGTCTGCCTCTAAAGATGTACTTTCACGCAGGCATAAAGGATAATAGGTATGTTTTCATGGCTTTTTGTAATTGCATTCACCTTACTTACTGTATTATTAGGAATATAGGTTGAAAATTTGTAGGTAAAACAAGAAAATAAAAATAAATGAATTTACTTTATGATTCCTCTTTAAAAATAATGACCAATAAAATGTAGATAGAAGTAGTTCTAGTCGTAGCTATAAGAAGAAACCTTTAAAAATAACGAGGTCTTCTATTCCCTTGGACAAAAATATATTATTGAGATACCAACTGTATCTTAACACAGTGCTTTCCATTTAAAATAGCTATTAATAAAGTAAATGAATGAAGCATTGGCTCCTTGTTTCACAAACATTCATTTAAAATAATGATCCCAACTTTTATTTGACATAAACATTCTTTAAAATGGTTCTAAAGATTAAGAAAGAAAAGGCTTCCTGTTTTCCCTTAATCCTACTGCAAGATGACTAAAGAAGGTTAAAGTTCTGCATTTTGTGGTCCAGAACAGTGTTACAAGATGCTGGAAGTTTGGCCTCAAGTTTAATTTTGTATCTCACTTAAATAACCAGCACACAATGGTGTTGATGTTTTTACTGCTTCCTTATTAAACATTTCAACTCTAGCAATCTTGGTGAAATGCATCTCAAATTTCATAGGACAACAAGGCCTGATGTATATAAATGTGCTTCCTTTATTAAATTAAACTAGAAAATAGTTATTTATAAAGAGTGAAGTTTTGTATTCTCTCATTACATAAAAAATTGATTAGAAATTAAATTGCTGTAAGTATTACTTAATCTGAAACATGCAAGCATTAAACTACAAGGGGAATTCTTTTATAATACTCATTCAAAAGAATTTTTCCAGAACTCCAAAAATCCTACATAAATTTTTAGATGTGAATCTATAAGGAAGGAGAAAATACAAAAATCAGTCTTTTCATTACTGCTTTACTGTTACAGAAATTTCTGATTAAAATATATAAACTCCAGCTTCTCTGTCTGCATCCTAGAGGCCTGAAGGAAGGAAACCTTGTGCCTCTTTGCTGATGTTCCTGACTCAGTGTGGAACGTCGTCTCTTTCTCGACCCACCAAACTACTACATCGCTTTTAAGGCTCTTTTCAAAAGCACTTTTCCATGGAGCTTTCCCCACAGTACAAATCAGAATTAATTACTTCTTCCTATGGGCTCTCCAAGCACTTTGAACGTCTAAATGGCAATTACTTTATTCTGCACTATTTACATGTTTAAATATATCTGCCTCACAAGACTTCATGCTCCTTGAAGATATCTTCATCCATCTTTTTTTTCCCCTCACCTCCTGGCTTCGTTCCATCCCTGTGTATGTATTTGTAATTTGGAAAATAATTACCAGCTACAGAATAGGTGCCCAAAAACTTTCATTTAAAACAACCGAATTGAAATTACTGTATTATAGTCTCCTCCAATGTTTGACTACAATGATGGCTTTCCAAGCTGATCATTTCTTACTTGACAAGAAGTCGGTGATATTAAAACTGTCTATGTGTGGTATTTTCCAATATTCCTTGGACTCCTAAATGCACCCTTTAATATATCATACCTGTAGCATGTCTAAAAATGTCAGTTAGATAACTGTCTTTTCCTGTGCTTTACTAAGATTAACCTTTTGAGTCAGATAAATCAAAAATTCAAGGGAAGAGAAAAGCTGAAATGGATGTCATCTTTGTCCCTTTACATTGTGAAGCTCTTGACTCGAATACTGTATTACTGTGATGTTTGAAACTCTCACCTGTAATACTACGGTGTTTCTCTCCTGGAGGTAAAAGCAAACATTTTTCACTCTCAGACATCCTTTCATTTGGTAACAGGCATTTTATAGTTAGAAAAATATAGATAAAGAGTTTCTAAAATTCCCCAAGGGGTATGAATAGCATCAGTATTGAAAATAGACTTCAATTTTCACTTCTAATCAGTGTTCTGGTCACTAGACCATGTTACTATACAAATGATGATGTAAGCATACACATAAAATACCTAAAGGAAACCTAATAAAGTTTCTAGCTTAAGTTGTTATGTTTTTGCTGATAACTAGTTTTACATTAAGATGAAATAAATTTCTCCTTCTATGTATTTTAATGTTATATTCGTTGATCTTTTCACAATTTGTACTTCTTTTCTAATCATCTTTTCTATAACAACCAAGTAAGTTGGATATCTGTTCTCAAATTACAGACAGAAGAAACTGAGGCTCAGAAGTTTAATGTCAAAAAAAGAATCTTTTCTCTTCCCTATTCTAGGATCTTTCCTTTTTACCAAACTTAGAAACAGGAAAAGAAATGTCAGAGACATGAGTGGGTGAAACTTAAAAGCACTTTAGAATAATTTGCCTTCAAATTGTCTGATTGCTATTTGATTAAATATAGATTATTTTGGCATGTGCTGGTATTCATTTTTAAATACTATTTCTTATTTACAAGGAACCACATGACACAAACCACACAATTCACTATAATGCTTAGATTTTTAATACCTTTGTCCTGTATTAAGTGTTTATATGGAATTTTTGTATCCATAACATTTCTGACTTTGTACTGAACTGAGTTTCAATTAAAAAACAACATATTTTAAATATTAGAAGTAATTTTATTCTAATTTATTTTGAGTTCTCCTAAAAATTAGTGTTCACACTTTGATGCATAATTCAAATATTATTGGGACATTGCACCAGAAGCTATCAATTTTATATTGTAAAATATAAATAGATATAACCAGAGTGGAAATTCTATTAGATACAAAGAGCACAAAGCAATATTGTAACTGTACAAGTTAGATCTAGACTTAAACTTCCAAAATATTGGTTGTTAGAATCTGCGTCAATGGAGAAATAATAAAAAATAATAAAAAAATAAGCAATGATAAACCAGAAGAAAAATATAGAATAAATATAAGCTATTATTTAAATTTTAATTTCATCATTCATATTTAGGAAGGAATAGAAATTTAGAGAAAATACAAATGTGCAGTATAAATATAAAGACATACAGGCATATGGCTACTTAAAATCTAAATGTGCTACCTTCTTCATATTCAAATTATATTGGCATCTAAACAATCAAAATTGTATGAATAAGGAATGGAGTAGGGTCTCAGTTTACTCTAAAGAAATAACTTTACTCGTATTTATGGCTTACAAAGCAACTTTGGAAACATTATGTGATCTTTTGGAATGCTGTTACGGGTTTACCAATAAAATCAAATTTAAGGATTCTTTAACAAACTGATATAAGCAGGTACTTCAAGATCCTGTGTAAATGATTAGAGTGAATTCCCTCTTATACAAGACATATACAAGACATATGTGCTTTTGTGCAGTCTCATTTTAGATCAAAAGGAAAGAGAAAAACCTAGAGAGACTTTTTTTTCCAGTTGTTTTCATCTGCTTTCCAGCTTCGGTTACCCTTAAATGTCCCTTTGCCACTATCATTGGACAACCAAACTATCTATACTATAAAAGCAGTGACCAGAATATAAATGCCATGAGAAAAAATTACCAAAGAATAAGAAGCATGAATGGTAAGCCACTTCGTCACCACTGATTTTAAGAAAAAATAAAATGTGTTTCTGTGGGGTTGAATTAAATTGGTTTGGTTTTTATAGTAAGATGAAGGTTTATCAAACCAGATTCAACCTAATTTAATTATAACAAAAATATAAGAGTTCACACCTGAAGTATTAGGGTCATAATATTATGGAAATTATTTAAAAAGTATAATCATTTTATAAATTCAGTTCATCATGCTTACAAACTGTGTGTCAGCTTCCTCCTTAGAAAAAAAATCACATTATTTTTATTACTAATAATATGTTTCAATCACATATCTACAATATGTAAAGTACCATGATAGATACCAGGTAAGGCTCAAAGAGGGTTCTGATATGAACCTTTTCTTACAAGAGCTTACAATGAACAGAATTATACCTTAGTTGTAATAAATTTCACAATCCAAAGCAAAAATAAATCTTATAAATCCAAATAGATCAGATAAAAACCTCTATATTTGCAACAGATTTTTATTAGTGATCTACATAAAGACACAAAACTCTGTGAACTAACATAAAACAACGCTTATAAGTAAAGTACAGGTGAGTGTAAGATTTTGTTAAAAAAAGACCTTACTGTATTTTAACAATGGGTAAGTTGCATTAGAAATGACGTATCGAAAAAAGATCTAGAATCTACCATGGCTATATGTCTAAAAGTTGAGATCTCTCTTTTGAAATCCTTTCCACATTGAGGATTTAAATGGAATTTGAAAAGAAAGAAATACATATTATTTTAAATAAAAAAAATACTGTACATCCTGAACAATTTTGTATCCTGGCAAGCTTCAATTGTAACATAAAATTCCATGAAAGTCATGTTGACAAGTAATTCAAGCAAGCAATAAAGGCAAATATTTCCTAATCTACAAACTGAAGTTTGAATATTCTATCATTTTCTTCTGTAACTTTAACTAATTCTAGTTAATTTTTATGGAGAAAGCCATGTAAGTTGGATAACTAAGTGTATTTTAAAGATATATTAAAGTTTTTTTACAAAATGCAAATGTTTTATTTACATATACATGTATACACATAGATTAAACACGTAGTATATAATCAATACATTTTTGTTGAATTGAAATACTTTAGGAAGTTTATGTCATTTACATCATTTTGGAAATTCTTATCCTAATGCCCATTTTAAAAGTCAAAAATCTTATTTACCTGGACATTGGGAAATTTAATATGACTTTGTGGGAAGTTCCATGTTTTCCAAAGAAAAACATCATACTTAACAGGATTATAGAGTACATGTAAAAAAATTGCTCCTAAGTCATTACAGTCTCTCCTGAAATCTCAATGACCACCTCCCATTTTCTCTTACATCTTTGAGAAATAGTAATATTAGCGATTGAGTTTTTTTAATTGCTGAACCCAAGTTAGTCTCAGCCTGGGGTTCAAGTTCTCTTAGATGGGCAGATTTAATATATTTGTCACCACCTTGATATTACTTAATTTCATATAAGAATGACAGTTGGTAAGTCTGTGAATTGAGGACAAACCCTGAGTTTGTTTACGAGAATCCCAAATGTTTACTTTCATTCTAAGTTGCACTACATCTTGCTAGGTTCATAGTAATTAACTTAAACAATTGCCTCTTTATCTCCAACTTGAACAGTTTTTAAGTCAGTGTCCTGGTGTGTTTTCTCTTTCCATATTTTAAAAAATAAGCAGAATGTGACTTACTTTCTGTAAAAGTCTTTTATTTCTGTTGGATAGCTTAATAAGACATATCTAGAATTTATTTTAGTAAAGGAGTCTACTTCTTCCTTAAAGTAAAAGAATTCGAAAAGTTGTGAACTCCCGTAAATGGACAGTTTTTGAAGATCAAATAAGCCAGGGTCAATTTAGTGCATATCGAATAAGATGCCCAGGTTTGCATTTAAAAATGAATATGTGACTGTCTTTTGTCTCTATTTATTAATTCATTTTTAGGGCTTTAAAGATCTGTTGTAACAGGACTCTTGTTACATTTAATAAGTGCCATGTTGATTGGCGTTCTCTAAGTAGGCTTTTCAGTTTGCCTGTGGGGAAATTTAATATAAAAACATTCAACATTCTTTTATTAGTGTTTTTTACTATTCCCAGTCCCATCAGACCTTTGGTGCAAGCAGTGTATTATTGAAAAGCTTATCTGTAAGAAGTGAGCCAAGGGGAAATTCAGCCTTTATTAATATTGACATCATGTTCTCACACAATGGCTGTCTAAAGAAACTTTTCAATTGGATTTCAACTGCTTTGATGCAATATAAATGGGAACAGCTGAATACATGGTTTAACACGGAATAGTGAATGGTGCTGTATCCTGCACAACCAAACATAAAGTTGGAGTTTAGAGATACTTTAGGGCCATCATTTAGTATTGTCGATTTATAATGGTCAGTGGAATGCTAAGTTATGTTAATTTGGTAGGTTCTAGAATACATACAAAATTTTCTTTGGGTTCTCTCCTCCTTCCATTGCCAGTTTAAAGAAAATGGACAATTAATATATATTCAAGATGAAAATGGTATTTAAGGACCAGGATAAGACTTAAGTAACACAATAATTTGTATCTGAGGATATATTATGCTAGGATTATTATTTCTGTGTTTATTGTTGTACAGTATCAATATCCAGAAAAGATTGTAGTGTTTAGGGGCAATTCAGACGAACATGTTGCAATATTTATAAGAATACTTATTCCTAGTTATTCTACTTTCTTTGGCCTAAACAGGTAAAGGGCCAATGAGGCAAACTGCAGTTTGTAGAAATTAAGAGTGCAGATCTATATCATCCAGATCAGAAGGTATTTTTAAGAGAAATACGTATTTGTCACTTCACCACAGAACAGGACTATAGCTAAATGTATAACTATTAGCACAACCAGGCAACCAACGCTCAAGTAAAAGACAATGAGGTCTTCACAATTAGAAAAGTGTTTGAGATTTGTTCAGAACCAGAACCCTGAATGTAATATATTGTAGAATAAATTCTTGACTCACTGAGCATGCTCACTTTTCTGGTGAAATAGTCCAAATTTGACAACTAGAACATTTCTTTAAAGTCACCATTTTCCTGGAAACACTCTAATTTTGAGGAGTCTAAGGACTATATTTAGCTTTTGAAGAGTAGTCTCTCAAAAAATATGGTTATAAAACAGATTGATTTAGAGGAGCATTGTAATTAGCTGCTGAATATGTTAGAAGGATAGATTATTCTACATGAATCACAGAGCTCACTTTAAGTGTCATTCCCATCCTAAACTGCCAGCTTAATTTCTTCTCATTTTTCACCACAAGAGATCTTTTTTTTCTATTATGCCAATAATAAAGGTGTAGTTGTCATGAATTAGGCATACCTTTGTGAAATAATGAATTATAAACTGTTTTGTTTCAATTTTTAAAATAACTGAGTCATGGTTACTTGATTTGACAATAACCAGGAAAACCCACCTGGAGAATAAACTCAATTTAAACAGCTGCTTTATGAGACTTTGGCCAACATTTTTAAGCTTATGGAGAAAATTCTGTACCAGAATAGCATAAATGATAATAAGTATGATTGCACAAACACTATCTTTGGGAATGATAGAAAATCACTATGTAATGAACAACTGTAATAAATGTAAATGATTTTAAGCTGTGGCTTCACTATAAGATAATTCATAAAATCAGAGAAAATGCATTATAAGTATGGTTTATGAAAGAGAAATTATATTGGATTCTATTAGGCTAGTTCCATTTTCAGAGAAAAAGTATTTACTTTATATTAAAAGATTTATGAATAAATGTACCCTTGGATTTAAGTTAAAATAAGATGATCAAGATATATATGATTTGTCATCATTGTCATCATCTCATCATTTTCTGCTAACTTACTAATGGCAAAAAGTTTGCATGTTTCTAAGCTTTTCCACTAGATTTCTTTCATATCCCACAACTATCAAGTCCCACCATATGTGTATTATTTTATACAGTAATAAATACAAATACATATTTAATCAATCAGCAATATATTAACATATAAGTACACAATTACATATTACATACTTATACATTTGTGTACATATATGCAGTATTTAATTTTAATATTTAGAGGAAACGTTATAATGTTAAGAACATAACTCAAACAGGTGTGATATGGTATCTTCTAGAATTCCTGCTACAAAGCTTCTGGATTTTTCTGGATTTTTTATTTACCTCTTCCTCCTCTTCTTCTTCTTTTTGTTTAATTCTGTTATTTTCCTTACATCCCTCATAAAGTTTCTGTTTATTTACATTAAACAAAGTCAGTTTCTATTGCTTGCAACTAAAGTACCCTACCAGCTGTGGGGATTGACGTTGGAGTCTAGCAGTGTTATGGAATGGAATGAAATAGACCTCAGGGTCAATAGGCCGTGGTCTGAAACTAGCTCTGTCACTACCATCTGTGTGGTCTCAAGGAAGCAGTTAATTTACCTAAGTCTAAATCTCCTTATCTAAAAATGAAATAAAAATCTTCAACTTCCTAAGATAGCATCTCTGCTTAAATTTATAATTTGAACTTTGATATTTAAAGCACCTATCATAGTATTGATTAATTGCACTTAATAAATGACAACTATTATTGGAAACACAAGAAAGAAAAAAGGAAATTCATTTTCTTCTACTATTTCTTTTCTATAGCTTGATTTCAGACTTAAGCAACCTGCTGCTACTGAAGAGAATGTGGCTCCAATTTCCTTCCGACTTGGCTACGTATTTCTTCAACTCTGCTTGTCCTTCATTGAACTAAAGGAATCAGTGCCATACAGAAAGATTTGCCTTCCAAAGACTTCATATTCTTAAAGGTGATCATACTGGTAATCTTTATTTCTATATTTGCTTATATTTTAATGCAATTAAAAAAAACATTGCCCGTAAATCATATCTTCCAGTTATCCAAAGCCCACGAACAAATTAGCAAGTGGAAAAGGGGGTTTGGAGTCTAATGGTCTCTAAGCTCCCTCCTTATATTAACTCTGTAATTCTAGCAATCAAATCAGTTCTTGTCTTATAAACCTCATCTCCTCTTTCATTCTCTTGGATTCTCAATCATTTTGATTTAGGAATGAATCAGGGAAATTTTCTTTAAGTGGCTAAGATATTTTTAATGGGTTATGAGACTTTGAACAATAGATGTTTTTCTGTGGCAGAAAAAAATTATTAAATTTAAGCCTTTGGCTTGCAATTCTAAGTTCTTTGAATATAGTGAGGCTGCTATAGCATTAATTGTTCAGAGTTATTTAATGTGATTGTTCCATAGATATGGAACACCACCACGGCTGTGTCAGTTAGTAGTCTCTATGAATTCCTTTTATGACCATGAAACTGTATCTGCATATAAAGTTTAAAATGGCCTATCCCAAGGAGGAAAGAAGTCCACAGAAGGACAGTGAGAGAAGAAAATTGTGAAATGGTGTTCTCCTGTTTAAACTTACGCTTGAAATTTTGCATCAGTGCTGAACAATTGACTTAGTTCCTGTAAGTTATTAAATCAAACCTTAACCATTTCTACTCCATAGCAAAAATTCCAATTCTGCTTACTCAGATTACATTTTAACCCTTCAATCACCTATAATTTTCTTTAAATGTGAGCATCTCCAAGATCTAAAACACTGTTTAATTATCATAACTAGTATGTCTTCTGTTTTCTGTTGTGAATGAGAATAATAAAAGTTATGTCAAATTTTGATTTCGCATCTCAAATTTTAATGTGTTCATATTAGTCAACCCTTTGTTAGATAAATATCATACTATACAAAATATTTAACAATTATTCTAAATGAATTTGAATTTATATTAGAATAATGGAAAAAATTAAAGGCTTTCACTGCATACTGATTAGTTTGATTGGAAACACTCCTAGTAATGATTGTTGTAAGTAAAATGTAAGTTTATAAGTAAAGTTGGTCACAAAACAATGGACACAGTATTGATTACAAGGAAGATCTCATTATAAAAAATGCAGCCAAACAAGAAAAAAGACTCATGAAAAGAAAAGAAATTACTGAAGATATTAGATATAAAGCACACCCAGCTGGAAGTCCAGCTGCTCAAGGAAGCTGGTGGTTCTTCATCTTTGGGAGTTTCTAATTGGAATACAAGTATAATATAACAGGAAACTCAATAAAAATATAATAAAAAACATAAAAGACAAAGAAATTTAATATTAGTCTTAGCTACTGTTTTTTCTCCTTAACTGTTAACAGAGTTCTAGAAGCATGGCTAAGTAAGCAGTAAATACTTTTTATAACTACTGACTTTAGATACCAATCATACTTTATCAAAGTTTCCAATATTCCATCACATATTTATCCCTACTTTCAGAATAAACATGCTCACAAATAGCTTGTGAACTACATGCTGCACTTTCTTTTTTAGTTTGCAATAAAGTCTTTTATTTATTTATTAATTTATTTTAGTATAATTAATGTACAGTTACATGGGCAACATTGTGGTTACTAGATTCCCCCCATTATCAAGTCCCCACCACATACCCCATTACAGTCACTGTCCATCAGTGAAGTAAGATGTATGCTGCATTTTTAAGCTGCTGTATATGAATCAAATGGTGTGCACTTAGGATGCATTTATGTATTCCTTAAAAAGCAGATTTTTCTTTCATGGGGATCTCAATACATAATTCTTTAAAGGTTTTTTGCAATAGATGAGCCTTCATAGGATTATAAATCACAGCATGCTAGAATAAATGCTATAGATGCTGAATACATGGTACAATATTTTGCACAGTAATAATCACCAATAGCTTGAGAATATATAAATATGTGATTAATTTATATTTTTATTTTAAGGAACCCAAATAAATATGTGCCCATATATTCTGTTATTTATAGTATTCCAAATCACTCCTTTACAGGTTTATAGGACTAATGTGACCTTTCCAAGGTCTATGCTAGCAAAAAGGAAAAACTAAAGCAATTACCCAAAAAATTAAAATTAAAACAAAACTGTATATGTAACAACTCTTACTTCTATGCAACTGTCTGGATATTTGAGGTAAATCATGTTTAGATCCAAATTCAAGAGGATTATTGCCTTCATTCTCCATTTCACTCCTAGTGAACCTTGTATTTCAAGGTTGATCAGTATGCAAGGCGATGTATTCTCCAATTGATCAGTATGCAGGGTTAGATTACTCCAGAGAACATTTGGGCATTTTCACTGTGTCCTGTAGATTAACCTGCAGAGTATGCATTTTGGAGGGCAGGTACTGAGGGAGGAAACAAAAATGACTTAATGGTCTGGCACTGTGGAAGTTCAATCAACTCCCTGAGTGGAGGTCGAACCATCTTATGAAATCACTTGTCACATGACAACGATCTTAAGCTCTCTGCAAAATAAATGTACTTCATTGTCAGGGTAGAGTAATGAACCTGATTAAACAAAAAGTAGTGGCATTAAATTTAGTTTTTGAATGATAAGATCATACTGATATTAGTTTAGATGTATTGATTTTCTAATGGTAATGGTTGTTCAATGTGTGTGTGATATTTGTAGGACTAGAAATATATGAGTACCTACTGTCTTACATTCTACAGCAATGATTTTAGACTTTTTGTTCTAAGTAGTGGGGCTTTTTCTTTAAGAGCTTTCTGTCTTTGCACTGCCTGCTCATCTTCCCTGTCACTTCAGGTTTTCTGTAGAATATCTGGGGCTTTTCCAAGAATAGTTATAAAAAAAGTCCGCTGCTGTCAAAGGAAGGAAAGAAGGAAGGAATCCTTTTTCTGAAATCTAGTATAGCTTCCAAAGATTAAGTGAAAGTTAAATATTTTAAGTTCTAGGTTTAATCTAATTTAAGAATCTTTGAATCATACTTGGATTTTCATTTATTCTTTGGATTAGCTTAAATATTTGAAATTGGATAACCTCAAGGAAATAAACAAATAGATCAAGTTTCAGCCAGGCAGATATCATGATGAGCACGAGTGGTAAAACTACTGGGAGACCAGTTGTTTATTTTGTCAAATATTCCTGGGATTTTGATCCCTTACAGTAGGCATGAAACGTAAATATTAAAATAATCATCGCTGAAAGCTGACATATCTGTTTAATGACACCCAAAATGTAACCAGGTTATCTGTTCATTTGAAGTAGGGAAGTTTATCTTCAATTCCAGTTGTAATTTTTTTGCTCTTCAAAAAACCTGGACTGACCTGCAGTTTCAGCTCTGATACATAAAAAGCTTGGAAGTCATCACTTCCATCTTTATAAGGAAAAAAATGGACAAACAGAAAAACAAGGATGATTTTTTGACTCTTCAAAGAAGAGTGTAGTCTCAGGGCAAACTGCCACCTTGATATCTGGAGAGACTAGTGTGTCCAAAATGAAACACCAATTGAAATCTGCTGACCTGGGGCAGATGCTCCTGGAGCTATAAACTGGTGGGAACAGTTATGGTAATATTGACAAAAAAAAAAAAAAATCAGGACTGACTATGAAATTTTTTTCATTTTCATGAGAGAGTTTCAGTGAAATATAATGAAGTTCTTCTTTATAGGCCACAAAGACAGATTTATTCTCGGGGTAACAGGCAGGAGTCATTGTTCAAAGTGAGCATTGAAATAGAGAGTGTTGCCCAAACCTGAAGTATTGCACTGGAGCTGTAGTAGCTAGAGATGCAGAAATCCATGGGACGAACAGTCTGACCTAAAATGGAATTTTTGAATAAATGCAACTACAGAGGATATAAATATTTTTAAATGGGTATATACAGCTGAAAAAATGGAAGCAACTATTGTCTAGAAATTTAAGTGGAACATGAAACATGTATGATACTGGAGAGGAGAGGATGACACAGACTCAGAAACAACACATCGAGCAACTGGATAAAAACAAGGGCGGGACATTCTCCATAGGTGAAACAGTACAGGAATTTCCACATGGGATTAGATTTGAAGTGGCTGTCAAAATATTATTTATCGTTGTTTGTGTAAACTAGTTAAATGTTGGTGAATTTATATGGCTTTCCACAGGTAGTATAAGTTCAGTGATTTTCAATTTGAGTACATTTATTGATTTAGATAGGCTTTACATTACAGAATAATTTGGATTTTGCTATAGATACTTATTAAGGAAGTATTTTCTCAGATCCTCTTCTGTGTTAGGTACTCCATGAGACATTAAAGAAACAAGGATGAATAAAGCAGAGTTCCTGTCTTTAAGGTACTTATAAGTAACTGAATATATTTATTATTAGAATTCTTTTGATTCAAAGTGAAAAAGTAAAAAAATAGTCACAGACCCAAACTGGCTTAAACAAAAGGGATTCTGGGCTAAAGAAATGTCACCAAGACTGAGGAACAAATGACTGTTTCCTTTGATGGGATCCATCCTCAGCCTCCATTCAAGGATCTCCTACAGATCCAGATCTCCTTGGGGCCTTAGTGAGCCCAAGGATCACATCCTTTACCACCATGCTCAGCAAAAGAAGTGGAGTCAAAGTCCTATAATTCCCAGCAAAAGTTCTGAGATTTTCTTCAATTGGTTCATCAATTAAACATCACTTTTCTTCTGCAGTTGCCTTAGGCTTGGGCTTCCTGGTGGTTTTTGATAAAGAAGGTAGGATAAACTTATTACTATGATTAGAAATCTGGGACAAATTGATTGCCTCAAACTGATCATAGCCTATCCCCTCAAGTTGAGGGTGTGGCAAATTCAACTCTAAACTTTGGCCAAGGAAATTCAGTCAGGGTCTGGTTAGGAAGGGGAAAGAGAAGGAATTCTGTTATTTCAAAACAGCAGCACACTCTGGAGATTACACAGAAGACTGAAAATGTAGTTCATTCAGTGCTGTGGTAAATATAAGCACTTATGGTAGAGCAGAAAAGAGAGACTTAACCTACCTGACTATGTCAGGTAAGGAGAATTAAAACATGGCTACATATTAGTAAGGTGAAGTGAGGTGGAGAGTGGGAGAGAACATTCGAGAAAGGGAAGGCAGCATGGAAAAAGACATTAATTCAGGGGAAGAATAGCAAATTGTGTGCAGGGGAAGAGTAGGTAATATCATGATACTACGGAGTAAAATTAGAACAGGGAAGGTCGGTGATGAAACTAAACATATTTAAATATGCCAGATTATTTTAGGCACTGTCATGGCAATGGTGATTGATTCTGCGAGTATTAGAGAGCCAAAGGAAATTTTCAGTATGGAGGACAGAATCAAATTTGTTTTTTAATCAGTCGATTTCACTATAGTGTGGAGGATGTCTTTAAGATGGTCAAGAATAATGGCAGGAAGGCCAGTTAAGATATTGTAATAGTCTAAATAAAATTGATAAGGGCCTAAATTAGGCCTCAGTGATAGTAAAAATAGAGACAGAACTGAGGAACTATTGAGGATGTAAATTTACTGGATATGGAAATTAACTGGATAAGGGAATGAGGGACAGGGGTTGGGGGTGACTTCAATGATCTGTCCTGGATTTTTACCTGGTTGTCCTACATCAGCAGTTGGCAAACTTTTTCTGTATAGGGCCAGATAATAAATATTTTATGGTTTTAGGTCATAAGATCTCTGCTGTAACTACTCAACTCTGATGTTTTAAGTGCAAATGCAGTTGCAGATGGTATAAATATCTGTGTCCCAATACAACTTTATTTTCAAGTGGGCCAGATGCACCATGGGCCACATTTGGCTCTCTGGCTGTAGTTTGCTGACTCCTGCCCTAGATGAAGAACAGTGTCATTGCCTGCTAAAAAATGAAAAAGAAGAAGGAAGAGTGGTTATTTGGTAGAAGGTCAAGAGATCCTGTTTGGTTGTTGAGTTGAGGGCATCTGCAGAAAATCCAACAGTCTCGGACAGTTGGCTCAGTGTGGGAATGGGTATGTGTGTGGGATGAAGAGGTTCATACATACTTCATATTCTTCAGCATAAATATGGTATGAAATCTTGAGAGTGGATAAAATTACCTAGTGTAATTAGGAGTAAATCTAGAACAGAACACTTGGAATGTGTATATTTTTTAAGAGCTCTTTTATATAGAGGCTAAAGACACAGAAGAGAACAATACAGGCATGGCTTTTGCTCTCCTGGAGTCCTCAGGAAAGGTGGAGAGTTAATGGTTGGAGGGAAATCTAGATTTAACCCTGCTTGGAAAGTGTAATCAGGATGGTGGTGCATTTGCTGGCCAACCAAGTAGGCAGTGTTCTTTTAAAAAATATGGCTTATCACATGTTAGCTCTTAGGTAGTCATATACCTCAGTTTATTGTGGCATCACAAATCCTGAGAAACAGAGAAAAAAAGAAACAAACAAAAAATCGAAACCCTGACACATACATACTCAATGTTATCCTCCGTGATCAAGTGTTTTATAAAGATATCCTTATCATTATACCTTGTGATTTAGGTATTACTAATGTGTTCAATTAACAAGGGGGAAATAGAATCCTAGAAACATTCAATGACTTTCCTAATTTTATTTATTTAGTATTTAAAGGAACCAGAAAGATAACCATGGTCTTCCAAAAGCTTTACTGTGATTTTCCGTCAGGTCATATTGCATCACTATTTAAATTAAGGAAGCCAACACTGACGATATTTAGGTTGAATCTTTTATTTGTCAAATTTTAAAAGAAGCAGTATAGAAATGTAAATGTTTCAAAATTTCTGTTAGAAAACATCATGAGGGAAGCTGCCAAAGAGCTATTTATTAAAACCATGGAGAATTCAAAATTTTTTACCTTTTGTTATTTTATTATTGAATCCACATCTCTCCTTGTTGATTTGCTTTGAAGAAAGAAAAATCAGTGACCTCATTGTTTGGAGCGTTAATGTGTATTGACTCAGCAGCACATTTCTACAGGCTCTGCTCCTGTCCTTGTCTTTGTGTTGCTCGCTGTAATTGGCTTGCCTCTCCACAAAAAGAAAGCAAATAGACCCCGAAGAGACCCTGTTTATTTGTTTATATTGCAGAATATAGATCTCTAAATGAGCTCTCCTTTGCAAGGATAAAAGATAATGATGGCCTCAATGTTTGAATAGGAGTTTCTCCCAGTGAAATTTTAGGATTGATTAAGAAGTAAAGGGAGTATTTCTTCTCTAGGAGATCTTATTATTACATCAACTTTTGTGTGGCTGAACCTAAGGGAAACCAGAGCCAGGAAGCTTCTGGAAGTTGGCAGGATCTTGTGAGTCAAAGTGGAAAGTAGAGGCTATAATGTGTTTGGGGTTGGGAAAGGGGCCTCCTGGAACTGCTCAAATCCAAAGAACAGGGCTGCATTTTGTAAGTAAATTTACCTACCAAAAATGGCTTACTGTAAGGGACAATGCCATTTTAGTTCCTGTCATAAAATTTTTATGGGTTAATGTGTTGAGAAACTATTACACAGCATATTGGACACATATTTAGACAGATTTACTAACTTCATCAAGTATATTTTCAGCAGTTACTTCCAGCAATTTCTAGAACATAATGTGAGCAGGTTGAATAAACACAAACTTTGGAGTCACAGAGACCTGAGTTCAAATACTAGACCTACCATCACATGTGACCTTGAGCCTCAGTTTTCTGAAGAAAAATGGGAATTATACCTGCTGTAAGTCTGAGTGGGCTAAATTTTTGACAACCCACAAATTTTATGGTCCTAAGACAATAGTAGTTTATTTTTTGCTCACTCAAGGATCTGACATGGGTGTCCGTGGCTGGGCAGCATTCTTGAGCATTTCTTCTCTAAGGGACAAGTCAGTTGCCTAGGTTTCTTCCAAAGCCCTCCCCTACATCCTTAAAGTCCTCTCTACCCAGCTGGTAGATAAGAAGTAAGCACAGATCATGGCGCTTTAGAATATTTTGTAGATGGTGACGTGAAAGGGCAGGCACCAATTCTGTCGATATTCCACTGGACAGAATTGAGTCCCAAGATAACTCCCAGTTTGGGAAGCTGGGAAATGTGGTCTAGTTGCCCAGCAAGAAATGTGCTGGAACCAGAGTGAAGCAAGGAAGGTGTCTAGAATGCAAATTAAGGAGTCATTCATTCTCAAGGTCAGGAAAGTGCAGGACTGTGTGAGTGCAGGTATTTGCAGGAAGCTGGAAATGAGCACCTCCTTACACTTGGCTTCCACAGACACCTGCTTACCTCACTCTAGTCCCCTCCCAAAGTAAACAGTTTGAGGAGGAATAGCCAGTCTCGCCATATGTATCTACCCATCAGGACTACCGTGAAAATAAATAAAATATTCAGTGCCTGATGTTTACTTATTTCATATATTTCATATAGAAACAAACATTGTTTCCCTTTCTTTTTCATTCCACTAAAGTTGTAATAATTAAATTACTGTATTAAAAAATCCATAGCAAATATCTCTTTACTCAAAGTGTGCCAATTTTGTTATTCTGTATTTTTTTAATTAAATAATTTAAAAATCCTTGACTGCTTTTATTCCAGCTACTCAAATATTTAGCAGCAGGATATTAACTAGACAAAACAGATATACCCCCAGAAACTTTCTGCAACTTAACTTCTTTGAAAATCAGTTTGGGTCTGTACATCTTGATTTCCTAATGGCTGTTGGGACACACAGCATTTCTCTCAACCACTGCTCCCTTAAAATTCAGTGAGGCATTGTTAGGGCGTGCTTTCCCATAATGAACGCATTATGGTAATCGTTACAGAAGAGAGAAGACAAGAATGGCTGTGGTGTAATCTTCAAAATGTTTACATGGCGCTAATGTTGGTCATTTTAGGGAAACTGCCAACAGGCTCATGAAGCAGTAAACATACATTCTGTGTTTAGAGAAGCAGTTTAACTTTCAGGATAGCCATTTCCAACTTCAGTTTATCTTGCTTTATGTACAAAAGAGCTGTTTGGATTTTGACAGCTTATGAGGAAACCATTCTACAAAATGTGGCCATTGATCTGCTCTTGAAAGAAGAGCATGTTCTGTGGAAAAGGCTGTAGCTAAAACTAGTTGCTGTTATGAGTTGATGAAGTTTTTATTGTTAATTAAGTCTAGAAGAATCTCTTCATCTATGAAGACGACTTCACAGAAATCTAAAGTGATGCTGTTGTTTTACTTTTGCCTTTCTTTGAGAACTTTCCACTTACCATTTATTTATTTGTTCATTTGATGGACATTTATTTATTGGTTAAGGGCCTCTTGGGGGCCTGGCAACGCACTGAGCGAATACAAAGACATACAAGACTGGAACAGACCATATCCTTAAGAAGCTTCTGGTTAAGTAAAGGATATGAACATGTATGGACATGACTATAATACGTTGCAGGGCATGCAAGTGTCATACAAGAGGTCAAGCTAGGGTCTTGTCCATACAGAGGAACGATAGGAGGCTTCTTGCAGAGCTGGCATTTGAGCTGGAGGAAAACTCAGCACTGGAACATACAGAGATGGTGGTGAAGTATGTGGCAGTGGTGACACGGAGGATGCAAAGAAAGAACAAGGACAGAGTTATCTGTCAAATCCTCACATTAAGGTTTTCGTTTTCTCTAAGCACAGTTGAATTACAATTAATAAGTTTTAAATGGATATTAATAAAAACCTGTGAAATATAACATCACACATGGACCACTATTGGTTCTTTCCATAACCACAACATCACATCTTCTATGGACCACCTGCTTTGAGATTAAGTACTCAGCTAGTGTTCATGTTTTCCTGGGCCCTGGAATATTTATCATATACTTGAATCTGTCTATAACGCTGCTATACTTTGCAGAAAATCTCAGACATCTTATAATCACATCCTTAAATATTGTCACATATATTGCTGAAAGATAAAGAGTCTTTTTAATAACATTTCCACAATACAATGATCACATCTCAAAAATTAACACTAATTATTTAATATCATCAAATATTGGGAAAATCAAATTTCTCCAAAAGTCTCCTTCAGTTTTTATTGAGTTAATTTGTTCAAATTCGGATGCATGCATGGTGCATGCATTTCTTTTGGTTGCTGTGTCTCTTGCATCTCTTTCCCTGTAAATGTTCCCCTTTGTAAATTATTTGTGGAAAAGCCAGGATCCATGGAATTTCTCATTCTACATTTTGCTGGTTGCAGAGGCTGATTTGACACAGCCCTGAGCAAAAGGAAGCTGAAAGTTGGTGAGTAGCCACATTCCTCCCTCTACTTCCTCCTGTGGCACAAAATAGGTCTCTTCTAAGAGTCCCTGGCACTGTGTTTCTCTTTCAGCTTAACAATGACTCAAATCTTCCCAAACTCAGTCCCCAGGGCTATTGTAATTTTTCTAAATATCAGTATAAATGCCAGCCTAGATCATTCACTTCTCAGCTAAAACCACTTCTCATTTTCCAAATCTCCCATCTACATCTTTTCCAGTCTGTTCTTGGGGGTTTGCCGCTTCTGGTCAACCTAATGAATCTCGTTACATGATTCCAGCTTCTTTACTTGCCAGAGTTTGCTTTCTTTCTCGTTGAATTCTGCATTCTTATTTGTCTGTTGACCATAACATCCCACCTGCTCTCTTATTCTACTCAAAAGCTTATTATTATTATTACTATTAATCTCTTATGATTATGTTAAATTCTGATGCCTCTTCTCCATTTTAATTATGGCAGTTCCTTGCTTTGTTACTCCAGGTTCTTCATAATAAGAATAAAACATAGAACAACAAAAGCACAAATGGGATAAGTAAGCATACACACGTTTAAATGTGCACAAATAGGTCATTTACAAATGGCACAACTGTAAATACCTAAGTTCAACTTATTTTTTAAAGGAAGAAAGAAGAATCAATGTCAGATGTTAATAAAAGAGGATTGAATTTTTTTCATTGTCCAGTCAATAACAAAATGCAAATTCTGGACTTTGAAACCAAAGTTTGCAAAGGGGAGACCCCTCCAGCTCATTGTTCCCCCAATGATGGTAATATGCACCACAGAAATTCATGTGGAGAGTGGATTTCTTTTTTTCTGTGTTTCCTAAGCAAGAGAACAACATTAGCAATGGCTTATAGCTACATGAAAAGAGCTTTCCTATAGTGAATGTATTTATTAGCCAAATATCATAATGTGTTACTGGGACACTTTAAAAAAAATACATTCTGCTTTATGAAATTAGTAAATAGTGTGCTATCACATGGCATGCATAGACACACACCCCCCTCTGTGTGAAAAGAAATAGCTCTTTTTTTACTCTCTTGCATGTCTGTTTTTCCAGACAGGCTCAAGTTCTCAGTCCTTTTGTTTGAGCAGCTCTAGGATGGAGTTCTTTAAACTGCAAATTGCAGCTCACTGGAAGCCAAATAAATGAATTTAGTAGATTATGATCAATATTTTTTATATTTAAACAAAATAGATTTTTTTTTATGCGATGATGTTGTTTTGTTCTGTCCAAGTTTTGTTTCAGTTGAGTGTATGAGTGTGGATGTTTTCTGGGAAAATATATACACTTTTTTGTTACAGGTCCCAGGCGAAAAGGTAAGACAGTCACAGATTGAGCTTGTTATTAAATCCTCTCAGGACTGTTAATTTGTCCCTTAAGTGGTACTGAGAAGAGAATCATTGCTTAGGGGACTTGGAATAGGAGAGGCTTAGCAGTCCTCCATTATGGGATAGATAGAAATTTCAAGGAAGTCCATAGCAAGTAAATCTTCACTTGGCCTTTATTTTTACATGTATAGAAAAAGAAACAAGTAGGAAGGTGGAAAGGTGGAAATATAAAGAGGGAATAAAAGAGAAAGATGAAAAGGAAGGATAACAAGATTGAATATAAGCAGTCAAGTCTAATCACCTAGAATATTTGTAGGTGCTTATCTCAGCAGAGCTGGTGACAGTCAACTTACAGGGTAATAATGAACTGGCTGACTTATCCTGAGAACTTACAGATGGAAGAGATGCTTAAAGGATATGAGACATCTCTATTAAGAGTTGTTTAAAATTTTTTCAAATGCTGGAAATTATAGACCAATATAGGTTAACTTCATTATAGATAAAAATACAGAAGCATATCATCAGAAAATCAATTTGTAAACACTAAAATCCCAGAGTAATACTAATGTGAGTTAGAAGAGCAAATTATCAAAGACTGATCTAATAGCCTTTGCTGACAGAGCAAGGCACATTGTAGATAGCAGAAAGGCAATAAACACAATGTATCTCAACCTCAGAATGGCCTTTGATTTTGTCCCAAATGGCACACTCATCAACAAGCAGAAAAAATATAGCTTAAAGCAGTGTTCCTCAAACTGTGCATTGTGACCCCCAAGGTTATCATGAAAAGGTACCGGAGAGGTTGCAGAATTTGTAACCCTTTCTTCATAGTGCCTGAGGCAGAGGAAATTCCAATACGTGGAAAAGGAAAACAGCAAAAATTCCTAAGACTATCTTGTCAATGGGTTTCAGCCCCGGGCAAGTTCGTTATGGATTCAATGTGACCAAAGAAATTGACAGCAAAATGTTCTTTTGGGTGAAAGGGTTTATTACCTGGCTTGTTCTCCCGCCCCGGTAGGTCGAGCACTAGGATCTCTGCCTCCACCCAGAGCACTGGGCCGAGCTCTCTATGTAGCGCAATAATAGCTTGTTGCCTAAAGGGGTGGAAGCGGTAGCCTAGCAACAGGCCAGTGACATCATCAGGTGGTCTAAGTTCGGTGAGGATCCTGGCCGTAGGAATGGCAACTGCTCCACAAAGACACTATCTCGTCTCACTTTCCCAGGAAGACCCCACCCTTTCTCTAGCTCTTATAGGCACAGCCATCCCAGGGACTGGCCAAGGATGAGGGAAGGCCTGGCTCAGTCTGACCTCTAGGTGTTGAGATTCACTCTTACTGTATCTGTTTCTCAGTTATAAGTTATCAATACTCTAAAAAACAATACACCTAAATGCAGATTAATAATAACTATATTTTATTAAGTATTTGTGATTTTCAGGTACTTCATAAGTATTCAAGATGGGAAGCATTTAATCCATGTAAATATATTTTTCTTTAACTACAGCAGGAACTACTGGTAACTCAGTGTCTTGCCAATGGGTCTCAGCCCCGGGCAGGTTCACTGTGGATTCAGTGTGACCAAAGACATGACAGCAGAACCTTCTTGGGGTGAAAGGGTATGGGGAAGTTGGGGTTCCTCTGGTCAGGATCCTCACTGAACTTAGACCACCTGATGATGTAACTGGCCTGTTGCTAGGCTACCACTTCCACCCCTTTAGGCAACAAGCTATTATTGCGCTATATAAAGAGCTGGGCGGAAGCAGAGATCCTAGTGCTCGACCTACCGGGGCGGAAGAACAAGCCAGGTAATAAACCCTTTCAACCCAAAGAATGTTTTGCTGTCAATTTCTTTGGTCACGTTGAATCCATAGCAAACTTGCCCGGGCTGAAACCCACTGGCAAGACAAAGGGTTATACCAACTTTATTTCCACGGTGGCAGATCAATCACTAGAATCCCGTCCACTCAGAGTGAGTCTGCATGCAGCAAGCCAGTCTCTGCCTCTGGGCCTCTCTGCCTGCACAGCCATCCTCTGGGCCTCTGTCCTCGGTGCTGCCACCACTCCAGCCTCTGCTCTGCTCTCTTGCAGCCTTGTACACATACCACAGTGTCACCCAGAGCACTGGGTGGAACTCTTTATATAGACTCAATAACAATGTATTGACCACATGTGTAGTGAGCTAGCCAACCAGGGTCAGGTGAGAATCCTGGCCATAGGATCTTTCATTTTATCCACACTCACTTAATCCTCATAACAGTTATCATTATTATTTACAGATAATTATTTATCTGTAAGAGATAATATCTGTTTTAAGAGATATTATTACAGATGAGGAAATTGAAGCATTGAGAGGTAAAGTAACCTGCCCAGATTACATGCTAGTAATTGGCTGAGAATAATTGGCCAAGATTTCCAGTTAGCTGGTTTGATTGAATGCAGAGTCCAGGTTTTTAACCACCAGACCATGGTGCTTGTCTGAACATATACTAGCAAACACAGGGCATTGCACATAGTATACTCCCCAGGTACAAGCTGTTAGGGTAATTAATTTTATGTGCCAATTAGAATGGGCTAAGGGATGTTCAGACAATGGGTAAAACATTACTTTGAGGTATGTCTGTGAGGGTGTTTCTGGAAGACACTAGCATTTGAATCAGTAGACTAAAGATCACCCTCCCCAATGGAGGTGGGCACGTGCAATACACTGAGGGCTTGCATAGTATAAAGCACAGGAAGGGTGAATCTCTCTCTCTCTCTCTCTCTCTCTCTCTCTCTCTCTCTCTCTCTCTTTCTGCTGAAGCTGAGACATTCATCTTCTGCCTTAGGACATCAGCAGTCCTGGTTCTGGCTGTTGAACTCACCCAGTACTTAGAGCAAAAGCCTCCGATTCTCAGAACTTTGGACTGGGAATGAATGACACGCCAGTGTTCCTGGTTCTCCAGTACCTTGTGGAATTCTGATCACAGGATTTCTCAGCTTCCATAACCATGTAAGCCAATTTCTATTATAAATCTCCTTTTAAGTCTATCTGTCTATATCCTATGGGTTCTGTTTCTCTAAAAAACCCTAACCAGAGGTGGAACCAACATGGAGGCGTGAGTAGGACAGTGGGAATCTCCTCCCAAAAACATATATATTTTTGAAAATACAACAAATACAACTAATCCTAAAAGAGAGACGAGAAGACACAGGACAACAGCCAGACTACATCCACACATGCAAGAGCCCAGCGCCTGGTGAAAGGGGGTAAGATACAATCCCCGGCCCGGCGGGACCAGAACACACCTCCCCCCAGCTCCCAGCAGGAGGGAGAGGGAGCCCAGGACTGCTAAACACCCAGCCCAGCCACCCGCACCAGAGCGCAGGCACAGTGCATGCGTGGAGGGCTGGAAACTAGGGAAACAGGGCAGCAAGACCTCTGAGCGGGTTCCGAAGCTGATGCCCCTGTGACAAAGAAAAGTGAGTGCTTTTTGAAAGTCTTAAAGGGACAGGGACATAACAGCTGGATGGAAATAACACAGGTCACAGCCCAGTGGCTGGAAATTACAGGGAAAACCGGGCGCACTAACCCACTGGGCAACAGCTCTGAGACCCCTCACGGAGGTAAACAGCCAAACAGCCCCCCTGTGCATTACCCCTCCGGGTGCTGCGAAAGCAGACAAGCAGCCTAAGGGAGACCATGCCCACAGAAAGGGAAATTCCTCCATTCCGGCCGGGCAAGACACAAAGAACCAGCCTACACACATTTACACAACACAAGCCACTAGGGGTCGCAGTTGTCCCAGTAAAGAAAGGCCAGTAGCAAGTGAAAAGTTTGGCCCTCCCAGCTGACAGTCAATAGCACCTGTCAACATAAAAAGGCAAAAAAATATGATCCAGACAAGACTAACCCAGACAGCTTCAGCATCTGCTACATCTTCCCCTGAGAAGGAACCTGGGGAGATAGATTTAACCAGTCTTCCTGAAAAAGAATTCAAAACAAAAGTCATAACCATGCTGATGGACTTGCAGTGAAATATGCAAGAACTAAGGAAGGAGAATACAGAAATAAAACAAGCTCTGGAAGGACTTCAAAGCAGAATGGATGAGATGCAAGAGACCATTAATGGACTAGAAAACAGAGAACAGGAACGCAGAGAAGCTGATGCAGAGAGAGATAAAAGGATCTCCAGGAATGAAAGAATTCTAAGAGAGCTGAGTGACCAATCAAAAAGGAACAATATCCACATTATAGGGGTACCAGAAGAAGAAGAGAGAGAAAAAGGGATAGAAAGTGTCTTGGAAGAAATAATTGCTGAAAACTTCCCCAAACTAGGGGAAAAAATGGCCTCTCATACCACAGAGGTACACAGAACTCCCATGACAAGGGATCCAAGGAGGACAACACCAAGACACATAATAATTAAAATGGCAAAGATCAAAGACAAGGACAAAGTATTAAAGGCAGCCAGAGAGAAAAAAAAGGTTACCTACAAAGGAAAACCCATCAGGCTATCATCAGACTTCTCAACAGAAACCCTACAGGCCAGAAGAGAATGGGATGATATACTCAATGCAATCAAACAGAAGGGCCTCGAACCAAGACTGCTGTATACAGCACGAATATCATTTAAGTATGAAGGAGGGATTAAACAATTACCAGACAAGCAAAAGTTGAGGGAATTTGCCTCCCACAAAACACCTCTACAAGGCATCCTACAGGGACTGCTCTAGATGGGAGCACTCCTAAAAAGAGCACAGAACAAAACACCCAACATATGAAGAAGGGAGGAGGAGGAATAAGAAGGGAGAGAAATAAAGAATCATCAGACCGCATTTACAATAGCTCACCAAGCGAGTTAAGTTAGACAGTAAGATAGTAAAGAAGGTAACCCTGAACCTTTGGTAGCTACAAACTTAAAGCCTGCAATGGCAATAAGTTCATACCTTTCAATAATCACCCTAAATGTAAATGGACTGAATGCACCAATCAAAAGACACAGAGTAATAGAATGGATAAAAAAGCAAGATCCATCCATATGCTGCTTACAAGAGACTCACCTCAAACCCAAAGACATGCACAGATTTAAAGTCAAGGGATGGAAAAATATATTTCATGCAAACAACAAAGAGAAGAAAGCAGGTGTTGCAATTCTGGTATCAGACAAAACAGACTTCAAAATAAAGAAAGTAACAAAAGACAAAGAAGGACATTACATAATGATAAAGGGCTCAGTCCAACAAGAGGACATAACCATTATAAATATATATGCACCCAATACAGTAGCACCAACATACCTGAAACAAATACTAACAGAACTAAAGGAGGAAATAGAATGCAATGCATTTATTCTAGGAGACTTCAACACACCACTCACTCCAAAGGACAGATCCACCAGACAGAAAATAAGTAAGGACACAGAGGCACTGAACAACACACTAGAACAGATGGACCTAATAGACATCTACAGAACTCTACATCCAAAAGCAACAGGATACACATTCTACTCAAGTGCACATGGAACATTCTCCAGAATAGACCACATACTAGGGCACAAAAAGAGCCCCAGTAAATTCCAAAAGATTGAAATCCTACCAACCAACTTTTCAGACCACAAAGGCATAAAACTAGAAATAAACTGTACAAAGAAAGCAAAAAGGCTCACAAACACATGGAGGCTTAACAACACGCTCCTAAATTATCAATGGATCAATGACCAAATCAAAATGGAGATCCAGCAATATATGGAAACAAACGACAACAACAACACAAAGCCCCAACTTCTGTGGGACGCAGCAAAAGCAGTCTTAAGAGGAAAGTATATAGCATCCAGGCATATTTAAAAAAGGAAGAACAATCCCAAATGAATGGTCTAATGTCACAATTATCGAAATTGGAAAAAGAAGAACAAATGAGGCCTAAGGTCAGCAGAAGGAGGGAGATAATAAAGATCAGAGAAGAAATAAATAAAATTGAGAAGAATAAAACAATAACAAAAATCAATGAAACCAAGAGCTGGTTCTTCGAGAAAATAAACAAAATAGTTAAGCCTCTAGCCAGACTTATTAAAAGGAAAAGAGAGTCAACACAAATCAACAGTATCAGAAATGAGAAAGGAAAAATCACGACAGACCCCACAGAAATACAAAGAATTATTAGAGAATACTATGAAAACCTATATGCTAACAAGCTGGGAAACCTAGGAGAAATGGACAACTTCCTAGAAAAATACAACCTTCCAAGACTGACCCAGAAAGAAACAGAAAATCTAAACAGACCAATTACCAGCAACGAAATTTAAGTGGTAATCAAAAAACAACCCAAGAACAAAACCCCTGGGCCAGATGGATTTACCTCCGAATTTTATCAGACATACAGGGAAGACATAATACCCATTCTCCTTAAAGTTTTCCAAAAAATAGAAGAGGAGGGGGTACTCCCAAACTCATTCTATGAAGTTAATATCACCCTAATACCAAAACCAGGCAAAGACCCCACCAAAAAAGAAAACTACAGACCAATATCCCTGATGAACGTAGATGCAAAAATACTCAACAAAGTATTAGCAAACCGAATTCAAAAATACATCAAAAGGATCATACACCATGACCAAGTGGGATTCATCCCAGGGATGCAAGGATGGTACAACATTCGAAAATCTATCAATATCATCCACCACATCAACAAAAAGAATGACAAAAACCACATGATCATCTCCATAGATGCTGAAAAAGCATTTGACAAAATTCAACATCGATTCATGATAAAAACTCTCAGCAAAATGGGTATAGAGGTCAAGTACCTCAACATAATAAAGGCCATTTATGATAAACCCACAGCCAACATTATACTGAACAGCAAGAAGTGAAAGCTTTTCCTCTGAGATTGGGAGCTAGACAGGGATGCCCACTCTCCCCACTGTTATTTATCATAGCACTGGAGGTCTTAGCCACGGCAATCAAACAAAACAAAAAATATACAAGGAATCCAGATTGGTAAAGAAGAAGTTAAACTGTCACTATTTGCAGATGACATGATACTGTACATAAAAAACCCTAAAGACTCCACCCCAAAACTACTAGAACTGATATCGGAATACAGCAAAGTTGCAGGATACAAAATCAACACACAGAAATCTGTGGCTTTCCTATACACTAACAACAAACCAACAGAAAGAGAAATCAGGAAAACAACTCCATTCACAATTGCAGAAAAAAAAAAATACCTAGGAATAAACCTAACCAAAAAAGTGAAAGACTTATACTCTGAAAACTACAAGTCACTCTTAAGAGAAATTAAAGGGGACACTAACAGATGGAAACTCATCCCATGCTTGTGGCTAGGAAGAATTAATATTGTCAAAATGGCCATCCTGCCCAAAGCAATATACAGATTTTATGCAATCCCTATGAAACTACCAGCAACATTCTTCAATGAACTGGAACAAATAATTCAAAAATTCATATGGAAACACAAAAGACCCCGAATAGCCAAAGCAATCCTGAGAAAGAAGAATAAAGTAGGGGGGATCTCACTCCCCAACTTCAAGCTCTACTATAAAGCCATAGTAATCAAGACAATTTGGTACTGGCACAAGAACAGAGCCACAGACCACTGGAACAGACTAGAGAATCCAGACATTAACCCAGACATATATGGTCAATTAATATTTGATAAAGGAGCCATGGACATACAATGGTGAAATGACAGTCTCTTCAACAGGTGGTGCTGGCAAAACTGGACAGCTACATGTAGGAGAATGAAACTGGACCATTGTCTAACTCCATATACAAAAGTAAACTCAAAATGGATCAAAGACCTGAATGTAAGTCATGAAACCATTAAACTCCTGGAAAAAAACAAAGGCAAAAACCTCTTAGACATAAACATGAGTGACCTCTTCTTGAACATATCTCCCCGGGCAAGGAAAACAACAGCAAAAATGAACAAGTGGGACTATATTAAGCTGAAAAGCTTCTGTACAGCAAAAGACACCATCAATAGAACAAAAAGGAACCCTACAGTATGGGAGAATATATTTGAAAATGACAGATCCAATAAAGGCTTGACATCCAGAATATATAAAGAGCTCACACGCCTCAACAAACAAAAAACAAATAACCCAATTAAAAAATGGGCAGAGGAACTGAACAGATGGTTCTCCAAAAAAGAAATACAGATGGCCAACAGACACATGAAAAGATGCTCCACATCGCTAATTATCAGAGAAATGCAAATTAAAACTACAATGAGGTATCACCTCACACCAGTAAGGATGGCTGCCATCCAAAAGACAAACAACAACAAATGTTGGCGAGGCTGTGGAGAAAGGGGAACCCTCCTACACTGCTGGTGGGAATATAAACTTGTTCAACCATTGTGGAAAGCAGTATGGAGGTACATCAAAATGCTCAAAACAGACTTACCATTTGACCCAGGAATTCCACTTCTAGGAATTTACCCTAAGGACGCAGCAATCAAGTTTGAGAAAGACAGATGCACCCCTATGTTTATCGCAGCACTATTTACAATAGCCAAGAATTGGAAGCAACCTAAATGTCCATTGATAGATGAATGGAAAAAGAAGATGTGGTACATATACACAATGGAATACTATTCAGCCATAAGAAAAGGGCAAATCCTACCATTTGCAGTAACATGGATGGAGGTGGAGGGTATTATGCTCAGTGAAATAAGCCAAGCGGAGAAAGAGAAATACCAAATGATTTCACTCATCTGTGGAGTATAAGAACAAAGGAAAAACTGAAGGAACAAAACAGCTGCAGAATCACAGAACTCAAGAATGGACGACCAGGTACCAAAGGGAAAGGGACTGGGGAGGATGGATGGGTAGGGAGGGATAAGGGGGGGGGAGAAGAAGGGGGTTTTAAGATTAGCATGCATGGGGAGTGGGAGAAAGGGGAGGGCTGTACAACACAGAGAAGACAAGTAGTGATTCTACAACATTTTGCTATGATGATGGACAGTGACTGTAAAGAGGTTTATAGGGGGGACCTGGTATAGGGGAGAGTCTAGTAAACATAATAATCATCATGTAAGTGTAGATTAGTGATACCAAAAAAAAAAAAAAGCAGTTCCTGTGTGGTGACCTCCAATGAGTTGTACACAATGGTATAAGGGGCATATAAAAGCGTAGGCAAAGGGTCTGTTTGTGTTTATACAGAAGATCAAAGCCTAATTTGGCTACCCCGAAAATGAACTAAGATATGATATGAAAAAGAACTTCCAACATCAGCACTCTCGGGAAGACTCATACCAGAAGATGATCATTGAAAAACCCCAACAAAGATCCACGCGCTGCTACAGCTGTAGATGCACTCATCCCACCGGTTCCTGGACTTGCCATGGGAATGAGGAAGGAGATATCTAAGCTGGCCTGTGCATCCAGAAAAACAACAAATTTGACTGGATCTATACTGTTGGAACTCAACCAAGAATTAGGAGAAGTGCAAATTGTAGTGCTCCAAAATCTTACAACTACAGACTATCTACTGTTAAAAGCACATATGGGATGTGAACAGTTCCCAGGAATGGGTTGTTTTAATTTGTCTGATTTCTCTCAGACTGTTCAAGTTCAGTTGGACAATATCCACCATATCATAGATAAGTTTTCATAAATGCCTAAGGTGCCTAACTGGTTTTCTTGGTTTCACTGGAGATGGCTGGTAATTATAGGTCTGCTTTGGTTATGTAACTGTATTCCTATTATGTTAATATGTGTGCGCAATTTAATTAGTTGTTTAAAACCTATACATGCTGAAGTTTCTCTACAAGAAGATATGTCAAAGAAATAATCTTCCCAAGTTTTCTTCCACCTGCTATTTCTATAGCTTTTCTTCTTCCTTCCTAATTACAACCCTTAAATAGAATTCGTGCCTCATATCAAATTTACCGAGTATCATAATTCTTCCAAGTGGTAAAGATACCTCAAGACAAATGCTGGGCATAGAAGCCACAGGGCATAAATATGCAAAGAAGTAAAAAGCTAACCTTTTCAAACAATAAGGCTTCTCTCTCACTTACCAACTTTACATTTCCCTGTATGGCCCTGGAAGATGACTGGTTAGCCAGAGACGGGTAAGATTCCTCAAAGCAGGAACAACCCAAGACAGGCACAGTCGCAGGGGGGCCATCAGGTGAGAAATTGGGGATCAACAGAGGTGAGGCTTATAACCTCACCCCCCCTGTTCTGAGAGAAATCTTCTGCATCCGTTTGTGTTTTATTGCCCTTGTCTAGCTTGGATTAACACATAGTCTACAGACACACACCTGATCATCTACATTTGCTCTCTTACAGCACTAAACTATGTTTTCTACCTTTATCTTGTATCTACCTACCACTTCAGCATTATATTAAAAATAATATTAATAAAGAGAGAAATGTGGTATCCACATATATCAAGTATAAAAATCAAACGAATATTCATATTTGAACTGATTGTTTATAGTTCATAATGCATGAGCAAAACCGAAAGTTTCTGTGATGACTGCCCTTGTGCTGTTCACCATGTAACTTATTCACTATGTAAGAATTTGTTCTCCATGTAAGAACTTGTTCGTTTTGCTTCACAAGTTTGGTGACTGACGAAAATTAGGCTTGGGGTGGATTAATGATTGTGCATTGAGCATTGACTCCCCTATACAGAATTTTATTGTTGTTAACAACCATTTGATCAATAAATATGAGAGATGCCCTCTCAAAAAAAAAAAAAAAAAGTACACACTTCCAATTGTAAAATAAATAAGTAACTGGGATGTAATGTATAGCATAAGGAATATAATCAAAATATTGTAACAACTTTGTATGGTGATAGCTGGTAGCTAGAATTATCATGTATATAAATGTTGAATCACTGTGTTGTACACCTGAAACTAATGTAATACTGTGTGTCAACTACCCTTCAATAAAAAATAATTATCTACCAAAAAAAAAAAAACCCTGACCAATACTCGGAATATTAATCAATTCATATACCAGCCTGTATTATCCCAGTTCATAGGTGAAGAAACTGACATGCAATGAGTTTAAGCACTTTTGCAAAGAAAATAAGGATGTTTTCAGGTGTATCCAATAAGGCAGGATGCAAAGCAGTGGATTCCTGATCAATGCAGCTGTAGTGATTAGCCGACGAGCTCACTTGGAGAAGGAGAGCGGCAAGTTATCAGGCAGTGGTCTTGAGAGGTTGAGAGAGTCATAAGAGCAAACGGGAACGAGGGAGCTGTCGGAAGACAAAAGCTTTTCTGAGTGGAACAAGTTCAGATGCACTAAAGACACCACACATGTTTTGATAGCATCAACCCAACATTTGCAGGATTTTAATCAGCAGAGGTTTCCTTCTTCTTGAAAAAAAAATCTTTGAAGAAAAATAGATGAACTTGGGTGTTGCCCTGAGAAGAAAGCTAATTGATATTTCAACTGAATTTTGACCTAAAAATGTTTTGAAAGAAAAGAAGCATCTCCTATTGAACTTACTTCAATTGAAAGCTGAAAACTCCTGTTATCTTAAAGGGACAAATTATAATTTTTAAGCTAATCTATAGACATTTCTCATATTTTTCAGTGGTAAATTCATTTTTACACATTTGCTCTTGAATGTGCCCTGTTTTCAGTTTCTCCCCTATTCATGTGTATATGCTCTGTGTTTGTGGCTTTACAGAGAATGACGGAAGAAAAATACAAGCAAGAGCATTTGAGGAGAAGTGGTTGTTTCTCCCGTATGTGAAGGGTTTGTGGCAGCGGTCTGTTCACCAGCCTTGCTGCTCCATTTTGCATGTGACAGATTGTCAAATGAAATGTTTACTCTACCCTCTCATTTTTCTGTTCATTTGTTATTCTAAAACAGAATATTTAGCTGCTTCTCCACTACAAGAGGTCATTCCTTGCTTTTTAATGTTCCATTTGTTTTCTAAGTGAGCAAATCAAGTATTGAAAGACAAAATGCTACAAAAAAATTTGACAAACATTTTTGGGGATAGTTAGGATAAAGTCAAAACTGTTATCTTAAAGGACAAATTTGCTCCATTTTCAACTCTTCACCTAAAATTACTCCCAAGTCCAGACAGCCCATCTCCTTAAATCCCTAATCTTCCATTTTCTCTTTTGTTCTCCTCTTTGCAATCAGTATTCTCCTTTTGTTTATTGTGGTAAAATATACATACCACACAATTTACCATTTTAGCCATTCTTAAGTGTACATCTCTGTAGCATTAGTCACATTCATATTATCCTCATCACCCATGTCCATCTCCAGAAAATTTCTTCTTTCCAAACTGAATCTCTGTATTCAGTAAACAGTGACTTCTATTCTACCCTCCTCTAACCCTTATAACCACTATTCCACTTCCAATCTCTATGAATTTGACTATCATAAGTACCTCATGTAAGTGGTGTCAAGCAATATTTGCCTTTTTGTGACTGGCTTATTTCATATAGCATAGTATGTTCTAGTTTTATCCATACTGTAGCATGTGTCAGAATTTCCTTCTGATTGAGTAATATTGCATAGTATGTATACACCACATTTCGTGTGCCAGTGCTATTATGCACATGGGTATAAATTACCTGTTGGAAACCCTGCTTTCAATTCTTTTGGGTGTATACCCAGAAGTTCAATTGCTATAGGTTATGGGAACTCTATGTTTATTTTTTGAGGAACTGCCACAATATTTACCATAGCAGCTGTTCCATTCTATATTCCTACCAGCAATTCACAAGGGTTCTAAGTTTTCTATATCCTCAATAGCACTTGCTCTTTTCTGTTTTTTGGCCTTTTTTTTTTTTTTTTTTTAAATAATAGCCATCCTAATAGGTGTGAAGTGGTATCTATAGTTTTTTGTTTTGCCTTTGATTTGTCTTTCCCTAGTGATGTTGAGTGCCTTTTCACATACTTGTATATTTTCTTTGCAGAAATGTCTATTCATGTCTTTTGCCTATTTAAAAAAATTGGGTTTTGTTTTTGTTCTTGAGTTGTGGGAGCTCTTTATATATTCTGAATATTAATTTCTTACGTATATATGATTCACAAATATTTTCATCCATTATTTATGTTCCCTTTTCACTCTGTTATAGTGGTCTTTGATGTACAAAATTTTTTTAATTTGGTGAAGTCTAACTTATATACCTTTTCTTTTGTTGCTTGTGCTTTGGTGTCATATTGACAAATATATGCTTCCCCCTATATTTTCTTCTAGTTTTATAGCTTTAGCTCTTAGGCTTAGTTAGGTCTTTGATCACTCTTAATTTTTTCCACATGGTGAAAAGCGGGGATCCAACTTCATTATTTCTCATCTGGACATTCAGTTTTCCCAATACTATTTGTTGAAAAGATGGCTCTTTCTCCACTGAATTATCATAGTTCTCCTGTTGGAAATCACTTGACCATATATGCAATGATTGATTTCTGGGCCTCCTCTCTGTTTCATTGGTCTATGTGTTGTCTTTATGCCAATATCACAGTTTTATTACTGTAGCTTTGTAATAAGTTTTACAATCAGGAAGTATGACATGTCCAACTTTGTTCTCCTTTATCTAGATTGCTTTGGTTATGGAGAGACCCTTGAGATTCCATATATACATTTTAAGATGGAATTTTCTATTTCTGCAAAAAACATCATTAGAATTTTAAGGATTACATTGAATCTCAATATTGCTTTGAGTAGTGCTGACATCTTTACAATATTAAGTGTTCTAATCCATGAACATGGGGTATTATTCCATTCATTGGTGTCTCTAGTTTTTTTCAGCAATTTTTGTGTAAAAATTATAATTTTTGTGTAAAATTCTTTTGCCTCCTTGATTAAGTTTACCCTGAAGTATTTTGTGTTTTTTTGATGATATTATAAATGGAATTGTTTCTTTATTTCTTTTCCAGATTATTTGTTGTTAGTACTACACAAAATATACAAAAATGTAACAAATTTTAATGTATTGACTTTGTATCCTGACAACTTTGCTGAATTTTTTTATTAGTTCTAACAGTTTTTCATGGAAATTTTAGCATTTTCTATGTGTAATACCATATCATCTGTGAACCGAGATAATTTTACTTCATTCTTTCCATTTTGGGTGCCTCTTATTTCTATTTCTTGCCTATTTGCCCTGGCTGGGACTTCTACTACCATATTGAATAGAAGTGGTGACAGCAGGAATCCCTGCCTTCTTCCAGATAGAGAAAGATCTTCCCATCTTTTCATTCTTTCACCATTGATTATAACTTTGGCTGTGCATTTTTCATATATGCCTTTGCTATGGTATTTTTCCTTCTATTCCTAGTTTGTTGAATGTTTGTTTCATGAAATGGTATGCAATCTTAGCAAATACTTTCTCTTCATCCATTGAGAGGATCATATGTATTTTTTTCCTTCATTCTGTTAATGTGTTATATTAACACTGATTGATTTTGTTTTGTATTAATTGAACAATTTTTCCATTTCAGGAACAAAATCCCACTTGGTTGTAGTATATAATCCTTTAATATGTATTTGAATTTGATTTACTTTGCTAGTATTTCATTAAGGATTTTTGCATTAGTATTTATAAAAGATATTGACCTATAGGTTTATTTTCTTGTAGTGTCTTTTTCTGACTTTGATAACAGGATTGTTTTCATTTTTAAATAAAAAAACTCATTAAAGCTGTCTTCTTCCTTTCAGCTTTTCGACTTTCATATTACCTGATAGATCCTCACTTTTCCTTGAAGGTCCATCTGAAAAGTCTGGAGTTGGAAGTATAGTCGGGGGTATACACAGAATTTCCTTTGGCAGGCAAGGGGAGGTGGCAGATTGCAAACACCTATGATTAAATATTTTTCTTATATCTTTGTCACAAATGAATTAGTAAACTTAATTGAATTTCATAGTTGGAGATAAGCCTTCCAAGAAAAAGCTTTAAGAAGAGGCAACAGTTGCAATGCATGTAAAGAAGTCAGCATTCCTCAATTTTTTTTCTTTATCATGGATTTGCAGTGTTGTTATGTTTATTCTTATTTTGCTTAAATACATTCAAACATAAAATTTCATCAATACACAGCTCTTATTTTTAAAAAGCAAATTCTTTCTTTCTCTTGAGAAAATGAGTCCTCTGCAATACTTTGAATTCCATTTATTTAGAGTGCCAGCAGCAAAAACTGTATCATGAAGTGTATTTTTAGCAGGATTGAATGCATTTCATTTTTAAAAGTTTGCGTTCAGATACCATGCATTTGTGTTTATAACATGCCCTCCCAACTGTCCCCAACACTAATATAAATAGTTTGATAATAAAAAGTTATTTAAAAAATTAATTTGAGAAGTGGAATACAAATTCTATGAAACCAAGCAATTCAAACTAACAATTTTCTGAGACAAATGATGTGGTTTCCAAAAACAAAATGTTAGCTCAGTGATGCCAGTGGCTACCACAGAAATATTTTGAGTTCATCATGCTTATGCTACTGCTTATTTTGTGATGACTCAGTTTCCCGACACTTGTCTTTATATGAATTACTGCAAAAAATGTTTATTTACATGGTATTCTGTCTGTGCTGCTATTTGGAATTCACTTGAGTGGACAGTATCATTTACATATTATTCTGCCTTCAGTATTTTTTCATTAAGCTGGGGTTACGAAAGCAGTGCAATTTGGCATCAATACCACAGCAAACACAAACTGAAGTGTGGATGGCAAAATCATTTGGCAGTTATAAGGTGGTCACCCAAATAATCCAAAGCATATTTACGCTAATTCTTAAATTAGCATCAAAATGAAAAACTCAAACTTAAGCTTCCTAATGGTGAACTCATAAATCTACCCCCAAATCATTGGATAAAACTGGTAAAAAATGAAAAAGACATTGAGTGGAGAAGGATGTGGAGGAAGGTTGAGGAGAGCAAAGCAACTTAAGGGAAATGAGGGCAGGAAGCTGTAGGTAGGATGGTTCCTGTACTTCTATGGAAGCAGGGTGTTGTCACGGCACTGAGACAGAGGTGTGGTAAGGCACTGGGTTAAGGTCTGTGGTGAAACAGGGTTCAGGGACAAAAGAAGGATGAAGAGCCAAACTGATGTTCACAGGGAGGGTAGTTGCTCTTCCAAGGAAGGAGCAAATGGACGGGAATCAGTGAGGTCCAGATGCAGAAGAAGGTTCAGGGAAACTAATGGAGGCAGAGGCTGGAGGCTAAAGCCAAGTTCAAGATGCTGACTGTCTTTGTAAGGAGGGCATTCCTACAGGTGGATGAAGGATGAAAACAGGAACTGTCCCTTCTGGAGGCAAACAACTGGCTTCAATAAATAGATAAACAGATAAGATAAGACCTTATCAAGGCCTAACACTTATTAGAACTAATATACAGACACAAAGTATCAAGGCAAGGAGGCCAAGGTAGGACAGGAGTCAACTGACCACAGGAAGAATGACAAAACATTTTCTTGTGGCTCTCTGTCCCCCATTGCAGAGTGTGGGAACATTCACCGTCTACCCACCTGTAATTCCAAGGAAAGGAAATCCTGGGACAAAATATCTCTAAAACCAAAATCAGTCAAAGGGAGAAATAAAGTTTAAAACTCATTTATTTCTTACAAACTGAAGTCCGGGGCTGTCTCTTTCCTGCTCCAGCTGAAGTAAACCAGACCTCCCCTAACCTCTCAGGTTCAGAAAAGCCCTCATTTACCCAGGTAATCACCCATTGATGTGGAGATGAACTACTCTTCACCCCTGAGGAATGCCTATTGATATGCAGATGCACTAAAGCCAGGCGAGATATTGTAGAAATATTACAATTTTACCCACACCACCCTCTCCCACAGCAAACCATTCAGACCCTAAATCCTCCCAAATAATTCATCCACTTTTATTTTATTATATTATTAAGTGCTTTTTATTTTCCCAGGGCTAGGCATTGGGGATCTAATGGTGAAAAAGACATAGACACTACCTTCCTGCATCCTACAATCACAGCAGGGATATAGAGGAAAGTCATTTTGTGTAGCTTTGTGTGAGAACTGTGGAAGGATGGTAAGTGTCCGTGGTAAGATATTCCAATGAAAAGGCTAAGTAGAATCCTAAGGAGCTATTTCTGAACCACTGACTTACTTTAAACATGAAATAAAACTATCAGTTGGAACAATCTTAAAAGACTGCATTATGGATGTGTTCAAATATGACCTTCTAGATAGCCGCATGGAATCTGCTATTATATTCCTTATCTGGCTCTTGAAGTAGTATTTCCAGCCACTTTCAGTATTTACCAGAGATTTCAAATGTAATTGCTGTAATTGTCTGGCAAATAAGTAAGTGTATGAAGCGGACTGGTAGAAGCCATTAGGGAGTGGTGGTGACTCTGGTGAAGAAGGCCCTCTTGCCCATCCCTGGACAGTCATTTCTCTCCAACATAATGTTGATGTATGGCAATTTTGGCAAAAATTTTGGTTATTTTTCCCTGTTTCTATTTTCTTCAAAAATATTTAACCTAATAATCAGAATGGTTTAATTCAGGGTTCAGGTATGTACTGAAATTCATGGTGAAGCACAGAAGGAACAATGATTCCAATGTTTTGAAAAAGTATCTAAGTATATCTTTTATATTTAGAATGAAGCATGTAGGGAAGGGCAATATAAACTAACTTTCTATTTAGCTAGCCAAACACTTTCTTATACTTCCCAACATAATATTATATATAAATATTATGTTTGAATATTAAGTATATATATATATATACTCATAGAGAAACTAAAATGTGAGAGGAGGATGAGAAGAAAAGTGGTTATGGACTGATTATAAAATGAGGAAATAATTACTCTTTAATATCATCTAATATACACTTATATACTCAGGATGACTTATCAGTTGCTTGAAATCCAAATGCTCTTTATAATGCCTTCATAAAACTCACCATTAAAATTTCATTTTTGTTATAGTTTAGAATGTTAACACTTTGTATTTCCCTTGTGCTTTATAACTTATAAAACCTTTGTTGTTCAGCAGAATATAGTCAAAGTGAATTGGATTTGAAGTCAGATATTGCAGTTGATACCTCCAGTAACAAAACTCCATTTGCATAACATAAGTGGTATCCTTGGAATTTATGTAGCTTGATGGTCCTGCCTACTAATAAATTGCATAACCTTGGTCAGACTTTTCAGCATCTGGATCTCTCAGTTTTTCACCTGTTAGGAAAAAAGTTTGACTGGAAATAAGAAAAATTATTTAAACTTGGAAATAAGGCCAAAAGTTGGACAGTATGTCCTTTCAACATCATATTTGGATAGCATTTAAGAAGCTTTGGCTATTAATGATTTGATTAGATCCCAGTTTAGATTACTGGAAATGTGGAATCTTGTTTTACAAGCTGCTATATACAAATCTGCATGGGAGAATTGGAAAATCTGTTTGACTCCGTTTTGATGCATCTACTTTTCAGTGACCCGATTCTTGCATTTTATTCCAAATTAAAGCCTGAAAAAACTTGCAATTATTATGTGAATTTAACTTATTTTATAGGCTTTGGAAACACCTTTCTGTCTAATAAGTTTATGAAATTATTCTGGAAAGAAAAAACCACACATTTAAGAAAAAACCACTAAGGGCATTTGTTTTTTATAAACAATATACACAGCTGGTAGCAATGTTGGCAAGGACACTTGCCAGATCGCTACATATTTTCTACTACAAACTGTTCTGTTCACCCTTTATCCAGTAACAGCTGGTAAAATGGTATTTAAGAACAGTTTGATTTAATCTAATGAGAAACTATGCTGTAACGCATGATTCTGCCTAGAGAAAATAATTGGACAAACATTGATTTTTTATGTTGCTATAATAGTTACATTTTCAATAAATAGGAATTTTTATGCATATTTATTTTGGCCATATTCCTCTCTATATGAAAGCTAGTGATTGGTTCTTAAACACACGCACATGCCTGAACACATGCATCTACATATACATGCAAAATATGAATAAATTAACACTCAGTGTATACAAATATACTACAAAGTTTTAGTGTTATTGCTGCCAGAGAGGGGAAAAACTATTTGGAATAGAGTTTCATTTTTTCTGGCTACCTTTTTTAGATGTTATCCACAGAAAATGCATGAGTTTGGGGAAGAGAACAACAGACACTGATCAGGGAGTCCTGGGGACCAAATTACAAAGCAACACATGCACCAGTCCCTTTGGAATGACTGAAGAGAAGGAGCCTTCTGACTCTTCCATATCCCACTCTGGAAACCTCTGAAAGAGTAAACATAGTGCACAGTTGCTTGCACGTATGCATATATCTCTGTTTTGTTCTGTTTTTTTCTTATGTCTTCTCAATTCCAAATTCTGCAGACACTGGGATGAGAAAAGATAGCCCGGTAGTATTTCTGTCATGACTTATCACAGAAAGTACTTGAAACCAAAGATGGTCACATTTTGCCAAAACTTGAATCAAAGTTTTATTAAAGACCAGCAGCCAAGTATTTTGTGTAAACACAGAAACTTTTAGATAATATCCAAGATACTCCCTTTTTTTTGAAGAATATATGTATATTTTCATATATGCTTATATGCATATATTCATTTGTAAACTATTTTTACTGCTCTCTAATTGCTCTATGTATTTTTAAACATATTTCATTTTAGATCACAACTTTTTTGATGATAGCATGGGATATTTAAATAAGGCTGCATTCATAATATGTACTATGTTTGATAAAATCTATTTACATTTAAATGTTCTGGAATAATTTCATTTTCTTATCAGCTGGAATGAGAATTTTTTAACAAGAGAACCATTTTTTTTTGTGGCAAGAATTGTCCAAATCCTGTGAGTGGGAGGAAGAATGCCATGAACCTGTGGATTCTTATCCTGCTGATTCATACTCAGGCATGACAGACTTCAGAACTGCTATGTATGAGACTCGGGGGCCAGTGCATTCTCTCCTGTGAAATGGGAGGAACAAAATTTCCTAACATTATTACAGGGTCCTAGATGCTAGAAATTAGGCACTTGAGCCAGGCCTTGAAAACTAAGTGGAATCTCATAAATTACAAGAAAAATTAAGAAATTCTAAATGAAGCCAGAGTGTATGTGGTATTTGTTAGGATATTAAAATGAGCAGCTGACCTAGAGTAGATGGCACACACAGGGACTAGAAGGAAATGTTCTTGGGAGGAACGCACTAGCAGAGATGTTAAAATCCTGGCACAAAAGCTTTCATATTTTATTAAATATGATGGGTAAGAGGGACTCAATAAAGGTTTCTTTTTTAATGGAATGGTGTAAAGAAAGGGCTACTAATGGGAGATTAACCTGGCAGTGGTCTGAAGGATGCTCTGGAGATTGATATGGACGCTGGATGGTCAAGGTGATCATTTCAAAGGACACTGAAGATATCCAGATTTTAAGTAATTTGAATTTAGGCTTTTGCTTATGGTGAGGATATAAATGAGAGAGATGGATTTCTGCTTCCAGCCCTGGTATTAAACAGAACTAGACTCATCTTTTTAGCAAAAAAAGGCTAAAGAATGAAACAAAGCAGCAGATGCATAAAAGGAACATGTTTTTATCCATTAGCTAACAGGTAGCACAAGATGAGGATCTCTGAAAATCAGAAGATAAATGAAGTAAATCTATAACTGATCTGGCCAAGTGAGCAATTTCTTGATTATGATCAAGGATAATGGTTTCTGAACTAAGTTAGGAGATGGAGGTCAAAGTCTGAAGAAACCCAAACTGCTGAAATTTGCAGTGCAAAGGACCAGAGAAGAAACACAGAGAAAGAGATCCTAGCTCAGTAATTTCTAGAGCTTTCACAAAGCTGGCAGATTTTGAATTCCACCCAGCACAGTGCAGAGTCTGTGTGAAACACCCAAGTCTCAGTAGAGACCCAGAAGGATCATGTCTTAGTAAAAGGACTAAACTAGAGCAGATAAAATTATTCTACTCTAATAAAACTTTAAAACCATCTTTGAAAGGTCCAGACTAATGTTAACATAACTGGTAGAACAAAGTCTAACAGTTTTTGAAAGAAGACAACAAAATCTAGCACTCAACAAAATAAAATTCACAATGTATAGCATCTAATAAAAAATAGCTCAGAGAGAGAGAGACAGAAAAATGAGACCATAATCAGAAAAAAACTCATTAAATAAAAACATTTACAAATGATAGCAATGGAATAATCATTTAAGGACTTTAAAAGAGCTATCATAAATGTGTTAAAGTTTTAAAGTAAGAAATGATAATTAGGAGAGAGATGGAAGATGTGAAAAAGGGCTAAATAAAATGTCTAGATTATAAGAAAATCTAAGAAATGAAATTAAATAAGTGGAAGGGATTAGCAGCAGATTACATATTTTAGAAGAAAAAAATCAGTGAACTTGAAATCACAAATTTTTCATACTGAGGTATGTGAATGAAAAAAAAAATATTGAAAAAAGAGTTACTAGCTCTTCAGTGACCTGTTGTACAATATTAAGGAAAATAACATGCTCATAACCAGAACCCAGAAGGAAGAAGAGGATATAATTGAAAAATTAATGTTTAAGTTTATTTTCTTCAAATTTGTATTCTCAGGTAGGATAAATGAAAAGAAAACCACATCAGGTTACATCATAGTCAAATTTCTGCAACCAGTGGTAAAGAAAAATATCTTAAAACAGCCAGAATGGGATGTGGGAAGATATCATAGAGAGGAAAAATGATCCTCTCTATACAAAACATCATATACAAAATAATATAGATGAGAATTACCTCAGAATGTTCATTTGAAACTATATGACCCAGATAACATGGAGCACCACCTTTAAAGTGCTGAAAGGGAGTGGAAGGGAAATCCCTGTAAAGTGGAATTCTATACCCAGAAAAAATTCCTTCAAAAATGATGGTGAATAACCCATCTATTGATGAAAAAAATCATCAGATGAACCCAGACTGTAGTACACACTAAAGAATACCTGGTCAGTATTCTTTAATGCCGTTAAGGTCATGAGAAACAGGGAAGACAGAGAAACTGTCACAGACCAGGGGAGACTGAGGAGACATGACAACAAAGTGCCACATGATGCCCTGGACTGTATCCTGAAATGGAAGAGGAAAAGAAAAACTGGTGGAACCCTCAAAAAAGACAAGAGTTTAGCTACTATTCATACACCAACGTCAGTTTTTTTTAGTTTTGACAAATGAACCATGGTGATGTAATAAGATGTTAGCAGTGGAAGAAACTGGAAGAGAGATATATGGGAACTCTTCTGTGCTATCTTTGCAACTTTTCTATGAATCTTAAATTATTCCAAAATGAAACTTTTATTTATTTATTAAAGCGTCATTGATATACAATCTTATGAAGGTTTCACATAAATAACATTGTGGTTTCAGCATTCACCCATATAATCAGATCCTCACTGCCCTCCCCCAACCATTGCAGTCACTGTCCACCAGCGTAGTAAGATGTGGTAGAGTCATTAATTGTCTTCTCCATGTCGTACTCCCTGCCCTCTGACCTACCCATGTTGTGACTATGAATTATAAAGCGCCTTAGTCCCTTTCTCCCTCCCTCCCCACCCTTCCCAATCCCTTCTCTTTTGTAACCGCTAGTTCCTTCTTGGAGTCTGTGAGTCTGCTGCTGTTTTGCTCCTTCAGTTTTGTTTTGTTTTTACACTCCACAAATTACTGAAGTCATGTAGTACTTGTCTTTCTCCACCTGGCTTATTTCACTGAGCATAATATCCTCTAGCTCCATTCATGTTGGTGCAAATGGTAAGATTTATTTTTTTTTATGGCTGAATAATATTCCATTGTGTATATGTACCACCTCTTCTTTATCCTTTCATGTACTGATGGACACTTAGGTTGCCTTAGTATCTTGGCTATTGCAAATAGTGCTGCAATAAACATAAGGATGCTTACGTCTTTTTGAATCAGGCATCTTGTTTTCTTTGGATAAAATTGCTAGGAGTGGAATTACTGGGTCAAATGGTATTTCTAGTTTTAGTTTTTTGAGGAACCTCCATACTGCTTTCCACAATGGTTGAACTAATAGACATTCCCACCAACAGTGTAGGAGGGTTCCCCTTTCTCCGTATCCTCTCCAGAATTTGTTGTTTCTTGTCTGTTGGATGCTAGCCATCCTAACTGGTGTGAGGTAATATCTCATTGTGGTTTTATTTTGCATTTGCCTGATGATAAGCTATGTGGAGCATCTTTTCATGGGCCTCTTGAACATCTGAATTTCATCTTTGAAGAAGTGTCTGTTCAGAACCTCCACCCATGTTTTAATCAGGTTATTTGTTTTTTGGGTGTTGAGGAGTATGAGTTCTTTATATATTTTGGATGTTAACCCCTTTTGGGATAAGTTGAAACTTTTCTTTAAATAAATTATGGTGAAATAAAGACTTCCTTTGTTTCAAACATAAGCTTAGAGAATTTTTGTCAGTGAATCACACTACAAAAAATGTTAAAGGAAGTTCTTAAAGCAGAAAAAAATAATACTAAATGGAAAGTTGTGTCTACAAAAGAAATGAGCACCTGATGGCAAATATGTAATAAATGTAAAAAAGTTTTTAATCTAAAAATTCCTTACAAGAATATCAACTAATGAAGTATAAAAATACTGACTTTTTGTATGTATTATATGTATAATTCTTGCATGTATGTGTGTAAAATGTATAGAAATAATAGCACAAAGAGTGAGGGGGAGAAAGCAGATGGAAGAATAAGGAAGACTATGATTAATAAAATACATACTATAAATGCTAGAGCCACCACTCACGTACACACACACAAATGTAAACCAAGGACATATGGCTGATAGCACTAAAGACAGTTTATATAAAGAACAAAAGGAACCAAAAAAGTAGGGCATATAGAAATTAAACAGCATGATGGCTTTGAAAATGGCATTAAATATAAATGGTCTACATAATCCAATTTAAAAAGAGCCTGTAAAAACAGACACTCCAACTAAATGTTTTTGTCTACCATGTAACACTCTGAATATAAATACATAAATAGTTTACACAAGAAAAAGGATAGGAAAGATATACCACGTAAAAGCTAATAAAAAAGACTGGTGGTGGTGTCATATTAATGTGAGACAAATGGTACATCAAAATGAGGAATGTTACTTAGAATAAGGAGAGAACTTCCATAATGATAAAGGGATCAACACATCAAGACACTATAATACTCCTAAGTATGTATACATCTAATGATAGAGCTTCAGTAGCAAAATTTTTCAAGAGAAATGAAAACATATGTTCACACAAATATTTGTGTATTAGCAAAAGCTTCCTTTACAGTAGCTCCAAACTGGAAAAACCAAACAAACATCAACAGGTGAATGGAGAAGCATATTTTCTGATATATCCATATATTGGAATAGCAACTCAGTACTAAAAAGGAATGTCAGATACATGGAACTACATGGGTGAATGAAAAGTACATTATGCTTAGTAAAAGAATCCAATTACAAAACAGCACATACTATATGATTTGATGTATATGAACGTCTTGAAAGAGCAAATCAAATCTGTAGTGACTGAAAGATTTGCCTGTTTTCTGTTATGTGGGAGGCATTAACTCTAAGAGCCTATGGGAGCATTTGGGGACAATGGAAATGATCTATGATTTGGTTGTGGTGGTAGTTACATGAAAATATAAATATATCAGAATTCAAAACTATACACTTGAAATGGGTACTTTTTATTGTATTTATTTGTTCCCTAATAATATTGATTACATAATAATGAGAACAATAAACAATCCAGCCCCTCTAAAAAATATCTTTAATTGAGAGATGTTTTGAAGAAAAATAATGGTGAAACATGAAAGAAAATGAGAAAAAAAATGGTTATAGAAATCCAGAATAGTAATTTTGGAAAGGAACTTTGGTTTGGGAGAAATGATATGACAAATTCACAACAATAGGCCGCATTTTTTCTGAAAAAGTACAAAAAGTTCATTTTACTACATAACCTATATTATAAATATAAAAATTCATTCCAGGTTGTGGAAATTTTCAGCACAAACTCCTTTACCTATTGCAATATTCAAGGAGAATAGAAACATGCAATGTTACCCTGAAACTCTGCAAAATGCTAGTGTAACTCCTGAATGAAGGAAAAAAGGTACAACTTAATGTTATTCTTGCTGATATTTTCATTTTCTAAGATTTGATAATTCATGCAGGGTTTGTATCAAAACATTTTACAAATAAGAATATACAGGGGAAAATTCCCATCCTATAGTGAAATAAATGAAGTTCTATATGCCAACAGTAAAATAGTCATGGTGAATAACAAAATGATGATGAATACCATTTTTATGCATCTATAAGCTTAAACAATTCTATACCTCTAAACTTCAAAATCTCTAATCCTCGTAACAAAACAGCAAAGTCAGTATTATTTTCCCCTTTTCAGAGGAGAGAAAACCGAAGCTAACAAAAGTGTACAAACTGAAACAGAAAAGTATGTATATTTGGCAATGACCTCTTAGCTAGTAAGTACTAAGATCAGAATTAAAGCCCTAGACCTTGACTGCCTTTTCTCACCCAGTCTGCCAGATTAAAGTTAACCCTTTCCAGGAACTTTCATCAGAGTTAATCATTCTCATCAATATCCCCCAAAATTTGGGCTCAGTTTTATTAGTGAACTTTTACTATTCATAAGGCTAAGTGTTTTTTAATAGATACAACTTCTTAGACGTAGATGCTACATCTCAGCCATTCATTATACACACAGCAAGCAACAATGTCTGTACATCTTTAGTGGACAATCAATGATGTTTTAAGTAATGAATTACTAAAAAAACATAAAGGTAAACATTGAAAAATGTAAGAGGCAGATTTAATTACAATATACAGAAAGATATTAAAGAAGAGAATATTAAAAACTGTTAGTTAAAAACTATGCATTACACCAGTTATTATAGTTCTTGAAACATAATTGTAGCTTAATAAATATTTGGTGAATTAATGTGTAACAACATTAATATTGAAAGCAAATACAGCTCCATAAATCAGTAGTTGTCAAATGAGGACTTAAGAAAAAACATAATTTGAAAATCATAGCACTTGGAGAGATTCAGTAAAACAAGACATCTTCATATTTGAATAAACCCCGAGTTATCCATTGCACTTTGGCAAGGCATTTAAAACGAGCAGGTCATTTAGAGGCAAGATCTTTCATTTTATACCTAAGAATGATGGGATTAAATTATTTGCACAAGAAGGCATCAGTTTGAGTTCTGCTTCCAACCACAGTTGAGTAACTGGTACTGGACTAATCCTCTATTAGTAAACAAACAGAGAAATGGAAAAATATATAAAATAAGGGTTTTCACAAGCATTAAAATACTTTGGTTCTTGATATAAGGAAAACAAGAAAGTCTCACAATCATCCAGGTCTCCACTGGGGGACCATTAACCAACTAAAGGAAGAGAATGGCAGCTGGCTAGAGAGAGCGGTCCTGCTGGGCTCGGGAGGTAGAGACCAGAGCATGATGCAGATGAAGTGGCTGAAATCTTTAGGGAAGGGTGCTGTGAAGGGGTAGCTGTGCAGAGTCACAGAAGTCCATGTAGGAGTCTCCTGTGAGACTACGCCTGAGGGTAGGATTGTACACCAATAGGGAAAGCTTCCTGAGAGTTACTAGATAGCAGGCCCTGTGAAGCTGATGGTGGGATGAAGAAGATACTAGAAGTTGAGTCGTGCCAAGATATAGCGCTGGAGCCCTCGTCCTGCCAGACTAGAGAGAGAATGTAGATACCTTATTAGCAAATCTGGCATCCAACTGAGATGTCAGACAGGCTGCCTTAGAAGTAAGGACCACATTCTAGAGGAAGACCTACTCTAGACCTACTCTGAACATGAGCAAACATAAAGTCACACCTTAACACACTGCACAGGGCTCAGCTTAGGGATGGAGTCCCACTAAATTGAAGAGGCTTGAGGAAATATTTGGACTTTCCACAGATTCACACTAACAAAGTTTAAAACTAACACAAATTTGAGATGATCAGGCATTAATTGAGCAATTTAGGGAAACAAAAATCAAACTTTCCAGTGGAAGATAGCAGAATCCAGGATCTCAGCAGCCTATTATCTATAGTCTTCAGTATTAAATAAACATCCCTAGATATGAAGACCTAAGAGCAAGAGTAGGCTTGAGACTTTTCAGGCCTGATCCACCCAGTCTCATTGGATGCACGTAGAATGTCCTAAAATTGCCGCATTTATGTACACCTGGAGAACAGGTAGGCTCGTAACTACAATCCCCCAGACAACTGGGAGGAGCCAAGATGGAGACAAATACCAAAAGAAGGCCATTTTCCTAAGAATGGCAAAAAGAAATTCATAAAGGAATTCACGGGTTTCCATTGTGAGTACTTGAAGGCCTGGGAAATTTGCTCCTTTGCCTGGGATTACTTGTTCTGAGTGGCCATCTTCAAGTGGTTACCAATAATAAATTAACTGCCCTAATCTAATTACATGAACCTTTAAAAGCAAAATTTTCCCCAGCTGGTAGCAGAAGGGTAAATCAGATTTAAAGCACAAACCATGTGCATGGTCTAGTAGGGAGTTAGTTACCTTGAAAAAGAAGAGGTGATGGTCCTTTTCCTTTGCCCCTGAAATCACACTGAGTTAGTTGTTGGATTGGAGAGGGAGCAAAGGAGGGTCATGTTCAGGGCCCTGCGTGGCATCTGAATCAATCACTGGCAGGTCCAGTTAGCAGCAACTGCTCTTATTGATATGCAGGGCAAGCTGGTCTGAGCAAAAGAGAAACCCTTAGTAGCTCATCACTGGAGCTGTAATATTAGAGCCAAGTTTCTATCCCTAAGGAATGTGAGACCTTTTGTAAGTCACTTATCCCCTTGTTAAACTTCAATTCTTTACTGGTTATAATAAAAGGAATATATCTCTAGCATCCATTTTGGCTTTAGGAATGTACAAGGCAATTTGGGGGCCCGTTTGGCTCTCTGAAGCACATTTTTGCCAATTTATCTCATTTTCTATCTTTAATTTTCAAAATTAGTATCTTCAGATTTAAGGCTCCAGTCAAGCACGCACTAAGGCCCTGAGGACAAACCTGACCCCTGCCTAGTGGAGGACGCATTTAAGCAGACTCGCTCCATTTTTTTCTTTATCAACACCCAAAGGATTAGAATGTCTCCAATAGAATAGCTGCTGTCAATGTTTTCAAAAACTGGCTGGAATATAGTGGAGTGGATATTTAATAAGGCGCTTGCATTGCAAGTTGTGTTATTATTTGAGTTTTCACTAAAATTTAAACATCAAAAATACCCACATTCATTTGGCCCAAGGAAACATTCTGGTCAATGAACTTCAAGGTTCTCTTTTTTCTTATAATTGTGTAAGTAAGAAATGCCTTTGTCTTGGAAAGACTGAAGGCATAATGGACAGTGATTGTTTCTTTGCATGGTTAAGTCCATTTCTGTACCGCTGTGAATTCGTAAGCAACCATGTCATCAACATCCGAAGATAGGTTATAGGTTACCCAGTTGAGGCCTTCAGTTGCCACAGTGCAAAGTCTATTAGTGATTTTGTTTTGCTTTTGTTTTTTCCTGTTAGTAGCGTTGAGCTTAATTCTACAACTATTCCATATGAGAAACTCTCACTGAAGTCAATGGGCATCTCAGAATAAATCTGACTTTACACTATTTGCTCCATTGAGCAAATGACTGAAGTTCGGCTTTTATTAATTTGGAATTTCTCAATTAGGATCTTAAATTCCCAAGCAATTTATAGATATGTTTCTAATAGTGCTAATTTTTGTACTCAAAAGTGCAAGGAAAAGATATTTCTTTTCCCTGCCTGTGGAATGTAGCTTTCTTCCTGATACAGGAAAGAAAAAAAATGTTCTGAAATGTTAATTGGAACTAAATTCTTAGACAAGAAAAAGGAATAAAATGACATTACCGCTTCAGTTTCACATTAGTAAAATATAAAACACTATACACCTGCAAAAATTGTTCTGTTTCAGATGAAGCTTGTGATTTTATCTTTCATATTTGGTTTGAAAAGCTAAGACATCTGTTTATCCAGTGCATACAGAATAATTCTCATGTCTCCTTATCTCTGAAGATTTCAAAGGCTTTCATTCTGGTTGAAATCCTTTGAAGAAGCAGTAATCAAAGACAAAAATTATCAGAGGTACATTTTTGTTTCCCAATCAATGAAAATAACAACATTCACCCTCCTTGGATTTCAGGCACCAGCATAAAACTTCAAAATTGGAGATTTGCCATTTGAATCAAAAAGTGATGTGGATAAATAGAGGCAAAAAAGCAAACTAAGAGAACATCTTTGCTACTTCATATCATTGCATAAATTTAAATTCAATATGTGAATAATTTAAAAAACGACATGGTGAACAACATCAAACAGCATATACTAGCACAATGTGACAGACTGCATCTGGCTGGTGCGTGAGTTCAGATAAAAAATTAGTTTGAGCACTAAGTTTTCAATTTTAGCGTATTTTTCAGATTGAGTAGATTAAAGTGAGAATCCTGAGGGTGATAACAGAGTGAACTGATCACACAAGTAAAGCAAGAACACTCCTGATAAAGCTATGCCTAGGGAACAGAAGTAACTGAGGAACTAGTGGTCTTTACCCCCCTTCATCAGCTTCAGAATATATAATTTGACTTCCAGCTCACATGAATCCATGAATTAAGGGGATGCATAACTCATTCTATCATCCTCTTTTCAAAAACAATATAAAAATATTATCTATTGCCCCTTTGACCCTGTTTAGTTAAGAGTAAAGCTTTTCTGCATTAATGAAATTGAAAGTAGGCCTTCAGGATAGAGGGTTGATGCAGTAGTTGCACGTTGAGATGAAGTGGTAGCTGTCTTGCGTCAAAGAGAAAGACAGGGGACTTCACGTTTCCTACCCAAAGCCTGGTAAGGACAATTAGAGCACAACTAGGTCTCTTCCCAATATTGCTCCCTTCTCCAGCAAAGAAGGAATGGAGTTTCACATTATACTGAAAAGTTAAAAATGACCTTTGGATTGGAGTTAAGTCTTAGCCATTGAAGATGCGAATAGGGATGTTTCTGGAGTCCAGGGAAAGATGCAACATCAAGAAATGAAGGAGTAACCAAGGCTCCCCATTATGTAGGGGAAGATGAACACAGGCCAGAGTCAGGCTTCATGGGCTGACTGACCAGTGATTCTCAACCTTGGCTCTGAACGTTTAATGACCTGGGGAGCTTATATATATGTGTGTGTGTGTGTATATATATATATATATATATATATATATATAAATTTCAGCTCTTAGGCTGCACCTGAGACTAATTAAGTCAGAATTGCTGGAGGTAGGACTCAGGCATCAGTATTTTTAAAACTTGGTAAGTTTAAGCAACTAGACAATAAGGAAGAAAATCAAGAGTCAAAGGAAAAGAGTGATTGAAAACAGAGAGAGCCATTGATGGGGATAAAATTCTTATAAAGGCCAAGAAAGGAGACAGCTGAAAATGATCTTGGGATTTAATAACATGAATGTCATTCGTGACTGTATTAGGACTCTCCAGAGAAAAAGAAACAATACTATATATATATATATTTTCCACACAAACACATATTCACACTCCCACACATGTCTTTTGGAATTTTTATTGAGATTGCACAAATCTATATATTAATGTAGAGAGAGCTGAAGTCTTTCCCATAGGGTTTTCTAGACTTGGCTTCTGAGACTTTAAGGTATGCAAATAGTTCCCAAGGGATTCTTGTAAAATACAATTTCTGATTCAGTAAGTCTGGGTTGGAGCCCTTGATTATGATTTTCTTTCAAGCTCCCAGATACTGCCAATCCTTCTGGTCACTTGGAAACACTTTGGGTAGCAAGGGTCTAGACAGGACATATCTTTCCATTTAATTTCTCTAATAATATTTATAGTTCCCTGTATAAAGGTCTAGCACATATTTTGTTCCTAGGTATTTGAAAGTTTATAAATTATATCTATATTTAAAATTTTTATATTCCATTTATTGATTTATAGTAATGAAAATGATTTTTATATGACTTTGTCTTGCACTCGCTTATTAATTCTAATAATTTATCTCTATAATCTTCTGGATTTTCTACAAATACAATCATCATATTAAAATGACAATTTTATGTCTTCTTATCTACACCATTTATGTTTTATTTCTTTTTCTGATTTGGCTTCCTTAGTAGAACTCTCCAAGACATTTGAATATTACTGATAACAGACATTTTAGTTTTGTTCCCCACATCCCAATTTCAAAGGGAAATCTTAACATATTTGATTTTTGAGAGTGGTTATTCTAGGGTTTTTATATGGAAATTACCTTTAATTCTTATGAATTTTAACACAAATGATTTAATTTTGTCAAATGTATTTCTGCCATTTATCAAGACAATCTAATGGTTTAATTCTTTATTATGTTAATATAATGAAATAAATTGTTTGACTTTTAAGTGTTAAATCAACACTGCATTCCAGGAATGAACACAATTTGGTCATGATATGGTATCCTTTCTATGTATTTATGGATTTTGTTTCTATATTGCTTAGAAGATTTTTGCTTTTATCTTATTGCAATTTTCCTGTAATTCTCCCTACTTTTATTGTTCCTTGCGATTTCTGATCAAGGTACTACTAGTCTCTGTGAAGTTGGGGAGTGCCTATTCTGAAGACTTCCTTTCAATACTATGGAAAATGTTTTGTATGAGTGACATCATTTCTTCATTAACTATTTTGTAGAATTTAACACGAAGCTATCTGAGCCTAAAATTTTCTTGGGGAAAGGTGCTTACATACAGATTTAATATTTCATATCTTTAATATATTTTTGCTACTTTTTATAAATTGTGTTTTTCTAAGCATTTGTACATTTCAACCATATTTTCAATTTTACTAGCATCGTTTTTCTTCCTTTAGTGTACTTTTTTTTGCCTGTTTTTATTGCCTGTTATGTAAGCTTTTATTAATACTAATTTCTAATACATACATTTAAAGCTGTCAGCGCCTCTCTAAAGTTTAGCTGCATCATCCAAGATTTGATAAGCTATTTTCATCTTCTCATTTGTATTGTGATATCCTTGCTGAACTTACAGATTTGAAAGAATTTATAAGAATATTTCTTAATTTTTGAATATATGAGACATTCTAGTTACTTTTGTTGAAAATTGATTTGAGATTAAATCCATTGTAGTTGGAGAACAAATAGGGTATTTGCTGAGATTTACTTTATTGCCAGATTATGGTCCTGTTTTTTTTTTTTAATGTTTCATACACCTAAAATGAATGTATGTTAGATGCAAGGTTCTATAGATATCCATTAGGTGAGGTTTACTAATCTCATTGTTTAGACTTACTAGGCCCTTGTTGGTATGTGGCTGCTTGCTGAATCAGTTAGTGAGAGAATTTTGTTAAAAATCTTTCATAATTTTGGAGTTTTCTATTTTTTATTGTGTTCTATTAATTTTGACTTAAGGCTGTGTATCTAGAGTCATAAAAAAAAAAGACATGTTATGCCTTCCTGGTGACTTACATGTCATTTTGTGAAATGCCTTTCTCTATCATCAGTTTTTAAGTTGTCTGATATTAGGATAATATTTATAAAATTATAAATATTGTCTGATATTGATTAGCTATCTAATTTTCATTTGAATTCCACATCATATATCTTTTCGATCTTTTGTTTTCAAACGTTTTGTTCTTTTATTTCAGATGTGTCTCTGTAAGAAGCACATAATTAGGGTTTGTTTTTGATCCACTATGATTACTTGACTTTAATTAGAGATTTAGATAAGCATATTTAAAATAATTACCTATTATAGTTGAATTTAAATAATCATACCCAGTGATTTCCATTTTCCACCCATGATACGTTTCTCTTCTTTCTTGCTTCCATTTGGACTAATTATATTTTATTAATACATTCTCGGTCCTCTTCCTATTTGCTTAGAAGTTATTTATTCTTTTACTGTTATAGAATTGGTTTTCTTTCAAATTGTAGCCTGCAATTTTTGGATTGTAAAGAATAATTTATTTGTAATTTTCTCCTGTTCTTAGATAATGCAAGAATTTAAAACACTTTAAGTCTATTTATCCCCCATAATTTATATGTTATTGTTATCATTTATTCTATTTTTACGTAATAAGACATTATCATTATTTTTAATGCCACCATTCAAATAAGATTTACCCTTTTATCCCCTTGAAAATGTATCTTTAAAACTTTTATTTTGTCCCTTTAAAAATATGATCTGTTGTTTTTTCTATTGAAAAATTGATTAACTGTCTAATTGTGACTTATTTGCAGGTAATCTTTTTTTATATTGTTGTTTGTAAGTTTTTTCACTTTTGCATTAGATTTTTGGGAGTTTTACTGTGATGTATAATAGGCATATCTTTTGTTTCTAATTTGTTTCTACTTTTATTCTAATATGTGCTAGCAGAGCTTCTTGAATCTGTGGCTTGAAGTCCCTCATTATTTTTTGAAAGTTCTTATCCATTATCTTACCAAAACTGCTTTTGCTGTATTCTCCTTCACTTTTTCTTTTTATGCTTCATTTTGATCCACTATGATTCTTTGACTTTATTTAGAGATTTAGGTAAGCACATTTGAAATAATTACCTATTATAGTTGAATTTAAATAATCATACCCAGTATGATTTCCATTTTCCACCCATGATCATTTCTCTTCTTTCTTGCTTCCGTTTGGACTCAAGCGGAATGTATGTGTTAGACCTTCTCATTCTATTTTTTGGTCTCTAACTTTTGTATTTTTTTATCCTTTTGTATCTCTGTTCTACCTGCTGGATATTTATTTTTGACATACCTTCCAATCTTCTAATTTTCTCTTCATTGTTATCTAATATGCTGTTAAACTCATCCATCAAGTTCTTATTTCAATTACTTGAAAGTTCAGCTCTAGAATTCTTTCTTTTTTATTGTTTCCAGTCCTCTGTCAGACTCCTCAATCTTGCCTTTTATTTCCTTGTACCTAGAAAAGACGGTGATTTTGAAGTCTATATCTGATTACTTCAATATTTGGAGACCATATAGGGCCACTTTTATTATTTCTTATTTCTGTTAGTTTTAATTTATATTGTCTTGTCCCTTTGCTGTGTCTTACTAATTTTTTATTCTGTGAAAAACCTTGTATTTATAAAAATTACCCATAGAAATATTCAGAGGTCTAAAAGAGTCCTCAGAGATGACTCATGTTTGATTTGGTAAAAGACATGTGACAACTAAATATCTTAATCACTTTAAGGCATTTTCTTGGACTAAAATAATTTGAGGCTTAACCACTCTTTCTGTAAAAACCTATCTCTTTTTTTAATCATCGTTGTTACAAGAGAGGAGTCTTCTGGAATTCCCAATTTAATGTGATTGGGTTTTATGTGGGCTCTTTTTTTGACAGGCTCTGGACTTTACCCACCTGCCTCTAAGCTCCCCAAGATTTCAAAATTATTGCTCAGTATCCCAGCTTCAAGTCAGCCCCTTTGATGTACCAAATAACCTCTGGGTAAACGTGACCCTAAATGCCAGTATCACCCTCTATCTTAGGCTTCTATCCTTCCATTGGCTCTCATCTGCTTTTTCTTTGCTATCTTATAACTCTTCTGATGCTTTCAAGTAAATTAAAGATTATTTTTTATGAATTTAATGAAATGTGTTCTGCATTACATAACAGCATTAAACAGAAGCAGAATTGCTCTTATATTCTCCTGTTTAAATTGTCCTTCACATGGATTTTCAAACTCATTTCTACCCAAGATTTTCCTTTTAATATGTGATATGTAAAATGCCTTCTTCTGTATCTAGACAACCAATATGGAAATTTATAATTATGATTTTTAAAAATTGAATCCCTTGGGTATAAGGTGGGAAGGTTTACTTTGAGAAGAAAAGGAATGGAGTGATAATAAGTATAATTACTTGGATGCGCATCTGCCTTTTCTTGTAGCCCAATATTCAAATCCTTTTCTTAGTTGAGGGAAGCCCCTTTGTGTGAGTTTTGTTGAAAGGCAAAGTTCCTCTTTACATCTCTTCCAATGAAAGTCAAAGAGAAAGTTCCACTCTATTTTTATGTACTCGGGGCCAGGGCAAAAGTGTCCAATGTCAGTTAGCCAAGCTCTCTCTCTCAGAACTTTGGCTTCTAGGAAAATGATAATAAGACTGAGCATAACTGAGCAATTACTCACATTTAAGACTTCAGTGTTCAGAAGCTGGAAATAGAAGATTCATGTAGTGTTGAGCTGATACATGAATGTCCAGCAGCAGAGTGGCTGGAGTTCCAGCTGCCTTAAATAGTTTCCTAGTTTGTTTGACTGGCTTCCAAGCTGCCCATCACTGCATGTTTGCAGAGCCTAGCTATTCAAATTTCTACCTAATAGGCTTCCAACAAATTGCTTTTCCCTTTAAATTAGCCAGCATTAATTCTGTTGCTTGGGAATTGGTTAAAATGGATATCAGTTAACAAAGTTTCTACTGAAAGATAAAAAATAATTCAGTATTTCCCATAATGAATATTTAACTTGCTAAGATGTATATAATCTAAATTACATGCACATATTTCAGTAGTAATTCTATTCTTCTGATTTAAAAGAAATACATGACTACTTCAGAGGCTATTATGCATATATCTTTTAAAGATTCTTATTTATGGATTTTAACAAATTAAAATTGAGTTAGAAGATACATAATCAATCATTGAAATAATTTCTTCAGTGATATGGCTTATTAACAATTGAAAGTATAGATTCAAGAGAAGCTATTAAGATACATTAAGTTCCATTTCCTTAAATTTATTGCAAAATTCCATTTTATATATTTCATTATGAAATGTATTAAATTAAAATTTCTGGATTTGAAGTTTAGCTGACTGTAAGTTCCTAAGAAAGAGCTAAGATGCTGCCCTAGGTCAGCTTGATAATATAGAAAGACTGACCTAAATTAAGGGGCTGAAAAAGGAGATCCTATTTACTGTAAAATCAAGGTGTTCAATGGGAATAACACTGTCAAGCATTTTTCATGCAAACAACTGACAGGATGAGAAGTGGTCCAAGAAAAGAGATCAGTGAGCCCATGATACTAATGGACATCTGGAATAGCATTTGATATTACACATTTGGTCTATATTTAGGAGATGTCAATCAACAGGATAGGAATGGAATTCTGTGGTGAATGGAAGGATCCCTTGTAGTATATGAGGTAAGACCAGAAAGAAAAGAGCACAATTAATTTTAGGACTGTAATAAACATTAGCTCTCTCACCATTTCCCACTCCCTGGGACTGGGCTGTCAGGCAGATTCACAGAAGTGGTTTTTTGAAATAGATCAAAAGGAAAATGAAACAAAGTGTACGATTTGAGGCATAGGGAGGAAGGGGGGTACATAAGGTAAGGATCCCAGGGTTCAGCACGTGTCATCGGAATGGAGTACTGTATCAGCCTGTCGTCCGGAGGAATATTACAGGGGGCTGGTAATCAACAGAGTTGGCCTACCAGGCAATTCCCTGATAGTCCCTTCAGTCTAAGGGAATTTCTGCCCTAGAGCCACGGATCACAGTAGAAGGTCCTCTGCCCTGATCCCTATCTTTGTTTATTGATGTTTCTGTATGAGAAAAGATAGTAGGGAAGGAGCAAATCACCGTTGAAAAAAGCACCATCTGTGCCTTCCTCCTTGGTCCCTAAGAAGTCTTTGGGCCAACTGATTGAAACAAAGAAAATTACTGAAGTCCATTCAGTACTTTAACTTCAAACTAATCATACGAGGTAAAATACTGGACAACTTCGAAGCATGCTCAGTGAATGGTACTATTTTGATTGGATAAATTGTATAGGACTACCTCCTCCTTCAGCTCATCTTAAGCCATCCCAATCAGGCGGCATCTAACTCTCTAACCATCTCAGAGTGATAAGACTGACAAGCTTAGATGAGCTTTATCTACATAAATTCCTGAAACAACAAAATTAATGCAGAACCCGTTATCAGAAATCATATTATAGCTGGTACACAGCTCTGATCATTGCAAATGAGGTTTCAACTAGACCCAAGAGCACTTTAAGTTTTTTTGAAGTGTTTTCCAAATCGGAAATCTTTCTCTTAAAAGCTTCTCTGAAAATTAACATGGACCCAGACCAAGGATGATTAATCTCTTCCCAAGAAAGTGTTATCCTTGTTAAATTATGCTGAGTAGGCTGGGATGTGCTTTACTCCTTTACCTTGTTTTCTCTGTTAGAATTAATTTAAAGTCATCAAACGTTGACTTTAACCAATGCTTGCATGTAAAAGTATGAACTGAGTATAACATGGACAAAAAGACATAATTACCCTCGGGAATCATAACAATACAATTTTCCAGTAAAGAACCTTTTCCTAGAAAGAAAAATCATTTTGACAGATTAGGAATGGCTTGAATTCTAAGTTTCTCCGATTGACACACTCTTAATTCCCAGTGAAGTCATCTGAGCATTCATGTAATTTTGTGCAGTTAATCAGATGATTTGATTAGTATAAAAAGTGACTCAAGAAAACCTTATTTTTGAAGGATTATTTTTCATTATAAAATGTCCTGTTTTTAAAAAATAAAGAAACCTGTGGAAAAAAATCAACCTCAACTCCACCATCCCATTAAACAACTGTTAAATTAGACCTTAAGGATTCTCTCTAGGGTTTTAAATCTATTCTACTTCTTTTTTAAAAAAATTATGATCATACAATATGTAGAATCTTGTGTCCTCCTTAATGAGTGTGCCAAGCACTATTTTAATGATTTTATGTATGGTAACACATTTAGATCTCATAACATAATAGTATGTATATTGCTGCTATCTACATTTTACAAATGAAAGCACTGAGGCACAGACTGATTACCTAACTTGCCTAAAGTCTTTTAAGAAAGTGATGGGCTTAGGATGTAAACTCCAGTTGTCTTTTGAATCATTATGGCAGAATATGAGCACTTTGAGTAGATGTGTATTATCACATTGAAGGACTACAACATCTTCCTTATTGTTGAATATTTAGGTTGTTTGCAAGCTCTGCCTAATATTTGGACCTATGACCAGGGACCTATTATTTGGAAAATAGATTTCCCAAAGAAAAATTACCAAATCAAAAGGCTTGAATATTTTCCTTTGATATTCAGAATTAAAAATTTTTTAAGTAATTAAATCTGCTGATCTCTTCCACTATGGTTATTTCTATTGCTTCTATGCTTATGGAGAATAAACAGTATAATTTGGCATACTGTTGATAGTACAAGATTTTCAAAAGCCCAGAAACAATATTTTGCACTGTACCATGTATCAGCAAATCCATTATTGCGGGTGTAATTATATAACTAGGATTGCAACATTATCTATATATAGAGAAGGAAGCCAAAAGAGATTTCTGATCAGTGCCTTTGTATACATTACATATACACAGAAGTGATCTTGAAACTTTTTGACTCTTGAGATAAATACAGTCTCCTTTGTCAATATACGTATTGACCCATTCTGAATGTTGACACTATTCTCAATGCTCACTGGCATTTGGAGATTAAGCATAGCCCTGACATTCAAAGGAGATATGTCGGTGGTAAAAATTAATGAAAAAGCTTTTTTTTCTGTTATAATTTTTTGGTAACATATAACAGAAAGAAAAATGAAAAAGGGCTTTTTTGAGAGGATACTGGAAAACTCACATACCCAAAAGAAAGGCTTAACAACTAAAACAGTATTGAAAGAAATTAGACACGTAGCTTTGGGAATCCTAGTCAGTAACTCATAGTTTCTTTTATAAATTGGTAATAGAATAAATTTCATCATGTGTAACTTCATTAGAAATTCAGATTCCTGGGAAAGAGTTTGACTGACTTATTCGTTAACTAAGGCTGGGAGAGAGAGTTGGGCAAGACTGGATTTGACAGTCCCACTGCTTCCACAAGGATTTGCAGAGAGCTGAGCAAGCAGGAGCAACAGATGCCAAATTCAGTTTTTATCTTAATGTGGTAACAGAAGCTTTGAAGTCAATAACTTCTTAAATATTCAGGAAGCATCTTCATGTTGGCAAGTACACGCCGTGAAGTGTCTCAATCAGTACGCTATCGCAGAGCATCAACTTCACAAAGGCATTGCTTTGATTTGTCGTAGATTTTCAAATTTAGCCAAACATAAGAATATCATTGCTCTAAGCTCTTAGTTCTAAAATGGAAGCAGAAAGCATAAAATCAAGGATGGTTGGCAGTTAATGTGAGAGAGACCTAGCACTTGAAAAACCAAAGCATGGCCAGGATCGAAATACTGAGAAGCAGAATTAGTAACATGGAATATGTATATGTAGTATACGTGAAAAGATTCAACTATAAAGGTGCTAAAGCCAAGGTCACAGTTGGTGAGGGGTGAAGAGAGTATAAAGCATAGGAATAAATTATTTTGGATAGTTGGTCTTAAGAGTAGGGCGTATTTTGGAAGCCTCAGACCCAGTAGGTCAATGGTATGCTTATAGTACCATCCAAGCTAAAAAATACAGGGATTAATCATTTTTTAAAATTAACAGTTTTTTTCTTTAAATGCATTGGAATAATCTTCAGGGATATTTTAATGGTTTAGAATTATTTTTATTTGAATCCCACTTGATGGGGGCACCTAAATTTTTACATTGTTTATGCCTAAATATCTTAATCTGAACCTGTTCAGTCATTTCTCCAAGAGTGTATTTCTGAACTTATGCCCTTGCTACATCATTTATCTTCCACTAGTATATAAATCAGTAAACACTTTTAGTCAACAGATATTCATTAAATATTTGCAAAGAGCTAAGCTCTGTGGAAATTAAAGTGAAAAATTCAGAAAAACAATATAAATTCTGGAAGATGTTTGATTGTATCAATAGTACTTGGGATGACTAATGTGTCCTGTAATTTGATAGGCCAAGATTCTACCTTCTGGGTGATAGCAAAGCTCTTACCTGGTGTAAAAAAAAAAAAAATACAACATCTTGGAGCTATCTAGAGGCCCCAGCCCCCAATCATCTCATTAGCATACAGCAGACACTCTTATCACTCTGGATATTCCAAGAATTGGGAGCCAAGTGCCAGGAACTGGGGACAAAGACCAAATTCATATTTCTCATCGTATCACACTGAGCCTCTGTTCTTAGTTACTATGCCAAGATAAAGGATAACAGCATAATCAAGCTTAACAGACACTAACGTTTTATTCAGTATATCTTAAGCTCTTCCTTTACTCTCACAAAGTCAATACAGTAATGAATACACCAATTTCGCAGGCTCCTCCTGGAATCAGATTTGGAAGATCCTGGATTACATGAGGGAGGGTGTCATAGGAGCACTTGACTAGGATGGAGTGCAGGGTGGCCCAAGAACTGGATACACAGCCAGGGCAGCGTCACTGCCGTGGCCAAGGGCCAGAACAGAAACCACACCTCCATGAAATTAAAAAGTTTGTGCTAGAGAAGTAGGTCCAAGGACTAAATTCAGGTCCAGGGATAAAATACAAGGTTAGATGTAAGAATGTTTAGAGATAGGACACTAAAAATGGATAAGATGGAAGGATTTTAGCTGAAGGAGCCTGGGATGCCAGCTGTCAGATTTAGGCTGCTCACAGCTCTGTCTTTGGGATGCTGAAGATTTGGTAGAAGCACAGGTTAGTACCAGTAGGAGGTCCAGGGGTGGGGTGAACCTGCCCAGATTCTTGGATTTGAGAATTCTGATTTCCAGGGTAAGTGTACTGGGCCAACAGGTTTTTAAGGTTGCTTTGCTGCAGAGTGATTTCGTACAAATGATCCAAGTGAAGGGCTGAGGGGGTTTTCTGAAGATACTGTATCAGTGTCATCCTTTGGTTTAATTAGTGTCTTTGAATATTACAACATTAAGACTGTGCTTCACTCAGATTTCAGAATAAACCCTGAGGAGCTCCACATGGTCTGAGGGGTACAGGGCCTAAAGTAAGGAGGGGACTCTGAATTCTTCTTCAGCTGCACAAAGCCCCAACATTTTCAGCATCAGTCATAGGAATCTTCTGTTAATTATGTCTCAAAGAGTCAGTATAATGGATCAGGCACTGGAAAGGGATGGAGAGACCCAGAATAGTGTCCCTAGAAATTGTATTTTTCCTTAAAACAGGAAAAAAAAACAACAACATTCAGTTTGTCTGGGAGATTACGCTAGGCAGTGAGAGATAAGATTGTATCTCCAAAGAAGAGAGAGATAGTCTGCAGTTGGGAGAGAAAGCAAGCTATATCAGTATTTTGGGTCCTAAATTTAATAATTGCAGCATGAAAACCCTATAATTTAGAAAAGTAATTGGGATGATGATGTTTTCATTTTCTCTAATCATTTCCCCTTTGTTCCTATTTAGCATATGGTAGGTTTCTCATGAAATAACAATGTTTCAGCAGTGCAAAAGAGGACCAACTGAGATTTTATTTGTTTTCTTTTGCTGAGCTTAGCTCAGCAATTAAAGGGAGGCAGCAGAATTCTAGGGATGATGTGTGATGATGTTTTTGATACTAAAATGAAAATTATAACAGGAAAATGAAAAGAAGAGTACCAAAGTGAAGACCTCCTTTAAAGATACCAAAGTATTTGTCAACACTCCCTCCTTCCTCCCTCCATCAGGATGTGCAGGGCTGATATTCAGTTGCCAGGTATTTCTCATGGGCATCCAGAGCTTGATGTGACAAGTTGTGGGCATCTAGCCTCCATTTGCAGGACCACAGACTCAACAATGACCTTCCCAACAGGCATAATATCTGCCTCTGCCAGTCGTTTTTCCCTTCCTTTTGCCACCTCTGCCTCCTCACCTCTGCTCTCCATGGCACTGTTGGGGCTACTGATGTTTTCTTAGACATGTTTCCTCTCCCTTTGCAACTTCAGGACAGTAAATGATGGTGATAGCTCAGAACATAAAAACTCAAGACATATTTGATAGAAACAATTGGTAGGATGTGTGAGATGGCAGAGAGCAAAGGATTTAGCATGACTCCCAGGTGTCTGGTGTGGGCAACTGGGTCAATAGTAGTGTTACCTGAGATGGGAGAATTGAAGAGAAGGACAGATTTGGTCGAGGTGGGGTGGTGAACTTCATTATAGAAGCAAAAAGAATATACATACTCTTTTATTTTTTTAAGCATCTACTTCATTCTAGGTTGTGTTCCCAGTACTGTCAATGCATTAGTTCTAATCTCAGAGTCACTCTTTAAGGTAAATGCATGTTTAGTTTATTGTGATTTCTGGGACAATCTAATGACTATATCCAATAGGTCACTGGATTTCCAAGTTTTAAGATTCAAGAAAGAGGTCAGGGTTGAAGATATAGAACTGGGTGTAGGTGGTAATTAAAACCATAACAGCTGATGCCATCACCAAAATGTACATGTCAAATAAAGACAAAGGTCAGCCAAGGACAACCATCATGGTATAACAGAGGGAGCCATTTGGACGAGCTGTTTGTTGGTTTGAATTCCAATTGAAATCTTTGTTTCTCTGCCCATTTAACCTAATAAGAGATTCTCTTTCGAAAAACAGCCTCTATTTTCTAGTTTTAATCAAATTATCCTGCTTCATCTTTTCTTACCATAATTTTGTGGACTAGTGATAAAAAGTCCGGCCCAAGAAACCCAATCTAAAGGTTGAGCTGAGCTAATCAGTCCAAGTGACCCAGAAATTGTGACCCTCAACTGTCAACCTCTCCTGCTCCCTTTTATAACAGGATCCTACTGTATAATGACTACAAACCAGAAGATATTGTGAAATGTTACAAAAACATTGTTTACAAGAATGCATAGTTGGGTGTGAAATCATAAATCATCTGAATTATCTAGAAATTCCCTGTTAGTTAACAAATAAGAGGATGTCTGTGAAGGTCAGCAGAAAAATGAGTAAACATAATGGGGACTAAGGTGGCATGTCAAGAAGTGATCTTTTACACAAAGTAAAATCAAATGGAGAGGCGGCCTAGAGCACAGAGGGGACATGAGTCAGCAGAAACGGGAGAGTGCTAGGCTCCCAAGGATAGGCTCCAATAATTAAGAGAGACTGTCCAGGTTGTGGCTATCACAGATCCCCCAATTAAACATGGCAATATCCTTGAGCAGCTGTCCCCAAAAGGATCAACTCAAAAATCCACTCTCAATTTGGCCTTCATTCTATTTTTTAGCTCATTTGCTTAATGAGCTCTGAAATGTTGCTGTGACATACTAAATATGGGGGAGGAGGGGTAGAAGGTGGGTGAGGGACTTCACTGCTACAGACAGGAATCAGAATAAGGCTCATAAGCCTATTTTCTCCTATACCTCCATATTCTAAAACTCCCCCAGGAATTCTGTGTCTACATTTTCTGTGGCCATATGTACAATAGTGTTGCCCAGTGCATCACAACTTGCTCATTCCATTAGTTGGGCACATATGAAACATGATTCTTTTGTAATACTCCAAGTGCTCTACTTTTTAGGTCAATCTGCTTTCCTTCAGTCATTAGCTATGCATTTAAGTGTCTTAAATTAATCATCCCTTAAAAAATAACTGAATGGTCAGTGATACTTTCTTATTTTTCATACACTTCTTATACTTAGTATGTTTAAAATGTACAATATTATCTTTCTATCCAAAGTTTTATTTTATTTTTTATCATGCTATATAGCAGTTTGAGCTCTAGAAAATCGGTTTTTGGAATAGGGTAGACAATTAAAGCCTACATTTTTATATTCAAGTGTATCATTAATTTAGAGAATTTATAAAGCACTTTTACCTAGTTCACAAGAATTTGTTGTCTGCATGTCATAAGCTACATTTCTAAATGCCTACTGCAGTAATTTTCAGCCTTTTTTTATGTATAATAATAAGTGATAAGAGAGATAATTTTTGTTAGGAGGTGCTAGAGGGCTTCAACTTAAACTCTACATGGAAGGCAATCATAAAATGTGCCATCTAAGAAATCTTCAAAATTGGATAAGACAGATAGCGTATAGCTCTTCAGGGTGAGTGCTAATGCCTTCACAAGGTATTGTTATTCCATTTGTGAGATTGGACAATGACTGATGGAGCTGGTGAGAAAAGAGCTCATAATAACCCTAGAAGCTAAGCTCCTTTTTTAATTCTAACTGATGTGCAGAGTGAAATACCTTATTATAACATTTAGTGTGTGTGTGTGTGTGTGTGTGTGTGTGTGCGCTCCATAAAGGGCAAGGGAATCTGTACTGTATGCAAGTCTTTGTTATTATGGTTTGCTTATGTGATTGTTGTTTCAAAATGAGCTGATATCCATTCAGTATATGAATATTGAAAGCAGATTGATTCAATCAGTATTGCCAATGTCCTGCAAAGAAGCATTCAAAATGAACAATCTGTTTGGCTCCAGGGCAGAGTCTATAATCACTTATTTACCTTTGTACTCCAGACTTGATTGGCACTGTTTTCTGTTTTGAATTTTCATTTAAATTACTAATCTTTTATTCAGAAGATGATGTTCTGGGATTTGAGGTATTTGTGTCTGCTTGGTAAAATCTTAACATTTCTAACTAAAATATCTTTGTGCAAAAGATTGGGGTCAGACAAGTTCATATAATCTACAGAATCTGAAAAAGTGACAATTTCAGAAACTCAAGTTTATCTCCTTTGCCTAAAACATATCTCCTGTATTTTCTACTGAGATGTGAAATTCCATAGCAAGAGAATTATTCTTTACTTAAAGGCTGTTTTTGGCAGGAAAAAAATGCAAATCTTGTTTAAGAGGTATATTCTCTCACATGTACTTTAGTTTAAATAACCCTGAGGTACTGTTTTAAGAGTAGGTATTAATAGATATTAATCTACTATGTCTGTGGATTATAAATCAGAGAGATGATAACACCCACCGCAGGGTTGGGTTAGGTTGGGATGGAGTCAAGACTTTGTGTACTAGAAATGTGGGGAAGATATGACCAACTGGCTTTATTCACTTGTTAGAAATAGCGTAAAACTACATGTAATTTATTCCCAGAGGAATTAACATTTAAACAAAAGGCTATTGACAAGAAGCCTACATGTCAAAATATGTCCCAGGGAGTCACTCTGGCTGGGATGGGGGAAGGAGATTGAGAAGGGGCAGGCTGTGCATCACTTCAGAAAAGTGTAGAAAAAGTTTTGAACCCACCAGGTAAAATAAAGAAAATGTAAAGAAAGCCTAATATGGATATAATTTGCTTAGGCCACATCCGTGAAAGAAAGTAAACCCCATAGTACTCAGCCAATGAGGAACCAGGGGAGGGACTTGCGTGCTAAGGAATAAATCGCTTGCTGTAACCACCCGGAGTGCACCTGCTCACCAGACATCTGGTCTTGCAGGACCGCCACTGAAGCTTTGCTCTGCTGATCTCTTTGTCTCTGTGTCCACTTGTTAAGTTTGGACCAGTGAGCATGTTTCTCACATGTTCATTCTACAAGTATCTATTAAAAGCCTATTATGTACCAGGCATTATGTTAAGCTTTTGAAATTTAAAAATAAGCAAAATAAATGTTTTTCCAGCCAAAACAGACATATGGTTAAGTGTATTCATTTCCTGAGGCTCCCATAAAAAAATGTAACCCCAACCTTGGAGATGTAAAATAACAGAAATTTATTCTCTCACAGTTATGGAGACCAGGGATCTGAAATCAAGGGCCACACTCCTGAAGGCAGTTCTGGAGGATTCTGCCTTGTCCAGTGTCTAGTGGCCTCAATCATTCCTTGGCTTGTGGCAGCACAAATCCAGTGTCTGCCTCCATTTCACATGACCTTTGTTATTCTGTTTGTCTCTGTCTTCCCTCGGTCTGTGTGTATTCTCCTCTTCTTGCAAGGATACCAGTCCTTTGATGTAGGGCTCACTCAATTCAGGATGAGTCTCTCTCTGGATCCTTAACTTATTACATCTGAAATACTCTAATTCCAAAAAAAAAAAAAAGGATTACATTGTGAGGTCCAGAATGCAGATGAATTTTTAGAGGACACTATTCAATCCACTACTTGAAGGAAGCAATATAAGCAAGCATAACAGAAGCTTTAATACAAGGCAATGCTGGGAGAGGTGATAATGAGTCACATGTGAGGGGCAGAGAAGAGAGTGAAGAGGATTTTAGACACTGAGTATTTTGAAAGTCCCCAAGGAAAGAATGTGGAATGGTTCTCAAGAACTTCAGTGTGGTGGGAATTCATGAGACTATAGAGAAAGAAGGACTCAGAATGCCTTGGAAAACATAAGGTAAAACTTTTTTAAGGAGGGGCCAGTTCAGGAAGCTGTGAGGACATTTTTTCCTGAAACAAGTAAGCAGACATTGCAGGGTTTTAATTGGGATGTCATTGTTCTGTTTACATTTGTGTTTCAAAAAGTTCACTCTGGGTAGTACAGTGGGAGGGAGGGAGAAAGGTAAGATTGGAAACAGATTTAGGAAGAAGTCTATCACATCATAGAGTGGCTTCCTGATCAGCATCTAATACCCCTTCCAAGTGTTGCACCCAGACCTGGCCAAGGGTTGGGCCAATGGCTCAAATTAGGATAATCACATCTTCAGTTCATGGAGTTTTATCCTTGAGATAAATAACAAAAATTCCAAAATGTTGTTGTTCACTCAAATCAGCAGATGCACCGTTCATTCCTGTGGTGTGATCCATCTTCCAGTTTTTTCTGAAGCCAAGTGATTCTGATAGCAATCTCAGATCCTCACCATAAATTCACGGTCTTTACTTAAGAAAGCTTAAGTCATTTCTCTTCTTTGCAGTAAAGAGCACTGTGGGTAAAATTGCAATATTTCCAGAATTTTTCACCTGGCTTTGTTGCATTTCTATATCAATAAATGTTTCCAAGGGGTGGAGAAGTGGTCCATCTCCAAATCAATAGGCAGTTACAAGGGTGAGGAAGGGCACATCTGGACCAGAGAGGTTGGATGGGGTGTCTTCTTCAGCACCCAGGTCACAAGAGACATGGGAGAGCAGGAGTGGATGACTGCTTGCAAGAAATAAACAGGTTTCTTCCACTTTATTTCTCCCTTTGACAGATCTTGGTTTCAAAGGTACTTTTTACTCTGGGATTTTCCCCCCAGAGTTACATCTGGTGGTAGTCAGCAGGCCCTCTGAAACCAAAATCTGTCTACATGGGTGCGACCCTTGGGCAGGCTGCCCCTAGAGATGGTGGGGAGATGCCCAAAACTCCCCCTGTGGATGGGGGGTAGTCCTCAGTGGCTGCAGTGGTAGAGGGTGCAGCTTCACCTGGGAGCCCCTTATCTGTGGAGCTCCAATTGAGGAGCCCCTAGCGGGGAACTGGTCTAGGGTAAAGAACCTCCTAGAGGGGTGTGCCTTCCCCAGAATTGGGGAAGGGTGGAGACACCAGAAGCTGTAGGATTAGCCCTCCATGAGATAGAAGACTACTTAGAGGCCCTGAGTGGCTGTGTAGCAGCTGAGATTGGGGGATGTCTTTTCCTCAAGATAGTGGAAAGGGTTATTGAGGAGACAGAGAGGGTTAGTGAAGAGAGAGAGAGACTTCAGCAGGAGAGAGAGAGACTCCAGCATCTCTTGGAGAAGCTGGGCGATGTCCTATGGGATGCCCTCAAGAGAGACAGTTATTGAGAAGACAGGTCATGTTCCTGGAAGATACATTAGCAGGAAGGAGACATCAGGAGTCCATGGGGCAGGGGGAGGAAAGAGTGGTGCCTTCAGCCCTGGAGATGGTAGAGGAGGTGTCAGGAGAGGATGAGGGGGTGGGGCCAAGGGCTGGTCTGTTGTTAAGGCCACTGCCTGAGGCACCAGCCTCTGCTGTATTAATGGCCCACCTGGTTGTAATTAAGAAAATAAAAATGCAACAACCTCAGGCTTCTTGGGAGGAGCCACCTGCTCCCCAGGTTGTGGACTCCTATACCCATTCTCCACTCCTATACCCAGGATGAGCTGGTGGACGTGAGTGTCCGGTATTGGCAGAAACCATGGGAACCTCCGCCTACATGGCCTTTCTGTCTCTGGGATATGGGGAAGGAAAACATTATTATGTCATGTTCTGAAATGGGTAGATGGCTTCCCTGGTGACTCACCCTTCCCTCCAGCAGCAGTTGCAAAGTGCCTGTCACACCTCAAGGAATCAGGCACCTCTGGATTAGCTGACAGCAGCCATCAGGGAAGTTTGGCCTAATCAGGGTGATTTACTGTACTTACCCACTAGCTGGAAAATGTATGCAGAGCTCTAGTAGCTGTTAAGGGAACTCAGCATGAAAAATAGCATTTATAATATGGACCCCAGGCCCCCAAAGAGGAGTTATTCATAGTAGGAATGAGAAATCTGTATCTCTATACAGCAACCCCATCTCTCTTTGGGTCCCTAGTGACTATTCTTGTCCCCCACATAGGGAAACCCATAAGTGAGGCTACTCATACTTTAACAGATCTGGAGGAGGTTGAAACAATAAGGGCACGGAAGGAAGTACAGGCTATGACTGAAAGGAGAGGTACAAAGGGCCCTGTGAAGGTCTCGAGGGCTCAGATGTGGGCTGATTTGATAAAGGACAGGGTAGTGAAAGAAAAACTTGATGGGAAGCCCAATAAGATCTTGTTAGAACTGTGGCACCAATTAAACCAAGAGCAGCAGTTCCAGCCACTGAGGTGCAGGACATGGAAACTGGAGACAAAGCCCCACATCTGATCTGTGTCCCTACAAAACTTACTGGGAGACAGTATTCTGGCTCTGCCTGGGCCCTCACCCCGACAGGATGAGGATGAGCATTGCAGTTTGACTGAGGAGGGTCCAAGGCCCCCACCTTGGGGGACATGGTGGGGACCAGAGGCCACATGTAGAATCAGCAATCCATCGGTCCCTTGTGAATGTACAACATGTCTTGGCACTAGTGGACACAGGAGCTGAATATCCTCTGATTTATAACAACCCAGTGTTTTCCTGGGACCTCTCCTGTGATAGATGGCTATAGGGGTAAGGCAATTAGAGTGAAGACCAAATCCCACTGGGGATAGGGCGTTTACCCCCAAAGGAGTACACTGTGTACATTTCTCCCATCCCTGAATATATTTTGAGGGTCGATATCCTGCAGGGTTTGTGGTTACAGACAACTGCAGGTGAGTTCAGACTAAGGGTATGTGTGGTAAAGGCAGTTCTGTGGGGACATGCTAAGTACCCATCTGTAGCTCTACTGGTACCTAGGTGAGTGACAAATACTAAGCAGTATAAATTGCTGGGGGGGCACAAGGAATTTGGAGAAACTCTACAGGAGTTGAAGAAGGTGGGCATCATAAAGCCCATTCATGGTTCTTTTCATCCCCCAGTGTGGCCAGTGAAAAAGCCAGACAGTTCCTAATGTATGACTGTGGACTACAGAGAATTGAATAAAATCACACTCCCTTTGCATGCTGCTGTTCCCTCTATAGCAGCCTTTACATACACCTTCAGTCATGAACTAGAGATGTATCATTATGTGGTAGACTTGCTAATGCCTTCTTCTCTACCGACATAGCACAGGAAAGTCAGGAACAGTTTGCCTTCACGTGGGAAGGATGGCAGTGGACATTCACTGTCCTCCCACAGGGATTCCTCCACAGTCCCACCATCTGTCATGGACTTGCAGCCCAGGTCTTGGCCACATGGAAGAAACCACAAACAGTGGGGCTGTATCACTACATTGATGATATCATGCTTATGTCTGATGCTCTTGCAGATTTAGAAGGGGCAGTTTCTAGACTGTTGCAACATCTACAGGAGAAAGGATGGGCTGTGAACATGACCAAGGTTCAGGGACCTGGTCTGTCAGTAAAGTTCTTGGGGGTTGTCTGGTCATGTAAAACTGAAGTTATCCCAGAAGCAGTCCTAGACAAGATCCAGGCTTTCCCTACCCCTACAACTGCGGCAGTATTACATGAGTTTTTGGGTCTTTGGGGGCTACTGGAGAGTGTTTATCCCACGCTTGTCACAAATTCTGAAGCCCTTATACCAGTTGGTACAAAAGGGCATCAGGTGGGACTGTGATGAGACATATGCAGCTGCTTTTACTGCTGCTAAGCAAGCAGTCAAGCCATACAGGCCTTGAGTATAATGGACTCATTAAGGCCCTGTGAGCTAGACGTTCATGTAACAGAAGATGGTTATGGATGGGGTCTTTGGCAGTGGCTTGAACAGACACGCCAACCTATTGGATTCTGGTCACAACTATGGAAAGGAGCAGACTCGAGTACACCTTGACAGAGAAGCCACTGGCTCCTGCATACCACATCCTGCTAGCTACAGAACCCATCACCGGAACAGCTCCGACCAGGCTGATACCACCTATCCCATCGTGGGGTGGTTTCAAGACTGGACCCAACTGCCATGGAGGGGCGTGGCACAGTCACCTGCATTGACCAAATGGGGCACATTTTTATAGCAGTGCAGTGTCCTCTTTACTAGCCCCTTAAGTGGAGAACTCCAATGCTTATCGGGGCCAATGACCTATACCAGTGGAAAGCAGGAAGAACTTGCTTTTGAGCCATTGGTAGCTAAGAGGCCTTATCAGGAGACAAAAGCCTCTATACCTGAAGATCCCTGGTATACAGATGGCTCTAGTCATGGGCAACCCCCAAAGTGGAGGGCTGTGGCTTTCCATCTTAAGACTGAGACAATATGGATGGAGTATGGAGAGTTACTTAATGATGAGTAACTGGAGTTAATGGAGAGCCAGTGGGCTGAGTTGTGGGCAGTATGGCTCATGATCACTCAGAAGCCCTCCCCCATAGTTGTCTGCACTGACAGCTGGACCATCTATCAGGGCTTGACCCTGTGGCTACTGACATGGTAACATGTCAACTGGATGGTCACCAGCCCCTTTAGGGGCAAGAGTTGTGGCAAGACCTAAGGGCCTCTGGTCAGACTAAGACAGTTACCGTCTATCATGTGACTGGCCATTTGCCTTTGGCAACCCCAAGGAATGATGAAGCACACACATTGGCCCAGGTACACTGGCTAGAAGGAAAGTCTGACTCTGTTGTGGCCCAATGGCTACACCTGCATTTGTTGCACACGGGGCAAAAGACAATGTGGGCTATAGCCCGTCGGTGGGGCTTGACATTGACCTTTGAAGAAGTCAGCAGAGCCTGGAGGGAGTGCCTTGCATGTTCTAAGAGGGTCTTAACACTGAGTCCCACAGCAACATGGGACAATAGTAAGGGGGCCAATATCCCTTGTAACATGGCAGATAGACTACATTGGGCCTCTGACCATATCAGAAGGATATCAGTATGCCATGACTTGTGTGGACACAGCTACTGGACTATTGGTTGCTTTTCCTGCCCATCATGTAGATCAGCAAACCACCAAAAGGGGCCTAGAGCATCTCTTTGCAGCCTATGGCCAGCCACAGGTGATTGAGGGTGATCAAGGCATCCACTCAACTGGACATGCTTTACAAAGATGAGTGCAGCAATTATAAATAAAGTGGAAATTTCATGTACCATGTAACCCTACCAGGGCAGGCATGATAAAGAGGTACAGTGGTCTGTTGAAATTTGGCCTGAAGTCGGACACCAATAGTCTATGGGGCTAGTCAGTTCACCTATGGACAGTGCTACGTGTTAGAATGAGAAACCACATAAAGGAGCTTTGAGCCTGTGGATATGCTAACACACCTTGCTGCCTCTCTTATACACCTGTATGTGCAAACCAAAGAAGAGTTACTGAAGCCAGGATATGGCCAGCAGAGCAACATCCTGCTTTCAGCCCCCACTGCACTGAACCCTGGAGACACTGTTGAATGGATGTGGCCCCGGACATTTTGACACATGTTCAGTGATGGCTGGCCCTTCTGGTACCTTGGGGGAAAGGCCTGGAAGCTGGCCTCGTGTGTATTCCTGGAGTAATAGCAGAGTGGCCCCCAAAGATCACAGTAGTGTATCCAAAACATCCAGGAGGGGGATGTTTTTTATCTTTATGATCAGTGCGGGTACCTCCCATAAGTGTGTATTTTGACCCATCTGTAACTCCTACGGGGGGGGAGGGTGAAAGTATGGTATTCTAGACCAGGACGAGATCCCATTCCTTCCACTGTTTTATCACAGGACCACTCTCTTTCATGTATCCTCTCTGATGGACAAGATTTGCCTATGCTGATGTCATTAAAACATGTATTTTAGAGCCCTTAAGTTTATTTTCTTCTACAGTTCTTGTGGCCTGGATGCGCCCCCTTGCTGAGCTGCCACATGATGATTACTCTGAACCCTCTACCTCTTCAGCTACTGCCTACCTATGGAATGGGCGAGCTACAGACTTAACCTGCATAGGACTTTGAACCAGCATAATCCTCTGGCTTGAGGATTATCATTTTTGCTATTGCTATTTTATGTCATTAGTCTGGTCACAGTGCTTAAGTTTTCTCACCCAGGGACCATGGTGGAAGAGGGGAAATCAGTAGATTGTAAGGTAAGATTTCTGGAGGGGTTGCCTGTGGATAAAATTGTAATATTTCCATAATATCTCACCTGGCTTTAGTGCATTTGCATATCAACAGATGTTCCTCAGGGGTTGAGTAGTGTAGTCCATCTCCATATCATTAACTAATTAAATTACCTAGGTGACTGAAGCTTATCTGAACCTGAGAAGTTAGGGGGAGGTCTTGCTTGATTCTGTTGGAGCAGGGAAGACAAACGGCCCAGACCACAGTTTGTAAGCAATAAACGGGTTTTAAACTTTATTTCTCCCTTTGACTGATTTCAGTTTTAGAGGTGTTTTGCCCCAGGATTTCCTCTCCCTGGAGTTACACCAGTGCCTGTACCTCCCATAGCCCTATATATTGAGCCATCTGTAACTCCTTCAGGGAGGAGGGTGAAAGTCTGCTATACTAGACCATTCCTCCCACTGACCTATCACAGGACCACTCTTGCATGCATCCTACGTGATGGACAGGATTTGCCTATGCTGGTGTCACTAAAACATGTATCTTATCATCCTTAAGGTTATTTTCTTCTACAGTCCCTGTGGCCTGGACCCACCCCCTTACTGCAGCTGCCACATGATGATTCCTCTTAACTCCTTAGCTGTTCAGCTACTAGGCAATGGACGAGCTATGGATTTAATCTGCATAGGACTTTGAACCAAGCTGAATCCTCTGGTTTGAGGATTATCATGATTTTATTGCTGTTGCTCTTTTATGTTATTAGTCTGGTTATAATGCTCCAGTTTTCTCATACAGGGGCCATTGTGGAAGATGGGGAACGAGGACATTGTAAAGCGAGATCTCTGGAGGGGTGGGCTGTGGGTAAAATTGCAATATTTCAAGAATCTCTCACCTGGCTTTAGTACATGTCTGTATCAATAGGTGTTTCCAAGGGGTGGAGAGAAGTAGTCCATCTCCATATCAATAGGTAATTACAAGGGCAAGTGGGGGCATATCTGGACCAGAGCGGTTGGGTGGGGTCTTTTCTTCTGCAGCCAGGTCACGAGAGATGTGGAATGACTGCTTGTAAGAAATAAAAGGGTTTGCCCCACTTTATTTCTCCCTTTGACTGATTTCAGTTTCAAAGGTATTTTGGTCCAGGATGTACCCCCACAACCCCTAGAGGTACAGGCACCCACGTGAAACACCCTTAGTTAGCCAAAGGAAGACAATGATATAATCTAGGGTGGAGGACGGAAGGACGAATGTTTAGCAATACTTAGGAAATAAGACTCATATGACTTGTGATGAAGTAGATGTGGGTTGATGGGGAGTGGATTTCAGTGATGCAGCTCAGCCTTCTCAAGCAGCACTCCAGGCAAACAGCAGAGACATTAACTGAAAGAAGACACAGCAGGAGGATGTTAGGGAATTTATTGCATTTGGTTTCAGGCAAATGATTTTCAAGTGCCTGCTGGACATCCAATTGAAGGTGACCCATCAGTATTTGAATATAGATCCTAAATTCAGAACCAGATCCTGGGTGGGAGAATATAGATGTGGGCATTGTTAATCCATAGGAACTGATTCCCAGACTGGAGCATCACCATCACAACAGACAAACCCCTGGGAATGACCAGCACTTTCAATTCTTAATAGTTCTCGCTTTTCATTTATTGGGTTTTCAATTACTTGTTTTTCTTTAGTAATTTCTTTTTCAGGAGTGCTTTTAAAAAGAAAAAAATCTCTCAGTGTTAAAAAAATCCATGGGATAAATAATATGAACACAGACTGGAAACATTCATTTCCTGTTCCCCTCTCCTGGCCAGCATCACTTTTCTCTGAGATTATGTCTATTATTTTCAATATTTGTCAAGTTTGGGCATTCCTGGCTGTATTTCTACTGTTTCTTAATTAAATCTGAGGCCCATGAAAGTTGGGACACCATTTTCCTTTTCTTATTTATTTCCAAACAGCATCTGTCAAAGTGTAAAGTATTTAATGGACATTCACATATTTACTGATGACGATTTTATGTGGGGTGTTTCCAAGTTGAAATAGACATAAGAAGGAACATAAGATGACTTACATTTTCTATGTTTGCAATTATAATTATATAACACAAAGAGGAAGTGAAGAGACACCAAACCCAGATATGATTAGTGGATCATTTTGCTTTCTTTTGTAAATAATTTTGCATGCACAATTACACTTACACCTGCATGTACTAAATTAATTTTTCCATATGGACAAGTAAGGAATGATGAATAATACCATCTGAGAAATACTCTTCCATTTCAAGCCTGCATTGCTTCATGCTATCTAGTTCAGGATCGAAAGGAATATGAGATGGAGCAGCATGAGAGGTCTTCTGCATAATTTTGCTTTAAATCTATAATTTCATAGAATTTGTGTTAGTGTCAGAAATATAAAACTACAGACATCAAGAATAAATTTTCTCTTCACTCGGCTTTCACTTTTCTGATATTTCTGCCTGGGCTTGGGCTGGTGGTTATAACACAGCCACGTGAATCATTTTCTTCATTTTCAAAAAGCATTATGAACATTAAATAATTATTCCTCACAATTCTTCTGCCAAGTAGGTATTTTTGTTCCTACCCCATTTTAAAGACCTAAATACTGAGAGACAGAAGCCCATGAGATATGCTATGATCCCAAACAATACAAAATAATAACAACCTTTTGAATCTCAACCACCTTTTTTCTATTTTGGTTCTTTCTATGGACTTCAAGATATAAGAAAGAAATGGGAGAAAAAATTTAAACTCTGTGATGTTTTCAAAGGGAAGAAAAAATTTCACACCTTTTTAACTGCCATTCAGCTGCAGGTAAAGAAGTTAACAGCTTGTGGAGTGCTAATTAGAGCCCATTATAACTTGATTGACCTGCATTGGCCGCAGCTCTCCTTGTGTCCTTGCAAGATGGAGATTTCTCTTTGCACAGTTCTGATTCACAGAACGTGGTTTCCTGATGATGGAAGCAGTGATAATTCAGAGGCAGCCATCAGAACTGGTCTGGGTCAATCAATATTTAAAATGGAATTTTCCCTTTGCACGCTTTGGACACAATAAGCAACAGATCCTGTTCAATACTTCCAGTGGCCCAAATGTTTTCATACTTGCTTACATGGGGATACAGAAAATTGAGGTCCATTATCTGTCTTAACTTCTTAATTAACAAAGTCAAAGAATATCCAACAAAATAACCGTATTTGGCCTTTGTGGCTTCTGCTATTTACTATTTGCAAAAGAAATCAAGTATGTATATTTACAAGGTAAATGCTCTGTACTCAAGTGGCAAAATTAGCTTTTCTGGATAAGTACATATGTGGGTGATGTGTTTTTGATTTGCTTCATTCAATGATTTTCATTGATGATCGAAGGGGATTTTCTTCTCTATGATAATTAAATTTAACATTGTTCTGTGTACTGATTTTCTAACCCTTCCTGCATGTTGATGTTTCTATTTGTTTATTGCACAGAAACTTATTATGTGGAAAAGCATTCCTGTTTCATCCACTTTCTTCCTTCCCACAAATAATTCTCCCATTTTCTCCTCTTCATTTTTTTGTTATTGTTAATTTTTTTAAATTGGTATGTAATTACGTTACATTAGTTTCAAGTGTACAATGTAATGATTTCATATTTGTTTATATTGCAAAGTGAACACCACAATAAGACTAGTTAACATTCATCACATTCTCTATTTCTAATTTACTACAGTTGACTTTGAACAACACAGGTTTAAACTCTAAGAACTTGTATGCAGATCTTTTTCAATAACTATATGGGAAAATTTTTGGAGATTTGCAACAATCTGATGAAACATTTTCTTTTCTCTACCTTACTTTATTGTAATAATACAGTATACAATACATGCTTCATACAAAATATGTGTTAATCAGCTGTTTATGTTAATGGTAAAGTAGGCTATCAGTAGTTAAGATTTTGGGGAGTCAAAAGCTATTTTCAGATTTTCAACTATGCAGGGAATTGGTGCCTCTAGTCCACATGTTGATCAAGGGTCAACTGTAATTATTTCTAGGTCTTCAAGCTAAATATTTAAATGAATGTTAGGAATTAACACTAGAAAACCCTAATATCTTTTCTAACTACTTTCTCTTTCATGACCTTGCCCCCAAATCTACCTGCTGCAGCCTACTCTTCATTTTGCTTTTATAAACACTTTACTTAAATACAACTTTCTTATAACATTTTTTTTTGAGCATTTGCCTTGTACCATCCCTCAGGAGGGCAGAGCCCTGATTTGACATCTCCACTATTCAGGAAATGCCTGGGATATTCTAGGAGCTCAGTAAATATTTGGTAACTGACTCAATAAGCAAATTGTGTGCTATCACCTTTAAGATTACTAATTTCAGTCAATCTTCTTGCCACCCTCTACAAACATGGTATTAATTCCATGGCATTAACTAATTGTCATTCAGTTTTATTAATTAGTATCAGGCTCTTGGGAACTCCAAGCAGAAGTTAACTTGCTGTTGAGGACAAAGGAAGAAAGAGGTAGGTACAGTCAATTTTATGCCATCTTGAGGTGATCTGCATCATTTTTCAGCCAAAGTAATTCAAACATGATGGTTCCCTTTTTCTTTATAATTCAGGTTGATGGTTTGGTTGCAGGTTGAGTTTGTTCTACTGGATTCTTGTCTGACCAAGACAAATAATGAAAAGGCAGAAAGATAGCCAAGGAGAGTGAGTTTCATTTGAATACACTCCAAGGGAGGACAGGGCCAGAGTCAAGATGGACAAAAGCTCTGACCTTTAGGGGAAGGTCTATTTATCATGAACTAACTGGGAAGCACCTCTTTGATTGTCAGGGTGAGGTAATTTGATTGACAGCTCTAGTTATACACCCATTCCTCTTGGGTCTTTTCCCAAAACGCACACAGAAAAGCCCATGGGTTTGGGTGGGGGTGGGAAGGAAACGAAACCACAATTATATTTTAATGAGAATATGATGAGGTGTGGTTTGGGTAATTATTAGTTTTGTTCCATTGTACCTGCATTGTGATCTGCTTGGGACCAGTGTAGCCTGGTCCCTGTAGGCAAGGAAGTTAGCTGCCTGCAAAGCCTTTGTTGTCTTCACATGGGACCCCCGAATTAAGCAATTTTTCCTTGAACCTTATCTTCCCCATCCCTGGCTGCTCTTGTCTATCTTTTCACCTAACAGTTTGACTCTTTCCCACCATCTCTCCAGTAAAACAAATTAATATATAATTTATCTTATATCATCTTTGTCCTCCAATGACTTTGTAGTGAGTTGTAAATATGTAACAGTATCAAACTGCTTTTTAACTTAGATAAAATAAGATTATAAAAGAGTAAACAATTAAGGAAGCATCAGTAATAAAGTTATTATGTGAAATGTTTGCCATAATAATGTCCTACACATTTGCAAGAGATGAGCCACAAAGTTGAGCTTCCTGGAAGCCAGCCTGTGGAATGGCACCCAAATCTTCCTGTCTCAGCTTGGGACCTTTTTTCACACCATGACATTATCTGTCTGAGTCTGGTTTACCAACTTGACTCCAGTTTTTGTGTTTTTTACTTGGGGGTTTGGTTTTGAGAGACTTGATCCTCACCAGAACATTGTAGTCAAGAGCCCTAGTCCATGGTGCTCTTGGACGCCAAGCACAAGGGATAGAATCAGGTAATTTCTCCATTCATGGAGCTGTATACCTTCTCCTCTGTGTAAAACAATCTCTACAATGATAATCCACATCAGCCAAATCATATATCTTTCTAGTAAAAATAACCCATGGATAACTCCTACCTTTGAAGGCAAATTTGAATTTTTAGGAGTTAATCAAAAGTCATTTTGAACCTTAGCTGCTAGTTATTTTGATCGAAACAAAATGCACTATGAAGTAATGAAAACTTTTTCTTTCACAAGTAAACTCAGAAAATAGTTGGAAAAGCACCCAGCAGTTATGTGATATGAAGACTCTCTATAGTAATCATGTAGCTTTCTAGTTTGACTTTTAGGAAGAAAAACTGTGTGTGTGAACTGGAGGGAGGAGAGGTAGAGGTGGACACACCGTGATCATAAAGAATCCATTACTTTATCATCAGTCCTGAATTCAGCTTGCTCTAGCTACATACTAACACTGTATATTTGTTTATTGCTTCATAGAAGGTTTAGTTTATTTACTGTACCATTTTGTAAATTCTCATCAAAGTTTTGAAGCTTAGGTATACAAGTTTTTATGGTGTTTTGAGAATTAAATTAGATAATGAATGCCAAAGTATTTTTTAAAATGATAAAGCAATATACAAAGTCTAATTATTAATACTGTTCTTACTTTGCAATCTGTAACTCCAGCAGGGGGAATGCACCTTCCCAGCCTGGGGCAAAATACCTTTGAAACCGAACTCAAAGGGAGAAATAAAGTGGGAGAAACCCATTTATTGCTTATAAGCAGTTGTCCACTTCTGCTCGCCTGTGCCTCTTGTGATCAGGCTGCAAAAAAAGGGGGCTCCACCCAATCTCTCTGGTCCAGATATATCCTCGGTCCCCCTTGTAATTACCTATTGATATGGAGATGGACTACTCCTCTCCACCCCTTGGGAACATCTATTGATATGAAAGTTAATGAAGGCTAGGTGAGAGATTCTAGAAATGTTGCAGTTGTACCCACAGTATCTTTTCCACAGATCCTAATACATGATAAACCATAGTCTACGTATTCAATTTGTTGACTATCCTAGCAGAAGTGTGATTAAGATTATTTTTAAGTTTTTGGTATTAAGTAATGATTCTTCTATTGACAATTTGCCTGTGTTTCACTTCAAAAGGCAAGACAATTTTTCATTGCACAAAAAATGAACTCATGACTCTCAGTCTTCCACTGTCCTTTCTAACCCATCATGCTGCATTCTCTCGTGTTTAAACACAAATATACCACTTCCCCTAAAGGATAATAAGTCTGTTTAAGGAAAACTGACACATGCCAGAATGCAACCTTGCACCAGCGAATGAGTTAAAGTTGTATTTGCTTTGGTATACAGAGCAAAAACATGTGCTTTGATGTTAGGAAAGTTGCCTAATGACTGGTAATTATGGCTATCGTTTGATAGTAAATCTTCCACATGGCGATCTCACATTTCCTTCATGATTCTCATATTGTCATGAAAGCCATGTTGTAGCCAGCCAGAGTTGTAGGAGTTTAGGACAAGAGGAGATTTTCCATTATCCTTCTTTCCAATTACTAAAGAACAAAAAGGGAAATAATAATAATTTTCTTGCCCCCAAATTAAAAATAATACATTTAAAAAGTCAAAATCGAATACAGGTTAAGAACAAAAATGACAATAGAATTTCATCCTAGGGTCCTAGGGAATTATTTTTCCCAAACTTTCTTCGTGTTGTTATACTTATTTATAATAAGAAGTTATAATGAAGACAAGATATAATTATTTAACCCCTTTGCCCTGTTTAATCAGGCTTTTGTCCTCAATTGCTATCATCCAAAGCATAACAGCCTAGCATTTTCCTTCAAACTTGCTTCTCTTTTCTTTTCCCACATGCTCAGCAATGAACACCGTTTTCACCTTGCCTAAGTTGCACTTAAAGATTATATCATTCTCCCTTCCTCCTGAAAGATCTGTCAAGCAGATTTCACACAAAACACCCAGAAAGGAAAAACTTTTTTTTCTTTTACTTACTTTGAAGTTCTTTCTGTGTCTAAGGTCATAGGGATAAAACTAAGGCTGTAAAATGCTAAATTCTACTAACCTATACAGAGAGGGTTAATTTAACTTCTGAGAGTGCTCAACTTTTTTCCAGGGAGTGATTTATGTTCTGGAAGTATCTGACTGAATTTAAAAGGTAAGAAAAGGAAAGGAAAGGAGAGGAAAGGAAAGAAAACTGCAGAAAGCAGTGAAAAGATACCTGTGAGTATGCACTTTATTTAACTGGTTCATTCATTCAACATCTTATACAGAAATATTGCATGGTATGAACCCATTACCTCACTAGGGTTTTCCATGTTATATATACCCCTGGACATTTGGGTCCCATTTTTTTTAGTTCTACTTTTCATAAAACTTACTTTTTTCACTTTACTTTTGCAGTACATTCTTGAGTCTTCTCTAAATCTTATCATCTCTCCTTCTGCTCTACTAACATTATAATTTTTGACACATTATTTTGTAATTTGTTTTCAATTTTTTTTTCCTACATTTATCCCATCTCTTATGGATTCCTCACTACCAGGCCCTAATGTTCAAATAATTAATCATTGCTATCAGTGTATTTTAAGTCACATCCAGTGTGGCAACTGAATTTTTTCTCTTTTATATAATTCTTTTCATAGGATTTTATAACTGTTAGCCACACTTATTTATTGCAGGTATCTCAAAGACTGGATTTGAATATTAAGGTGACTCAAATATGTAGTATTCTTGGCCAAAATTCTGTTATGGTAAGCCTGTGTATCAAGGTTCAACCAGAGAACAATAAGAACTAGATTAGATTAGATGATGATAGCTAACTAGCTAGCTAGCTAGATACTACATAGATGATACATAAGTAGAGATAGATGAAAGGGTAGAGAGGTAGATAGATGATAAATTGGTGGATAGATAGATATAGATGGGTATAGATAGACTGATTACAAGAAATGTCTTACAAAAATGTGGAAATTAAGCAAGCCTGAAGTCTGTAGGACAGGCAGCCAGGATGGCAGATCATGAGCAATTTAGAATCCCCAAATCTAAAGCTTTAACCCACAGATAGGCAGTCAAGAAGAGAACATTCAGTAGGATGGAATCCTAAGAAAATGAGCTGAAGCTTGCAGTCCAGGCTCAGGGAAGCTCTAAGCCCATTTTAAAGGTCTTCACTTTATTTAAACATTGTGGACCAGTAGTGAGAAAGCCAGGAGAGATGGGATAAGTGCAGGAAAATAAAAATTAGAAAACATATTATGGACTAGAAAGTCAAAAATTATATGTGAGAAGGGCAGAATAAAGAGATCATAAGATTATCAGGACCAACCTTTTAATTAATTCATGGTCAATTGATTAGGGGCTCTTCATTACATCTACAACATCCCTATGAAGCAGCTAGGTTAATATATAATTGAACAACTGGATGTGTATGCTATGAAATGGCTGCTGTCCCCATTCCATCCAGCTGTTCTGGAAAAATATCCCTCTTAGTCTGCCCTAACTGGAAACACAGCAGAGAGGGAATTCCAGAGACTGTAGCTGAGCTGAGCCAAGTGGACGCATCACAAAGCCTATATACACATTACACTGTATAGGAATAGTGTTTGCCCAGATGCTGCTTTGTAGTTTCCTCAGAGTGTTTGGTGCTCTATGGTTTATCCCTAAGAAATGTTCATAAAGAGTGATGAAAAAACTGACCATTTGTTGATCATAACTAATCTTTGTAGAAAAAACACTCTTCCAGGAATTATTTTAAAGGCTTTTGATGTATTAAATTAAACTTCAAAACAATCTTCTGACATACGATCCTATTGTTATCCCCGTTTTCAGATAGGGGTACTGAGGCCCAGGTGGGTTAAGTAACTTGCCCAAGGTCACACAGCTGTGACAGAGTAATTTTTGAACATAGAAAATCTAGTTCCAGCATCCATCAACTTTACCACTCTGTTATGCTAAAGCACCAAAGAAACCTTGAATTATTAAAATTTTGTGACCAAAAATTGTAAATGTCTTAGATCAGCTTTAATATTTAGGACTATAAAACTTATTCAGCTTATTTCTTTATATAATAAGATGCTCAATTAGGATAAGAGCACATCTTAATTTTTCTATTCAACCCCTCTACTTTCTTTTATTCAAATTATGGACTATTAGATTTTTCACCTGTCTGGGCAGTCAGCCCACTCAGTTAGGGAAATGCTTCCTCAAACACCAGAACAAGGCTGTCACGTTTCTATTCTCCAAGGACGTGCATGGCTCACACTCCCTAGAAAAAGACCTGGTCTCCTGCTGGGTGTAGAGCACTTTACATTAGATGCAGTCCATCCCAACAGAGCCAGATGCAAACATGCAATGAAGGATGAAGGAGGCATCAATAAACTGCAGGATTTTAGTGAAACCACTTACTGTAAGTGCGACAGATTTGGATGGGTGGGTGACAGTGTAAAGTACTCTGAAAAATCGCTGGCTCCCACTGTTTTATCTCACTCACACTGGAGTTATTCTTGAAAATGAAAATACTTGGTCAGGCCAAGGATTTCCTTCCATAAGGCTTGTGGCTATTAAGGAATTGAAAAATGGGGGTGTCATTAGGCGGAGACTTCAAGGCGGGAGAGATCAGTCCAATCACTGTATATCATATTACCGGGATATACAAAGATTACTCTAATCCTCAGCACATCAATTAACAACCAACCTGTCTTTTTTTTTTTTTGGTATGTTTTTTTCCATGGGGGCAATATTCACAGTTGATGTCTGAGTTCTTAGACAGTAAAAAGCTCGCCATAAAATGGGAGGTGTGAGGGGCTTCTTATGGAATAATGGAAAAATGGAAATTAGTGTCAAAATGAAGTCATAGCTTCAAAACATTGTTGGTACAAGTACCTGACAGGCATCCTTGACACACTCTATAACGACATAGTAAGAAAGCAAAAATAATGTGACAATGACTTTCCACAGGACTTAGGAAGAATGGATGGATGCTGTATTCCATATGCTGATCTCAAGTAGAAGATGCATTTCCTCTGTAAGACATCAATATTTATGAGATTTATCGATTGTCTTGTCATGTTTAAAATATGTCCTCAACAGTATATTTAGGGGTCAACTGGAGTCACAGGGACACATGAGAGCCCAGCATTGTCTGCAAGCAGGACAGGAGAGAGACTGGGACATCCTTTGTTAATTCTCACTAGTTCAAGCAAATTGTTTCTCTCTCTCTCTCATAAAATAAATCATTACAAATTTAAAATAATTCTCACAGAGAAAACACCAAGTCAAAAGGGTCTTATAGGAAAGCTTAACTAAAATATTAAAAAAACAATATTAATCTCATATAAACTCTTCCAATAACCCTCTTTTTTAAGAATATATCATCACATTATTTGGAAATGTCCTGGCTTATTGATGATTTATTCAGTGTATGAACCATCAATTCATATAATTTTAGACCCTGGAGGAACTTTAGCAGTCATCTGTGAATGGCTTACTCAATACCCCAGAACTGGTTAATGGTAGAACTGGGGCTGGTAGAGGGTGGAGTTATTTCCTTTATGCCAGGTTAAATCAATTAAGACTGTATTTGGCTGCACGTATTGTATCATGCAGCAACAAGTTCAGAAACAGGCCGTTCTATATTAGTGTGCAGGCTATCAGTGCCCTCAAGGATCAAGGCCTCTTCCTGCTCTCCCACAGCTGATACATGACTTTGGACCTCATGGTAGAAGGAAGGCTGTTGCACCTTTAGTTATCATGTCTTCAAGGAAAGAAGAAGGAAGAAGGGAAAGGGGCTACACTGACAGATCTTAGTAAGTACAACCTTTTATAAGATCTTAGTCATATGGCCTCCTCTAGTTTTCACTGAAAATTTTAACCTTGACAGCTTTGTGATAGAGACATCGAGGCCGAAAAGGATTGAAAATGGAGCTTGGGGCAGACAATCCATAATAGCAGTCATACTATATGCTCTCAACTGAATGTGTTCCCCCAAATTCATATGTGGAAGCCCTACGCTCCCTGTGACTGTAGGAGAGGCAGTGTCTTCAGGGAGATTAGGTTAAATGAGATCATAAGGGTGGAGCCCTGATCCAACAGGAACTGTTGCCCTTCTAAGAAAAAGAAGACACTAGAGCTCACCCTCCACTGTACAGGGACACAGAGAAGGCAGCTGTTTGCAAGCCTGGAAGAGGGACCTTACCTGTCAAAACCTTCATCTTAGACTTCATAGTCCCCAGAACTAGGGGAAAATAAATTTCTGCTAAGCCACTCAGTCTGTGGTATTTTGTTACGGCAGCCCGAGGGAACTACTAGACCACATATACAGATATAGGCACTCACTCAGTCGCTGGAAAGAATTTAGGACACCTACAAGGTTACAATTACTGCAATACACGTAGGGATTGAGATGAACCTCTCATGGGGCCGCCTAGTGGGCAGGTAACAGGACAAATAACCAATAACAGCAACTGTGTGAAATTGCCCTCACAGGTAATTACAGATTATTATTGGAATATAAAGGGGAGTAAACAGAATCTTCACCCAACAGCCCAGTGGCACAGCCTCAAGGAGGGTTTCTAAGAGTGATTGACCTCTGAACAACAAGCAAGTTACTTAACCTCTTTAAACTTAAACTGTGAAAAAGAAGATCAAAATCAAATCAGCTGCATATATTTGCTGTGTCAATTTAATGAGATAAACTGCATAAACGAGATAATGAGATACACCACAGGGCCTGACATTTGGTAAGCATTCAAAAAATAAATTATGATCACATCAACCAAATCAGGGGTCACTGGACTTTTCCTGCAAAGAGTCTGATAGTAAATATGATAGTCTTTGCAGGCCATATTGTTTCTGTTGCAATTAATTAATCACCTCTGCCATTGTAGTGTGAAGTCAGCTATAGACAACACATAAACAAATTAGCATGCTCTGTTCCAACAAACTTTATTTACAAAAGCAGGTGATGAGCTAGATTTGACACATTATCAGAGATACATAACTGCAAGCAATTTGGGGCATCATTTTGAGAGATTATTTTGTATTTGCTGTAGAAATGTGCCTTTTATCACCAACAAAATGAAAGGAAACCTACTGAATGGGAGAAAATATTTGCAATCATATATCTGATAAGGGGTTAATATCCAAAATACATTTAAAAAATCCTCATGCAATTCAATAGCAAGAAACAAACAACCTGATTAAAAAATGGGCAGAGGATCTGAATAGGCATTTTCCCAAAGAAGACATGTAGGTGGCCAACAGGTACATGAATATTCTCAGCATCACTAATCATCAGGGAAATGCAAATAAAAACCACAGTGAGACATCACTTCATACCTGTTAGAACGGCTATTATCAGAAAGACAAGAAACAGTAGGTTGGTGAAGATGCAGAGAAAAGGGGTCTCTTGTACATTGTTGGTAGGAATATAAGTTGGTGCAGCCACTATGGAAAACAGTATCAATGTTCCTTAAAAAACTAAAAATAGAATTTTATATGATCTAGCAATTCTACTTTTGGGTATTTGTCCAAGAAAATGAAACTACTAATTTGGAAAGACACACATACCCCCATATTAATAGTCAAGACTTGGAAACAATGTCTACCAATGGCTGAATAAAGACAATATGGCATATTCATCCAATGGACTACTATTCAGCCATGAAATGAACAAAATCTAGCCATTTGCGACAACATTCATGAACCTCAAGGACATTATGCTAAGTGAAATAAGCCAGACAGAAGAAGATAAATACCATATGATTTCACTTACATATGGAATCTTAAAAATAACAACCCTTCCCAAAAAGCCCTGATTATGTTTATTGATTTAAGGAACAGCTTGGTGGTTACCTGAGGTAGGCAGTGGGGGACAGGGGCAATTGGTAGAGGGGGTCCAAAGGTATGAAAAAAAATTTACCATTGCTTTAAATTTATGAAAAGTGTACAGTCATGAGGATTTTTTGCATACACATGGGCCACATCTGTGGCTGCTCAATCCCTCAAATGCTTTCTCCTCTAGATTTATGTCTCAGGACAAGCAAAGGCTTAGCAGCCAAACTCCTGTGTTAGGTAAGCCAGGCTTTCTTTCGGTTACGTTTTTGTATTTTCACTTGTAAAATAAAACTTAGACCCTGCTTCAAAAGTTCAAGAACTAGCAGGGTGGGGGTGGGACAGGGGATTTTGAAAACATTTATTTTTCATTTAAGTTTGTTGTAACTAAGTGCCAAGCAGTATAGGCACCCATGAAACCAGGAATAAGATGTAACCCCAGCCTTCAAGGGGCTTCCACTCCTTGAGTGTTCAGGGGGCTCTAATGATTGTTCTCTTGTAATACAGCAAATGCTTCGGTTTCTTGAGAAATCACTGAAACTTTCCTCAAAAGTACCTAGATAAAAGCAGGGACCATTTCACTGCCCTCTTTGTGACAAAGGTTGAAGGAGGCTTTTAGTGGTGAGCTATAATTTCATCATAATTCAAATGTTGCCTGTTCAATTTTCAATCTCATAACTCCATAGTCCTTTCTCTTCAATTAGCAAAATAAATCACTGGAGAGCCAGAGCTGACAACTGGAAATTTCCAACTTGTATAATCCATCTCTTGTTCCAGAGGGAACCTTGACATACTCTTCTCACAAGTTTTAAGCTTCTCTTCCCAAACCTTTGCCAAAGTTGTTTTTTGAAGGACTAAAGCATTGTGGACAAAGTGAAATTGTGGAGAGAGACCTTGAGGTAGAATATTATTATTTTGGAAGACAAGTAGCCTAGGGATTCGCCTTGCTTTCTTTTATACAGAAATAAAACACCAGCTCTAAGCTCTCGTTCACAAGCAGCCCAGATGCTCGACTCTTTTTCCTTTTGGTGCATATTTGTGTATGAAAGCTTCTTTTTCTTTGTTCCAGTGATTGAGGGAGTTTGGTCCTTTCAATGTAAAGCATCTACTTTCATTTCCTTTATTGAAATGGATATTTATCCCATTAAGAATTTTCCATATTTGTCTGTAAGTCCTCCTTTCTCTCTTCATGTATCTTCTGGATATATCTTTTTTTTTTCTTTCCTTTACCAGAAGTCCGCATGGCACACTTCCAATTGTGTTTATCCACTCTAACTAATTGACAGTCACATAAGTGCAAGTAATGTGAGGTGTTATTTGAGAGATTTCTGCTTGCCTCTTTAATTAAGCAGTTGTTCACAGGTGCATACAGTTACAACAAAATTAATTGATCACTTTATATCATATTTCTTGAGCCCATTGCTATTTGATGTTTGTAAACACAACTGTTAGATTTGTCTTATCTTGTATTTGGGAGCATTTCTCATTTTCTTCTCACAGGAGCTAGGACAGGTTGTCCTAAATACTAGAAAATCTATCAATGCAGCAAAGATAATTTTACTAAGAAGGAAACAAAGTGAAATATTTATTTATGGGGTGTTTTATTATCATTGTAAAGTACAATAGAAGCCCTTTATGTTTCTGTATGCATTGCAAGTTTCCTGAATGTCAAAAATCATTGCTACCAAACCAAACAGCTTCCTGTGAAGTCTATGTGTTTATCTTTTAGTGATACAGAGGAGTTACACACACTTACAGCTGGCAACTGGCGTTTCCTGGGATTACATTTTATTAGCAGTCATTTTTCACTCTTTTCTGCATTTTATCTGAGTACCAACAAGGCACCTTGCCTTACTCAGTTCATAGTGGGGCCTCCCCCAAGGAGATATATAAACAGATGTTCTGCTATTACGTCTCTTGCTTGTTAGAAGAAGCAGGAGGCTGGCCTTGGAAGGTATCTCTTTTTCATTGGCCCTTTTATAGGCAGCTTGGTAGAAGGATTAAAATGCAGCCTCTGAGGTCTGAATTTGAACCCTGACCTCTTATTTACAACCTGTGTGTTACAGGCAAGTTACTTAACTTCTCTGTTCCTACATTTACTTATGGGTGAATGGGGATAACTAAGTAAGTACCTCATAAAAATTAAGTGAGTTAACACTTTTAGTCTTAGAAGAGCAAATGTAGAATAAATTACAATTGCTATTGGTAGAGATATGATTTAAACAGTTGAAACTTTTTCAGTCTCAGGTTTCCCATTGTAACTTTAGAATATGAATACTGAATTTTTAATTGTATAAACTGTTATAGGCATGTTCCTAATTTAACTGTTACTATTCTAACAACTCCCCAACTTTCAGACTCATATACATGATGTTTACAAGAATACAGCACCTATTTTAACCATATTGTTGACTCCCAGGCATGTGTCTTATTTTATTATTTCTGTTGACCATCTGCTTTCTGCCCATGGATTATTTCCGTCCTGGAATATGGCAGGTGGTAAAGCAGGTAAAAGGACTCACCAAGTATGTGGAGTGGGTGGCTCTCCATCCTAAAGGTGTGATAGCCCCACAGGCTCTGTTTACTACTAAATTACTTGTTCTACTTCCACTTAATAGAAATTTTGTAAACTTTTATGACAAAATCCAGAGGAGACCAAATTAAAATATATATATAACCCTCAGGAGAAACTCTACTAGCACACTTGAGTGAATGACACGTTTGGGTAGATTGCATTATCAGATTAGCAGGTCTTCACTTACAGAAGAGCAGTGTTGAGGGAATATGATGTCAAAGGCTTAGATCAGGGGTGGGCGGGACTTGTCTAAGCCTTCAGGATAAGAAAATGCTTAACTCTGACCACTGTGGCTATGTAAATGCCCAGTAACAGAATTGATCTGGAAGGTAGCTACCTGGGGTGTCTGTGTCCAAAAGTACATGTAGACAAAGATCAGCATAAAATAGTATTTGAGAAGGAAGCAAAAGATCATACCAAAGGCACTAAATATGTCATCAACTCTAAGGAATTAATTTAGTGTCTGGAGTAGAAGATGGAATCTAAAAGGACAGGAGCTAGGCACACTCAGGAGGGGAGTTAGAGGTGATAAAAAGGTCAAGGACAGGGCAAGAGGATGTAGGATTGGTTGAGAACCAGCCCAGATGATGTACAGAGCCTCCTCTTACTGGTGCTTCTGCAGAGTGTTGATCGGTCTGAAGGAGTAAAAGACACAGTACACAATAACTGATATCATAAATATTTTGCTTTTGTAAATTTTACATTGATCACAGGTAGAATTTTCCTTCTTACTTTTGACTCCATATTTGTGAATTGACAGGAGAGAAATAATGATATGCTCAAGGGAGTTGATGAAGCTAATACATATGCTACTGTGTCTGCAAGCACAACTGAAGTAGGAAGTAGAACTTGGGATATGCCAAATTTGATGCTGGCCAGGATACAAGATAGTGGCCTACAGGGACCAAGACCTAGTACCACTTGGACTTGTGCCATTTGGAACCAGAGACCAGTTAGCTCTATCCAGACTTTCTATATTTATCATCTAAATTCTGCCTAAATGGGACCACCCCCCATCTCCTCCACGCACAAGCCTTAATCTTCTTTCCAACCCCCATCCCAATTCTGATACACTCTTCCTCACCTCTACATGTTACCTATACTAATCCTTTCAACATTATGTCTGGAAAACTCCTATATCCTAAAGAACTTTTCTCCAATTACTTTTTCATCTTTTTGAGCATGAAATTTAACCCATGTCATGGATGGCTCTTTGCATTTACAACCATTTTCCTTGTATGGGCTTCCCAGGCACTCAATGATCAGAGATGATCTTCAAACACTGAGAAAGTGAACTCATCCTGTTCTTTCCACTCTGCCTGCCATTATCATCTTAAGCGATTTCAGCTTCCTGCATAACAAAACCAAACCCACAGCCTCAGCATTTCCCAGTCCTCTGAATACCTTCAGCTCCCCTCCTTGACAATTAACCCAATCCTGTGATCACATTTAGTAATGACCACAGGAGAAATGATTCCCTTTCTGAAATCTTGAACTCTTTTGTTTATTTCATACACAGTTGTGAAAATATTACTTAAAATTTACATTACTTTAATATTGTCAGATTACTAAACACACAAAACAGAATAGGATACAAAAGAGATGAGGAACTGGAATCAAAAAGTAAATGAGAAGAAACAAAATAAAGCCGGTAGCAAGGTTAGTGCACAAGAATATGTACTCAAAATTCTAGTTGCTAGAGGTGAGTTGATTCCCAAAACAATGTGGGAAATTTGATCACAGTTCCTGTAAGGGAAACCCAGCGACCATTACATGATCTTCTTTATGTGTGATGAAAGTGAAAATATCTTCAGTATCCCTAGGGTTAGCCCTCCTAATGATTTTTGTTTCTTATTATGTTTTTCATTATGTCCCCTAATGATGTCAGTGCCAGTCTCTTGATAAAATACAGTAAAAGCAATCATTACTATCCAAAAACAATTGTTATAAATATGCAGGTGTACTGACCCCAGAATAAAATTTAAAGTATCTAGAATAATCTGTGGATCATGTATCTTTCTTGAATATTATTTCTTGAAATAAATCTTTGAGAAGATTTGGACACTCAAGAATTCAAGGTTAACATTATTTGACAAAAAAACAAGAACAATATGAGAATTCTATCTTGCAGTTTTAAAATGGAATTATGTGCTTGACCCTTGACGATCACAGAATAGGCTTGAAATGTATTTCTGAAAGCTGGCCATGCTATCTTTGCTTCCAGGAAGGCCAAGGAGTGACTATGAGAAGACTTGAGATTTCCTCAAGAAGATTTTCTGTCTCTGCTTCAAAAAATAGATGTATAGCCCAAGTGATTTCCAAGGAGATAGTTGCTAGTTCTCCTTCCCCACCCCCTCCTACCATAGCCATAAAACATCTCACATAAAGTGTCTATAAAATATATCTCATATTAAACAATGTAACTCCTGGTGAACCTTTAAGATAGATTAATTGGCAAAATGTATATCCATAGATAACTGAATTATTTGACCTGTTACATAGAAGTATTGGATATAAGCCAGTTATTGCTGGAGGACATCTGCCAAAACTTATGATTTGAGTTTTGAATAGTTGATCCTATGCCATTATTTCTGACAATAATTAAAAGGCAGAATCAATTATGTGTTGAGGTCATTTCTAGTACATGATAATCAAACCATTTCATCAATGTAGAAAAAATACTCCATTCTCAATTTCAGAGTGATATGTGGATATCTCATCCCAAACCAGAGTAAAGTCACTAAAATACAAAGAATAGGCTCTAAAACATTGCTGTTTTTATCTCATTTGAAATCATTTTTTCTTATCCCTCATGAGACCATGCCTGAAGACTCTGTTCACTCAAGAGATATTAATATGGAAATTCTGTGTGAGCAACAATAAAACAGTTCCTGTATCATGAGCTTCTGAACCTTAATTTGTTCACTGACTCAAAGACAAAGATCGGTCCATAAAAGCAGCAAACATTCTTAGGTCATCCCAACTCTCTAATTTCCAGGCTACAAAAATTCTCAGTGTTACCACTATTGTATGGCTAGTGCTTTACAAAGCATCTGGCATATAGTAGGTGTTCAATCTTACTTTATTGACTAAAAAATAGGCTCTGTGATAAACTGTGGAGTCTGAGGTTCACTTATTCTTCTACAGAATTTTTGTCTTCAGAAGCTTGGATCTATAATTTGTCAAAGAGAATACTGGAACAAAATTTAGAATTTAGAATTTAGGTTTTGTTTTTTTTTTAATTTCAGAAGAATAGTAAATGTTAGTCTTTTTGAAATAGGGCAGATTATACTACATTAGACCCATCCACATGAGATCTCAGCCACAGGGTAAACAAAGGCAGATGAAGTGTCACGGATTATAGCTGTTAGTTAATATGTATCTTTAATAATTTTAAAGACAAGAAGATTTTTTTATTAAAGTATGATTGATATACATTCTTATGAAGGTTTCACATGAAAAAACAATGTGGTTACTACATTTACCCATAGTCCCCACCCATACCCCAGTGCACTGTCCATCAGTGTTAAAGACAAGATTTTATCAAGAAAGTTTTTAAACTTGAATTTTGAAATTACATGTAGAATGCGCTCAGTTAACAAACAACCTGAATATAAAAGATAAAGAAATCACATTTATATTATTAGATCAAGTATAACTCCAGAGGTAAAATATGTTCCCAGCCTAGGTCAAATTACCTTTGAAGCCAAAATCAGTTTAAGGGAGAAATCAAGTGGGAGAAACCTGTTTATTGCTTAAAAGCATTTGTCCACTTCTGCTCACCTGTGTCTCTTGTGACCAGGCTACAAAAAAGGGGCCCCACCCAGCCTCTCTGGTCCAGATATGCCCTTGCTAGCCCTTCTAATTACCTATTGATATGGAGATGGACTACTTCTCTCCACCCCTTAGAAATACCTATTGGTATGGAGATTCACCGAGGCCAGGCAAGAGATTGCAATTTTACCCACACCAAGAAAAATAGAGATTTCGTGTCTGAGAATTGAATACATATCTATCTTTCTCAACCACATCACTGGAGCTATGTTACAGGCAACAACATCCCAGAATCTGTATCATTCCTCATCCAAATGAACAACTCTAGCTCCTCTAGCAAGGATTTATTATACTTAAACTTTCTGGATAAAATCAGAAGCTTTCTGTGCAAATTAACTTAAATTTTGTTAAAATTTTAATGGCGTTTTTATAAATTATGAATTTGTTTTCACTTTCCTAACTGAGCTTCTGAATAATTGGATGACACTAGGATAATCAAAAACTTTCAAAGTGTGTCGGTACAGGTAGTTTTAAGGGAAGCGATTTCCAGAACCTATACTTTAATTCATAGTCTTTTCTACAATTGATTTGCCTGAAAAATGCCTGTAAGGGAGATCAGCTTCCACTTTATCATCTCCTTTTGCGTGTTCCTTTCAGCCAGAGGAACAGAGAGGTAGGCATTCTCGCTCACTGGTCTTGATTCTTCGTAGGTGTGTCGCCCCAGGTAAACCCGACAGGCAGCCAAACATACGGACAACTAGAAGGACCGTATTTGTGTGTGTGCCGCCAGAAAGGAAACGGCTTTAATGACTCTTGTGGTAAAGTCTTTGTAAGCCTGGTAGATTCCAATTCTTGGCTTTGAACAAAATCTAAGGAGGATTTTATAGTATAGTCCATTGAAAAGCATTTGAAATATTTATTGGCGATAGCCAGTGTGTAATTTTGTTTGCACTACACCTCAGGAGGATCTTGAAGAACTGAATAATATCAAGGTCAGCTCCGCGCTATAAAACCCACGCTGCTGCCGAGGGCCCTGTGCTCAGAAGGGCCCCGTGCTGCTTGGTTTAATGTCTCTGCTGCTGATGTCTTACCATTTTAAATAATTTTATCTTTGAGCTTGTGTTTTGTAAGTGAAGTCAGATGGGACAATGAAACATAATAATAGGCAGGGAGATATGCACACAGTATGTGCACCTAGCGTTCCCATGGTCCTGTTTTCAGATGGTGTTCGTGGTGCCCTGTGAGCACTGAATTCTGGTGGACACGTGACGCCTGGGAGTTCATCAAGACTCAGAGCAACTACAAGTAAGTGTGCTACTTCAGCAGGAGTGCATGGGGGCATTGATGGCTCCAGAAGGCCACACTTTCCATCAGAACCCAACTTGCTTCAAACACAGAAAGAAGGTGATGAAGGGACGACTAACAAATGCTAACAACTAAGGGACCCTATTATGTTCTTTCTTATTTATGTTACTTCCTTATATTGACCAAGCACTGATGCTGAAAATGATGACATCCAAAGAAAAGGAAAAATAAGACAACCCACGGTTCCTTTTTATTTTAGTGTTTCCTTGCTCAGTGGTAAGCCAAAGGTAGGAAATGTGTGCATATCAAAATAAAAGAGCAAAACAAAACAGTTGAGTTCATTTCGTGCAGCTTTTCCATTATTCTGGTAGGGACAATATACATATTTATGTATGAGCTACAAAAGACAAATTATAGAATTTCAGTGATTCAGCATACAAGTCAAATGCTTTTATATTTGTATGTGAAACTGTCATTGCACAATGTGAAGATGAGTGGTGAAATTCATGCTAATAATTAAAAACTTTAATTTGTCTTAGAATGGCTTTATGTAGGTAAGTAAGCAAAGTTCACCATAATTTTGCAAAAAAAAAAAGAAAGATTAGAATGAAATTAATTCTGAATATTATCACATTCTAAAAGTAAGCCATTCAGGGATATGAGATATAGCACCACCCTGCTCTTTAAGAGTTGTATTTTCAATAAAAATTGCCTTGGCTATTTAATAATTACTTATAAAAATATTTATAATATTTTTGATTACATGAAAGGTAATGGTAATTTAGTCCAGAACAATTTTAAACACTGAGAGCTGTGATCACAGAAATTCAAAAAGTAATAATTTCATTTTACAGGTAGTTTTGTTGCCGAGAAGTGCCATAGAGTGATCAATGAATGACTTTCAAGTTCAAAACACTTAAAATACTTCACTTTGTGGGAAAGTTCATGTTGTGGAAAATTGAGCTTAAAACTGCAGACAGGGGACTCTCTTGTCCCTTTCTGGCTTGAGCCTGGAGTTCTGTCCTCTCACTTTCTCTCTAAATAAAAGCCTCTGCCTTGCAGTCCTAAAAAAAAAAAAAAAAACTGCAGACAGTTACGATTCCAAAGTTTTTGTGGGTCAGGTGTGGGGTGTGGCTGGCTAGGCGGAGCGGCTCAGGCTGTGCACACAGCTGCCCTCGAGGTGCTGTTGTGAGACTTGGCCGGACTCAGCTCCTATCGGGCTGCTGGGCGCAGGGCCTCCGTTCTCTCTGGTTATTGGAAGGAGGCCTCCCTCAGCTCCCCGGTAACAGGGGCTCTCTGAAGAGTTAGAGCCTTCATCAGAACGGATGCGTGAGAGGCTGCAGAGGCTGGCAAAACAGAAACCACGGCCTTACTGTGTCCTGTTCTCAGAAGGGACGTCGCTCCTTCTGCTGCACTCTGTGCATGGGAGGTGAAAGGCTAGGACCCCCCACACACACACAAGGGGAGAGGATGACACAGCGGTAAGGACATCAGGAGGCAGGGGTGACTCGGAGCCTCTTGGTGGCTGCTTCCCCGACTGGACGGGGGAAAGAATTTTTGAAGACTCAAAAAGATTAGGGAACCTCAAGTTCAAACAGTTCTATGTCCATTTCATTTTTGTCATGTCAATCTCTAATCTTACCAAGTAAGAGTTATTCCAATGGTATGAGTAACAGCAAACAAATAAAAACTATTAAACTTTTCAAGGAATGGAAACTTTCTCTTATAAAGCAGCTCTAAAAATATATAGCCATAGCTAGGAAAGGCACATGGACCAGGTTGTCCCTCAGAGCCTCCAGGAGCAATCCACCCTGCTCACACCTTGATTTTGGATTTCTGGCTTTGGGAACTATGAGAGAATAAATACATTTCTGTTGTTTTAAGCCACCCAGTTTGTAATAATCTGTTACAGAGGCCCTAGGAAATTAATATATTTATATTAGTTAGATATCTGTCTCTCTCTCTCTCTCTCTAACTCTATTGCATCACATTTTCTTTCTTCTTCCCTTTCCCACCTCTTTCTGGTCCCCCTGGCATTGGCTGGCCCCCCAGAGCCACACAGCCCCAACCCCCTTGGCTGCACAGTGTTCTGAGTGGCCTCTGAATTCTGAAGCTTCAGTGAAAGATGTAGACGACAATCCACAGGCCTAAGGACCTTGTTTTTCCAACATGTGCACTTTGAATTTGCTGTTCCCCTTTCTTAACTGACTTTTACCATATCTGCCATCAAGTGGTAGCATCTGAAACTACAACATGACATGAGAAGTCACGTTGGCCATGTGGATGACACACGTATTTGAGTCCATGTTAGATGTTGTCATTTATCATTAAGTGATCCATGGAATGTAAGCTGGAATGCTGAAAGAATGTTGCTTAAAAAAAAAAGAATATTGTACTATGTTTATTTTAACCTCTCTATTCTAAAAAAGGTGTTTAACAAAGATTTCTATGACATCATTTCAATTTCATGGGTCTACTATGCCTAAGCTACTGATTAGTTTCAGCCAGGATTTTAAATTTTACAAAAGCTGTAATTTCAGTAGAAAGTATTAACACTTTTTTGAATGTACAGGCACAAGTAGAATTCATGTATTCATTTTTTTCTTCTTTCTTTTAGGTACTAGCTAGCTTTTTACCCTTAAACACCATATGGAATGGAATGGTAAACACATTAAAAAAAAAATCCAAAGAAGAGTTAGCATAAAACCATACTGTACTGTAATCCAAAAAAAACACCTATTTGTTTTGTGAGATTAGAATTGGGACAATTTTATTAACTGAAACTTTTAAAGGATTTCTTTAGGTTATATCAATTGTAGAATAAGATGGGTTTCTCAAAGCATTATACTCATGCATATGATTTCTAAGAATAATAAATCACCTGGCCCTACCCTTAGTATACATATACACTTATATTTTGCTAGTAAAAGGTCAGTTTTATTACATTTCAAGAAGTATAACAGTGAAGTCACTTAATGCATAGTATGATACCATAACCTGTCATGTGACCATATTTCTAAATACAATTTCACATTACTGCTTTCTTTCAGATTTTCAGTCTTCTACACAGAGGGTGAAGGCTTCGAGAGATGCTGAGACTCAGTGCATGTGAAAATAACACCAGATTAAGAATCACTAGATCTTACTTCTAACTGCCTCTTAGCAGCTCTACAACCTTTCTAAAGTTTTAGCTTTGCCATCTAAAGTGGGAATGACACTTGCCTGAGTATTGCATCCTACTTACTACTGGATGAAACTCTCCTTGCATCAGGTTTTGTGCTGGCAGTGCTCTGATGAGCAGGACAGATGTAGTCTCATCACTCATCCACCTGCCCTAACTGGGGAGCCAACCAATTAAACTTGTGGTTACCATGCTGTGGTGAGGACAAAATGAGATAATGGGTGAATGCACATTGCAACTCATGGAACATTATACTAATGTGGATGTTCAGTACCTGGGGATTGATTATGGAAAAGGAAATCCTAGCTGAGTACAAAAGCAGGGACCACTTACTACTAGGGGGGGAACTGCCTTAACATCCTGAACTAAATTTACTGAATTGTTTCCTGTCAACCTATTGGTAAGCATTATATTATCGATGTTCATACCCTAGATCAGTGGGACTATCATTCTCTTCTTTAAATAAGATCTCCTAGAATGGGACATAGAAAAACTAAGGAAGAAGGAGAGGAATATTTGGGAAATGGTCTGATTTATCATCATGACTGAATTCCAAAGAGAGACGGATGAAATGTGAGTCACATTGGTACCACTTTCTCAGGCTTTATTTATTTATTTTTTCTTGGCCCTTCATCAGCCTCCTCTCAGTCCTCAAAACTTGGTACTTTTGAGTTCAATTGTCCAGTGGCATCTCCTGGAGAGCCCTTTAAAATTCTCTCCATGGTCATTTTTTTCCTTTGTCATTTCTTTTGCTGAGAAATAAAATTCCCAGGAGCTGTGATTGGGCAAAGAAATCATTATAATTACAATAGAAATAACAATGATTAATAATAGTAAGTATATTCATATTTTTGTAACACTTTTTCTATTTTATCACAATAATATATTATCTTGCCTGGTAAACAATACCATGTCTGATCAACATCTTTAACAAATTTAATATTTAAGCCCTTTTAAGAAGAATTCCTTCTAGAAGTTCAGATTCCAGATGTCTATTTATTGTTAAGTGATTTTTTTCTGAGGCTCGATTTCCTCTCCTGTAAAATGGGAGCATTGATAACTTTTTCAAAAGACTGTTGTGCAGAATAAGTGATAAAATGGATATAAAGTTATTTGTGAATAATAAAGTGCTATGCATATCTAAGTTATCACTCTGCAGATTCACTCTCCTCTGCTCATTATTACCCCTGACCACTCTCATTCTTTCTTCACCTGGCCAACACCAGGAGACTGTTCTGAACCCTGAGGTTAAGTGCTTTGGAAAGCATCCATAGTTAGGTCATTCACGTCCATAGCTTCCCACTTTTCTGAGAAAATTAAAGCAATCTGAAGAAAACTTCCTTAGACTTTACCACACAGACCAGCACCCGGCATCTGTACCCACACATTGCTTCCAGCCACTTAACATCAGACTGAGCTATAACTATCTCTGTTTCTGTCTAGAGCCAGCCCCACCACACGTGCCTACAGCCCTGCTCCACTCACGTTGTCCAGAAAAGTATTCTAGGACTCCTCTCTCTCTTCATCAGTGTCCCCTTCTCTCTTGATCATTTCTATCAGCAAGCAAACATCCTGATGTACTTTCTCTTATTCTAAAAATATGCCACTCTCCTGACTTCCCTGACTCAATCTCTCCCCTCCCCTTTTCTCTTAAATTCACTCCAATCTGACTTTCACCAGCGAAATGCTCTAGTAAAAGGCCATGTGGCTAAATCTGGCAGACAATTGTCAGCTCTCATCTCCCTGAATTAATAACAGCATTTGACACAATTGATCACTCCCTCTTTCTTGAGGCACCCCCTTCCCTTGGCTTCTTTACACGGGACTGGTGTTCCTTTCACTCTGCTGGTCTCTTGCCTTCTCACTCTTCTTTGCTGATTCTTTTCCTCAGACCTCTGGAAGGTGAAGCACACATATTTGGACTCATTTATTTTGCCACCTACACACACTCTTTTTGGTATCTGCAGTTTCATGGCTTTAAACACTGTCTAGGTGTCTAAGTCTTCCAAATTTCTATTTCCACTCCACACCTCTCTCCAGAATGATAAATCCAGCTGCCTCCTTGACATTTCCACTCTATGATTGGCATTTTAAGCTTGGCAAGTCCATTCAGAACTCTTGATTTCTTCCTGCCCTACATGGATTCCTTCAGCAGCCTAACTCATTATCAAGTAATGGCAACTCCTTTCTTCTATTTGCTCAGGTTGTAAACCTCGAAGTCACCCTTACATTCTCTCACTCATGCCAAATTCCCTTGAATCAGGGAATCCTTTCAGGTCTATCTCCAAAATATTTCTGCAATCTGATCACTTTTCACCCCTCCACTGCCACTATCTGGTTTGAGCCACCATCATTTCTTTTTTTTTTACTTTATTTATTTATTTTTTATTGAAGTATCATCTATACACAATCTTATATTGGTTTCAAGTATACAACATAGTGGTTAAACAATTGCCCATATTATTAAATCCTCCCCCAACACTAGTGCAGTTACTATCTGTCAATATAGGAAGATGTTACTGAATCATTGGCTGTATTCTCCATGCTGTACTGCCACACCATTGCCAAGTTATTATGATTGAGAAATTTTGTTCCCTTTTAACCCCCTCACCCTCCACACCCAGTCCAATCCCTCCCCCATGGTAACCACCAATTACTTCTCAGTGTCTATGAGTCTACTGCTGTCTTGTTCACTTTGTTTTGTTTTGTTTTTGTATTCCATAAGTATGTGAAATCATTTGGTATTTGTCTTTCTTCACCTGGTTTATTTCACTTAGCATAGTACCCTGTAGGTCCATCCATGTTGTCGTAAGTGGAAGGATTTCTTTCCTTTTTATGACTGAATAGTATTCCATTGTGTATATGTACACATCTCTATCCATTCATCTACTGACAGACAGTTTGGTTACCTCCATATTTTGGCTGTGGTAAATATTGTGGCAATAAACATAGGGGTGCATAGATCTTTTTGAATCAGAGATTTTGCTTCCTTTGGATAAATTCTCAGAAGTAGAATTACTGGATCCTATGGTATTTCTATTTTTAGTTTTTTGAGGAACCTCCATACTCCTTTTCACAGTGGCTGTACCAGTTTAAATTCCCACCAACAGCATATGAGGGTTTTCTTTTCTCCACATCCTCGCCAACACTTGCTATTTCTTGTCTTTTGGATAGTGACCAACTGATTGGTGTGAGGTGGTATCTTATTCTGGTTTTGATTTGCATTTCCCTTATGATTAGTGATGTGGAGCATCTTTTCATGTGCCTGTTTGCCATTTGTATTTCTTCTTTGGCGAAATGTCTGTTCAGGTCCTCTGCCCATTTTTTAATTGGGTTATTAATTTTTTTTGCATTGAGGCATTTAAGTTCTTTATATATTTTGTATATTAACCTCTTATCAGATGAATCATTTATGAATATATTTTTCCACACTATAGGTTGCCTTTTTGTTCTTCTGATGGTGCTCTTTGCTGTACAGAAGCTTTTTTAGTTTGATGTACTCCCACTTACTCATTTTGATTTTATTTCCCTTTCCCAAGGAGATTTGTCCAGGGAAAAATTGTTTATGCTTATGTTCAAGAGATTTTTGACGTGTTTTCTTCTAAGTGTTCTATGGTTTCATGTCTTACATATATGTCTTTGATCCATTTCAAGTTTAGTTTTGTGTATGAAGTTAGACAGTAATGCAGTTTCATTCTCTTGCAGGTAGCTATCCAGTTTTCCCAACACCAGTTATTGAAGAGACTGTCTTTTCCCCATTGTGTAGTCATGGCTCCTTTATCGTATATTAATTGGCCCTATAAGTGTGGGTTTATATCTGGGCTCTCTATTATGTTGCATTGATTTATGGATCTGTTCTTGTGCCAGTACCATACTGTTTTGATTACTGTGGCTTTGTAGTAGAGCTTGAAGTCAGGGAGCATAATTCCCCCAGCTTTGTTCTTCTTTCTTAGGATTGCTTTGGTTATTAAGGGTCTTTTGTGGTGCCATAGGAATTTTAGGATTATTTGCTCTAATTCATTGAAAAATGCTGTTGGTATTTTGATAGGGATTGCTTTGGGGAAGATGGCCATTTTAATGATATTAATTCTTCCTATCCATGAGCATGGGAGAGATTTCCATTTATTTGTGTCTTCTTTAATTTTTTATGAGTGTCTTATCATTTTAGAGTACAGGTCTTTCACCTTCTTGATTAGGTTTATTCCTAAGTATTTTATTCTTTTTGATGCAATTTTAAATGGAATTGTTTTCCTGATATCTCTTTCTGCTAGCTCATTGTTAGTATACAGGAACACAGCACATTTCTGCGTATTCTGAAACTTTGCTGAATCCAATTATTAGTTCTAGTAGTTTTTTGGTGGTGTCTGTAAGGTTTTCTATATATGATATCATGTCATCTGCAAATAGTAACATTTTAACTTCCTCCTTACCAACCTGGACACCTTTTATCTCTTTATCTTGTCTGATTGCCATGAGCCACCATCCTTTCTTGCACAATGTGTTATGATAGTCTCCTACCAGGTCTCTCTTCTTTTACCCTTGATGTTCTATAATAATTCCCAATATAGAAGGCAGAGCAGTCCTGTAAAACTTAAGTCAGATCATGTCAATCTCATGCTTACAATCCTGCAATAACTCCCCATTTCTTACAAAAGCCAAATTCTTTAGAGTGCATGATACCTACATGATCAGGTCCCAGCTCCTCTGTGAACTCTTCTCTGTCCTCGCTTCTCTCTTGTACTCACAATGACTTCCTTGCAATTCTTGGAATCCCAATTTAGAAGCATTTTACTGATTGTTCCCTCTGTCTTTCTCCCTGATAGGGCTAACTTCTCATCTCCTTCAATCTTTGCTCAAATATCCCTCTATTAATGAGGTCTATCCTGACAATCACTCCACCCTCTTTACCTTCATCTTCTTTCTCTTCCTCATTATAGCACTTTTAACCTTATAACATGCAATATAAATTATGTATTTATTATGTTTATTGTTTATGGACCATTTCTCCCTGTTGGAACATAAGCATGATATGGGCCAAAATCTTTGTTTTGTCCACTGTTATATACTAAAGATCCTAGCGCAGTGCCTGACATAAGCACACAATAAATATTTTTAAATCAGAGAAAAAAAGGAGGGAAGGAGGATCTGATTTAACAATGCATCATGTACATTAAATGGATTTTAACAGTTGTTCTCAATTATTCAATTGTTAATTCCTTTATGAACAGGGGTTTTTCATCTCAGTATCCCCATGAGTAAATGATGGGGTAAAAAAAGAAAGGATGATGGATATTGATTGCTAATTGCATAACTACCCTTAACTTTATTCACTATTTGGATGCTTCCAGAAGAGTTTGGAGATTATAGTAACACACACCTGAAGGAAGGAAATTCACATATAGTCAAATAACACTTTAGGACACATTTGTTAAGGCAAAAGTAATACAAAATCAAAAATACTTGGGCATTTTTCATGCTTGTAAGACACTAGATTTATGTTTAAAATTTTTTCATCAATATTAATAATATAATTCAGTGACTATAGATGAAATTTTACACAAGACAGTCATCAGTTTTTACAGATATCATCTCATAATGACCTCAGAAATTTTGATTTCCATTGTTATTAGATAAAATTTTATAATGCAAAACTATTATGCTGTATGTCAAGTTAGCTTTCGATTAAGGTTAATAATACTGAAATAACTACATCTGCTTTCCTCTCACTCTGATGTTTATCACCTAATAAAAATGCTAAAGTTACCAAGGAAAGATATTTAATTTGTTCTCACTGCTCAGTTGTATGTTGCATCCTATTTTTTAGTAAATGGCATAATGTCCCAAGTGGGCTGCCATACTGTCAGATACATTATTTATACATAACATTACTGGTTAATCAATGAACAACAATTGCAGTAGCCTTTTCTTTTCTTTTTTCTTTTTAAAGTGGTAGCAAGATGAAATGTAGAAAATATTCCATTCTTCTGATATTAAATAATCTGATGGTTAAAAAATGTTATCTACAAATATAAACACAATAATTAATGTATTTTAATTAAGAACAATTAACTAGTCAAATCTAAATATGATTCCTTTTTTTCTAGCTAAACATGGAAACAGCACCGTTTATTATAACTTGCAAACTACTAAATAATAATTTCCCAAAAAAAGATGTATGAAATTTATCTTAGAAAAAATAAATTAAAAAGGTGTTAATAGCACACTTAGAATCATAAATTCTGTATCAAACTTTGTGATATGACAGCAAACAAGAGTAATAGGTATGCGTGAATAATATATCTCCTTTTAAATCTTATTGATAGTTTTTTTCAATGACTCAAAATGTGTTCACTACAGTTCATAAACAGACAAAACTTCAGCTCTTTCTATTGTTCATTTCGCACTTACATTTTATTATAAGTAAGGCAGCACACCTGGGAAAAATTTGCCTTGTGTCCAGGCATCCTTCTCTTCTACCAGAAATATTATTATAAATTCAAAAGATTTTAGTGAGGGAAATTATAATAGATGGTTTAGCTTTGTTTTTGTTTTAAAGTCTATTTGTGGAAGGATGAATATGAAATGAATAGTAGGAACTTAATTACATAATAATAAAAATAATAGCAATAATTTAAGTAGAGAAAATGACATTGTACTATTTGATGTACATAGAAAGAAACATAAAAGTAGATATCCAACTGGATTTTTCAAAGTACAGGTAACCTTCTCATCTGATAAGGGTCTTGAAATGTGCAATTTCCAAGAGGAAGCTATATGCCATACCAGCACATTTGAAATAATAAAAGACAAATAAATACATTTACCACTGATAACCTGCACTTATTTAGCCCCACTATGTGCAAGGCATTGAAATCATATATATATATCTATATATAGATATATATAGATATATATCTATATATAGATAGATAGATATAGATATATATATTCTCTTAACAGTGGGTCTCAAAAGTGTCCTGATTTAATTAGATATAATTAAATATGTTAAATAATTCCCAAATGCATAAACATATTTTCCCTGTGAGAATTATAATAGCATTTAGAAGCCCATACTAAAAAAGAAAGAAAAAAGAAAAATGGTTTGTTTTTGCTTTAGCTCATTCTGTTGTGTTTTTATTAATAGGAGTTTTAGATCGATACCAAATATTCTGCTCAGTTCCAGTGATTGAATATGAATACATTATGTGCATACAAAAATAGTGATAATCTAAGTTGATACAATAGTTCATTTTGCATTAGTGTCCTAGATGGGACAATGTTAAGAAGCAATTTAAATGAAATTCATTTAAATGTCAGCTCTCATGCTTGTGATTTTTCTATAATTGGTTATTTAATTAAAATAATTCTCATAGTCATTAATTTAGACTAAAACTTGCTGTGCACTGACATGTTTTAATTACATGGTATTAACAAAATTGATATGCTTTAAAAAAGCATGGTTAAATTTTAAACAAGAATAAATTAGAAATCTCATAGATCATCCTATTTAGTATATTTATGAGAAACTCGGTCATTTTAAATGTTTATTGCAAACAAAGTCACACCATTATTGTGCACACGTTGCAGTTTATGCCCCATATCCATTAGAAGGATTTGATGCACATACAGTCCTTCCATTTTTGAATGTCTTTTAACAATGTATGAAGTAAACTAAACTATCAACTGAAAATTGCAAACAATCCATGGATAGAAGAAAAGTTAGTGCTTATATGAAACAGAAGCTCATGGAGACTGTAGATAAATAATATAATTTCATATCTAAGAAGACAATTTCAAAATTACACTCAAAGTTTTAAAAATAAGTGATTTTATAACCATTTTGTGATACTCCTTGCAGAGACAAAAGAAATAGATATATTGCCTCAGCCTTATTTAAGACAAAATTCGTTTTCACATTACATTTGTGAGGTTACATTTGTGACCAGTCACATTCTCATTTCAATCTTTGTCAAAGGACTAGATAAATATTTTACCCTTTTCAAATCGCAATTACAATCTTTGTCAGGAGTATGAGAAATCAGAATTTTAGTGTTTTCTATGAATTAGAGGACTTCTATATTGCTTTGACCTTTTTAATATTCTGTAATTTAATTGGATGGACAGTCTACTTTTTACCCAAGATTGCTAGTCTTCCTATTTAATAAACTTACTGACACAAAGCACCATTCTAAATGGCTGCTGCTTCTTTGTTCCCTGAGCAGAAGCTTTTGGACTGGCTAGAACATTGCTTTTGCCAACTACTATTTTTCTGTTTTCGTTTGGTCTGTAGAAATTTAAAAATCCTTACTTCATTTGTATTTTGGATGTATTCTTCTGGATCTTGTTTCTAATCCGATTTCTTCATCCTTAGTTGGTTTTAGTCAATGGACAGAAAAGCCTATGGTCTGATGCCCAGTGAAAATTTTAAAAGAAAAAGAGGAGGCATTTGCTTATACCTTATCTAAACCTATGTTTATATGTCTTTTAACACTGGCCCCAACCAGGCTGTATCTATTACTTTGGATCATCTTTGCTGTCAGTTTGGACATGGCATTGGTGGTCCTGAAGATATGGGAGGAAAAGAAAACAAGGAATTACTTATTATTTTGGGCTTTACTTAAGTTCAATTAAATTTGTCTAAGTAGGTCAAAACTAGTTGACAGAACTCATTCTGATTCCCCTCTTCATTCTTACTTTCTTGTTTCTTGTATATGTCTTTCTTAGATTTTAAAAATCATAAAACTCCATACTATAAATGGGTTGGTGAGAAGAGAATAGAAAGTATCATTTTAGTTTTCTTATAGCAGTATTGGAGAGATAGGAATAGATAGATTTTCTCTTCAGTGTATTTCCCTGTATTTATTAGGAAGTGAATTGATTCAGCTTTTCAGGTGATGAAAAATAATAACTCAACCTGATAATGAGGAGAAGCTGTTTATTCATTTATATGTATTTGAATAGTACCTGATTTTAAAGTAGTTGCTCAATTAGTATTGGCTGAATGAAAATGTCAGTGGCTGAAAAAAATGATAATATGCACAAAGTTCCATTTAGATCTTTTAACATAGATGGGAGAACACAATAGGGATAGTGATAGCGACTAGAATATGATAATACAATTAACTCTAGTAGCTTTTCCTAACAAGTTCTTTGTACATTCACCATATGGGAGGGATGCTAAACCCAGGATCATTACATCTACAAGATTCAGGGATGTATGTTAAATAGTTTAAATTCAATAACCCACAAAACTGATTTTTTAAAATAATTGTGGATAAACATAAAACAGAGCTTGTGGAGGTAGACCCAAATAACTATCTAATGGAAAAATAGGAAAAAGGTAAGAAGAACTAATTCATTGAATATTTATAAGTTATAATAAACATAGAAAAGATGCTCAATATCACTAGTAACCTGAGAAATTAAAATAAAAATATTGAAATCACAGATTCTGATCCATCAAGCTAGTAAAAAATTAAAAATATAAATAATACCAAGTTTTGGTGAAGATACGGGGAAACAGGCTATCACATACATTTTATTGGCACTATAAATCACAAGTTTTAAATGGTGATATACTTTGATATAGCAATTTAACCTTTAGGGAGCTATTAAACAGAAAAGCACACAACTGAGTACACAAATATACATTTACAAGGCCAGCCATTGCAATATTTTTAGCAACTTAATATTGTCAGAAATAAATGAAGGAAATAATTTTTGGAAGCCTAATGTATTTACATAACATTGTGAGAAAAAGTACACATTGAGAAGATGAAGTAATTAAATCAAGATCATTAATTTAGTGGAGAAATATTGGGAAATACTATATATACGATTTTTGTTTTGGAGATTGCTTTAGAAAATTCCTTGCTCATTAAAGTCTTATTTGCCAACTTATAGGTGGCAAAAATTATGGTGTTTAAAATTATTTCTGGGACATCTCGAATTTTCCTGCAATGTCTATAAATGTAGTTTTACTTGCTTGATTAAGCACCTCCTGCATTCTTCAGTTGTGGTAGTAAAAACATGTGCCAATCTCATCAAGGAAACTTCTCCATACCAGTCAGAAGATGACACTGCCGTTTCTTTCTCTGGGAAGATAGAAAGAAATTAGTATTTATTTATTTATTCAAGAAAGACATTTTACACATGTTTATGTCTGGATGCTCAGGTACATCCAAGGAGTACACAGATGAAGACATAGTCCTGTTTTCAAGACACTGGTAGTTCAAACACATAAATAACTGTGTGTAGCTGGCAATACTAGCACCATCCTCTAGGCATAAAAAGGGTCCCATCTTTTTTTCCCAAGTTAAACTGCTCTTCATGCAAAATATTCAAAATGTTTAGTACCTCTTGGGACCTCCAACCCTATCCATAAACAGTCCAAGAACGAGACAGAGTTTCTTCAGTCCAAAATTACCAAACTGGCTTCTAATTCCTTCTTGGAGAAGGAACTAGAGAAATTTCCCCTATTTTAGACTGCTATTATTTCCTTCTCCAATACGTGGGGTCACTATTTAGAATCTGGGAAGAGAAGCTCAATTTTCTTGACCATCATTTTTTAGGAATAGTCAAGTGACTCAGGTATAGCCAATCACATATATGACATAGTTTTCTAGGAAAAACTCCCTTCTAGAATCCAATGGCAGTATATCTCAAAGAAAAGACTTTTTGATCTTTCTGCTCTTTTTCTGTCTGTGACCCCAAAGCAGTGGTTATAAGGGCAGCAGCCATGTTGTGATCATGAGTTGACAAGAATAAGGACAAATGTCTACACACAAATGGAGAAACCCTGAGTCCCAGATGATCAATGGGTCACTCTACTTGTCTTAGACCACCAGTCTCCAGGCTTCTTGTTATTGGACAAGAAATAATTCATTTAAAGCTATTATATTAAATTTCCTGTTATTTGTAGATAATTGAAATCTATACTGATATCTCTTGGAACTCCTGCTGATATAAAGCCTTAAGCTTTAAATAACAAAAATAAATTTTGGAAAAAGTGATATCAGAGATAAACTAATTTACTTTTCTAAAGATTCTTTGTGGCTGAAGAGAGGACAATACAAGAAATCAGATACCCCCATCAGGTACTTTGAAGCCGATGCTCGAGCCTCTCAGGCTAGAGGGATGCGGACAGCAGTTTTTTTAGTAAGAAGTTCAGTGAGATTGCAAAAAAGAGTGTCAAGAACAATGGAATGGCCTGAGAAACTGTACAATTTTGTACATCAACAAGCTACTTCCGGGCCAAGCAACAGACTGAGGACAAAGTAGGAGAAAAGACTGTTCTTGCCATCTCTGCAGAGAATACACCACTCCTTTGGCCCTCAAGGCTGGCCATTTGGAGAGCGTCTGGTGGCAGCACCTTTGGTATGACTGATGTTCTTCTCAGAAGGGACCCCATCAGCAGGGGCAGAAGTGGAGCCTTACTGCAAGTCCATTAAAAACATGCTAGAAGCAGAAAGAATGACCTCCTGTAGTGAGCAATGCTGACAGGCTGGCTGTGAGCACATGTGAGATGTCCCTTTAGGAACTCCCAGTAATAACTGTGGGGCATTTTGAAGTCCACTGACATTGTCATCTCACAGGTTGAGGAACTTGATCCATTGCATTTGGTGTTATAAGTTCATGGGTATTTTAGCATAGCCTTTGGGTGAGGCAATATTCCTGTTGACCCAGGAATTTTAGATGTATTTATTCTTTTCTAAGACTATGGTGTATATGTGGTGTGTGTGTATATTCTTTGAACAATTTTTCAAATTACATTATAATCATCTGATGTAATGTCTACTTCTCTCATTACTTTCTTGCAGGTGTTGCTTATTACTTATCTGAGTTTTTATAAAAGTCTCCTAACTGATCTTCATGCTTCCTTCTGTAACCTCTTAAATCTATGCTACACACTGCTACCAGATCATATCAGTTCCAGATTTAAAACCTCTCAATTATTCTCTTTTGCCTATAAGGACCAAGTTAAATATGTCTTTAATATGTTTTCTGCTGCCTTTACAACTTGACCCTTCAGCCTTCTCAAAGGGCTCCCTTGTGACCATTCCCTGAACACCTGGTATCCTTTCTTTCACTGGCATTTTCTTTTCTCACTGAATGGAACTCCAATTTTCTTTTCACCTACTTCACTTTCTCCCACTGATTTTTCAAACACATTTCCACAGTGATTTTCTCTATTAAGTCTTTTCTGGGACCCATCAAGGAGAACTAGTTATACCCAATGTCTGCTGTGCCCCCATAATAATTTGTGCACATCCCCATATTAAACTCATCACTTAGTGTTACAATTATTTGATTTCATGTCTCTTCCATTATATCATGAGTTCCTTGAAGGCAACTAATCTAATTTTTACTTCTCTTTACAACCAACTTCTACATAGTAGGTATTTAATAATTTTTTATTATGTATATGAATGACTCATACTCTTTAAAATGAACTCCACATCAAGTCCTGTTATTTCTACAGGCCAAGTATTTCCCAGTATGGTTGGTTTCTCTTCATTCCAGCAACCACTATCATAGATTAGAACTTCAGCAACTAGCTTTCATTATTATTTCCATGGCCTTTTGTCTTCCTTCCATCAAAAGTGTTTTAAAAAGTCAAATTATGTGAACAATTTGTGGTTTCAGAAAAATAAACCTGGTGGCTATGTAAAAATTGAACTGTGGCTGGTGAAGGATAGAGAAAGCAGGCTGCTCTGATTTTTACACAGCTGCCAGAGTCATTTTTCTAAAACCCACAAGTCAACTCAATGATTTCCCTTTTTAAAACACTTTTGATAGAAATTGATGAGCTGAGCATGTGCTTTAACATATTGCTTTTTCCCTAATTTTCTGTTGAGGAAATTCACATAAAAAGGGAAAAAAAGCAGCATCATAATTTAGAACCTAATACAGAGTGTTAGGTAATTACTTCAGGTTTGGTGTTTTCATGGAGTCGTAGGGCTGGTGTAGGTGACCACAGCAAACCCTTCCCTTCTGTTCTTCTGCACTCCAGACACCAGAGGAGAAGAGAGACTCTTGTCATCAGGTGTGCTCAGTAAGATACTTACACCAAGTTGTTATTTTCTGAGTCCTTGCTTAGGGATAGTAGCATTTAGCCTCCAGTCTTGCTTACGGAGAGGGCCAGCCTGCTGAGCTGAACTAATCTATAGGTGGCAAAGACCTAGGCCCACCATCCCGCCACGTCCTAGAAAAAGCCTGAAAACCAATGGGCTTTCTTTGATTGAGGGACCCTGCCAGGCTGGTTCCACCTTACACATTGGAACTTGAAGCCACATCATTGCCCCTGGCAATCATCTACCTCAGTTTAGGGAAACCAACCTTACTATTCATTCATATCTAATATCCTTAGAAATAAAATCGTCCCTATTTGCTAGCAACATGATAGCAACTAATCAGAAAATGCTACAGGTGGACCTGCACTACACAGGGGACAAGGATGCACCATTGCTAATGGCACTGTTAGTCATCATGAAAGCCAGGACTATTTGAATGCTTACTATGTGCTGTGCAATGGCAAAGTGTTCTATGTACTTAATCATCATACCTCCATGAGTCTGGTACATCATCTTTATTTTACAACTGAAGAGGCAGAGGTCTGTTATCCAGGTAGTAAGTAAAGAGCTGGAATTTTAACCTAGGCAAGCTTACCAAATGGGCTGTTCAACTTCCCTGCTGAAGACCCACTGGGCACATAATGGGAGTCAGCAACACAGAAGAGGGGTCTGATCTGCACAGATAGATCAAGTGTGACCCACTGATATAGTACTGGAGAAAGTAGAAGAAAACTTGAAATATCCACTGCTCAGTCTCAGTGGAAACTGGCAGATTATGACTTTTACAATTTGACCGATCAGATCCAGACTGTCATATTGGGCACCAAGCAAGAAACAGAAAGAGAAGACTTTGTGGAATCAAAATCCTAAAAATAAACATATGAGGAAATAGTGGAATGGATATTGCCTCAATCAGAATTACTTATTCTGAAATCCAACTTGATAAATTATACCAGAGTATAGAGTAAAAGGAATGAACTGCAAATTGTGAGAGGAAAGATAAGCCATAGGTAATAGATTGATGAGACTGAAGAAATGTTCGAGCACAAAATGATTTCCTGAACTGAAAGACCAGGTGAGAGTTTAGATATAAAAGACCCAGTAATATTTTTTATAGCACTTCCAATATATGCATCTGCATGTGTATATTTTCCTTCTTTACTGCCTCCCCCAGTAGAATGTAATTCCCATGAGGGCAAAACTATTGTTCACTGCTCTATCCCCATTGCTTAGAAGGGGATCTGCCACATGTGAGACTCTCAGTCTATTGTAATGAATGAACAATACATAAAATGCTCCTATAAATCAGCAAGAACAAACAACAATCCCAATTCAAAAATTAATGAACAAAGTCCATGAAAGGGCCATTAAATAAGCATATGAAAATATAGTTATCTTCACTAATAATAAAAAAACGTAAGTTAAGTCACTGGAAAGATAACTCTATAGGTCTATAGTAGAGATTTTAAAGACTGATATTTTTCATTAACAAGATGTGGGGAATGTGGCAAGTTTTTTTTAAGATCAGTTTTTATAGTCTATCAATATTTCTTTGGTTCAGAAAATCCACTTGTTGGAATTCTTCCTATTGAAATATTTTTACAATTCTGTAAATACATAGATTCAAAAAAGTTTTGCTATTTTTATAAAACTGAAAAATAAACAATACTGATCCCATTTTATGTAGAGAGATAAAATATAGACAAAGATACATAACTAGATATATAGATATGTTTGTGCTATATAGAAAACGGAAACTTGCTTTTGTGATATACTCTAGAAGGTAGAACTGATAGTGATTTGTTTCCTACTTTAGGTGTTTTTGAAATATTTGAAATTTTACAAATAACAGCTAACATTGTATAATCAGTATAAAAATATAAAAGACATGATTACAATCTAAGTATTTGTGAACCAGTTTTCACATCTCTGAAGCCTTCTCAACAGAGGGTCTATGGGTATTTTTGTAATTTGTTTACAAACTGCTGAGGTCTGTACACTGGTATCTCTTAGGTTGCTTCATCTATGCTCATAAGTGAGATTACTCTACAGCTTTCCCTTTTTCTTCTGATGTGCTAGCACTTTTGGGTTAACACAACTATGTTTATGTCATAAAATGATCTTCTCTCCAAACATGCCCCATTCTGTATTCAAGGTCTGAGCTAATCACTTGAACCCTTTTCATAAAAAGTTCTGTATTTTTCATACTTCTGTGCCTTTGTTCATGATCTTCTCTCTCCCTGGCAGACCCTTTACTCTTTTTCTTCCTTTGGAAGCTTCAAATGATGAGTTGAGACACAGGTTAAATGTCCCCAGTTGTATGAAGTCTCCTCTCCCACTCCTAGAGGTTTCTTTTCTCTCTGATCCCAGGAACTCATTCTATAAATAACGTTATCACCCCAAAGCATGTATCACATTGTAGTGTAATTGTTTTCTGCATGTCTGTCTCTCTGATCTGACCGGAAACAATCTCAACCCATCTTTGCATGTCTAAGCCCTAGCACAGTGTCTGGTTCATCACAGTGTCTCAGTCACAATAGATATCATTTGAATAATGCAAAAATATCCAGGGCCACCTGAGAGTTGATGAGTTAAAAGTAAAAGTTCACCACTTCCTTGCTCATCCCTTTGAATGATTATTTAATTTTCCAGGCTGATAAGGTCAGCAGTTACTGTGTTATAACAAAGAGTGAAGTGGGCTTTAATGTCATCTCTCCACAGCTCTCCCATTCCTGAAGACCAGAGAGGATTCCTTGTCCCTGCTGAGACCTGTTCAAATGTCTTTCATCCTTCAGTTCTTCCTTCTTATGTTCAGTCTTGGTGTTCTGACTGTTTATTCTTCTGATTGTCCTTTTCCAGAGGCAAGAAGGCCTTATGACTTTTGGTTCTCAGACCCAGTCTCACTGTGCATGTCTGCCTGTCCCTAAAAAGCCAGCACTGCTTGGCCACCAAGAACCAGTGAATATATAAGCCTGAATTCGTATTATAAAATTGTCATAATTCATAGAGAATCTGAGCAAGATCCTAGCTCTTCCTACCAAATCTTTTGTGTCTTAACAACTTCATTAGTTTTCACTGGTGCCTTTCTGAGTTTCTGTATGATTTGTCTTGCTCTCGTTTTTAATGTCTCCACACCTCTAACAGTAAAGCAGGAGTCCTAGCTTGAAACTGAACAGAAATTTTAATGTATCTAGGACCTTCAGAAGTGTGTTTGTCATTTACGTGCTTACTAAATAAGAAGGGAGAATGGCCTTGTTAATCATCCACGGAAAGTTATCAGGGTTGTGGAGGAAAACATTGAATATTTTGGTCCATACAAAACCTATGGATTACCCCTACAGCCCCCAGAGAGAGGAGGGTCGTTGACAGAAGAGAATGGTTTCATGTGGATCTCTGAGACTCGAGGGCAGTGTGAAAGCTGCTTTGCACCTGGGGCACCATGCAGCTTGCTGCAGGCAGTGAGGGCTGCAGAAAGCAGGCGCACCTTCAATGTGCCTTATGTGTGCAGCATAGGGAGAGCCAGGAACCAGGATAAATATCAGTTCTAAATAATCAAACAAGTGTCCAATAAGTTCCTTTATATTTATTTGTGAAAATAATTTAAGTTAAAAAGTAATGCGTTATGCATTATGAAAATCATAGAAAATATATTGGAATGAAGAAATTAATAGCCCTCATGATTCCATGACACAAATATATACTACATTTATATATCATTTTGGGTATGTGTTTCCATTTAACATCATAGAACTGCTTTTTCAAGATTTGCTGTAAGCTGTGTCTTATTTAGAAAACTTCCTGAATGCCTCTTCACCAACACCAAAGGTACAGTCATTTTTATTGCCTTTTTCCCCCAATTGTTTGAAGTACATTTTTCTATTAAAAATTATACAATAATTTAGTTGACCTATTTATTTATGTACATGTCTTCCTCCTGAATATTGGGAGCATTTTTAATACAACTACCTAACCCAGTGTCTGGTACATACCAAACCTTTATTAAGTTTGTTTAATAAACCTGCAAATTAGTAACCATAATTATTTTAGCCACAAGATAAATATCTCTTAGTAGATACTAATATTAGTAGTTTGATGATATTCTATCATATAGATGTAACATAAAGAATCCATTTTCTGTTTGTTGGAATATTGATGTTGAAGTATTATTATAAATAACATTAGCAGGAGATATTTGTGTGTTAATTGACATCTTTCAACATTTTCAGAGTGTGCAACAGAAGGGGAATTACTGGATTAAAAGACATAAATTTTATCCATGATGGCACTGTTTCCCAAAAAGCCTGTATCATTTTGCACTTGTAGGAATGTATGAGTTTCAGTTTACCTCATCTTTGCCATCATTGAGTTGATATATTTAGATGTATACATAAAATTATTTTCATGAATCTACATGGTAATCTGATTATAATTTAATATATATACATACACACATTTCTATATGTCTTTTGATTACATATGCATACATGCTAAAAAATCATATTATTACTTCAAATTTCATCTTTTGGCAGCAGCACTTTTAAGTTACCACATTTTAGAAACTGTTCACTTTCACATCATACCAATTTTGAAGGTGTCAATATTAAACAAAATCAAAATATATGTGTGTGTATATATCTATTATGTGTGTGTATTAATCACACTATCAAGAATTTTTTTTGAGTACCTGACACATGCAAACACTAATGTTATAATTAACAAACCAGATAAAGGCCAAAATATAATTAAGTTGTATATTGTAATGTGGTCAACATGTTTCTTCTTGTTTCTCCCGTGCTTCTTACCCCACGGTCAGCCAACCACACAATACAATCGCCTCCACTTCTACTTCTACTGCATGTTTACCCCGTTTTGAAAGCTATTGTGATTTGACAGCTCTTGAGAATTCCTGGAGCCTATTTTCTCCATTCTGAGAACATTCTTTTTTTTTTCTTGCTATTTGATTGCCTTGGTGGAAGTGTGCTTTTTGGAAGGGCAAGGATTTCAATTTTATTTCATTTGTTTTAGTGCATGAAAATGAAACAATAATTCCAACATAACTTTGGGCATTAGTCTGTTTCTTAAAAGCTGTGGATTGTCATTAACCAACAAAATATTCTGCTGCCAAGATCTTCCAAGTATATTGTATTTGTTGTCTGATGCCAAACATCCTCTTTAAATGCTAATGAACAAAGTATGGCATGCATTCTGTTCTTGGTAGATTATGCCTATACCTTCTGTGGTCAACAGAAGGGGAATTCCCTGGCCCATATGATCTCCATTCTGGCACACTCATCTCCTTGATACTTATAAGCCAGTTAGCATTTAGATGTATTGCTCAATCTTATTCTTACAACAATGTATAGAACAGCCACAAGCTTAGCTGCATCTACCAAACCTGAAGAAGCAATACTCTGAGGCAACTTCCCCTTACATTATTTTACCTCCCACTGAGGCAAATATACTAACATTCATTTTCACATCTTAACTTCTTTCGGCTAAGCTTAAGTGGACAAATTACAGAAAACCTTGAATACACTGCCAACTTGTGTGGCCTTTCCTCCACAGGCATTTTGGAGCCATCAAAGAATTTCAAGATGGTATGGTGACATGACTTAGTGGAGTATTTTGGGGAAGTATGGTCAGTGAAAAGAGTGTGATACAAAAGCAATTAGCAGGTGTGTTTGATAATCCTGGCCTATACAAGTAAGGGAGGGCAGAGACAGGACACATGCATCATGACTAATTTTCCAAAAAAGCTGAGATATAAACAACATAGTAAGAACAAGAAGGACTCCATCTTAAAGCCGATTTGATTTTAAAAACCAGAAAGTAAGATTCCTAACACATTCTTTTTTTTATTATTATTACATTTTAAAAAATTAAGGTTATCATTGATATACAATCTGACAAAGGTTTCATGTGAACAACATTGTGGTTTCAACATTCGCCCATATTATCAAGTCTCCCCCACCCCACCCAATTGCAGTCACTGTCCGTCAGATGCTGCAGAGGCATTACTTATCTTCTCTATGCTGTACTTCCTTCCCTGTGAGCCACCTATATTGTGACTGCTAATTATAGTGTCCCTTAATCCCCTTCTCCCTCCCACCCTATCCACCCTCCTCAACCCCTTCCCTTTAGTAACCACTAGTTCCTTCTTGGAGTCTGTGAGTCTGCTGCTATTTTGTTCCTTCAATTTTGCTTTGTTGTTTTACTCCACACATGAGTGAAATCATTTGGTACTTGTATTTCTCCACCTCGCTTCTTTCACTGAGCATAATACCCTCTAGCTCCATCTATATTATTGTAAATAGTAGGATTTTTTTTCTTCTTAAGGCTGAATAATATTCCATTGTGCATATGTATCACTTCTTTTTTATTCATTCATCTACTGATGGACACTTAGGTTGCTTCCATATCTTGGCTATTGTAAATAGTGCTGAAATAAACATAGGGGTGCGTATGTCTTTTTGAATCAGGGTGATTGTTTTTGTCATATAAATTCTTAGGAGGGAAATTACTGAGTCAAATGGTATTTCTACATTTTTGAGAAACCTCCGTATTGCTTTCCATAATGGTTGGACTAATTTACATCCCACCAACAGTGTAGGAAGGTTCTCCTTCCTCCACATCCTCACCAGCATTTGTTGTTCCTTGTTTTTTTGGATGTTGGCCATACTAACTGGTGTTAGTTAATATCTCATTGTGGTTTTAAATTGCATTTCCCTGATGATTAGCGATGTGGAGCATCTTTTCATATGCCCATTGGCCATCTGAATTTCTTCTTTGGTGAAGTGTCCAGATCCTCCACATTTTTTAATTGAGTTATTTGTTTTTTTGCATGTTGAGGCATGTGAGCTCCTTATTGGCTGTTAACCCCTTATTGGATAAGTTGTTTATGAATATATTCTCCCATACTGTAGGATGCCTTTTTGTTCTGCTAATGGTATCCTTTGCTGTACAGGAGCTTTTTAGTTTGATGTAATCCTATTTGTTAATTTTTGCTTTTGTTTCCCTTGCCTGAGGAGGTATGTTAAGGAAAAAGTTGCTCATGTTTATATTCAAGAGACTTTTGCCTGTTTTCTTCTATGAGTTTTATGATTTCACGACTACATTTAGGTCTTTGATCCATTTCAAGTTTACTTTTGTGTATGGAGTTAGACAATAATCCAGTCTCATTCCCTTACATGTAGCTGTCCAGCTTTGCCAACACCAGCTGTTGAAGAGGCTGTCATTTCCCCATTGTATGTCCATGGCTCCTTTATCCTATATTAATTGACCATATGTGTGGGTTTATATCCAGGCTCTCTATTCTGTTTCATTGATCTATGGGTCTGTTCTTGTGCCAGAACCAAATTGTTTTGATTACTGGAGCTTTGTAATAGAACTTGAAGTTAAAGAGCTTAATCCTCCAGCTTTGTTCTTCCTTCTCAGGATTGCTTTGGCTATTCTGGGCCTTTTGTGGTTCCATATGAGTTTTAGACCTCTTTGTTCTAGTTCGTTGAAGAATGCTGTTGGTATTTTGATAGGGATTGCATTGAATCAGTAAATTGCTTTAGGAAGGATGGCCATTTTGACGATATTAATTCTTCCTATATATGAGCATGGGATGTATTTCAATTTATTGGTGTCTTCTTTAATTTCTCTTATGAGTGTCTTGTAGTTTTCAGGGTATAGGTCTTTCACCACCTTGGCTAGGTTTATTCCTAGGTATTTTATTCTTTTTGATGTAATTGTAAATGGAGTTGTTTTTGTGATTTCTCTTTCTGCTAGTTCATCATTAGTATATAGGAATGCAACAGATTTCTGTGTATTAATTTTGTATCCTGCAACTTTGCTGAATTCAGTTATTAGTTCTAGGAGTTTTGGGGTAGATTCTTTAGGGTTTTCTATGTACAATATCATATCAGCTGCAAACAGTAACAGTTTAAATTGTTCCTTGATGATCTGGGTGCCTTTTATCTCTTTGTGTTGTCTGATTGCCATGGCTAGGACCTCCAGTACTGTGTAGAATATAAGTGGGGAGAGTGCGTATCCTTGTCTTTTTCTCTATCTTAGAGGCAAAGCTTTCAGCTTTTTACATTTAAGTATGATATTGGCTGTGGGTTTGTCATATATGGCCTTTACTATGTTGAGGTACATACCCTCTATACCCATTTTGTTGAGATTTTTTATCATGAATGGATGTTGAATTTTGTCAAATGCTCTTTCAGCATCTATTGAGATGATCATGTGATTTTTGCCCTTCTTTTTGTTGATGTGGTGTATGATATTGATTGATTTTCTGATATTGTACCATCCTTGAGTTCCTGGAATAAATCCCCCTTGGTCATCATGGATGATATTTTGATGTATTTTTAAATTTGGTTTGCTAATATTTTGTTGAGGATTTTTGCATCTATTTTCTTCAGGCATATTGGTCTGTAATTTTCTTTTTGGTGGTGTCTTTGCCTGGTTTTGGTATCAGAGTAATGGTGGCCTCATAGAATAAATTTGGAAGTATTCCCTCCTCTTCTACTTTTTAGAACTTTAAGGAGGATTGGTATTAGCTCTTCTTTAAGTGTTTGATGAAATTCAGCAGTGAAGCCATATGGGCCAGGGATTTTGTTCTTGGGTAGTTTTTTTTGATTACCAATTCAGTTTCACTGCTGGTAATTGGTCTGTTCAGATTTTCTAGTTCTTCCTGGGTCAGTCTTGGAAGGTTGTAGTTTTCCAGAAAGTTGTCCATTTCTCCTAGGTTACCCAATTTGTTAGCATATAATTTTTCATAGTATTCTCTAATAATCCTTTTATTTCTGTGGTGTCTGTAGTAATTTTTTCTTTGTCATTTCTGATTCTGTTTATGTGTGTACGTTCTCTTTTTTTCTTGATAAGTCTGGCTAGGGGTTCATCTATTTTGTTTATTTTCTCAAAGAACCAGCTTCTGGTTTCATTGATTCTTCCTCTTGTTTTATTCTTCCCAATTTTATTTATTTCTACTCTGATTTTTATTATGTCCCTCCTTCTACTGACTTTGGGCCTCATTTGTTCTTCTTTTTCAAGTTTCATTAACTGTGAGTTTAGACAGTTCATTTGAAATTGCTCTTCTTTCTTGAGGTAAGTCTGAATTGCAGTATACTTTCCTCTTAGAATAGCCTTCTCTGCATCCCACAGGTTTTGGGGTGTTGAGTTGTTGTTTTCATTTGTATCCATATAGGGCAGGCAGTCTTGACTGATATGTTTCCAGAGGGAAGCTGCTACCCTGGAGAGGAACCGGATCAGTAAATTTCTTGTGTTAAGCTAATTCTGCAGAATTACCTGTAGGACTGATAATAGAAGAGAGTTAATATCTCTCACTGGAGATAAGCATTTTTGAGATCACTTTACAAGTTTATAACACCTGGGCCTTTGAAAAATCCTTAAAAGAGGGAACCCCAGCCTTTCAGTGAGCTGACTACTCTCTGAGGACACCCACACTTTTTCTTTCTTTAGGTGCATAACTTTAAATAAAGCTTTCTCACTGCTTAACTTAATTGCATTTTGTCTCTCTCTGCTTTTCCAGTGGTAAGTGTCTTTTCTTCTTTGCTATTTCAAAGTCTTCACTTGGTCTCTGCTTTACTCCTGATAATTAGGGAGGGGCTGCTGAGAGTTCATATTTGGGCCTGCAAATTCCCGTTGCCTGGGAGACCCAGACAGAACTGTAGCTGCAGTAGCCTACCTGAAAATCTCCTTTCTTTGGGAAGTTCTCAGAACATAATCTCACTCCATCCTGTGCTCTGTTCATCCCCAAATCCCAGGGTGGTATGGACTAGCCCCCATGCAGTGCAGATCCAAGTGGACACAAGATGCCAAGTGACCCTGGCTTTAAGATATGGCAAGGGAATCTGCCCTACACCAAGAAAATGTTTAGTGAACTTTCTTTCTTTCCCTCTGCACTTTCCTTTTCTCAGCCACCCTGCCAGACAGCTACCATTTCCTTCTAACCCCACTTTAATAAATTCCTTCCTTACCTAACACTTCTGAGCTGCTCAAAAATTCTTTCTCATTCAGAGTCAAGAATCCTGCCTCATCTAGGTTGAGGTTTCATCTGATGCACAGGGAGAGATCTCCCAGATGCATCTGCCCAGCAATGTTAAGATGGTATGATGTTGATGCATTAATTAGGAAAGGGTCTGGAGAAGGCTCTCTGAGGCAGAGTGACCCATAGTCTTCAGGGTCAGGCTATTTTAAGTTTGAATCAGAGCTTCATTCCATAGGACAGTATTGATATTGTAATTACATTTTTTAAAATATATTTTATCGATTTATCACCAATAAAATGGCTGTAATATTAGGGCAGAAGACTCAAAATTACTATAACGATTACGTGAAATAATTGACTAAAACTACCAATATAATCCCTAGCACATGGTATATGTTCAAAATCTGTATTAGTTTTCTCTTGCTGCATAACAAATTACTGCAAATTTAGCAGCTCACAACACACATTGTTTATTGCACAGCTTTTCTAAAGCAGAAGTCTGGAAGCTGTAGAGCAGGACTTCTCTTCAGTGTCTTAAAAGGCTGCAATCAAGGTTTGTGCCAGGCTTCACTGCTTTCTAGAGCTCAGGGTTCTGACCTAAGCTTAGCTGTTTGTTGGAAGAATTCAATTCCTTGCAGTTGTAAGATGAAATCCCACATTTTCAATGACCATCAATGGGCTGCCACAGTTCCTAGAGCTCCTTGTCAAGTGGCCCTTCAGGTCATCTCACATCAACTTCTTCAAGGCCAGCAGGAGAATATGCCCAGTCTGGAAAGACAAAATCCTATATTATGTGACATAACCAAGGGAGTGACTTGCTCAACACCTTTGATGTATTTGATCAACTTGAAGCAAGTTACAGATTCTATAACTCCACCTTCAAAAGGAGGGGATTATACAAGCATGTGGGCCATTGGGTGTCATCTCAGAGTTCTACCACTGTATATATGTTAGTTCCTATATTAGTCAAACATTCTTTTTGTTATAAGACTTGAAACCCAAGTTAAACTAGATCAAATAAAGTAACATTTCAAAAAGGAGTATTCTTTGAAAGTACTCTAGAATTGCTCATGGGCTCTAAGAAAGAGCTGCAGGGATCAGGGTAGCATTAATGATTTTAGGAATGAACAGGGGTCCTAATACCTCTGGAGGCATGATGTCTCAGCATGTAAGGAGACTCAGTTACATGCTAGCTTTGCCTTTTTCTTGGCATTAGATACCCACTCTCATGCTTCTCCATAAAACCTAGGGATTGCCTTTTTAAGATTCACAATCTTACACCTTCTCTGTGATGGATACTGACTCTTCACCACTATCTCCAGAAGAAATATGTTTGAAGAGGACTCCAAGTGATTTGTCATAGATCATGTGACTACTCAGAGACCAGTAACCCTGGCCAGGTTGATGGAATATTACAACTAACTTAGCTAAGGTCACAATGCCACCTTCTTGGTTGATGGGAAGTCTATTGACTTTTTGGAAATGAGCTGGGCTGGAAACAGAACTGGGGAGATGGAAGCCTGGTAAAGTGGTATTTTTATCAATAATCTATTATGGATATTTTCAAACATAAAGTTGAAGGAATTGCACAGTAAAGACTCATACACCCTTTCCTAAATTCTATGATTGTTAACATGTTGCTTTGTTTCTTTTATCACATTATCTATCATTCATTTGTTTTTGATCCATTCAAATACACTATAGGCATTAGTATACATCACTGTAAACAATGCAGCAAGACTATCATTAATTAGAGTTTGGGAGATTGAATTTGAAGTTAAAGGTCAAAGCATAAGTAGTCTATTGGATAAACATTGAAGGATAAACTTTAACAGATAATTATTTCTCATTAACTTGGCCACCATTTTTCTAATCTAAATGACAAAAGATAATAGCTCTCTTTGGCATTTTATTAAAATAAAGAATTTGCTTGAATACAGCCATTATGTTAAAATAATATTAGGAATAAGGAGAAAAATGATATAGTAGGTCCTCACTATCCATTGAAATGATAGCACAATGCATTTATTTGTCTAAGTTGGAACTCTTAGAGTTACATACTTCTCCTTAAACCCTGATGTCCAACTGGTCGCCATTCAGCCAGCTTCTTCAGTTCTCTCTACACCCTCTTCCCAGCTCTGCCACACTCTCTCACTTCCTTTCTCCTTTCCAACTGTGTGCTTTCAAGCTTCATTTCTCTCATTGCTCTAACCATATCCTCTCAAAGGGTCTTTCTGATTTAGGTAACTCCCTTTAATAAAGTAAGTTTTATAATATCACCAGTTATCTTTGTAAACAGAGATCTGGTTTTGTCACTCCCTAAAACTCAATACCTTTCTTTTATCTGCAGGAGAAAAGTCCAACATCTTAAAATAGTGGACAAAACAGTGAAGACCAAGTATTTTTTAAACATACTCATCAATATCCTAAATAACTGTAGAGATTATTTGTATCATCCACATTCTGGTTATTGTCTATTGGTTGCTTCAAATATCTCTTGATCTTGATTATTTCTAGTAAACAAATGCTCTGAGTTGCTCTGAGATGCGCTGGGTCAGACTGATGATTCTACAGATCTTGAATTGTTATGGAATGGTAATGTCATGTGAGCAAGAAATTATGGAACTTGCTAAGACCTACATTGGGACAGCAAGTGTTTGATAATGGTCCTGTGCTATTTAATCTGAAACTAACAAAAATGTTAATTAACAAATGCAGTAAGAAATGTATTCTTATTGGAATTTTATGCCTCACCTTTAGAAAATATATTTGATAAATAGGTCTTTAGAAAATACTATACATAAGAAGGAGTACCTTTGTTTTGATTAGACTTAATTCTCTGTTTTTATACTAGAATGCCCTAATCAGAGAGTGTGTCTATTAAATCATCACTATTAAATAGGATTACATTTTATTCAGGCACAAGTAAATGAATTAACTCCTAACCAAATAATACATCTGCTTTGCAAATTTATAACACAAATTTTGAATTTTGTGTAAGATTAGAACATGAATTAGCATAGGCTTAATAATACATAGTTTTGGGGTTTTATACACTAAGTGTTTTCATTTTTTGGTTTTTGGCTTTTGTGAGGTTTTGTGGGAAAAAAAGAGCTTTCTGACTAGGATTCCCACCTGGCCTTAATAGGTATCTTGTTTGCACATCTATGGGATATTTTACCAGGGTCAGAGTGGCTGGTTGGTCACAGGATTGCCAGTCCAGGTAAGGAGTAGAGAGGAAACACCCATTCTCTCCTCCCTCCCACCCCTCCACCATCTCCCCCACCCTCCACCATTCCTGGTACATAATTGGTCAGGCACCCCGCCAGTCCCCAGGGACACACCCCCAGAGGTCCTTCCAGTGGAGGTAGGGGGGTCAGAGAGGGAGAGTTTGGGAGCTGTGCCAGAGGGGTGTCCCCACTGGTGCAGATGAGGAGAGACTGAGCTGTAAGAATAAATCCTTTAATTCCAGACTTCTTGTTCTTGCCTTAATTTGGTCCTATCAGATTCACAAAGTACTTGCCCCTTGCAGGGAAACCCTCCTCAGAGCTACAGCTATGCATTAATAGACTCACTTTTTAACAAAGTTAACCAAATATAGTAGTAGTCAAGATTATTTATAATATATCATGAACAAGTCTTAGAGCATTATAGTAGAAATTTTGGTCATTTCTAATGGCATTTACATATTGAAAGTATATTATTTAGATGTAACAGAAAAATGTTTATATGTCCTCAAAGAATCTGTTATTGTAAGAGCTTTTCTATGACTGTAATTATCTATCTTTCCTAATACATTTTACAATGCAATCTAATTTTCATAATTTCAACAGGAAAAAAAACCCCAGCACTTTATTAGTGAAATTGAAATGCATTGTATGTTCAAAATGAGAGAGGAACAAAATGTATAAAAATGCATGCATAATTTTAAAAAATCAATTGATATAGATTGCTCTGACAATCAAAGGTATAGTATGAATACTTTATTGTCTAAACTTGAAGGCGTTGCAACCACTGTTACCAAGGACGCACCATGTTGCCATGGAAACAGCATGGGTTTTAAGTTAGAAAAAGCATGGCCTGGCAACTATAGAATTCATAAACTTGGACAAGTTATATACTACTCTAAAGCTGTTTCATATTGAACACTGAGTCAATGCTGCCTACTGGATAGGGCTATTAAAAAGATTAAAAGTTCCAATGTATCTAAAACACCTCATGTGCTCACAAACACGTAAAGTTCCAACAAAAATATTAGTTCCCATCCTTTTGTTTCCTGTAAAGAAATCAAAGACAGAAGGTATTTGTCTTTTGAAAGGACTAATGATTGGACATATCCCAAGGCAAAATATAAATAGGTTTGGACTTTGGTGCATGTGGAAGTCAAATATAGATTCCAGAGTGTAACTTGGTATTAACCAAGTATGATAATGTAGAGAAGCTGGAATAACAGAGATATGGGTTCCAGACCTATATTTCTACTAATTAGATTTGCAACTTTGAGAAGATGGTACATTTCACAGACTCCCAGGTTTTTCAACTATAATATGATAAAATGAAGGTGTTGTGAACGAGATTCCTCTGCCAGCACTAAAAATTCAAGCTTCTTTTCTTTTGTCAGAAAAAAATTCTTGAATATTTGAGTAACTGGAAAAATGTTATTTTTTTTCTTAGAGAAAGATAGCAGCTTAATCTTTTTGTGCTTCCTCTTTTAATAGGCTAGTTACTCCAACATGAATTAAATGATAAATAATGTTCCTCCTCACCTCACAAATTTCCTTCTCTTTGCTCTCCAGGCTCTTTAACTGAGCTGCTAATATCCCAAACTACTAAAACATTACTTTTCAAAATACTTTTACAAAGATCTCAGCAAAGTTGACATTTTCAAGACAAGGACATAAATTCTATATATTTCTTCAAAAATTTCCCTTCCTTAGTGTTGCCCTCTACAGCTGGCTTATTAACTATGGTCCAGTATAAACTTTTCTGATATAAACTCCTCCACAGTCCTCTGTATATATATATTGAATGAGGCAAAGTATTGGATGCTAATAAGTACATTTATAAGCATTATTTCTATAGTGAAAAAAAGGTTAATTTGAAAGTCATTCCTCCATTCAAGAAGAACAATTTTCTCTAGTCTTCAGACTATTTATAGAAAGACCTTTACATGTGCAAACTAATTAATAAATGGGATCAATTTCAAGGTATTTTTTCTGGTTCATCACCACTTAATCATTCAATTTAAAAAACATTTTAAAGGCCAAGTCTAAAATAGATTTGCACCCACGCCCCCAGTGTGAATTTTTCATTCTTTACAACATGCAGTAGGTACTGTATAATGACCTTTTCTCTGTTTGGAACAGGGATTAGAATAATACATTTGACCCTTTACAGTCACCTGGGAGATATGTTAGTCTCCATGTTCAATACACTGAAATATGTCTCAAGTGTCCCAAGGTTAAGGCCATGACTTTAAACTATTTAACAGAGTATCACACTGATTCACTTAGACTCTCAAGGCTTTTAAAAAAATTATTGGACTGAATTTTATATACTTTATCAGAACAAATTCTTTTCCTCATACAATTAAAGCAAATATTTTACATTGCAAATAAAGCAAGTTAACCTAGATGCATTGTGCATTATAATACAATTTATTGCTGCATAAATAGCAGTGTAAACTTACAGAAAGACTAGTAATTATAGTGCCATTGATGGTCTTTGTTGCTTTAATTCTGAGGCAGCCAGAATGATTAAACTGAATCTTAATCGACTTCTCCATTAAAAATGCTGGCAGAGGAGCTCCTTTAACCTTTCCCATTGATTGAACACAACAATCACCATTCAATTATAATGCAAAAGGACATTTGTTATAATGTAGAAAAGATGCATGAGCCATTTCCTTTTACTCAAGACAATCAATGGAATGACTCCTACTTCTGCAAAGGTGAGAATGCTCTACCTGGGAGTCTGATAAAGTCAAAACCAAACTGAAACCTCCCCACTGGTACAGAGGACCAGGAGCCTACTGATGAAACTAATCTGGAACCGATTCAATAAGAGGAAATGTATTTTCTATTACTATTTATAATAGCCACATCTCTCCTTGATACACTGTTTTTCTTCCTAGGGTTTCAAAGTACTTAAATTACCATGATCAAAGGTTTAATGGTGAATTACTGAGGGAGGTTACTGGGCCTTCTATATGTGTTCTCAGTGCATGCTTAACAATACAAATCAAGGCAATGCTGGTAATTGGAATAACAGAATTTTAGACTAGGAAGGAGCCTTCAAGTTAACTGATTTGCTAAAGGTCACACAGTTAATTGTGACAAACTCTGCACTAGGATTCAGGTCAGTCAATTGGCCACTCAACACTTGTTGCATTTGTCACTTCTGAAGTACAGTTCATTTTTAGTTATGCCTTTTACCTGATTCATACTTGTATGGAAATCACAGGCAATGTACTTATGACATATAACCTGCAGCACATAACTAACTATACAGCTGTGTTGCTCCATGTGTAGTGGGGGTAGATTAAAGATGGCCATGGTTCTTTTCCATTGAGAGGTGGAGTGTAATTCCCCTCTCTCTGAATCTAGGCCAACTCATTGACTTGGCGAATAAAGTATGACAGAATGATATTCTGGGACTTCAGATGCTAAGTTATAAGAAGTATTAAAATTTATGTCCATGCTTTTTGGAACACTTGCTCTGAGGGAAGCTAATCACCATGTAAAAAGTATGACCACCCAGAGACCACCGTGTTATGCAGTGACTGTGAGAAGTGAGAGGAACCCAAACACTCTTCTAACTGTTCCAGGCCAGAAACCAGAGACAAAGAAGGCAACTTAGACATTTCAGGGCCAGCAGACATGGTGCAGAGAACTAAGGAAACCGGTTGGCATCCAGAACCAAGGCCTTAGCCAACCGGCTGCAGTCAAATCATAATAACTGACCAAGACAGCTTCAATGTTCCCTCCCCTTCTACAGGTTTCTTCCAGACTATAAGCCCCTGGCCTCCCTTTTCTTATAGCATCTATTTTGGATTGCAACTGTAAATTCTTTCTCTGCCCCTTTGAGATGTAAATCTCCCAGACTCTTGCCAGATTTACAACCTAAGAATACCTTTCTCAAGGACCAGGGAGCCATCCTTTTGAAATGTAAAGACGAAGATGATAGAGACCTTATCTTCCAGTCCCTATGGGAGGGTAAGTGCCTAAGTTAGCAAACGTAGACAGCCCGCTCACATTTTGACCAGTTCTCCAGTACTTCTTAGCATTTAAAAACCCTCCCATCTTTTGTTTCAGTAGAACTGGTTTTAACTTCTCTCCCTTATTGCAATAATCTTGAAGAAAGTCTTCCTTGCCTGTTTAACTCTGGTGCAATTTTTCTTTGACACAGCAAACCAGTCATTTGTTCCTCCCCATCTGAGGCCCTAGTCATCAAAGAGCAGGAATGAGTCATTTCTGCTTGCCCTGCCCTAATTGCAAACCCTCAAAATCATGTGTACAATAAAATGGATGTTGTTTTATGAGAGTTCTGATGTAGTTTGTTACATAACAATAGGTAACTAGAAACTCTCTTTTTCTCTATAGGTAGATCGACAAATAGATGTATATTTCTGTATATATGCATACATATATTTATCATGTATATAATTATACATAATATAGATAGTTAGGCAGTGTACAACTATCCACTGAAATTCATTAGCCCCAATTTCTTTTTTTTTTAATTTATTTTTTGTTGTTTTTTATTGAAGGGTAGTTGACACACAGTATTACATTAGTTTCAGGTGTACAACACAGTGATTCAACATTTATATACATGATAATTCTAGCTACCAGCTATCACCATACAAAGTTGTTACAATATTTTGACTATATTCCTTATGCTATACATTACATCCTGGTTACTTATTTATTTTACAATTGGAAGTCTGTATTTTTTTTTTTGAGAGGGCATCTCATATTTATTGATCAAATGGTTGTTAACAACAATGAAATTCTGTATAGGGGAGTCAATGCTCAATGCACAATCATTAATCCACCCCAAGCCTAATTTTCGTCAGTCTCCAATCTTCTAAAGCATAAAGAACAAGTTCTTACATAGTGAATAAGTTACATGGTGAACAGTACAAGGGCAGTCAACACAGAAACTTTCGGTTTTGCTCATGCATTATGAACTATAAACAATCAGTTCAAATATGAATATTTGTTTGATTTTTATACTTGATTTATATGTGGATACCACATTTCTCTCTTTATTATTATTATTTTTAATAAAATGCTGAAGTGGTAGGTAGATGCAAGATAAAGGTAGAAAACATAGTTTAGTGTTGTAAGAGAGCAAATGTAGATGATCAGGTGTGTGCCTGTAGACTATGTGTTAATCCAAGCTCCCAATTTCTTAATGCATATAAAGTATAAAGTTCATGTTACTAAGTTACTTTGGAACATGCACTAGGGAATTCAGCATATTTTATTACTTAGGAGAACTGTGCACAACTCTTCACTTTGAATATGTGTCTAACCACTAAAACAAAAAGATTATTAGGTTCATAATAATTATTTTGTGTATTTTTAAGCAGTTGTTTACATGCAGCAGCCCCCCCCGCCCCATCTATAAATTGCCTCTTTTAAAAGTCAGCTTGAATGTACAATGGCAGTCTTCCCAAATTAAGGACAACCAAGTTTTAAATTTTAGGTTCAAAGGGTAAATAACTTTTTAAGTAGTGATAAAGCTTTCAAGAAAGGCATAATTTATTAGATTGAAATTGTCTTATTGTACTTGCAAATTAAAACAAATTCTAGTAAAAAAATCATTTTCTACTGAAGGAAAAGCCTAGAATATCTCTTAATATAACTCCAGCCTCATTTAATTAGAGTGACCAGTTACTTCTGAGAAACTTGTAATTCATGGAGTCAGTTTTAGTTTTCATGTTTGTCAACCAAGACCTTCCAGAGGGTATGTCCAGAGGTGTCCTTAATGCTAGATCCATCATCTTACTTATAAGAAGAAAAATGTCACAATCCATAATTTTGAGAAGATTAAAAATATTTATTCTCAGGAAATTTTTACCAAATCTGCTTGCTTTTTTATTGAAAATTAAAACATTTTATGTATAGATCTCTACTGTATAGCTTTTATTGGTTTACTTATTTTTTTTATATACTACATTTTACACATTATACATTATAATTATTTTCCAAGTCATAAAACAAACACTGCTATTTCATTATGTTTTCTGAAAAATACATTGTGTGTGGAATATATACACCCCCACATACCACTTTTCTGAGAGCAGATATCACAGAAAGAATACCCCAAATCCTGCTGTCATGGTGGCCACAGCTCCAGAATGGTTGGCGATGCTAATGGGAGTGTTTGAAGAGGGAATAGCTTGCTTAGAACCCACTGGACAGGTTCTGAACTTCATCAGACCCGGGGTGGATGTGGAACCACTGCGCATAGGCACCTCGTGGCAGTTCTCTAAGTTGAGTGGGACGTGAACAGGTAAATTATTTTCTGTGGGATGAAATATTTGCCCTCAAGCTTGGGAAACAGAGCAAGCTTTGTCTGGTGTAATAGGTTCTGATTGCATCACTCATGGGAGCAGAAAACTTTGATGGGTGATTGCCTCAAGAATTAACATCCTTCCAAAGTCAACCTTTCCGCTGATGCTGGCTGTGAAGGCACAGAGGGGCCATTTGGTGACAGGGTTGTGCCTTTGGTCTCCCACTATTACTTATTTAGTTTTATAATATATCCTAGAATTTATACATTCTAGTTATGCTGACACACTATGTGCCTTTCTTAATACTAATAGAATGATAATTGTAATAGTGGATGGGATTTAAGCTAGGCTTTAAAAAACTTTTTTAAGATTGTCAAGTAAAAAGATTGTTTTAAAAATATATTGGAATCTCTTTCTCTGAAGAGTTTTGTCAAGGTTAACTCTTTCCTGAGGGAGTTTAAGTGACTCAGAGAACAGATTTCATCACTTTCCACAGGCAAATAAAAATAAATCTCAGCCAGACAAAAGACAAAGTGTACTTGGACTCTAAGTGGCTAACCTGGCCACCAGGAAGCTGGTCTCTGAGCTTCAGATTCTGACTCAGTGATTGCTGGTAACTTCTAGATAATCTTGTAGAAAGTCCTTATTTTTTCAAATGTGTACTGTTTTTCATTTGTTTTGTTCTAGTTAGTGTTATCATTTTCCCTGAATTCAAATTTCCTTATATGTCAGTCTAATTTCTTGATATATTAGGCATATATGTAGATGTGAAGTTCTAGACCTGAGAGGATATTAGCTTAGTTACTTCATTCATGTATACACTCACGTATTAAACTAACATGTATTATGTCAGAAAGGGCTAGGTCTGAGAATAGCATTGAATTACCAGTTGAAACATTGCCAGGTATAAAAGGAGAATATGACATAGGAGAGGAAAAATAAAAACTTATCCTGGAGATGAGGAACATTTCTTGCACCAGTGACTTAGGGAACAAGCAGAGAATTTCTGAGATTGAAGTACAGGAGTTTGCTGAGAGAACTAGTAGTTGGACTCGGGGAGAGCAGGGTTGGTTGGGGGATGATCAAAGAGAGAAAATCCAGTAGGTTCCAGCTTAAAATTTTAATTTAGAATATGTATATAATTTGCTATTCTATAGAGGAGATTATACACATGGGATTAAGCTTTTCTTGAAAATGTTTAAGAACTTGTCTGTAAGTCCATCTGAGCTGTCTCAGGGAGACAGAGAGGGGGCAGTGTTTACACCCCTATTGCCCAGGGCATTCTGGGTAATGTCTCAGAGTCAGAGCTGACTTGGGTGATGGGGCTGTTACAAATTTGATTAAGGAAGCTCTGTTCACCACTGGCATGATCAGGAACTGGGGTATAAAATAAGTACATAGAAGAAACTTCTGCTAGCTCAGCATTTGGGTGTGGAGGGGGTTCAGACCCTCTCCTGGCTTGATCAAATGCCTGAGATTCTAACCTTGTGGTTGCAGCTATAGCAAGAGGCAAGTCATCAGCAGGATTCACCTATTTGTTATGATTCCAAGCAGCTATCCCTTGCTGGCCTGAATTCTAAACTTGCCCTTGGCTGTGTTGGATTGCCTCATCCCCTCTGGGCCAAGTCCTTCCTTCAGAGGCCAGCCTTCAATAGGTCAGTCTTGGACAGCTGAAGACGAGCTCTTATTATTAATTGAAAAAGAGTTCTGAGGTAGAAAAATGCTGGATTATATTAAGGAGGGATTTTACTATAGAATTTCACAAAACTCTGACATACCAATGTGAGGAACAATTTTTTTTTAAGAGGGAAGTATAGTAAGGAGAGTTGTCTAAAATTCTTTGGACACTGAACACCTACCTCTTCTGTGGCAATCTTTTGTAATTAATGTTACTTAGACATTATTGGGGAAATACCATTTTTTAATCTTTCAGATCTTGGTACCTATATTTGTATTCAGGGTTATACTAAACTTTGTATCATTTGAACATGTGACCTTTGTGTCCCCATTAACAATTCATGTATTGAATTCTACCTTTTTCTGATATTACCTTTATGACTTCTACTTTCTTTTTGTGAATGCTTGCATGGTCCGACTGGTTCATGATTTTTTTCTTAATCTTGGTGAGTCAATTGTTTTTAGATAACTTCTAATAGTGGATTTTAAGTTTTCCATAGGAAAGTCTTTTCCGTTCTTTTTTCATAGCTTTTCATATTGAGATCATTTTAAATTCATAAGCAGTTTTAAGAGCGATCTCCTGTGTATTCTTTATTAGTTTTCCTTAATGGTAATGCCTTACAATATACAATACAGTATCACACCATGACGTTGACATCAATATAATCCAGATACAGAACTTTTCCTTCACCGCAAGGCTCTCTCATGTTGCCTTTTATGGTCATATCCACCTTCCTTTTCTTCTCTTAAATACTTCTTAATCCCTGGCAAGTGCTAATCTCTCCATTTTAAAAATGGCTCATTCCAAAGATATAAAATTGGAACCATATATTACATAACCTTTTGGATTGGCTTTTTTCTTTCAGCATAATTCACTGAAGACTCATCCAGGTTGTTGCATGTATCAGTAATTTGTTAATTTGCATTGCTGAGCAACATTCTACAGTACAAATATATTTCAGTTTGTTTAGCCATTCACTCATTGAAGGACATCTCAGTTGTTTCCAGTTCTTGGTTATTATGAATACAGCTGCTACGAACATTTGAATATAGGCTTTGTGTGAACATAAGTCTTCATTTCTCTGGGATAAATGCCCAGGAGTGTAATTGCTGTGTTGTATGTTAGTTGCATATTTAGTTTTTAACAAAAATGAAACACCAAACTCTTTCCCAGAGAGGATGTACTATTTCACATTCCCACCAGGAATATGTGAATGACCTACCTAGTCTCTTTGTATCCTCACCAGCATTTGATGGTATTACTATTTGATGCTTTAGCCATTCTGATAGATGTGTTATGATATCTCTTGTAGTTTTAATTTTCATTCTCCTAATGGCTAATGCTGTTGAACATATTTCCATTATGGTTACTTGCTCTGTGCATACCTTCCTCAGAGAAATGTCCTTTATGTCTTTTTTCCACATTCTAACTGGATTATTTTCTATTGTTGAGTTTGAGAGTTCTATAGGTATTCTAGACACTAGTTCTCTGCTGCATCTGTGATTTGCGACTCACAAATCTCTCTATAACTTGCCTTTTCATCCTCTTAACAGTTTTTTATAAAGGAGATCTTTTCAATTTTGATGAAGTTTAATTATCAATTTTTCCTTTTATATATTGATATTGTTGTCAAGTATAAGAAACCTTTGTCTAGTTCTAGATGACAAAGATTTTCTCCTAATATTTGTTCTAAATATTTTATAGTATTGTATTTGTACATTTAAGTCCAAGGTCCATTTTGAGCTAATTTTTGTATAAGGCGAGAGACTTAGGTCAAGAGTGTTTTGTTTTTGTCTAATGATGTCCAATTGCTCCAGCACATTTGTTAAAAATTGTATTGCATTCATATTTTTGTCAGTAGATGCTTTGTGTGGGTCTATTTTGGGGTTTTCTATTCTGCCCCATTAATATATTTATCCCTTCACCACATAGTCTTGATTACTGTATGTGTGTGTGTGTGTATGTATATATATATAAAGTATATATTAATATATACTTTATATATATAATAACATCAAATTTATATATATATAAATTTAGTCTTGAAACCAGGTAGAGTTATTCTTCTTAGTTTATTTATCTTTTCCAAATTATTTTAGCTAGTCTAGTCTTTCCATATATTTTAGATTAATCTTGTCTACATCTACCAATAAATCTTTTTGGAATTTTGGTAAAAATTTTATTTGAACCTATATGTCAATTTGGAGAGAATTAGTGTCTTTATGTTGAGTCTTCCAATCTTTGAAAATGGTATGTTGCTTCATTAATTTAGATTTTCTTCAGTTTTTTTCATCAGTGTTGTGTTGTTTTCAGCGTACAAGTCCTTGTATCTGTTTTGTTAGATTCATGCCTAGTATTTATTTTTTTGAGTTTGAAATGGTATTCAATTTTTAATTTTGGTGTTTCTGTCTTTGTTGCCACCATTATAGAAGCACAATTACTTGTGTATCTTCTTTATCTTACAAGTTGCTTAACTCACTTACTAGCTCTAGGAGATTTTTGGAGAGTTGATGGGAATTTCCACATAGACAATTATGTCGTGCAAATAGGGACAGTTTTATTTCTTCCTTTCTGATATGTATGCTTTTCCTTTCATTTTGTTAACTTATTGCACCGACTAGAACATCTCACAACATATTAAATGAGTTGTTCTTTCTTTTACTGTTTTCTTCTCTTAACAGAACTTTTTTTTGCTATTCTTTTAGGGTAGGTTTACTGATGAAAAATTATTTTGTTTCCTTAGAGAATGTCTTGATTTTCCCTTCATTCCTGAAGGATTTCTTTTTTTCTAGATATAGAATTCTGAGCCACAGTTTTTTCCTTTTGGTAATTAAACAATGTTGTGCTATTTCCTTCTGGGCTTCATCGTTTCTCCATGTGAAATCTATTGTAATTCTAATTATTTTTTCACCTTATAATAGTGTCTTCTCTCTCTTCATTCATTCAAGATGTATTTCTTTGTCTTTAATTTCCAAAAGTTTGACTATAATGTTTCATAGTGTAAATTTCTTTTAGACAATATAATCCTTTCAGTGGGAAATTTGCCTATGATTTTGTTTCTAAAGGAAAAGGAAAGAACAGATATTAGAAGGCAACTGGTTATTTCTGCTTCATGACATGATCGCACCATGTTTTAAAAATTCTATTTTTATATGGTTTGAAGTTTACATTTCTGCCGCAGATGAAATCCCAAGAGATTATTCAACCTAGAATGCTTTCAGAAACTTCTTGAAATTTCTTTCATATTTTGGTAGATTGAAAAACAGCACCAGTTCCTCAATTCTCCCTGGACTAACACCCTTTACTATGTAACTTCTTAGGGTCCTTACACTCAGACTCTGGGAAAGGCCATGTCATCTGCTTTGGGCAATAGAAAGAGGCATAAATAAATGCATGCCAGTTCTGAGCCTAGGCCCCAAAGCCCTTCTGTGTTTCTGCTTCTCCTCTTCTGTTTTGCTTTCATCTTGAGAACATGCTCTGGCTAGCTTTCTGAAGGATGATAAAAATATGGAGCAGATTCAGTCACCCAAACCCCCGAGTTAGGCTAATTTATATAAGCCAATTGTGTATAGATCCCCAAATTGGTGAGCAAGCCCAGCCAAGAGGAAGGGAGCTAAAATAAGCTTCCGGTTAATCTCAGACACCTGAAGTACAACACTTATTTTTGTGTATCACTGAGAGGTTCTTAGGGTGTTTGTTATTAAGCATTGTTGTGGCAATTGATAACTGATACCTGTATGGTTAGTGTTTGTCTTAGTTTGTTTGGGCTGCTATAACAAAACTTAGACTGGGTGGTTTATGAACAACAAAAATTTATTTCTCACAAATCTGGAGACTGAAAGTCCAAGATCAGGGTGCCAGGAGGGCTGGGTTCTGGTGAAGGCCCTCTTCTGGGTTGCACACTACCTATTTCTCACTGTGCCCTTGTGATGTAAGGGATGAGCTAGCTCTCTGTTTTTCTTATAAGGGCACTAATTATTTCTCAAAGGCTCTACCTCCTAATACCATTATCTACCTTGGGGGTTAGGATGCTAACATATGCATTTTGAGGGAGCACAAATATTCAGACCATAGGAGTACTATTCCTTATTTCCAGTAATGAAATGAATATATCCCTTTTAAAGTATTTATTGGCTTATTTCAGTTGGTGGATTTTAATGGTAGTGTTCAAATTTTCATCTCATCTGAAAGTAAGGAGCACATTTTTATGGCATTTTCCCACTATGCCTATTAACACACTTCTCTGGATACATGCTTTTTCTACATGTAATGAAGAACAAATTGTTTTCATTTGTTGTCTGTGAAAATATCCACAAGTTATCAGTTAGGCTTATAGCTTTTCTTGTGGTCCCTAAAAGGTTTCCCTTTCTGCATCCATAAAAATGCAGGTCATCTGGTAAATCCCACATCATTAAAATGAGAAAAGTATATAATCCATACTGACGATTTTTTAACATATAATACATTTTTTAAGAGTAAATAGAAATGAGAGATTAAAAAATCCAATATAGATAGCACCATGTTTTCCCAAAAGATCAGATTACATATATTTAAATAGAAACAAAGCAAACTCCAAGAGAATTTTATGGGAAATGTTCTTTTGGCTGTTAAGAAATAGCTACATGTGAATTCCCAGGTGGCTTTCTTCTTTAGCATTTTGAAATTTCTAATACTCTTCCTTTTTGCTTTTGGGTTCAATAGATTAAAAGGAACTTGGTCATTAAGTACCTTTGAACACAGTTACCTACAGATTTGACTTTGGGGTAAAAATATACAGGAACAATTTCTAACCTGGGAAGGTGGTAGTATCGAAAAGTAATATTTGAACAAGAATTGATTGAGAAGGAATTTCTTACTTCAGACAGGCATCAATAGCAGATGGTAAGACCTACTGGGAAATAAGTCCAAGTATTGAGAAAGGGAATACTGTGTTGTGGCAAATATAAGATCTGATGCAGCAGAAATCTCTCTCTGGAAACTGAAGCGAAATTGCCCATTAATGTTTTATAAACACACTTTTATGGAAGAGCTAAAAATTAATCAGAAAAGAAGAGGTATTTTGGATAGCAATATTTGTGCAGAAATTTTGCAGAATCTGCTGGAAACAATAGGTTATCTCTCTAGAATTTGCAAGATGTGCAAGTATACAAGAAAAAATTTTTAAGTACTTTTTTTTGAGATTTAAGTTGTTTGAAAACAGCATTGAATAAAATATTTGATTGCTACATTGAAAAAGAAAGATAAGTTTTTAAAGGGATAGTATTGAAGCTTACTTTTTCTAAATTAAGCTGTTTAAAATATTTACAATCACATGTCAAAATTTCATTAACATATAAAGATGAACTCATTAAAAATCAACATCTTAATGCACAGGTAAAATTAATTTCAAAGTAAGATTAAACTACATTCATCAATTGTGTCGTGAGAACCTAAACTCCAAGCACTATTTTATAGTCACACAAAGATGTACACACCCACACATACACATGCACGGGCACATACACCCTCCCTCCTCACACATACACACACACACACCTAAGTCCAACATATAAGTATTCTACTTAAATTCTGAATATGTTCAAATTATTTCTAGCATTGAAGGAAGTTTTCTATAACTATATTTTAAAAATTCAGCAGTTACTTATTAAGCAACTTATTTTAGGACATAGAATCCAGCTGCTGCCAATGTACTGAAATATGTGTGATTGGTTAGATTTCTTTTTTTTTGAGGGATGAGTAGAACATTTGGTTTAAACGCAGAAAAGCAAATTAAATATTAAAAATAAGTCTGGGAGAATATGCCTAATATGCAATATGTGACTGAAGTTATAACCTAACAAATATATCTCCTTATGATCAAACATCTGTTACATATAAAATGGATTTTCTGTAAAACCAAGACCTCAACACATCATGTTTACTACAACATGGGACAGACAGGAAATCTGAGTGATGCAAGAGGCTTTACAAATAAAAATCTATATTCAAAATTAATGTAAATATTTAAATATGGCTATAGGATGAATTATGTGAGCCCTGAAAGCTCATATGTTGAATGCTAACCCCCAGTATCTCAAAATGTGACTTATTTGAATAGATGAAGGCTTTAGAGAGGAAATTAAGGTTACATGAAGTCAAGGTGGGCCCTAATCCAATATGACTGGTACCCTTTCATAACAAGATTAGGACTCAGAGGAGAACATGTGAAGCACAGGGAAAAGGTGAGAAGATGGCTTCCTACGAGCCAAGGAGAAGCCAACCCCACTGGCATTGTTATCTTGGCCTCCTAGTCTCCAGAATTGTGAAAAACTAAACTTGTTGTTTAAATCACCCAGTCTATGGTACTCTGCTATGTCAGCCACAGCAAACCAATACAAATACCATAGAAGAAATGAAGCAATTTTAATAAAAGAAAGTCAGGTTTTGTTCCTGACATAATAAGGATGTTATGATGTCATAATGATGACATGAAAATATATTAAATTATATTGGCATGATGTCTTAGAAAAAGCTGTCTCCCCTTATATAACTTTTAGACCTGTATTATACCTGGGACATAACCACTTCTGACATGAAATGTTTCTACATTTTGTATAAAAAATATCCCTCTTACTTCCTTCTCCCCAGCTCAGCCCCACTGTCTTCCTTCTATGCAGCAGCAAGGTTATCTTATTATCAAAAATGTACTGCACAGGAGGTCTCATCTAAGGCAAGTGCATGGATTTGACAGACTTAGAAATCTTTCCATGTTTCCTAAGTGTCCCTTGGAGGGAATTTCTCCTGCCTCAATGAGCCAATTGTTTTCACTAACCACTAATTACTTTTTCTAAGCATAGGGGTATATGTGACAAAGATGATGAAATTACATGGGAAAATATTTTACTGATAATTGGGAAATGTTATATCAGCCAAAAATAGCAAGAGTCTAGATGATTAAGTTTGTGGAAAAATTAAATCGTTGGTCCTGAAGTATTATTGTACCATGAAGACTGAAGACAAATTTCAATCACATTATTTTAAAAGCTAGTCACCAAATACTTCTACACAATATTTCTACTAAAACATAAACCAGGGATTAATCAATTATTAATCATAATCAGTGATTATAAAGATTTAGTAAAAATTCAGTTACCACATTATATTTGTCAGGCATCAGGGCCTCCCTCTGTTGTCCGTTTAGTGCAAACTGGACTGTTGACTTGCATCTTCTCTGACAGGTACAAAGTAGATTTTATACCATGTATGTAAGCCTTATTTGACAGTTTGAGATAAATAATACTCAAACCATTTTCCAAAGACAGAGAAGCCATAGGTAGAATGGTAAACCTGGGAGCTCGTATTTGGCTAAATTTTCAATCTTTCAGAAAACTTTCTTACTTAAGGGGTTATAAGAGTCATAAAATACCTTACGACAGATATTTAGGAAGTCCAGGATCCTGATGACTGTACTCTGGACGTATTCATATACACATGTAAATTGTAGACCATTTTGAAGAGTCAGCACAATGGTTAAGACTTAAAATTAACCTGAAGATAGATTTACCTGCACTAGAGAAATCTGATGGCCACCAAAGATCTTCACTGATAAGTCAAAGCTACAAGTTTCTCTGAGATTCTGCTCACTTAACCACATATTGCCAAACCAGCAGACTAATAAAAGTGGATGAGAAAAACAATTGTTAATTCACAAGGCTAGGAGATTGGCAAATGCATTCCTTCCTACGTATTCAAGTTCTAGCTCAATTTAGACTTTCATATTGTTATTTCAGAAGTCGTGTTATGTCAAGGCATTCTGAAGAGAATTAAAAAGCTGTTGGTGAATTTTCTAAAATAGCATTTGGGAGAAGAAAACCAGAGGGAGGTTAAAAGAGAGACTGAAACAGTTGCACATGCAAAATCTAATAAGCTAGCAAGAAGCAAACAGTTTAATGAAAAATGCCATCAATTTAACTGTGGAATAATATTAAGTAAATCAGTTGCTTGATCACATACAGATAAAACTGACAGGTCATTACTGAATGCAGATTTATTGCTTTGACTTTCTGTCTATACACGTGTTGAGAGCAGGGGTTCAAGAGATAGGCGATGTTGGTTCAAATCCCAACACTTGCTGGCTAGGTATCCTTGGAAATGTAGCCCAAGATTTGGTTCATCATTCCCTAAAGGGGAAATTAGCGATATTCCCTTACAGACTTGCCAGAGAATTAGATGATCAGTGCATGTAATGTACTTCACAGACGGCCTAGTGTAACTAAATGCTTAATCAGTGGCAACCATTACTATTTACACCCATCCTAAATTGTTGAACCAATTTTCAGTTCCTACCTGAAGAATGTAATAACAAAATCCCCAATGGAAAAACCCCTAGTTTTAGGAAAAACTAATGTGTACACTGAAGATACATAGTTGGCATTACAAAATGGCTTTAACAGACTTTGAATTTTTCACACATGGCCTCATAGTGACAAATATCTTAACAAAATGCCTAGTTTAGAAAGTCATTCTATGCCAGGAAAGGGACTGTACAGGGACAGAAACATCTGCTATTATATTACTCTTGAAAGAAATGATTTCTGTGTCTGATTAGATATACTATCTTTCAGTTTACCAATTGTCTCATAATCTATATACTACTTGAACCCTTTCTTTGAGTTTTCAATTTTAGTAACTATACATTTTATTCTGGACTTAATAATTAGCTCTTATTCAAATTTTCTGTTCTTCCCCCACCAGTTCTGTTGTTTCTGTAGGCATTTGCTAACCTTTTTTCTCCCACCTTCTAAAATATGTAACACAGGGGAAGAAAAAGAAAATCAGAATTCCCTTTTCTAGTCAGCATACCAACTCAGTACACTCAGCCTGGTTTGTTTTTTGGGTGTGTGTGTGTGTGTGAAATGATATTTAGTGATTTTGAAAAAACACTGGGGTCAATGTTTTTGACTCTAAGAAAAATTTAGGACAGCTGTGGAGGCTGGGATCCTAGGGGGAATGAGGTAAGATTCCAGGTGCTGTCTTTGGCTGCTGGTTCTATAAAACAGTATTGTAGTAAAATAAATAAATAGATAAATAAACACTGCTCTTTTAATTACCAAGCAGGCAGGGTTTGGCAAAAAGGGTGCCAAGCCACACACGAGTGTTATTGCGATGGAGCTTTTCATTTCCCAGCCTGTGTCCACCAGTGTGGTGGGCGTCTGAAAGCCCGATGGCCAAGCTGTCTTGAACATAACTGGGGCAGGAGAATCTGAAGGGCTGTACGTGGCACCACTTCCTCATTTTTTCTTTCCCTTATTGTCTCTCAAGACTTTAAAGAACATTTCAGAGTAGAAAAAAAAATGATGTTTAAAATGAATTTTTTGAAAATATTCATTATAGTCATCTTTATTTCAGTGTCATCACTTCTGTGTTTACCAAAACGACTCTGAAATGAAATACAGGGGCCCATGCTTTCTGAGTCCGTTTCACTCTGTGAATGAATTGGCATGTATTTACATCATGTGTGTATATTTTCCAAATGTCCTCAACAGAAAAAGAAGAGGGAAATTGAGGATATTTAAATTAGAAGATGAGGTATACAAGTTTAAACACAAGGGCAGGGCACATTTGTTTTTTGTGGCTTCAAGCACAATTCTAGAAATTTCTCAGAATCCTATAGGAAGCCTGGAACAAGACTAGGAATCAAGTCATGATGTAAAGGAATGTTGACTGTGAATACAGTTTTAGCTGGATAAACATAAGTTTATGCAGAAAATAATAGATCAGCTTCCTCCAAAAACAGTCAAATATCTGAAAGCGTGGGCAGAAAAAGAGTGGTGCAGCCAAACAGAACGGAGGCCAGTATAAAAGCTAAGGCACCTAGGGCATCTCAGATGAAGGTTGAGCTTCTTGTGAAGGACGGGCCGTGAGTCAATAAGGGGAAGGAAAAGAAGGGGAGATCATGCTCTCCAGGCTTCTGGGAAGTGGTGGAGGGCTTGAAATAAAGATAATAGAAACATTTTTTTTTAATATGAGAGGTTCAGAGAATTTCAAGGAGGCGTTATTCGAAAATTTAAGATTTTGGAAATGGTATTGAATTATGATAGCATCAAAACTATGGCCTTGCCTAGTGATAGCTACCATGGAATAGAGGTGAGAGTCACTGATGTTGAGTTGAAGGAATAGTTGTGATTAGATTACTGGAACTTTCAGTCCCACCCCTAGCCCTACCTCTGGGGAGGTGACAGGGGCTAGAGGCTGAATCAGTCACCAGATGCTAATGATTTAATCAATCATGCCTATGTAATGAAGCCTCAAAAAAAGTCTAAAAGGACAGGTTAGGAGAGCATCTAGGCTGGTGAATAAGAGAGATTTGGGGAAAGCGGTGCTCAGAGAGAGCTTGGAAGCTCCTCCTTATCCTTTCTGCATACATTGCCTGTGAGTCTCTTCCATCTGGCTCTACCTGAGTTATATCCTTTTATAATAAACTGGTGATCTAGTAAGTAAAATGTTTCTCTGAATTCTGTGAGCTGCTCTAGCAAAATAATTGAACCCAAAGAGGGATTTTAGAACTCTCCACTCTTTAGAAGTTTGGTCAAAAGCATAGAGGATAACCTGGACTTGAGATTGGCACCTGAAGTGGGAGGCAGGGTAATCTTGTGGGACTGAACCCTTAACCTGTGGAATCTGATGCTCTCTTCAGGTCGGCAGTGTCAGAATTATATGACATCCAACCGGTATCTGGAGAATTGAGAGGTGAGAGATGTGGGGAAAACTCTTCCCCAGACATTGTAATTGGGTGCAGAATTATTAGAACTCATCTTAAGTAATTATATCTGCAAGGACCCTATTTCCAAGTAAGGTCACATACTGAGGTGCTAGAGGTAAGACTTTAGCATGTTTTTTGGGGGGACACAATTCAACCCACAACAGCATCCTCGGAGGGCAACCTCAGATGCCAGGTGAGAAGCCAGGATAAAGCATGAGGAAGCAAACACGTCAGACCTCATGGTAGTGCCTGGGTAACGGAGCACCACAGACTGACAATGAAGCTGGAATATGAGATATGCCACTAAGAGAGTGGATATAGAAAATGGGATAGCTGGAGGAAGCAAACTATAACCAGAGCTAAAAGTGGAAACCAAAAATAAATAAATAAAAGGAGAGGAATCAAATTTTACCTACTTTAATTAGAAACAAGGTTATTTTATTTAACTATAATAAATATATCAAGCTCAGGCAATTGAATGTCAGGATAGACATATTGGGGTTTAGTCAATTGTGATATTGATTGATGGCTTGATAAGCGTTTCTGATTACTAATCTGTAGATTTTAGTCCCACAGCCATAGCACTGGGTTAAGGACAATCTCTAGAACTGGTTGCTTGTCTTGAAAACTGCCCCATTACCCTATTAGCTGTGAGGTCTTTGGCAAGTTACACACCTTTTGTGCCACTCGGTTTCCTTATTTGTAAAATGAGTCCCTATCTCATAAAGTTCTTTGTGAAGATTAACTGAGTTAACCTGTATAATCTGTTTGGCACATGGTAAGTGATGAAAATATATTAACCATCCATATTTTTAAATTTTTATTTACTGAGTACCTCATTTTTATAAATAAAGTTCTTGAATTATATTAAATATAACTACAAGGATATAATTACTGAATTCTGCTTCAGCTTAATGTCTTTTATTCAGCTTGAAGGTAGCTTTTCTGGGTTTTTTTTTTTTTGTTTCTTTATGGAAAATGGCTTTTTTCTCCCCATAGGTCTAGAAGAAAGTATTATATAGCTTCTTTACCAGAAATCAGACTACCATATTTATTAAAATATATTTATTAACATTTTGTTGACTTAAAAATAAACTCCTTTGTGTCTTTTAAGAATTGTGAATGATCAAAATAGTAGATAACATTGATCATTTACTCAGCGCCATTCTACCAAGCACATTACATACATTTTTCCCACTTAATCTTTAAAACAGCCCCATTGTATTATGTGGCTCATAATATTATTTCTGTCTCTTTCTCTTTTTAAAATAATGCCCATGAAGTCCACAGTGGTCCAATAATTTGTCAAGGGTCAAGCAGCTAGCAAATAGCTTAGTGAGAATGCAAACCAGTTTCATCTGATAATAAAATACGGGCTTCTATCCTTTTTGCTTTGCTGCAAAACCAGTTCTGGGACCCATTTTAATATACACAGATTCTTTTTTTAAAGGTGGAATGTGGTAATTAAAAAAATAGTTTTTAAAATACATCTTTTTTTTTCTGTACAGTTTTAATCATCTAATCAGAGGGCTTAAATAAGTTTTGTGGGCGTAATTTATTTCTAGTATTTCTAGAAATGGTATTAAATGAAGTTATTAGTTCCTTAGTAAGAATTGCTCATTTTTTCAGAAAGTCCTTTTCTTTCAGATACATCTAAAGGACAATAAGTGTCAAATGGCAAACTATTCCAGTTATTATCTTTCCAAGTAAAGCTTTGGTCTAGAGAATTTTCAAAGTCAAAAACGTTTCTTGTTTTCACTTTTGCGGTGTTTCTCGTTTCAACAAAGCATGAAACAACATCCTTGAACCCACCCACCTTCAATAGACCTTTGTCACTTTATCTCTCCTATGGATTTGTTTAGAACTGCATTCTACCTCTGACTCTAAGCACATGCTGATTAAAATGTTTTAATTAAAATTATAACTACTACAGAAAAATTATTGAGCAATTCTTCAGGACAAAAATGCTTAGTGTTGGAAGCTTAATTCCACTGTTCATGTTTATACAGAGCAATACTTTCTAAAAGGCTCACCTCTGTGTTGTGTAATATTGGATTTAGTCCCAACAGCTAGAAGATATTGTTTTTAAAACAAGGCCGAGCAAGCAGAAAAGTTTGTATGATGATACAGATTTGATCAGCTCCTAAACAAAACAAGTACAGCCAGGTTGGTGTATGCAGTTATTCTGGACTGAATCCTATAACTTTCTTCCATAGCCGTTGTTCTCAGAAAGAATGGGCTTTCGTTATATTCTAAAACCATTTTTAAAAGGAAGAGGTGATGGGATTGCATGGGTCATGGTGCCTGGCAGCCTGCTCTCAGAAACACTGGCGAGACACTGGGATGGAAGCCAAGTTACTTAAAACTGTAATACAGAGCATGAGAGAAGAAAAGATCTCCACTAAGAAGTTACTATTACCATTTCTTAATAAGCATGGGTTCCTGTTTCCTACTTGGTGAAACTCCACAAAGTAGAAAAACTTAGCCTCCCCTGTGGAAGGAGTCTCCTCATTGCCTGATGCAACATTCCTTCTAGAAGCTGTTGGCAACGCAAAACCCTGGAAGGACCACCTTGGGCCAACCTGGGAGCCCAGGGAGCTGGGCCCTGAACCTGGGGCCACCCTGGGGGATTAATTAATGCTGACGATCGTATTCAAGGAGCAGACATCCACACAAACTACAGAGCGGCCCATTTAAAACCTGCTTTGTTTTTCTCACAAAAGCAGAGGAAAAAAACATTAATTTAGTCCAGGGCATCTCAAACATGAATGTGCATATGCATCACCCAGGGACCTTCTTCATACGCATATCTGATTCAGTGGGTCTGTGAGGAGGTCTCAAATTCTGAACTTCTGTTAAATTCCTGGATGATATTGATACTGGTGACCAATGGACCCAGCACAGCTTTGGTCTGTCCTTGTCTCCTTAGGAAGACCACAACTTGCCACAATGGCCACATAAAAGCCTACCATAATTTCAAGGAAATCATTTATAGATTGGATGTTTTTCACTAATAATTCAATTCAAATTAAAACTCTTTAATGAGATCTAAATTTTTTCTCACAGTTAAACTAAATCTTCCACAAAAGAGTTTGCACCCATTTTCCCTGGCTTCCACCTAACTGCTCCCTATTCTTTAATGCGACTGCCTTTGTCTTCTATGATGACAACCTTTGCTTTGCTCTTAGCCCTTTGAGTTCCAGAGGCCACACTTACATGTGGCAAGGTGGACAAGCTTCTTCACTTTAGACATTCTCTGCCGTGTTGAAGAATTACCTTAAAAATTTGTGAAAGTGTACTCTGCTTCCAAGATCCCCATAAGCAAGTAAAATTTATACAGAATCCAGACAATAGTAAGACTTGTTCTGTAAGTCAGAGGTTCTCAACTTGGAGAAATAGGATAATCTGAGGAGCTCAGTCAAATCACACCACACTCATAAATATGCATTTCCATCTCCCCTTCTCCGCTGAGCTGCAGCAGATCAGCAGGCACAAAGAACTTTTTCCTGATCTTCACTCTCTCTTGATGCAGCCTCTCCCATTAAGAACAACAGTTTTAGTGTTTGATCATTCAGGTTACCATCCTGGGCAGTAGGTTGAATGGTGGTCCCCAAAAGGTATGTGTACTAAGAACCTGTGAACGTGACCTGATTTGGAAAAGGGTCTTTGTGGACATAATTAAATTAAAGATCTCAGGATGAGATCATCCTGGATTATCCGGATGAGACCTAAATTCTAAGGTCATTTTTCTTAAAAGAGACAGTAAAGGAGAAGACACAGACACAGAGGACAAGGTCATGGAAAGGTGGGTGTAGAGATGGGAATGGCACAGCCACCCAGATCTGTCACGGCAGCCCCTGGAAACTGATACGACTGGAAAGCTTCTGCCCACTCTTGAGACACAGCTTTCATTGGTATATTCTTACAGCCAAGGGACAGTGTTTATAAAAGTGTAGCTTTGAAAGACTGCAAGTCACCTACAAATAGCTTCTTTGTCTCTGTAGGACACCAGAAATGCCATCCAACCATTTTTATTCATTGCTCTTAGGAATACCAAGTGATACTGAAATAAACCAAATTCAAATACTCTCAAATGTGATGTTACGTATTCTTCGATAATGTAGTCTAATGGAGCAGACAGGCACTATTAAAAATAACCCAGATAAATGTATAAAGTTGTGTTACAGGTGCTGAATGGCGGTGCACACTCTTCTGAAAGCGAGAAGCTACTTCAAAGATATCCAGGGTGGGGTCAGAATAGGCACTCCAGGAAACGCGAGATTTGAGCTGAATGTGTCAGTTGAAGAAGCAAATGGAGGCAGGAGAAAAGCACTGCTCCAGAGGAAAGCGCATGGACAATGGACCTATGGCAGAAGGAAACTTGTCATTCCTGAAGAATTCATAGCAGGTCACTGTGGTGACAAGAGTAAAGAAAGCACGGCAGACAGTGCTCTTGGATGAGGGTAGAAATGAAGCACAGCGCATGTTAAGAACTTGGGTGTTTATTGAAAGAGAGCTGGGAGACAGGGTAAGGATCGAGGAGGTAAAGGGTGTGGTTGGGGGAGAGTACAGAGATGACGTGATCAACTGTAGTTTGAAAAGCCCACCCTGGCTGCCCTGTGATGAGGAGCCTAGAGAACAAGTATGACAGTGAGAGGATTATTTGACCAGCTTATACATTTACCAGATGCCCAGCTGGGTGGTGATGTAGATGGCAGGAATGGAAAGTGTTTTGTTATTTTTAGGAATGGTAAGTTTGAGCTATGCTTTGGTAGTAAAACCTGCAGGAATTAGTGATGGATGTACCACAGAAGGTACTTCTAGGAAGAAGGAGGTGCCAATGACGACTGCTGGTCCCCATTCTGGATTGAACAATGGGGCACTGTACAGGGCTGTGTGTGAAGATGAAGATCAACTGAAGACCAAGAAAGGGGGCAGAGTCGTGATCCAGGTTCGGGAAAGGGGGCAATCGAGGTGCATGTGAGATATAGGGAGAGTGATATCAGTTGAGAGTATCAAAGATCTCCAGAGAATAAAATATGTACATTTGAGAATCATCAGTGAGTAAATGGTATTTGAAACAAGGGAAGGTTTCATGTTGTTTGGGAAGAGAGTAAAGATTGAAAAAAATAGGGCCCCAGCCTGGAACTGGCGGAGCCAGGCAGTTGCAATCTAGAGAAGAGTGAGGGCCCTGTAAGTGTGATGGGAAAGGAGCTGCCAGAGAAGAAAAACACCAGGAGGAATTCTGTCCTGGAAGCAAAATGAAGAGGATATTTCAAGAAGGAAATCATGGGTGTGCTTGATACTGTTGAGAGGTCAAGATAGATGAATAAGCTATGTTGCTTCCAGGTAGAGATGGCAGAGGGAAGATAATATTGACTTCCACTTGCTCCCAGAATCCTTCCTTTTAGAGAATTTATAAAATAAAGTTGTTGTTTTTTTAAAAAAAGACATAAACATATAAAGATGGAGCTGACATGAGAATAGATAACAGCAAAACAATTGGGAAACTGCAAAGGAAATATACATATGATATGGGAATTATTATACATATATGTTGTTATACATATATAATACATAATGATAAATATTATATTTTTAAATTTAACATTACACTTTATTATATCAAATTTAAAATTCCATTTTAAATAGCAACATGAAAAGCCAAAACAAACAAATTCACAAAACTCATTCTGTGCCACGAAAATGTCAAAGGACTCAGGGATGAGGTATAAAAGATCGCTCTAGAAGTAGGAGGAAGGAGGACTTTTAGGTTAGAATGAAGGCATTTTCAGACATCAGACACACATGCTATGAAATCATCAATGTCTTGGCATCTTCCCTGCAGGGAGCTGTGGATATGTCCCTCCAACATGAGTGAGTAAAGCAAAGGTGGAGGAAGACGAGTATGGTAAAGGACACAGGCGTTCTAACAGCAGACAATGAAGGGGCAAACTGCGGATGGGGTTCCCAGGCTGACAACTGTGTAGCAGTGTAGAAACCAATCCTTTCGGGGGTTGGGGGGCAGGTCCTGAAGCTCCCGGAGAGAGTATCTAACAAGGTAAAATGGATGCCGCACCAGGTGCATCAGAATAGACTGAGAAGAAATACAGAGAACAGGAAAGTATTTGGAGTAGAATTAGTGAAAAAAAAAAAACATAGAAAATGAAGCAAACATAAAATAAGTCAATTCTTAGGTCCAGGAAGCAAAAGTTGTGCAGAAATAATTATGGAATCTAAATTATTATTGGGAGAATAGGTGTGGGTGGCTGGGGAAGTTGCTCAAGTGAGGAGGGAGTAGGGAGGAAAGGAAGTCAAGAGATGATGACTAAACCTGGAAAAACTACCGATGGAAATACAGGAATGCTGTTTAGTGATGCTATTGCAGATGTAAAGCAACCAGCTAACAAGAGTGAGGATGGCTGCCTGCCACAAGGTAAGTGGGGCAGGGGAATGGATATGGGGGACCGTTCTCTTATGCTCTCTTTTTTTCCTGAACAAATCTTGTAGAAATCTTTGAAGCTTTAAATCCCTTGATTAAAAAAAGAAAAGAAAAATGGTAGAGAAATAATGAGAAGTGTCCACTGAATTTTTGACAAATAACTCTTGAATGCCCAGGAATGAAGCATTAGATTGCAGTTGAGGCACAGAAGCCATTTAGAGCTGAATTTGGTGGGTGACATGCTCACGGGATGTCATTTTAAATCACTTCCCATGAAAGGCACCGTTTTGTCCCTCTCAAAAGGGCCTCTGAGCATTTATCTCAGAATTTGCTGAAGTGTTTGTTAATATTTAGATTCCTGGGCCCTTCCCCACATTCTTGAATCAGAGTATTTAGGGCAGCCATACTCCAAAAGAAGCTCTCTGGATATTTCTCTTGCCCACTAAAATTTGGGAATCACAGCCCTAGGCAATGACTCTTATTAAACAAGTGGTCTCATCCAAGTGACTAATGAGTCTTTTAAAGCTCTCTGTCCCTTTCCATTGCATATAATAGCAGTCTGAATTCTGTAGGTCAGGGTTGTTCTCACTGTGAATATATGCCCCTCAAACGTTTACCAGATGCTTCTAATGCTCATATGAACTCTCCTGCTGGGGAATTTTAGAGCTGTCAGCTTTTGTCCTTTTACTCTTTTTTGGAGACTAGACAGTGCAAAGAAGTATCGCCATGCCTTTGGGAATCTGTAGCAGAAAATTCCCTACTCTGTCTGGAGACCACAACTAGTATCGTCTGGGACCCTTTACTTGAAGTAGGCAAATGTGTACCATTTTACCTTGGTTGTTTCATTCAGCTACTTTGTCACTTCACTAGGAACCCTGATGTCCACAGATGAATTTTAAGTTGTATCTAGATATTAGACCCCAGTAAGTGTTTGGAATATTTAAAGGATTATTTTGTTGGTTTTACGTGCTTTAATGTACCACTTAATTAAAGAAATAAAACACACATTCTCTCTCAACCTGGAGTTTAGAGTACATTATCAGTTTGTAAAAATCAGTATCTTTTAGTTTTGCAAAATGACAATTAAAGGAAAAAATTAATTGTTAAAATATTCTTTCTTGTTTTAAATAATGTGTAAGTGTATTTGAACTTCTATAATGAGACGTTTTTATTATAATCATTTATAGTATTGTTATAATAAAAATATTGTCTGTGGTATTTATGGATCTCAAATTATCTTACCAAAACTATAAATTGTGATAAGAACCTTAAATAACTGACATTCCTTAATAATTGATATAACATCATTTCTAAAACCCAGGCTTTTAATCTGAAATATATGGCTCACAAAATACCCAGCTAAAAAGCATGCTAACCAGTGAGTAAGAGCCCCTGTTAAACTAACAAGGTGCTTGCAGTAGACAAGCTGACTAGCTGAAGAGGACTCACGTTCTCCTGAGAATCAAACCTCCAAAGGAACCCCCACCCCCCACAACAAAGCCCCTTTCATCCACTGGGGCTTATCCAGAGGGTCATTGGTAGTTCTGATATGTTGTGAGAGGAAGACAGGAGCAACATCTCATCTAGTAGGATCAGCTTACATTGTTCAAAGCTTAATATTTATTATAAATTCATAGGGCCCTGGGATTATTGGCTTTTGAGAAATAAGATTTTCATAATTTAAGGAGTTATGCAGGTTTTCTGCATTAAATGTAGTCTCACAAGTGGTTTTGCATGAGAAGTTAACAAGCACCAATTAAAAGAGATGGTAACAAATGACACATCCATAGACTCATACTAGATACTCAGAAGGAATCATCAAATATTAACATTTTAAGGTTAAAAGCACAGCTAGTCCTAAGCCAAAACAAAATTTTCATATTCAGTTTGGGATTAAGAGATGACAAATTGTCCTTATAGATTATTTCTTATAGAGTTAGGGAATTTGAGAAAAAAACATATTTTTAATCTCTCCTTCTCCTGCCACCAGAGAAGGACCTCTGGATAATAAACATCCCTAAGAGTGTGCCCAGAGTTCCCTTAGGCCTTCCTAGACTGGGTACCTGCAGTGCCGTAAGAAGAGCCGTTACTGAAATTGACCCTTTTTAGGGTAAACATTTCGTAGTTTTTATTTAGCAGGGATCTTGGTCCCAAGTATTTCCCTTAGCCCTGGGAAAGCTATGCCCAAGGGTCAGCCACGCAGGCCTCAGGGCAGATTGGAGGGTGTATGTATGGGTCCCATCTAGAAGAGTGGGTAGAAGCCCAGCGGGAGCTTTGAGGGGAAGGCTCCAGGCATGGCTGGGAGGCCCCGAATGCCAGGCTCAAGGAGAATGGGACCCTGGAAGACTTGAGCTGAAGCTGTAGACATTGGCCAGTTGTGGGGATGGTTGCTCTCTTGGTGGTGTTGGGGGGAGTCACAAATAAGTGAAGGATGCAGGGACTGAGCTATGACACATACTCCATCTGCTTTGGTGAAAAAAAGTAATTCTTTATACCCAACACTTGACACCCAGGGAAGCCTCCAGGTCACCAAGCACTGGTTTCGTCTCTCAGGCCCGTGGTCTGTGTTCTGTGCTGCTCTGTTCCATTAGAGTGTCCAGGCACTGCAGAAGAGGTGGGGACCCCAGCATCTTCCACTCTCTGTCACAGCAGGTCAGCAGGTCACGTGGAGATCTGCACACACTGCCTGCACATTCCTGGGTGACAAGAAAATAACCCCTCAGCATGTGCATGGTGTACAGTCCCCAGCACTTGCTCTACCCAGTATTTGATCTACCCCTGGCTCTGCCAGCCTCACCCCCAACTCTCCCAACTCAGCCACTGAGACTCCCAAAAATATCTCTGGAGGCCTCTCTCTCCTTTAGCCAGGAGGAAAAAAATCTCAGATACAAAGGTACAAAGTGACCCCTTATAGGAACTACCCACCCAGTAATCAATTACTTCATGTAAAATAAGTGTCAGTAGTTTTTTGTTTCACAAATATATGGAACTTGCTGTCATCCATGCACTGTGCCAGTTTTGGGGCATATTATGAAAAAAAAGACGAACAAGGGGATCCTGTCCTCCCAGCTCTTACAGCCTATGGAGGAAGACAAATTCACAAGTCATTGCATTAAACTGGGGTCCGTTTTAGGGAGGGAGAGACAGGTACCACTGGGGTTCATAAGGAGTCCTTGGACTAGTCTCAGGAGTCCAGAAAAGGCTTTCAAAGGGAACTAACACCAACTTGATACTGAAAGGCCAGTGGAGTCAGCTGTATAAGAGAGAAAAGGAGGAATGGCCCAGACAGAGGGCCAGGCATCGCCAGAGGGCATGGAGGGAAATAAGCATGGTTTGTCCAAGGAAATGAAGGGAGTTCGCCAGGGCTGGCAAGGGTGGAGCATGAGTGTGGAGGTGCCCAGAGATGCCTGGAGAGGTAGAAGGGAACCAGCTTGTGCAGCAAATTTGAAGATTATAGGGGAAAAATAACAGTCAAGAATTACTGAACTAAATGAACAAGAATGTTGTGAATCATCCTTGTTCATTAATTCAAATAAATTAACATTTATCTAGATCCAGGCTATACTTCTCAAGCTGGATTTTTAGTGAATTCACTTTTGGCAGCTCGAGTGGAGCCAGCTTTCCCAGTTCAGAGCTCAGCAAGGCCACCTCGCATCCCACCGGGCGGGCTCTCTCCTCCTGGGCGGAATCGCACTGCACACAGTAAACCATCATATCGCAGTAGACTTTTGGAAATGATACTGACACTTTTATAATAATAATTTTTTAAAAAACACTTCCGTCTGTCACTATTTTGTTCCACCCTTCTTTGTCCCATATAACAAGTAGGCCTTACCTGACTTGTGCAATATTTATTCATATTTTGTCATCTTTGCCATCTAACATAATATCCACAATATTCTGTAAATAGAATATATCTGCTCCTCTCTTGGTGGCTCTGGGTGTTTGTCTACTCCCATCTTTTTGGAGAGAAAAATGAAGGCACTCAACTCTGAGATGGGAAATGTCGGCTCCATTTTAGAAGTATTAGAGAGTAACAAAGTGTTGCATGGAATGAAAGATTATGTGCTTTGAATCAACTGTAGTTTACAAGAGCAAACGCGATGCTCCAGGAATGTATGAAATGTACTTTGTGTTAACTTTGAGGTCATCCTCTCACTTGTCAGAACATGGCTTCTAGTCCAAAATACCCAAAATTTAGAGACCTGTGAAATACTTGGACACATTCCAAGGGAGAGCAATGACGGTGATAAAAGACTGGAAGGCTAATACCTTTGAGGGAAGGCAAAAAGAACAAGAATTATTTCTCCTCTAAATGAGGAGTCCGAGATAATTCTAAACTCCTCAAGTGTATGAAAGGTTTCCTGTGTGGAACACTGGTGTCCAGATCTAGGGAAGTCTGAGCACTGAGGCCCTGGGACAGTTAAGGTACAGCGGCGGGGAGGGCTGCAGTGTGTTGGCAAAAGGTATTTCTCTGTAGCAGCCCCTTCTTTTGAGGCCCACAAGATTGGATATCACCTAGCAGTGAGGTGTCATGTACTGTCTGTGTGGGCACTGGGGTAAAATAAATGACTTCTAAGAATCTCTAAGTTCAGTAGTTTTTTGGGTTTTTAAAAGGTCTTCCATTTGAGGGGACTCTGAGGGCAAATAAATTATTGGCCAAGTCTTTATTCTTACACTTTCGAGAAATAGTAGCACATCCTGATCATTACTGGTAATATCTGCAGTCAGAATTCCAGAAGCTTCTTTCCAAGCACCAGTTTAACAGACTTATACACAATTATACACAGTACACATCAATCATTTTACCAGGCCTACATACAATACTTTCAAAAAGATTTCTATTCCTATATCCCCTAGGTCATCTCTGTTCCACTTATCGGCAACAATCTTATAAGATACTGTTGCACTGAGCCATCTCAGCCTTTCATTCTCCAAACTGAGTATGATAAATATGCGGTCTAATAATTCAGTTGAAATAAACTTTCTTCCATTTCAGTAGCAAAATCTATGCATAGAGACACCTGCCTATTTTTGAAAGTATACTAAGTTATAATTTTATGACAGACAGCAGCATAGCATTCCATTTACAATCTTTACAAAGGTGGATGATAACAGAAGCTAGGACAATACAATAAAATCCTATGTCTGCAATAAAAAGTCAGACTTCACTCTCCTGAAATGGGCTCATGCAGATCACTATATCTCTGTTTACGGGGTATTTTAAGATAGTCACAAAACGAAACTGCCAAGCATGAAAGAGTAATTCCTTTAACAGCTGTTCAGTAAGGTCAAAAACACAGGAACTACTGAAGGTTACAAAAGTGTAGCTAGAACTCTAGGGAGTTTAGTTGTATTGCAACAAAAATTTCAGAATCATCTTCTGGTTGTACCCCACCTGACTATAGAAGGCTTGTGATCGGTTACCAGATTTTAGGAGCTCAGTTCTGGCATTTGACTTACCACCTCATGCCATCACTACTGAGGAGACAGAGTTAATAAATAAAAGCATAGAAGTCTCTGTTGCTTAGTTCAAAATAGAAACAAGCATGGATCAATAGGAACAATAGGACACCAATATCCCAATTTCTGCCCAGACATCAGCAATAAGAAGGCTATTGTGCACAATCCTGAAAATTTGTTCTCCAAATGCACTATTGACAGAAAAGCTGGACATAATAAGAAATTAAATGAAGCTGAATAAATGCCTGTACTGAGGACTAGACATCAAAACTATCTGGTGAAAAAAAAAGAAAAAAGGCATAGATCAAAAGGTTGAAACATTGCTATTTTTGTGGCTTATGAGTCCAAACTGAAATATAAAATCAGCCCAAAGCCAGATTTGTTTCTTCTTTGCTGCCTGGTTTGGATAGGTCTCTATTTTTGTATATATGGAACTTTGCCTGTTCTTCCTTTTTTCACATACTCAGTGGAACCCAAATTTTACGAAGAAATGTGAATTAGGAAGTGTAATTTTGACTTCGAAGTTATCTCAGGGAACTTCCAATGTGAATAGTTTTGGCAATTCTGTTTAAGAGCATAGAGTGATTAAAATAGAAATTAATATAAATCAGAGGACTGTGACCACAGACATAATATTTATCAAGGTGACTCCTTGACTTCTTTATTGGTTAACCTCATTTGATCTCAAATTTCATAGATTTTGTGTTATTCTTTCTAGCAAGCCAGTGTTGTCTCAATACTCCAAAAACCTCAATGACGTCATACTGTTAATACTGTATTTGATTACATTTACTATTTAAAAGATTAAAAGTGCAGAAACTGTTTCTCATTTGTACAAATGCAACAAAACACGACTACACAGATCCTGCCTGGAATCCAGAGATTTTCTCTAGTAATATGCCACTGACTTCTCATGGAACAAATACAAGCACTGGCTGGAATTAGTCAAACTTTGACAGAGATGTTCTTAAGTTCCTCAGTTGAAGCAATCTAGAAATATTTGATTATAAAATGTCCTCTCAGAATAAATAAAAATCTTTATACATGTGTAAAGGATATGAAACACTTTCACATTTGACAAATTTCTCCATCCTAAGAAGTTGACAGTTCAATTATCACTGCCATTTTAGGGACAGAAAAATCAAGGCAATTTATCCCAAGTCAAGGCAGCACCAGTCCTAAAACCTAGGCCTTCAGTTGAGTGCATGGAACCTGCTTACTCAGCCCCAGACATCTACATCTACACATAAAACTATCAATTTATCTGCATGTCACAAAGATACATTGGCAAGGGATGGTGTTTTTTTTTTTCATTGAAACACGGTGAGGAAGAGAATACAGCTTTCTAGAAAAGTCAACAACTCATTCATCCAAAAGTAGATACATCTGTGGTAGTTATAGCTCCAATCACATTCAGAATGATGTTTTCAAAAGAAAATGCATTTGGGGCCCTCCTTTGCAGGACTACACTTCACAATTCAGAGAATCAAATTCTCCTCACTCATGGGCAGTAGGAATGGGGATCCCATTAATTCCACCCTAGCTCCAGCAGAGAGGTGGTTAATGGGTGGCAGTTCCAGGGAATCACTGTGCGGACAGAGTTCAGTTAATTCAGTCTCCCTTAGACAATCCTTCTTAAATTGATTCTTCATTATCCCCACTTTTTCAAGTACCAAGAAATGCTTTCCTTCTTCCTTTTCTGTTGCAAGAAAACTACTCTTTCCATGAGAATTCCTTACAGTCTCTTCCTTACTGTGATCCTTGAAACACACACATTTTTTAACTTGAAGAGAAATTATATTGAGGTAGATACAATAAAATGCACAAATCTTAGTGTACAGCTCAATTACTTTTGATGTGTAGAAAATACACTCATGTAACCACCATCCAGATCAAGGTACAAATATTCTCACTAATTTTTTTCTCCTGCACAAAGTTTCCTTGAACTTTTAAAAAGATGTGAACAAGTAGCTCTTAACCTTCCAGCCTTTTAAAATGTTGTTTACTTAGGATCCAACTAAACTGCTCAGGTATCCTTCCCAATTACAGCATGGTGTCTGGGGCCCACCACCTAGTGTGTGGGAGGAATCCCGACTGTCTTATGTCTCCTGGTCCCCTCTCACTCCCATTTCTCACCGTGAGGCATACGAATTTTGGCTCCCACCAAGTGGTGATCCTCCCACTGACTAGAAATCTTGTCAAGGTCCATTCTTCCTTCCTTTTTCACTCAGAGTACACTGCTGCGTGTGACCAAAAAATTTCCAAAAGCATGGGGATAGCCAGTGATGGTAACAAAATATAGAAAATCATTGGTTGTAAAGTATCACGACTATTCTCTGTTTTAAGTGTCCTAGGAACACTGTGACAAAGTACCACAAATTAGGTAGCTTAAAATAATAGCAATTTATTGTTGCACAGCTCTGGAGACTTGAAGTACAAAATCATGGTGGTGGAGGGAAGCAGTCCCCCTGAGACTTTCAGGGGGGAGTCCCTTCCTTGCCTCTCCCCTAACATCTGATGGTGGCCATTGGTCCTTGGCCTTCCTGGGCTCGTAGGTGCTTCATTCCATAATCTACCTCTGTCATCATATGGCGTTCTTCTTGTGGGTCTCTGTCTGACACGGTGTTCTTGCCTTTGTGTCTATGTTTAAATTTCCCTCTTCCTGTAAGGACAGCAGTCATTTTGAGTCAAAAGCCCAACCAACTCCAGTATTATTTCATCTTTCGATAACATCTGTAATAGGCCTATTTTCAAATAAGATCATATTCTGAAGTTCTGAGGATTAGGAGTCTATATTAGTCATGGATTGCCAGAGAAATAGAACCAATAGGATCTATCTATGTATTTATCGCCTACTGAGAGGCATTATGAGGCATTGGCTCATGTGATTATGGATGCTGAGAAGTCTCACAATCTGCCATTTGCAAGTTGTAGATCCTGTACACCCCGCAGAGTAGTTCCAGGCTGAGTCTAAAGGCCTGAGGATCAGGGCTGCCGATGGCATAAATTCCAGTCCACAGGCAGAAGACCAACGTCCCCGCTCAAGCACCAGAGCAGGAAGGGAACAAATCTTCCCGTCCTCTAATTTTTGTTCTGTTCATGCCCTCAATGGATTGAGGGGTGCCGCCCATGTTGGGGGAGCATAATCCACTTTACTGAGCCCACCAATTCAAAGGCTAATTTCATCCAGAAACACTCTTGCAGACACATTCAGAAATAATATGTTAATCTAGGCCTAATCAGTTAACACATGAATTTAACTGTCACGGGTCCCAACATTTTTTCTGGCAGAGACACGATTCAGCCCACAAAACTGTTCCAGGCGATTTCTCCCATTACGTGTTTGGTCCAGTCCCACCCATTTGGGAGCTTACCCTTAACCTCTCACCATCCAGATAAACTCTCTCTGAGGGTTTCTGAGACCTGGTCCTGGCCCTCTCCATCTGTTCCTTTGGACTGCCAGGAGAATATTTCAAGTTTCTGTGATTTTATTCAATGGACTAATCACTGTGTGCGCCTGTGTGCATGTGTTGTTATTGCCGTTGCTAATGGCTTTCTTTTTTACTGTGTTTATTTAACATTTGATTCTGTGTTCTATGTGTTTTTGTGCTTATTTGGATTTCTTCTAGTGAATTGTATAATTTGTCTTCTTTTCTAGCAGTTATCTTTTTAAGTCCTTTATATAATAACTTTAATCTACTTATTCAGGTAGTGTCTATGGACAACTATTGCAGCAGCAAAGATACAGTAAATTTCTCCTCCTCTTTTTTCTTTTCCTTACACTTGACCCTCAGATTTTAGTTTATGATTGTCTTTTTTGTTGTCCTTTATAACTTTAAGTACATCTATGCCACTCTTCCTTGATTTATTAGCCTTAATGAAATCTTTTGATCTTAGGTTTTAAAAAATGATCTGTTCAGCATATTTATACCTCTTCTCTTGTTTTTTCTCTCCCCTTCCCAGATTGTGCTCCTTAAATCTACATCGATAGGTACAGTGTGGGTTTGTAATTCTTTTTGTTTTAGACTTAGTCCTACATTTAAATACATTCACAAATAACTACCAGACATTTTGCAGTTGTTTCTTCACTCATTTTGGGGGGCACCTATGACTTTTCATTATTTATATAAAATATTATGAAATTATTATTACTATTTATATAACTTCTGTTTTCCTAAGGGACACTAATTATGCATATGTTGTATCTCCCTTGTCTGTGTTTCCTGTCATTTATTTCTCTAGTCACTTTTATTCACGTCTTACCAGGTCTTGAAATCCGTATCATTGTTCTTTTTTTGTACTGCTTCTGATGTGATCCTCATTTCTGTGAATATTTGGTTTTCTCTTATGCTTTTTCACTTAGTGCTGTCAGCTTGTGTTTCATTTGCTTCTGGGACCTTACTCTATTTTCCCCTTTTCTCTGTGTTGAGATCCCAATTTATAGAGATGATTTGCTTCATTAGGTTTTTAAAAATTTGTGTCATACGGTTTAATCACAATTCACATATGTTCCATGGCAAATGTTTCTAATGTGGTTTCTTTTTCTGCCTTTTCCCCTGTTCACTTTAATTTTTTTCCCTTACAGCATCTTTGTACAGATTTTGTACTATTCTTTTATATAATTATTTAGCATGGAGTGAGATGACTTCTTCCTGAAACCACAATTTGAGTGATGTCCATGTTGGTGGTTGAGGGTGGTCAGCACCACGTTCTAAGCATCAGAATAATTTCTCTTGATGACATAGGGTTTTACATGGGAGCAAGTTCCTTTTGCTTTTCCTTCTCTTAACCAACCAGGCCGCAGTGTTTGCTACAATACCAAGTCTCCTCTCTTCTTATCTGTCTCACCAATAGATAGCTTCCTACAAAAAAAAACAATTTGCATCGTTCCTCTATTAGATCCACTTCACCTGCTTTTTCTTCATACCAGACTGGGTCTTGTGAAACAACTAAGACTAACTCAAGATTCTGTTCTGATATTTCAAAAACACAAAGGAGTAGATTACTTTTTAAAAAAATAGTCCCTGTAGTCCTCATCTAAGATCTGCAGCCATGGGTATCATTTCTTAGCATTTCCCTGCACTCTTGTTTGACCTTCTCTGTCCCTAGCAGCCATTCCATATATACCATGGCTCCAGTTATAGAGGTGTTCTAATTTCATTGAAGATGGAGGTTCTTTTTTTCTTTAAGTTTCTTCTTACTATTTTTGGGTGATTACCAAGAGGCAAAGGGAGCATTTACATTACTATTATTTAAAACAAACAAATGAAGACTGGTCTCTTATTTTTGCTTTGTTTCAAACTTTATTAAACCTTTAATTTTTCAGGGAAAGCTACAAAGATGAAAAACTGAAAAACCACATTCAAAGAAATTACCTCCGGTCATGATGTAGCACAAACAGGACAAGAATTATCTCATTCTACATCTTAAACTCAAAGACCTTGCCACTATGTTGTACTTTGGCATTGTTTATGGTAGATTTGACCTTATTTCCAAGAAAATAAACACAAAATCTGGACTTTAAATGAATTAAAAACTTCACACTTAATTTCATGCTTGAAAATACAATTTCTAAGGGCTTTCAGAAGTTTGGAATAATAAATATTTCTCCAGTCATCCTTTTACACATATTCTCTTTACCCTCAGAAGTAGATTCAGGTGAAGAAAAATTAATAGGAGAAATTTTGAACTCTTAGTATATTTTCCTGAATTTATTTTATGGACAGAAAATTTATTTCTAGATCCTTTATATGACAGTATCTGCTAATACCTGACCTCTTAAAACTATTGAACTAGAGAAGAATGCTACTTCCATAGTGCGGATTGCTATTTGTCATTCTATTTGGTGAATACAAAGAGGTAAATACGTGATGCCCACATTTAGATAAACTCATATATGAAACAACTTCTGATACCAATCAAGAAATGTAGAAATGCATGGCCTTCAACATAACTGAAATTAAAGATAGAATGAATGAAAACAATGAAAAGTGTTTTCATTCACTGATTTGCAATTCTTGGACAAAAGCTACTGAAGGATGAATATTCCTATGTGATTATATTCAATAGAAACTGGACTTTCAGGTAAGAATATCTACAGTTTACTCTCATATGTGTTCATGAAGTCAGTACAAATAAAGGCTGTGTAGTAGAAATTAACCTAGCTGAACTTTCTGGTACTTAAGAGTTAGGGCAAAAGCATTGTAAATACATTGCTTCTTTTAACATGTTCTAACTTTTCTCTGCCATTACCTATGTTGCCAGTGGTGAGTGTGCAAACATCTTTGAGCTCCTGAAAACCCCTTTGTTTGGAACCAGTGAGGATTGTGGTTTGACCTGCCACAGTTGTTTTGTTGGCTGGCACGGAGTTCTAATTATTCTGTGATAAATCATAAGATATAGTAGATCACACAGTAACCACATTGTTATCCATCTGGGGTCTTTATTTTTCTAACTTAGTTTCTGCAGATCTGGGTGTTTCTGCCTCTTTGTGAATCCTCTATATTGCCTTTGTTAAGTATTCTGATTATTAATGTTTTCTTTGATATATTCTGTCAGTGAATATAAAGAATGTAAGTGTGATCAGATCCTTATATGTAAAATAAAAATAAGTAAATTTATTTGAGGAGGGTAAGTTATGACATAAAAAACAAACAAGTGTCATGTAAACACATTGTCCAGGTTACTTGCATATCAGTTCCACCTGTATGGAAAGGGTAGCTTATGGGCAATTTTCTATTGAAGGTCTTTCTGACCTGCCTTTTGATGTTAGATATAACATCAAGTATGACGTTAGCTATGTAAGTAACAAAAGGAAATGAATATAGTTAATTCTTAAAAAATGAACTGTAAATTGGAAAGTTCAGGGTCAAAACCACAGAGCAGTAGCAATCGTCATATCTTTATTAAGTGTTTACTATGTGCACAACATGTCCACTGCTAAGGGTATATAAGCAAATGAATCTGTCTCAGGAATTTTTAACACATTCCTGAGATGGCATGAAAATTAAAAGAAATACAGACTAAGCCAGAAATAAAGGATTTTTTTCACAAACATTAAATAATTAAATTCCAGGACTAATAAGTTCAGAAGAACTAAATTAAGTCAGGGTCTTGAAAGGTCTCATGTGGGAGGGGATGGAGATAAGCCTGGAAACACAGAGATAAAGAGGTGGGATCATGAGAGTGAACAAAGACGTAAACAGGCTTGGAGGTAGGGGAAACTCTGAAGTTATTTGGTTGGAGAAGGTAGTTCATATGGGTAAGTTGTAGGAAATAATAAATTTAGAAAGGAAGATTAGGACCAACTCAGAGTCTCAGTGCAAAAAGAGATCTCAAAAGGTTATTTCCCCAAGACCATACTTTTAAAAACTGTAATTTTTTCCCAGGTGAGAAAATTTTCCCATTCCTGTGATTTTTTTTTTTTTTATAGAATTGGTGGTTTTATTAACTCTCACTTTAGCATTTCTCCAACCTCTATTTGGACTAATTTTCTTCTTACTGCTGAATAGAACTCTATATGGAATGCTTTGTATTAGTCAGAATGGTTACTTGGTGTAAAATGGGTTACTTTGTATTAGTCAAAATGGGTTAGTTGGTGGTAAAAAGACAGCCCTCCAGCTATCAGAGGTTAAATATCACAAGAGGGTATTTCTCACTCACCGCAGAGTAAATGTTCATTGAAGGCTGACGGGATACTGTTCCACATGATCACTCAGAGACCCAAGATAACTGAGGCAATGCTGCTGTTCCACTGTGCTAGGTGGGCACTTGGTTTCCTGTAGCAAGTGGAGATCCAGCTGTGGGGTCACATACTGGCTCCTGATCCTTTGGCAGATCCCATCCAATTGGCCAGGTCATGTGGCTCTCCAACCTGAACAGGGAGGGAAAATGTAGGGGAACAGATGGGATGTTTGGTAAATTTCACTGTCTCTGCCCCACCCTTTAATATGGGAGGTACAGCAAGTGAAGGCGTGTCATAAAATTTCTCCTATCTTTTGTTTCATAAAACACCTCTTTTCCTTAAAATTTAAATTTTCAGATTTTATTTCCTAACCTTTTAATCTCTATGTAGGTATCTTCTCTAAATCTGTTCCATTTAATCTCTATACCACCCATAAATGGAAATGGAAATTTAAGCACTTCTCTAAGAAATGTAAGAAAAATCCCAGTGTAATTGTTTCTATCATCCATGTGTGGATTTACCATTTCATAAGTTATCTATAACCAGAGGTAATTTCAGACCAGCTCTCTGCACCACATCTCTGGCTATACTCTGAACTCGTCTTGCTTTATTCTACTTTTAAGATTTTGCTTCAACTCTTTTACCTTTCTTGGCTAACCCACTTTTACCCTTTCAAAACGTGTCTTTGCTTTAAAGTCCTCAGCTAACTGCACCTTTTCCAAAAGGCTTCCCCATATTCTTCCAATTAAAATGAACCCTTTTCTCTCCAAACTACCAGTGTTCTTGAACATCAAATGCTTATCCTGGCATGCTTTGCATTTGCGCATCTATACAGCCCGTAGCAGTGACCTAACTATCCCCAACACCACCCTCCACTGCCTGAGAACATTGGCAGTGTCTGGAGACAGATTTAATGTCAAAATCTGGGGAGGCAAGGACTGTTCCTGGCATCGAGTTGGTAGAACCAGGGATGTGCTAAATGTCCTACAAAGCATAGATAGCCAGAACAATCAATTAGCCAGACCAAAATGGTTTATAGCATCAAAGTTGAGAAACCTTGCTGTGGAGTACGAAGGCCAGAGGGAGAATCATTTTTCCTTCTCTGTTTCCCTCAGAACGCCAACCACAAAGTTGTGTGGACACTGTACTCAATATTTGGTAAATAATGGGCTTCGGAGATGTAGGCAGTATTTTTAGAAAGGAAAAATTAATTTTCAATAATATTCTTGATTTAATTTTCTACTGTTTGCCCATAGTTTCCTCCATTGTACTTCCCCATTCCCTTTGCATTTGAGTAGGACTGTTATTTCTGGCGATTATGTCGTAGGTAGAAGTGACTTATTTCTGGGCCAGAGAATTTAATTAATGGTCTGAGACCCTCCAGTTCCCTATTCTTCCTGTTGCTGAAATCAGCCTGCATCCATAGGGAGTGACCAACAAACCTATGAAGGATATGTAATATGAGCAAGAGCTGGTTGTTTAACCAAAATACTACATCCAGTTTTTCAGTGTCATATGCATAAGAATATTTTTAAAACTTGCATAAAATTCTGCTCACTTGTATAATGCTAACTTAGGTCAGCATCATTTCTTCTAAGACTTAAATGTTATCATTGCAGTTTAGCATATCATTCTCTGACATGAACCTGTCCTTGGATTCATTTTGCTGATAAATCAAGAAAATTCTGAAATCAACAATTTTTGGAAATTTTCCTCTATCAGTCTTTATTCTGCTTTTGAACTTTTGCTTTACTATGCACATGGATAGGGCTATAATAATTCACTTTGCCTTCCCTAGCTATAGGCAGTTCATGTATGTTTTCAGTTGCCCTGTATTTATTTCAGTTTGCAACATGATTCTAATTCTATTTGCATCTGTTAATTTGTAAAATACATTCTGTTAACATTAATCCACTCATGGGACACAGAAGAATTTCATAAGCTATAGGAGTCTGCAAGAAGGTAAGGTGATAGTATGTAGGGCTTTGTATGGAAAGGTAGAAAAACTGGGTCCCAGTACAACTCTACCAGTTTATTGCTGTAAGATAGGTAAAGCTGATGAATGCGCTTTGCAAACCATTATACAACTATTCAAATGGAGTCACTATTAGTGTGTTCACAGGTCTCCTGCTCTGGTTCTGTTGCTGCTGAACCCCACAACCATGAATGAAAGTAAGTGACTCCTCCGTTTCCTTACTCATATGCTAGATTGTACAATTGTTGATTGTTGTTTCTTTGTCCAAATATTAAAAGTGCAGGTTTCTATTCACAATGGGTTATTCATAATTAAGATGCTTTACAAAAATGCCACTGTTTTAAAAAAAAGAAATGTGAATTCTTCCCTATTTTCCAAATTTTTCAAATTACCTTAAAGATAAGTAATTTCTATGCATTTTTCCAACTTTCAGTATTTTATATCACAAATTCAATGCATTTTCTAAATAAATGTTGAGATGAATATTTGCCATAGCATTAAATCATTAATCAAAATTAACTCATTTGTAGCATAGATTTAATAGTATTGAATACTAATAGTAATAATAGTAGCTTTTGGCTAGGAAGTATTTCATGATCATTACACTCATTATCTTATTTAATTTCACAATGTAAAAAGGTAGATAAAAACAATGCCAAGATGAAAATGAAGATAGTATTATATTTTAGATTGGGATATATGACCTCTTTATTCATTTTAAATTTCCCAAAGCATTTGTGATCACTGTCGAATCAGTGTACAAACCATAATCTGAAAGAAATCGGTGGTATTTTTACAGTACGTGAACACAACCATCTGATTTATAGTTCAATCTGTTAATGCACTCTGTTATTAGGCCACCTGGCAGTTTTATGCATTGTGAATTTAAAGGGGAGCTCAATGTAACATAAGCTTTACAAGCTGGGGAAATATTATTGAAATGAAACATGAATGAGGACCATTTAAACAATAAAATAATGTGTATAGACTATATATTTTTTAGTTTTAGCTAATACATGCCTTAGGTATAAATTCTGAAATAAGTTGAGGTTCTTATGAGACTATAAAGATGAAATTCAAAATAAACTTATTATTGTACCATTGTTAATCATGTAGTATTCATGTGTTTATAGAGAAGCAAAAACGCAGCCACAAATTCCTCTGAAAAATTAAGATTGCATATCAACTACACTTTCCTTTAGTACTCACAGAAGTGCACTTGGGGAAATGCTGTCAGAATGAAAAGCCAGAATTGGGAGGTGAAAAAAATCCCTGTAACTTATTGACCATCTCTTTTATGACCCTCATTTTTATTAGCGTTTAAGGAATTTGATCCACCATTGTTGAAGTACAAAATAAGGCCTGTACAAAGATAATCCTAGAAAATACGTCAATAAGATTAAGCAGCAGCATAACAGTGAATCTGCGTAAGACTTGAGAAAAGCATGTGTACTGTAATGTGATGATATTCAACCTATATTGTTCTAAAATATCCTTAGTAGCTCATATATTTATGAAAAGTAACACATTATGAAAAGTAACACATTGTGAAAAGTATTATAAGGTAGATTTTTACAGTGGCCTATGAAATCCAGGCTTAGTTTATTCAGTTTTATATCACTATTATAGTTCTCCTTAATTAAATTTATGAATCAAAAGTTATAAGATAGTTATAATTTTTATTCAGACATTACAGTGCAATCAAAGTGCATAATCGGCAGCAGGTTTTCAAAGGGGTCTTATGATTCATATGTGTATAATTTCAAAATATTTTCTGGTGTATATTTGATTTAAAATATATACAAATGACAAAAGAAGTTGTATTTTTGTTTATATAAACATACTTATTTTTCTCTCATTTTTACAAGTAGAAAAATGTGTAAGATTAATAAAAATGTTATGACTTCTCTATTTTAAATTATAAGACACTCCACCAATAATTACAGAAAATAGTGGCTTTTCAAATAGATCTTTCTAAGCTTCAAGGGGAAGTATTGAAGCTGCTTCTTATTGCCACAAAGTGAAAACAAAGTGAAATACATTTCTTACACATTAGGAGACAAAAATCAAATGTTTAAACCATATCTAGTAACTAATATGCCATTATACTTTTAAACTTGACGTTTACTCAGTCATTAGATATTTAGATTCTACTCCTTGATTCTGACATTTCTGTTTAATCTTCTGGCTTCAATCTTTCAGTTTAGAGAATGTGATACTATGATGTGCAAACTTTTTCTTATGGAAAAAGAAAACTATGAAAAGAAGCGATGTTTTAACATATTAAATTCCCCCCAAGTATCAATCATGGCATATTATTTAGGTTAATTTTCTGAGATCTGATATGTGGATGTTTTTTCTTTTGCCATTTACTGAGGTCACTGTGTATTTTTTGCCAGTCTAATATGCCCTGAAGACTTTTGGTTTGGGAACTTGAGGAGGTCACAGGATATGATAAAATTCATTTCACTGAAGTGTACTGGTTATGAAAATTGCTTGTTCCAGTGGGAGATTTCACTACTTCATTTACAGCGTAAGTGCTCATTGTGCTTCCACTGGCTGGGATCTGACCCCTATATTTCTCATTTTCCTCCTGAAATGTGGGTCAGCAGTGTTGGCAGAGTCCTCTCCTGTAAAACATTTTATTTTTAAATATTTGACACAAGAGCTTTTTAAAAGAACAGGTTAAAAAAAAAGTCGTGCTGGGTGGCATTTATGACTCGGAGAAGTCTCATTGCCATTGACCTCGCAACTCTTCTTAAATAGTCAGAGAAGGGCAACAAAATCGTCAATTAGGCTTCCGGGGAACAGCATTTAGCTTAACTCAACATGCGCGTGGCAGGAGCATCATGCAGATCTGGCTGCTATATGAAAAGTCGTTCAAGCCTATAATATTGAAGTTTCAGCAAATTTGAACTTCCTTTCTCAACAGCAGATTTAAAAGCCCTGTTGATTTCTTATACACTTAGGCTTTGTAGCATTGAAATCTTACTTGAGATTTTTAGCCCAATTATCTGATTTCTCACAGGTCAGTCTCCTAGAAAAACTTTAAGAAGTCCATCTCTGATTTCAGAGACTGTGGCTAAAAAACAAAAAACAAAAAAAACATAATTTTTCCTTTCCTCTGATTTTTTCTGATGGTGCAATTTATGCCCTTACTTTTCCAAGAGTATTGGACTAAGAAGGACTTGTCAGAATTCAGTAACAAGTTAGTATGAAAAACTGATATTCTTACCCACCAACCCCTTCTCAGGATTTGGTATTCAATATACTGACCAATAAGAATAATAAGAATAAGAATGAGAGAAAAAAAAAAAGACAAAAATTCAATAATAAATCATAATGTGGCCTTAGTGTTTTACTAACTACCACATTTTTATTATGTTCTTAGGCACCAACTGTTCTTAGGCTAGGGAGAAAGTAATAAAAGGAAAATATAGTTAATATAAAATTCAAAGTAGGAACTATGTAGTCAATACAGTATAGTAGAAATAGTCAATAAGATATGCTCCGCTTTTCCGCCAAATGCTAGGCTGAAACACTTCAACTAGTAAGGTGATATCCATTTAAAATAATTTCCTTCCTGGAGAAACTGTGTTTGGTCTTACCCAGCAGTAACCTGACCCATTTGTTTCATTTGTAAATGAACTTTTACCAGGTCTAGACCTGCTTCTCCAAGGGAGAGACAAAGAAAGGGAGATGGGGCCCCGGCCAGTGGCTCTTGTTTGGTCTCTAAGAGAATGATTTCTCCTTCATGGAAAAGAAGCCAGTTATAATAATACTACCTACAGACAAACAACAGAGGCTCACTGTCATAGCTGCCAGAAGCTGACTTAGGAAATCAAAAGAATAACAACAGCTGGCCTAGGTCTTGTATTGGTCACCTTTCGCTCTATTTAATTCCCAGCCAGAATGGATCTCTTCTTTCAGAATGATATATGTGCACAAAATGCCAACCACACATTTTCACTGGAGTCTACATTCCTTAACCAATTAGTGTTATGATTTTTATCACAGCAGTTATTTGAAACTGAATTTCCATAGCTATTATCCAGGATGGTCCCTGCTCCCGAGGATATTTGCTAAGGTTGAACAAACTAGAAAAAATACAGCAAAGAAAATTCATATAACAAGATAACCGTACTACTGATAGTTTATCAGAGAACTGGGGCCAGATTTAGCCCTAAAAGTTTCTGTTACCCAATTTGACAATAGTTTAACAAATTCAGAAGGATGCCAGGCATTAAAAGAAGAAAAAAGACTTGGCTATCTATTGAAAAGACCCTGTGAGATTTTTTACATCAAGACTGTGCAACAAATTTGTCAACAGTCCCGGCCCAGAGAACCCGCACCGAAATGAAATTATAAGTCTCAGTTTTTTTTCCATAATCAGAATATGCTGTGGAGCTACATCTGTATATTTATGAACACTGAAGCCCCCCTTTTTGAAAAGGTTAAAGTTGTATTACAGCTGTTAGTGACTCACTAGAAACTGTCCCATTTTCCCATACATATATGCTGTATTCAGCTCTGCAGTCACATCCAACTTGATTGATTCGGCCCCGTTTTATACTAACCATTACAATGGAAGATGAAGCACTGTACCTAGATAGATTTATTGTTAACCTATTGAAAATATTCTGTAAATATAATAAAAGTTGGTTTATGAGAATTCCCACTATTATAATTTCACCTCTTGGTTTTCATTTTCTCTTCTATTCCTTGAGGTATGTGACTCAGAGCAGAGTCTACACTCCTAGGCACTGTAAATGTATTGACTTGGAATAATTGTTTGTACACATCCATCCCTCATGTTTATTCCTTTCTCAACAGGTTTCCTGGGGCTTAGGGATTCCTGGAGAAGTATCTAGCTACAGGAGGCAGAAATGTTGTCACGGATAGTTCTGAGTCGGTGTATTTTTAACTTGCATGCCTCTTTCAGCTGAGTCACTTGCCCTGGGGAAGAGAAAAGAAAATGAAAAGCAAAGAGCAGGATAATAATAGTGGGAATACTTATACACAGTGCAAAAAAAAGAATTGGGGATAATCTAGAGGAAACGTAGTGAAACTAGCCCGTCATTCTTTCCTTCTTTAATATAACGTGTGTACAGCTGTGGTGTCAGACTTTCAGGTTAATAAACATTTTAACACATGCTCACTGCAGAGTGTATTAGTATTAGAAAATGTGTAAGCTCTTGCCTTTTAGGAGCTGACAGACTAAAGAAGCAACACTCAGTTCCAGTTACAATTTTTACCATCACTGTGTACTCGACATGCTGTTCGGTGTTGTCATGTACATTATTTCACTTTTCCCTCACAATGGGAACACCAGATCTCGCCACCTGCCCACTTTTCAGGAGAGGAAACAGTACTGTTCCAACCGGATTTGTTTTTTCCAGGCAGTGATGCCCTTCAAGGAAGCTTAAAATGCTGCAAGGTCAAAAAATGCAAAAATTTAAAATAAGTTACCTAAAAAAAAATAGGTAAACTATAGGAAAATTAACTTTTGGGAAGAGTGCTGAAGAACACAATTCATCTCATCATTCACATAGTGGTCTGCCTCTTTGCAGAAGGAGAAATTCGTAAGTATAAAATCATTTTGATCCTTGAGTCCCTCTGCATAAACTTTAAGATATAATACTCTTCTATGCATGTAGCTGTCCCACAACGAATGATTAATATGAGAAAAATATTCATTGTGAGATGCACAAATGCCTTTGACCTAGCTGAAGGTAAACCTGCCTGCCAGACCAAACGTCTGGGAGTGGAGCAGCTGAAAGTACCGGGGTTATGCTGGAAAGCTCTGTTCCGTCTTGCTCGAACTTGTCTATGACAGGTTGAGCTGGGAAAGCTTGACTCAGACCTCTAAGTAGAGGTGCTTCATTGTTATATAAAAAGAGCAATCAAAAGCAACTTCATTTTCTTCAGAACTATCTGACCATAGCCATGTGTTTCCTTTTGTCTAGATAAAAAAAGTCAAAGTCTTTATTAATTACAGTTAGGTTGGCACATTTACCCTGGGCCAGTGAAATGATTTGTCGAGGTACTCCCAGACCCTACAGGAGAAACAATAAAGTATTCATGGCAATTGCCAAGGATCTTAGATACTGCTGATTGGAAACTGCCAGTCCAGACCCCAGTAGTAAGAGAAGGCAGCATCTCCACAGAAAGCAGCCTGAAGGCCTGCGACCAGCTTGAGTCAGAGGAGAAGCACAGGACATCCCCACACTGCCTCAGGACAGGCAGAGTGGACCAGCTAGGGATATGATCAATGCAGCATCATAAAATTTTCTTCCCTAACACACCTCTAAAGGACTTGAATAATCCCTTGGAAAAGATACTCTTTGCAAAAGCAGAGTAAGATGTTGCAGAGTAAAATTTTTACATTACGTAAACTAAGAGATTCAAACACCACATACTGGATGAGGAGCGCTCTGATGCTGAGTGCCAGCTGCTGAGGGTGTCACCAGGTACAGGAGGACGATGGAAGGTCCCCACAAAGAAACCAGGTACCATTTCCTGAGATGACTGACCAGAAAAACACAGAAGGAAACCTGTGCTGAAAGCTGCTCTAAGCACTCTGTAGCGTGCAGTCACCCTGAGAAGCCCAACTGACCGAAAGCCACAGGAGAGGGCCCTTCCCATGACACTGGCCTGCTCAGAGGTCCCACCAATCCAGTGTGGGCCATGTTGTAGGAAAAAGCGATTCCGCCATTATTACCTGCTTAATATCTTTGGGAGGGTAGAGCTAGCTAGCTGTTAACTCTGCTCCCTTCTCAAGAGAGAGACTAATTTTCATTCAAGCTCTGGAACAGACTTCAGCCAATTAGGGACAGTCCTCACATTGAATCCAACCTGGAGGGTTGGCCCAGGGGAAAAAAGTTATTACCAACAATTCCAGCTGAAGATTCCTTTTAATGCAGTTTTAAAATCTTTTCCTTCAAATGTTGACTCTTCAGATTAGCTCTATTAATTGGGAATACCAACTACTATATAAAATGGAATTATTCTGTCATCCTTTCTCAGGGAAATTCATGTTTGAATCACAGTGTCAGTGTTATGTAAGAGGTTTATTACAAAATTATCTAACATCAAGTCTAATGAACAATTTCTCAATTAATATCCACAATTAAAAAGGAAAAGAAATATTACCGTGGGAAAAAAAAATGAGAAAAATCAACAGGGGGATGCCTAAATAATAACATCAGTATAAATGTTGGTTTTCTTTTCTTTTCTTTTTCCTGTTAAATTCTATGCCACACAAAAAAAAGAAAGTGAATATTGAATCAGGTAAATTTTTAAATTATGCAAAATTTCTGCCTATAATAGTCCTGTGTGGGGAAAAGTATATTATTATAAAACTTTTTTTAAAAGGTTATTATGATTATTATTTCAGAAAACTGGTGATATAGGAAAGTTAAATTTGTCAATCTCAGAAGCCAGTTCCATCAGCAAAATCTGCATTGTGATCTAAAAAAAAAAAAAGATAATGTGCTAGGAATGGCTGCTGCGGACACTTTCCTAGAGTTTGAGGTTAAAAGTTGGAAATGATGGAGGGAGAAGGGGAAGAAATAGTCACACACAGCCCTGCCAACCTGACTGACTGACAGGGAGGTAGAACACTCCAAACTACACGTGGGGTGGCTGAGGACTGTTGGTTTCTTCTTGCCTGATAACACTCTCAGGACAAACCACAGGGGCGCTACCAATCTAGAGTAGACTGAAGACATTAAGAGAAACTAGTTTGGAAGCAGCAAGAAACTCAGGTTTAGGATAGACAGACAGGAAGTGCCCAGGTCATAAAGCCTGAGAAGTTCAAGAATCAACTAGAAGCTCCAGCAGCTATGGGCATCAGTTTAGTGGACCTGAAGAAATACCCTGAAAGCCGAAAGAGCCTTGACTAGACACTTCCGTGGGTTCAGCAGTGAGCATGCGTTAAGTGACTGAGTTATGATTTATGACTCCTCAATCAATGTTCTGTTTCTTTGTTCACATTCAAACACTCCTGCTGCCTGCTCTGGGGTGCAGGAGCCACTCCCAACACCCAGGTTTGTTTCTGGTAACCCCAGAGTAGGAGAATTTGTGGTTCAAATACTTTTGGGATCAAAAATTGTCATAGTACTGTTGTTGAAAGTGACCCTACGAGAGTCTTTATAAATATTTTTACAAACACTGAAATGTTTATATAAATAAAGTAACAATAGAGGTCACTGTACATATCACCTCTTGCTCCTGAGAAATAGTCTAGGTTCTACCTCAACAGAAATTTAAATAAAATACTCATAAATTATTGTGCTTTATTATGTTAGTGCCTAGAAAGGCACTTAAAACTAGAAATTTTTAAGATTCAGAATTATTTAGTGCTGCTTCACAAATCCCAGGAATGCAAAGTAACTTAGGTGCTTGAGATTTAACAAAACTTTTGGTAACCTCAGTTTAACCTTTCTGACATGCTGTAAATATTTCTCTAATTCTCATTCCATAGTGTAAGACGGTCTCTCCCAAAACTCAAGCCACTTCTGCAGACAGCTCAGTTCCCTTCCTCCTAACAAACAGAAAGTGTGTGTTGAAAGATCAGGTTTAGGTTCCATTAGTTTCTTTATCCCCCCCTAAGGCAAAATCTCTTATCATCACCTCTTAGGTAAGGTTTACTATTCTTCCTAATATCATTCCCTATGTCTATTTATCTTCGATAGAAGAAACTCACAAGTTGCCTATACTGTAAGTAAAATTCTCATTGTTGAGCAAATTATTTTCTGGTTGCAGTAGAATTTGCTTAAGGGCAACACAGTTTTGAATAGATTACTCAATGGAGTAACCTCTTATTCAGGGACTAGGATTTCATACAATAAATATTGACTATAGTCTAAATTATCTTTGAAATATCTTAAGTTCTCCAAAAAAAAATATTGTAAGATTTCATAATATGTCCAATATCTAGCCCTGGAACACTGTTGACATTGAACGAGGCAGTTGGCTTGCATTTGGGTTCCGTGTTGAAATGAAAACACAGAGAGCTGAGATTGCTCAAGATCAGTGTTCTTACAATGTGGCTTCTCTGTCCTGATCACAGAGGATACATTAATGCTGGTCACTCCAGCTTAGAGCTGAAGCCTCCTCTCCGGACTACAGCTGTATCCAGTGGGGATTATGGCAAATCCAAGAACTTTCTTCTGGAAGATAAATGAAACTCTAGGCTTAGAAGTTGTGCCAAAACAATCAACCCCAATGTTCATTGGCTCAACATTACTTCATTGCCATTCCTATCAAATTATTCCAATGATGAAGAAAACTCAAAACAGTATACCTGTAGTATTCCCAAGGTTCACCTAAAGTATCCAGGATTTGGGTAAAAAGTAAATGTTTTATTAGGTATTTCAAATGGCTTACTCATTATTAAAAAATGACAATTAAAAAATCACTTTCCTGTTGAAAGTAAAAGATTCCTGTTGTACTCAAGGAGCTATAAATATCCTGTCTTTTCTTTCTCTAAATTATAATTTCCATTTGTTTAACATCTAATTTAGTTCTATAAATATCCAATACCATTTTGATATTTGCTCAAATGTGCCAAGTACTGACCTCTTTATCAAATTAGGTCTGTGATCAAAGGAGGGAAAATATAATACACTTAAATTCTGAATATCTTTATTAATTTGTCTAGCAAAACTAAGCACTTTATTTTTAAATGTTCTAAAACTTTCTAGAACTCTGCTTTTTGGTGGACGTAGCAATCAAAACTCTTCAAACCATCTACCTTAAAAATATCTTTAATGTAGTTGCTTATAAAATTAAAAAAAAAACTCATTCCATAATTTCAGATTATAACTTCATTAATTTTTCATGTAACTATTGTTGTTAGTAGCTAGGTAAGAATGGTTGTATTAAAAATTTATTTGAAGAATGCTATTTAGAAATATTATCACAGAAATACTTCTAAAAATACAAATAGCCTTTTAAAAATTATATAGGACAAGCTTATTATAAAACTTTCAAATATAAATAGTTAAAAGTTATCCTTCAGAAATAACCACTATTAAAATTCTGTGCATATCATTTTCTGTTTTCTGAATACATAAATACAACACACACACATGCATGCACACACACACACACACACACACACACACACACACTTACAACCCCCACCCACCCTAAAACTAGAATAGGTTAATAAATACTTTCATAACCTGCTTTTTTCCACTTGGACATTTATCATGTAGCCATTATAATTTTCAATATTTGTTTGTTATTTCTATTATATGGGCCATAAATTATATACAGATTTCTCTCTAATGGATGTTGAGTTTTTTCTCCTTAAAGTTTTTTTTCTCTCTTTCTAATAGAAAACAAAAAGATGTTTGCCAATGAATAATGACCTGGGCGCTCAAAGGGGATTTGCATTTAGAATTAAGATATGTGTATATTACATTTTGTGTGTGTGTGTTACACTTTTAGTACATTTATATTCTATTTAAATCAATAGCATTCAAGAGATTCTACAGGCTCCAGGGACTTTCCTAGATGTTTACATGTATAACTTAATCAAACTTATAACTCAACTCTACTATCCCCAGTTTTACAAATAATGACTGTGACACTGAAATTTTTCTTGTAGACATAATATTTCTAAGTAGTAACCTATAAGTACATGGCACATTTAAGTTTTAAAGGTGTTTTTCACTTATTTAGCCAGTTTCCTTAAAAATTAGTTTAAAAACTTAACAATATTGTTATTTGTATTGACTCCTCTGACTCCAGCCTTTGAGAAAGGTACCAGTTTTATTTGCTTGAGTTTACAGATAACTCAGAGGTCAAGGGATGTTAATTATCCCTGATCCAGCAACAGTGGCACAGATGTGACATAACCTCTGGTTCCATTCTGTCTTCCTTTTGCTCAGCCACCATGCTATTAAGAACAGAAACGTGGGCTGGGTCTGGAAGATAACTGGGTTAACTAAGCAGTGTTTGCATCCACTTAATCATAAAGTTTTGTGGGTAATTGACTATTCATATTAAGTAAATCACATTTTTTATCTCTCCTTCCTTTTCTGCTATGAAAAAGGAAAGATAGAAATAAGCCCTTCACATAATTTTGTTTTGGTGACCATTTTTCTGATTTTTCTTGCCCCTGGCACATGAAATTGGGACTTTAATGCAAGAAGAGATCCATCCACCTTCAGATATCTCTGCATTGATGGTTTATATACCTTGGGGTTTTATGAAGTTATCAAAAGAATTCTTGAGAATCAGGGAAAACATGTTCTTAATTATTATATAAGCATTTTACATCATTATATTAAAAATCCTGAGAAAGATACACAGTGAATTCTGATAATTATCTTCCATCTCATGTCATGAAGGGATATCATAACCTTTTCTTGGGCCCCACTTGATTCTCATCTTCTCAGGCTGAGATGCCCACATCTCATTTTAAAGCCCGGCTAACAGTCACACCTGGCTCTCAGTCCCTGTTTCTGCGCTCTGGGAATGACCGCGGGCTGTGGCTGCTCTCCGCGCCTTGCTATCCTCGGTTTGCGCCATCTCGCTATTACTGACTGGATTCTTTCTGCTCCATCAGCAGGCTCCCGGGCCTAGGGAAAACTGGAGTGGGTGTTTCAAAGTCTGTTTACAAGGAAGACTCTCCTTGTAAACCTCAAGCCAATACCCCTGCTGGCAGCCTAATGATACTTTCTGAGTAACACAAGTTAACATGCTCCATGCCATTAAAGCTCAAGTGTTGTAATGCATTACTTTATACCCATCACCTTTTATTTCTGAGAAATGGAAATGAAATTAAAAACCACTTTTGTAGTGTCTTACCTTGATTTGTTTTGATACATGTATTACGAGCATATACTGCAAAGTTCTCTATTGTAATGCCCAACACATGATGTGTATATGTCTCCCCAGCAAGGCTAAGCTTCTGATGGCTCATTCACATCTATGTCCCCAGAAGCCAGCCTGTCACCTGACATATAGGCAGTGGTCAAGAAAACTGTGAGGAACATAGGAGTGAATGAATGAATTGGAAATGTCTCTTCCTAAATAGTCTATTTCATTAAAATGTGACTTCATAATGCTATTAGGTAAATGAAATTTCAAGTACCCTAGCCATTTTAGAATAGATTATCCCACATATTCTACAGAATTATTTCTTAAAGTGTACAATATTCTACAGTAGATTTTAATGTAAAATTGTAAATTTGGAAACTGATGAAATCCCAAATTCATGAAAGAATTCAGCAATACATAGTTAAAAACAGGCATGGTTCCCTGCAGCAAGCTTTCCTATTCAAATCACTTCAATAAATAAATGGTTAAGATGCAATAAAACTGATGGTTATATTTACATGGCAGTCAATTTATGTTCCACAAAGCTAAATTCCCCATCCCCAATAATACTTTATATTCCTTGACATTAGTCTACAACAAATGGCACAATTGTGCTGAAAAAAAAAAAAGAAAGGAAAAACCCATAATAAAAACCACTCACTCTGCCGAATATGTCATCACATTTTTTTTCCTGCTCAGCTGCCAGATGTATGGCACTATATTATCAAATTGATAAATCTAGTGTTATTTCTACATTTACCATTTTACAACAACAAATAGAAATATAAGGAAGCTTTGGTAACAAATCTTGCTTAATATGTATGTGAAGTAGACAGTTTGTCTAAGAGAAAAATATAACTGATGACAGATTTCATTTCAGTCTGCTAGTGCTTATTAAGATGTCTACAAACAAAAAGCCATATCCGGGTACATCTCTTTCTGCAAACAAAGGGAAGTTTTAATTGCTTTAATCAGCATTTACATTGTCTTTGTGGTGACATAGAAAAACAATTCAGGTCTAATCAGGAAATGTCTTCCAAAGGAGAATTCTTCAGCTCAGACTTTAAGTGAACCTAATAACATATTTTCTATAATTCTTGAATAAAGTTTAGCAACATAATACTGGGCTGACTTCTTTTTAAATTATTCCTAAGCCAATCATAGAAAGACTAGTACTGTTTTTGCTTTGTCTTTATTAAGAATATCACTTTCAGGTATGAAAGTAGTTCCTATGAAATCAAAAAGCAGACTGATCAATCCCCAAACATCAGCATTATGCATTTTTTTCATCAACAATATCTTAAACATAAAAATGTCTTTGCTCTACAGGTATTCTTTTCAATTCAGTTCCTCAAATATGTTCTACATCCCTACTAGGTGAAAGACTGTTATTATTCAAAAACATATTAAAAAGAATAAAAGAACACTACTACACTTAAATAAATCTGCAGCCTGAGTCACTTGACTGGGAGCATTTTCATAACTTCAATGTGCGATGTCAAAAAAAAAAGCCATTTGTGAAATATAAGTTTTACTACAACCTTCAATAAGGTAGAAGATCATCCAATTCAAACCTTAGAATCTCACATACATCACTTGCATTCTATAAATACTCCATTCGGGAATAGTGACTCCATTCAGGAAATAAAAGCTCCCTAATGGATGGATAATGTAAAATGTGTCATGGAATGGAAAGTGGGCTTCAAAGTTGGGAAGTTGGGAAGACCAAGGATCAAAACTTGCCTCAGTCTATCTCATTTGAATTGTATAAACTTGGGTAAATCATTTCTCACATCTCTGGGTCTATGAATTCATTCAGAAAGTAGGAATTCACTTAATTTTCTTCAACAAAAAATCACCAAGCCTTTCCTGTGAACCAGGCACTGTGTTGGCATCAGGGGCACATGTATCTTGTCCTCACCAAGCTTCTATCCAGTGTGGGCATGCATATTAGTCCAATAATCACACAAACCGAGGGTGGTTGGAGTGCACCCAGGGCTACACAAGGGATTCGCTGATCATTCAGGGTGTATGTCCTCAGCAGGTGTGGTTTATATTAAAAGTGAAATCGAGTCGATGATTCAGAAAAATGTTCCTGTAGGAAAGATCTAGGGGGATGTCACAAAGGAAACACTTGTATGCACTGGAATAGATTTAGCTTCATATATTTCTTTGACTTTTTGGTGTCAGTAAACTGAATTCCAGAGGATAAAGTCCCAAGTCATTACCATATTCTTCTTCAGAAGACTATGTGCAAATTACTTCTCACTGTGCCTTGGATTGCTCAGTTCTAAAATAGGGACTTACCTCATAGGCTTTTATTCAGATTAAATAAGTTAATATTCATAAGGTTCTTAGAACAGTACCTGACTACAGTCAGTGTTCTGTTTGTTGTTTTTGTCAACTGGTGATCATGGCAGTCTGTCCCAGAACACAGAAAACAGAAAAACCTTTAAACATCCATACCTTATATTTTAACAGAGTAGAAAAATGATTACATTAAAGGTCTTCTTTTCTGGTGTTGAGAGAAGAGAAGACTTTTTTCTCAGGGTTCCTCTTTCTACCTTGCTATCTGTGGGTAAAATCGCAATATTTCCAAAATCTCTCTCCTGGCCTTAGTGCATCTCCATATTAATAGGTGATTACAAGGGGGATCAGGGCATATCTGGACCGTAGAGGTTGGGTGGGGTCCCTTTTTGCAGCTGGGTCATGACAGACATGGACGAGCAGAACTGCACAACTGCTTGTTAGCAATAAACGGGTTTCTCCCACTTTATTTCTTTCTCTGACTGATTTCGGTTTCAAAGGTAATTTGCCCTGGGCTGGGAAAATATGTCTGCCTCCCCACATCCCCTGCCCCCTGGAGTTACACTACTCTTCGCTGGGGAGACCACGCTTCCCTGTGAGAGGGGAAGCCTTGTGGGGAGATTCTGGTCATGAAGGAAATGACTGTGGCAAATTTCTCCTTCTCTCCTGGAATCCTACTGTGATTTCCTGTCTAGAAATTCCACAGACACCGAACACAAAGATAATTTAGAAGAGATCTTTGCTTCCAAGAAGTCTACTCCCTAATCGGTGAAAAAAACCCCAAAAAACAGCAGCACACATTCCAACATAATAGCATTTATAAAACAATCTACATGGTGATCAGTTCTGTGATTATAAAAATCAAGCCTTATTTATCTTTATGTCCCCCAGAGCTTGATAATAATGCTCAATAAATATTTGCTGGATTGTATTGAATACATTAACAAGTACAAACAAGTAGAGTCTGAACAAGTAATTTCCAAAAGAATGCCACGTTAAGGAATCATCACAGTGGGACTCAGGGTCTCTCTGGTAGACACAGGCACCCTCAGCTTTCCTTTGAGCTCCTGATGAGCCAGTCGACCAGGAGCCACTAAGGAGCAATGAAGACAGATGGTAGATATCAGGTACCATTAGGCAGTGTGGAGAGTTTACCTAATATATTTAATACATTTCATAGAGAAATGTTTCTTCCAGTTAATGGAAGGTCCATTGTTTTCTGTGAATGACTTCATTCACAGTAAATGTAATTTGATTTATCATTAAGGCAATGCTAGCTATTCCTATTTTGTGCCTTACTTTTATTCCTGCAAAATAAACACTTCCCTAAATGTAAATGTTAATGTATCAGTCTTTGTGGCATTTAGGGAGCCTACAGAGTTGTCTCACAGCACCTATCGACTTGGAGCAGAGTTTCCTTATCCAGTAAAAGGAAGTCGAATTCTGGCACCAGTATATTCAGTATGGGCTGTGGTTTATACAGGAAAAGTCTCTGTTTTAGATCCTGTTTTTCCTTAGTTGACCCTTTCTCTCTAAAATGGATAAACATAACCATTTTTTACTTGACCCTGTCTTCCAAAAGCAGAAGTTGACCCTCCATTACTTTTTTCAAAGATTAAGAAGATTTTAACACATTGGAGGTATAGGTTATTATGCAAACTAATGTTGGTAGAATTCAGGCAGATGTGGTCTCTAGTATCCTGAGTTGCTGAATCTCTCAGAGCCTTGTTACCAAAAGCACGGTCCTTGGACCAGCTGTATCAGCATCTCATAGAAACTTAATGGAAAAACAGAATTTCAAGCCCCACGACAGACCTACTGAAAAAGTCTGCATTTTTAAACAAGAACCCAGGTAAGTTACACACACACACCACAGTTTGAGAAGCACTGTCCTAAGACACACCTATTTGATGTGTTGGTTGGGAACAATGTCCCTGGAACACACCTGCAGTGAAGGGTAGCTGGGTCACCTGTTGTCTCTGTGGGATCTGATGGCCACCCCTGACCTAAGAGACACTAAGGGATCTTTTGCAGGTATAGTTACAAAGGAAGCTTATTTCACCAAATGGATTTTCTAAATGATTCCTGCTCTAATCTCTCTTCTTGCTGATGAAAGAGAAGAAAAAATGGCATCCATAATTGATTTGGAGTTATTGCAGAACATCATAAGCAAGCAAGAGGTGGCAGAGTTGGCTGGTGTGCTTATCTTTTGAGTGGGCATCACTGGAAGGGTAAATAAGCCAGCATTTTCATAAAAGCAGAAGGGCAAGTTTTTGCCTTCATAAATATTTGCCAACCAGGAAGGCAGAGAAATCTGGAGGAGGTATGTGTTGGGAAGTAGTGCTGAATTCACTTTGAAATATTTTCAAGATGATCTGCTGTATTATGGTAACTGGAATTGCACTGTGCACTAAGCTGTTGAGAACTTCATATAAAAATATTTATATTTTTAGCTGCTCTTGAATAAAATTGTATTCTTTTCTTTCATAGTGTTGTCTATTGCACACCTTTTGCCTATTATCAGTCACAAACTATCAGTACTGAATTATTCTGTTGAGTGAGAATCTAAGAACTTTACACCTGCCAGTTTAGGCTGATTTTCAATATTGTGTGAAAATGCCAAGGAATGACCTGTCAGTCTGTATTTGTGACAAGAGTCCTATTCATGTTGCTCAATGGTTTGTAGAGTATATCTTTGAAGAATTATTTCTATATGGTCAGGTACATCTCAATATCCCAGGCAATAATTATCGTGTATGCTATGCCCCAAATAAAAGTGCAGGAATGAAATTGAAGGGTTTTTTTCATTAGTAAATTATATGTGAATATATTGGGAAAAAATCTTCATTTCAGTTTTGTCTGAGTCTATTCAAACCTCAATTGTTAACAAATGCAATTTTTGTACATATCAAAGTCTGAGCCACTTGTGATCTGATAATGTAACTGTACTTTGATATTGGAGTGCCTCCTCCTGCTTGGATAATTGATATAAAAAGTGAATGAAGATCTGTGGCAGAAGTAATCAAACATCTTTCCCCAAACTCCACGAAGTTCTCTTAAAATTAGAATGAAGCTTTTGGAAGTGGGTGGCAAATTGCTCATAGTTTTCTTTGAATACATTTCTTTTTCCTTAGTTTGAACAAAGGTTAACAAGAGCAGAGCCAGGAGGTAATTACTGATCTGTTTGATTGATGACCTCTGCTGGCAGGTCTGAACCAAAACAAGAACACCAGGAAGCTGCTTTCCTGAAAGGTTGTGGCAGACCTCAAAAGTTAGGTCTTCATCCCTAGCGTGAGCGTGCCAGGGACACTGGGCTCCAGTTCAGGTAGTAAGAAGAGGAAGGAGCTCTTTGCAAGGGCACCATGTGCGAAAGCTCCGTAATCTCCTCATAACAAACCTCTGGGCCAGGCACTTGCCTTGGCACTCTATAGATATTAGCCCATTCAATCCTCGTAATCAAACAGTGGCCATTTTCCTGAAGGAGACTCAGGTACAGAGAATTAGACATGTGCCCCAGGTCACACTAGCACTAAGTGATAAAGCCAGGACACAGATGCAGGCACCACATCATGTAACGGGAAAGCCTGAATGCTTTCGCCACACCACGCGCTGTACCTCGTTTAATCCTCTCTGCAACCTAGTAAAATAGACTGCATCATTGTAGCTCCCACTTTACAGATGAGAAAACAGCCCCAACTTGTTGAAGGATGCAGAGATGGTAGAGAAGAGAATTATGGCCAGGTGGGATATGATTCAAACTCCCATGTTCTTAATCAGTTTGCTCTAAGTAGATCTCCAAATCCAGTGTGCAGCAATAAAGATGATATTTATTAAGATTAAGCATATTGATAATGAAGACTGAAAAGAATGGACAAGGATGATGTTAGGTTCGAAGTTACTTACCAGAGGTGAAGCCTGCTCTATTGCCTAGAGAATCAAATCTCAACTGTACACCATCACAGTTAAACCCTTCCAGTTTGGGACATTGCTTACCCCTGCAGCTTTTTACCTATAGTTGTATGTCTCTTTCTTCACACTCCCAAGTCAGCCTGCTTCTGTTGTTTTGAACCAGAATGCCCTGGATACACTGTCACCTGTCTGGAGGACTACTCTCTCCTCTGCCCACCTCCTAGGCTAGTGTCCTCCTGCTGGGAAACACTAGATTGAGAAACAGTCCACCAGGATTCCACCAGGATCCCCACTTTGACCTCCTTCACATTGTAGGAGGCACTTGTTCCCCTTTTCTGGGCTCCCCTGATATCCTTTCTACATCTCTATGCACTGTAACTCGTTAGTATGTATCAGCTTACCCATCTAGAGCATGTCATTCTTAAGGGCAAGGACTTTGTTTTCCTTCTATTTGTGTTCCCAGCACCTAAATCTGTGCCTGGCAGACCGTAGGAGTTCACTAGGTGATTACTACATGATTGCCCTAGCATAAGCCCCAGAAACACTTACGGGGAGGTTTTCAGAGCCCCCACCAAGAATCCCAGGCATCTCTGCTTGCTTTTCTATCTTCAGAAGACCGATCAAGAGCAAGTGAAGAATTTAAAATGCAAATCCAAAAAGCTGTTTGTGTGGTCGAGTGGGAGGTGGAGAATGAATCAAGGATCTTTCCTGTGACCCTGATATTGACTGGAAATAGAAGAGAAGAGGGAGTACACTGAAGTGTTTAATAGCATGACCAAGGTTATGCAGAATCTCAGACACCATCAAAAGGACTTTTTTGTTGTTGTTTTAATAACACCTTTACTTTGGAATACTTTGAGATTTATAGAAGAGTTGCAAAGATAGTACGGAGCATTCACATATATCCCTCACCAGATTCTTCTAATGTTGACATTGGTGCCCTTGTCAAAACTAAGAAACCAGCATCTGTATATGACTATTAACTCCGTAGTTTATTTGGATTTCACTAGTTCTTCCCTAATCTCCTTTTTTCTGTTCCAGGATCAGCATGCAGGACAGCACCTTACATTTAACCATGATGGCTCTTTAGCTTCCTCTTAACTGTTGCAGTTTCCCAGCATTTTCTTATTTTTCATAACCTTGAAGCTGTTTTGTAACCCTCTAGTCTGACTTGAAGTTCAATGTGATTCTGACAAAAGAGTCCTATTAGATTACAGTCTTCATCAAACTTTCCTGAAGGATCACGAGTTCTGACAGACTCAGTCCTTGCCGTGTTCCCAGGATTCCCTAGCCAACCATTTGACCCCCTGAGTGACCTTTTAACTATCAATTCTCACAACATCATGAGCTCCCTACAACCTAGGCATCAGTGACAACCTTTCATTCACCAATAGAAGAAAGGACATTAAGTCCAAGTAAAAGCAGGTGTCTTTAAAATACTTACTAGTACAAAATACATCTTTCAATGATGGTTCTAACCCTGCAAGTATTAAACTGTAAAAGATTAATTTAGCTGGATGAGTAATAAAGTGGAAACACTGGCTCTGACATTAGACACTCAGTCCCTTTTCCAAGTCTGCCACTTAAAAACTGTGTGATGTCAATCCCAGCACTTAACATCAATAATCCCATGCATATGCATCTGTAATTATAGTACTCAAACACGGTAATATGAGTAAATAATTTCTATGATTTCTATAGCTTGTTCACAAATTAATTTATTTGTTACCATTAATCTTAGCACAGGTAAAAACCCTTACAGACTAAGTTTTCTTGTATGTTATAATTTTCAATTTCAAATTTTCCTTCTTGGTTGTATTTGATTATGGAATAGCTATGAAAGCTATTTCAGTTTCCACAGCAAAATATTAACAGCCTACAGTTTTAAGTGCTTACAATTTGCCAAACACTTGTTTCACCTTCACTGCAACCCTATTGCGAAGGTAGTAGAATAATTCCTATTTTAAAGGTGGAGAAACTGAGGCCCAGAGAGGTTTACATGATTTATCCAAGATTATGCAGTGAGGAGTAAACTCAGGAAGTCTGTCTGAAATACACCAGCTCCTAACTGTGAATCTATAAAGTAATTGTAAGAAGCTTCCCCAAAGGGGCGACCAGTCACAGAGAATGCGGTGAGAAGATGCTCTTACATCCACCTGGGAGAGCACGGCTTGGAGCTGGTGTCACTGGGGTGTCACAACTTTTTGATCACAAGGTAAGAGCACTGGCCTGACTCCTCAGTTGTGTCTCTCATTAAACATAAAATTACTGCTGTCCACTCTTCCAGATCCTTCATGGCTAACACATTCCCTATTTTGGTCTTTTATATCCTTAATTCTAAAGGTCCCCCAAACTATAATGAATTGAAAGAAATAAGCATTAGACACAAGTAAATTATTATTCATGTGGGGAAAGGATGGAGTCTTCTTACCCTTTCTTTTGAATGAGTACCATGAAGCTCATAAAGCTGACTCAGAAATAATCCATTTTCTCAGAAATTCTGTGTCACTGCCTCAGATGCTTGGAATCTACCCCAGAATGGCTGAAGTCTATAAAACACTGCAACATGGAGCCCAGGGTGCATGGTGTGGGTGGAATCATCCGCAATCCTGCTTCTAGCAATTGGACAGTTCCTTGAATGCCAGAGAATGAAATTTCTCCACAATGACCAGATGTTACCTAATCAATGCAGTAAAGTGAAAAATAAGTTTCTTTCCAAGATGTTTAGCAATTGCAGTAATTAATATTGGCATGCTCTTACTTTATGCTTTTTCTTTTTCATAGTGTTTTCTCAACATCGCCTCTTCAATACCAACTCAAGAGTGGTGACATGATGAACTTTGGATATATTTTGACCTGCACTGTACCCATTCAAGAAAGTTCACAAGCAGGGATTACATTTTATAACGTGATTTATTAGTTTATTTAAGTAAGAATAAATTAAATACATAACTTATATACACACTTAGCGTAAGTCCAGAGTCACCATGAGAGAGACTTTCTCCAACACATCAACACACTCAGAATCTCAGTCACTTCAAACCTTCCCAAATATTTCTAAGAGTTCCCAGCAGGTGTTTCATACAAACTCCACTTCCTAATCCTTCCGTTTAGCTAGTGTCAGGCCGTGGTGGTCATTTCCCTCTTGTGCTTGTTTCTATTAGATGACATCTTTCTCAGCTGATGCCCATCAGCATCCAGACCACCACGGTTCTTCCTAAGTCTGCCAACGCTACTGCTAAGTCCTCTTACTTTTAGTTTCCTATGAACATTTCAGTGAAACTATTCTTTACGTGTTTGCCTGCTCCTATGTTATGGATGCACCTTCTCAGTCCTTAAGTGATATGCTCAGTGCTATGACCGGACTCTGTCCTCTCCTTCCACCTAATCCCACTGCCCCATTTCTGCTGTAAGTGTTTTCCCTGTAAGCATCTCATTTACATGGACCCAGGCAGGTCTTACTTCACAATTTTCCAGATGTCCCAGATTTGCTTGGATCTTAAGGTGAACACCATTTATGCTCTGGTTTTCTGTATTGCCATGTAAAGAGGCCAAGTTTCCATAACACTGGTAATGCAACAGTCATAATGAAAATATATTTCCTTATTATGTAAGGGCTGCTTATGAAATCCCAGTACATTTCTCACAGCCAGATTAAACATTTTACTGCCTTTATTTTTCATCATATATGCAAATTCTTTTTAGCAGGTTTTGTTTCTGATTTAAAACCATTTTTCATGAAAAACTAAATCATTTACAGCCATATGGTCTCATGACAATGCATAGTTAAGAAAAACTCAGTGAATTTTATACAGAAATGCCTCTTTGATGTCCTTTCAAGTGAAAGAAACACACTTTCTAGCCATAGAGTGAGGTGCTTTAAGAAAGAACTCTCAAATGTCGATAAACATGTAAAGTGGGTGCTTGCCAAAGAGAAACAATGTCGGTCAATACATCGTCTTCCTTTTATAGAAAAAGAAGTTATGGTTTGGCTCCAGCAGGAAGAGTCAAAATGATATACTCCCATATGTTATTTTATATATGGAAGCGAAATTTAAAAAGGATGTGCTAGGGAAGGTGCGAGATGAAGCAAGAGCTGTCAGCACCAACATGCGATCTGTTGGCATTTGGCACTGACATGTTCCACATGGTTTCTCTCCTGGATGCAAGGAGTTCAGACAAAACTGCAGGAACTGCCAATAGTAAAAACAGCTACCGTGTGGTGAGAACCGACTATGTACTAGGCACTGAAATCTGAGCTATGTACTCATTAGCTCATGTGTGCTTCACAACACTTTCAAAGAACATGTTGATATTCCCACTTACAGACAAGGGAACCAAAGGTTTAGGCAGGAAAAGTAACTTTCCCAAGGGCTTATCGCTAGTCAGTGGTGAGGCTGGGTCTGAGTTCAGTTACGCCTGACCTCAAAGCCCGTGCTCTTCCTGCAGTTCTAGGATACCTTTCAGTAAATGAATGAGTGAATGAATGAGTGAGTGAATGAATGAATGATCTAAGCTCTTGGGTACCCTTTACTCCATTTTGGCCACCACAGCCTACCCCATCAGGCCCCCAACCCCAGAATATTCAGCCAATCAGAAAGCAAGTACCAAGCAGTCGGGCAGCAGTGTGGTGCGGTCCCGAGGGACAATGTGGGGAGTTGCCAAGGCTTGAGTTTGAATCCCAGGAACACCACTGATTTCCTGCACGACCTCAAGAACTATTTAATCTGTGGAAGTATTTCATCACAGGAAAAGGAAGATTATAACCCTACTCTCAAAAGACCTTTTAAAGAATTAAAAGATGTGATGCATATATCACCTGATCCTATTTCTCTGAGATAATATTAACACTTAAGATGCCCGGAGGCCACCTGCATGGCTAGAGTCTTTCTTCAATATCCTCAGTTATTTTGGAGAGCCCCGTCTCTGTCCCACATGTTCCTGCCGTGGAGCCTCGTCCTGATCTCCTTCTCCCTTCATTCCGTGAGCTCCTCCTCCAGACCCAGCGCCCTCAGCAGGGAGCTTTCCTGACCCCGCGGGCAGCACTGTGATTTGTGATTGAGTCAGAAGCAAATAGCTTCCTTCCTAGTTTTGGGCTACATTTGAAGCAGCCTTTTATTTCCTGCCCAGAATGCAATTTCTTTCACAAATACAACTTTCGCACTTCTTATTTACAAACTGTCTCTTCTTTGGCCCACAGAGCCCATTTCTTCAACTAGCAGAGGATACTATACACTCCCTAAGCACGCTCCATTTCCTCCTTTTCTCTGTTCATCTTTCTTCGCCTCACCCCCATCTCTCTGTGTTCAGCCAAAATACAAAAGGGCTCTCGCATACTTATCTCCATCAGGAGATGACTGGAAGAGTCACTGGTTAATGCATTTGCCAAAGTCTAGACTCTGAATTCCAGTCTGGTTCCACTTAGCTTTACGAGGAAATTCTATAGCACAGTATCTGTTATATGGCAACTGTGCAGTAAATGCGGACTGCCTTCTCTAATTCTGATACTATGTTTGTACCTTTAGAAATTTAATGCAGTGCAGTCTGGATCCTCTAGTGTGTGGTGATTGAAGATAGCATTGTGAACATAGGACAGAGAAAGACAAGTATTACTTTAAATGCCTTACTGTTAAATATACAAATATCTGGACTAAGCCATAGGGAAAATTCCTACAAAGACCAAATAAAAATTATATATGAAAATTCTACGTTGATAGACTCTCTAAAGAGAGTTTTCCCGATCTTCTTCTCTGGGAAAGATAATCATGAGGAAGTTTGAATTCCAGTGTCTGATTAATGAAGGTATTGGAAGCTTTATCCATTCCTGGAAAAGGTTCTAAAGAGTAGGTGAAGCCTAACCAAACTTCTGAAGTGAAGTACTTCGTCCATGAAACTGGAATAGACAGAAAAGCCTGGGGAGGTAGAGAAGTGAGGCAAAGAAAGATTACCTCTCTTTTAAACTGATGGTAAAGATGACCTAGAAGAAGTGTGTTCTGGCCTGGAGGATAAATAGAGGAGGTGGAAGAGGTACAAAGGGAGAAATTGCCATCAGGACAAGGGTAGAAAGCAGCATGACTCTAGGGAGCAGTATGGCACCCTGAATGGAGGATAAGGGTACTTGAGAAGTAGACAATCTAATTAGTCAGTAAGAATAATATAGAAAAATTAATGCATCTTTCTCAACATGTCCCTGTAAGGTCACCATCCTTTTAATGTCTCTCATTATTCCCTAAATCCTTAATATGGCTTTTAAAACCCTACATAGTCTGGTACCCACCCAGCTCTCCAGCCTAGAAGCACAGTTCTTCCGGTTCCCAGGAACGTATTGCCCCATAAATCAGAGCTTCTCTCCTGCTGCTCCTTCCCACCAACACTTGGATCTGGTCTTGTCTGTATTATTAACCTACAGGGCAACCTTTAAAGTCACTTGAAGTCTCTGAGCTCTGAGCTGCAAATCTTCATCTTACTTAGAGGGAATTGGCTGAGAATATCTCTAAATTCCTCTCCAGATCAAACATTCTATTAGTCTACGAATATTCAAGAGAATGTTATTAGCATAATTCCAGATTCAGGAAAGGGAAGGTAAATGATATTTATTAGGAGGCTATTGTAATTTTTTATTTTGACCAAGTAAGAAAAAAGCATGCTTTACTTACAGAATTTCACCAACTGCAGGTATTATAAGGAAAGAAAAAATAATCATGATAAGGGGTAAAAGTAGTTAACAAAAATGTTGCCTGTAAAATACTGTTTAGTAAATATATGTAAATCAATAAAGAAACAATTTCTGTTATGACCGCTAGCCTTACAGTCATTATTCTTGACTGTAGTTTTGATAAATTGGCCCCCTGTCTTTAAATATTTCTCTGACCTTATGTGTTTGCTCTGTGTGTCTTTGGAAGATCACTCAAAACTTCTCAAATTCTTTGGTCTACCTCTTTCACTAAGATTAGGAGACCCTATTTGTTCACAATTGATTTTCACATTTCTGTCTTAAGTCTATCATCCATTTTTTTTCCTGTCCAGACATTCCCTACTTCTCAGTAATGTCAGTTCTCAGGAAGGAGTCACCCAGTGCGCCTTGTGCATGTGAGGAGGGAAGGAGTCTGGAAAAGAAGGGAGGGTAAGACAGAGTATGGAATCAGCCCCAAGTAAAGCCATCCCAGAACGGGGCCAATCATCACATTGAGGTTTGTAGAGGTCATGGAAATGGTGGAAGGACTCACTGATCTGGGAAGCTGGACAGGATCCAGTTCAGAAGTGCAGGCAAATGTCATTTCAAGGTCAGGAGCAGAATGGGTAGTGAAAAAGCATAAAATTCCTCTCAGATCAGAGAAAGAGACCGTAGAAATCAACTGGATGGAGAAGATGCAGGAACATAGCTAATGGGGCAAAGGCAGAGACTGGCTCAGAAGATCGGGACTATTTCACTAAAACAAACTGACATCACAAGTTCTTCTTCGATACCTCCTGGCCACATAAAGATTTTGTCAGTCTTTCCTTTTCAATTCTGATACATGTGAGAAAACACCTATTATTCCACATGTAACTAAGGACATACCTGTGAACAGAAAATAAATACAGTAATAATTTAACTTCTTTATTTTTGCCAGACAAATACTGTTTAAGAAAAAAAAAATGGTTAGCAGACATTAATATAAATGGGATTATTTAACTCAGCCATAGTATGGAAATGATAATAGTTCTATTAATATTATTCATTTTAAATTCAGCATTAATTCTGATTTTTGAAGTGCTAAGTGCAAATTGAGAGACCCTAACAACACTATGGGGTTCTTCAATTACATAGGCAAACATGAATTCATGTATAAAAGTAGTGTGAAAATAAGACTCACAGTATGGTAACAAGAATCATAAAACTTGCCCACATTCTTACCATATTTACTCAAAGACAAGTTTTTCCTGATTTGATAATCCTTTCTCAGTCAGCATAGAGAAGATGAAATAACAATGAATATATACACACTGCAATGCTATCTAAAAAAAAAAAAATCTAAGTTCATGAGCTTTTAAATCATAGGTCCTTGATATGCAGAGTCAGATGCCAGTTGGGTAAATCTGGCAAGTGACTCAGGTTGGCAAATCAATTAGAATGAAGTCTTACTAAAAATTGCATTTTCCACCTGCTGTTCTTTTTGTGATCAAAGTATCCAAATTTATCTATGCTTCAGGGCATAGATACTCCTAAATTTCTTAAATTCTATCTAATTTGCTACTTGAACAGTTGGTAAGTAAGAGCTGTGTACCTTTATTTAATCAATAGCTTAGAAGATGGGCACTTGAGGCCAGCAAGAGCAAATTCAGCTTTGATTTGAGTGTGGTAAACTATTTGCCAAAAGCTCAGGGGAGTTGCTGATTTTCGAGAGGAAAGAAGTATTTATGAAGTGGGTAGGGAGGGTGGCAGGAGAGTAAAGCACTTGAGAATCACCTTGAGTGTTTTTGCAAATTCTATCTGGCTGCTAAAAATTGGATACTCAAGGTTGAGTCCGTCCCTCCCTTTGCCCTTTCTCATCCTTTCTCATCTTTGAATCCACCATCCTTAATTCCTCAAGCGGAGAATCACATCTTCAGAATTACTATTTCTAATATGGAAAAATCCTATTCTTCAGGTTTGTTGGGCCAGTAGAGGCCAATGACATTGAAAATATTGTGGTTCTCACTGACACTAGTTCAAAATTAAAATAATTTTGCTATTCTAACTAAAAGTGAAGCTGTTCAGAATGACAGAATTTACATGTGTGCAGAAATTAAAACAGTATTTTTCTGGATTTTTTTCCGCTTTATTCCCTCTTTCTCTCCTGCTTTGCCAGCACTGGTTGGGGCAGAAATATTTGAGGACCATCAGTCTAAGGGATGTTAACTATCTATTCCTCCAAAGTTCTCTAAATGCTATTACTGACCCAGGTAAGGGCATCTGAAAGTAATATACCTGGACTATATTATCTTATTTTCTGGAAAAATGCCTTCACTGAATTACGATTTAATTTTATGCCCTCAGCTTTTTTAAAAGGTCATTTTTGAAGAATAGTCATTCATCCATTTGGAGAGCCATTCTGTATCTTTTGCAAATGCTAGTGAAAGACTTTGAACATCATGTAACCTAAAGTTTCTTACAGAAGCATTCATGTGACACATTTTTCCTATAATTTAGTGACTGAGAAGTGTATTTCCCCTTCCATTTGATACTCTGTTTGTGAGGGAGCATATAAAATGATATCATCCAAATTAGTTTCTCTTTTCTCTGCTAAGTGCAAAATTAATTTTAGTTCTTTATCATTATGACTAGTTCACGCTACTGAAGGAAAAATGTTTCTCTGAGCTCAGTGTAAAACTCATTCTGTCCCTCCTAAACAATGGTTTGTTTTCCACCTAATGGACACTGAATCTTAACCCATCATGTTTCTTCCTTCAGATTACCCGCAAGGACTGAAGTCAGTGCTGTGCACCCATCTCCAATAAGTGCAGAAGGCTTAATGGGGTGCATTTTGTTTAGTAATCTCTGCCAAATCCATGTCATCCTACTCCTAACTTTGTGACTGCCACATTTCCCCTCCTTAGATATACGGTAGTATATCTGACCATATTGTTAATGTCTCCGTAAGCCACTTCTAAACCTCCTCCACCTCGATGGCTTAAAGGAAAATGAATGAATGGGTAAATAATTTTGAACAGCTATCTCATGCTTTTTGTTACATTTATTCTTCTTATAATGATTCCTGAAATGTCCATGTTTATTTTTCCATTTTAAAATTGGATGATTCCTTCTGGAAGTAAGCATTGGTATAATCACATTTTTAAGTATTATGATAAAATACAAACATACATTTGTAAAAAAAAAAAAATAGTGGGACTAAAAATTATAAAGGAGAGAGAGGCATAGAGTTTGGTGGGGTAAGTAAGCTGAGAGAATGATAAAAGCGTGTGTCTCGGGCTTGAGAGAAATTGTGAAAAATATGGAGGATACATAAAGCATGACTAATTTTTATTGATGAGACATCCTCCAATTCTCTCTTCCTCCTGATTTTCTTTGTCTTAGTTTTTTTCTCTCTAGATACAATTGCTTTGTTGAAATCTCTAACTTTACTACTCTGCTTCTTCTTTCTTTAATATCCTGTTAAAAATACTCTCAACTGTGGACATACTCAGGTCTAAAGCAAGAAAATGTAGATATGCATTAAAACTCCATGGTAGCTACATAGCTGAAGTTCAGTTCTGCTTTGGAATACACAGCTCTGTACAACACTGGCATACAGCATAGAATACCTAGCAAGCCCAACACATTTCACTGTTAAAACACTAGTGTCATAATTACATGTGGGGAAGTGACTATGGGCATAAAGCTCACAGTACCTGAACATGAAGAGGACATATTCTATTATGAACCTGTGCAAATTAATAAGATTAATAATAATAATAACTGATAGGAACCTATGAAGATGGTATGGGGGAAGGGAAGATACTGCTATGAGGATTTGTAAGGATAACCAATGAGGTGATTTAGTAGGGCTAAATATTTTGTAGATTGTTTGTGGTGTTAATTTATGGCTTCCTTCAGAAGCACTATAGTAGTTTTTCCTTCAGCATTTTGGAGTTATCATTTCTATCAGTGGTTCTCAATATGGGTGGATGCAGACAGAGAGATGATTTTTGTGCCCCCTCGCCGCCCCTCCAAGGGACATTTAGCAACCTCTAGAGACTTCTTTTGTTGTCACAACTTGGGAGAGGGATCCTCCTGGCATCTAGTGGGAAGAGGCCAAGGATGATACTAAGCACAGGACTGCCCCTGCAACAGAAGTATCAGGCCCCAAATGTCAATAATGCTGAGGCTGAGAGAGCTGGCTACACGTTAACCTCTATTACCATCTGCTTCTGCCCTCAGCCATTTAGTGCCTCACTGTGCATCACACTCTGTCCACAATACCGGGTTCCATGGAGGGCACGTCACTGTATAAAGCACAGTCTGCCTTCTCACAGGGCTCACAGTGTAATCCAGTATAATATACAAACAGGAATAATTTAAAGTCAGAAATGCTAAGTACATTCCTGTAGTTCTTAAAGTTCTTTGTGAATGCTGAAAGAAGGGATCATTTATTCCTCATTAGGAGAGAGAAGAGACATCTTCAGGCACAAGGTGGCATTTGAACAGGACTGTGAAGATTGGGAGATACTAACCACATTCTATAAGTAAATGGCTACACCGAAAATATTTCCTCTCAAAAATGTAAGCACATTCAAAATACATGCTTTTTTACTTTATGATTTGCATTACAATGAGAAAGTAATACATACGCAGAAAATATATTTCCTGTTACTTGTTTTTGTTGTTTAAGAGAAAATAAACATAAAGTTGCCCTATATTACCCATTATGTAGCCTTGGAATTCTCTACTATTTGTTGGCCCAAGGGACTTTTATTGACGATCTTGAACTACACTCAGAGGCATTTGAAATGCACCCAACCAAAATGTGATTTTGCACTTCTGTGTTAAGTCAGATCACCCAGAGAATGTACACCTACTTTTCCATCAGCTGCAGCAATTCCATTGAGAGAACAAAGTCTACACCCAGGTGGCCTAGTTTATGCATAATTTTCCTACAAATTTGATCTTTATGAAAATATCAAGAGTATATTTTAATTTTTATGTGAGAACTAAATAACCTACATCTTTATTCACAAAGACATTATGTTTAAGGAAACACCATCAAGAAATTCTAGGACCCTCCCTAGATAAAACTAGCATGTGAGTACTTTGGAAACTGTAAGATTCAAATGGAATAATGGTCCGTAGGTCCTTCACACCGAGACTCATTGGGAAAATGAATCCAAAAAAATCCTTCTTTTGGTGAGGATATTTTAATCATTCTGGAATACAAGCTGCCTTTCGGAACATTTTGAATGTTCCGAAACAAGTTCAAACATACATTTGACTAATCTCCGAAGCTATTGAAAACATAATAAAACACATTTTCGCATTGATGCCAAAGTACTAAAGATCCCCAATAACAGCATTTATGGGTTTTATAAATATGGACAGGCACTATGAGCTATAACTCAATATATATTTGTAGAAAAGAAAAGGTTAAACTGTACATATTTAATAATGTCTTCTAAGATTGCCTGTGTTCCTTGTTTTATGAACCAGTGTTCAGTACTTCACACGACTCTCTTTAATACCAATAAAAATTTTTGTAAGCGGAAATGACATTAGGACTTTAAACTGAACAGCAGACTGGGCTGCTCCATGTTGCCGTGTCAGCAGTTTGTAACCTGCAGACAGATCTGCATTCGAGTGTCACAACCCAGGCACCACAAGGTTTGGTTGGCAACCTCAACGAAGTAATAACTCTCACGGCTGCCAGGCTCGGTAACTATCTGATTAAAGAAAAGTCTAAGCGAATCTAAGCGGTGGTCCGTCCACACTGAGGTGTAAAACAGGTCTTCGTCCAGGCCTGCAGCAGGGCTTGGGGAAAACTGGAAAATGAAGGTAGGCCTCACGGAAAGGAAACTGGCTGGGGTAAACTGCTTGAGTTTCAAACTGTCTAACTTTTCATTTGTGTGTTTTTTATATGTTAAATACGGTTCAGAAGATTAAAGTGTTCATTTTAGGCAAAGAAAGGAAATAATGTTTCCTGTCCCATTTGCCAAGCTAAGTGAACAACTGTTCCTGCACAATTAGAATTGTTAATTGATTTGAAAACATAGGGCTTTGAAGGTGGGAAACTGCTGACATTATTTCAATGGGGAAATGCACTCCTGAGAGAGAGCACTGCAGTACAATTTCTCTCCTTGTTTTGTTGAATATACATCTATAAAAACACTGTGAATCATGCAGTAAAAACTGCTGTGCTGATATCATAAATCTCTGATAATAAAAATTTCATTGTTGAAACAATAAAATAGACTTTTATTATAACACAGAGTATCCACCTAAACATTGTCCTTTTAGCTTCTTCGAGTTAAATGTATGCACAGTTTTACAGTCTATAAACAGATCTGGAATAAAAGTTAATAAATGTCAAAATTTGCATTTCAAAAAATTCTTGCTGCATTTTAGGGAAGATCAATCTATGAACCTTTCAACATTATGTCAAATGAAATGCTAATTGTACCTTTAGGAATTTCAGAGACAGTGACAAGAAACTAAATGCTCTGTTCCTTTGCATCAGCAAGTCGAGGATAATTGTATATCTACTCTTGTGAACTTCTAAGAAAAAAAAAGAAAAAAAAACTAAGAAAAAAGGGTTTTCTATTCTTTAACTCAGGAGGGTAAACTCTTGCAGCCACCCTCCATCAATCTACCTTCAAATAAAGTGTGTTAACATGTTGACAGTGGACAAATCACGGAGTGTTGCATTTATTCATTTTATAATAGGTTTGTCAAATGAGCTTCAGCTAAAGAGATTTAGGAGTAAGAAAAATTTTCAGCTAGAAATAACCGACTTATTCCATTCAAAGTGATGTAAGGTTTAAAGGTGTACTTCTTAAAAGCCTAATCTTTATTAAAACGCACAATTTTTGAAGGCTAAATCACAAAAATAAATACTAGGAGTCCAAAAAGTGCTTTTATTTTCCCTACCCTTAAGATAAAGCACTAATACATCCCTTCCCTATTCGGCAATAAATCTTTGCACTGTATCTCTAAGAGATACAAATTATCCTCTATACTGTCGTACAAGTGTGAGTATAGATTGAACCAATGAGCAATGTTATCTAGAAAATAGCACTTAGTGTAAGGTTTGTACCATTTTTTTTAACATTATCCTATTTGTGGCACTGCCTTCATTTCAGAGTCAGGCTGCTGAAATATTTGACATACCTACAGAGCAGGGAACAACGAAGGTCTGTGCAACTGAAAAGCAGCTCGTGTGGTTAACCTGCAGCCTTTGGTCACCTATCACCACTTTAAAAGTAAAATAGGCATTTTCACCTTCTTCAAATACCATTATAGATAGTGTTGAGTCAAAAGCAAAGATTGTTACCCTCCACATTTCTGGATGTCTCCATTGTCTATTGATATGTATTAGAAATGTGAGGCAAAAACCACTTTGAACATTTAAAAGACCTCATTTACAAAGTGTATTACACTGGGCTATTTTCAGGCTCATATTGGACAGCCGATTTGTAATCCTGCAGCTTGTATGAGGGAAAACATTTGAGCTCTCTCACACAACAGTCACAATTTGATTTAATAAAGTCTGTTTTACAAAATTCAGGTGGAAATAATACATATTCCTTTGCTAGGTGACGCTATTTTATACAAACTCTAAGTTCCCTGGAAAAATTACATTTTATGTCTCAATTTGACTCCACAGATTTCTCACTTAATTCATGAATATATTTTATTTCTAATCCTGTCAGTCCTTAATAAAAACCGGAATTCTCTGCAAGTCAACAGAAATAAAAATACATTTAATGCAAATATGTAAATAAATTAGCAGAGACATTAATAAACATTATCACAAAATAGCCCCTCCAATGTACATCACATGTTGATAATTTCGGTATGGTGAGCAACTCTTTGTGATGGCCCATTATGATCATTCTTCTACACACGTGACTTGGATGACTGGCTATGAATTCCTTTTAATTCCTGGGTACAAAACTGTACACCTTAGCAGTAATGAAACAATAGGGGATAAAAGAGCATATGTCTGTTTAAAAAAAAAGTTTAAGATACAGGAGTGGTTCTCAGGCATATATATTATCAACAATGGGTCCAGTTATAGGAAAACAGTCATGTAATATTTTACAGCTCATGACTTTTTTACTGAAAATTTCCAACTCCTTCTAATATGTAGAATTCCCAAAGTAAATGCAGAACGAGCAGCTATTTTGAGGACCCTTCGAGCAAATTTCTCCAGACAAGCTTTGTTATTAATCATCCTAATTTTGTTCATGTTGTGTTACACTGGGGAAAAATAGTTGTGCAATGGACACATATACCACTAAACAAAATGCTCATCTTTTCCTTAAGAGTCAAAATGGAAGACTAATAAAGACCATTTAAAATAAAAGGGCCCATTACTCCTCAGTTTTATATGAGCTTACATGCTTTCCTTGTGCAGAGTGTGTTATTAATTTCACATGCCAGATTCATAGGTTTCTGCAATATCAGGTTTGATGTATTCATTATCGGCACTCAGTACATTAATTCACGCTGAAGTCCGGTAAATCAAAATTATACCATCTGGCTTCCTGTTCTTAATGATGAATTTGATGTAGGGGTGATTAAGATTGTTAGGCTTTTGAATTTTAATGTAAAAATTAGGGGATTAAAAAGGCATTTAGAAATGACCAATAGTTAGAATAAACTTACTGACAGGATCTAATTTGTGTACTTGCTAGTAAAGCTCCATTTTAATTAGCAGCACAGTCTTTCAGCGCAAGCTCAAAGAGACAGAAGTTTAGTGATTAAGAAGATGAAGCTGTTAAATTGATAAATTGACCTTGAAATACTTGTAACTGTGGGGGACGGCCCAGTAACTCAAATTGTTAGTGTGTTCTATTGCCACATGGGGAACTGAGTCCAAGGGTGACCCCAGACACAAAATTTAGCTTTTTCTTTCTTCTTCTTTTCTTCTTTTTTTTTGGAGGAGTGGGATTGACTGACTATTCTCATCATGGGACATGGGAGCTGGGGAGCAGATAAACACATACAAAACCTTGCAGACCTCTTGGCACTAAAATAGTAGGACGGTGGAGAGACCATCCTGTTTCAGAACTCCTGGACAGCTGACATTTGAATAGTGTGTCTCAACTTGAAAGCTTTCCGTAGGTCTTTGAGGTTTCCTGCTATAACGGTGCTGTACACATACACTGAGTTCTGGGAAGAAGATATTCAAGCTGGAATTAATTCACGAAATCTAGGGCGCAGCCCACCAACACCCACCCTTTTGCGACATACATCAGAAGAAATATGGAACTAGAAGAATTCTAAATATCTGCAACACAGAACATGTACATAACACAGTCGTTGCACTCCAACTTGACACGAGACTTCTTTTAATTGAAAGACCAATCTGACATGGATGTTCCTTTGACAGTTAAAATTACCTCTGATTTTAACAAAAGCATTTGAAATGTTATACCGAACTCATTACACCTTTTCTGCATAAAGAAGTTTAATAGTTAAAACAGGTTAAGAAAGAAGAGACGCTTAATGTAAAATATTATTAGAATAATACGAAGAAACATCCTCATTCTCTTCCAAGAAATAAAGCTGAAAGTGCAAGGAACCATGCAATAGAGAAAAGTAAGGTTCAAAATAAAATTATTTCCTGAGAAGAAAAAAAAAGTACTACCTTGTGCAGTCTCATAAAGTAGAATGCTTTAGTTCCTGTGAAATTAATAAATGTAGTCATTAATGCACTAAAATAAAATACAGTCAGAATGACTTACATCAGAAAACAAGTACATCTGTATATATCAACAATTTGAAGGATTCCGATTCCTGGCAAGTCAAGGAATATTTTAAATCTTGTATTTTAGAGGAAATCGAATCTTGACTAACCACTGCAATTTATGTCATTTTAAATAAGATATATTTGAATAAGTATATTTTTCATGCCCTAAAAAGACTGATGTCTTCTTTTATAAGCTCATCCTGTGACACACTTGAGTAGGTAGGTATATTGATTTTTTTTTCTTTTTCTGATGGCAATGAAGTGTAAATGGAAAATATCAGACTTGGCAATCACTTAAACCATGTGAAAATTTCAGAGTGAAGGCTATTAGAGTCACTTTGTGATCTCCCCAGATGACCGGGGGTGGGGTGGGGAGGAGAAAAGAAAAAAACATTTCTACATTTCTTCAAATCCTTTGTGTGACAGCTAAGGAGAATAACATTCTTTCTAATACGCCAGTTTTCGTCTCTAGTTGAGAATAACCTCAATGCTTTCTTATGTCACTGGCTGAGAGAAGATGAAAGACCCAGCCTTGTGTAAATGGCTTTGTCTAACCATCAGTCTTTAGCTCTGCATGGCAGCTATACTATTGACATTAGCTTGTGCACTGGGTGAAATTGAAGTGAGTTAAATGTGACCTTGGCTTAGTTGTTGAAGTAGAAATGAACTCTACTGGGAGTGAAAAAAAATAAGACCAGTTTCTCTAACTTCATTTTTCCTTTAATGAGTTTAACAGCACTCTTAGGATTTGATACATTTTATAAAAACGCTTTTATTTCCTTTTCTATTATGCACTGAGTAATCAGCATTAGTCAGGTTAGCTTGCCCTTTTGTTATGAAATCCTTGGTTCAGGTATTTATATGCCATATTTTTTCGAAAATGACACATGTGTTTTCTTCTCTCGCCCTTATTGATCATAACTGTTACGTATGGACGGAAGGTTTTCATACGTACATGTTCACTGACTTGAATAACAAATACTGGACCATTGAAACAATTTTAAATGCCAGGTGTTTCTGATGACACTGTATTGTCCACTAGGTTGCATGTGCATTTACTAGACAATCTGCCTGGTAAATAACATGCAGAGACTATGTGAGACCCTTAGGTAGATGGGATGTGCTGGAATCCTTCAAGACTTCAAATCCTGTGTTTGCAGGTGCAATATAAGATAGTGTTTGCATCAGAAGAATGTAGGATTTACTATGTTTTTTAAGCGAGAATCATTCAGAAAATCTTTGAAGTTTCATTTTTAGTTTGAACACTCCTGGCATATGCATGTATACACATATACATTAAGTACATGTTTTTATGTATATATATGTTCATATGTGAGTATGCATGTGTAAAAATGAGGCATATATATAAACATTATTTTAGCTTATAATAATAATGCATGAGCAATAAATCAGACACTTCAAGTTCAGTTTCTGTCATCAAATTTATCAAAGAAGCTCATGATGGAAACAGTTGGTCTCTCTAATCCTACATGAGTGAGAACATTCTGAGCTCCTTATATTTTGCAGTTTATATTTCACCAGTAGCGCATTTCTACTAGAGCCCTCTGGTGGTGTTACTGTTGGGTGTTAATAGAGCCTACATTTTTGACTCCCTTCTTTTTAGTCATCTTTATAGTTGTTCAATGCTCTAAAATTTTTCTTCTCCCTGATTGTTTTGGGTGGAATAATGGCTCCCCAAAACAATTCACATTCTGATCCCTAGAATGTTACTCTATGTGGCAAAGGGATTTTGTGAATGAGATCAAGATAATGATCTGTGATGAGAAAATTATCCTGGATTATCTGGGTGGAGGCAATGTAATCACAAAGGTCCTTATCAGAGAGAGGTATGAGGGTTAGAGTCAGAGACTGGGATGCAACAACTGATGTGGGGGTCAGAATGATGCAGTGCAACGAGCAACGCGTGCCACCTCTGGAAACCAGTGAAGAGCAGGAGGGAAATGGATTCTCACCTTGAGTTTCCAGAAAGAACACAGACCTGCCAAAATATTTCTAGACTTCTGACCTCCAGAATTGTAAGATAGTAAGTGTGTGTTGCTTTAAACCACTGTTTGTGATAATACATTGCACCACCATTAGGAAACGAATACACTGATGCATGCATATTTTAGTCGTCTATATACACAGTGACACATACCATGGCATAGCTGTCAATCATTTAAGTGATTTCTTTATCACTTATTGTTTTCTCATCTTCTAACTTTTGTGCTCAAGTATTAGAATTGGTACTTACATTTAGGAAGGGTTCGGCAATATTATGGATTTCAAAAAAGGACATCATGGCGATCTTTAGAAATAGATGACAAATTGGAAAGCCTGCAGGTAACTTCTGCATGTGTTTAGCCACAGAACAAAAATGTTGTGACCAACTGCAGAAGTCAACATGGTGCAAACAGGGAACCGGAAAACGTCTTCCCTTAACTAAAGAGTTGTAGGAAGATAATGGTGGTCAGTTGGCCAGATGCCATTACTTCCAGAGCAGAGGGTCAGACTGGGTATAGTGAGTTCTTTAAGGCAAATCAGAAGGAGGATGGAGCCGGGAGCTTTGGATTGACCCCAGCCAGAGAGCTGCTGACTCACACAGGGCTACCCAGAGGCAATAGAGAAATATAAGCGTGGATTTTGAGGCTAGAACCAGAGAGAATTGCTGTCATTCAGATATTTGCTTAGAGAGTATATCATGAACTTGGAGATAAAGCTGACTAGGTCTGGAGTGAAGCACCTCCCTTCGGGCTGTGCATGTCTTTGGTGTACCTGTAATTGGAAGACCTTATTCAGGTGAAGTCATCTGTGCTCTACCAGGCCAGCTCTGCTGAGGAGTGCAGACTCAGTGAGATGGCTTTGGCACAATAGGCTTACCAAGGACTTCGGACTTTTTTTTTTTAATTTTTTATTTTTTTTATTTTTTTTTATTGAAGGGTAGTTGACAACAGCATTGCATTACATTAGTTTCAGGTGTACAACACAGCGACTCAACATTTATATACATGATATTTCTAGGTACCAGGTATCACCATACAAAGTTGTTACAATATTTTGACTATATTCCTTATGCTATACATTACATCCCGGTTACTTATTTATTTTACAATTGGAAGTGTGTTTATATATATATATATATATATATATATATTGTGAGGGCATCTCTCATATTTATTGATCAAATAGTTGTTAACCACCACAAATCTCTGTATAGGGGGGTCAATACTCAATGCACAATCATTAATCCACCCCAAGCCCAATTTTCGTCAGTCTCTAATCTTCTGATGCATAACGAACAAATTCTTACATGGAGTACAAATTCTTACATAGTGAATAAGTTACATGGTGAACAGTACAAGGGCAGTCATCACAGAAGCTTTCGGTTTTGTTAATGCATTATGAACTCTGAACAGTCAGTTCAAATATGAATACTCATTTGATTTTTAAACCTGATTTATATGTGGATACCACATTTCTCTATTATTATTATTTTTAATAAAATGCTGAAGTGGTAGGTAGATACGAGATAAAGGTAGGAAACAGAGTTTAGTGTTATAAGAGAGCAAATGTAGATGATCAGGTGTGTGCCTGTAGACTATGTGTTAATCCGCGCTAGACGAGGGCAATAAACATCCACGTATGCAGAAGATTTCTCTCAGAACATGAGGGGGGAGGTTCTAAGCCTCACCTCTGCTGCTCCCCATTTTCTCACCAGATGGCCCCCTGCGACTGTGCCTGTCTTAGGTTGTTCCTCCCTTGAGGAATCTTACCCGTCTCTGGCTAACCAGTCATCTTCCGGGGCCATACAGGGAAATGTGAAGTTGGTAAGTGAGAGAGAAGCCTTATCGTTTGAAAAGGTTAGCTTTTTACTTCTTTGCATATTTATGCCCTGTGGCTTCTATGCCCAGCATTTGTCTTGAGGTGTCTTTACCACTTGGAAGAATTATGATACTCGGTAAATTCGACATGTGGCACGAGTTCTATTTAAAGGTTGTGATTAGGTAGGAAGAAGAAAAGCTACAGAAGTAGCAGGCAGAAGAAAACCTGGGAAGATTGATTATTTCTTTGACATATCTTCTTGTAGAGTAACTTCAGCATGTATAGGTTTTAAGCTACTACTTAAATTGTGCACACACATTAACATAATAGGAATATAGTTACCTAACCAAAGCATACCTGTAATTACCAGCCATCTCCAGTGAAACCAAGAAACCAGTTAGGCACCTTAGGCATTTGTGAAAACTTATCTATGATATGGTGGATATTGTCCGACTGAACTTAAACAGTCTGAGAGAATTCAGATAAACTAGAACACCCCATTCCTGGGGACTGTTCATATCCCATATGTTCTTTTAACGATAAATAGTCTGTGGTTGTAAGATTTTGGAGTGCTACAATTTGCACTTCTCCTAATTCTTGGTTGAGTTCCAACAGTATAGATCCAGTCCAATTTTTGTTTTACTGTATGCACAGGCCAGCTTAGATATCTCCTTCATCATTCCCATGGCAAGTCCAGGAACTGGTGGGATGAGTGCATCTACACCTGTGACAGTGCGTGGGTCTTTGTTGGAGTTTTTTTTTTTTTTTTTTTTTTTCTGATCATCTTCTGTCATGAGTCTTCCCAAGAGTGCTGATGTTGGAAGTTCTTTTTCATATCGTATCTTAGTTCATTTTCGGGGTAGCCAAATTAGGCTTTGATCCTCTGTATAAACACAAACAGACCCTTTGCCTACACTTTTATATGTCCTTTATATCATTGTGTAGAACTCATTAGAGGTCACCACATAGGAACTGCATTTTTTTTTTTTAATCATTAATCTACACTTACATGACGAATACTTTGTTTACTAGGCTCTCCCCTATACCAGGTCCCCCCTATATACTCCTTTACAGTCACTGTCCATCAGCATAGCAACCTGTTGTAGAATCACTACTTGTCTTCTCTGTGTTGTACAGCCCTCCCCTTTCTCTCACCCCGCTATGGATGCTAATCTTAATACCCCCCTACTTCTCCCCCCCTTATCCCTCCCTACCCACCCATCCTCCCCAGTCCCTTTCCCTTTGGTACCTGTTAGTCCATTCTTGAGTTCTGTGATTCTGCTGCTGTTTTGTTCCTTCAGTTTTTCCTTTGTTCTTATATTCCACAGATGAGTGAAATCATTTGGTATTTCTCTTTCTCTGCTTGGCTTGTTTCACTGAGCAAAATACCCTCCAGCTCCATCCATGTTGCTGCAAATGGTTGGATTTGCCCTTTTCTTATGGCTGAGTAGTATTCCATTGTGTATATGTACCACATCTTCTTTATCCATTCATCTATCGATGGACATTTAGGTTGCTTCCAATTCTTGGCTATTGTAAATAGTGCTGCGATAAACATAGGGGTGCACTGATCTTTCTCATACTTGATTGCTGCATTCTTAGGGTAAATTCCTAGGAGTGCAATTCCTGGGTCAAATGGTAAGTCTGTTTTGAGCATTTTGATGTACCTCCATACTGCTTTCCACAATGGTTGAACAAGTTTACATTACCACCAGCAGTGTAGGAGGGTTCCTCTTTCTCCACAGCCTCGCCAACATTTGTTGTTGTTTGTCTTTTGGATGGCAGCCATCCTTACTGGTGTGAGGTGATACCTCATTGTAGTTTTAATTTGCATTTCTCTGATAATTAGCGATGTGGAGCATCTTTTCATGTGTCTGTTGGCCATCTGTATTTCTTTTTTGGAGAACCGTCTGTTCAGTTCCTTTGCCCATTTTTTAATTGGGTTATTTGTTTTTTGTTTGTTGAGGCGTGTGAGCTCTTTATATATTCTGGACGTCAAGCCTTTATCGGATGTGTCATTTTCAAAGATATTCTCCCATACTGTAGGGTTCCTTTTTGTTTTATTGATGGTGTCTTTTGCTGTACAGAAGCTTTTCAGCTTAATATAGTCCCACTTGTTCATTTTTGCTGTTGTTTTCCTTGCCCGGGGAGATATGTTCAAGAAGAGGTCACTCATGTTTATGTCTAAGAGGTTTGTGCCTATGTTTTCTTCCAAGAGTTTAATGGTTTCATGACTTACATTCAGGTCTTTGATCCATTTTGAGTTTACTTTTGTATATGGGGTTAGACGATGGTCCAGTTTCATTCTCCTACATGTAGCTGTCCAGTTTTGCCAGCACCATCTGTTGAAGAGACTGTCATTTCCCCATTGTATGTCCATGGCTCCTTTATCAAATATTAATTGACCATATATGTCTGAGTTAATGTCTGGATTGTCTAGTCTGTTCCATTGGTCTGTGGCTCTGTTCTTGTGCCAGTACCAAATTGTCTTGATTACTATGGCTTTATAATAGAGCTTGAAGTTGGGGAGTGAGATCCCCCCTACTTTATTCTTCTTTCTCAGGATTGCTTTGGCTATTCGGGGTCTTTGGTGGTTCCATATGAATTTTTGAATTATTTGTTCCAGTTCATTGAAGAATGTTGCTGGTAGTTTCATAGGGATTGCATCAAATCTGTATATTGCTTTGGGCAGGATGGCCATTTTGACGATATTAATTCTTCCTAGCCATGAGCATGGGATGCGTTTCCATCTGTTAGTGTCCCCTTTAATTTCTTTTAAGAGTGACTTGTAGTTTTCAGAATATAAGTCTTTCACTTCTTTGGTTAGGTTTATTCCTAGGTATTTTATTTTTTTTGATGCAATTGTGAATGGAGTTGTTTTCCTGATTTCTCTTTCTGTTGGTTCATTGTTGGTATATAGGAAAGCCACAGATTTCTGTGTGTTGATTTTGTATCCTGCAACTTTGCTGTATTCCGATATCAGTTCTAGTAGTTCTGGGGTGGAGTCTTTAGGGTTTTTTATGTACAGTACCATGTCATCTGCAAATAGTGACAGTTTGACTTCTTCTTTGCCAATCTGGATTCCTTGTATTTTTTTGTTTTGTCTGATTGCCGTGGCTAGGACCTCCAGTACTATGTTAAATAACAGTGGGGAGAGTGGGCATCCCTGTCTAGTTCCCGATCTCAGCGGAAATGCTTTCAGCTTCTCGCTATTCAATATAATGTTGGCTGTGGGTTTTTCATAGATGGCCTTTATTATGTTGAGGTACTTGCCCTCTATTCCCATTTTGCTGAGAGTTTTTATCATGAATGGATGTTGAACTTTGTCAAATGCTTTTTCAGCATCTATGGAGATGATCATGTGGTTTTTGTCTTTCTTTTTGTTGATGTGGTGGATGATGTTGATGGACTTTCGAATGTTGTGCCATCCTTGCATCCCTGGGATGAATCCCACTTGATCATGGTGTACGATGGTTTTGATGTATTTTTGAATTCGGTTTGCTAAAATTTTGTTGAGTATTTTTGCGTCTACGTTCATCAGGGATATTGGTCTGTAGTTTTCTTTTTTGGTGGTGTCTTTGCCTGGTTTTGGTATTAGGGTGATGTTAGCTTCATAGAATGAGTTTGGGAGTATCCCCTCCTCTTCTATTTCTTGGAAAACTTTAAGGAGAATGGGTATTATGTCTTCCCTGTATGTCTGATAAAATTCCGAGGTAAATCCATCTGGCCCGGGGGTTTTGTTCTTTGGTAGTTTTTTGATTACCGCTTCAATTTCGTTGCTGGTAATTGGTCTGTTTAGATTTTCTGTTTCTTTTTGGGTCAGTCTTGGAAGGTTGTATTTTTCTAGGAAGTTGTCCATTTCTCCTAGGTTTCCCAGCTTGTTAGCATATAGGTTTTCATAGTAGTCTCTAATAATTCTTTGTATTTCTGTGGGATCTGTCGTGATTTTTCCTTTCTCATTTCTGATACTGTTGATTTGTGTTGACTCTCTTTTCCTCTTAATAAGTCTGGCTAGAGGCTTGTCTATTTTGTTTATTTTCTCGAAGAACCAGCTCTTGGTTTCATTGATTTTTGCTATTGTTTTATTCTTCTCAATTTTATTTATTTCTTCTCTGATCTTTATTATGTCCCTCCTTCTGCTGACCTTAGGCCTCATTTGTTCTTCTTTTTCCAATTTTGATAGTTGTGACATTAGACCGTTCATTTGGGATTGCTCTTCCTTTTTTAAATATGCTTGGAGTGCTATATACTTTCCTCTTAAGACTGCTTTTGCTGCGTCCCACAGAAGTTGGGGCTTAGTGTTGTTGTTGTCATTTGTTTCCATATATTGCTGGATCTCCATTTTGCTTTGGTCATTGATCCATTGATTATTTAGGAGCGTGTTGTTTAGCCTCCATGTGTTTGTGAGCCTTTTTGCTTTCTTTGAACAGTTTATTTCTAGTTTAATGCCTTTGTGGTCTGAAAAGTTGGTTGGTAGGATTTCAATCTTTTGGAATTTACTGAGGCTCTTTTTGTGGCCTAGTATATGGTCTATTCTGGAGAATGTTCCATGTGCATTTGAGAAGAACGTGTATCCTGTTGCTTTTGGATGTAGAGTTCTGTAGATGTCTATTAGGTCCATCTGTTCTAGTGTGTTGTTCAGTGCCTCTGTGTCCTTACTTATTTTCTGTCTGGTGGATCTGTCCTTTGGAGTGAGTGGTGTGTTGAAGTCTCCTAGAAAGAATGCATTGCATTCTATTTCCTCCTTTAGTTCTGTTAATATTTGTTTCAGGTATGTTGGTGCTCCTGTATTGGGTGCATATATATTTATAATGGTTATATCCTCTTGATGGACTGAGCCCTTTATCATTATGTAATGTCCTTCTTTGTCTTTTGTTACTTTCTTTATTTTGAAGTCTGTTTTGTCTGATACCAGAATTGCAACACCTGCTTTCTTCTCTCTGTTGTTTGCTTGAAATATCTTTTTCCATCCCTTGACTTTAAGTCTGTGCGCGTCTTTGGGTTTGAGGTGAGTCTCTTGTAAGCAGCATATGGATGGATCTTGCTTTTTTATCCATTTTATTACTCTGTGTCTTTTGATTGGTGCATTCAGTCCATTTACATTTAGGGTGATTATTGAAAGGTATGATTTTATTGCCATTGCAGGCTTTAAGTTTGTGGTTACCAAAGGTTTAGGGTTAGCTTCTTTACTGTCTTACTGTCTAACTTAACTCGCTTGTTGAGCTATTATAAACACAATCTGATGATTCTTTATTTCTCTCCCTTCTTATTCCTCCTCCTCCCTTCTTCATATGTTGGGTGTTTTGTTGTGTGCTCTTTTTAGGAGTGCTCCCATCTAGAGCAGTCCCTGTAGGATGCCCTGTAGAGGTGGTTTGTGGGAGGCAAATTCCCTCAACTTTTGCTTGTCTGGGAATTGTTTAATCCCTCCTTCATATTTAAATGATATTCGTGCTGGATACAGTAGTCTTGGTTCGAGGCCCTTCTGTTTCATTGCATTAAGTATATCATGCCATTCTCTTCTGGCCTGTAGGGTTTCTGTTGAGAAGTCTGATGATAGCCTGATGGGTTTTCCTTTGTAGGTAACCTTTTTTTTCTCTCTGGCTGCTTGTAATACTTTGTCCTTGTCTTTGATCTTTGCCATTTTAATTATTATGTGTCTTGGTGTTGCCCTCTTTGGATCCCTTGTCATGGGAGTTCTGTGTACCTCTGTGGTCTGAGAGGCCATTTCTTCCCCTAGTTTGGGGAAATTTTCAGCAATTATTTCTTCAAAGACATTTTCTATCCCCTTTTCTCTCTCTACTTCTTCTGGAATGCCTATGATTCTTATATTATTCCTTTTAGATTGATCACTCAGCTCTCTTAAAATTCTTTCATTCCTGGAGATCCTTTTATCTCTCTCTGCATCAGCTTCTCTGCGTTCCTGTTCTCTGTTTTCTAGTCCATTAATGGTCTCTTGCATCTCGTCCATTCTGTTTTGAAGTCCTTCCAGAGCTTGTTTTATTTCTGAATTCTCCTTCCTTAGTTCTTGCATATTTCTCTGCAAGTCCATCAACATGGTTATGACTTTTGTTTTGAATTCTTTTTCAGGTAGACTGGCTAAATCTATCTCCCCAGATTCCTTCTCAGGGGAAGATGTAGCAGATGCTGAAGCTGTCTGGGTTAGTCTTGTCTGGATCATATTTTTTTGCCTTTTCATGTTGACAGGTGGTATTGACTGTCAGCTGGGAGGGCCAAAATTTTCACTTGCTACTGGCCTTTCTTTACTGGGGCAACTGCGACCCCTAGTGGCTTGTGTTGGGTAATTGCGTGTAGACTGGGTCTTTGTGTCTTGCCTGGCCGGAAGAGAGAAATTTCCCTTTCTGTGGGCAGAATTTGTCTCAGGCTGCTTCTCTGCTTTCGCAGCGCCCGGTGGGGTAATGGATGGGGGGGCTGCTTGACTGTTTGCCTCCGTGAGGGGTCTCAGAGCTGTTGCCCAGGGGGTTAGTGCCCCCGGTTTTCCCTGTAGTTTCCAGCTGCTGTACTGTGACCTGGGTTGTTTCCGTCAAGCTGTTAAGTCCCTGTCCCTTTAAGACTTTCAAAAAGCCCCCGCTTGTCTTTGTCACAGGGGCATCAGCTTCAGCACCCGCTCAGAGGTCTTACTCCCTGTTCCCCCAGTATCCAGGGCCCCCTGGGCATGTACTGTGTCTGCGCTCTGGCCCGGATGGCTGGGGCTGGGTGTTCGGCAGTCCTGGGCTCCGTCTCCCTCCCGCTCTGCCTATTGTTCTCCCGCCGGGACCTGGGGGGAGGGACGCTCGGGTCCCGCCGGGCCGGGGCTTGTATCTTACCCCTTTCACCAGTCGCTGGGTTCTCGCTGGTGTAGCTGCAGTCTGGCCACTGTCCTGCGTCTTCTGGTCTCTCTTTTAGGGCTAGTTGTGTTTGTTGTATTTTCAAAAGTATATATGTTTTTGGGAGGAGATTCCCACTGTCTTACTCACGCCGCCATGTTGGCTCCGCCCCCGACTTCGGACTTTTAAAGCGACACAAAACTTTGGGACCCCAATCCCACCCCTGTGGGTGTGCAGGCTTCAATAGGTAAGTTCCTTAAGTCCTCAAAACCTCATGTTTCTCTTCTATCAAATGGGACAAATAATACCCACTTCATAAGATTCTTAAGCATTAAAAAAAAGTGATGTGAGAAGTGTATCTAGCATTGTCTGGCATATAGGACATGCTCAGTTAATAGGGGTTCCCCTCTTTTTTCCTGGGTCTCAGTTGAAGGGGGACTATGATCATCTCAAATTACCAGTGTGGCCTGAGGTCAGCTTTTCATCCTCATGCTTTTTATCTTGAGTTTCTCCTTAGTTTTCAAAGATCTTTTTTCACCTTGCTTCCTCCCTCATTATTGTCTTTGTCCATCTAGCCTAACGCAGACCTACTAATTCATGTACCCAAATTCTTTTCTTGAATCATTGAACAGAACCACCCTTACACCTTTCTCAGTTACCCTTCTCCAATTCCCCTTAGAAGAAGAGGAAGAGATCATATGTATTTGGTGTTTGCTTCATGCCAGGTACTGTGCCATGTATTTTCACACACATAAAATATCAAATGTTTATGTTATATATGTAATGCATTTAAGTAAAAAATATATATATAATATAAATATTTATAAGGCATTTAAGTGGTAGATAGGTATAGTATACTTTCATGAGACAAAACTGCATACTGCTTTTGATATTTTCCAATAATTTCTGAAAATTAATTAGAATATGTTGATTGTCAAATGGGTTTAAGGTAGGCAATATATCGCCAGAGTGCCAAGATATCAGAGACATGAATTTAAAATGAAATCACATATAACTTGTGTAATTCTTTCAACATTATACCGACATAATTTGGATGCTCATTTATCATGCAGACGATAGGAATGAAAAATTTTTCAACTGCTGTGCCATATGTAATACTGTATATTATATAATTATTATGTATATGTGTGTATGTGTGTATATATATATATAGATAGATAGATTATGCAAAGTGTTACTGTGATTTTTCAACTGGCCAGGGTGAAGCCCACCCATCGAGAGTGTGGGAGGGTGGATCAGAGGGGGTGTAAGAATAACTCAGGGGCTTTTTAAATTGCATCCCCTCCCATACAGAGTTTGATAAATTCTCTCAAGAACAGGGAAAAAGAAAAACTGGAAAGAACACAGTATGGAAATCTCAGCACATTAAGCATTAAGGAAATGCTCAGTTCTGGTGCACACCACAGGGTACCATCCAACTGTATGGCAACCTTGGTCAACTCACAGTCTCTTAGGACTTCCTTCCTTGTGTACAAAACAAGGAGAATCAGGCAACCACATCAGCGAACAAAGGACTTTAACACAATCTCTGGCACATACTAAACACTCGGTAAGTAGTATTTCTTGTCACTGTTAAGTCAGCAAGGAGCAGGGGCAGACTGGTCTGTCAGGCACCCACAGACAGGCCTCCAGTCCCTTGAGTAAGGCTGAGTGAGAATTTTGGTATAAGGTCTAAGAAAAAAAAAACTGAATTACTTAAGCCAGGTGCAATGAGCTTGACTTGACTCTGAGTCACCTGAACTAAGGGTACTTCCTGGGAAAAGCGAGTGGTCCCAGGACATGCAGGTGAACTTTACCTGTTAGCCAAATGTGGGCAGAAACGGCAGGAGGGCAGGGCTTAGATAAGGGCAGTGAGGTCCCAGAAGGTATAAAACTCTGAGGTATTTCTCTCAAAAGATTTTGTAAATTAACTGAACTGAAAATTTTACTAACCTGTATAATTTAGACCAAATCTCAGTATCTGTTAGCATCAGAGAAATAGTGCTGTTTCTTGCTATTTGTATCTTTTGCAAGTAAATAAAAATTGGTACTTGTAGGAAGAAACCGTCCTCTGTCAAAGCTTGGTGAGTCATCGTGCTGTGGGTGGCAGGTGGCATGTCTAGTTCACAGGAGCAAGCCTGAAATGGCACAGGCACTCAGTCAAAATGTGTGGCCTGGCTGACCAACCAAATGGCTAATAACAACTACCTCCTTGTGAATGATATCTGCCCAGCATTGTTCTAACTCTGGAGCCCTTTCTGACTCTGACTTCATTAAAAAAATTTTTCTCTTAATATTTGAATTAATTTCAGACTTACAGAAAAGTTGCATAAGTAGTAAAAAGAATTACTGCATATCCTTCATCCTCATTGTCTGTTTTTCTCCCTGTCTCTGTCTCTCTGTCTCTCTCTTTTGTGTACCCACACAGACATGCACACATGCACATATTAGTTTTAGCAACCCTTCAAAGTAACTTGCAGACATTATGCCTCTGCCTCTAAATATGTCACTGTGAATTTCCTAAAATTGAGACTATAAATGCAGTAGAATTATCAAAATTGTGAAATTAAGATTGAAGCAACATGATTTCTAAAATACCAAATTTATTCAAATTTCATCATCTCTCTAATGACCTATGTACCACTTATGTTTTCATTTCTTAGCCCCAGGATGTAATCCACCATCATGTTACATACAATCGTCATGTCTCCTTAGTCTTTGATCTGCAACTGTGGCTCAGCAGTTACTATTCTTGAAGCCTGGTTATTTTGTGGTGCCACTCGGTTTGGAGTTGTCTGATGTTATTCCTGATTGGATTTGAGTTATGCATGTTTTTCAAGAATATCTTAAAAGAAGAATTTTGCCTTGCTCACTGCATCATATCAGAGGCACGGGAGGTCTTTTTTTGTTGATCCCTTACTGGTGATGTTAACATTGATTACTTGGTTGTCTCTTTGTAATGAATAAATACTGTGAAGGAAGAGACTGTAATGCTCTGTAAATATCCCATTTCCCATAATACTCTCACTTCATTTTTTGGAAGGTTCCATGTCTGTGCCTCCTCTGTGAAAGCTTTAACTGAGAGCTGGTCTCTGGATAGCTGGACTTAGTGATCTAAGAATAAATTGCCCCTTGACTCACCATTTATGTAAGCCTAGTTTAAATTACCTTCTTATCTTGCCCACTCTCTTTAAGTCATAGATGAGAAAACAGGAGAACATCTTAGAATAAAGTGACTTGTAAAGGATGGAAAATTTAAAGAACAGTATCCATTTTAAAAAAGGAGCATTACTCATGATACCAGATAATTGGGTCTCACAGGTGCAATTTTTTAAAAATTTTATTGTCTACATTATTAAATGCTCATCCCAATAAGTATACTTACTATCTGTTGACATAGAGAGATATTACATTATTATTTTATGAAACATAATTTTTTTGGACAAAAATGTTGCTTTGATTCCTGGGTAAATATTAAATTAAATTCTGGATTTGAATACTTTTTTGGAGACAAAATTACAGAAAGAAGAGAGATGAATCAGTCAAACATTTTAAGGTGCAATCCCAAACATTCCTTTTCCTTACTATTGTCCTGATAGAGCAGTCTATAAAGGAAACTGTCATTTTCCTAACTGTTTGGGCACAAGGAAAACACAGGTGCATGGACTGTTTGATGGGAAACGATCTACCAGTCAATTATTAAAAGATGTGAAGAAATCACTGCTAGAAGTAGAAACCTAGAGTTCTCACAGTAGTACCTGCATAGGAGTAATTTAATCGCATTATTGAGTTTTCCCTTTAATTTAAAAAATAAGTAAAATTTATATTCCAGTTTCCTGCCATCATGAGCCAAGCCCTGAACTAAATAAGACAAAAATGAAAGTTTGTCATTCACCAGTTTTAATTCTCTCCCCTCAGTTCTTTGCATAGTTGTCTTCTGCTTGCGATCCTGGGTCTGTAACTCACAACAGGTGGGCAGGACATTTCCCTCCATGCTTTGGTCTCTTCATACTTAAAAAGGACATGTTTGTAATAGTATCTGCATCATGAAGCTGGAGTGAGGAATTAATGAGTTCATGCATGTAATTTCCTTAGAACAGTATATGGAACAGACTCAGTGCAATTGTACAGGTTAGCCAGTATAATTATTACTTAAGTTAGGGTGTCAGGGGTCCTTAAGACCACCCCCCAGATTCTGTCTCACTAGAAGTAATGCCAGAACTCCCCATATAAGTCAGAACTATGACTCTGATTTGTTACAGTGAAGGGATACAAAGCAAAATCAGCCAAGGGAAAAGTTACTTTAGATAGAGCCCAGAGGAAACCAGACACAGTTTCCAAGAGTCCTCTTCTAGCAAAGAAACATAGGACATACTGAGGTCCCCCATCACTGAGTTGTGATAACATGTGTGAAATGCTGGCTATGAGGGAAGCTGATCAGAAACTCAGTGCCCCATGTTTTTATCAGGAGCTGATAAGATAGGCACCTTCTTCCTAGCACATACCAAAATTCCAGACTCCCAAAGGAAAGCAGTTGTCCAGCAAAAACCATATTGTTTGCACAAACTATTTAGGCAGAGTGAACCACTGCTATCAGTTAAGGAATTAGAAACCCTCTCAATATCCAAGTTCCCAGATGCCAGCCAAGGACCAACCTTGTAAACAGACCTTCCTAAAGATAGAAGGCTTGCTATGCTAATTCTTTTCTGCACAGTTAGATATTGCTATCATACTGCTCTCCGTGAGGATGCTTGTTCAACACTTAACTAGTCACTTCCCAGTGGAAAAGTCATTGCCTTAGAAGCATTAAGTCAAACTGGCTGATCTATAACAAAATCAAAATCCATTGTATACTACCAGGTGTTGCTTCAAGGCAATGACTTCGTACAAATCTTACCACATACATGGAACAAAGGCAATACAGTTATTACCTTCTGCAATAACATAAGGTGACTTTTAGGAAAAGATAAGCTGTTTTTATAAGCAAGCTGAATTTACCTTTTTCTCTTACATATCCAATTTTCCAATTACGCCTTCCACACCCAATTTAAAAACAGAACTCACATGCCTCAACACAAAAAACACACAAACAGCCTATTAAAAAATATGCAGAGGACCTGAATGGACATTTCTCCAAAGAAGAAATACAGGTGACCAACAAGCAAATAAAAAGATGCTCCACATCACTAATCATTAGGGAAATGCAAATCAAAACCATGAACCTTACATTAGTTAGAATGGCCACCATCCAAAAAACAAGAAATAACAAGTGTTGGTGAGGATGTGGAGAAATGGGAACCCTCCTACACCATGTCATTGGGAATGTAGATTGGTGTAGCCACTCTGGAAGGCAGTATGGAGGTTCCTCAAAAAACTAAAAATAGAAATATCATACAACCCAGTAACTCCACTTCCAGAAATTTACCTGAGGGAAACAAAATCTCTGATTTGATAAGATATCTGTACCCCTGTGTTTATTGCTGCATTATTTATGATAGCCAAGATATTGAAGCAACCTAAATGTCTGTCAATAGATGAATGGATAAAAAAGAGATGGTACATGTACACAATGGAATATTATTCTGCCATAAAAAAGAAAGAAAATTTGCCATTTTCAACAACATGGACAGACCTAGAGAGTATTATGCTAAGTGAAAAAAGCCAGGCAGAGAAAGACAAATACCGTCTTGTTTCACTTACATGTAGAATCTAAAATCAAAACAAACAAAATGAAAAAAACAGCAATAGACTCACAGATAATGAGAAGTGAATGGTGGTTACCAGGGGTATAAAGAGGCACAAAAATCTCAATCATAATATAAGTTGGTCACAGGGATGGTAGTGCAGCATGGAGAATATAGTTAATGAATCTGTAACATCTTTCTATGTTGACAAACAGTAACTGCACTAGTGGGTGTGAGGAATTTAAAAACATATATAACTGTTGAACTACTGTTTTGTACACCTGAAACCAATATAATATTGTATATCAACTCTACTTCAATAAAAAATACACTTAAAAAATAAAATACGATAAAAACAGGCTCAACTTAGAACTCTGAACAATTCATTGTTGAATGTGTTCAGACTGGAGAGGTAAGTAAAATAAAGCCTCCAGAATCAGTAATACCAGTGGAGGTGATGCAGCATCATCTGAAATCTGCAAGGGCAAAAGACTCAAGCACTGATATTTGATAGTTCGTACAATACTTATGGACCAAATGCACTAGCAATCTCTTAAGGATTGCTTATGTGATATCATTATAAAGCCATAATATTTCTTAATTCTAAGACAGGCATGTGGTCACATCAGCTCATCAAACACTTAGAGAACGCTAACTTTGGACTAGGCAGTGACTGAAGGAGTTTATCATCTCTGGGAGAAACATAGTCTTGAGATTTGAACACAATTCAGTAAGGTGTAATAAAAATGCATGCTGAAAACTCTATTGAAAGTTTCAGCAGGTAAGTTCCAAATTAAGGTATTTCATCTCATGGGCTTTCACTTAACCTCTCTGGGGTCATGTTTCCCCTTTTGTGAATCATAGAATTCTGCTCAAATTGCATGATTTCAATTAAGACAAGTTCTGTTCTACTTCTTGGAATTTAAAAAGGTGATAAGGGTAGATGAGGTGGCTATGATGTGCCATATCACTTACCAAAAACAATTAACAATAAAAATCATCTTAAGATCCTAGGACATTTTAAATATTAAGAATGTTCTCACTCAACAGATTTTGCTCTGGGAAATACATGTATTAAAAATCATTCTTTTAAACTTAGAACTGCTCTAAAAGTAATATGATCAGTACCTATTTTGGGTGGATGTCAAAGGCAAGGCTGACAAAAATAATGACTTTTTTTCCCACTGAAATATAATTTTAAAATAGAAATTGTTCCAAAATCAATTCTTCTTTCCTTACTTTATTCAAAACTACTGGAACAGCAAGTTGGTTTCTGACCTGTAACAGATCAAGGAAGTGCCACCAAGATAAAGTAGGACCCTTTAAATCACTAACTTCAAACTTTATTGGAAAAGTCATTTAACAAGTACTAAGTCATTAGTATAGAATTTTAAACAGAAGGTCCAAAACATCTCACACAGCATTTAAAGATTTAACAAAGTTTCCTGGCTGGACTTTGTTAAGAATTTTTGCCTAGTAGGTGAAGAAATTACGAGATGTCTAGAAAGTCCAAGGTAAGGTTCAGAGAATTGATATATGAGTATTAATTAGGTCTAAAGAAAGTGTGGAGCACAGTGAAAGGAGTAATTGTTTCTATTCTGAAACAGAAATGAAGAGATGGCTATTACACAACAAAAGATTACGCTTACTCTAAAATAAAATTTAATAGACTGTTGAATTTACCAACATACACATGAGCTAGGTTTGAATAACACTAAGCTTAAAAAAAATTGTAATAGCACCTGGGATTGAATCATTGGACATTCCAACTTGAATTCCTTTCTGTGATGGAGAAGCGATCAAGCAGACGAAAAATAGAACATCTGAAGTTAATTGAATCCTTGCCAGGAAAAAGAAGAATGCAAATGATTTTGCACTTCAGACAATATTATCTCTATGTCCATTTCATTGCTACATGTCTATAAATGCTAATTTTAAGAATCTAAAATAATTAAAAATATAACATAAGGATATTTTGATAGAAAACCACTTTGAGTATTTAAGTGAGTGTCAATTACAGAAGCCATGGAATCCAAAGGAGATGTTTTTAAACTTGAAAAAACTCAAGATCACCTCTAATATTTTTTTGTTATGTTTTCAGTAAAGATATTGTTATTTATTTATCCTTCCATTAGTCCTTACATCTCTTATTAAAGGACTACTTTGGAATTGAAGTATTTTTTCAGATCTTTAAAACACACTTCCTCATGATGGCAATTGTTCAAAAAAGTAAAAAAACATAGACTTCTTTCTAACATCTTTTTATTAAAATCTCATTTCCTAACCTATCAACTCAGTAATGCTATGGAAGCTACTCTTCAATAGTGAAGTTTCACCAACATTTTTCATGATTCTTTGCATGTTTCATGATATTCAGTCTTCAAGGATGTCCTCAAGACCAATTTAAATAAATGGAGTTAATTGCAGAATATTCCAGACCAACTCATATTTGATGTTTTCAAGTAGCTCTACTATTGAAAAGGGAATGGGGTAGGGAATTCAGAATTTTGAAATCCAATGTCAACAATAACAAAAAAAGGAAATGTAGCTAAGGTAGCGCCCCATCCATTAAATTAATAAACTTCTTACATCTGCTACCTAGGAAATATCCCAGTCAGCCATACCCAGCTAAGTCTCATCAGGTATTTATGATCAAATAGATAATACATTCATGGAAGACATTACCTTTGACATCATGAGGAATTACCCAATAATACATTTAAGCTGTCTTTCCAGATTGGTTATGGAATTTTATATGTTCTACATTTTCAGTCCTCCAATAGTCAACACAGTATCATATATGTTGCAGATAATACTCATATGAATAATTTTTCTCAGCTAAGCTAGAACATATTTATTAATACTATTGTTGTTATGTTCCTGAGTGTTGAAGCAAGGAAGAAAATAGTACAAATTTTTTTAAATAGCCTGTATTATATCTTTGTCATTCTTATATAACTCTGCATCAAAAGTGAGCTAGGAACCTCAAATTTTATCACTTTCGTATTTCTTCACTGACTTGAGAATGAAGTGTGAAACTTCATAGCACCTCATTCATACATTTAGCTTACCTTTCTGGTGATACCTCCCTCTCCTTTTCCATGTGATCTTGAAATTTTAATAGAAAGAAGTAAATAAGATCTTTCTGCTTTGGGGAAAGTTTGGAAGACATCTATGGAAGTATATACCTTGTTAGAAAAAAAATAGTCTAAAAGAAGGGACAGAGGAGCAGCTCTCTACTTAAAAAATGGTACACACACAAAGATGAGACAAGAAATGGACAAGTTTGATGTTCCTCTGAAAATCATCCTGGATTAGTAAATAAGAGGTGGACCCTGGGCAAGAATAGGAAAGATTTCCCTTGCTTTCTAGGGACTGAGTTCCAAGGCATGAACATCCAGAGATTCTGGGGGTGGAGCTATTCCTTATCTTCCATGAAGAAATTCAAGGGATTAGGCAGGAATTCCAGGTTAGGTTTTTACTTGGTTGGAACTGATTCCTAAAGATAATAGATGTAAATAACTTTGTATATACATTCTTATTTTACCCAAGGCCTCCTTAATGTTAGGTTAAATATAAAACTTTGATAGGGAGAATTAAAATAGGAGCCCATTTCTATGCTTGGGACAACTGGCATCAAGTTGGAAAAGTTAATGACAAGACAAGAGGTAACTTGTGAGTATGCTAGCTGCTGCAACCAGTGAGCACCAGGAAGGATTTGTAGAAAATACCATTATTTGGGTTTCCCAGAAATTATTTGAGGCAAGGTATCTGAAAGACTAACAAACATACTCACAAGATCTTAAGCTAATTGACATTTGGTCACCAAAGTAAGATTACTTACTGCTCCACCTCAAAAAAATAAACAAAATATCTGAGAACCAAGCCATCTACACTAGAGTTTAAAAATCTAAACACATTACTGTTTATTACTTCCCATGTAGTATTTATCTGTATTCTGTTGTAATCTATAGCACAGTGAATATTTTCAAAGCTAGAAATGCCAGAGAACTTTTCAACTTTATCATAATTTTATTTTCAGTGTCTTCAAAGGAGAATTATATAGCTATACATACACTGAACTTTCTTCTCTACAAATAAATAATCTTAGATATATTTTTTAAATTCCTTCTCATTTACTTCCCCCCATTATTAAAGAAAAACTCATCTCTTCTAAAAGGTGGATGCTTTCATCTGTATTATGTTCTACATGCTTTCTCACTTCCTTGGGTACTTTGTGCCATCATCTTTGCCCCTTCTGTCTTTTATTTTTTAGCTATTTATTCCCACTAAATCATAGGTCTTAGTATATAAACATACTTGTGTTTGCTCCATTAAAAAAAAACCAAAAAACTAGACCTATGCTACATCTATGAAATACACCACCCCAAAACATCAGAATACACATTCATCTCAGGTGCTCATGGAACATTCTCCAGAATAGACCATATACTGAGTGACAAAAAAGTCTCAATAAATTTAAAGACTGAAATCATACAAAGTGTCTTTTCAGACCACAGTGGAATGAATCTAGAAATCAATAACAAATGGATAACAAATATGTGGAAATTAAAAAACATACTCTTAAGTAATAAATAGGTCAAAGAAGAAATTACATGGGAAATTAGAAAATATTTTGAGATAAATGAAAATGAAACACAGTGTACCAAAGGTTGAAAACTGCTCCCTAAGATCAATAATAAAACAAGGTACATTCCACTTATACTCAACATTGTACAGGACAGACATTGTATCCAAGCCAATTAGGCCAGAAAAGAAATAAAGAACATCTGTAGTGGGAAGAAACATTGGTGGTTGTCACAGATTAGTGGAGGTTTTTTAGGCTTGTTTTCTTTTGTTTTGATTCATCATTATGTTTGAGAGATTCTTGCATGTTGATATTTATAGATATCATCCATTCATTTTTACTGCAGTACAATGAAAATCACTATTTATCCATTTTAGTGTTGGCCAGCACTATTGATTGCTTCTAATTATTTGCTATTACAGACAATATTGCTATGAATATTCTTAAACATATAACCTGGTACAGAGATTTGGTAAGGTATTTTAGATAAGAATAAAATTGCTAAGTCATAAGGCTTTGCACATAGTCAAACTTGGTGTGAAATTGAAAATATTTAAATTTGTCTCTGCGCATGATTCCTGGTACAAAGCTCCTGAAACTCTTGTAATTTCCTAAGTGATAAGAGCACTAGGAATATCTTTTGTTCTAAATTTGGACTTTGCCACAGAGCTCCTAAATCCCTTGGAATTTCCTGTGTTATAGGAGTGTCTCTTTTATTCTAATAAGTTTACTGTGGTGGGTTCCTGTATAGCTTCAGAAAAGCCAAGCCATGATAAGAAGCTTGAAACTTTCAGCTTCATTTCCCATCCTCCAGGAAGGGGAGAGGAGCTGGAGATTGAATTAATGACTGACCATAAATTCTGAAACTTCCAAAGAAGTCTGAGTAGCACAGAGTTCAGCAAGCTTCTGGGTTGGTGAACAAAAGCACAGCCACATGCTAGGAGGTGGTGTACACCAAATTCCACAGGGATTTGAAGCTTCTATACTCTGGACTTTCTGGACCTCACCCTGTGTATCTCTTCATTTGGCTGTTAATTTGTATCCTTTATTATCCTTTGTAATAAACTAGTAATCTAATAAGTAAACTGTTTTCCTGAGTTCTGTGAGCTGTTCTAGCAAATGAATTGAACCCAAGGAGGGTACCATGCAAACCTCTGATTTTATAGCCAGTCAGTCAGAAGCACAGGTAACAACTGGGATTTGTGATGGCATCTGAAGTGGGAGTATGTTGGAGGGAGGGGTAATCTTGTGGGACTGAGCCCTTAAAGCCTTAAGATCCTGTGGAATCTAATGCTATCTATCCCTTAATAGATAATGTCAGAAATCAAATGAATTGTAGGACAACCAGTTGGTGTTGCCAAATTGCTTGGTGTGGGAAAAATGCACAAACACACATCTGATGTCAGAAGTGTTCTGAGTGTGAGTAGAAGAAACAGTTCATTTTTTCCTAGATGGTAAATAATAGAAAACTCATTTTCAAAATTGGTTGGACCTGTTTACCCCCATTAGCAGTGTTTGTATGAAAAGTTGATATTGTCATGATTTATGCCATTCAACAGGGTGTGAATTGACATCACATTGTATTTTTAATGTGCGTTTTCCTTTTTTTCTAATGAGGTTGAGTGTCTGTTTTTATATTTGAGGTCCATTCATGTTTCTTCCTCTGTGGAATGCTTACTTATGTCTTTTGATAATAATACTATTTACATATTCATCTTTTTCTTACTGATTCATATTTGTCCATATTCAATTTGCTAATATTTGGCAGTTATATTTGTCATAAAGAATTTCTTCCAATATTTGGCTTGTTACTTACTCACTTTCAGGTATCTTTTAGTTTACAATTTAAAACATTTTAATATATTCATCATGTATCCCTTTTTCTCTAATTGGCTTGTGCTTTTTCTCTACTTTAAGAAAATATTCATTGCTCATGAAGATATTTTTTTAAGGTTTAAAGTTTTCACATTTCACACAGAACACCAGTCCATCTGGAATTTACTGCTATTTATGGTGTGAAGTGGAGACTCATTTCAGCTTTCCACATAGATAACCTATTGTTATCTAAACCTTATTGAATAGTCCATTCTTTCTCTACCAATCTATAATGAGAATTCTGATATGCTGCTTGGGGACTCTTAATTCTATTCCATTAATCTCTGTCTCCCTTCACCAGTACCATACTTTTACATTTTCTGTTGCTTTACAATACATTTTAATTGCACATCAACTTGGTTTCTTCTTTAAGAGAGTTTTGTTCCTTAACATTCTAAATATATTCCAAAACAACTTTCTAAATTCCATTGAAGAAAATCCTTTTGGGATTTTGACTAGAATCGTTTAACTCTATAGATCAATACAGGGAGTTTCACATCTTCTTGTTCATCAATAAGTATGGCTCTCCAATAATTTAGGTCCTTTTCCATGTCTTCCAATGGATTTTTATAATTTTCTCCAAATAAACAGATATATTTCTAGTTACCATATTTTTCTGTTGCTAATGATAATAGTATCATTTTAAATTAATTTATTTCATTGATAATGGTTTAAGGAAACGCAACTGGATTTGTAGCTCATAGTCAGAAAACTTGCAATACTCTCATGTTTTCTAGTGATTTATGTACAGTTTGAAGTTTTCTAATAGACTATCATATCATCAGTGGGCAATAACTTTCTGTTTCTTCTTTTCCAATTCTCACACATTTTGTTTATCTTATTAGTTGTATTAGTGTCCCAGGGCTGCCATAACAAATTACTACAGAGTTGGTCAGTTGATGGATTAAAACAACAGAAATTTATTCTGTCATATGTCTGGAGGCCAAAAGACCAAAACTGACATGCAAAACAGGTGTACAATATAGCTATTTGAAAGTTATGTACATTACAATAATGCTCACCATGCTAAGTGTAGTTACCATTTGTCACCATACAAAGTTATTACAATATTATTGACTATATTCCCTCTGCTGTACATCACACAAGTTTTGATAAGCAATCATTTATTTATGGCTCAGTTTCTAGGAATTTTTCTATTTCCATTAAAATTTCTTTTTGACTTGTAAGTTATTTACAATTTTTTTCCAAAGATAGCCTCATTTATTTTTTGTTTCTTAGTTGTATTTATGTTGGTGAATGTGAGACTGTGATAATTTTTTTTATCATTTTAATTTTTCTCTAAAGTCTCTTGTCTTCAAGAATAATATAATTATGCCAACTCTCCTTTGGTTAGTTTTTGCCTGATCATTTGCATATAACGCTTTTGCTTTCAGTCTTTCTGAATCCTTTGTTTTTGCTGTGTCTTTTACAAATAGTATGTAGCTTAATTGTGTAGCACTAATACAATTGGATAGTCCTCATTTTTTAAAAGAATATAGACTGTTACCTTGCTATCAACCAACTTATTTTTTTCCCTCACAGGATCTTTGGGTCAATGTGAGGTTAACTGAGATTAGGTTCCATTTGTCACTTGGGCCCCACAAGCCTCCACTCTGGATGGGAAACCAGGATGGGGTTTTGAGTCTCCTAGTATCCACATCAGCTGAGAATCTCTTTCTCCAGTACTCGATTAATCTGGAAAATGGCCACAGGACCATTCAGGGAAAGATTGGGGGATATTTGTTACATATACTGTGGGTTCTTAGTCCAGGGGAAGTCTCCCTTTTAATCAGTGTTCTGTGTCAGAAAGTAGCTCAGATCTGAAACTTGATGAAGGGCCCTGATTTTCCATCTTAGCAACTGACTTCATCATTCACCTTGCCAGCTCTCGATACTTTTTGGGTTACACAAGTGAAGGAACCCACTTGACTGCTCATCTGTGTCATCCCTACGAACACCACAGGCTATCAGCTTTCACCATAGATCTGTTCTGGTCAAGCCATCCACTTGCCACTCTGGTCTTGCTGTTACTAACCACTAATAATAATTGCATCCATACTGTCTGTGTTGGTGTGTTGTCACAATCTGGCCCCTGCTATTTTGAGTCATTAACCCTGCCGTTATTGAGGAACTCAGTACCATGCACCACATGCTACCCCCAGTTCTTGCCCTTAGAGGAGAGCCACCATTAAGCTTCCAAAAGAAACACCTTCTTACCAGTGTATTACTTAGTAACTTACTGAATTAGTGAAGAGAATTTTTTGGACTCTCAGGGAACCCAGGAAGTGGGTACTCTGATAACATGTAATTAAATTGCCATTCTCTTGAGGCTGCTGACTTCTTCCAAACACTCTGCTAAGGTACTTCCTATGTCTCTGCCTCATTTTCTTTAGGCCAGAGAATGTTCAAACATCAAGAAGCCATCAGTGCATCGTAAGGATGGCTGCTGGGACATTAAGCCCTGAGTCATGGGAGTGTTACCCCTGTCAGTTAACACACGCCCCTCCTTCTTTTGGCCATCCACCACTCACAAGTTCAACTGCACATTTTTGCAATTTTGGTTGATACAGATCTTATAATTTGGGGCTGTAAATTCTACTTCTCTCCAGAAAAATGTCAGTAATGCCCTGCTTGGGCTCATCCTGAGACCTGACCCTGGTTATTTGTCCAGAAGCAGTAAGAAAAGCTATGCCTAAATTCTGAAGAAGACAACTTGTAAGGCACCTGCCCTGGGTGAGCTCTTTCAAGCTCCTCTGAGTAAAGAAAACCTAGTCCAAAGTTCAGAAGAATCTGCGGCTTAAGATTTCTGGTTTATTCATGAAATGTCCCCATGCCAATTCTGAAGGTGCCATTCTTTGTCTATTAGGAGCCTAAATCGAACACAGCTCTGAGGCTGCCCCTTGTTCTCTTTGTCATTCTGTTAACCTTACAATTAAATCCTGGGCCTGATTTTCGTCACTATCTCTTCTATGGCTGTCTGAGATAAGAGGCTTTTTGAACACTGACATACAGACTCTATTACTTTCGCAGCACAGCTTGAAGTGATAGTTGGTTAGCTTAAGTCTGTCATTTTCTTTTTTGAGGTTGCTAAAGCAAATCACAAAAGCCAGAAAACCCCACAGTCTTTTTTTTTTGTATTAAAGCATCACTGATAAACAATCTTACGATGGTTTCACATAAACAGCACAGCAGAAAACCCCATGATCTTTATAGGTTTTTTTTGCCCTCAGATCTTTCAAGAGTCATTGCTGCTTCAGAAGCCCCCCTTGCATTTCCTCTTTATCCTCTAGTGAGAGTCTTAGCGCTCACAGGCCACTGCACGCCAGCAGGTATCACCACTGCACCTTTTCTCATCAGTGACAATTCCAGATTTCATCCTGAGCGTCTGTGTTTAAGGGTCACTTAGAGTCTCAGCTATCTTAGCCTGGGTTCCTTTTTCTCCACAGAGAGCAAAGTTTGAGTTCCTTCTCTTCCTTAGAAAGCAGAGCCTGAAACACAGCCTTGTACACAGGGAGCTTATGGTAGGAGATGGGGAGTTTGAAAGCGGAAGCCGATGAAAGGCTGTGGCACCAATGTGGTCGCTGCTGTGGGACTGGGGGTTGATCCTACTCAGATCTCTGAACAGCTATGTAAAAAGTTCTTTAGGATTGTCCCTCCAAGAGATGGAAGAGGAGAGCACTTACTTACTAGTTCCTCTCCCTAATTGAGTAGAGCCTGCCCCTACACTTGCACAGATGTGGAAACATGCCAGGTGGATATGTGCAACACCCCACATATGGCATCAGAGAAGCCTGGGAAAGAAAGCAAGAGATAGACAGCTCAGCTAAGGTGGGACACATTCAAGTTACACCATTTAAGGCCTGGTTACTACCATGAAGGCTGGAGTAAAAGATGGGCCAAGCCAGTGTCAGGCAGGATGCAGGGCATGTCTGATACACTCATTTAAACATTTTTAAAACATACTTATTTTGTGCTTTGTATTTGATAAGCCCAACAGGCACAGTTCTTGCTAGCCTAATTGTTTCTTTTGGCTAACTTTCATTGATGATAGCTTGTTCTATCATGTACTTAGTAATTTTAAATTGTGATCTCCTGTTTCTTGAAAGTATCTGCCAGCAAAAGTTAAATTGGAGGTCCATATTTAAACTTCAGAGAAGTCACCAATTCCACTCTACCAAGTTTCTGTGGACATTATGGAGCAAGGGCTACTACAAAGTAAATTTTTGATTTGGATTTCTTTGGACAGATATATCATGTGACCTTTGATTCCAATTCTGTTGTGTAAGCTTATAGCTACAGTCTCAGGGCACGGTTTTATTTCCTTTTTTTCTCAATCAAAAGCCAAGATCAAGGTAGATCAGCACCTCTAAGCTGAGCATCTTTATCTGAATATCTCATATAGAAACTTCAACAACTTCATGCCTGAAACTGTACTCATCCTTTTTCTCCACAAACTTGCTCCTTCTGCAGACTTTGTATCTCCACCTGCTCTACCCCAACCCCTTAGTCACACAAGACTCTTAGAAATCATTAATTATTGCTCTTTCCTTCATTGTATTACCACATCAGTTTTTACCACTTGCATCTCTCAAGCCTGCCCACACTCTACTTTCCACTACTGATTTAATTCAAGTTCCTTAACATTTATCTTCTAGACTATGAAAATAACCTAATCAACAGCCACCATATTTTCATTTACTCCCTAAATGATTCTCCAGTTTGTTGCCATGGTGATATTGCTAATATCTAATCTGGGCACAATGCTCACTTGTGATATTTCTCACCATTCTTCTTCCTACAGAATACCATCCACACACCTTAGAATGAACTACAAGGTAATTTCTCACCAGCTCCTGGACTCGATGCCTCTACCTCTTGGTGCCTGAATGCCCTTCTCACAGTCCCTTATCTACCATGAGTAACCCTAATATTGTTTGAGGCTTTCCCCTATGGCTTCAACAGGGATCCCCTCTTCTGGGCTCACATGACAGTTTTGCCATATCTCTATTTTGGTGCTTTCCACTGTGTGGTGAAAGTTAAGTCATTTGTCTGTCTCAAACACTAGGTTACAAGCACGTTTACATTTTGTACCCCCAGCAAGTAGTAGAAGTCATAGATTATGGTGTATTTAACAATATAGCATATTATATTAAATGAATACATGCATAAATGAATGGACTTTATGTTTCCTCTGAGATGTAATTCTAAACAAGCTTAGGCATTGTTACTGTTGAAAAGGAAAAGCCAAATAATACAAGTTTACCTAAATTCAAAGATAAATGAAAAAAACTAAAAAATACTTTATATCCTGTATGTTCAACTTTTATTCACATTCATTTTCTACATATTTTTCAGTCTTTCAATGAAATCTAAGCATATTAAATTTTCATTGAAAAAAGACTATCAGGTGATAGCATTTATCTTGAAAATTATTATCCAGTGTGTTTTTTCAGACCTAATGGAAACACAGTTTGAATAGGATGTTTTCACATTTATGTAAGTTTAAATTATTTCACATGGAGCAGTGACAAGCGATAATGTTCCAGTGTTACTTTAATGTATCATAACATCAAATTTTCACTCTGATTTCACAATACAACTTGCAAATATGTAAAAACAGGGATATTTTAAATGATTTTGCATTAAAATAATGTCAAAGCATTTATATTTTGTAATAAGGATAATGCGATTAAGCAATAATAAAAATATATGAGGTATTAAAACAGAGGTAGAGGTTCAGAGGAATACAGAAGATAAAGGGATGGGGAATTCACATGTTATAGTGCATAGTGTTACTATAGAAATAAACAGGAGATAAAAATCACAACAGATATAAAATAAATAATATAAAATAAATTTACCATGTGACCCAAAGAGATGTAATTAAGCCTATCACAAAGGATGTTGTTTCATATATAAAATATATTATGATATATATATATATCATATATAATATACAAATATATAAAATAATATATTTATATATTAAATACATATTAAATATATATTAAATACATAAATATGTGTAATATTTAATGTGTAGACATACATATACATATATATATAATATATTTAATATGATGCTGGTTACCATTCTGTTACAGAACATGCTCTTTCACAATGTAGTTCTGCTGAGCTTTCCTTCGTGAATATATACTGCATATGACCACTTCCCACCCAATACTTCCTACTCCTTTCATTGCTTTATTTTTTCTAAAACATTTTTGTCCTTCCAACATACAATGCAATTTACTTATGCATTTTCTTTATTGCTCTCTCCTCCATCTAACTTAAGAACTTAAGCCCCAAGAACTTACAAAGTAGCTACTCAATTAGTATTTGCTGAATAAATGAATACTGTCATTTTCACTTAGTCTTTAGTCTATGCTTACTATGTAACTACAACACTCTCATCACTTAGCATTGCCTACCACTCTATTAAATTGAAAAAGGAAAGAAAATTATATATAGACAGAATTACTTATATTATGTATAAAATTAATATATGTAATATGTGATTATATTAGGTATTACTGTATATTTAATTAATTGCTACAACTGCTTGGCATTGCTTAGAGTGGAATGAACAGAATCTATTCTTGATATTTTTAAGCAAAAAGAAGTCATGAGTGTAGTAAAGCAGTTGACTTGGCCAGGTATTTGTAGGGTTCTAATAAAATCACCACTTACTTCTTATATACTTAATTGTCAATTTTAAAAGGGCAGGATGAAAGGCCTAATACAGCACCCTCCATTTAGGAAACTTATTGAAATTGATATCCATTTACTTGGAGGAATTACATTAACCATATTATAAAAGGGATCACAGAATTATGTTAAGAATTATTTCCAACTGCTTACTCCTAATTGATTCTGTATAAGAAATGGAAAATAAAGAGGACAGAAACACCATCCAACATTTTACCAATTAGACTATGCTACCCAACAGAAAATTAAAAACACTAATTTCTTTTATGTTTTTAATCCATTAAAAGTACTATTACCATTCAGACATTCAAAATAAGCAATCAAACAATTCTTTATATTTAAAAAAAGAAAGAAAGCCTTTTGATATTCTTTTTATAAATAAAAAATACTAGGTAATTTCTTGCTATCAGGATACAAATTCTTAAATTTTTAGGAAACTATTCCCCACTTGCTTTCCTAAAACACTACTATCCCATAAAAAACAAGTGTCCCATAAAATGTTATTCAATTAAGATATATATATATATATATGTATATATATATGGTAAAATAATTGAGAAAAATAACTTAGAAAATTCTGGATTGAGCATATTTAAATAAATTTTTTAATTTCAGACTTTCCCACATGTTATCCCAAACTTCCTTGCCCTAATTGCCCTAAAACTATTCCCCTCCCCAAACCCCCAACACATAGGATCAACTATATTGAGTTATGTTTCAATTTTTTTAAGACAGTTAATATTAAAGTGTAGTAGTTTGCAAATTATACTATTCTTTATTTCACCTGAAGTCAGAACAAAAAGAAGAAATCTGAATTACAGTAAAAGGAATTTTTAATGGTTATAATGAAAAATTAATGAAAGTCATTACTTGCAATTGGTATCAACATTGCTTCTATAGAAGATTTTAAAATAGGGTTTTAAAGGTGTGGGTGATGACAGTACTGACTCTTGGTTAGTTCATGGGAAGGGAGAGAAAGAAACTTTTCTACACTGATGGCTGGAGTGCAGACTAATGATAAGAGCTGGGAGGGGAATGAGATGATATTTAGCATCAGTAAGGGTGTGCATTTCTTTCAGTTCCCTCCCAGACATAACCCTGTCACACACACACACACACACACACAACAGGATTTTACAAGAAAGCTCTTCTACTTTTGCTTATTATAACAGTGAAAAATTGGACACAATCCAATCAGAATGAAAATGGATGCATTTGTTGCAGACTTTTAGTATAATGGAGTACTATATAGCAGAGCCTTAGAGCTAAATTTTTTATCATTGAAGAAGCTCACATGCACCATATTGAGCAAACCCATATTGTAAATGGATATATATATAACATTTTAATGTAGTTTGAAGCATGCTAAATAATAAGGTATATACACATATGTAATAACATATATATGTAATCAAATGTAAAAATACATGTAAAAATGATAAACACCAAATCCAGGATAATGGATATCTTTTAGGAGGGTGAGAAATACAATCAGGGAATAATGAGCCAGGGATTTCATTTGTACTTGTGACATTTTATTTCTTATGCTGTGTGATGGTACCCAAATATTCATTAAATAAGTACAGTATATTTTTACATTTTGTCTGAAATATGAAAAAGTTTAAAAAAACAAAAAAGACATTTAGTTATGAAGCTTGCCTTGAGGAAGAGATATACAGTAGACAATCTTTCAATGTAATGTTATATCCAATATTTTGATGAAATTAGGAACAAGAGATTTTCACTAATTTAGAAACTTCAACTTAAAAAAAAGAATGTTTCTTTTCTCTCATGAAATGATTTAAAACATAAATAAATAATCCATATATAAATAAGCTGTTTTGCAGATACATTAATGCACAGATATCTAGTTACACATTGCTGAAGTATACAGATATGTCAAAATCATACCTATTAATGCACAAAGTTGGGGAACATATAAAATCCATGTGAAGCATGAACAAATTGAACCATCTTCCTTTATTTTTCAAAGTTATCAAAGTAATATTACTAAAATTATACTTATAAATATTGTCCAGTGGATTCAGTTAAATTACCCATTACATCAAGTCAGACTTACTGCTTTTTCTATTATATAGAATCTTCTTTCCAAGAGTTTTGGGATTTGAATAAATTTTGAAGGGTCCCCAAACTCCCCAGCACATTGTCTATGTTCACCCACTTCCCTCCTCATTCATCATGTCTCAGTTCTCTCTGCTTTTCATTCCCTCTGCAAAAATGTGTAACTGGATATCTGTGCATTAATGTGCAAAATAGTCAAAACCATTCCTAGCAAGGACATCCCCAGTCTGCATCTTGTACAGTCAATACTCTACCTTGACATTACTCAGAATCCCTGCGGCATTTGACATACTTTCCTCCTTGAAATACTACGAACATTTCTTTCCTGTAATTCAACCAGGATTCATCTGGTTTTCCTCGTGCCACAAAGGACAATCATTACTTACTGGTTCCTCATATGTTAAACTGCTTTTCAGTTCACACATGACCTCCACATGACAAAAACCAATTGCTAATTTTCAGTTCTAACCTGTGATGGTTAATTTTATGTGTCAGGTTGACTGGGCATGAGGATGTACAGATATCTGGTTAACCATTATTTCTGAATATGTCTGTGATGGTGTTTCCAGAAGGGACTAGCATCTGATTCTGCGTAAAGCATTTTGCACCCCAGTGTGAGTGGGCACCACCTCAATTTAGGGCCTGGATAAAACATGGCAGAGGAGGGAGAATTCTCTCTCTGCCTGCTGGAGCTGAAATGCTGGTCTTCTCCTATCTTTGGGCTAGAACTACACAACTGATGCTTCCAGTTCTCAGGCCTTTGGACTTAGCCTGGAAACCGACTGGAGCTCCAGGAGCAGCTTTCCGTGACTGCAGTCTGTAGATGGCAAGTCGTGGGACTTCTCAGTCTGCATAATTGTGTGAGCCAATTCCTCACGATAGATCTTTTTAAAATAATTATATGAGGAGGAATTACATCTGTATATTTTTGTATATCGTTATATTTTGCCATATTATTTTACAAATTTTATCTGTACAATTTGCCATCTGGATCCCTACCTTCTCATTGAAGTACTTTTTCACGTGGTATTCAAAACAAAATACTTCGATGGTTTTTCTCCGACCTTATTGCCTGCTCCTTCTCAGCTCCTGTGCTGTTTCCTCTTCATTTCCTTATTAGCTCTGTGTGGTCTTTTTTTTTTTCCTACCCTCCCTCCCAATGACCTAATCCAATCTCATGGTTTGATACGTCATCTATATGCTGACGACTCTATACCTCTATGCTGAAGGTTTTCAAATCTGCAGCTCCAATCCTGAGTCTCAATGACTAATTCATCCTACTGCCAGCACAGCACTTCCACCTTGATACCTACCTAGCAAGCATCCTGTTACTGTGACTTAAACTGAATATTTTAGTTTAGTGACCTTAACTGAATGACCATCCCCTGACCTCTTACAGCTTTTCCCCATCCAGTCCTCTCTCTATATATGGTGCCACCATCTGCCCAGTAGCTCAGGTCATTTTGCCATCATCTTACTTCCTCTCTTTCCTTAAAACTCTACTTCTAATTCATCACCAGGTCCCTTTGGTTCTATTTTCAAAGTGAATGCTGAGTCTGACTACTTTGTACAGACTTAACTGCTCACCTCCAATTCAAGTAATCAAAAGACATCCCCGAATGACTGAAACAGCCTTGGTAAAGTCTTTCACTTTACACTTTTCAGTATTTCACAGAGAAGCCAGTGCTAACTTTCTACAGGGTGAACCAGATCGGGTATGCCTCCTCTTCACCATCTTCCAATAAATGCTTAATACATTTAAAATAAAATCAGACCTCTTTACACTGACCTAAGAGGCTATGAGATCTGACCCCTAACTCACCCTCTAGTCACAGTGGCTTTTTTCCATCCCTTTAAACTCCAACTTTGTTTCCTTCTTGGTACCTTTGCCCTTACTCTTCTAAATGCCTGTTTTACTCCCCTCACTCAGGTCTGTATATAGTTGTCTTCTTTTCACCATTCATATTTAAGCCTCAGTGTCCTTTCACCAAAATAATCTTCTGTAAGCTCCCACTAAAGTATCTTTCATCAATTTACATCATTTTATTTTCCATTCAGAATTTATTTGCATCTTCAATTATATTACTTTATTGATACATTCACTGTTCTCTCTTTGTTCCAAAATTTAAGCTCTTTGAGGGCAGGGGCTTTGGTCTCTCATTTGCCAATTCACACCCCGCAATGCCTAGAACAATGCATGACATCAATATTTGTTGACTGACTGTGAACACCCCCAAAAGTTGCCAGGTAAGTAGAAAAGATAATCTCATTCACTTTGGGGGTATCTTCCCTCCTCCTAATAACCATGTAAGCATCCTGAGAAGCTTAAGAAATGTTAACAGAAAGAGACTTTTGGCTCTTAGGGTAAACTGGTGTGGTCTCCAGTGATATTCATCTTCTGGAATTCATACCTTTGCATGGTCCCCTCCCACACTGTATCTGAGATGGTCTATGTAACCAAAGGAATATAGCAGAAGCTACATAGTGTGGCTTCTAAGGCAAGTCACAAAAACCATTGCCCCTCCCACCTTGGGTCTTTCACTCTGGAGAAACCAACCACCATTTCATGAAAATCCTTAAGCGGTCCCAGTGCTTAGGAGCTGATGCCTCAGGCCAACAGCCAGCACAGTTGATTAGGCATAGGAATGAGCCATCTTAAAAGCAGATCCTCCTCTCCATTCAAGTCTCCAGATGACTGCATCTCTGAACGACATCTTGACTCCAATGTCATGAGAGACCCTGAGCCAGAACTAACCCAGCTAGGATGCTCCTAAATTCCTGATCAACAGACACCATAATAAGCTTTGAAGTTAGTTATAATAGAGCATTAGGCATCTAATACAACTGGTCTCTGCTGATACTCATTTTTTAAGTTTCTGAATTTATTTAAAGGTGGGGAAATAATATGTGAAATAATGAACTTGCTGCCTCTGTGCCCTACGGTCTGCCCTGTTGGGTTCATTCTTAAAATGTTAGCACACCCTTTCCTGCAATCCCTTTACCTCAATGAGCCTGGGAGCCTGCATTTTAAAAACAATGTAAGTGTAAGTATAAGTGTAAGCGTCTGCAGCTTTGTGTTCAACCCTTTGCTTTCAGCACAAAGCTACTCAGGCAGAGATGCAAATGTTGGTTAGCTTCTTGTGAAGCGAGAAGGCAAAAGATCCCACAAAACAATAAAAATTCGACTTAGCATGTGCACTATGGAAATTAAAGAACAGTACCTGCTTTATAGGTGTTCTGAAAGGAACAAATATAAAATTCTTAACATGATGATGGATCCATGGTTAGTACTAAATAAATATTGGCAATTATTATTGACTTTTCTTTTGCCTGACTCTTTGTTTATTTGAATAGGCTTTTAATTCACTAAAATGGATTAGTGAAAATAATATATTATGAACTCCTAATACTATACGATAGCTGATGATTTATATGAGAAAAGTGTTTTCAAAAACCTGTTATCATAAATTGAGAACAGACTTCTTAATACATACATTTCCAGGGGGAAAAAAAAGGCTGAAAATTAACCAAGGGCTATGTTATCTAAATTATAATAAGAGATTGTCATCTTCACATATTGAAAACTAGAGAGGGATGAACAAGAGACTTTAAAATGTAGTAAGAAAGTAAAAGCAGCAAGAGATTGACTGGAATGTCATTATCTTATTGCCTTTTGGAACTAAAAATGTATTGTTTCTCATATAAAGCAAAGCACTGAAAACTATTTGGCAGCAAGGTTATTATTTCACATATAATTACATCTCATACGGAGGTACATTGGCAGACATGTGGTGGCTAAATTGTCCATTTTCAACTAGAAAAAAGAAATACAGTTCTTTTTTCACTTACATCAGTCAAGAAGATAGCCGCCCACAGGAAGAGATAAAGACTTATTTGACACTAGATCTATAACCAATGATTTTAGTTATCACTTGAAATTAGTGAGAATTTTGAAATAGGCTTAAGATTTTTTTGAAGAGCAATTTGTACCACAGTGAAATAGCAGATGAACTGAAAAAGTGAAAAAAGAAAAGAGAAAATGCTGTTTTCATTCCTTGGGGCTGTGTTGGGATTGAGGGATTTCTAAAATAGGATTTCTCATAGACAGATAACTCCTGAAAGGAGAGATGTATTAATTTACCATTTCTAAAAATAAAATAAGCATTTAATTGAATTATCTTCTCTATAAACCAATTAGATAAATCCTGAGTCAGTGAATACACTTAAACATTATCCAGAGGGGCAACGCCTAAGAGTATTATTTATAAAAAGCCAGGCCACCAAATTCTAACCCTCTAAGCTGCCTGTTCTGAATATGTATTAAATCAGCAGAAGAGTTCTGATGGTTGTAATTGGGGATAAAAACGGTATGCAGGTAAAGTAGATGTGATGCCAAATAGTTACATACTCGAAAATTTGGAGAAAACATCGTGTGAATTCCTTTTAGGGAGAGATTACATCTATGTGAGAGAAATACTCAGATCAACTAGGCAAGGAAGGGCAATATTCCTAAGGTTCAAATTTTAAAAACTTGTGTCAGGAAGTTGCTACTTTACTAGAGAAGAGATTTTTTTTTCTACATTGCAGGCTGAGGGGAAAGAAAAGGGTTGGAGGTGATATGAGGAGAGAGAGAAGTAAGGAGAGGGAAGGATGTTGTGCACCACGACAGGCCTCACAGACTCCCAGGGTTTAGTAAGATCAACCATATTCACAGCCCACTGAGTGGAAGTGCATGTTGGCGATGTGGGTGTGGGTATGCGCACTCACTGAAGAAATGTGTGATTTGGAGGGAGAAGGGAGCAGGTAGTAGAAAGGATTACAAGGATATACGCCTTAGGGAAGTCCTAGGAATCATGGGGAAAGATAGCTTTGGGCGTTTATAGGTTCTAGAACTGAGAGTTTGAAGTTAAGTTCAACTTGCCCTTCAAAGAACAGAGAGGCACCAATCGACCATACAGTGCCTGATCCTTGTTAAAGAATTCCTTCCTTTCCACCTTTCCATCATTAAGTAAACAATTTTTGTATGAGTTTAGCTTCTTACCTCACCTTCCATAAAATCTGTAAGAGTTTTCACTGTATAATTGATGCCATAATTATATAGTTAGCTAATAAAAGGAACTATTAAAATGTAAAAGAGACTTTGGAGGAGAAAATAAAAGTATAGACAACAATCAAATAATCAAATCAACATTAAGTAGGATAAGAAGGTACAGAGCGATCAAGCTGAATCATTTCACAGAACTTTGCGATTATTCTCCTAAGAGATTACCTTTTCCTCGGCAAAGCTTAAAACCCTCTCTAAATTCCTGAAAATTCCCACTGTTTAAATTTCACAGTCACTTTCATTCAGTGTTTCTGTATCTACTGAGTTTTCAATCTCATCCTATCTCCCTTCCTGCCCTCATACACTGTTTACAAACCCAGCTATGAACACATCCCCTTTTCCCATTTCTGGGTGGGGAAGGAAGGGGAATATATGCATGCAGAGCACATGAGTATGAAAAATTTTCCTCAAGGTTTGAGGTAATTAAGGATTAAATTCTAGAACCAAATTCTAAGCATCCTCGGTCACCAAGAAACTTCCCCACCTGTATTCTATACAGCCATCTGACTCCTGCTCAGATTGTCTCTCTCTTCACTTCTCGCTACTTTATCATCTACTCTTTGCTCTTTTACCACTAAATTCATTGTCTATTTTTACATGGAGAAGCTTAACAATCTTTTTGTTTTAGAGTATCCCTCTAAACTGCACCCTAGAAACCTTACTTTCCAATCAAAGCCCTCTGTACTAGAAACAAATCACCCTACTCACTTAGGGACAGAATTGTTTTAAAGTACCATAGTAGGATTTTTCCTCTCCTCTCCATGTATCTCTTCTGAAGAGCAATAGCAAAGCCTGCATTTTTAGTGTACTGTCTTCAGCTCTGCACTTCACAGGGTCCCAGCATAATAAATGCTTGCTAAAGATTTAACACATTTGGGGACCAGATTCAGAGAGAAAGTGATATGAATTCTAGTTGTCTTTACTTCTAATACAGTTTGGCTTTGCTCCTTACAAAGAGCTGGTTATTTGATTTTCTACACCTCGTTTTCCTCATTTGCAAAGTGGAGTTGAAATGGCGATATACTGTGTGTATCTTAGAGGGGTCCTCTATGTATCAAAAGAAATATACATATGAGGTTATTTTGAGAAAACTGAAAAGTCCGCTACAAAAGTTTGGCAATGTTAGTAACCTCTGCCTTCTGCACTTTAGCATTTTGTGAAAATAGATGGCCTGCTTTTGCAAACATACACACATAGAAAGAGAGAAATAAATTAGTAGAATACTGTATAAATTGCATAGTAAGTTCTCAATAAACAGGAGATAGTAAAAAGTTTTTTAATATTCACTGGAGGTTATCAGTGGGCTTATAAAATGGCAATAAAGAAACACCACTTCTTTGAATGCGACCTGAAAAATTGTTACCAGTGAGAGACTGCTTCTGTGAATCCAGCTGACAGTTATCAGGGAACAAGTCTTAGTCACTATTGTACCCACAAAAAAACAAATTTGTTTCTCATTTACTGAAAAAGCAAAGAACTAGGTATTTTTAAGACACAACACCAAATGCAAAAATCAGTAAATTATGATGACAAGCATATTAAGACAACACTCCATGCTGGCCAAATTATTTTATTTCTTTATTTCCCATCCTGCAAAAACAGCTCTTGATTACCAATGGCATTTTACTTCTGAGATGAAAATTTAGCAGCTCAATAAACCCTTTTCTTTAATTCTCCTTTGCTATGCCTTGCTAGGGACCTGGGAAGGACAAAACTGGAGCACTAAAGACCCCATGGTGACATTTATCTAGGACTCTGGGATGAAAGGAAAGTCGGGGGTGGAACCCATCCACAATTAATCATGGATGGTGATGTCTTTATTGGCCACTGACCTTGCAATGAGTCGTATGAGTTATAAGAAGGTTCTCTGTTACCCCAATCCCTGTTTTCTTGAAGGAGGATATAAATCACTTGAAACTCATGAATTTCTCATATTTACAAAGTATACTTCCAAATTTTCCACAGAGGATGCAGTACAAGCACTTTATTTTTTCAATTTAAAAAATAATAATTTTTCAGCATGTTCAGATGTCACATAAGGAGGCTGATGATTGAGATGATCTGACCGGGAGTGACCCCAGGAGCAAAGGTGGATGTCAGCAAGAAGCCTAGAGAGAAGCGATGGCTCCTATCACCCCCACCGTGAGGTTGTTTGCACTACTTCTCCTCCAACCTTACGCTCGAAGCAACAATCACAGTAGATTGCCTTATTCGGTTCCATTAAGAACTGAAGCATGTAATAAATCAAATTCCATAGTGGCATATCTTGTTTCAGTGGCATGATAAGTTGCTTCTTGGCTGAAATTCAGATAAAGAATATCAGGACTTTGTAACTATACTTCTCCATATTCTCTTGAAACCTAAAATTTAAGTATTATATGGTGTTTGGATGAATAAATGAAAAAGAGGTAATGCAGCCTTCAGAAATATCAACAGATTTCAGTGGGCAAATACTGCCCTGTGAATTTTGAATAATTTGTCCCATGTATGTAGTTATGCCGATGAAGAAAAAAGAAGCATAAGTATATTAAGACTTGCTCTTAAAGACTCTATGTATTAAATGTAAATGTCTAGGACCATCACATAGCAACATATTACACAAAACATATACTCTACTATGTAGAAAAACATAATTTTACCAAGACAGGATCTCCAAGAGAACATCCTGGTTTTATTTCATTAAACCCAGGGGAAAATCTATGCTAATAAACCTAGTCTCCTACAGAACTTTTAACCAAATGCTAAAATTTCAAGCTACAAAAGGGAATCTAGTCACAGACTAACAAGAGATTCCCATTATTGAAAGGTATATTTAAGTATTTAATCATCAAAGGGCTATTTTCCAATGTTTACTATGCATGATCGCTATTTTAACACATCGAGGGCCGCTAGGACATACAGAATCTCCTTCTACTCCCAAGGTTTCAGTTTCCTGTAGGCAGAATAAAGACACCTGCGCAACTAGAAATCAAAGAGTAGTGTATTGTGAGAAGAAACCATACTTAAGTAATTTAGAACAAAGCATTTGGTTCTAATAGTTCTAGGAAATAGGAATTTCCTAGAAGACAAAACATCTGACCCTGACCTTGAGGAGGAAGGTAATTGGATTTGCAGAAACCACGAGATGTGTCAGGTTGTAACAGCAAGAGCAAAGTCACAGGGTCAGAGGAGTAGGTGTAACTGCTGACATTTAATGAGCACTTGCTGCATCCTGGGCACCATTCTAAGCCTTTACATGTTTTAACTCATTTCATTCTCACAAAGTCATAGAAGGTGGGTACTAGTACTGTCATCCCCATTCAACAGATGAGGAGCTGAGGCACACAGCGTGTATGTAACCTGACGAAATAAATGTTGAGTTCTGTACACAGACTCAGTCTGGTTCACACCCATGTTTGTTCAGCAAGTTTCAGTGGACCAACTGGATTTTGAGAGAATGGTGGGATAAAACTAAATACATATTGGAGGGGATCTCAGACAATGAGGAGCCACTGATGGTTTTAGAGCAGAGAAACAACTAACTTCAGACATCTGATATCAGCATGTATATTAGATTTGGAAGATTATAAGTCTTGTAATCAAAGGAACTGGTTAGGAAACTATTGCAATAATCTAAGATACTATAGGAATGGGGAAATGCAGTTGTGAAGAAAACTGGATAACTGCTAGTATGCAGTCCAATCTCTCTCAATTTAAAACGATATTTACCTGCCACCCCCCGCCCACTGGGTTATCTAAACTTGACAGGATGACAAGATAATCCATCAAACAGCGTATTTAGTCTTACTCTTTTAGTGAATTAAATTGGTTCCTTAGCATAAATTACAAATCTATGGAGATTATTACTTAATCACACAAAGGTAATAACACTACCGTTGTGCATACCTAGTGACCTAAACAAATTAATATACCTTTGAAGAATTAATTAATATGTATGCAAAAAAAAGTCAAAACTTATCAATAACACACACACACTGGGTAAATAGTTTTTTTAATGTCTTGAGTAATGCCCACGGTTTAAAAACCTTAGAGTAACCATTCATTATTGATATATAGTAAATATTATATTTCAATGTAATGGTGATGGATATTTTATGTCTCATCTTCATTTTTTAAAATTAAGGCCCTAATGAACTTTGTGTTATTCTTATTCTAACACTTTATTTAAAAAGGGTTCTTCTATAACTTGAGTTTTATGTAAATTTTTGTTTTTTTCCTACACTTTGAAAGAAAGCATGATTTCACTGCTTTGTTTTCAGTGCCATCTGTGTTATTAGCAAAGTAAAGCTAGCATAAGATTAAAACAATGTAGAGAAAACTATGTAAAATCAAGCTAAAACTGTCACAATGAAACTGCTAAGTTTCACAGAGATCGAATTCCAGTACACTGAAAATGGTTCTTGGGCCTGCTTTGAATTTCTCACCTCATTAGGTGTGAAAAACATAAATTAAGCACTGTTTTTTTCTTTTTGTTTTTTTTTTTCAGAATTTTGTCCATGATGAGAACAGTTGGGGATATAAAGCTCTCTATAGCCTTAGATCTGGTAGTTGGAAGAGAGAAAAAGTGATTGAAGGCTGCACACTTTACAGATTCTGGGCACTTGCTCAGTGATTGTTTTTAAATCTTCAAGTGGCTTATGAAATAATTAATTCATTCCCACATTTCCATTTCTTTCAAGAACACAAAATTAGCACTTTACTTATAAAAAAATAAAAAATGAGGGAGATTTAGAGTCAAAATGCCCAGTCAAATATAATAATATCAAGACCAGTTCCGAGGTCCAGAACCCATGTTTTCTGAGTCAAACTATTCAACTCTATATATGCATTTCTTTAACAGTCCCCATCTTTAAATTTCAATAATACCTCTCTCCTTGCCAGACATCTAGGTGGGATTTAGTTCTACGTGTGTATTAATACATTCAATTTATAAAGGTTGAAAACTCTGACTCATTGCTAATCAAGTTAAAGTACAAATTCAAGATTTTTAAGTACTTAATCTGTACCATGTAATGAGATTTATATTACAAGTTGAAAAAAAGCAATGCACTTAGGATACAGTCCAAAATAAAACTCCCTAGCATAAGTGTGAATATGTGCTTCTAAACTGATTCTTTATTTTTCACACATTTTTCTTTCCCCCAGTGTCTATAAATGGAACATCTTTTATTATCCCCTAATCCTGTACCACAAAATCTTACTGTCCTGAATGGAGTATCAAATTCTTTATCACACCACCTAAAATTGTGCGTCTTTTTTATAATAATGTTTAAGAGCATTTGTATCTCTCATAATTTAACTCAGACATTTCTCCTTACTTAAGAGAATGCCAGAGACCACTAAATGCACACCCACAGTAGATACATATAACCATCATACATTTCCATGACAACTTGTACTTTTTTGCTGCAAAAAGTGAAATATGGCTCCAAAGTGAATAATACAAAAGGTCATTTCATCTTCCAATACCCAAAATATTTTTACACTGTACCTCCCACACACTCCCACCCTCAAAAGCAAAGGACTTTGAAGATTAAAATAATAAAAGGTAATTATAATGAATTATTAATGAAGTTGGAAACAAGGTAGATTATATTAGTGAGTGTGCTATAATTAACTATGGTAAATGGTACCAAAATGAGTATTTTAGCTTTCTCTATCCCAGGCAAAAACCTGAAAGGAAAAATCAGTGTAATCATGTTTTTTTCCATAAAGAGGAATAAATCTCTGTTTTTCTCTAAAGTACAGTTTCTAATATATTTTGTTTAAAAAAGACTGCCAAGAAGGAGCTATCTCAATGATAACTGTAGAGAAATGGTAACTTACAGCCAGTGAGGTGAATGTTGATAGATAATGTCTTATGGATATTGAGAAGACACAGAATTGATTTATCCATTGGCTGCCTACTTAACTAGAAGATAATAGTTTGGCTTTACTGGGATGATGAAACACTTTGAATTTGTAACTTTTCTCTAAATAAAAGTAATCTACTTTTATCAATTGGAGAATAGTACAAGAAGAAAAGGGCTGAGGAGGACATACATTTCTTTCCAACAGGGCAACAGTGAGATTTGAAAATTTATTACATTATCAATATATACCAGAATTTGTGAGAATGCATAAAATCATTGTCCTCACTGAGCATATATTATGGTAGTACCCCTTATCTGTGGAGATACGTGCCAGGACCCTCAGTGGATGCATAAAATAATAGCTGACACTGAATCCCATATTTACTATGTTTTTTCCTATACCTATATACTTATGATAAAGTTTGATTTGTTGATTAGGCACAGTAAGAGATTAGCAATAATAACTAATAATAAATTAGAACAGTTATGACAATATACTATAATAAAAGTAATATAAATGTGCTGTCTCTCTCTCTGTCTCTCTCTGAAATTAACTTATTGTGCTGTACTCGCCATTTTTGTGATGATGTGAAATGATAAAATGCCTATGTGATGAGATGAAGTGAAGTGAATGACCCAGGCATTGTGATGTGGTATTAGGCTACTATTGACCTGACAGTTCGTCAGGAGAATCATTTGCTTCTGGACCCTGGTTGCCCTCAGATAACTGAAATCACAGAAATAGAAATGAGAAGGCGGGACTCTCATATGAGGAAGGGAGCACAAAAGCAAGACTACAGAGCACTTAGAAAGCATCTATCAGTGTGAGTAGGGGCATTTTCCCATTAATGCCTCAGTCCGGATTCTTAGATGAAAGGGTGCTCCTAAATCTGGAATCCTGGTGAAGAAGGCAAGTAAGGAATTACAGTATTTTATTCTCATTTCAAATGTCTATTAGTGGAAAGCAATGTTTGGACCAGAAATCTAAATAGAAATGCATCATGTCAAAATTTTGTATATGTATGTATATGTATGTGTGTGTGTGTGTGTGTGTGTATACATATATATATTACATAATATGTAATGTAAAGTATGTCCTTCATCAGAAACATTCATCTTCTTGATGTTGTTACATAACTGAATCCCCATAAATTGGGGGAGAAGCAAGGTGTATAGCCATTTGTACAGACTCTCAAAACTCCAAAGCCTCAGGTAGAGTCTGTTCAAGCAACAGCTGGCATTTGGGATCACTCCCTTCCCTAGGCCTTTTTGGTTCAAGGGAAATGGTCACTGAAAAATAGAATGTGGTATTTTTCTCTTTAGGGACACAGAGTTCATGGGCATTTTTCCAATTCATCTCAGTAAATGTTGACTGACAAGAGTATCACTCGAAGTATGAGATTGACTCGATCTTTTTGGATGGACCTGTGTATTCATCCTGTTAGAAAGTCTTCAGTTCTTACACTTACCATCCAGTTTATAGCTTTCTAGCTCTCTCCACTCAATTCAACCCATAGATTTAAGAAGAAAGTCTCCCTGCCATTGGAGAAGGGCAGAAGGAATAAGCCACAGACAATAGACAAAGGACTTTTCTCTTGGGTTTACTATATATGTGTTTGAGTTTGAGTGATCAACCACTTATGAGGGCCCCTCTGATCTAATCCTATGACCATTTTCCCATTTACCCACAATGATTTCATGACAGATTGTCAAATATATGCTGCCACACTTACTTCATCTCCCAATCCAGCAACACTATATGGAAGGATTAGCATAGCTTTTGAATCCACGCTGACTTCTAGGGTACTTTCTCTACTCACTAATTATTCTAGAATACCAGAAGGGACAAAGAGTAGGATTATCAATTATTGATTTAGATATAAATGATTTTTTTAATTAGAAAAATTTCCTACCTGTAACCATCTTCTTATTTTCTTAAAGATTTGTGACAGTAACATTGAGAACATTCCTACACATTTTTATACCCCAGAAAATAATGGTGTGTACCTGCCAGCAGATCAGATTAGGCATGAAGTAAGAATGCTGAAATATTTCACCCTAAAAGTGATGCCACTGGTAGCCCTGTAAGACATATTAGGCGATAAAGCTCTCCCTCAAGCCCATACAGCAAGTTTAGGACTTAAAGCTCATTCCGGGGAAGATGTGCCTTCACTGTGCTCCCTGAGTTCCCCTCTCTGCCAGCTTCTCTCCTCAACGTGGAGAGGTGGTCCTAATGGGATTTTGTCCTACGGCAAACCCTGTAGGAGGCATAAGGTTAATTTTCAGACCCAGAGACAGAATTACTCTCAATATTACTCTCAGGGGCATGAGCCTACACAATACCTGATTGAATATGTTAGTATGTCTTAAGAAAAAGAACACAATACACAAAAGTGGGAGTTAGATGGTCGGCTTCATACGTCAAGAAAAGTCAAAGTGACATGGATGAGCTAAGAAAATTTAAGACCAATTTGGCCTTGTTTTTGTTTCATGCTCATAAAGAAAGTCTCTGATGATTTTGCTTCCCAAGTAGTTTCTCCACTAATAAAAGATATATATCTATATCTTCCATTATGAGCCATTCACCAAATCAAGCTCTCATTATTGAGTACTTAACTTACACCATGCATGGTTCTTGGTGCTGAGCATAAGTTTGTTTAATCCTCACAGTAATTCTATGAAGTAGGAATAGCCACATCTGTGCCTCTCTTCTTGTTAAACTGTTGAAAATGCACACATCATTCTTTGAAGCAGAATATTCAGTCTCTTTTTTGTGGCCTCCTTGATCTCCTATTATCCAGTCATTCTGATTCACAATTGGCCCTACAGTGGGCCAATCACTTCCTAAACTTTCAACAGGAATTGGAGAATTGGTTCAGTTCACTACTGCTGGTGTTTCCCACATGCATTCTTGTTGAGGTGTGATCATGTACAGTCTAACAGATGCTTTTCCATCACTGCTTATGGGCCTCGAGCTATACTGAGTCCACATTCTTATTTACAGTTATTTTCCTGTGAGCACAATACAATGCCAAGAGTCCTTGGTCCTAAGGGGTCCTCACCCAGCCATACGTGGTGTCAGGTCTGTCCTCTCTCCCAAGAGTTATAGTCTTGGGTTAGGGTCAAGCCATTGGATTAAAGTTCTCCTTTGGAGGCATTGATGACTTGTGCTTGCAGCTTGTATCTTAGCCATCCTACTCTGCCCCACTGTGTGCCTGAACTTTTTAACCCCAGAGATCAGGAATTTGAGGTCTCAGTCTCTTACTTTTCAGAAGGTTCCTGGACCCTAGGTACAGGGTGGTTTTCCTTCCCTGTATTAGCCTGTACCTTTTACAGGAGATTTTTTGCACTCTTTTTCCAAGTTATATTGGGTGAGGTAAGACCCATATGTAACCAGGAGATCACATAGTGCTTCTATGAAAAAGATAGATGATTTTCTAAGTCCTTCTTAACCAAGAATGTGTGGAGTTGCTTATTCTTTTTATGTAAATTTATATACTACCATCTTTATATATACTCATTATATTTAATTAATTAATGTGGTTATTTCAATTTTCCTGCTAAGAAATGGACTCACTTTTTGTGCACTAGTATGACCCACATGGGCCAAGACAAAAAGCCAAACTTGGATCACGTTGAGTTGTGCAGAACAAGCCACTGCACCGTCCAGTCATACCTGAATGTTCTAGGCTCTCTCTTCCCTCGCACTTTTACACATACTCCCGCCTCCTCTCGGTCACTCCTCTTCTCAGTCCCTTTGGCCTGGTTTACTCCCACTCTCCCTGAAGGTCTCAGCTGGACATCACCTCCTTACCTGGAGGCAAAGAACATGCATTTCTTCTTTGCAATTGGATCCCTACTGTCTCGCACATTCTCTGGCAGCTGGTAGGTAATCATGTTGAGTGAGTGAATAACCTGCAAGATGGCAGATTCCACCGAGGGACCCCGGCTGAGTCTACTCCAAATCAAGCTCTCATCTTCCTCAGAACCAGTCCTCTCTCCACACTTCTCTATTAAGGGATACTATTGATATTCTCTTTGACACTCTGAACCCAAACCTCCTAATCACCTTTGGCATATCCCCCCCTGCCCCCATCACCTACTCGGATACTTAAAATTGCCTGATTCTTTCTTTACGATGTCTTTCGAATTTTTCCTTACTCCATTCTGACTGTGTCAGTATGTCCTTCTGATCTAATATATGCATTACTTCAATCATCGCCTAAGTGGTCACCCAGGGTTCAGATTCCACCAACATTCCAAAAGATCCTAAATATCACTGCTAGACTAATTTTCCTAAAATACCACCTCTGTTAGGTAACTTATCTGTCTACTATAGTGGGAAATGTGTCCCTATCCTTTTTAATGACCTTCATTATTGGACCTATGCTGAGTCTCCAAATTACTTCCCTTTTACAGCTTCTGCTCTAATCAAAGCAAGTTCCTCACTGTCCCGACACAGTATCCAGTGTTACTTCTTCCCCACTGTGTAACATGGGGTTACACACTAATATTTACTGCATGTTATATGTACTATGATTACCCCATATTGCAACATATATAATTTATAGCCCATCATCCAAGGCTAAGCTCGAGTACCAGGGCCTAAAGGAAGATGTCTGTCATTAAACCATGTGAATCTTTGGTTATGTCAACACTCTTATCAAAAAAGTCATTTTCTACAGCAATTTTTCTGCATTTCATTATAGATTGTCCTTTATGTTTTTGTGATTACTATGTGTGATCTAGGTCTTGCTCCCTGATATCAGTGAGCATCTTTAATCATCAGCACAATATTGCACACAGTAGGTGTTTCACAGATTCCTGTAACTGTATTCATTAATTCAGTAAATACTCATTGAGTAACCACTGAATACCAGGCACTGAGGATACAGCAGAAATGAAAACAGGGCTTATAGTCTAATGGTGGATATTGAAAACAAAAAGAAAACAAACTTAAAAATACCCTCATGTAATGGTAAGTGTGTGGTTGCATATTAATAGTATCTTATTTACATTAAATCATTCTGCCTTGCAAATACAAATAGAAGCTACTTGGATTCAGGTGTTGTACTTGAAAATTCTGATCTCCTCTTACTACTACCCCAAAACTGGCCTCTGCTGCTTTTTAGGTGTGGATTAGTACCTTGTTTGTCCAAATAAACTCTGGTGAGGCTTTATGTTTTCAAACCGGAATGGAACTGAAATATTATGTTAAAGAATTTATTTTAATTGAACATATGCCACAAGTACATAAAAATAAAAAAGCTCTGGCATGTTACTCTGCCAGAATAGAAATAGATTTTGGACCTAATGCAGTTTCTAGGAAATTAATGTCCAAAAGCACCCAGGAGCAAATATGCACACATTTGTAATCTCAGCAAAGAGGCCAGGAAGCCCATGGACCCTGGAATTCAATCTTTCCCTTCCCTCCAGAAGGTTATCTCCTTGGTGGTCCCTACATAAAGTTTACCAATCATGATTTCTGTGATGCTCCCTAAAGTCCATTCTTTTAAATAATTCTGAGTGCATGAATTAGAAGTGTGCAGTTTTATTGTTTTTTCTGATAAGGGACATATTTTACCCCTTTCTATAGAGTGAAAAAGAGGCACAATGGGTTTGGCTGATGTGCCTCCAAAAGGACTTGCAGTGCGATATTCACTGAACTACAAGCATTTGTCAGAAGAATCACAGGGGTGTGTGTGTGTGTGTGTGTGTGTGTATTCCCACATCTTATTAGGTCATGGCTTTGTGCCAGGCATTGTGCCCAACTCTGAGGATTCTGATGTTAAATGCTGTAATTCCTGTTCAGAGGGAATTTACCATCTAGTGAGGATGACAAATTCCATAAATGATGGACTGTGGGGTTGGCTGATACATGCATTCCTGGAAATACAAATAGCTTCACTTTCAAGGAATTTTGGAGCTGAAAGAAACCTCAACATCCCTGATTCCAACCCAAGCTAGAGAAAGGGGTCTACATATCCTGTTTGCCCCAAAATGGCAACTGGAATCTGGATGCCCTGACACAGAAAGTTGCTTGCTCTGTTCCTGCTTTCTTACTCAGCCCTTTGCTGAAAGGTTTATTTGTTTTCCAAGACCTGGTAGTTGGCACAACCAACAAATGAGTTAAAAGCATAAAACCAGCTTTAAAATTTATTAAAATAGCAATAAAAATTAGTTTTAGTTGCTATCTCCCAAAACATGACAAAAATACTGTTGTTTGTAACATGAGATGCATTACACTCTTTTATTCCTGATTTCCTTTCTCCTTCCATTTTTGTGGGCTATGCAATTGATTAAATTAACATCAGAGTTTAGTTCTCACTGAACCATTATCAAATTCTGTGACAGAGGAAAAGATTTGGGACTGGCTGTATCTAAAATTACTATTGGCTAAAACAAATGATTGTTCTTTGGTCAAAAAAAATGCACACTCTTGTGGTGAATTATCTCACCCAACTCTACAAGATCCTTACCATATGAGTTTTATATTCCAACCTATTTCTACATATGTAATAAATTGAATATGTTGGGCTTTTTCTTGCATAATTGTCTGTATTATCCAAGACCTTGTTTGTATATGAATAATTCTGATCAAGGTGCAGATGCATATTGTGTGTGTTTTCAAGATCCAAGTTTACAAGTTTGTCAGGACTTTGTGTTATGTTTTAGGAGAAAGTCAGGACTATATTGGACCATTTTCTGTGTGATAACTAGTGTAATATTGCATTAAACTTATAAAGCAATTTTGCTAATGTTTCTTTTCAGAAAACACTGATGCTTTCTGTTATCTTCTGTACCTACCTTTTAATGAAGACTATTTTAAGATGGTTATTTCACATGTTAGCCACTTAGTCTCTCATGCATGCTTAAGGTATATGCAAAACTCTAAAAGAAGCTACACAAAAATAAATGTATGTGTGGTAATGATCATATCAGAAAGAACAGAAAAACATTTTTAAAGCAAAGGAGGAATGGCATTCATTCAATAAATACAAAATATTTCTTACCCAATGACAGAGATTTTTATTACAAAGAAAGAGCACTTTACAAAAATAATTCTGTGTCCCAAAGGGTGTTTTTAAAAACATAAACTAAAATACAGTAATTAGTTTAATATCCTATTAATTCAAATCAAGTGTCTCTTCTTCTTGTGAAATATCCAAATGAATGGGGTAATTTAAAGGAACTTTTTTAATTATGTGGGAAATTACTTCAGTATTCCATTTCACTTTGCAGATTAAATAGTCTTTCAAAAAAGAACAAACAGAACTATTTCCTCCTATTACTCCTTTTGGGTCATTGTTAGTTCCCTGTGGAATGATGAGATTAAAGGTGGCTAGGATGCACAAGGAGACCCAACTTTTAGATAAGTCTGATTTCCAGTTTTAGTCAGGTAATTATCACATCAGTCCTTGAATTCTGTTTCCCCATGCCGTGGAAAAATGGAGTTCTGAATAATTTCCATGGTAACACACACATCATCTTTATGTTGCTTCAGTAAACAGAAGTTTCCTTAAACACTATCAACAAGAGTATTGGTAAAATATAAATTTTTTTCCTCCTAATGAATTCTAAGTTACAATGCTTCACTTATAAAATCCTTAAAACAGTTGCTGCCAGCATCTGCATTCTGTTCACTGGGACAGAACAGCAGTCATTGTGAAGCCACAGGCGCATCTGTAACTACATACGCCACGTGATTAGAAGTCTATTCTTCAGAAAGTAATATTTGAAGAGTAACAAAAATCAGTTTATCTGACCTGCATATAAAACCATTCAAGTATACTGCATTTATCATATTGAAAATGCATCATTAAAATTTAAAAGCAGGTACAGTTGCTCAATAAGCTAATGGTATAGTCTGAAGATTCCAGTCAAGGTTGTATTGTGGAATTCCCAGGTGGAGAAAGAGGAAGAGGGAGAGAACCGGAGTGACCTTGCACCAAGGTGGTAGGGTGCTCAGAGGCTACGCTGTATGTAGGCTGTGGTTGAGCTCCACTCGGAGGATCTTTACTGCACTGCATTCTGACGGCGGAGAACGAAAGTGCCCCTCTAAACAGATGAGCTTGAAATCCCTTCATCTCAGAGCTGAAACCTCTGTGAGTTTCTACAGGCGTGTGAATGTGAGCGCGTATTTGTATTTATGGAGTGAATTTATGGGCTGTTTGCCTGTGTGCACCAGTGACTCGATGCTTGTCAGAGAACATGTTGTAGAAAATGGGATAAAGAAATTTAACAAGAAAACTACTGGTGGAAGAAAATTTAACCTTTGTAAGAGTCATGTCAATCTATAAACTATTAAATGATCACCTTTATTACTGGTTGGTTATTTGCCACACCTCATCTTGGGAAGTGCTAGACAAAATTCCTGGAAATTATTAACTAGTTTCCTCTAGTAATTATTAGCACAGCAATTTGTATTCTTTCATTAAAATGTTGGCAATTTAAATTAAAATATCTGAATCTGTATACCTATTCCCTGATTGGATAAATCTAACTTGTAAAATCTTTTTAAAAATATATAATTTAATAGAAAACTTGCTGGATCGTTCTCTATAATTCTCTGTAAACAAATTGTGCACATCTAAATGTACTATGGTTAACTTGTCTATTCATTGGTAATAATACAACACAAAATAATGACAAATACAATTTTCACCTAAAATATTTCTCAGGGGAGATGGCCCCAGAGTAGAAATTAAAAAGAGAGATTGAAAAAAAAAGAGAGATAAAGATAAAGGTCAGCCAATAGCCTTCTCAACCCTTGGGATTCTTTTTAAAGTGGTGGCTGTAACATAAATAGCTGGCATATTTGTATGAGGCTTTTGGGGTGGCACTTTCCTTGGCAGACATTTAAAATATTTTATGGGAAAAATATATTGTTTCTCCATCTCAACTATACATACCAAGGTAGATAAGTCTAATCTGTGAACCAGAAAAAAATAAAACTACTGATATATTTTTTGCAGTAGTAGAAACCCTTTGATTCTCAATGACTATTGTCCATTATTAAAAATAAGGAAACCATATCAAAATTTTGCTACATTACTCGTTAGTCAAACTGTCTGAAATATTATTTCTCACTTTGGTGTAAATCAGTCTGTGTTTAGAATCCAGAACATTAGGTAGTCTTTTGGGAGGCAAAAGACTTAACAATCTAGATCCTTAAACATTATTTAAAGTGAGCCTTCCATTTTACCAGGTGCCTAACCCTGCTTCTTGGTGTGTTGTTCGGTTTTTAGTTCTTTGAGAGCTACTTCTCCTTCCTCTCATCTATCACATTTTCTTGATCTTTCCACATGCCTCTTCTTCTGGCTATTCTCCATAAGTATTCACTTGCCTTTATAAGCTGATCAATAACCTCCTGTAAGATAATTTACAGGTCTTGTGAAGTATCTTTCTGTGTGTGTATTTTTTTAATGTAACAGATTTAAGAGAAATGCTGCTTGAAAGATAATCTTCAGCAAATGCCTTGTGTATTAAACATTATCATTGCCAGCTAACACTGAATACCCCAGCGTCAACCAGGACACCCTTTTCTTTCTCCAACTTTGTATGTATACATGCATCAAAAATAGTAAGATGTTCCCTCTTTTGCATGCTCAAAACAATCATGTAGGTTTCATGCAGTGTGTAGGTTTTTAAAAAGGCAAATGTGTCACTGAATGTGGAAAGTTAGAGATTGTTTTGTTACAATGATATTTTTTTTTTTTTTGGTTTATGTAGTTTGTCAATGGGGATTAAGTTCTCAAAGATCCAAAATAATTGGTGACTAATAATCTTACCCACTTGGGCAGATTATTTAACTGAGTTACGACAAGATTTTCACCAAAGGAAAATGGGCTGCATGCACTAAGCAGCCATCCATTCACTTAACTTTGTTTAATACACTCTCCTTTACCATTTTCTATGTGCCTGGCACTACAAAGTGATTATCATCAAATATAATTCCAGCAGGTAAGAGAAGCATGGACATTTTCAGTTAGGAGTTCGAAGTAAATTTTTTAAAAGGGGCTATTCACAGAGGGTTGGGCAAAGTTAAGAAAAGCCAACAGTGGATTTTCCAGGTCTGCAGGATTAGAAACAGTGGCAGTTCAGAAAGCGACTCACCTCACCATTAGTCGGGGAGGAACGAGGGGAGAAAATGGTGCAGTTAGAGCCTGGTTAGAACCGCGGCCAAGACGGCATGACAGGGGAGTGCCTGCAGTCTGGAGCCGCGGCCGGCAGCTCGGAAGGCAGCCAGGCGGCAGGGCACTTCCTCCTCTGCCCACCACCTGCCTGTGCCTCCCTTCAGAGGAGAGGGAGGAGACAGTGATGAAGCCCACCGGGGCCAGTCTCCAGGCGCACGGAGCAGGGCACAGAAGGCAGGGAACGGAGGGAGGGAGCTGGCAACTGAGAACAGGCAGCATGGGGCTGAAGACGGGACATGAATATAAGAAGGGCTCACGGATTAACCAGGTAGTTGTTGGATATGTGAATAAATACAAGTAAATAATTTTAGTATTGTGTGAAAGTGCTCTACTAGAAGAAATGTCTTAATAATGATACAAAGCAGGCAGGAATTCATATCTATTAATTGGGGAGTTCCTGTAAACTTTACAGAGAATCAGAACAACCAGAATTTGGTCCCAGATTTGAGTTCTTTTACCAGGCACAGCAGGTGAATGAGCCACAGAGTTCTATCACGAGAGCGAAATTACCGATAGCCAGATTTAATGATTAAAAATAAGTGAACAATATAAAGCCTACACTCTATAAACCCTTTAAAGACATATCTTTATTCCTTCGTTGAAAAATATCTAAAGCTTTTCTACATACCAGGCATTGTGATAAACTTTCACGATGCCTAAAAACTAAAGATATCAGTAGATTGAGGCTGTGAAAGATGCTTTGGAAGCAATAGTAACAACACTGGATCCACTATCTGGGTTTCAGAGAGGTCATCCCGAGGTCAGCTGAGACCTAAGGGATGACAAGAAGTCACTCCGTTAAAGAAGGAGGGAAAGGCCTCCCGGAAGAAGCATCTGCAAAGGTGTGGAGGTAGGATATCTGTACACTCCCAAACATGAAAAGACTTCAGTTTGAAGGAACATCGGGCCTCCATAGTAAGTGGGCACACATTTTGAGCACTTACTGTATGCCTGGCACTTCTCCCGGTTTCTCCCAGTTAATGTTTAAAACAATACCACAGTGAAGTACTACTGTTCTCTGCTTTGTGCAGTGGAGAAAAGCAAAGGACAAAAGGGACAGGTCACAACGGCAGTAAGACCCCCTGACAGTGACATGATCGGTTTCGAATGTCAGGAAGATCGCTCTACCAGCCAGAGAGGAAGTGCATGAGAGAGGTGTAAGATTAGATGCTGGGAGACAAATTAGGAGATAATTGCATTAGAGCAGATGGTATTTGATGAGGACTTAAACGAAGGCAGTGTGGCTTACATAATGTCGAGAAGAAAAGAGATGTGGCAGGTACCACAAAGACAGAACCACAGGATATGGGCATGTAAGAACAGGATGTGGGCAGTGAGAACTCCAGGCAGAGCCTGGGTCTCTGGCTTGGTGAACTGAGAGCAAAGCACTATCATTAGCCAATATACAAAATAAAGAAGGAACAAGTTTGTAAGGAAAGAAAATTGGGTCCCTCTAGAACATGACAAGGGGCACCTGTGGGACATGAGGTTTGAAAGGTCTGGGAGCAGTGGGATAAATATAGGAACAAAGAGCAGGAAAGCTAGACTGAGCTACAGATGGGGGAGTTATCAGTACAGGTGAAGCTCTTGTTTGATGCAAGCAGATGAAATTCCTGAAGGAGGCTGTATCACATCACAAGTCATGAGAATCAAAGACAGCAGCCTGGAGAATGCCAGCATTGAAGAAGAAGGCAGAGGAAGCAAGATAAAGACAGGACAGGAAGATGACAGAGACAAGAGGACTGATAGGAGGAATTATTCTTACTGATGCTAAGCAAGAGCATAATTTCAAATAAGGTTGCAGAAACATTAGCAAATACCACAGATGGGCTCAGAAAAGAGCCTTTGAGGTTTGGGGATTTGGAAAGAAGTCATTGATAACCCTGCTTGCCTATACAGGGCCAGATGTGTCCAATGTGGGGCACATCCCTGCTCTTTACCTATAAAAACAAGTTCCAAGGATATGGGCAACCTCAGGTGTCCCTGCATCTGTTTCTACACCCCAGAACTGCAGGGGTCACTTAGGTTGAAGGAAATTTATGAGAATATAAGCAAGAGGATGTGATCAAGGCAGGGTAGTGACAGGCAGAGGTGGCAATGAGCTTCGCAGCCGCTGATCACATTTCATGGAATATGAGTGATCAACCCACGAACATCCTAGGCCATGCTGGGCTGTGCATACCCTGGCTAAAGTACACAGCAGATTTGGGGGAAAAGAGTTCAGAGACACTGCTCCTCAACTGAAACTACCTACTCAGTTCCTCCGTTTCTCACATTCTACTCCTCCCCTCAAAAGTGCAAAATTCCAGCTTTACAAAAGTTTCCCTCCCTCAAAGATGAGTAGTCACTGTAAAAGAACCAGCATGGACTTATGCAAAAACAATTCACTTTTAAAAGACATAAAATTTTTATTATAAAGAAAAATCACAGGGAGATTACATACCAGCTGATAAAATAAGCCAGGGAGCGAAAGTACATTTTAAATAACCCTTCTTTATAATTCAACACTTAAATAGGCAATATAGTCTAGTGGTTTAAGAGTTGGACTCTCATCCACACTGTGTGGGTTCAATGCTACTGTTGCTGTTTAGTGGCTGGGGGACCTGGCAGATGCTTATCATTTGTGAGTTTCAGTTTCTTTGTGGGCAAAATGAAGAAGACAATAATACTACCTACCTCATGAGTTCTTGAAAAGAAAACAAAAATGATTTAACAGAGAAAAAACTGCATAGGACAGTACCTGGTAAATACTAAGTACAGTCTAAGTGTGGGCATTTACTATTATTCTTACCCACTTTGAAATAAAAGCTAAAAACAAAAATAAAGAATAGAAAAGAGATTATATGACAACAGAAAGAGTAAAGATGATGTAACAGAATTTAGGAAATATTGTTAAAAGGAAAGTAAATAAGTAATTACAGAAATGACAAGCTAGCATCGAAAATACAAGAATTTTGGAAATAGGTAAGGTTGATCTTTTTGCTACTAGAAATTATTTTTAAAAATCAAGTGTTTTGAACTTGTTAAATGTAAAATGCATTTAAGGTTTTCTTTTTTTTCATGTTATGTATATGGAGTTATGGAAAAATCACATGATTCAGATCTTTTTACATTTCTTCAAAGCATTACTTTAAAAGCACAATTTGAGGCTCTTCTTTTCAGGGTTTATAAGCTCTTTTCCTGAACCTCCATTAGTAAAATGAAGGAAGAAGAGAGCCAAGTCATAATCAATCAGTGAAGACACTAAGTCATCATATTTTTATGTGAAGTCTTTCTCTTTTTCATCAATGGCAGCTTATTAATATATTTAATTTTAACTTTAGCTTTCCAATATAGATTTAAGAAATAAATGAAATTAGTAGATCTCATTTTAACACAATGTTATTGGCCAGTAAAAGGCATTTTTAAGCCAAAGAAAATACCTTCTGTCTGGACAAACATGATTTCCTTGGATGAAATTCATTTATTATTTTTTTAAACATCTCACAATGTGAAGTCATGTATTTTATTGATAATATCTTGTTTTGAGTTTTGCTTGAAAAGATTTTATTAGTAAAGTGGGATAATGAAAATCAGAAAAATGATTATTTTTGTCTAGTCTGTATCTTATTTTTTACATTTATCTTTTTTACATGCACATTTTAATTTTTAAAACATTGTTTTAATTGTACTTTTCTATGACATTATATAGTTAGTCTTAGATTCATATCTGAGTTTAACTAAGAATTTTAGAGAACTGTTAAGTTGGTTTCAATTCATTATAGATATGTGATGCTCTAGCCTTTAAACATTCTAACTTAAAATGTAAAAAGTGGAAAACTGTAGGTAACAAAAATATCTTAATTGTGTAAATGGGCCATCACTGTTATTATTTCCTAGTAATGTGGCAATCTCTGCTTCTTAATATTCGGTTTTGTGTGTGTGTGAATCTGTGTGTATGTGAGCACCCATGTGCATGCGTACACAAACACACACTAGAAATTTAAAAAGAGCTGAGACACAGATGTGATGCTTGTCAAAAATACCTTTGAAAAACTTTGGTGATACTTCTTAGCACCCAAAAGAGAATTCACTGCTTTTCTATTGAGTCCCACATAAATTAAATATATTACCTGATTGTCAATATAATTAAGAAAATTTAAGGATGCCAAACCCATAAAACTCTTGAACATCAAGTGAAGAAGTAAACAGCACTGAATGTAAATAATGGTTATGGGATCAGTGTACTTGGGCTGCAAATAAAGGGAATTTACATATTTAAGCTGAGTCAATCACCAAGGAAGCCTTGCTGAAGAAAGGGAGTTTGTTGGAGTTATAGAGATGGGGAAGACAGCCCAAATTCTTTCTTCATTCTAGCTGGTTTTTGAATGAATGTAAGTAACTGAGATCAAGCAGGCAGGGAGTGAATTGAGGACAAACTGAGAAGTGTGAATTGGGAAACAAAAGGGGACAATACAACAACCCAGGAGAGAGACATTTTTGAAAAAAGGATGATACAGATGCTAAAGAAACTGAAGAGTTGTAGCTAGTGAAATGGAGCAAAAATTGGAAGAAAGCAGTACCTTGGAGGAAGAACACTAGGGTTAAAAAGACACTTTGAGCAAAGGGAAAACACTAAATGAAACGAGCAAGTGTTCAACTGTCAATGCTACAGAAGTTCAAGGGCAGAAATCCACCCACTATTGGATAATTTAGAGGTCACTGGTGATCTTTACCAGAGGAAAGAACAGTTGGTGGTACTAGAAGCCATATTTTAGGGCGACCAGCTTGGTGATTATTGTTTAATAAAGTGAGGAAATGGAGACAGCTAATATAGACTATTCTCCCCAGAAATTTGGCTGCAAATGAAAGGGAACAAAAGGTAAGGGAATAGGTCACTCCATCTTGCAGGAAACAAGGTTACATAATGTTAATAAACATTATTTTTGACCACCTTCAGTGTCTTGTCAATGTTTTAGGAAGTTCATGAAAATATATCATTTTCAATCAAAACCCCACTCCTTGAGCTACATGGAGTCCACTTTTGTGGCCAGCACACGTGTGTTTGCACATGTTCCCTCAGCTTTGATGGCACATGTTTTCTCTTCCACTTTGGCTGCTTTTGCTATTGCTGCTGTGTGCCATCACCGATTTCTTTCCATATAAATGTACAACATAGATCACTGAGTCCTCTCTCTTCCCTTCTGTCTTCTCCATATCTCCAAGTTCTACTTTAACACAATCTCTCTGAAGGGGGGCAAATACATTTTGCCTTCTATTATTCTGTCTTTATTGCATGGACAGAGCAGTCAGAATATTTTCCTGATACTAGTGTTATATTATTTTTAATATCTTCTCTTCTTAGATGTTGAGCAGAAAATATTGGAGTAAATAACAGAGTCACAAAATAGTCTAAACAACACATGCTGAATTTAGTATGGATGGAGTAGAGAAACCTAGATAAACACATTAGAAGTAATCCCATGGTCTTCAGACCACAGAATGAGAAGCCGATTGGGAAGGCTGGGGATAGATGGATCAAGAACATCTGTCTTTCTTGGGTTTTGTTAAACAAGTGTTATATTGAGTATCTCTTTCTTTGGGAGGAGAATTAGGAAGAAGGGATTTTTCTCAATAAATCCCTGTATCACCAAACACACTGCAGTGAGTAGGCACTCAATACATGTTGGGGGACTAATTTATCCTGAAAGACCCAAATATTCTTTTGACTGAATGAGTAAATTAAAGCACAACTGATTAAATATTTAGCCCATAAAATTACACCCAGTAAATCAAAGTTTAAGTCCCAACAGTTCACAAAAATTTCAGAATCACTGTTTGATAAGCTAAAACAATATTAGCCTATGAATGAGACAATAATTCTCATGAAACACTGACATCAAATCTTGTTAGTTTTTTTAATCAACATGAAATGAAATGTTTACTTTTCAAAATTTGTTGTCATGATCCACCAAAGAAAATTAACTTTCATTTTTTTGTCTTTAGTGATGTGTTTAGTGATATCTTTAGTGATCATTTATGTGATGTGACCAGTTGACATGCTTTGTTTTACATCTTTGAAAAATTATTAACAAATAATATTTCTTTTAAGCACCAGACCCTTATATTTATATGCGAAAAAGTCTACAGAATCTATTTAATGTATTCTTTATTGAATGAAGTCTTAAATGAGCATTACTTAGCCCTTTCTTCCTAAAACCTTTTAATATTCTTGTCAAATTCTTACCCAGATGATTTATTCTTTGCTGCTTAAAAATGAAGAACATAAGTTTATTAATTGTTAGATTTAAATCTGCAACCTCAAAATGAGTGAATCAAATGTAAATTCCATGTCATATATAAATTTACGATAGATTTATATAGTCTAACATATTTACCAAGGAAATTTCACAGTATGCACTAAAAATTATTTCGTGGCACATAACAGAAAATTTGCATTGTAATCAAAGGTACCACCTATCTGTAACCCAAGCACGCACAAGAACATGTTTGCAGCCTCCAAACCATGCTAATCCTACAAGTACACATAAAGAGCTTTATGGTTTAGGGAAGGCATTTGCCAGTTCTTCAAATGGAAAGTATTAATTTTAAAGCACAAAACCAAACCACATCATATTACCCACAAAACCTAAACATCTAGAAGCCCTATATTCACCAAATTTGCACTGGAGTCAAATACCACATTGATGCTTACATCTTCTGGATTAGACAATGTAGTGGTCATTCTAGTATTGTATCACATGAGGTCCAAATTTCTCAAAATTTTACTCGAAATTTCCACACTTTCTCCTGTCTTTGTATTAATTTTGGCCACGTTTACCTTAGAAGTAGACGGAAGTGACAATTCACCTATTTTAGATGATACCTAACCTATTTACAGTGAGTAATTTCATATTCTATGAAAATTAAAATACTGCGATTATCATGCTTAGTCAAAATCAATATCAATTGTTGGGATACACTGTCATGATGCTCTATACCTTTACAGGAATTCAGCCAAAGGGTTGTTTGGTTTCACAGATAACTGTGTTAATGATGATGTTTAATTTTACTATTCTTAGTGTAGTTTTAGATTTAGAAGAGTTAGTGAATAAAATAATTATCCATATTGAGTACAGAACTTGTCGTTCTAATTGTCCTACATAAAATGTTCAGACAGAAAAAAAATCAAAGTTTTATAGAACAAATGAATTAATTGGGCCATGTTTCTACTTTTAAAAAGCAAGTTACATTTTAGTGAGTCTGAAAACTTTTACCAAAAAAATCCATAATCAGGCTGCATATGCTAATAAAATCAGCTCCCTAAATTTTGGGGAAGTAGATTGTGCCTCTTATCAAGGAGGCTTAACATATATTTTAGTGCAAAATCAAGAAATATTATTAATAAAATAATGGGGAGATATTTAATATGATTTTCTATAGATGAGGAGCATCACTGATTGGCTAATGAAACAAATGTTTTTTGCATTAGCTTTTAGATTGAAAGGCTCAATTTCTAGAGATTTTACATCAAGAAAATTTTCAGTTCCTACAAATACTAAATCCATAATAAAAGCCTGAGAAAGTATACTTTGAATCCAAATTGGATATTTCACTCATCATTTCTTTTGCTAGTTTTTAAATCTTGCCCAATACTTGAATCACAGTATGAGAGGAACGAAGTGAGATGCTTTTGAAGAATTTTGTGACACTGTAAAATACTTCTACAGGTTTTGCTGTTGTTTTGCAAATGGCGTCAGACTGTCATTCTTTAGTTAAGTAAACACACCATTGCTGACTTTCAGTGAGTTTCATGGTGCTAAGAAATAGAATAATTGTTTTAGATAGAAAGACCAGCAATACTTGTTCTAGACAGAAAAACCAAGACCAGAGCTATTAGGAAGAGAAGGAGAAAGAATGAGAGGGAAGGAGAATTTACTTCTCAGCACAGTTTCTTTTTTCTTACACGGATACATATGGTGTTGGGATTTTCCTCCCTTAAACTTATTTTCTCATGTGATTGCTGTAAGAGATAACAAAGAGAACAGTCTGTGCAAAGATCCTGTGGCAGAGACAAGTCACTTCTGTACCAGTAGCCCTAGGAAGGTATAGCTAGAGAATGCTTTTCTTTTTTTTAGCTGCAGCCCTGGCACAGTATTTTGAGCAGAGCAAATAATCAACAAATACTTCTTAAGCAAATATCTGAAATAATTAGTGATAGAGTGTATGTGTGGGGGGGTAACCCAGTGAAAGTCAATTAGAATAATTGAGAAATCAGCAGTTTTCTTATTATATACAATAAGGATTATATACAATAAAATTTATGTAACATAGCTTGCTAATAACAATCTGTTAATTCTTTTGTTGGGGGCAAAATGTCATTTAAAGATGAATATTAACTTTATGAGTAACCCAGGTGCTGTTTAGAACTCAAGTAATTCTTAAATATAAATTCCATTTTCATGGCTTATAAAATAAATTATTTTTTCTTGCTATCTAAAATGAATGTATGTTAAAAAGAAATGAGCTAGGTTTACTTATGTAGTACTTCTAATATAAAATAGGGATTTACAGCCTACATTAATTATATAAGCTATAAAACAATGGCTCTGTGCTCTGATTTTAAAGTTCACTTCCACTCCATAGAAGAATGATGTTGTTTTTTTGTTTCAACTTTTTGTGAAAGCCATAGAAAAAATGAATGAATTTGATAGTCCTTTATTTTCCCAATCTGAAATCTTCTTATCATTTTATACTGTGTAGTAAAATTTAATTTCAAAATTCTTTTTCATATATTTATTACCTCAGTTAATCCTAACCTGAGGGAGGAATGGTATATTTACATCCTATTTTATAACTGAGTCTTTTATAGATTCAGATGGGGTTCTATGGTTGCCAATGTAAATCAATATTGTAATGCTATCTCCTAAACACCTCTTTGAGTTCTCTGCCTCTTACCATTCCCACTTTCCCACCCTTACAGATAACTGTCTTCTGGCTCCACTTCTAGGAAGCTGTCCTAACTCCTATTCCCTCAAGTAGTTTCATTGCCTGAGCAACTATAGAGTGATTATTTTTTGACATATACCTGAGAATGCTATTCCTTCTCTTAGAAACCTTCAATGGAACTAGGAACAACACAAGCTGCAATGTAGAGAAATAGGAAGAGGAATCTGATTGCAGTGAATTAGGAGTGAATGTAAGGGAATAGAGTTGGAATTGAATTATTGATAAGATGGGCCAGGAAGGAAGGAGAGAAAATGAATGAAGGAACCAAGAGAAAGGCGTGCTAATTCTTAGGTCTTAGAAGATCTAAAGGAATTAGAAGAAAGACATAGATGAAGATGTTAGTCTTAGAGAAGAATGGATAGATAGGTTGAATATTTATCTTGCTTATAGAGGAGCGGAAGACGTGAGAGATGATGCAGAGGAAATTAAAAAGGACAAAATGAGGAAGAAGATATTGGATGACCTCCATCTTCCCAGTTAACTAGAAGTCAAGATTATCCACAGATAAAAAAACTTATGAAAATTATAAATGAACTCTAGTATTATATAAGCCCCTAATATCAAACAGTTGTTAAAATTTCACTCCCTATATTGTGTAAATGGAACAAAATGCTTTGTTATTTTGCAGGAGGCCAGTATCAAACAACTTCTTCACATGGCTTTCTCAGTAAATCTAAGTGACAATGAGCACAAACTACAAATATAATTGCAGATGAACTACATACTTATGTCATTACCACAGAAAAATAAACATTACAGAGGCCAAGGCCATGGTCAAAAGTTCTGGAATCTAAATTGAAACTATGCCCAGATCAAATGTGGGATGATCATAAGGTCAATTAAAATAATTTTTAATGATTATACTAGTAGTTAACATGCTCTTAAGCCTAATGTTGGAATAAGTTATTTCCTTTGAAAAGGTAAAATTATCAACATTTATGTGATGCAAAAATTATTGAACAACAAAGTCTGAATAGTGATGATGATAGATGATAATAATATCACTTAAATTAGCATAAATCACTGGAAAAATATGATTATAAAGAGGTAAAGCCGTCTAGTACACAGTCATATTTCACATCATCATTATGAAATATTATAATTCTATTGTCTATTCTTTCTATGAAAAGTTAGCTCCTTCAGGAATGTCTTAATGAATAATAAAACTGACTTGATTTTTCCCACTGCAGTCAACTTTTCTGTCATGCTATTAATGATTAATAATGACTATATGCTCAATCGTTTTTTTTCTTCCCCTTTTCTAAGACTTTTATTTTTTTAGTTGTATAGGGGGGTAAAAAAATACTCTGAACACACAGAAAAGCTGAAATAGAAAGAAAAAATGTCAATCACTATCTCCATTCTACTCAAAATAGTTAACTTATAATTCCTCGCTTCAGTAAGTTATTTTATCGTATTCTTGAAGAGATGGCATATCTTTCATATGTATTACATTATCTTCATTGGTATTTTTATATTATAACACTGTGTATTTGAACTTAGAGCTAGATCTTAGCTGAATTTAAAAAATGACAACTCATATTTTCCTAAAACTGTAGGTGTTCATGCCTGTATAAATGTTTCTCTACACATTTACAAGAGCATCCTTTGACAGAGGTCTAAAAATGCCTGTGAAAGCCAAACATAATAACATTATTATTCTGCTACTTATTAACAGAACAACGCATCTTATAACAATTAGATATGAATATTGAAAACTGAATTTAATATTAAGCTGTCTTTGAAATGCCACTTTGCAGCAGATTTTCAAATGCTTAAAGCACAGCAGGAGATTAACTTCATCTTCAAATATTAAATCAAAACCTTTTTTTTAACCTGATAAATCTTACTGAAAGCAAGGACTCTTTTTCAAGAGAGAATTTTTCAACTACCAGGAGAGAAAACTAAACCTCCAAACTATTATCAGTACATGGTCTGTTTCCACAATGAAGTACAAAGATAGAAAGATTACACACAGATAGGAATAGATAAATATGTAGATAGATGGTAGATATAACAGTGATCAGAGGTCTGAACTGGTTTTAATGAATGTGTGTCTGAATATACTCTTTTATGACTGCAGCACAATTTTTGTCTTAAAATGATAAGTGCTTCATCATTTAATTTTTGTTGTTTACTTATTACCTTCCATTTGCAAAAGCTTGTTGAAGGTCTTACATTTCTTTATATTCATCAAGGTTTCCTATTTTTTGGGAAACCAAATATTTATAGTTCTTCATAAGATTTTACAAATACATATCAGTGTAAGATACCTACAAAGTAATTTTTCTCCCTACCTACCTACCTTCTATCCATCCATCTAGCTAATCACTACCTACCTTCATATCCATCATAAATTTTCTAGTCTTTGCAAAGTGGAATTTCAACTGAGGTGACAATTCAGTTCTCAAATTCATCACTTAAACTCTAAAAGTCAGCCATCCATCACACTGCACATGTGTTGAAGCAAATCGTCCTAATGCTGACTGGCACCCTAATGTGGGTAGTGCCGATGCTCCACGTTAACTAACTCCCTACGGAGCTGGCATTCTCTTCCTGAACTGCTCCTATAAAACCAATTACCAGGAAGCTTAAAATAACGATTTCACTTGAATGTAGAAAAATACAATAAAAAGTCAGAATAAACACATTGCCAAATATTGCGAAGTATTTCAGATAAACTCATTTGTGTTTAGGGAGAATTGCTAATATAATGTTGCTCACCACATAATGACATTATTTTTCTTCCCTTGGTTTTGATAACCCTTACTTTTAATTTTTTTGCGCAGAGAAATGCCCACTGAAGACATTATTTTTAAGTAGATGTTTATTTCCCAGGATTTATAATGAAATGATCAGTTTTATTTCTTAAAGCAGAACAGTTCAGTGATGAATAGTAGTAACTCACCACTAACTTATCAAATAGAGAGAGGCAGATTCACTCTCTACACACGGTTATTTGCTTTCTCTACTTTATGAGCATTGCCTCTGCTGTTAAAATTGAGTCTATAAATAATATATAAGTAGAAATCTATCAGATGTTGCTTGTTTACTTGTATAATACTAATAAGTCAAGATTTATATCTTGTAAGGGAGAGTATCTGATTAAATCATATACCTACTGAATATAGTTTTTCAATTCTATAGGTTTGGCTAAAAAAATCAAAGCTATAGAGACTGAATAGATTTACTGGTTGAAGTAACATGCCATAGTGGGATTGTGAAAATGGTTTCAGAGAATGATAAACACAATTCATAATCCTAGCAAAGGCAATCATTAATTATATAACATGAGTCAGTTTCCTTACCTTTCAAAGACCTCTTATGTCTAAAACTGGGGTACCAATCATATCTACCTCATGGGGTAGAGCTAAATATAAAACTTGATAATATTTTAATAGAATATTGAGTAGGATTTTTCACATCTCTTAGTCCTAGAATTGGCCAAGGTGGGCTCAGCTGATAAAGTCTTCTTAACTAAAAACAATCCTATATTTAGATTTTCTTTTATTGTTTAAATTACCTCCTTTATCTCTCCTTTAAGCATTCATGAGCTCTTTCTGAAATTAAGCTTTTTCTCCTATAAGGCATTGTTTTCCATTATTCTGAAAGGAGATATTTTCTGTTTCAGTCATTTGTGGTATCAGAAGAGACTTCAGAATGGGAAAATAAAACTGAAAAATTTCCTGGGCCATGGTTTATACTCTGATTTAATGTGCTCTCTGGATAAATTTTAAATGAGCACATGCTACCCATTTGTAAGCAGCAGTGAAAAATAAAATACATTCTGCTCATGCCACAAGAAAAGAGAAGCAGCCAGACAGCTTCCTGAATATGAAGAGCCTCCAGGTCCAATGATCACTATAAGAAGGACAGAGGAACACATCAAATGACACCATGGAGGTGTGGTCTGCAAAATCCACAGAGAGGACACACTGTAGAATACATGACCTAGTTTCTTCAACAAATAAATTGCAAAATAAAAGGAAGATATGGGTAGAGAGCTATAGATTAAAGGGCATTTAAAACACATGTCAGTTATTCCTAATGCATGCACTTTATTTGGATTCTGGCTAAAATAAACATTCTGTAAAAATAAGACATTTATGACACAGAAATTGAATAATAACACCTGGATATGTGATGATGGTAAATAAGTATTGTTAGGTTTTTAAAAGTATGAAAATAATAATGTGTTTATGTTAAAGAATCTTTTTATATTAGAGCTATATACTAAAATATATATGGCTAAATTTATATAAATATGGAATTTGTATAAACAGTAAGGGAAAAAAATAAGTGAGGGATAGATGAAACAGGATTAGCCATGAGTTCTAACTGTTGAAGCTTGGTGATGGATACATAGGGATTCATTACACAAGTTTGTTCACTTTTGTATAAGTTTGAAATTTTCCATACTAAAAATATTTTTCTTTAAAAAAGAAACAATTTCTGATCTGATTCCTTGCCTTTTCCAGCTTCTAGAGGCTGCCTGTTTTCTTTGGCTGGCTCATGCTCCCTTACATTTTTAAAATAAAAACTGATCGAATCTTTCTCATATAGCACCATTTAGACGCTAACACTTTTGCCTTCCTTTTAGACATTTAAAGACTCTTGTAATTACATTGGGTCCACCCAGATAATCCAGGACAATCTTCCTATTTTAAGATCAACGGAGTAGCAATCTTCATTCCATTTACTATCTTAATTCCCCTTTGCCATATAACCTAACATATTGACATGTCCCCTGGACAAAAATGTGGATGTGGACATGTGGGGCAAGGTGGGGCAGTGGGGAGGAGGGGCAGGGACATTATTCTGCCTACCACATAACCCAACTAAATGCTACAATTTTTAAAGGCTTTTTTCACAGATGCCTTGTTTCCACAAATAGTTTATATTGCTGTTTTACTGGTAGAAAAGCATGGCTGCTTAAAATTAGTAGTGATGCTGAGTACTTTCAGGTGACTCAAATAAAAGATCTATAAAAGCCATTTGAATGCACAGCCAATCCTTGAAAAAAGTGTCTACTGATGTATTCAAGGGACACATCTATAGTTTCCAAACACAGAACAAAGTAGAGTGAACTAAGGAATACCCTTACCTCAGCAGCATTTGTTTATGACTTAGGCATAATGTATGATGCAGTTTCTGAAATGTGTGATTTATCCAAACATCTGAAAGAAAGACAGCATTGCCAGAAGCTTATTCTAGTGTGTCAAAGCAGATTCAGGTCTTTGTGTCAATGGCTGACATCGTGGATCCTTTGCTGAAGAGGCTGTCAGAGCTTTTCAGAACTTACTCTTTTAACAGAATTCACTACACACAATAAACTGTCTTTAAAGAAATGATGGGGAAATTCCCATTAGTCCTCAATATAGAAAGACAAAATTCGTCTCAATAGCACTCTTTAAAAATATTTTTCTCTAAGAAGTTGCATGCAAAATCATGACCTATGTCATGGGTGAACATATCTTCTGAAAATTATTGTGGTAACCTGAACCAAGAAGGGTAAACCTAGTCTCCTGCCCACCTTCTTATTTAGACAATTATAGTTTTTAATAACCCTTTCATTTTTAAGTTCAACAGTCATAAAAACTGCTTTCTGAAATATATTCCCTCCATGGGCCTAATGACCTGTTTTTAAACTGCTTGCATTTCCATAGCAACTCCTATAGGCCATTTGATAAAGTACAGTATAGAAACATATTATACATTTACCTAAACCCACATTAAACATTCAACATATGGGTAAAGTACAAAGTAGCATAATGGATACTACATTAAAATTAGAAACCTGGTTTAACAACAGAAGTCTTCTCCACCATTGAGTCTTGTCTACTGTTTCAGGGCTCCAACATCCATTTTTCCTGTTTTATTCCAGAGAAATCTATCAGATTCATAATTCAAATATACTGTTACACTGTGCATCATTGTGCTAGCTATTGAATAAAGATAAACTAAGAAAACTATCATGTAATGCATACATTTGAGCTAACTCAATCTTTTGCCTCAATAGTTCCTTGAATAGCACACAATTCTCTCAGTTTTGGTGATGCAAGACATCCATCTCCCATCTTCCCAACACATCTTCCCATTTTATCTCCATATATAACAATAATAGAATGATGATGATCATTGCTCTCTATAGCTTATATACAAAGCTGTATATTCTCTCTATTCAATACTTCAAGGAGTGTAATTATTATTATTTCCTTTTGGAAGATGAAGAAAATGAGGATCAAGAAGGTTAAGTAGCTTGTCCAAAACCATATAGCTAGCATATATTGGACCTAAGATTCAAACCTACAAGGTCCATTTTGTTCATAGTATGTCAGTTCCATTGAACAATGATGCCTCTACTCAGCCAAGTCATATCAGTGGCCTTTCTAAATTTGTCTGTCTTGGTTCCTTCCTCTCTAGTCTGATTACTTTGTTCTCTTGTCCAGGTTTTTATCACCTCTTATTCAGACTCCTGAAATAGCTTCTCAACTGGCTTCTGCATTTCCAATACTTCAATTCTTAAAAGTCAGATTAAACAACTTTGATCATGTCCAGTGCCTACTCAAAACCTCCAATGGTGCCGCATCGCCTGGAGGTGGGTTTTCCAACAGGCTGATCACAGACCTGTAGCAGATGGATCATAAAACCACAGTAGCACATTCTTTGCCAGCTTCCTCCTCTTCAACGTTGTGAGTCACACACTTGAAATGCATGGGGAAGGCTGCCACACCGCTCACTTACTGGCATTTCAAATGCCCCAGATTAAAGGGCATCTGCACGATCAGAAGCTGTCAGCATGTCTCCCTTCCCTGCCACATCCCGTTCATTGAGGGGGGGGGTCAGGTAGCTGGAAAACCATACAAACTGAAATACAGAAGACTGCTTGCAATCTCCTAGTTCTTCCCTCGACCTTTGTGGCATTCTGACAGAATTTTCCTTTTATCAAAATTTCTGATACTTTCACAATTTCCTTCTGGAACAGGTACTTAAAATATCAGACTGCGCAATTTAAAATTTATGCTCCCAAAATTTCAGAGATGTCATTCTATAAGATGTAAGGCAGAATCCTTAACCCTGTAGTCAAAGCTCTTTATAATATGGCCCCATCTCCATTTTGAACCCCTTTCCTGTATTCACCCTAACACTAGTGCTGACTGGTTACTGTCTCACCACCTCACTATCATCCACAGGCATTCACTGCTATTCATTTGTTCAAAGCATCTCTTCTGCCTAGTTTGCCATCTGCATTGTTCTGTATTTACCCAAATGTTAAGCACCTTTATCTGCTTAACTACAGCTATAAAATAGAGAATTAAAACCTCCAGTGAGGTATTGGCCAAATCACTTCTGTAATTCAGTCTTGAGAATATGAGTTTCTAAGTATGCCCTACTGTAGAGAGGTTTCTAGATGATCATAGTCCTCTACTGAGAATAGCTGGAGCACTCCTTGTTTATAAACCCAGTGACATAGTTCCAGGATTACAGAGCTTGGAAAATTCCAGAGGATTTCATCCAATCCTCTCACCCAATTGACAAATGTGTTCTAGTTGTTTGTGCTGATAGTTCTTGTGTATAATGTGTGTGTGTTGTGTCTTAAACTAGATCCCTCCCTTAAGGGAGGAAATGTGTCCCATCACATCTTTGTATGTCTCAATGGTAGATATTTAATTATTTGATATGCAACATATTGACTGAATTACAAATTCAAGATAATAAACATTACTGTAATTTACATAAAATATTACATCTAATTTAAGAGAGAATTTCAGCCACAGATAATGTGAAAATGGGCAAGGGTGAAAACTGTGCAGGGAAATAAATCTCTCCTTTTCTCTAAAAATTCTGAACACAAGAACTACACAAAGGAAAACATAAAGAATGAAGAGTTAAAAATTAAACTTTTTCTATTAGGTTATTCTTTTTCTGAGATACAATTTTAGGTAAAATCATAGAATAGCATTAAAATAAAACAGTATGGATACAGTTTTAGAAAAAGTCCAAGTATAGTACAGATTAGAAAAACAAAGTTTAAAAAATGAAGTCTCTTTATGAAGGCTGAAATTTTAACAAAGCCACACAGTAAAAATTCTAGAAACCATTATCTATAATTTTCACTCAACTGCTTATTTTCAACAAACAGTTGCTATTCTAAGGTGAATTAATTAGGAACTATATTTATTTTCTTTGAATGCACAACTGCAATCAAGTCATGCGTAAAGTTTATTAAAGCTTGATAATTTCTTTCTACAACACTTCATGCTCTATAGTCAATCCAAATACACATATACCAAAAATATCCACCTCTACTTCAAATTTTAAGTCTTTAAGAAGGGTATAATTGTACTTTAATTACTCAAGGATTTGTTAAATAAACACTGAAAAGGTTGATTGCCAAATTTATTATCTTAGAAAGAAAATGAAACTGATATTTTGAAGTTCCTGATATTGCAAATTAATAAGTACATAAGCAGGCACCTTCCATCACTGAACCCTAAGTATGGAATATTCAGTAAGAATTTCCCTCTTCTGAGCTATGCTGTGAGGAATTCAGGAAAGTGCCTATTTTTGTGCTTAGGAAGAGGAGCAGGTGAGGGAGCAGACATCTCCCCTGACACCAGGTGGGCAATTGTTCTGGCAGTCACCAGAAGAACCGGTTGTGGCTGGTTTCTGGGCGATATTACAAGTGGAGTCTCCATTTCCTCTATCGGTACTAATGCTTAGTGTTCCTTTTGTTCAAACATTCCTAATTTCATGGGACAAGGTCAGGTACAGGGATGTTGTTAAAACTACTCATGGCCTGATGAGTTTAATAGATGCTAGGAATCTATGTATATAATCCAAGGATGTTACCAATAGTTATTTTTAAAGATCAAATGTGACAATCATATGGTCAAAAAAGAGATTTGTTTGTTTGTTTTTAACAGACAGCCATATTTGAAAATTCCAATGCCTTTGTCTACATTTGCCATGTCTGGTTTTGTGCAAGTGAGTAGAGATACACTGATGAGTAAGACATAGATTCTTGCTGTAGACTCGTAGTATAGTGGAAGAAAACAGATACAAACAAAAGAACAGAATGCTAGAGGAACTCATAGGGCTGCATGGGAACTCAAATTAGGAATGCCTAATTGAGCTTTGAAAAGATTTACACAAGGCAAATGATTACTTTGATCAAGAGATGAACAAAACTAAGGGGGTAGGAGGGGAAACGGATACTGGGGAGGTAGGACATGTGAGAAACAGGCATTAGTATGTGCAAGGAACATATAGCATATGTTGCAGCAGGCAGGAATATGCTCGCCACAGCTACAATACACACACAAAAAGGTAACTTAGGATTCCCTTTAATGAATTTCTTCTAGGTCTTGGAGTCCTCTCTCCTCGCCTACCATTTTCCCTGATTATTAGAAAGAATAATGAAACAGAGTCACTCCAGGTTTTATACAAGACCCCCAAGCCCTGAGATAAACTAGATCTCTTTTAACAAATGTGTTATATTGCAAGGTTTCTTCACCCTTCCCCTCGTCCTTCGCCTTTCCTCTGGTGGCACAGGGGAAGCTCTGGTCACCTCCTTCTGGAAAGGAAGAGGTGTCCTGAGTTTGTGTGGTCCTTCTTTACCAGCTCTTACTGAACTCCATATGAGGTGTCATTTTCTTGACTCGTTTGTGGATGCCATCCAGCAGCTAGCTATAACTTTTGGGAATTCTCTCTTTATGGACTAACGTGAGTGGGTATAGCCCCTGGAGGACACAGCTGTCCACCTATATTGAGACTCAACACCATCTTCATTTAGCCAATCATTTTGGAGGATCCACCCAGAGCATTTGCTGTGGGATTTACTCACCCCACATGGTAACTTGCAATTGGTTGACACACTCATATCCTCTGAGACTCCCACCACATCCATGACGACTTCTGATCTCTCTCATGACCTTTGGAGGCCAAAGGAAATGAGGAGCACCCTATATACCCTATATCAGGCTCTCTCATGCTTTCTTACCCCACCTTGCCACCCTTTCTGCTCTGAATCAGGTTTACGTATTAGTACAGGGCCTCTGAAATCACTAGAAATTTTATCATTCCATGAACTTGAGGTCCAGAGGAACTAACTCTGGACCATTCTTGTTTGACAGACTTCACCCAAGTGAGTAAAGGGGCTCAAGACAAGGCAAATTGACCTGCATGTTCTCTCTGTCTCTCTCACTGTCTTTCTGGCTCCCTCTCCTCTTTTTCTCTCCCTCCTAGATAAAGAGAAGGGCCCTCTCTGCCTTGGCTGTCAGTGAAGGATTTTCTTAGTATTACTGTTACTATTATTTTCACTATGTTGTCCCACCTTTGCCTTAAAGGGAGAAAAGACTGCATGAAAAGGTGTTATTTTCGCTGAGAAGAAAAAATGTATTTCAAAAATATTACCTTCATTAAACATATTTGAGGAATTACAAGTAAGCCGTTATCATAGCAATTAATTACTAAAGGTACAATCACCTGAATTGGGACATAATGTGCCTTGGCAATTTTAGCTGATACAACAATCAGGAAAACAGCTTTAGAATGACACATTTTCTTGATTTAGGAAGGTGACTTAGTGGTTAAGAACAAAAGCTCTGAAATCATATTATCTGAGCTCAAATTCTAGATCCACCACCTACTTCCTGTGTGCCCTTGGGAAGTTTACATCACCTCTTTCTATGCTTTAGTTTCCTCATCTATAAAAGAGCAAAATTGCCAGTATCTACTTTGGATATTGGTTTTGATAAATACATTGATTATACATAAAAAGGTAGAAGAGTGGCTGACATGCAGAAAACACTCAAAAAGGGCTACATTTGTTAATACTGATAGACTGAAAATAAATCCACTATTTTCTAATCTGGGGAGAAATCCATCATGGCCCATGGGGAATGTGTTATGAAATCAGTCCTTGACGACTAGTTATCCCTCGAAATTTTAGCCATTTTTCTTTTAGAAGAATAAAAGCAAATAAGCACTATGCCGAATCTTATTCAATATTTAATCATGCAACCTGGAAGGAGAAGGCTTAGTCAAATCAATGTTAGGCTTTAGATTTTGAGCATTTGTTCTTTTTTCCTAGAAGGCAGCAGTCACACAATGCTTCCACGTTCTCTTTCTTCCATTTGAAAATAAATTCTGCCCCCTGATGTGTGTTCACAACTTTCCTTAGAGTTCAAGGAAAGTGTGGGGTCAAGCCAGAAGGCAAAACTTGGCCCCAAGGGACAGTAGGCAAGTGACCATGACAATTTGTTCACCCTTAATCATGTAGGACAACTTGAACAAGTATTATTATTGAATAGTTTGTTCCATCAGTGCTACTATAACTGGAGAGGCACCTTAAAGAGATCCTGCAAATCATGTTTTAATGAAGATCTGAGTTTGGCTTGATTCATCCATGATTATCACTTTACTACCCCATTTTCTTTCTTTACTACTCCATTTTTTTCGTGGATCTGATTTTAAAACAAGTCCATTTTTTTGCACCAGCAAATTGTAAGAAATTGTTTTTGACATTTTTTCAGGCATATTGATCTCTGAAAAATCTAGAAACTTACTTAATAAAATGTCAATATGAAAGGAAATGATAAAAACTTAATGACCATTCAAAAGCGAACATGGGAAAATGTAGTAATAAACCCCTATGATGTTCACAGTTTTTTTGTTTTTTGTTTTTTGTTTTTTAATTTGATGTTCACAGTTTTAAGGGAAAACAACTAAGTAACACAATTTACTTTATGCTGTTTAATATAATAGGGACTGGAAAATTAAATGTCAGTATAAAGGGTTTAAATAAATATTGCCTACCAACAGTATTTTGAAGTTAGAAAAATAGACAAGATACTTGAATTATCTGTAAAAAACTCAGCCAACTGTAGCACTCCAACTAAAATAAATAAAAGGCATTAAGAGATGTGAAGCCAAACTTTAAACTTGCTGTAATTGCTGTAAAAACCTACATTATTTCTAAAGAATGGATGATTTGCTGAATAAAAGATTTACTGGCAAGAATAGCTTCATACGCACTTAGAGATGTTTTAGGGTGATAAAGTTTTTTTTTTATTCTCACAGATGGTAAGGAAATTCTCATATTTGACACAGCAGGTTTAGAATGGGCTGCTCCCAACTGAACTTTCTTGTCTCGGAATCAGTTTTTTCTTTCATGTCCTATTTTCTAAATGCCACCAGGAGCCTTTGGGAAAGCTTTGTTTTCACTTACATGAATACTGGAAACTGCTGGGTATAAATAGCGGAAAGATAATTGCTTCCATCCTTGAGCAGCAAATCAGACTCTTCCTCACTAATAAAATTGGCAGTGCATTAGAATCTATAGTGTAGCTCTATGCTTAGTAGAAATAATCACATGTGAATGGCCAAATGAGGAAAAATAACAATTATAAGTTGTAAAACTGAATACCAAAATGCAGAAGCCTCAAAATGAAGTCACTTATTAAGAGGATTCATGTATAACTTTAAAAAATTGGGACTCTAGAAGTCAGAAGTATTTTTGGATACTTGCCGTTTCACCATGAAAATGCTGCACACTATCATACTTAATGAAATGGACTGGGCCACTGGGGCACTTCTTTTGAATAATGCCTTAAGACAAAATTTTGATTGATTTCCTAGTGTCTGTGTTATATTGAGAGTTCGCCTACAGCCTCAAAATGGTCTGGGCACCCAACAAAATGCGAGACCATCAGAGTTTACTCAACTGGAAACACCTGCTTTCTCCTTCAGCTAGCACCCTACCACTTCCCTACTCCTATTGCCTAAAAAGTAGTGAAAACACATGACATAAAATTAATGCTCAAATCAGACGTTCTCTATTAGTCAAAATTTTCACTTCCACCTGTCCATCTATTTACCTGGTTATCTCTGTAAATTTCGATACTGTTTTCAAACCCCAGCACATAGCAATTTAAATGACAATCATGTACTTTCTTCTAAAGGCACCCATTCTCATACATTCTCTTTCTTATGTTATCAATGCCAATTTCCAAAGAAAGAATTAGGATAGGTAAAGATATAAATGTAAAAAGAGACATACATATAAATGTGACGGCGCCAACTAGACATGTCACTCTAAAAGCAGTTTAAAAGCTGAAAAACATAGAAGCCAGGACTTATCTCAAAATCATTTCTCTTAATAACATAGTTTTATTAGAAACTGCACAGAAATACTTCATAATCTGATGCACTATCAGACAAGATTTTAAATTTCCCATGTGACATAATAATAGTAATTGTCACAGAGCAAAAATATTGACCATTAGTACAACTTTTCAAATTTAACAGACTAACGGGTAGATGCAGATAAAAGGTAGACAAAACAATGAAACCATTTTTTTATGCCAAGTGTATTTGTATTCGCATCAGAAAAGTAATTAGCAGAGTAATGAAAGCTGAAGGAAAACTTGTTTCCTACATTTTCTTTTAATATGAAATAATTTCCCTATACAGCATTCAATTTATGTGGAAAAGTCACTATATATTTTCTATACACAAATGTTCTTTTCTGTTATCCCAAGGTTATCATTTTATAAGCATGGAAAAATTAAGATTTTTAAAATGTTTCTTAAAACTCATTTGATCAAAACAGTCAAAACACTAAAAATTATTTCATTGGCCAATCACTCTAACCTTACTCTATATATTATAGCTTGGTCTAACCAATCAAAATGCTAAATATTAGCAAGGTCATAGTAGTATAACAAAACATACTACTATATTTCACAGATTACAGAAGACATTAAAATTCTGATACCCCATTCATAAGGAAAAGATTGTAATGAGAATAGAAAATGGCACAACATTAATTCATTGCGTGACAAAGAATATAATGAGAATGGGAAATAGTACAAACATAACTCATTCTTGTTACAGTTTTAAGATTGTAATGTCATGGTTCATATCACATACTTAGCAAGAAGGTGGTAGTCAACGTGTTGCAATATTCAATAGCTATTCTGAATTTAGTAAGAGCATTATTTTAAATATATACATGTGTACATGCACATAATATTTAATTTTTTTATTTTTAGGAATTGATATGTTTAAAAATTAAACAATGTTGCTAAAAAGTTTTATTTGAAAAAATAGCATGTATGTGATTAAAGTATGAATAGTTCTGTCATAAATCCACTGGACAGGTGAAAATATGAAACCAAAATATGCTACAGGATACATTCAAGTTCATATTTTAAAATGGAATAAAATATATTGGTAAGCAGTTGCTTTAAATCATTTTATAAAGGAATGCATGATTTTGTAAAATATTCAACTATTGCATCGCAAAGTCAAGAACGCTTGCTGTGTGGTTGCAAGTCTTCACCTGCTAATCAGTTCTGATCTCCAACTTTTCTGGAGAACAAATACACTCTGTAATTACGAGAAGCAATGTTCTAGCACCTGTGGAACACTGGGAAACCAAAGCTGGTATTTTGCAATAAAAATACAATCTTTAGTAGCAATATAAAAAGTCTAACGAGCACTTGTGGCCAGGAAGATGTTGCCTAAAAAAGCCTAAAAACTTGCTTAAAGTAATTATAAAGAAAAATTGACAACTCCTATTTTTAAATCAGCTTTAAATTATCCACTCTAGTAGGAGGGCATATTAGGATCATCACCAACACTTCAAGTGTGTGTGTATACTTAAAAATGCATGCCTATTTCTCTCCTAGTTGATTCTATTTTTTAATTACATAAGCAGTAGTTAATATTAAGATTAGATTTAAACTTATTTGCATTTCTTAAATAAATATCCAATAACATGCTGGGATGTGGGGTCAAATTTAATTAACCCAGGATTTAAAAATTGACATGAATTATCCCAAAAATAGATAACCCACACATTTTTAATTGAGTAGTTGGCATGGGAATATTCCACTTTTAAGCATCTTCAGTGTATGAAGAAAGTTGAATGTAAAAAGAATTTTGGTTAAATGAATAATTACATCTATTAAAAATTTGTTCAGTGGAAAAAAAAGTGCTAGTTCCATTATTAAATAAAAACCACACCTAAGAATATGCTTTAAAGGACATTATTTTTACAAAATGTAGTTAAACGCTGTCTTTTTTGTAATCTCACAAAACCTAAAGTTCTGGTAACTTACAAGATTTCCCTGGCTAGTTAGTACATTGGAATTATATTGAAAATAACAATATTTTTGTTCTGTAAATTAAGTTTCTGTTTGATACCTGAAAATGACATAGAAATAAAGACTGAGATAGTTTTATTGGCTATAAATAAGAACATTGCACATTAATTCAGTAGGTTGTAAAACTGATTTGATGAAAATAAACAGTACCAGTCTAAGGGAATAGTGTCTTTCTTGATAGGTTTTTAAGGAGACTTCAGAATTTAGATTATATTGTCCAAAGTAATTGTGTATCCAAAGATGATCAGAATCTCTTTCATAACAATACACTCTATCACATAGAAAACTCACTGTCCCCCTAATGATGATGATTTTAAAGAAAGTAAAATGGAACTCCATGCTATAGGGTCTTGTCATAATTAACTTAAAATCCAAACTGATTCCAAAAAGGGAGATAAATTCCAGCATTTATTATGTTCTTTGGAAAATAAATTATTTGGCCCAAAAATTTTAAAGAAAAAAAGAAATATATAATAAGGTTAATTGTGATGAATTTAAACAACTACCTTTCAATCATCCTGTGAACTTTAAGTAGTAAGGGTTTTTCAACTCTAAAATGCAAAATGTTTTTGGTAGGTTTGTTTTAATATAGTTATTTCGCAACCATAGTGAAGAAATTGAAAGGACAATTTTGAAGTATAATTACAATGCTTAAAAACAAACATGTTTTTTGTTTTGCATTGTGTGTGTGTTTTGAATTTGATACAAAAAATTGGGCAATTGCTCTGTATTGTAATATATGCCTAAGGTTTTTATTTCTAGTTTTCCTTGCTTTGCCAAATAAGAATTTCAAGAGAAGTTAATTTAACTCAGAAAACAATGTGATACTTTCTTAACCATGGAATATTGTGCTATAGTTTATGCACATATGCAGCTTTATGTATCTAACGTGACTTTGGTTCTTTAACTTTTAATGCAGCAATTAAGATGTTCAAGCCTCAGATTTAAATAGCTGTCTATGACTGCTGATGGTTGATTTATTTCCTGATAATCATTGGAGCTGCTAAATGAAAAACCAGAGAAAGCATCTCTTTCAAGTGCACTGCTCTTCTGGGTAACACTTGCTCGATGTGGACTCTGTGATTGTGGTGGGAGCAAAAGGCTGGTGTGACATAAAAATCTGAACACGTGGCTCCCTTTCTTGGAGAATAGTTTTTCATCATCTGACAAACATTTTTGACCATTATGAATATATTAAACAGCAGATTGTATTTGGAATTCAATGCTGAACTTGTGATTGTGATATTAGAGATATAATACAAGTTTTCAAAATTTCAGATAAGGGAGGAAGGTGGTAGTGTTGGTAAGTCAAGTTTTCACAAGGAAGCAAAATGTATTCATCATCTACGATAGGCAGAATAATGGCCCCCTAGAGATGCCCATATCCTGATCTCCAGACCTGCTAATGTGTTACCTTACAAAACAGGAGAGACTTTGCATAGGTACTAAGCTAAAGTTCTTAGATGGGGAGGTTGTCGATGATCCGGTGTGCCCAATGGAGTCACCAGGAAGGCAGGGTCCAGGAGCCAAGGAATTCAGTAGGCCTCTAGAAGCAGGAAAATAGATGGGCCAGATTTTTCTCTAGAGCCTCCAGAAGCAACACAGCCTTGCTGATATCTTGTTTTTAACAAAATGACACCAATTTTGGACTTCTGACCTTTAAAACTTTAAGATAATAAATATGCATTACTTTAAGCCACTAAGTTTATGATTACTTGTTACAGCAGGAATAAAAACTAATATAATCCCCAATGCTTTATAAAGATTGAGTGTCTTTTAAGGGCTAGTTTCCACAAACATTTCTTTTAAAACCATACAAACATAAAATTATTTCTTCACTATGGTTGCGAAATAGCTATATTAAAACAAACCTATTGAAAACATTTTGCATTTTAGAGTTGAAAAACCCTTACTACTTAAAGTATACAGGATGATTTCAAATTAGGTGCATATTTGAACATCTTTCTCTTAGCCAAATTTCAATTTTGCAATTGCTTCCATTTCTTTTTTAGCATAGTTAATGAAGGACGACACAATAACAGAATAAACCACTAAGAAACAAGACTTCTTTTTAATTCCTCTGTAGCCGACAGGACTGAAAACTTGTATTATTTTACTTACTCATTTGCTGCAATAATCCTTGGTGAATACATCTCAACACCTGACCGTACTCTTGGTAAATTTCCTTATTTTGCAGTCTTTATAGAGGAAAGATAGCCATCATCATAAATCTTAAATATCTTTGCAAGTACAAGTGAAAATACAAGCCCATATATGTTAACATCTGTACAATTGCCTCTTGGGATAAATGTATTATAGATGTAGAACAGTCATAATAGCATTCACAATCTCATTTTTCCCATTACATAGGTTTTATACCTGTACCATCTGGGCAGTACACCTGGATGTACAACAGGATACTTGCAAGGCCTGGCTTTTTAAATGGCCTTTCCTGGCCTCTGATTTTTGTGGGATTCTTTTAATTTTTTGATTCACACTAAATCTAAGTGCCTTATATTGTGATGTGTATAAGTGTTAATATTAAAAGGAAGCTTAGTTTGGGTGTGATAAAAAAAAGACATGGGATTTAGTTTTATGAGGAACTAATGAATGAGATAAAGCATTTTCTTTTATCCTCTTCATTAACAAGGAGACTTTGGCCAAGTCATTTAACTGCTACTCATTTCCTCACCTATCTGAAAACTGAAGAAACAGTTAAGGTTATTGTTAGGATTAAATGAGATGATTGTGCCTAGGAGGGCTTTTTTGAAGTCATGTTTACAGAATGTGTTATATTATTTTATTGATGCTTTTTCTTTAAATTGAATAAAATGTAGTTTTGATTTCCTTTACTCTGCTCCAATTTTTCATCCATTCTTACTCTTCATTCATTGCTGGTTTCTACCATGTCAGTTTTCTACATATTTTGGGTAGAAAAATTAGAGCAGTTGAAATACAGGCTGATGTAACCCAAGGACCCAAATCAATACAAACCCACCGTAAAGTAGTTCTTCATCATCTAGTCTAGCTTGCCTCTTTTGAGAGAGGCAACTTTGCAACCCTCAAAGGTAATTTGGTCTCAAGAAATGTCCAGTGCATCCCCACATGATTGTTTTAATAGTGTCATGATTTCAACAACACTAGTCCTCATAACAGCAAAGTCATCCGTTTTCATAAAATTGGTCTACGGTGTTCATCCCTCTGTAATTTGTGAACTCCTGTCCTTTTGCAGAACTTTTACATCTTCTGGTGTCAATGTCCGCCAGCTGTCCTGAAAGTCCAGAGCTACCATTTGACTCTCCATGCAGCAATCTTCCTGGAACAATCTAATTTTACTTTTTCCCCAGAATAGCTGCATTAACAAATTCTGCTGGAGGAGATTGGTCCTTCAAAATGCTAACTGATTAACAGGAAACATGGCTCATGAGTTATGTCCAATCTCATTTCATGTCTTGGACCTGGCATGACATATGACCGACTTTTTCTCCCCTGAGAATAGTTTTAATATAAATGGATGTCCTTTAATTTCCAGAGACAAGAAACAATAGTAAATGGTCAAAAGTATGCTCTTCTTTTAACAAACTATGGTTATGTTAAATAAATGTTATGGGGTGGGGAGGTGGGCAAATGTGGAATTGAATCGCCATCCTTGTTTTACTGAAATATAGGTATGCATATTTTTAACCCAGCTTTTGGAAGAAAGTATTCCAGAAACACCATTATCTAGCATTTAAAATTTTTATCTTTGGGATATGATGCTTAGGTGAAACTCAGTCCAGACACTGTGGTTTTATCTCTGTGTCCCATTGGTTGAATGTGCAGTTGCTACTCGTCCTCTCAGCCAATTGGGGGCTATAATGCTGCAAAAATACCAGACTACTTTTCTCCCCATTATGTGCGGTTAAGTTCCTGTTTACAAGTGTTATTTATAAGAAAGGCAGCAGGGCTGGGAAACAAACCTAAGAAAATGATGTTAGCATAAATGCTTCGAAGGAGACATGTGTCGTTAATGGCTTTTCAGAAACCATAGGGAGTGAGGGAGTAACTCTTCCCCTCTGTTGAGCTGGCTTAATTTTTTTAAGCTATGTGAGATGAACTATTCGAAGAGCTTTATAAAATCTCACTTCTGAATCAGGACTTCGTTGCTTTAAAAAAGGCTGTTACTCTTCTAATTGCATGAATGGCAGTAAGAAAATATAAAGAAAAATGTTCAAGATGCAAGTTCTGGAAATGCATCTGCCATTTTCATGGTGGTCAGGCACACATCCAGGGCAGCAAGCATTCTTCCATGGCGATAAACATAAAAGACGACTTTGAGAAAAACTATGCATGTAGATGAGGTGCACGCTAGGACAAAGTCATAATTTTACATATAGCTTGGGAAGAAGGTAGTAGTTCAAACTTCCTTCGACACCTCTTTGTAAATGGATACACACCATCCAAATCAGTCCTGCAAATCATATCTTGGTGTGGAGATTACTTCTATTCAATCTCTCATGTTATTACAGTTAACATATTTAACCTATGTTAGGTCTTGTTAGCATATTTAACATAAGTAAGGTCATTAATGAGACAGTAAATTCGACTCTTGTGTGTGGTGTTTTTACTTTGTATGTATTACGAGAGAGTTCCCTGCTTGTAAGCAAAGATGTTTGCATGCATTCTGCAAACAATTTGTAAGAAAGGCATATGTGGTGAAAGGAAAGAGTCAGGAGAGTTGGGTCCTAAAAGATTGCTGAATGAATATATCGGTGGTGAACCAATGACGTAACTGTGAGGGAGTCACTTAATTCTCTTGTTCTGGGTATTTTCATCTGTGAGACATTTTAAATTCAGTTGCATTTAGTCTCTCTTCCACTTTCAGAATTTAAATGATTTTTTATTATATTTACTACTTCAAATTAGTGTAGAAGTTGAATTCAGGAGTACACAGAATAAGCTGATGGGAAAAAAATTTGTCAAGCCCCTCAGTAAGAACAGACAGGCCTTTACCTGGGTGCTGGCTGCTTCCTGGTCCTCTTCTGCTTCCCTGGCACTAGGCACCTGCCTTGACACCTCACCCCCATCACAGCTCTACCACCATGGTCTGTGCTGTGCACAACCTGTCAGGTAGTTCAAAATAACACTTACATTGTTATTACTATCATTTATTTTTTCTGTGACTTTCCAGGAAGAACTTTATGACATACTATTTGGGCAAAAATTCCAACTTATTTCCAGCACAGTTACTTTTAAGGATTCTGAGCTGCTAGCCAGGGTTGTTGTTTTTTTCCCAAAAAAAAATCTTTATTAAGAAAAACAAAAAAGATGAGAAGGAGAATTATGGAAAAGTCAGGTTTCTTTGTTTATAAGTAACCACAGTCTTCTTGCATTCATATGTAATCAAAGTTTACAGATTCTCAATTCATTCAAAAGCAAAAAATTGAGCTGAAAGCAAATTAACTTTCATGGACCCAGATATATAGTGTATTAAAGGGATTGATACTAAGGATGATCTTCAGCCCAGAGGTATAGGTTTTTATGTCATCAGTTTCTGAAGAAATATTTGTAACCGAAGTGGCCAATTCTTTGAATAATGTGATCACTAACTAGTAAGGCTTTACTGATATCCATTTTGATGTCCAGGTCATTAATTCTCAGTATTATGTTCTCAGATATAAAGTCAAACCTGGTAATGGTTATTTTAAAAAAAAGAAAGATGGTCTATCTGAAGTTTAAGTGAATATGGACTTTTGTGCTTTTATGGAGAATTTCCTTCCAATGCTAGGCAATGACAATAATGGCATTCTGGGTTTGGTTAAATGGCAGTTTACTGAAGAAATTAGAAGAGTATTTAACCTCTCTGTTGTGAAAGCCCAGAGTGCTAACCAAGAAATGCTTTGATAGTTGGGTAGAGCATTGAGAACACTTACTTTATTATTTTAATTGAGATTCTCAGGTCATGCCTATTGAATTTCGGGCCTTCCCCCAACCATTTATCTTTTGATCTTATGACTTATATTGTTTCCAGAACTTTCAATAAAGTCAACACTGAATCATTCAGTTGGATAAGCTTATTCTTTCCTTTTATTAAAACAAAGGAATTTCCCCTAGTCAAATAGTTAAAAAATGTTAATGAACAATTAAAAAGCAAATTTTGTTTAAACTCTCACATATCTGTAAGTGATTAACAAAAATTAAATATGTGATTGAATTGTTTAGTTTAGGAGTAGGTATTCTTGGTCTTCAATTATATATAAATGGGGGCTCTGGAGATGAAATTCTTCTTTAAAGCAGATACTATAACAGTTATTTTTAAATGGGAAGAGATTGGGGAAAAAGTGCATCTTTCTGAGAAAAAGTAGACCAAAGGATCTTTTCAGGTTTCACACACTTTTCCTTCCCTTCCTAAGATTTTAACATATTTCTCCTTGGGGATATCTCACCACCCATCTCAGAATTCTACTCTTGTCACTAATGAGAGTCTGCACTGACCTCAAGCGTGGTGATAGAGCAGGAAAGTTGAGAGCCACTGCTCTCTACAGTCTTGCACACTTAAGTGCCTGTGAGAACCAGACATGCGATCTAAATGAAGGATTTGGGGGTGAGAAAGAAAATTATTGTCTTGAAATATGATTTTTTTTCTTCCCAGTCGTGAGAGACCTGTGGGTACAAAAAAACATTTGCATTTCCACTTAACTCTACTATTAGAAAAACAATACTGAAGGACTGAGGAAATATGAGAATTGCCACTGGTCTCAGCTTTGTGGAACCAGTGGGGCCAAGGTGAACTGGAGGACAAATGCCGTGTCTGGGGATGGGGGTGCAGCTACGAGCCATAATGGTTACTACAAGAGAACATGCGCTCAGATTGCCATATCTATTTTTTTAAAGATGCTATTATTATGTATTTTTATATGAAATCTCACACATTTTTAATGTTGATCTATACTAATTTGGAAAATATTTTAGTAGTGTAAGCCAGACAAAGCTCAACTGCAGATCACTCATTTGGAACTTCTGATCTATAATCTTATTTTTGCTTTATTTTATATTCTTATGTTAAGTACAGATATATACATACATATATACACACACACACACACACACACACATATACACAGATATATAGGTTATATATCCTCAAAATCAGGATCAAGGATTCTGGTATATTAGAAGAACAAATCAGAGTTTAAAAAAATGATCTGGGTTATGGATTATCTTAGAAAAATCACAATTTTCTATGTCTCAGCTTTCTCCCTATAAATGAAAGAAGTGGATTAAATGACCTCTATGCTACACTCCCCCCCGACAAAGTTCCATAATTATAACACCCTTGGGGAGTTCTGCACAATAGATTGGAAATGCATAAGTGTTGAGGTGAGTATAAGTGTGTTTTCATTGTGGATCAAGATGTACAAGCAGAGATGGAGTTAAAGCTGTAATTAATAGCAGCTATTGGTCCAATCTACTCTACTGTTTGTTTTTTTTCTTTGTTTGTAGTAGCCAATGTTCTATATAAGAGTGTAAGACCCACACTTTTTTTTCTTGTTCTCTGCTAAAAACACCTCAATGGTTTCTCATTTTTTAAATTAAAGTATTGATATACAATCTTAGGATGGTTTCACATACACAAAACAGTGGTTCAACCTTCACTCATATTACCAAGACCTGAACCCCTCCATTGCAGTCACTGTCTATCAATGTAGTAAGATGTTACAGAGTCATGAATTATATTCTCTGTGCTGTACTACCATCCCAGTGACCTACTTATGTTGTGATTATGAATTATAATGCCCCTTAATCCCCTTTTCCCTCCCCAACCCTTCCCGTTTGGCAACCACTAGTTCCTCCTCAGTGTCTATGAGTCTACTGCTTTTTTTGATTCTCCTGTTTCACTTTGTTTTTATAGTCCACAAATGAGTGAAATCGTTTGGTATTTGTCTTTCTCCACCTGACTTATTTCACTGACTGTAATACCCTCTAGATCTATCTATGTTGTTCCAAATGACAGGATTTCTTTTCTTTTTATGGCTGAATACTATTCCATTGTGTATCTGTACCACGGCTTCTTCATCCATTCATGTGTTGATGGACACTTAGGTTGCTTCCATCTCTTGAGGGCCCACTCTCTTAACTGTTATGCTGTGATGCATTTGCCTGCTCAAGTGTCTTTGATAAGAAAATAAAACTTCTTATTTACAACATACATCACTTCAGAAAATAGACCAAAAGTCATTTCAGAGAAATTTTATTCTTTACATAATTCTAAAGGCTACATTAAATAAGTGAAATATTTTTAAATGTTATTTTGTGTATCATTTTTTAATTTATGTCTGTGCTTTGCTTTAGTGCAGCTGTCCAGTAACAGGTACATTTAGGTATCACTGCCTTGTCTAATCTAATGGCTCCCAAAGCTAAACGTGCACATGAATCACCAGGTGCTGTTAGAAATATAAATTCCTGGGCATCAACCCTAGAGATTCTGATTTCCGGTCCAAGTTAGGGGAACCACTCTTCTATGTCATACTTTTATTTACAGATTAGGAGTTAGTTAAGCAGATGCATTCCATTGTTTGAAGATAGGAATTGATTTTTGGCTTTTGATTGAGCAGATTGCAATTGGACAAACTGAAAGCAGCATTTTTGACCTAAGCTAGCTTCAAATTCAATTTTGACCTGACTTCTTTCTATTCGCTTTCTTTTTCTTCAAGTCCAAAAAAATTAATTATTGCCAAATGTATAATTTTTAAGAGTTAAATATGACCTAACCACACATAAAGGCTTACAGCTATTTGTTGACATAAAAATTGAAAAATTAATAGAAAATACATAAAGTGTATTTTCTATTAATTCATATGCTGAAGCTCTAATTGCCCAGTAGCTCAGAATGTGACTGTAGTTGAAGACAGGGCTTTTAGATAGGTGATAAAGTTAAAATGAAGATTCTAGGGTAGGAACTAATCCAATCTGCCAAGTGTCAAAATAAAACGGGAACTTTGAACACACACAGAGTTACCAGGGATGCACATAAACCGAGGAAGGACTGTCCACAAGCCAGGGAGAGAGGCCTCAGAAGAACCCAAACCTGTCACACCTTGATTTTGGACCTCCAGTCTCTAAACTGTGAGAAAATAGATTTCTGTTGCTTAAGCCCCCAGTCTGTGGTATTTTGTCGTGGTGGCCCTAGGAAATTAACATAGCATTCTCCGGTGAAATCAACCATAGACACATACATGAATTGTCTCTTATGTTTATCACAATTTTGCAGGACCTCCAAAAGTATATTTTCCAAGAAACGACATTAAAATAGAAGTTGTATGCCTGACAAACAAATCAGTATCAAATGAAACAAAACAGACAAATTGCTTATCACACAAAGAAGGCATTATAAACAGGGCTTGAGGAGAGTAGGTGGTGATGTGCATAAACTATCTGGGTTTGAGAGCCAGATGAGGCCAGGACCAACTCAAAGATTTGTAGCCAACTTGTATTTCCTGAGGAGCAGGATATTTTCCCACCAATATGTATTCTCTGAAGTGCTGAAATTTACTTTATACTAATTTAAAACAGTAACTTTATGACAAAAGACAGAATCTGGAGATGGTAGAGAACTACAGGTAAATGGATTAAAAATGTTTGTCTCACAAGTGAAAATATATAGGACAAGAGAATTAAATTGACTCAGTCAGAGTATCAGCATTGGCCCATAACTGAGGCAGTCATTCAGCAAATGTTTTGGAAGCAATTCTTCTGACTCCTGATTTGAACATTCTCTTCATTTCACTGTATATGCCTTCCTTAAAAATATTTGGTAGAATGGGTGTGACCACTCTTGCTGATATTCTGGGAATTTCCATATAATTTGCCTTAAAGTGTAAGCACAACATACAAAAGTTTCAAACTTAGTGTTCCATTAGCTGACTTTACCTGTTAAAGATATTAACTATAATAACATGAAAGACTTAATAAAAATACTGTTTGTCCCTATCTTGAAATACGAGTAAGTTCAAGTGCACCTGAGATCACCTTGTTAAGGAGTAACCTGGACCAAGGACATCCATGCTGGTCCCATGGGCCAACCTGTCTGTGCTTCATCCTGATGAATGCAGGTAGGACCAGCAAAAGATGCACCCAGTCAATGCATAGAATGGTGGGAAACAATCAACTGTGCAAAGTCTTTAAGTTTTAAGTTAGCGGCACAGCAATGACTAAATGATAAAAAAAAAAAACCAACTTTTTAAAAAAGTCACATAGTACCCTCACAAGGACAGTAGAAGACATTTTGACCATTAAATAATAAAAATGTACAATAAAAAAGATGAATAAAACCATAAGACAGGTTCTTAGAAATAATAAAATAGCCAAAATGAAATAGTCAATGGAAGCCTTGGAAAACGCCATTGTCAACTCACAGAAATAAAATACAAACGTACAGAAAATTTGTAAGAAAACATAATAAACAAAAGAATTAACCTGGGAGGTCCTGCAGTTGATTTTTTAAATAAGTGTTCCAGAAAGAGGAATCAGAAAAGCAGCTACCAAGGAGACTTAGAGAAAAATTCTCAGATATGAAAGGATACACATTGAAAAGGGCCACACACTAATTTAAAAAAAAAAAGGCTATTCCAAAGGCTTTCACCACACATTTCCTAAAAGTCTCTGAAGAGAAGAAAGACAGGTCATATTCACAAGATTATTGATCATAATGTCCTCAGATTTCTCAATAGCTACTCTGGAAGCTGATGACTTTGAAATATCTTTGAAGTAAGGAGGAAAATAGAGTATTATATACAACATAAAATATATACATCAAACTTTTCAATTAAATGAGAATGGAATAAACATAGGTTTGGCATACAATGGCTAAAAAGTACTTTGTGCTTCCTTTGTTAGGCAGCTGCTGGAGGGCATCTTTTAGCAAAAGAAATTTTTAAAAAACCCACTAAGGAGAACACTGAGGGAAAAGAAGAGGCTCCCATGTAACAAAGCAGCAAGGAAAGTCCCAGCATCCCCGGTCGTGCAGATTGGAGCCAGAAGGCAGGGTGGTGCACAAGGGAGATGTCCAAGGGAAAGAAACCGACCAGTAGACAAAATTTGATTTCTCTGAGCATATGGAAAAAGTACTAAGTCATCTTCAATATATCTGTTAGAACATTCAGAAAATGATATCAAAAGATCTATAAAAATCTAAGCAAAGTTTTAAAAAGATAACCTGCAAGAGAAAAAAACAATAAAAAGTAAAATTAAACTTAATCACAGGCTGTGATCCTACAAAGATTTCCCCAGTATGAGCTTGAAATGATTATAGAGTAACAATTCGATTTTTCCAGCCTCTGGGAGATGAGTGACTTCAGAGAGTGTATACTCCATGAGGGCAGGGTTTCTTCTGTTTCACAGAAGGATCACCAGTGCCTAGAGCTGGGACTCCACAGTGCTCAAAAGAGATTCATTGAACAGTTGAATATCTGGGTTGCCAAATACAGAAGGCTTACCTCTTACGACCAACAAATTTTTTCTGAATGCTTTCAGAATGAATCATACCATTATTTGCCTTACATAATGGAACTATCCTAGATTGCTTGGGAGTATCTGTGCAGGTATTGCTAACAGTACTCTTTACTAGGAGAACTTTTATGGCTGTGGTTGGGCAGATCCTGGTTGCCATGGCTTTTGAGTCTTTTGCCTGTTATGCATTATTTGCTTAGCGGTTATTAACTGCACACCCACTAAGAGTCAGGTGCTCTGCTAGGTACTGGAAATATAATGTGGGGAAGAAATATCCCAAAGATACTCTTTCTGTCATCATGAAGTCAAGCATTAAATGAAGGCAGACGTTAAATAGAGAGATAAACTATGATAAGCATCATGAAAAACTCCACAATACGGAGCATCCTGGTGATGAGTAAGTACAGAAAAGGCTTCAATCTGATAGTATGAATCAGTATAATAACATTGTCCTATAATACTTTTTAGTTCTTTTCTAAGCGTTTTACTTGTAAACATCATGACAACTATATGAGGTAGGTATAATCATAAACCCCATTTTACAAATGAGAAAAAGAAGTCCAGAGGGTGCTTGAGAGTTTACACACTAAGTAGCTGTGATATGACCCCAGCTAATATATCTCCAGAATCCACAGTTAATTACTATGCTGTATTGCATTTCTAGAATAATCTCTATGAAGACAGCTAATATTTATGGTATGCTTGTTACATTCAGACATTATATAAAGTGCTTTACAGAGATGTTTTATTTAATTTTCACAAAACCCTGTGAGTAGACTGAAACACAAGCACAAAACATTTTGCGGCTCCTCCCATCAATAGAGGGAGTCTATTTCATGGCCCCTCAATTTGAGGCCGCTTTATGTCCTCCAATCCACCAGCTGAATACAGCTACCTGACAAGCTCAGGAAGGACCAACCGAAGAATCACCCAACCAACCCACAGAACCATGAGAAATAATGTTATTGTTTAAACTACTAAATTCTGAAGCAGATTGTTATGATTTTTTGCATCCTGAGTTAAAGAGCTTAAACATTTTGTCCAGAGTCCCACAGTTTGCAGTCGATGTAGAATTCAAACCCTCATGTGGCACTGCCAGAAACCAGAGTGTTTGACCCCTACCCTGTACCACATTTACGGTGAATCAGCCTGGGAGATAGAGCAGCGGGGAAAGGAGAGTATGTGGACACAGTTTCAGATAAGAAGAATATCATGTACCTATTCCCGAATGTGAGAACTGATATAAGCAGTTATGGCTTCAACTAAGCAAAGGAAACAACCAGGAGGCAGGCAGGGGTCTGGCCACAGCCCCTGCGTCTTGCTAAGGATGCAGCCCTCAGGCACTCACCTCTCCATTCTGACTATAGTAATTTTCATATGTCTATAAAAAATTTTAATGCCTCTCTTCCATAACTAGCCCCTCCACAAAACGAGAGTCAAATTCCTTTCCTCATGTATATGGGCTAGCCTTAGACACTTGCTTCTCATGAACAGTATGTGGCAGAAGTGAATGCTATGGACGGAATGCTTGCATCCTCCCCCCAACCCCATGTCATGTGCTGACATCTCAGCCCCTCAGTGTGACGGTGGAAGGAGTTAGGTTTATATGAGCTCAGGAAGACCTATGATGATACATGTGACCTTTTAAGAAAGGGAGAGAGACCAGTTTCCTCTCTGCCACGTGAGGACACATCTGAACCAGGAAGAGGGCTCTTGCCAGAACCTGCTCATGCTTCCAACCTGAGCCCAGCACTCCAAACTTTTGTAATAGCAGCCCAAGCCAACTAAGGCAGTGAAGTTTATGACTTCAAAGGCGAGGTCATGAGTGCCATAAAGCTTCGTCCTGCCTTCCCGCTCTCTCGGAACCTACTTCATGGGATCCTGAAGCCAACATGCAGTAAGTCTGGCCGCCCTGAAGCCACCATGCTGGAGATACCACAGAAAGGCAGAGAACAAGGTCTGAGGAGCATCCGCTTTTCCAGCCCCAGGGTTTGAGTCTACCCAGCCCAGGGCTAGCCATGTGAGGGAGTGGGTATTCAGGTGGTTCTAAGCCCAGCCTCCCAGACCACTTTGATAACAAATGGAACAGAGATGACCCTTCCCCAATGAGCCCTGCCCAAACTTCAGGTCCATTATCAAAATAAATGTGATTGATGTTTCTAGCCACAAAGAGTCAGGGTCGTTTGTTACACAGCAGTAGATAACTAGGATGCTGTCAGTACATTTGAGATCGGTAGCCCTCTTATTCCTTCAGATTTGCTAGTTCTAATATAGTTTAGGAAGCAGATAGGCAGGTACATCAAAATTCTGCATTAAAAAGGGGTAAAAGACATTAACAATATCCACAATGTTCTTCTATGACTAAAGTGTGTGTCTTTTGTGTCTGAATTTTTCAGTATTGATTTCGATTTTCTGGAACCCTTTTGTGCTTGTATGTTAGATTTTAGTTTTTTGGTTTTTTTCAGAAGCATCTAACTAAGTTCTAGATGCTAAGATGGTAAAATCTGTGTTTTTTCTTTTTCACAATATTGTTTTTTAGACTGCACTTTTAAGAGTTAACTAAATAGGGAGAATAATCATTAATATCAACTCCTCTTTTTACTAGGTAAAAACAATCTGATGATAGGAATATTCTTTTAATGTAGATCCCACACAGATGATAATTCTAGTCCCCTTTGATTTTCAGAGCAAAGATTCTATAATGAGGTTACAAAAGCTTAGAGCACTGAAATTCTCACTTTTACTCAATTAAGCAGTTTTAAGGGCCCAGTTAAAACATGAAAACAGGCTAAGAAAAAATAACTTTCCTCTGGGACTCAAGCTCTCCACAGCAGAGTCATTCACTTTTTATGATCGTTATAATTATTAGTAGTGATGGTGATAACAATATATCATTTATATAGCACTTTTGAATTGCACAGAGCTTTCCTACTGTCATTTATTAGCTAATCTTCAGAACACTCTTCAGTAATAAGTCAATATTTCTGCTTCCATTTAACACGTAGGAAATTGAGGCACAAGGGGCTCAAGCCACTTGTCAAAAGTCAGTCAAAAGTTCACTCGTGGTCTGAGCTGAATGTTCACTTGGCAATGCTACTAAAAGCACCAGCCACCTCCCAGACCAGCCTGCATCTCACTCAACAACTCTTAGTTACTGCTTCTAACAGAAGGGAGTGTGAGCTTGATTGCTAAAACAGGTTCTCTGATATTTTAGGATGCAGTCTTAAGAAGATTCCCCCAATTTAAAAATTCTTTTCAAGTGAAAGGATAGTAAGAAGACAAAAAATAAATGTAGAAGCTATACCTCTTATCTGTATAAAGCACATTACTTAATAAGTAAGACTTTCAAGGTCAGTGCCAGACTCTTTTGAAATAATGGAATGTTGAATTATGTACCTGAAATGTATCAAGTATAACCTGGATTATCCTCCTTAGTTAATTTTAGGAATGCCTTACCCTTCAATGGTGTCTTATGTACAGCTAAAGAGTACATAACATTGAGTAACTAGATTAAATAGGAAATGTAGAATTCCATAGGAAGTGCTACCACAGTTTTCAGGTCCATACTAGAGGCAAATTTTAAAATCTCTGTTGTTGGAGATACTGAAGATACCTAAATTTTACTAATATGGTGCCATGGATATTAAACCTAATTATTCATCTCTCTGTAGATCATGCAGGCATTGTGTACACTCTCTTGGGACATACTTCTTTATAGAGAAGACTCTGCCTCTCCTTTCTCTACCTTTCCCCTGTGTCTTGTCCTGTATCCAGCTACTGTAACACAATCAGTATCTAGCTGAAGTGGACCACCTAGGCTTTCCCCAGTGCAAAGTGACACTTTGTTCTCGAACAGTAGAACAAAACAGAATATCTTAATATGCTCTCGCAAAACTCAATGCAACTTGGCATTTGTGCTTTTAGCACAAATATGCACGTCAAGGACCCATTCTCCTAGCTTGTCCTTAGAAATGCCCATCACCCAGCATCCACTTCATGTCAGGTCCTGGCAATTGTGCCCAGTGGCTGATACACTAGCCCACACACACACACAAGTATGACATGGTCTCTGTGGAATCAGAAGACTTCTTTCTTTTGCTGGCTTCCTCATCTTTCAAGTAAGAATTCAAACGTCCATCACTTTTAGTTAGATTTCATGGAGCAGCATCATAAAAATGGTAACCAATCCAATTGCAAATCACTTGATGAATCTTCTTTGAAGAGTTGCCAATAATGCTAATCATCAAATGGTTGAATCTAGCTTTGTAAAGATGCATTTGTGAAGAACAGCAATCTCTGTGACTTTGACAAAGGAACTGCTGACTTGCATCACTGTTTGTCTTTTGATGTGAAAGAGCAAATCGATTTATAGAGCTTTTGCTTGCAGATGTAGGATATGATTAGTATGCAGAAAGACCTTTCCACAGTGTCATTTGTTTATTTAGCTGCCTCTGCACTCAGCTCTGATTGTGTGTACCTAATTAATGTATACAAAGCTGAAAGAAATAAAACCATGGACCCACAATCACAGGATACTGTATAGCATGTCATTTGTCACCACTGGGCAAAGGGACACCCCAGTCTCACTAGGTGCACACCAAATCACATAAGTTTACAAAACGTAACAAAAATGCAAGAATTTTTCTCTTCAAAGTTCTTAGCTGTTTATAAACCCAGATAGCTGCCCACATTAACCCATTTAAATACTAAAAGGATGTACTTTCTTTTCTGTCTTGGTATTTGAATTTTTATTCAAAGCAGCTGTTGAGTCTTTTACAAAAAGTACCTGTGATTTCTCCTAGAGGTCAGAGTACTTTGTAAAACATCCTGTGAGACCTATCAGCCCTTTCTTCAAGGCCTCACTGTTCCGATGTTTGGAAATTTTAGCTGAGAAAGGGTTTAAAGTGAAAAAGCAAAGACGCTAGAGACCTTCATGTCAATAATGAATGATCAATAGAAGTCACACACTCAAAAATTGACATTCAGTCAGCAATTCCCTGTTACGCATGCACATTTCACATTGTCTATTCAGGTTCTGCAAGAGGCATCGGTAGCAAAATGGCAAAGCTGCTGAAATCTTTAGCCCAACAAATAATGAAATCCAGAGTGACATCTAGTGACATCCTACATTAGAAGTACTCGCTTTGCATCTAGCAAACCCGGTCACATTACCCAGCACCACCAGCTAATTAGACTTTGCCAGCACTTTCTATCTAGTCACTGAATAAAGTCCACAATAATTTTCTTAAATACTGATTGCCTTAAGATGTTTACCTTGGCCTGCTCTAAGCGTCTCTTTTTTTCAATCACTTAACTATGAAAACTTCAATTGTTGACCACAAGTTCAAATGGCTCTTTGAATTTCTCCTCAGCTACTCGATCCATGGCAAGCAAGCCTTTCACTAGTCCCTGCACTGCTCTGCCTCTGCTTTCCTATGAACAGCAGGCCAGAATCACTGCCTTAAATCATGCCAGGCAGCTGCCAGAAGAGGTCAAACCTCTCCAAGAGCAGAAGCCAAGGGAGCTGTTATCTTATTGCTGGAACCCAGAGCACGCTATCCCATCTAAATCACTGGTGCCATGGTCTCATTTGCAATGAAATTTCTTTGATCTTTTTTTCTAGTGTATTGGGGGATTTTTTTTCCAAGGGGCGTTGCTCTAAATAATGTGGCCATTTTAGAAACAGAGAAAAGAAAATTTAAATAGAAGAGATGAAACTAATATAGTGTTAAAAATAAAAGATTCATCATATATGCTTTTCATGGACTTTGGACATTTTACACTGACTTTTGAACCTATGAGAAGTTCAGTTTGCATATAACAAAGGCATCTTCACTCAATAAACTTCTCTATACAGTGAATATGTCTTCTTTTTAAGTATTTTGAATAGAGCTATAATCTTTTCCCTAGGCTCCTCCTCAAATGGGACATAAAAAGCATATCACACATAAAATAAATAAATGTCCAAGCAGAAAGCACAATGGTCTGTGGGCAAGAAACAAATTAACTCAAATAGACAAAATTAAAACCAGAATGATGTAAATCCATCTTGTGATTCCATAACAAAAAGGAACTGCTACCTAAATATAAAAATTGGAAGATAAAACTGTGATGGTATTAAAACTTTTTTCTCCCTTGTTTTTCTTGTATAAGATTCAGTCATTAATTCATAATAATATGCCACATGGTAGGTGCTGAGGGTAATAGATGAGATAAGCCAATCAAGTTTTCTGAAATCCTGTCTGTAAACTTACATCTAAAGATATCATTTCCTACAAAAGTATATGTACAGTGGTTTGAACTATAATAAATGAAGGCAAAGCATGGCCTTTTAATTTAAAAAAAAATGTGAAAACTGAAAAAAAGGACACCATTTCCAGCCAAGACTCAGACCCAGAAAGAATATCTAGACTGATTGATTACTCAGCCTCAGTTTACCTTTTGGTGAGCTCTTTATTTCTGTTTTGAATTTCACAAGGTTGTGCTTCACTTCAAGGAGTCATCCTTCACGATCATTTCATTCAACCCCTTTGTTTAACAGATGAAGAAACAAGAGTCCTAAGAACGTAAACACTTTCCTCCAGCTTTAGCTCTTCGCAGATCTGGGTGAGGATTTAGGCTTCCTGATTTGCCATCAATCTTTCCCCCACTATCTCATTTGGTTTCATGTCAGACTTTAAGGCCAGACAGAAAGTATAACAATTATTGTTATGCTATGATAAAAATTTCACACTTTTTTGACCTATTAATTTTTTGCTCTTCTCTTGGTTTCTTTGGAATTAACTTACAGATGTAACATATATTTAAAGGAATTTATAGCTCCTCTAATTTAAGGGAGGCAGTATATTATAGGGGAAACATTGACATGAGAGAAAAAGATATTTGGAATTTTATTATTATCTATTTTAGTAAGTAAGAGATTCTGAAAACTTTTTTTAATCTGCTAAAAGATATATATATATTCATGCCATGATCTCTAAAATCTCTCCTAAATCTACAAATTTTACCCAGGATATAAACATTTACCTTTTCGTACCTAATCTATGTATCTTAGAATATAATTCTGTCATTATCAAATATAAAAGGTTGTTTTCTCACACAGATCGACAAGGAATTTAAGTTTTATATATTTTTTAATATATTAGTGCAATTTTTCCATGAAATTTCTCTAATATTTAAATACAAACAGTTCATCAATTTTTTGAAACTTTACTATATCCAAAAATTGAGTGGCAGTCTCCTTTTTCCTAAACATAAATATCAAGAACATATCTCAGATAGAAAGATGTTTCTCCCTCATCTTGTATCTTTCCAGTTTATGCTGCCTACCTCCTTCTTGGCAAAATAACCCACATGGTTCCTCGTCTAATTTTTTCATGCATTTGTTTAATATTTTGATATTTTATACCATTCTCATTTCTTAATATATTTAAAGTAAACTTATGGAGTACTAATATCACTGAAGTCTCTTTTCATCTTTATATCTCCACCATTTCTAAAAGTGCTTGGTCTTATATGTGGCAGTTATTCAATAATGTGTTGTATGAGAAATGCACATGAGAAACTCAGGGTTAGAAGGGACCTCAGAGGTTACTAATCCAGGTGCCTAATTTTAAGGACATATAGTCACTGAGTCCCACAGATATTCAATGACTCACCCAATGTTACATAATCAGTCAATAGAAGGGCCTAGAGATCTCCTGACTGATAACTGCATATCCTTCTAGTGCTCCTTTCCTTTACCAGAGTATCCTGGAAACATCTTCTGAAGTATTTGCTCTGTAAATGATGTTTGGTTATTTTTCCTTACAGTTAGTTCCTGTGTATCTCTCACATATAATAGACCCCAAACCATATGCTCTCCAGTGCATCATGAATAGGCTTGTCCATGCTCTTGGATGAAGCTGGGAACACGGCACATATGGTAGGCTGAGCAATGGCCCCCAAAGATATACAGGTTGCAATCCCCACAACTCCTGGATGTTCTTATATGGCAAAAGAGACTTGGCAGATATGATTAGGTATTTTGAGAGGGGGAGCTTACTCTGGATTATTTGGGTGAGTCCTGCATGTAATCAGAAGTATCCTTATAAAAAAGAGGTCAAAGGGAATTTGGTTACAGAGAAGAGTGTAATGTGAAGACTGAAGTAAGATGCTATATTGCTGGCTTTGAAGATGCAAGGAGGGGCCAAGGTTTTTCTTTAATATGATATGTTAATTTTTTTCCTAAGGCCTAAATGATGAGAAAACAGTTTCCCATCAAATAAATTAATAAATGCCTGCTCTCGATGAAATTGTCCAAAAAAGGAAAATTCTGGGAGAAAGAGAAAGACCCAAACAGGGAGAGTGTCTATCTTGTCCAGAAAGGGGGCTTGAGGACAAGGAATGCAGGTCTAGGAGCTGAAAAATGCCAGGAGCTGGATTCTCTTTGAGCCTCTGGAACGAGGCTCTGGAAGGTATGAACACCTTGATCTTGGTTCAGTGAAACTGATTTTGGACTTTCTAACTACATTTCTGTAACAGAATATGTATACAGTTTTAAGCCACTGTTTGTGGTAATTTTTATAGGTGCAATAGGAAACTAATATGGTAAACACAACATTGGTTATGGAGCCCAGAATCCTGGCTTAAACTCAGCTGACTCACATCATCTCTCGAGACGTTACACCTACAAATCCGTCTCTGTGGCTCCCAGCAGTGTAATTAAATGTCTCGGTACTGTATTTTCAGTCAAGCTCAGCGAACCGTCTCAAGGCACGACAACACTGTTCTGCTGGGTACCCAGATAGAATCGTGGACATAGCTGATGTTACCCTGTAGGTAAGTTGGTGTAACATTTTAAAAGTGTCCCTCTGGAAGGTAAATCAGAAAAAAAAATAAAGGCTTCAGAGAAAGAATAAAGTCTTGTCCTCCTTGACACAGCACGGTGCTGTAGCAGGGCCCAAGCCTAGACTAGTGGAAAATCAGCCAGACTTTACTGCCACTTGAGGCCTGGGCCTTTGAAGGCACATTCTGTGGTACCCTCCTCAGGGCCCCTGTCCTAGGGTAGAGAATGGCGGAGCTCAATTCAGCTTCCTGTAGGAAGATGCAGCCTCTCTGTCCCACCTCCACCAGGGACACTTGAGAAGTGTTATAAGCTTCTTGACACCAAATCACAACAGGCCTTGAAGGCATAAAAAATAATGTATGTCAGGACAATGTCAAATACACGATTTGTCCAAAGTCACTTTTTTAGATAAGTCATGGTTAAATGTAAATATGCTTAATTTTTCCTAGGTATTTGCTCTCATATTTAAAGGCCACAAATACAAAAACTCTAAAGAAGTTAATAAGGACTAATTAAATTTTAAAATAAAGGAAAATACACATACTGTTAAGATAGACCTCCTATCCTAAAGTTCCTACTAGTGTAAGTGAGCTATCATACCAGTTGGCCTCCTTTTTATATCAACTTTCTGAATGTTGTTTTCTTTTCTAAAGAGTTTGATAAGAAAGTTTTCTGAATTGCATTCATCATGAAATAAATATTGACAAAAATTACTATAGTCACCAAAATACTAACCACTGTACAATGGTACACACAGAGCAATCCTCACTCTACAATTAACAGTGTTATAAAAACCTTGGGGTTTTTTATTTTAAAGTGATGCCTCTTCATTGTAGAAAATTTGAACTATATATATAAGGAAAAGAATAAAACTGACATAATCTGCAATCCTACAACCAGATATCTCCTGTGATAATAATTTTAAAATTTTAGTATAATGAAATATAACAGTCATATAATGTAAATAAAGCCTATATTTATAGTTTAGCAAAGAGATACAGCCGGAATCTCATGTAATCACTGTCCAGGTCAAGAAATCATATATCGTTTTCACCCATAAGTCCTGTATCTCCATGGGAACCCTTTCCCTCTTCCCCAAAGATAACCGTCTTGAGTCATATCATAACTTACTCCAAGCTTTCCTTTAGTTTTACCACACATATGCACCTGTAAATGCTATAGTTTAATTTTGCCTGTTTCTGAAGCATATATAAAGAGAATCACACTGTTTGTATTCTTGTATCTTGCTTGTTTTATTCAATATTATATTTGTATGACTCATGTTTTCTGTGCAGCAATCATTCCTTTATTTTTCATTGTATTATAATATTCCATTGTGGAATATACCACAATTTATTTGTCCAGTCTATCGATAATAACATTAGTGTATATCCCTCCAGTCTTATTTTATAAAAGAGATTCCATTACACACACTGTTTTGTAACTTGCTTTTTTTTAAATTAACTTTGTTATAAATATCATTCTATTTTTTTAAGTACCTTTCTACCCTATAAATTTAAATGGCTACATACCCCATTTGGACCACATTTTTAAATTAATCTTTATTTATACATGTAGTTAGTTATTCCCAATGTTTTATAATTGTAAACAGAATTTTAATCACCATCCTTGTATATACAGTGCTGTGCATGTTTTCTTAGAATGCTTTTCTAATAATTGGACTATATTCCTTAAAATAAATTCCTTAAAGTCAAAGGACATAAACATTTTTAAAGATTTTAACTGGTATTGCCAAATTCCCATCTAAAAACATTTGTATCTTTTTCTCAAGAGCAGGAGACAAAGTATCTATTTCTCCAACATTCTTGCCAACAATAGATATTACATATTTTTATAAGCTTCACAAAATTGATAAAGGAAATTGGCATGTATTATTTGAATTTACATCACACTGGTTCTCGAAAGTCTAAATATTTTTCAATGTGAATAGCCATTTGTTATCAAACATTGTCTTTTAATCTACAATGGGTCATCCTTTTGTAAGACTACCAGTTATATATGTTATAATTAATGAATAACAATGTTTCAAAGTTGTGTTTTCCAGAAAATATTTATCATTTACATCATTTTAGACCCTGAAGACTCTTGCTCAAATACTGCAAAGGGAGGCAGCCACCTCTAAGGGAAATGCCTCTGACCATTCTGTGCTTGACTGGAAAGCTGGGAAGAAACCCTTCACATGTGATCAGAATGATGTCATACTGGTCATCACCATGGCTTTGTCGGGTCAGACCCTGTGACCTCTATAGCAGTAACCCCTATGGCCTACCTCCTTAGCTCAGAGCAAAGTCTAGCTCTCATACTAAAAAAGAGCCAACAGTAGGTACAGAACATTACTCAAATTATTCTTTATCTGGGGAGTCTCACCTAGTACTGTGAAGGATGGAAAAATTGATGTATTAGGCATTTCAATGGTGATTCAGCAGGATGAAAACTTCCTCCATTGTTGACATGTTGAATTATGAGAAGGCTGACAGAACTCAATGGATAATCACAACCAGATATTTATTTTAGAACGTCACTCTGCTATGAAGTAATGATTTCATAGGGATCTTCTGCTTGAGATAATCAGACAAATTGGGGACATTTGAATAAAATTAATGTTCACAGCAGGTACAGAATGAGTTTGGAACATCTTGAATGCCAGAAGTAAGAAAGTATCAAAAAATGATGGAGCAGGTTACAAGTATACAGCAGTCGGCTACAAGGGACTTCCAAGTAGCAAATCCAGGATAATTTGAGATACTTGACAAGTACGAAATACAAAACAGATTTCAAACATTTGGTACCCCTCCCAAAAAGGAATGTGAAATATATCACTAATTTTTTACATTGATTACATGTTGAAATAATAGTATTTTGGATATATTTAGCTAAATAAAATATATTAACATTAAAAAAAAGAAATTAAGGTCCACATATTATAAAAGCTGTTCACAGGGAGGCATTTAAAGGGGTTGCTATCCTTACTGAAAACTGTATACTAAACAGCAGTAGATATTTAATTTTGGAAATATATCAAAATCAATCTTAAATGATCAGATAATTTGGGGGAAATACTCTAGAGCATAGAGATTAACTTTAATGAAATAATGGAGAAAAGTAGAGTGAAGCAAAGCCTTGTTAGCATGTGGCACTCTAAGACCTCATCACCTCTCCTGCTCACAGTTCATGCTGTAGGAGTCAAGAAAGACAAGGTGAGAGAAAGTGAGAGGAAAAACCAGGAGCATGTATTAACTTTGGCGCATTTTTTTCCTTTTTTATTGTCCTTTGCGTCCACCTTCGTCTGTCTACCTTTTCTCATGTACTTTTCAGAAAGGTGACAAGGCAGAGCCTTAAGATAGGGCCCAGTAAAATTTAATACGATCCAGAAAAAATGGTTAAATTAAAGAGGGATGGCTGCACTCCTTGACTTATGTAAAGTTTATTCAAACCTTTCTTGCTCTCCTTTTGAACCTGGTAGTGCATGGATTTCTTAATGATATGCAAATTAAAATCACTGTATCAAAGACTCAATAAGTCTATAGTCAATGCAAAAAATAATAATAATATTAAAAGTTCTATAGTACTTTCAGAAAAAACATAACATACATATCATATGTATCTGGAACAAATAAACAAACAAAAAATCCCAGCTGAATAGTTAAAATGGTTGCATTTCTCATTTATAATCACCCTGTAAAAATATCAGAATTAGATATCCCCAATTAGTCTCTTCACTATTTAGACTCCATTCTTAGATTGATAATTGGAATAAAGATATTTTATCTCTATAGAATTAGGTACCAAAATGGTTATGTTTTCAGGAACATGACAGTGGATGTCTCTCACTGTGGTTCTAACCCACCATGCAATTGAATTAGCCTTATTGAGCTATCATATGAAAAGAATGATTCCAAATTTCAATATTACACAGACACACTCTGAAGGAGGTTGAGAGCATGGGAGAGCAACTTGGGAAAGTTGATTTTGGAGACATTCAGTGTCATCAGTCATGTAGGAAAGAGTTCACCCAGAAACACATCTAGTGAGAATCCAAAATACAGTAGAGTAATCTGGGGGCAACACCATGGAAAAATTATCAAAGAGGATACAGAAAAAGAACACACAGAAAGACTGAACAGATGTTTACAGGAGCAAAAGTGCAGTTATTTTAGAAATCAGGTGAAGTAGACACATGTCCTTTCTTCATTGTGTTTTGGCTCTTCAAAATGGAAAGAGCTATTATTCACCATTTGATGAATGTGTCACTGTATGGGTCCTGGAAGTTGACAGGATCCATCCTTAATCTAAAAGATAGAAGAATATATTTATTTCCTTTCTCAACCCTGGTAGCTATGCAGAAATGATGACCTGTGCTAGGCAGACCAGAGATTCCCAACCAGGAGTATGAACTGGGAGCAAGTGGCATAAAGAAACAGGCAGAGTTTAGACTGCTCACAGCGGCAATGGTGCCCTGCGCTGAGCTGTGGGACGGAGGTGCATTCTAACCACCCTCTTCCTGTGACAGCATCTGGACTGGAGTTTGAAGTGCCCAGTAGTTCCTAGCATTTTCTAAGACTGTTTCTTGAGATTTGCCATTGACCATTGGCCACAAAAATTCTCGCAAAGAATTCTTCTCTACTTAAGTCTGCAACTCAGACTCCTGAACGGTAGAGTCCAGTGCAAAATAAAGCGCAGGGCCTTCTGCTAAAAAAATGATTTAGAATTTTAAGACAGAAACGGCCATGCATTGAAAGAAGCCTGAGACCCTTCTAAGCATGGAGCACTGTGCAGTTGCTCAGGTTGCACGCCCATGAAACTGGCCATGGCTACATCACAGAAGGAAAAGCACTTGTTGACAACATTAGGTCAACAACACTCAGAGAGTGAACCCTCAGTGCTGTTTTGTATATGTGTGTGTGAGCAGTTGGTAGCCAAAGAATGTGACAGTCAGAATCGAGCTCTCAGTTACAGCTCCTCCAAACCTAATGGAATAGAGGGGTCCTGGGAAGGTTTGGCAGAATTTGCTGTGTTTTCAAAAAGTAAAGGTTTTTCTTCTGTGTGCACATTTCATTTGGGAAGGTCTTGGGTGTGGTTTATGAACTTTCAGATGGAAAAATAAAAAGTGAGTCAAGGGTATTTTAAAAGGTCCAACTCAATCCCTACCTATGAGATAGCCACAATGGTACCATTATTCTGCCACTGAAAGATGGCCCTGCGTAGTGATATGGCCACACAGCTCGTGCTGACACACTGTTCATAGGTCCTCTCCAGGGATCCTGAATCTCTTAGTGGCCAACACATTCAGCCAGGGCACACACCAGGTTCAACCAGCAGATTTGCTTTTCTAGGGAAAGCCGTCTGTGTGGATTCCCACGTTAGTAGAACTGCCCAGGTTTGCTATGCTCACCATAAATTTTGTGTCTGAGCTTAAAATCCCATGATACTTTGTAAGTAATAGAGAAAAATCCCATAAAATGGGCAACGAAGTGAGAAAATTCTGGTAACACTGCCCTTAATCATCTGGTGGCAGGACACGGGTCATGCGCCAGTGCTCCTCCCTGGCTTGTTGTCTCGCACCACCTGACCTGTAGTCCTGGGAAATAGATGCACGTCTAACAACATGCAAGTGGCCAAAGTAGCCATACATTTTTTTGTCAAGCAAAAGCTCCTGTTTAGCCCCCAGATATTTTTAGACCACAGCTTACCATTTTTATGTTAATGGAAAGGGAAGGAAATCTGCAGGGACGTCAGTGGCATGTCAAAGGCAGTGGCAGGATGGTAGACAGTTGTAGTGCCATGTAAAAGACCTTTCTGCTACAAACACAGGCTTTCAACATAACACCATGGGGCTTAGCAGACACATCTGAAGAAGTAGGTTCTGTTCTGCAATCAGAAACAGGAAAACATTACTGCTCCTTGGCCCTCTGGCAGGGGTATTGAGATAGACTAGAATAGTCCAGAATAGAAAGACTACCTGTGTGCCTATCTGGCCTTCTCCTCCGTCTCATATATAACTTCCCTAGGTTGATGTTGGTTTATTCAAATTAGTATGTAATTGAAAGCAGCTGCTACTTCATAGGTGACTGGAAGTCTTAATATTCTTCAGGAAATATGCAAAATTAACTGAGTTCACATAATTCAATATCCTTTTTTTCACATGCATCTTTCTTAAACTGATTTTACTAAATAAAATAAATTTTACAAAATTAACAGTCTTTCTGGAGCACCTACTACAAGCCAGGCATCATAGTATCAAATACCACATCATTTTCCTGTATTCATTTCATCTTCCTAACATCCTCTGAGCTACATGACACTCAAAAGAGTGGAAAATTGAATGTAGAGAAAATGCATAACGGATCTAAAATCACACAAATGGATAGAAGTGGTAGGATTCAAACTTATTTCCTGATGTTCTTAGAGCTATTTTCTGCTACTGCCAACACTTCAGGAGTATCTCTTCTATATAAAACACTGTGATAGGAACTCAGAAAAAAAATCCTATTCCTCAAAGAGCTTTTGAAATAGTAAGGAAGATATAAGAATATTTGTAAACCCACACACATAGTCAACTGATTCTTGACAAAGGCCTAAACATAACTCAATGGAGGAAAACTAGTCTTTTCAATAAGGGATTCTGAAACAATTGGACATCCACTTGCAAACTTTTTATTACATAAACATTAACCCATTTTTGAAACTTATACAAAAATTATTCAAAATGGATCACAGAAAAGTAAAAGCCAAAAGCATAAAATTTCTAGAAGAAAACATAGGAAAAATCTTTTGTAGCTTTTATTAGACAAAGATTACTTAGATACAACATCAAAAGCCCAATCCATAAAAGAAACAACTGATGAATTATACTTCATCAAAATTAAGAACTTCAGTTCTTCAAAGATACTATAAGAAAATGAAAAATAAGCCACATATAGGGAGAAAATACTTGTAATCTGCAAATCTGACAAAGGACTTGGATTCAAATATATTTATAAGTACATAAATCTGATAACAAAACAACTCAATAAAAATACATGGGCACAATATTTGATGGGTATTTCATACACACACAAAAAGATACAAAGATGTGAAATAAGCACAAGAAAAGATCATTAATCATTAACAAATTTCAAATTAAAGCCACAATACTTTATCACCACACACCCTTTAGAACAGCCCCTCTTTTTTTTTTTCCCACTAATGACAGTAACAAAGTTCTAGAAAACAGTTGGGCAGTTTCTTCTGAAGTTGAACATACATTTACCATATGATTCAACAATCCCACTGCTAGGTATTTACCCAAGAGAAATGAAAACTCATGCGTACACAAGCACCTGTATGTAAATACTTGTAACAGATTATTCAGAACCTCTAAAAACTGACAAGAATATTAATATGCACCAACTGGTGAGTGGATACACAAATTTTGGTACACCCGCAGAACACAGCACTATTTGTCAATGAAAGTAACAAACCAGAGATACTTGCAATAACTATGTGAATCTCAAAAGCATTATACTAAGTAAAAGAAGGTGGATTAAAAAACCCAGCATACTGTATGAGACCATTTATGTGACATTTTTAGAAAATGTAAAACTATAGGGCAGAAAGCAGATTACTGGGTTGGGGTGGGGAAAGGTGTTCACTATAAAGGGATACAGGGATCATTTTGGGGTAATAGACATAGCCTTCATCTCAATTTTGATGGTGACTTAATATTTACTTTTGTCTGTCAAAATTCATAGAGCTGTATACTGAAAAAGGGTGAATTGTGTTGTGTGTTAATTATATTTCAACAAACCTGACTTTAAATATTCAACATGCCTGAAACTGAGGCCATTCTCTTTCTCACTGAGTCTTGATTCTTCCTCCTCTTGGATAAAATCACCATTCCCATCCACCCAGTCTTCAGTGGATGGCTCTTCCATCACTCACTCCCACCAAGCAGTCAGCTTTGACGCCCAGTAAATCCTATCCCTTTGTATTTCTTTGTATTTCCTGTTTTCACAGCTTTGTTCCCTCCACATTTCTAGGCCAATTCCTATCCTGGCCTTGTGACAGGTATTTTTCCCTCGAGTCTATTCTGCTTCAATCAGTCCTGTGCTATGCTCTGAACTGAACGATCTTTATACAATGTCGTCTTCTTCAGGGAGATTTTGTGCTCGAAATCTTTAAAAGTTTCCTGTAGGATAAAGTCTGACCTTCTTCAAACTGCACAGAAGCCACATAGCCTCTGCCACTCCTACCCACATATTTAAAGTCCCAGCCATACTGTGACACACTTCCCAGTTCCTGAATGTGACACATTGTTTTTTCCTCCTTTGTATCTTTGCAAATTGTGCTCTTTTGTCTGAAATGCCTTTAAATAATTTTTTTTCTCTGGTGAAACCTACTCATCCTTTGTCATTTACTCAATGGAAACTTCTCTCCCACTACCACCACCCAGCTGAGATCTGGATGTGCCAGCCCTGTGCTCCAATAGCACATGCTCACACCTTATCAAGGGCACTCACCTCCTTGCAACTGTGCATAGATCTGGCTAGCCAATAAACTGTGTGTTGCTTAAATAAAGGGCCATGTGTCATATACCCTTGAATCCTCAGCAATTATAGACACTTGGTGAATATCTATCAGATGACTGAGCAAATGAACATATAGATATACTATGTATGCAGCATCAGAAAAAAACTGATTGAACACTGTATCCTCCTGACCTACATCTCTTGGTATTTTGGTTCTGCGTAGACTGCTTTCTGAGAAAATATCACCTAACCCATGCATCAGCAATGACACAACCAGCCCAAATCCCTAGGGCCATAAAAGTGCAAATGTGTTAGGGCAGGCATAATATATAAAGTAGATCAGTTGTGGAAAAAATACAAGGGTTAGAAAAGTCACCATCCTATATTTAAAGTCCTCTAGTAAAGGTTTTCATAGCATGTTCATTTTATTCGTAAGGTCATTTCTACTCCTACGTGAAACCAAACTAGGTCCTGAATTTGCTATTTGTGGAACTGGTGGAGTCAGTGTGGAGAGATTCTTGTGGCGTGCATCTTTACTTGTTAAGCCCTGATAAGCGTGAGGATTCGCTGTGTTAGGTGGAGAGTGGAAGATGATTTCTTTGGTACGTGCCTGCAAGGCTGTGCTTTAAACACAGGGAGCAGAGTTGAGGAGAACTGTGCATGGAGAAACTGTGGCAAGTCATGCAATGAAATATCACTCAACAAAAATAGGCATAAACCACTGATAGGGGCATCAACAATGTTGAATCTCACAAACATTATGTTGAGTAAATGAAACAGACACAATAGAGCAGATATTGTATGATTTCATTTTTGTGAGGCTTTAGAACAGGCAAAACCTATCCATGATGATAGAAGTCACAATACCGGTTCCTTTGGAAGAGTCTGGGGATGTCTGGAAAATGTCCTCAAGAAACTTCCTGGGGTGCTGGAAATGCTCTATAGCTTGATTGGCATGTCAAAACTTTACAAAACATACATTTAGATTTCACTGAACACCTCAGTGGAAAGTAAGGTACTTTGTATTTCTCTTTCCAAAAAATCTGTTTATTGCTTTTCTGTTTCAAGCAAATTTAAAAGTCAGATTGACAAATGCCAGAAAGATTATGTTGGGGTTGGGATTGGAAAAGCATTCACTTTGTGCATTTACTTATGGAAGAAGTATTCTTATTATATTAAATCATCCCCATCATTATATTTCTTTGCATTAACGTTTTTTATATTAATTTCATTAAAGTTATTTCTTACATATTCATTAAAGCCATAAAGTAAATTCTCTATAGAAATTTTACACATTATTAAGTTTATTTGTAAGTTATTTACAGATGGGTTTATTTTAATGTGTAAATTGACTCCTCTGTTTGATTTTCTTAATTACTACTGGTAAATAAAAAATTAATGATTTTTTAAAACCTGACTACTTCACTGAATTCTAGTATTAGTTCTAATGTTTTTTAGTTGAATCTCTGCATTTTCTGTATAGTCAATTTTAACTAATATGTGCAAACAAAAATAATTTTTCTAATATTATATATCACCACTATTTCTTTTTTATTTATTGCACTGACTAGAATGACTACAATGTTAAATATCAGTGATATAAGATGGCATCCTTGTATTTTAGATAGTATTTTTATTATTTCACCACTAAGATATTTGCTATGACTTTGTAACAAATAAACATATCAGGTTTAGGAAATTTTCTTCTATTTCTGTGAAGATTGTTTTTTTGGTTTTCTTTCTGTCTTAAAATGGGTGATAATATTTTATCAAATTGTTTTGGTAACTACTGAGAGACATGCTTTTTCTTCTGTAAAATGTTTGTGTAGTCATCTATAGTAATAAATACATCAATATTGAAACATTTTTCAATAGCTAAAATAATCTCTATGTTTTGGAAATATACTAATGTTTTAACATGTGGGTGGCTCTCATTTGTTAATATTTCCCTGAGGAGTTTTCCACTGACTCTTACAGTTTAGAATGCTATTTGATTTCCAGATTTTCCTCACAGACTCTGTCTGGCTTTGATATCAGGGCTATGCATGCTCTCAATTGACTTTGAGAAGCTGCCAATTTTTCTCTATTTCTGAAGAAGTTGAAAATTAGAAGAATTTTGCAGAGCTTGTCCATAAAATTATCTAAGCATTGTACTTTTGTTAAAAGTTACCTCTTTTCAATTTCCGCTTTGATTTTTGGCTTATATATATTGTTTAATTCTTCTTTATATATTTCTAGGAAATCTTTCATTTCATCTGGATTTTCAGAGATATTAGAATATAGTTATAAGTATGATGTTGTCTTTTTTAAATAATGTTATTTTTTCCAGAAAGTCTTTGCAAAGGTTAGTCTAACTTATTTTTGCAGAACAACTTTTTCATTTTGTTGGTCAAGTCTATGTTTATGTTTTCTTATCTCATAAAATTTTTGGCTTTTACCTATAATACATGTTTCCTTTTATGTTTCTTTCTTGTTTTTATTTTTTCTTATTTATTGAACTGAAAGTCTCAGTCATAAATTTTCAGTCTATTTTTATCTAGGAAATGCATTTTAAGATTACAAATTCCCTCCTGAGTACTGGTTTGGCTGCATCCCATGGATTTTCATAAAGGTCATTCCTTTTTTGTATAATTGATACTTTGATTTCTTCTTGATGTCAAGAGATTTTAAGAAGATTATTTTCAAATATTTAAGTGATCGGATGGGGACGTTTTATTACTGTATTATTAATATACTTTTTTTTATTACAATGTGGTTACAGAATGAGAATTTTATGGTTCAGAACTGCAGAATTAATTTTGATTGTCTTTGTGAATAGTATATGTGGACAGTTTTTGTTACATCATGTTTTAAAGTATGCCTATTATCTATTTTTGATAAATCCATTAATTTCCATGTGTAAATTAAATTATTCAAATGTTTTATATAATTTCCTTTCTTTTCCTTGACCTACAAATTATGAGATGTGTGCTAAATTCTCTCACAATGATTTTGAATTATGAAATCCTCTTGGGTTTCAATAAATTTTGACTTTTTATGTTTCATAGCTATGTTAGGTTAAAGGTTGCTTGCTATCTTTTAACATACATATTTAATTTACATATTCTTAGTAGATTTTTAAATATTATCAATACAAAACATGATTTTCATTTGCATTTTTTCTGGTATTCCATTTTTGTACCTGCTTTCTTCATTTTCTATTTTCCTACCACATCTTTTTTGCAATTGTTTTCAAATACTCTGCATCATTATATTTTAGAAGTATCTCTTGAAATTATCATGTATTTATATTTTGTTTTACTTCTACAAAGTTTGTTATACTACTGTTTGCTGTTTGATAACAATGAAATTTTATCTTTTCACATTTATCATGTTTTTTATTTTTATATATAGTTTTTAAATTGTAAGTAAAATTGTATAAATACAGCACATACAACATGATTACTACAGTCATGCTAATTAACAGATCCATCTCTTCACATGGTTAGCATTTCTGTGTGTGTATGGTAAGAATACTTGAAATCTACTCTCTGAAAATTTCCAGTATCTTAAAATAGTACTACTAGCTGTATGTAGTCACTATTCTGTACTTTAGATCTCAAGACGTATCCCACATAACTCAACCTTGTGCCCTTTCATGTTTTTAACTACTTCCGACTCCTTATGTTATTTTGTTCTTTAGAAATTGGTTTCGTTCTTTCCACATTTTTCTCACTGACACGGGTTTTCTTTGTTCCAGTATTTTAAAAGTGATATTTAGGTCTTGCTGATAGACAGTTTTCCAGGGATCTTACACATTGATTCATATCTTGTGAGCAAGACCATAACTGCCCTTTGTCTCAAGCCCTTTTTCAGGGTGAACAGACTTAGAAGAATTGCTCAGTATCTTGGTATCTCCCTCCAGAGCAAAGCCCAGGTTTGATTACCCCCTTAGAAAGTAAAGATCACATTTTGTTCAAGCAAAGGACAGGCAGGTTTACTCTTCATTAAAAAGATTCAGACTCCCCGTACCCATGGTTCCTCTGCTGTAATATCATCCATGACGCGTGCCTCTGTCATGTGCCCTCTGACCCTCTTCAGGCCACGCTCCGGGAACTGGGGCTCAGTAACCAGGGCAAATATGCAGATGCTTATTCTACTTCCTGTGAGTAATAGTGTCCTTTGTCTCTGGCTAGTGTGGACTTTTTGTTTGTTTGTTTTTTGTGTTTTGTATTTTTGAGTGTTCTGTGAGCATCCATGAAACCATGACAAGACAATTTGTTAGCTTGCAAGTCAGGTAATATCTCAGATCCTTCACAGTTCTTGATAGCTTGTACATGCAATTTCCAGTTCTCTATCACAGTGTTTCTTAACATGAGGTCCATGGACCATGGCAGCACTTTTGTGTGACAAAATGGGAACGTTTGGGTGTGTGGTCTCTGTAGATGGAATGCTCACTAGCATCACCAGATCCTCTGGGCTAGCTGCACATGGACTGGAGCTAAGGGCACAAGGGCAACAAGAGTGTGTGAGAATCTGAAAGAGGGAATTGTTAGGAATAGGAGAGTTCAGACACCCTGAAAGAGAGACAGCCCTGGAGTGCGTAAGGCAGGCAGCGGCAATTCTGCGTGAAGAACTCCATAAATCATCAGAGCATCAATGAGCATTGTGACATACCAAAAGTTTTTTTTTTATTTAAGTATCTTTGATATACAGTCTTATGTTGGTTTCAACTATACAACACAGTGGTTCAACGGTTACCCATAGTATTAAATCCTCACTCCCTCTAGTGCGGTCACTGTCTATCAACATAGTAAAATGCTACAGAATCATTAACTATATTCTCTGTGCTGTTCTATCATCTCTGTGATCAACTTATATTGTGACTGTGAAATATGGTGCCCCTTTCTCTTTCCCCCTACCACCCACCCCAACCACTCCCCCTGAGTAATTACTAATCCCTTCTGGGTGTCCATGAGTCTCCTGCTATTTCATTCTTTCTGTATTACTTTGTTTTATCTTTATTTGTTTAAATAAGTGAAATAATGTGGCATTTGTCTTTCTCCTGCTGGTTCATTTCACTGAGCATAATACCCTCTAGATCCATCCATGTTGTTGTAAATGGCAGGATTTCTTTTTCTTTTTATGGCTGCATAATATTTCATTGCGTATATGTGCCATTTCTTCTTTATTCACTCATCTACAGATGGACACTTAGGTTGCTTCCATATCTTGGCTATTGCAAATAGTGCAACATTAAACATGGGGGTGCATATGTCTTTTTGAATCAGGGATTTTGTTTTCTTCAGGTAAATTCCTAGGAGTGGAATTCCTGGGTCAAATGGTACTTCTATTTTTAGTTTTTCGAGGAACTTCCATATTGCTTTCTACAATCGTTGCTCCAATTTACATTCCCACCAACGGTGTAGGAGGGTTCCCATTTCTCCACATGCTCTCCAGCATTTGTTACTTCTTGCCTTTTGGATAGTGGACATCCTAACTGGTGTAGTTGGTATCTCATTGTGGTTTTAATTTGCATTTCCCTGATGATTAGGGATGTGAAGCATCTTTCATGTGTCTGTTGGCCATTTGTTTTTCCTCTCTGGAGAAATATCAGTTCAGGTCCTCCACACATTTCTTAATCAGGTTATTTGGTTGTGGGGGCATATGATTTCTTTATATATTTTATATGTTAACCCCTTATCAAATGAGTCATTTATGAATATATACTCCCTAACTGTAGGGTGTCTTTTTGTTCTGTTGATGGTGTCCTTTGCTATACAGAACCTTTTTAGTTTGATGTAGTCCCACTTGTTCATTTTTTATTTTGTTTCCCTTGTCCAAGGAGATGTGCCCAGGAAAAAATTGCTCATGTTTATATTCAAGAGATTTTTGCCTATGTTTTCTTCTAAGAGTTTTATGGTTTCATGACTTACATTCAGGTCTTTGATCCATTTTTAGTTTACTTTGTGTATGGAGTTAGACAATAATCCAGTTTCATTCTCTTACATGTAGTTGTCCAGTTTTCCCAAGACCACTTGTTGAATAGTCTGTCTTTTCCCCATTGTATATCCATGGCTCCTTTATCATATATCAATTGACTGCATATGTGTGGGTTTATATCTGGGCTCTCTATTCTGTTCCATTGATCTATGGGTCTGTTCTTGGGCCAGTACCAAATTGTTTTGATTACTATGGCTTTGGAGTAGAGCTTGGAGTCATAATCCTCCCAGCTTTGTTCTTCTTTCTCAGGATTGCTTTGGCTACTCAGGGTCTTTTGTGGCTCCATATGAATTTTAGAACTATTTGTTCTAGTTTGTTGAAGAATGCTGTTGGTATTTTAATAGGGATTGCATTGAATCTGTAGACTGCTTTAGGCAGGATGGCCATGTTGACAACATTAATTCTTCCTATCCATAAGCAAAGGATCAATTTCCATTTACCGGTGTCTTCTTTAATTTCTCTCATGAGTGTCTTACAGTTTTCAGAGCACAGGTCTTTCACCTCCTTGGATAGATTTATTCCTAGGTGTTTTATTCTTTTTGATGCAATTGTAAATGGAGTTGTTTTCCTGATTCCTCTTTCTGCTAATTTGTTGTATATAGGAATGTGACAGATTTCTGTGTATCAATTTTGTATCCTGCAACTTCGCTGAATTCAGTTATTAGTTCTAATAGTTTTTTGGTGGAGTCTTTAGGGTTTTCTATGTATGATATAATGTCATCTGCACTTGGTGACAGTTTAATTTCTTATTTTCCAGTACCTTTTATCTTTGTGTTGTGTGACTGCCTTGGCTGGGACTTCCAGTACTATGTTGAATAAAAGTGGTGAGAGTGGGCATCCTCATCTTGTTTCCAACACACACCAAGAGTTTTAAAGCCTGGACACCTTGAGGTCCTACATCCTGTAATCCAACCAAGGGTCAGAGGGCTCTGGATGAGGGCAGAGTCAAGTCCGTCCTGGTTTGGGTTCTTATCTTGGGGCTGAATAACTGGTCTTTGGACTTCAAAGTCAACCAATGCTCTAATCCCAAACCCCTCTGTGAAAGCCCCTAGGGCTTGAAATGCCCCTGGACTATGGTTATATTTACAGTCTAATAACTATTCATCTAGTTACTATAAAAAAAGTAACCAATTTGAGATGGGCAGATGGAATCTTTTCTCAGTGTAGAAAATGAGACAGATAGTAGCTGCAGAGCAGAAATATAAACATGGGAAAAGTCAGGGCTCTAAACTACCATGAAGAGTCAATCATGCAACTGCCCCTGTGGCACAGGCCAATGGCTCCCAAGGGGAAATTGCCAGGACTGGAAAATCCCAGACTCACTTTCTTTCCCTAGAGATTGGTGGTCTGTAGTGGTGTTAGCTGTATGGCCACACCTGGAAATCCACATCAAAGCTGAAGTATCGAGGGGAGAGGCTGGTCACTAGGCTCCTGCTGAGGCTAAGGGAGGCCATCACTGCTTGGAGCTCAGAAAGCAGTGCGGAGCAAGGCTGCTTTCTGTGTTGGAGAACCAGCTCTGCGTGAGCTGGCCGCTCTACCACCCAGAGTCACAGCTGGCTTCTGAAATTATGGGTCCTGAGACTCTGAAACACATCCTGCATGGTGTGAGGCTCTCCATCTGGTGCCTTTCATGTTCCCTCTGCTTATACTAGTATTTGTGCAGGTACCACAGAGCACTGCTGGTTTCCCTACCTACCAGATCACAAAGAAAAAAACTTGAAGGACAAAAAGGATTATAGCAATTGAACGGATCACTGGCCCAAATTATTAGGAATGAAATGGGCCTCTCTCTTGCTGCCTCTAGAAGCAAATATCTGAAATCCTCCTTACTGCAGTTGCTGTTTGCTCTCAGATGTACAAACACAGGTATCTGAACCCTTTGGCTTTGAAAGAGTTGACCTAAACTTGGTTCTGGCTGCTTTCAGCTAAAGAACAGGGGCCAGGCAATCATACAGAATGGCTGATAGTGGTTGTTGGAAGCACCAGCTATGAAAATGAAGAAGTCACTAAACTGTAATAACTGCATCATTTTTCCATTACTATAGCCATCACATTGACTCTGTCAGGGGGACCTCACTGTCAATCTGAGGGACAGTGGACTCTGGACAGGATACAATACCTCCCCCAGATTTCAAGCTTACCTTTCTTCTAGGAGGGCTCCAAACAATCCTCTTTCATTTCAGTCTTGCAACAATAGGGGTGGAAGCAGAAATGATGAGATGGGGGTGAAGGCTGATCCATTACTGGGAGCTGGGAGAAGCCACCTGTAATGTAAACCTTATTAATGCTCTGTCAGAGTCTCCAGGCAGTGTTCAAAATTACCAATATTTGCATTCATGTATGTATAAAGTATTTTCAAGCTTGGATTTATTTCAGCATGTAAAGGAGACACTTGTAAAAAAGTGTCTTTTTAACCATGACGAGAAATGAGCCAAAAAAAATTGTAAAGAAATTAATCACAAATCAAAGGCACAAACTTCCTCATTTTTTTCTAGTCATGTTTAATTGTTTGGGTTTGATTTGCAGGAGAACAGGATTGCCTCTGCTTCAAATGGACTTATTTTCCATATTTTTCTCATTTGATATGATCTTGGGAAAAAGCATAGATATCCCTTAAGAGAGACAAACAATTCACGTCATGGAAATGGGCTGCATAAAACTGTAATAAATACATATTCAAGGGCATAAATATGTAGTAACACATTGCAGCTAAAAATCAAATATGTGCTAGGATTTCCCCTAGAGATAGAAACAGGCTGCATCAAAAGCAATTTGCCCTTTCCCCTGAAGGCCCCCAATGTCCCACATTCTCAATTCACACATCCTGCCTTCTGGACCATTTTTGACTTAAGAAACTGGTAATATTTTCATGTGTTCTTGTTTTCAAATCATGGTGTCACTTCCAGGCAGGTAGGCTACAAATTCTTATCTCTCAGACTAATAGCTCTTGCCTCACTTTCTCTAAATGCCCAAGACAGTGATTTACATCTTTCTTTCTCAGGATGTAGAGAGTAGATTTTCATCTCCCACTCCAAATAAAGTTTTATCTTTCTGTGCACAGTGACGATCGGAGGAAACCTAAGATCACTCTGCTTTTCAGTTTTCTTCCAACATAAATCTTGTCAATACCTTTTAAATTATAACTCAACAAAATAATTCTTTTGCCGTAACTCCATGTTAGGACTTCCATCTTTTTGTCAGACACCAGTTTCTAAGTACTTGCTGTTTCGCTGAGGGTGTGGTGAAGAAAACAGGGCACCGGGTGGAAACAAGGCAGGGACCTTTAGCCCCCAGCCCAGGGGGATTTGGTGAAGGTTCATCCTTTCAAGCGCACTCGTGTCATTTCCTCTGCTACTCCGGTGTCTGCCCTAATCCCATGCTTCCCAGACTCCAGCAAAGTGACATGATTACCTATCTCCCTTTCCCACTAGCAGTGAAGTCCAAGTGAATTCCTTGTTCAAAAGCTCCACATTCCTCACTGGGCCATCAAGGTGTTCTGATATGGAGAAGGTAATTTATGTTACATTCTTCACATAGTATCATGTAGAGTCAGCCACTGTCATCATCACTATTGTGCTATTGTTGTTATTGTTGTTCCATAGCTCCCTTGAGTTTAGTGTTTATTTATTTATTTACCTCTTCTTACTTCCTTCTGTTGCATTCTACCCTTTAAAAAGTTCACCTAATTTCCCTTTGCTTTCAACTTTGTGAAAGGGAAGGATGCTTTAAAAAATTAGTCAAATATTCTATTACATCCAGTTCAACAAAATCATGCCATAATTTCTCTTTCTCAATATTTCATCGTTCCATGAGAAATTAGCCTTATCTCTTCACTTAGGAAATACTCATCAATATGTTCAAATAATGACAGAAGGATGCATATAGCAAACAGCTTTAATTTGATTTTCAATGTTGTCTCAAAGAAATGAAGCAGAGAACAAGTAGTAAAAGGAATCATTAAGTGGAATAATTATGCCTAAAATTTTCCTGTTACTTAAGTAACGAAGGAACTTAATCCTACAATTTGTTGAGAGAGAGTTGTTGGAGAAATAATTAAACTGATAGGAAAGTGATCTGCAAACCAGAAAAGAGTTCATCCCTTAAAGATAGAATGATCATACTTTAACTTTTTTGAAGACCCTAATATAGTCTGCTTAGTCCTCATGTTATTGAACTATTTATTTAACATGAAATCTGAATAGATTGGCAGCCAGGTGCCAGTCTCCTGCCCTGGTTAATTGCAGCACCTTTGAATTTAGAGAGCCATAGGTTCTACTAATTCTGCTATTGTCTTCATCTTTTATTATCTAATCTTGGACAAGCTACTTAACATCTCTTTTGTGCCTTAGTTACCTTACTTGTAAAATAAAGATAATAAGAGAATTTACTTTTTCAGACTGGTTTAGAGTAAAATGGAATAGTATGTGCAAATTATTGAGAGCAATGTCTTTCATTAAAACTAATAAATATCCATTATTATATTAGGACTGTTGGTCTAAGAAAGTAATTAGATATACTAGGAGCATAAAACTACTAGTTTTCAGGCTAAAATTTTCTCAAATCTACAAAATATGAGCTATGTAGGTATAGAACTACATAAGACTAATTTAAAAGGAGTTAATCATAGAGATTTAACTTCAGACTTCCTTTCCATTTTTCCATTAATTGGGTCTCATGTTTGGTGTTGATTTAATTATCCTCCTCAGGCCATGTCCCACCAAGACCTTATAAGATTCCTCCGTTATTTTATTTAATTTTTGTTTTCTCCCTTCATGCTCCATCCCCACTCTCCTTCCTTCCTTATCCAACACCCAAAATCACAGGTACTTAACGCTGTTCCCATATACATAGTCTTGAAAAGAAATACTAGGTTTCTCTATCTCTGTACCATTCATACCTTATACAAATGATATTATACTATATAACTTATTCATATAGATTTTATTTAACACTATGTGTATAAAACCTACATTCTCCTTCTGCTTCTGTGTATACATCTAGCTCACTGTCTCAGATTGCTGCATAGTATTTCATGAATCCACATTTTACGTAGTTACCCGCCCAGTGTCACCTAAGTAGCTTTCAACATCCTGCTGCTAGCAATTCAGCTACGATAAATATATTTGTTCACCTACTAGAGCCTTATGAATTCCTTGTTAGTTTAATGCCTCAATAAAACAATTTTTGTTGCCTGTGTAATTAGCATCTCATTTGTATTATTTTTTAGTTAACTTAGATTGGCATAAGAGAAAGTTGAGGGTTTTTATTAAATTTGTCTTTTATCCATTAACTTACTGAAGTTTGGAATTAACTCTCAAATCTTGTTCTGTGGCTGTCTTTTATATAGTGGTAACCTCATCTGTGAATGATGATGGTTTTACCCCTCCTATTCCAAGTCTCATCACCACCCTCCATCTTCTGTCTTGTTTCTGTTGGCCAGGATTTTCAGTGGCCTGTTGAACGGAAGTAATGGTCTTTGTCTTCGTCCCAACTTCGAGAAGCTGAATCTAAAATTTGACTGTTAAGAATGACATTTGATTTAGTTTGGGTTCTTGTTTTTTTTTTTTTTTGGTAGTGTAAAAAGAATAGTTGAACTTAATGGTTTTCCTTCTTTTTGTGTTTTTGGTATCCCCCTATTTGATCATGATTAAATATTTTCTTTATAATTTCACAAAGTAAATGGGCGATAATTTTCTTTTCATGCTGTTTTTATTTTGTTTTATTATCAAGTTTAGTGTACCCCCATAAAATAATTAGAATATTATTCCCTTTTTTTCTATTTTCACAAATAGTCTATATCAATGAGATTTATTAAGTGTGCTTCAAAATTTTGGATAAAGGTTTGTGAATCACGAAACCTTGTGGATCTTGAGTTTTGATGTGTGTTGGAGGGTTTGAAGGTTTGATTACCAATTCAGTTTTCTATTCATCAAAATTATGCCATTTCATATATTTTTAAAATATTTACTTCATTCATATTTTCATATTTAATAGAATATAGCTGTTAATAGTACTCTTATCTTTATGTTATGGCTGTTACAAATTATAACTATTTACTCTGTTCTGTTTATTCAAGCATTAAGGTTTTTTTTCATTTTTCCTTAATTGCCTTCTCAAATCTTTCCTGTCTCATTAAACTTTTTTGAAGAACAAATTTTTCAGTTTGAAAACATTCTTTACTTGTTCTTTTTATTATTATTATTATTATTATTTTCGCTCTTTGTGTTTCATTCATCTTGATTCTTATGGCAAATGTTTGATGCAGTTGTCTTCTGTCTCTTTTGCTTTTTGAATGAATGTCTGAATGTATTTAAAGCTATAACTTTATACCTGTTATACATGTTATATCCCCTTTTATACCTTTGCTAGGTCCCACAAATTTAACATGTTGCACTTTGATTGTATTTAATTCCAAGTATTTGCTGTTTCTTTGATGAGTACTTTTATAACCGGAGAATTATTTAGTAATTGGCTCTTAAAAACTACTCACAAGTGTGAGAATTTTAAAAGTTATGTATTTGTTCTTAGCTCTTCATTTTGTTATGTATTCTTTAAATTTATTAAAGTTTCCTTTTTTTTTTTTAAACAAAGTGTTCCTTGCCTGTTAGATCCAAGGTTTCATTCCCATACATGCGTAACACACACACACACACACACACACACACACACACACACACACACACTCTGAGGAAGGAAAGGAGGGGAGAGAGAGGGAAAGAGAGAAGAGCAGGGAGGGAGGGAGGGAGAACGGCAGTCCCTTTCCTGTTACCATGGTTTAGTTCAGTAACACCAGCCCCTCATACACAGTTCAAATTTCAATCACCGTGGCTTTTTAATTATGAGTAATTGCATAAAGTCCCAACTTCATTGTAGCTTTGCAGTCCGTACATCACAATGTAAATAACAGATACTCAGATCAGTGGCTGGTCAGGTCACTCCTTTCAAAGCGCGCCTTTGATTGGTCACTGGGCATCTCTTCCTCTGTTCACCCACAGACAGCGAGGTGTGCAGTTTTGTCTTCTTCTCTCCGGATGATGAGTCCAAGTAATAGTTTATAAAAATGGAGAATCAAAAGAGCAAACTGGGCAAGAAAGATAAAAGTGCAGTGAAGACATGAAAAGAGACCATGCTAGAAGTGAAATTCAAATTGAATGTAAATGGAATTGTAAAAGAAATAGCTGGCCATGGGAATGTTGACCCTGCCACTGTTCAGACACTAGATATGATGCCAGGAAACTTAGTGAAGGTGAACTTACGGGCATAAATGAGGAAAGTATGACAAAAAGGATGGACATGTCCCAGATGAAGTGATGCCAACAAAACTTCACACTTAAGGAACTCAGATTATTTTACAGCACTGAAAACGCACAAGATAAACTATTGAAAGCTGATTCAAATGTGATACAGAGTATGGCAGTTGTCTAAAGCACAAAAACGATACTTCCTTCATAAGTTACAAAATGAGAAGAAGCAAGCGTTCATTACTCGAATTACTCTTCATGAGGTTTTTTTTTTCCCAAACACTAATTTCTAATTTTCTAATGTTTTAAATTACTGTGTACTAAGTCAATATTGGTTTTACTAGTTTTTTTATTTCCTATACATTTATATATCTGACAGTAAGAGAGTTTGTAATGTTCTGAGAACAATTCTCAAAGGTATGGAACAATCGTAATTGATTATTAAGCGCACTATGTATGATTTCTCTTTGCATGATCATTTTCATATTCTCATACCAGGCAAAGCAAAGACTGGTTGTGTTTGTGTGTGTGTGTGTGTGTGTGTCTGTGTGTGTGTGTGAACGGAGTGTGTTTGTATAATATATATGTATAGGGTATACGTATATATTTTCTTTCAACTTGTACATCACCTTATTCAAATATTGATGATTTTGTCTGTTTGAACTGTCAATTTCTAAAAAAGACATATTAAAGTTTTGATTTGCAATTTTCATTTTGTTTTTTCTCTGCATTACTCTGTCAGCCATATTTTCTATGACAATATTGAGGTGTATGTAGACCAGTGATGGATTTACATTATTGATTTACTTTTTACTTTTTGTCAATATAAAATAGACCTTTTTCTCTCTTTTGCTGCTTTTCTCCTTATATTCTCCTCTTTATAGTATTCAATAGTTGTTCTATTTATTTCTCTTTTTAATTAAGTATTTTCATCAAGGGTTTTTAAACAGTCTTTCATTTATTTAAAGGTTTTTAAATGAACTGTTCAAAGGCATTTAAAGATCATCAAAATGATAGTTTTGCTAGATATAAAATTATAAGTTCAATATTTTTTTACAGCAGTTTGGAAATAAAATCAGCAAATACAGTTGTTGAGAAGTTTGTTGAAAATTTGATGCCTCTTCTTGTAGTTGATAAACTTTTCTGGAAACTTTTAAATTATCTCTTTCTATCTTGTACATAAATTTTATTATAATTTTTCTACTTGTTTCTCCTGTTTAATATTTTATGACCCCTTTAAATCTGAGGTCTTACTTTTTTTTAATTCTCAAAAAATCAATAACTAATTCTTTATTATTTTTCTTCCTTTCTGGGACAGATGTTTTAACATAGGACACTCCAGGCAGCAGAATAGCCCAAGGAGAGTGGGCCCATGAAAGTGGGCAGGGTCTTCTTCAGTTAGGTGCAGTGGTTAATGGGGAGTGTGCCTGGAGGGACAGACAGAAAGTTGGGCATGGGGCTAGAAAAAAGGTTGGAACCAGTTGGTGAACACCTATGCATGCTACTCTAAAAAGGATGGACTTCATTATGGGCCTCACTGGGGAGCATTTAAGCAAGAAAGTGCCATAATCTATGTTTATGCCTTTGTCCATCTGGCAAACACCTATTATCTTTCAAATTCTTACTCTTGTGCCATATTTTCTCTGTGCCTTTCTCTTAGCCATTCCTCAGCATTTCAGTCCTCTATCCCAGAAAATAAATTGCTCCATTAATTATGTACACAGTTTTCTTATAGTACTTATTATATTGTATATTGTCAATTTCAAAATGAGATTTATTTACATTTTAACATCTCTGAAAACAGAATGTGTCTCATAATGGCAAAAATGTTATTATTTGGCATAATTTATTTCTTAATGTCATGCAAAATAGTGGTTCATCTTACAACTGATGGCATCTTAGATGAAACATGGTACTTCTTTATTATGAATCTGTCTCTCATTTTAGACTGTGAATGCCTTAAATATTGTAATACTCTAGTTCATATAAGGCATAATATATACATATTCCATAAATTAAAAATTGCCTAAGTAAATGGGTGGTATATGCATTACAGCACAGTAGGAAAAGTATTAAAGATACTATAATTTTGACTGGTAAACCCTGAATATGGTTGTGGATTGTACCAATGTCAACTTCCTAGCTTTGATATCATCTATCATTATGTAAGATGTTATTGGGAGAAATACAATTAATTGTATATATAGGACTTATCTGAAATATATTTTGTGACTTTCTGTGAGTCAAGAATTATTTATATCTAAAGCCTTTTGTTAGGAACAAATCCACAGAAATCCATTAAAAAGATAGTATGATTTTGACACCATTGCACACTGAAATCAGAATGACACATAAGTGCTCAATAACTAGTTACTATTAAAATTCACATATTCTTGACTTGCCCTGACCTATCAAAATTACCTTGTTCATAGAACTGGCTGGCAGAATTGATAGGGTGTCTGTTCAAAGCCTCTCAGTGGTAATAGATGTTCCCTGTGCCTTGGTCCTATGACTTTTCTGTGCCTTCAGAAAAAAAAGTCCTAACCTCACTTTTAGTCAGAAAACTGGTCTCATCTTAGTGCGTAGTGTATAATGGTTAAGACTCCCAAATCTCACTTCATGTTAAAGCTTCTCCCTCTGGCTGAGCCTGCTGCAGCAGACAGAGAGCTGCCTTCTTTTCTGTTTACTAAGTTTCTACTTGCATCCTTTGCCATCCTTTGTCCTCAAGATACTTCTGGATTATATAAGGTTTTGGGGGAGAGGCACAGCAGCTAATAAATAGGAGCAAAGTCTTTACATGACTGGTGCCTTGGCAAATGGACCACGGATTCCTGTGAAATTGAAAGTCAACCCTCTCTGAACTTTGTAACTGGGCAGACCAGACTCTCTTCCTCATAGGCACCTCTGTATGTTTCCCATGTGTTGGAGCTTCCTAGTGGCTCTCTTGGCAAGGACAATGTCTTCTGCTAAATGCTGAATGTGGTTAGTCTTCGGGACGGCCCATTTGCTTTCTCTGCTCAGCTGCCCTAGGTTGCTGTTACAGCTTCTTACCTTTGAGTCCTCAGCAGGGTCAGACATACCAGGGTCATCATCAATCTCCTCAAATCATCTAAAAGCCCTTCCTCCCACAGCCTGGGGATAAGGAAGAAGAGGCCCTCCATTTTCCCATGTTGGAGGTAGGAAAACAGGGAAAATGCCGCTCTACTCCAACATTCTCCAAACTTAGTAGCCTCTCTACTTTCCAATTTCAACACTTCCATGCCTTTGAAGTGGCCCTTAGCCGAGGCTCATAGAACCGGCGGCCCACCAGCATCCTTGCCAGTGCTGCGCTGTCCCACTTTACCGGCCATCCCCGGTGCTAGGATCTCGGCCAACATGGAGTAGCAACACTTCCATGTTTACAGCCACCTCATCAATTTATTATGTAAAAAAGAGCATGAAACTTCAGAAATCAAGAAATCCTACTGCTAATAGAAATGTCTTCTCCAGACAAGTGATTTTTTTCCCAATAATCAGTAACTAAAAAAGACCAAAATCTTTGTTTCCAAATCATGTCATGTAGTTATTGAGGATACAAAATTATTTTAATATGTGTTTAAGAACATCTGTATTTCAGTCAAATAGAACATGAGGAGTGAGGAAATTTCAATTGTAAATTAAAGAAAATTATATCAAATAGTATTATCAACAAATATGTATATGCTAATACAAGTTATTTCTCTAGCTGGTATTTTGCTTTAAACACTTGTATTAAAAAGACTCTGAACTCAATGGCACTTTATCAGTATTTTGACACTTGAGATGAAAAGACTACACATTTCTAAAACATGTAAAATAAAATACATGTACATTTGTGAATGAAATTCACCTCTAATTCTGCAAAAGTAGCAGGAATTATGTGTAAGTATATATATATATATATACACACACACACATACATTTATACATATATATGTATATATACATATACGTATATATACATATATGTATACATGCCTATATATAGTATGAGTAGCCATTGTTGCCAATATATATTGAATTTTTCTGAAGTGGTTTTGTGTAATTCTGATGATCTTGTTTAATAAGGCATTTAAAAACAAAACAGCAAATCTGAATAAAATATCCACTCTTTAACGTGTAAGTCAAAGGCTACACACATGGAAGGCTGAATATAACCAGCTTTTAAATTCTGGCCTTTCAACAATACAACGGCACTTTCAAATGTGCTTTGTTGTTTTCTTTTAATTCACTAAAATTAATCTTATAGATGTAGATGCCAGATTTGCATTAATTAAAACTCTACTGTAGAAGCCAGGCTTAATTGCAATCAAATTTGCTTAATTATGCATGGCGAAAGATTCCCAAATGAGAAAGGTTTTAGTAAGGATTTTGGTTTTTTGCATTGACAAAATAAATTGAAATTGTCATTTTTGTGTTTTATATAACACTTGTAAATAATTTGTGGAGCACCTTAAGTCTTCTATGTAAAGCAATGTTATTGCTTAAGTAATTATAACAATCTGCATTTTTCATTGTTAATTGTGGGTGTCAGACTCATTAATTTTAATTTACAGACTGTAATGAAATTAAGAAAATTTTATGCTGATCTGCTGAAACTTGTCTTACAGGAAGTTGTTTAATACAACTAAAGTTTGAAAAAGTCAAGGCTCATTTTTGTAATTTGTATTTCAATTAATACAATCATTCCACAACAGTTTTTCAGTAAAATCTGGCCTCGATACTAAAACAGTCCAACTTTACGAACAATTTTGGTTTTTAAAAATCAATTGATGTTTCAAGTACAGCAATAATTACACTTAAATTTAAATTTAACTTAGAATCATACCTCTGGTTAAAGAAAATCCACAAACATTGTAATATAGTTTCAATTCTATCTCACTTGTTTTTTATAGGGGATTATGTTACTGGAGAGAAAAGAGGCAGAGACAACCAGAAATCAATGTAATCATTCTTAGATCAATGAATTATCAGTGGACTATTTAAGTCACATTTCAATGTGGACCACCCGTAGCTATTTTATCTTAGGTATCTGTCATATATTCATAGGTTTGAATTCTATATCTGCAGTCTCGATCAATTTTTAAATGTGAATTTTAAAGGAAATAATCCATTTAGAGATTAGTAAATGTGAGGTAAATTGCAGTATTTCCAGAATCCCCAGTCTGGCCTTATTTTATGTACGTATCAATAGGTGTTTCTTCCTGCAAGGGGGTGGAGAAGTGCTGTTCTATCCACCCCTCTGTTGCATAATTGGTCTGGCTCCCGTCAGTCGCCAGGGATCCACTTGCAGTTTCTCCCCAAGGGGTGGGTAGAGAGGCCAGGACACACTGGAACGGGGAGAGATGGGGAGCAAGAACAGAGGGAGAATGGAGCCAGGCCTCATGGTGAACAATAAATGGGTTTCTCCTGATCTAGCCTTTCTTTAGACTGATTCTGGTCCCTCCAGTTTATTTGCCCTGCTCTGGGAACACCACTTCCCCCTGGAGCTACTGCAAGCCATACATTTTAAATAAAGTTAATGACAAGGAAAAACGCTTATTTTTTTTTTATTTTCACATTAAGACTACATTCTGCTCTTGAAGTCTGTTTAAACTTTAAGTGGTGTAATTATTAATATAAAAATATAATGGAAACAGAAAGTATCTTTCATGGTTATGTAGTAGCAAGTCAACTCTTAGGGAAATTAGCTAAAGAGACTGCCTCAATTATTATTCATCCAATTAAAAATTCCAAAACAATTACTATAATTCTGCTTAATACCAAGCATGAAAGTTTGGTAGTCAAATACATTTAGAACTGTTGAATGACTCAAGAAGAAAATGACAAAGAAATATTATTCCATAATTAAGGCTAACCTTAATTTCAGTTTTTTTTAAAATCAAGTCATTCTAGAGAGGTAAAATAAGTCATCAAAAGGGTCTTGGCAGCACATCACTGTGTGTAATGCTGTACAACAGGGTATTGGTGGTGAGTCAAGATCTTTTCCCTTTATTAAATCAATAGGAGACGTAATAAAAATAATGAATGCCTAGCAACATACCATATACACAAATAGGTACCAAGTACCCAAAAGTAGTTTTCCATAACTCATAAACAATGAGAAAAAGACGTGGTCTGATGTCTAACAAACTGATAGTGAGAATTCAGAAGGGCATGTTTTCATCTGAGACTTTAATCTGAAAACTCCATTTGCATTTTATTTACCTTCATAAAAGCCTCAAAATCTGTTCATTTTCTACTCCTTCACAAGAACATTTGATCACTATCCCTTTTTCCAACTGTTAATTCTAATCAATTTTCACCAGCCCCTGGGAACCAAGAAATTCTACTAACCCAAACAAATTTTTCTTTGATTTTCTGTGCCTGTGTCTTTAAGATACCTTAAAGGACTTCTTTACTGAGATTCATGCATATTACCCTGTGAATAATAATATTTAATATTCTATCATTTTTTTATAACACAGATAAAGTTATATACCAATGCACTAACTGAATTTGCAAGGCTCCTTATACCTTAGGGCAATTTTCCCTCATAACTATGCTTTTGTTTCTATTCACATTTAAATCTTCATTTTTATTTTGCTTTCTTGAACTCATTTCTTTGCTCTTTTGTCACCCTTATCACTCTCTGTTCCTAATTCCAAAGTACTTTTTCCAGCCATATTTTCACCCCTTCCTGCCCCTCTTTTTTGCCTATATCCTTTATTCCATTCTCTGTCCCATTTCTTCCTGTCCTCTCTGCCCCTGGTTTCACCCAGAGATGCTATTATGGTGATTGATTTACACAGTGCAGAACAATCCATAGGTATCATATTGCTATACAACATACACATCCCATACAACAATAAATCTAAAAATAACTAGCAAAAGGAGACGTTTAAGTTGAGAGTTAGAAGTGCTAACAGGGTCAACTGGTACAGTCATTGTGTGGATGGTGGTTTCACTACCTTGGAGACAAATGGGCAAGAGCCAGCGGAGCTGGGCAGTCATGATGAAATCAGTAATAAATCAGACACAGAGTATAAGCATGAATCAAATTACTATACTCAAATAAGAGCTAGGCACAGACTTGAAAGGAAAATATGTCATTTCCTTTCCTTTCTCACCATCTGACTTCCATCCATCTTTTGTATCTCTTACTTGAGGCCTGTCTTTCTCATTCCCACCCTTATGTTTAAGTATCCCTTATTCTGTAATGTTATAAAGAAACAAAATTTAGACTCCAATTCTGAAATACTTGGGATTCTTATTAAATCTAATTTGATGTTTTAAGTCCAGATTTCAGCTCTCTCGAGAGTCAGGTGTGTAAATGATGAGTACCATCTTAAGAAGTGAAAGCCCATTCACAACTCAGAATTGAACCGACATAACATCCAAAGATAATTTGTAATCTTCACATGGACTCTAATAAGGATACTCTATCACTTGGAGAACGATGTCGTTTCTTTGTTCTATTCTCTTCTCTTCCTAGACTCACATTATTTCAATTGTTCTTCCAATCATTCAGTAAGCACCCTCCACTCAGGTGTAGCCACAAGTGCCTCTGTGTTAAACACTTGTGAGACATACTAAGCACAAGCTCAAATGATGCAATAGAAATATTGATTCACAGGAAACAATAGCACCAGACAGAATGAACTAGCTGTTCTTTTAAATGTGCCACTCATTTAATTACAAAACTCAGGTTAGTTCCAGAGAAGAGGTAAAACAATAAGTAGACTTTGCCAACTTCTGACCTTTTCTTTAAGCCCTTATGTTTTTTTTAATATGGAAAAACACAAACACAGGAAAAAGTAAAGACAATAGCAAAATGAATCTCCCCAGCTTTACCAATTAAGTCCACTCTCCAAATCTGCCCCACTATTACATTTCAGACATATCACATAATCCATAAACCCCAATTAACTTTTAACTAAGTGTTATCATCTCTTTGGTTTAAAAAAGAGCCCTTTGCTTCTCTCTCACTTACCAACTTTACATTTCCCTGTATGGCCCTGGAAGATGACTGGTTAGCCAGAGACGGGTAAGATTCCTCAAGGGAGGAACAACCTAAGACAGGCACAGTCGCAGGGGGGCCATCAGGTGAGAAATTGGGGATCAACAGAGGTGAGGCTTAGAACCTCACCCCCCCTGTTTTGAGAGAAATCTTCTGCATCCATGGATGTTTTGTTGCCCTTGTCTAGCTTGGATTAATACTTAGTCTACAGGCACACACCTGATCATCTACATTTGCTTTCTTACAGCACTAAACTATGTTTTCTACCTTTATCTTGCATCTACCTACCGTTTCAGCATTTTATTAAAAATAATAATAATAAGGAAGGAATGTGGGATTCACATATAAATCAAGTATAAAAATCAAACGAATATTTATATCTGACCTGATTGTTTATAGTTCATGATGCATGATCAAAACCGAAAGTTTCTGTGATGACTGCCCTTGCACTGTTCACCATGTAAGAACTTATTCACTATGTAAGAATTTGTTCACCATTTAAGAACTTGTTTGTTGTGCTTCAGAAGATCAGAGACTGACGAAAATTAGGCTTGGGGTGGATTAATGATTGTGCATTGAGTCCCCTGTACAGAATTTTATTGTTGTTAACTGTTAACAACTATTTGATCAATAAATATGAGAGATACCCTCTCAAAAAAAAAAAAAAGCCCTTTGGCTCTCAAATATCAGTGAAAATTTACTACAACCTTGTGCCATTTCAATTATAAAAATATCTGTCAACTGTCCACTGTGTACAAAAAACTAAGCTTGCTAATCTAGTGATGATCTGGGGAGTTTGCTCCTTAGACACTTTCACCAACATTCTTTTCCAGTTTAATCCATGCTCCCCACCTTCAGAAATATCTGGTACCTATCATCTTGAGTCTATTCAGATATTTAGTGGAAATTAATTTGCATTTGTTGGTTTTCTCTGGTTTTAAAACACAATTATAGTTTATTTAGACCTCTTCAAAATTTAGTTGGTATCTTTTTTACCATTTTATGATTTATATTGTCTCTGTACTTATAAGGTTATTCCTTTATTTTTGTTTTAGTTAATTTCAGGAATAAATAGGTATAAGCTAATCAGGTATGCCCCCATCTTAATGTTTAAGCTGTTTTTACTTGAGTATCAATACTTAAAATTGAAAGCACATTCTGTGATAATTGCAGGATTCTGATTGGCAAAGAGGAAAGAACAGGAATATTAGATTAAAGAACAGGCTTAAGAAAAACATTGCTTCCACCTATAGGAATTCCCCTAATCAATACCTAATATTTTTTATTTATGTTAATAAAGCCATATTCCCAGTGTTATCTCTGTATTTTGATTAATAATACATTTTCAATTGGTGGGACAAATGAGGCAGAGAGGACTGTAGCTACTCCATGTCCCTGTGTAGTTTTTTCCTTTCTTGGGAAATGTTATCTACAAAGCATGCTGCCCTTTTACGCTATCAGTAATGAACACTTCCCTCACCAAGTGTCTCAGGAGGCTGTAGAGTAGGAATCATGCATGGTGAGAGGACACCATCAGCTGCATAATGTTGGAAGAAAGACCTTGGCAGTGCAAACCGAGGGTGACCTGTGACTGTATTCAAAGCATTTGGGGCCACCAAGTACTCTGTAGAGATGATCTCTTCTCATATTGTAATCTAGTTGTATCCTAAGATACACAGAAACCAACTAAACAACCAAGCCATAGAGACCAACACTGAGTGACTTAAGATTTTAAAAGGGAATTTAATGGAATATTGGGCAGCTCACAGGAAGAAGGGGTCGCTGGAGAACTAGGCTTAAAAGCTGCACAGGAGGAGGGCGTCCTCTGGGAGTTCGGGATGCAGGGTCTACTCACCTTCTTCTGGCCAATGTCACAGGAACAATGGATCTCCAACCATGGCTCCTGGCTCGCACCACTCTGCACGAAGTTTCCCATCCCCAAGAGTCCTCTGAGCCATATCAGGGGCCTGCCCTGCCTGTATCAGCCTGAAGAGAAGAAGTCTCTGGCTAAATGGACTCTCAGGGAGCCCTTTCTTCCACCCTACCAGCTTGCCCTGTGAAAGGACACAGTACCCTGATTATGAAGCCACCAAGACTCCATGCCGGCAAGAGGGTCATTGCCACAAGGAAACGTGAGTGCTGTGAATGAGGGAAAATGGCTGTTGGAAAGGGAAATCAACAAATGATTACTCCACACCACTATCTTCTTTTTTTATATAAATCTATTAGTGATCATTGCAAGTATGAGAAGACAGCAGACTTAAATGAATAAAATAAGGAATCCATTGGATTATTATCTCTCTGTTTTCTTTAAGCCTCTTCTGTCTCAAATAACTACTTTCTAGCATCTTGCTAAAATATCACTCAATATCAAATATCCTGCTCTGCACAAGAGTGAGCCACGTCTGTGTAGTCTTCCTCAGCTCTACCTGATCCTCTTCACCTGATCCTCTTCAGGTAAAGTACCCTGTACTCAAAACAGTTTGCTGATTCTATTTGCCATTGATGTGATTGTGAGCAAGTGACGCTGTGGAAGTGGTCTATACAATATGATATCATTCTTCACTGTTTGTCTTTTAGCCAAAAAAAATATAGGATGTTCAAAATTGAAAAGAAAAAATCCAGGCTAGAATATGTCCCCCAGGCACGGTATTTTCAAGTGTGAACTGCAATCTCTAATAAGAAGGTCATCTTTGTAAAGCAGATAACCCTCTTTTTTTGATTGTCAGGAAAGAGACTAAAAGAGTGTTCAATTGGTGGCTTGTGTGGGGATAGCAATCTTAAAAAAGCAGTTCAAGAAGGTCTCACTGAGAATGTAGCATTTGTGTAATTGCCTAAAAAAAGTGACACAATGACAGCAGGTGCAAAGCTCCAAGAAGGTGTGTGGTGAACTGCTGGAGTAACAGCCAAGAGGCTGGGGGGGCAGAATCAAAGTGAGTAAGTGGAGAGGATGTGATGAGATCAGAAATGCAGTCAGGGACTAGATCATGTAAGGCCCAAATACATTACAGTAATTTCGGCTTTGACTTAGTGAAATGGGAAATCTTGAAGAGATTGTTCCAAGTGACATGGTTTGACTTTTGCAAAGGACTACTGTGGTTGCTGCTGTGCACATAATAGGCTGCAGTGATCCAAGGGCAGACTCAGTGAGGAACTTCAGAGGGTGCTACAGGCATGCAGAAGAGGGGAGATGGTGACTCTGAAGAGGACAGGAACAGAGAAGGCACTGAGAAGTGGTCAGATCCTAACTATGTTTTAAAGGTAGTAGCACAGGATTTGCTGTTAGATCAAATGCAGGAGAAAAAGGAGAAGTTGAGCATGACTTCACTGAGATATGGACGGAGCCAGGTGCAGGGGAAAATCAGGAGTTTAGTTCTGAAAATGTCAAATTTCAGAATCTTATTAAGTGCTTGAGTATAGATGTTGCAAAGGTAATTGGACTTCAATGAAGAGATTATGTTTAAAAAAAATACAGTTGACCCTTGAACAACACAAGTTTGAACTGTGTGAGTCCACTTATACTCAGATATTTTTCAACAAATACATTGGAAAATGTTTTGGAGATTTGTGACACTTTGAGAAAACTTTTCTTTTCTCTAGCTTATTTTATTGTAAGAATCCACTACATGATATGTAAAACATACAAAATATGTTAATCCACTGTATCTTATTGGTAAGGTTTCTGGTCAACAGTAGGCTATTGGTAATTAACTTTTGGGGAATCAAAAGTTATACACACATTTTCCATTGTGTAGGGTGTAGGTTCCACTACCCCCCGTGTTGTTCAAAGATCCGCTGCATTTGAAAGTTGTCTGCATATCGATGGTATTTAAAGCCATGTGCTTGAAAGGAATATCAAGGGGCAAAATGTAGATAGAGAAAAGATGGGGTCCCAAGTCTTATCCCAAAGTAAGCTCAGACCTAAGAGACTAGGGCTAGGAAGGTTAGAGGAAACCAAGAGCATGTAAAGTCCTGGAAAACAAGTGAAGGAAGGATTTAGATGAAGAGAAGTGGAGATCTTTGTTAAATGCTGTGATAAGTTAACTAAGAGAAGAACTTAAAAAATTGACTATTGAGATTGAACAGCACTGGTGACCCCGAGAAAGGTGACATCAGTGTGCATGTTAGGATTGGGGATGAGGGGTGGGGAAGCTCACTGGGAGAATTCGAGGGAGAATGGGAGACAGAGAATACAGCCCACACTTAAAGCTTATCACATTTGCAAAGAACTTGTTTTAATATAAAGTAATAACCATAGCTTTCAGGAATTAGGATATGTATATATATATATATATATATATATATATATATATATATATATATCTTTTGGGGGATAATTTTTCAACCTGCCACCATGCTTTAAAACACTCTTTTCTAGGGTCTAACATCATATTTATTGACTGATATATTCTGGAGTAACCTGTATTGGTCAAAAAAAAACTAGGTTATGCTGTGGCAATATGACAAAACCACCTGAAATTTCAATGGCTTTACATATGAGAGTTTACTTCCCACTCGTGTCCTAGTTCAACATGGAGGGGTGGAGTCTGCTCTATATTATCCTTCAAGCATCAGGCACATTCCATCTTGGGGCTCCACTCTTCAGCTGGTCCTTGGTACACTTTCCAGTGAGTTGGCAGATGGGGAAAGAGAAAGGATCACATATGGATATCGTGAGATGAACACCAACAGCCCCGGCCTCAGCATCTTTTGGCAACTTTTCCCTTGTTCATGGGGTAGGCTTTATTATTGTTCAAAATATATTTGTTGCCCCACCATGGGATGCCCCACCCTTTGACACCCCTCCGTGGAGGATGACCATGTATGTTCACTCTGCTGAACTCAAGCGTGGCCAGGAACTTAATTTGGACAATGAAAGGTAAGCAGAAGTTACAACTCTAGTCAAACAACTCGGGCTTCAGCCAGAACTCTCCCATGTGTCCTCTCCTCTCTTTAAGCAAGGCCAGATCATGTCTGGCTGTATCATCAGGAAAAAGAAGAGATTGCAAATGTTGTTGAACCCCAATATTCTTTGCTACAAAATTAGTCATCTTTTAGATACGTCTGCCTTTCTCCATGTGGGAGATTATATTATGTTCAGAATATTTGCTGTTTCTCTCTGCAGCAACCTCCCTTTATCCTCCTTTTTTGAGGGAGGGCTATACATTCTTACAGGCGTGGCTTTATAGATTGCTCTAGCCAATGAAATATGAGCAGATGTTACCTATGTCATTCTAGAAACAAGACCATGGTTCAGCCATCTCTCTTTTCCTTCTGCCAGGAGACAAGCAATGACCCAGATACAGGCTGTAGCATCTACATAGGTCCTGGAATATAGAGCAGATTATAGCCAACCCACCATGGCCTATATGAGTTAAAAATTAATCTTTGAAGTGCTAAGCCACACAAATTTTGAAATCTGTTGTTAGCACAACCTAATTTGAGAAATACACTCTACTGTTACTAAGAGCTTATCAATAAATCCATAAACTGGAGGTGAGCAAAATTCAAAGAAAATAGCTAGAGATTCTCTTACAATTTTCTCATCTCAGTTACCCATCAGATTCCTGAATATGTCTTAATCTGTCTAGATGTCCTCCATTTTTCTTTCTTTAAAATTTTGTTTCTGTTTCCTTTATCTATTTCTTCTCTCTGCCCAAGTCATTAGAAATGTTCTCTAATCATTTAAGCAGAAACAGAAACTCCAATTTCTAATTTTTCATTTCTGTATCTGTAATCATTTAAATAGTTGAATACTCTGATTCAATGTTGTGCTGAAGCTGGCTCGTATCAGCTCACAGAGTCTATTGTTAATTTTTCAGGAATTTTGTGAATGGTTACTAAACACAGCCATTATGAAACATTAAATTATATACATTCATAATCAGTTAAATTGTATTTAAAACAAAGGTAATAAATAATCAAAACTCTTCACTTCCCAATAATTTCACCATTAGAAATTCTCTTGAGGTTATTTGTCTATTATATCTGTATGGTAGGAATAGTATGTAATGTGTGCTAAGCATCTTTCAAACTCTGCGTTTAGTGATTTCATGTTGGAGGCCTGAGATTGGGCATGGTAGGAGGATTTACACTGTATACTATGGAAATCAGCATACTTAGCCAATCACGGTGTTTTTTTTTTTTTCACTTTTACCAGCTCCCCACTGTATATACACCTTCTTAAATCACCATAAAAAGCCCCATGAATTTTAAGCCTAAAACTAAGCAAGGATTGAGGGGTTGTTTTTCGAGAAATATACCCTCTTAGCTTTCAGGAGACACTTCCTTTGCTAAGATATTTGCAGATACCTATTTTCTCCTTTAAAACATTTCTAACTTTACAGGAACACTCATATGAGAACTAGACAATGTGAATTAGATGTAAATCTGTTTAGAACTAATTCACAGCTCAAGAAAAGAGATCAGCAGAAAATAAAGGGAGATAAAAATTTAGTAGGGTATTCAGATGATTGAATTTTTTGACAGGGTTAATCAATCTGTAATAATGAAGAAAATCTGGACTCCTGGAAGGGAAACAGGCTTCTGCTATATAGAAAGGTGTTTACATTACATATATCTATTGCTGTGATTTCAATCTTTGAAAAAAACTAAAGTTTTCATAGGCTAATCATCTTCCTTGTCTTCTTTTTCTGGCTAATTAGTAACTGTAACCTACCCATTTTAAGACAGGGAGGATCTAGGACACAATGAGAATGTGTAAAAAGTTAAATCAAGCTGGGCTAAATGCCCAGAAAAATTAAAAATTTAGTCCAACACTTTCCTGTGATTTCTATGTATGCCTATGTGTCTATGATGGGGTTTATTAGACATAACTAATTGAAAATAAAAGATAAAATATCTGGAAATTAAACCTCAAATTACATTAGTAAGAGATAAGAAAGCATTTTTTTTAATCAAAGTTCAATAGACAGAAAAAAGTCTATCCAGCAACTAATTCAGGGTTCCTTTGAAATAAATTTAAGGTGTTCACCATGTCAGCATTTGAAATTAATACCTAAAGACAGAAAACTTATGCCCTAAATCCAGTACTAAGAAATAATTTTATTAATGGAGTCAGAGAGAGAAAAAAGTTATAAGGGAGAGAAAATAAGAGTTAAAAAATTAAAGGAAAGAGACAAGCAAAGGGTCTGCAAATGGAGACAGACATGCAGAGCAGCAAGAGAGAGAGTGGGAAACACACAGTATTTGGAATATGTTTCAAGGAATATTCTTAGGCTATGGGCATCACAGTAGGTTGTCTCCTTGTCCTTTGAGTAATTTGCCTGGACACTATTCTCAGCTGTTTAAGTGTAGAAGTTTCTTAAACATCATTTTTATTTATTTCACAGTACCTGCCATAGTGCTTTACTGTCAGGGACACTCCATAATTTATCACTTAATTAGTTACTATTTATCCTGGAAACATCAGAGGCACTGCTTTGAGTGGATCAAACCAGAAGAGCCAAACCAGAAAGAATGCATATCCTAGAATTATCTACAACCACAGCAGTATATCCATTTTAGACACTTGCCAAAAGGAGTTCTGCCCAAAAAAGAATCAATCAGAAGGCAGGAGAGTCCTTACCTCGGCCTGGGATAAAAATGGTTACACATGTCATGAGAATTGCACTGAATAGTATGATAGCTGTGACATAGTTTTGTTTTTGTTTTTAGTAGTGTCCTGACCCAGTTTTGAGGCCCTGGCTAAAGGCAGGCCAGTTCCCCTTCCTGCGGAGCTGATCAAGTCCACACCCCACCCACTTCCAGCATGTATGCTCACATTCCAGGACCACCATTCATCTTACTTGCCTCAGGGCCAGGTACCAAACAACTAGAGAGAGCTTCCGTGCTCTGCAGCCAGCAAAATTAATAAAATTAGCCAATCCACAGGCAACCTGAAAGCCTAGATAACTCCGACCCACTGCCACACATAAGCTGCTTCTATAGCCCAGCCTGTCCCAACCTGTCCCGGGATGCAACCACCTGTATGGCCCCTGCTGGCAGCCTTGTCCCATTTGGAGCTATAAGCAACAGAAAGTTCCTCCATTCATCTATCTAAGTATCATAATGTTGTATTCTGCCATCAAAAGAATCTTTAAATCATGTAAAATACTTGTCACATTTAGATAACAAAAAGATTAAGATAAAGAAAGTAACCTAACCAATGGCACTTATTATATGATATATTTTTTATCAATGTTTTTACCAATATATATATAGTTTAACTTTTTTACTGAAGAATAGTTGACAAATAACCTTATATTAGTTTTGGGTATACAGCCTAATTATTCAATAATTATATACCTCATGGAATGTATAGTTACCTTCTGTCACTGTACAAAGTTACTGCAATATTATTGACTTTAGTCCCTACGTTGTACTTTCCATGACTTACGTTATAATTGGAAATTGGTATCTCTGTATCACCACCTATTTTGCCCATTTATCTTTTACTAATATATTTACCGATATAAAATAAGCTTTGATCAGAAAGGTTCTGGAAACCACATCTGTTGACACCACCTCTTGGTGCTGTTTTCTCTTCGTAGCCACCAGGCAGAAGAGAGGAGATCCGAAAGGAAGAACAGATAAATTGCAAGAGGGATAAGCCTGCTATAAACTTGCTCAGCACTCTGTGGTTGTGGCTGTGACCTCTGCATCCTATCTTTAATCTCCCAAAACCCATCTTGATCAAAGATTTTGAGAGTCAAAAGAACATTTTGGTCTCTTCTAGGAGCTAGAGTTAAGTAAGCATTAACAATAGAAAGGAAACTCACCAATACAAAAAAAATCTCTTAATCTTTACTTCCTTATCTATAAAATCTGAATAATGGTCTCTAGATCATTAGATTAATAGACATGACAAATGTAAAGCAGTTAGTCTAGTTCTTGAAACAATAACCTTAAATCATGGTAGCTATATGTCCAATAAAAATCCCACTACAAAACATTGCTTAATCCTTCAAGTTATCTTTCATATCTACTTCTTCCACTTCAGGCATGGCTCTTATCCTACCAAATCCTTTTTACTTCATCGAGCATCATCCATTCCAATGTCTCTTTCCTCCCCATTACTCTGCATATGACTTCCTGGTATGCCGTTAAGGAGATACTGATTCCCACTGCTTCAAGTCGGACTCTGCCGCCTCACTTTCAAGGTTTCAGCTTCCCTGTTTCTTTCTTCACTGATTGTATTAGCTACACACCTAGCCAATTGCTTCCAGGCACTGAAACATGCTTCTCTAATCAGAACAACCTACTTCTGCTCCTGAGTGTACCTTTCTTCATCTTTTTCCTGTTCTGCAATGCCCTTCTGGAAAGTCCTTTAAAGAAAAAGTCTTACTTAATTTTCAAGGCTGGTTCAATCCTATATCTTCCATAAGATTTTCTTTTATCTCTTCAAGGTTATCTCCATTTGTTTTTACATCTCCCCACCTTCTCTGCACGTGTGTCACATTTTGTTGATGTTACCGAAACTTATTTTATACCCCCAAGAAAATTGTAAACATTATTAAGCAAAAATTATACCATTCATATCTTGGCATTAAAGGCATTCACTAAAAATGTAATTGCCTGTAAACAACATGCCTCAAAGGAAAGTTGACATGTGTTTGGAAAATTTACTTTGTACCTGCCCTTTACATGTAATCGTTGCCCAAAAGAGTGACTGTGGTGGTTATGAATTATTGTCATTTGCAGATGAAGAATCTATGGCTCTGCAATATTATGGCATGTGTCTGAGGCTGCAGCAGTGAGCCCAGCACCAACCATTTCCTGAGAGCCTGCTGTCCTTCGAGCCCTCCTCCAAGTACCCAGCAGTTGACTAGACAGCACCGGTTTTACTTCTCTCTCCTGAAGAGTTCAGGCTCATTCCTGTCTCAGAGCCCTTGCACCTTGGTTCCTCTTCCTCAGAAAGATCTTATTCCTCATTTTCACATCACTGCCTCATCCTCATGACTAAGACGTCAATGCAATGTTACATCCTCAGAGAGAGCTTTCTGCACCACCTGAGCCACAGTGGCCCCCAATTAGTCCTTTCTCCAAAATACTAGTAAGGCCCAAAATTACCTGTTATTATTTATTAGTTATAAATAAAACAAAATCTCTGTCATCACTGAAATCCTTACATTATACTTGGACTACCCAGCAAAGGCTCACTCTGTTTTTAAGATGTGCTTCTTAAAATTATGAACCTAAGTCACAAAAATAGTTAATATTTATTTTCCATCCAAAAAATTTATTAATTCCTTTTTGTTCCATTTGCCTTTTAATATTTTTCCTATTCACATTCAAATTCTTTGAATTATAAATATGATTACAATCCGTTTGAAATTAATGTCTTTGTAGGTAGGAAGTGGTATAATTTTGGCAATTTCATACAGTTCAACCAAATGAACTAGCTCTAGAAATCAGTATTCTCTAAATCCCAGTTGCAGTTTTCAGAACCCAGATTGCTGTCCTCTGAGTTATCAGACCTGGGGGGAAAATTACCCTCTATACTAGTTTACTTTTGTGAATGGACTTTTAGGTGCTTTCTATACCACTCAAAATTAAAGTTACATGCTAAAGAGAATTCTACTTTACCTTTGCTACATTTTATGAAAGTGCATGTAGTGAAATAGTTAAACATTAGCTTGACTGTATAGATAAAAAAGGAAAAACACTTTGAAATAGTCATGGTTAATGGCTGCTTTTTAAAAGCAAAATCTAACTATAGGCACATACACACTGAGACACAGTGCATCCATCAACCTTAGAAAAAGGTTTCTGGTCTGAGTATTGACATGCAAGATAGTGGCAGAGCTCAAGATAATGGAGCAGCTTTATTTCCAGAGTGATGTTTTTAACTGGGACTTCATTGATGTGTGCAAGCTTTCCTGAGAGAAAATAATAGATCAAAATTGGTTGATATCTGGGGTTCACAGATGATTTTTTTTTTCCCTTGACAAATTATGTGGAATTTTTCTGTAGGTCATTAGATTTCACTAACTCTAACTTCAGACAACTCTAAATTATTTGTGTAGATTATCCCATTTGTGGGTTATTTGTAGCATTCCTTTTAATTCTTGCTTAGTGTTTACCTGATAATTGACCCACTTTTGAGCCAACCCCCTTTCCTGGATGTCCACCACCATTTACTTAAGGGCAGCTTAAGTAAATCCAAATTAAGAAGGCAAATCTTCCCAATTCAAAAGTTGTATAAAATATTTTGAAATGTTCTATTATGTTAGTGTATTCGTGACTGTATTCCTTCATTAGGGTGTGATTTACCATCTTTATTTTGAATGTTTTGATTTAACATGCCAAATGTTTATTTATCACCTTCAAAGTATTACATATGGACTTGGGATACACTTAGGAGAGGTATCACAGCATTAAGTTTAATACTGCCTGGTTTAAATTATAGCTGTGGTTTACTGAAATAGAACTGTAAACTTCTCCAAGCATCAATTTTATAAAAATCAGAACTAAAATCCTTAATAAAAGTAAATGAAGATGAATAATATTGCCAAGAACTACATTTTAAAAGTAACAAAAAATCCAAAGAAATAAAAAAGAAACCTCACCCTAATTAAACCATAATTCATTGAAATTCATTGATTAAACCACAGTTCATAACAAGTGAGAAGGGTTCTTCCCAAATCACAGAATGCTTTCAGATTTAGATACTTCCTGAGCTTGTCCTGAATCTAAGTTTTCACATATTTGAATTTGAAAAGCCTGGCACTGGTAGATTTTTCTTGCTCAGCTAGAAGCTAATATTGATAATCTGACCAAGGAGGATTCTTTATGGGTTGAATGTTTTAAAAACTGCATCATGATATTGTCTATGCTTTTGTATGTTTTAGAAGTATGTTTTTAAACACAGATAGAGATTAATTGTCCCTTGAATAGATAATCAGTAGAACTTATCTGTTAAAATAATAAGGACCCAGCACCTTTTTAAGGAGTAATTCTTTGATAACTATTCGAATTTTTTTACATTTCATGGCTCAGATAGTATTTTGAGCCAGTTTTGGTAATTTATTTCCATCAAAATTTTCATATATTAGCAAATAAGTGCCTAATGTTTTTGTCTGTGAGCTTTAAAATATTTGACTAATTGATTGTATCTCCATTGTTATGCTTAATGTTTTACATAGTTTTTTGTGTTTGGTTTTTTTGTGGTACCAGAGATTTGTCTAATTAATTCATCTTTTCAAAGAACCGAAGTCTGGTTTTATTTAAAGCTCTAGTGTTTTTCTATGTTCAAATTAATTAGTTTGAATCCAGCAATGTTTTAAATATTTAGCATATTGTGACTAAGGAAGGATTATTTCTAGAATGCAAAGATGGTTTGATCTTAGGAAGTCTAGCAATATAATTCATCGTATTAATATGCCAATGGATAAAAATGATACGATCACCTCAACAGATACACAAAAATCCTACAAAAAGCAAATTCTACAAAATTTAATACATTTAATAAAATTTTACAAAAATTCAGAATAAAAATGTCTTAGCAAAATAAGAATAGTACAACAGTTTCTTACCATGATTTGTCAATCTATCACAAAACAATCCTGCTGTTATCCCATTATCCAGGATCCTGCTGAAGGACAGGAAGAAGAGTCATTCCTATTAGAACCAGAGTAATCCATGGATGCCTGTTGATATCACTCTGGAAGTATAAGCAGTAAAATCATTAAGCAGAGGGAAAGTTATGAATACTAAAGGGAGGTCTACCTTCCTTTGTCTACCTGGACAACCCAAAAAGAAATAGATGAAAGTTGACTACAACTATTAGGGAAGTTCTAAAATATGCTTAGTTACAGAACTAACATACACATCTCAATTCTTTTCCTAGATAATAACCCTTGAGAATCAGGATGTGGAAAATGATTCCATTCACAATACACCCAAAATATAAAATGCCTAAGGGGAAATATTTAAGATACATGGCATCTTTATGAAAAAAAAAAAAATTTACTAAGGAACTTCAGATATGAATAAATTGAGACACCATGTATCTGATAGGATGCCTCTATACTGGAGAAATTTCAGGCTTCTCAAAATTAATGTATAAATATAACAAAACCATAATAATTAAATGCTGCACAGACTGTGTCCACAGCTAAGTTAGAATTTCAAATCCATCTCCTGCTGTCAGACATTGGACAGATTTACTTAACCTCCCTGAGCCTGTTCATTCAGCTTTAAAATAGTCACAAAGGAATATCTATCTTTTAGGACTGAAGTGGAGATGAAGTAAAAGCACATGCAATTTATGGAATAGTATTATCTTTTTCTGAGCAGCTCCTTCAGTTGTTCAATTTCTTTATATGCCATGTATGTTCAGCACTTTAGGTCTGGGTGAGATTTCTTCAAGACTGGAAAAACTGTGAAGTAAGCAAAATGTATCACCATCTATTATAGTAATCATATTTGATATTTGGGGCATGATTTCCTTGGACTGCACCCATTTTGTAACCCCCCCAATGCCCTCACATCTTCATTCTGCTCTCTGTATCCAGCTCCCAAGAGGCTCTCACTTTAGAACTAGTCCATATAATTTACTGTCTGATGAATTCATGCCACTGCAGACATGTACTTCTGGTGTGTAACTTCTTCAAGGTAATTGGTAAGATTTTTAACTTGGCCTTCAGGGATCAAGAACTTACCTGAAGCAATGCCTTGTTCAGTAGCTGTATTTGAGGCTCGTTGGCAGGCTGGTTGAGAAGGATAACTAAAAAGGCTTTCATGCGAGGTGCCTATATGGAAGGCTTCATTACAGAGAAATCTACATTCAGGTATTATTAGTGAAGTTAATAGGATTAAAAGATCTTATAAAAATTTATATCATAATAGGTCCCTCGACAACCTATACCTGGCCCTGAATAACTAGATGAAATTGTGGCTGAAATTCCCATTTAGATTGCCCGTGAAAATTTACAGCTTCTCCATCATGTCCTTCTTTAAGATCCTAGCATTTGCTGATTTTGTTTTTAGTTTTCTTTTCTGAGAGTTTCCCACATCCTTTTCCTTCTCCACTTCCTCCTTCCCCCTAATTCCTGGCATAACCCAGTGTTATCAAGGAGAAAACCAGAGACGCCCAGTTACCTAGGGATTTTTTAAAACCCATCTATCTGAAGTAGTGAATGCACTAGAGATGAATTAGATGCACACCTTTTATGAGTCAGAGAGTAAGAAGTCCAGAGTAGTAAGGAGGGAGGTAGAGAAAATCAGGTAGAATTATGGTAAGAAAAAAGAAAAGGAAAAAAAATGCAAAATGAGCAAACAGAAGTGGTAAAGTTGCAAAACCTTTGGTATAATTCTTTGATGAGCAATTGTATGCATGACCTTCAGAGGAAACTTGCCTATTTCATGATTTGTTGACAGGCTGGTGTGTGACATTTTGACTAAAGGACCTAGTTACATTGTGAAGAGAGGAAGGTATACTTTAGGTAAGAAATACAAACAAATGTCTTCAACCCAGACATTTTTTGAGAGTTCAAGAGACTCCTGCTAAAGTGCATGAGGGTGACATCCTGTATTGCAGCAGCTTTCAAAAGGGAAGATATTTTAGAACCTATGAGCTCACTTCTGAATTATTTTTTCAGATTTAAGTGGATACAATTTAATCATTTAATACAAGTAGAAAAACACAACTACTCGAAAGGAAGAGAATTTGGGAAACAAACGGCAAAAGGAGTCTGAATGGAATTTTTCATTTTCAACCTGTTGTTCAAATATATAGAAATGCCCTTGAAGTTCCTAATCCAGGATAAAGATAACAAAGGGCCATTGGTGTGTCTACCCATCTCTGCTATAAAAGACATTTGGAATGCTCCTGCTTCAGAGGTTATGTTTAAGAAAAACTAGAATATTTGACAGAGATTGAAATCTGTAAGGAGAAAGTCATGAAACATCTTGAGAAAATTCAGGCTCACTAGAACAGCAGGAGTAGATGACATTTCGCAATTAACTCCTAGGAAATAAAGAAATGTGCAAAAGCAAAAATGCTGATAGGTTTTGCATAAAACAGAGTAATCTATTTTGGCCTTGAACAGCTGTTAAAAGTTCCTTCAGAGTCACTAACTGGCAATCAGCTGAAAATTCCTTTCCATGTGTGCTCCCTATGGGGGAAAAAAAAAGGGTGCGCTTCACATTTTACAAAGGTTTGTCAGAGGAGAAAATAAGGTATTTTTCCTAGAGAGTCAAATTCTAATAAGGGCTCCTAGGGAAGGCTTTACAGGCATCACTTTGGGTCTTTCTTCTCCAAAGGTAAATGCACTTGCTGGATAATTCTACCCAGCATATAAACCCTTCCTTGAATCATCAGGTTCTATAGGATGAACACCCTGAACATTCATGAATGAGATGCTCTAATGGGCATCTCAAATTCTCTCGCTAAATATTTTATCTTATATCAAAGGAAATTCATTATAACTATGTTAGGCATTCTTTTATTAGAATAATGTTGGACAGCTGATATCAAAGAAGAGCTGTACTTTAAATGATTTAAATTCTTTTATTGTTCTTTATAAGCCAAAAGTCATTATCACCCAGCTGAGGGTTTCCATCTAGTCACAAGCACATACAGCACGGCAAGTACAAGCCTCAAGGAAAGATCAAATTTCAGGCCAAGGCCCACAAAAAGTTTCTGACTGTAAAAAGTTAATATATCTAAAACAAAGGTTTTTAAAATTATTTTGGCAAAAATCATTCCATTGCTGGGATTTTAAAAAATTTCAGCATGGGTCTTTGTGAATATTGCTGATAGGGTTGTGATGGATTTTAATAATCAAAGGTGTCTTTGTTCCCTGTAAATATGAATGAATATACATATTTATATTCATAATCAATGTAAATTAACCATTATTCCCTCCTATGGTTAGAATACTGACTGTATGGAGTTATACCAAGATTGATCTAAGAAGAGTAAATCATGTGCTTTTGTAAGACATAAATAAAACTAAAAGGATGATTTTAATAAAGTATCTATGTCAGATCATTCCCTTCAATGCTGGGCCCACCTATTCAAAGTGCCAACTCTTTACTCTCGGTCTAGCTACCCTTCAAAACTATCTCAAGTTCACCCTCCAATTCACAATGATCTCTCCTTTCTCTGAAGCCAGGGCACTTAAAATTTATAGCACTCATTTGGTAATTAATCATGTAATGACCTGAAATATTTATTTAATTGGTATTATTTAATACCTCTCTCTTAGTCTCTCCCTCCACTTGTTCTCCACTCCTCTTTCCTCCACCCCCTGTGTCTTTTTCTCTCTCTCTCCTTTTCTATCTCTCTTTTCCTCATCTTTTAAACTATGTTTTAAGTTTTTATGGGAGAAGTAGTCGGTAAACTACCACGTTACGACACATTAACTCATGGCACACAACACTGTGTCTTGCATCCCATAATGCTCAATAGAAGTTTGTTGACTTAAAAAATGAGTTTAAAAACTTAACCTTATACTGGAGGCCTGGCAGTTATCTGCAAAGACTTAATTGAATTGATGAGCTATGAATTGAAAGATGGGAAGTGAAAGTTACAGAGTAGGGTGTAGTGAGGCTTAGCAATCTTGCAGAGATGTTGTGCCAAATATTCATTCATCCACTCCATCGCAAGGTCAGGGGCATGGTAACTCCATTGCGAGAAGGAAGAGAGGCAGATTCTCACAGGTCACCTGCCCCAACAGAGGCCACTATAGTATGAAACGCCTCTGAGACTATCTCAGCACAGAGATGCCAAGAACAAAAACTCCCCAGGCCTTACACCCCAGGAATCACCATGGAGGGAGAAGAGAGAAAACTAGGAGGTTTCTTCTTGCATCTCTTTTCCTTTTAGAGTATCCAAGCATTTTAAAAGCCAGAATCTCAGTTATTTGTTAAGAAAGCACAGGAGTTCTCATTACAACTTCTCACTTTGTTCATGACTTCTTTGAAAAAATGCACTTATCAAAATATTCAACACAGGATTTCAAAGGATTCAAAGATGAATATATGTGAAACCCATAGGAGTCAATAAAGTTCTTAAAAATTCTTTTTGCAGATGGAAAGACTAGCTACACAGAGGTAGTGGGAAAGTCACTGAAGTTTTTAGATATGTGGTATCTTTCCTATATCAGTGAAATAGCTGTGATGGTGTAGTTATTAGAAATGCTATAGATGCAGTTGGTTTACTTTGACTGAATATAAGTATGGTAGGCAGCATAAATGTCCTCCGAAAGATGTCCACATGCTAATCCCTGGAACCTGTGTATGTGTTATCTTAACTGACAAAGGAGAATTAAGGTTGCAGATGGAATTAAGGTTACAAATAAGCTGACTGAGATGGGGAAACCATTCTGGATTATCCAGACGAACCAATGTAATCACAAGGGCCTTTATAAATAGAAGGTAAAGACAGGAGAGTCAGAGTCAGAGTGTGCAATGTGAGAATGACTCACTGAACCAGCCATTGCTGACTTTGAAGTTTGGAAAGAGGACATAAACTAAGAAATGCAAGTGACCCCTTGAAGTTGAAGGAGGTAAGCAGATAGATTTTCCAGGATAGTTCTTTCCGGAAAGAACACAGCCATTCCAACACTTTCATTTTAGCCCAGTGGGACCCATTTTGGACTCCATAACTCCCGAAGATAAAAATTTATATTGTTTTAAACCAATAAGCTTGTGGTAAATTGTTATAGCCACAATAGGAAACAAATGCAATTTGCAAGAAGGAAAGACATAGAAAGGTCTCGTTTGGCTGCTAGCCTGGGAAGCCAGAGAGGTTGGTACATGAATCTTTTCTAGGGAGGGTTCAAAGCAAGCAGAGCAGATCAACGTTCCAGAACTCTAAGAGGATTTGATCTGAAATCTGTTCATTAGAAAGGGAGAGTTAAATATAAGTAAGTAAATAAATAAATAAATCCAAGAGAAATCAATGGAACACTTCGGTAAGCACTTACTAGACACCCGTGGCCTGTGATTCAGGTAAAGTGCACAGGATCAATGGAGGTGGGAAAGTAACCTCCCTGAGTCCCAGGGAGGAGGCTTGGCCTGAAAGCTTCTTTTTGATGGCCGAAAAGAAAAGGCAAAGATAGAAATCAAGATGAAAAAGTGACTGCTTTCCACTTCTAGCTATTCTCTTCCACGAGTCCATACATCAGCTGATTTTCCAAGGAAAGTTAAGATACTCTTCTATACATACAGCTGTAGCTAGAATCAGAGCAATTTCCCTTACAAAAGAATGTTTTTCCCATAAACTAGATAGAGAGCCTGGAAGGGGTTTTCTGTATAACTCTGTTCATTTTTCCTCACACATCAGTCTCCTTTGTATCTTTCCTTTATCTTTGCAAAACTCAATTTGACATTGGTACCTATGTCAGTAGGTTCTAATAAGCAAGCAAAGACATATTTCTTTTCCAAAAATCCATAGATAAACATTAAGTGTCAAGGACAGATTTTTTTCCTTATAAGTTTTGAGGACCGCCTACAACAGACATGACAGCTGTGCTAATCGAAAAAGCAAACGAGGCCACAAAGGACTGTTCTTTGACCATGTAATCAATTTTCCACTCAATGCATTGTTCATTCTTGGAGACTTTAATGCCAGAATTGATTTTAACAGCCATTATAGAAATACTTAAGTCAAAGGGCTTACAACCTTTTTTAGCATGACCAATGGAATTTTTTAAATAGATATGTGAATAAATCATTGAGTATGATTCATATGCTTTTTTAAAAAGGTTCTTTGAGTCACTGTCCAGACATATTCTTTACAGGTAGTCAAGTGGACTAAGTAAAATCCCATACTGAGAAATAGTACATTAGCTCAGTTTATGCTTATAAAATTGTTTGAAACATTTGTATATCATTTTCAGCAGCTCCCAGAAAAGCCAATAGGTAATCAGCATGTAATGGATAATCACTATTCAACATGAAATCTGAGGAAGAAGTTGTCCTGATGACAAAAATGTGACCTTAACTTACGTGCTAGGTAGACATTTACAACCTCAGGAATAAAGAAAGAACTAACTGCTGCTCAAGGTGACCAAATTACGAGTTCTTCCATATGAAATAAAATGTTGAAGAAATTAATTAAATGACTTTATGTATTTTTCAAACATTTAAAGAGCAAGATAAACTAACTAAAGTCCTTTGCTTATTACATGGTCTGTGATAAGAGTTACTTAAAGCATTTGAGTCTGGAAATGGAATTGTACCTAAAATGAAACCTAAGCTGTAATTAATGTAAGAACAAGCACTCTATTGGAAAAGAATACAGATTTACAGGCATTTTACTTGTGGAACCTTTTCATAACTGATAGTAGAGCTGTTAATTTGTACTCTCATGGTAGACAAATTTCTGATAAGCTAGTGTGTATTTAAATCAACACAAAAACAAGATTGCCCAATCAGAAGTTGTTTTGTCCACACGTTTAGAATTGTGTTGCGTTCATATTTGACTGAAATGACACAGAATTTAGATCACATGTCAGTGCTAAATCTCATGATTGGGACCATTCTATCTTACTGTCTTCCCTTCACCAGTTTCCAAAAGACCTTTGATCTTCCGCTCTGCAGGACATCAGCACTCAAACATTGTCCTGTGGGGTATGACCAGAGTTTGTTTAGTACGCAGCTATTGTTCATGGGGTGGACAGTGTTGTTTTAGCACAAGCACGCATCCGCCAGAGTTCTCAGCACCATACCCCTACCTAAGGAGATGCCCTTATGTATGACAGTTCACGTGTCACAGGCATAACATCTGTGTTAGCAATTAGCATTTATGTGGAGTTTTGTGTGCACCATAAAGCAGAGCTCTAATTTCACTTTTGGTTTCAGCGAGAAGCAAAATTGGGCAAAAGACAATGTCTTCTTTCATCTTTGTTCAAGTGTCAATGCCAAGCACCATTTACTCATCTTTCAGCTGAATGGGCCTTCTTTCTAGGTTTCCTATTCGATAAAAAGAAGACAGAAAATATTTCCAGTGTAAAATGATTTGGGTTTCATTCCAGGAAATGTAGAGTTAAATTCCCTAAAAATGTTCATTCTTAACATGTGCATCATCCCGTGAGGGAAAAACAGTATATTTATTGATTTTGTGGTCAATAAAAACTCACAAGTTGAATGCACTATGAACTTGCATCTGATATTGTTAAAGTTGCTGATATTAAATGTGCATTAAAAGTTATTTATAGAAGATACTGAATGGACATTTCAGGGATGGAAATAATTTGAATTATTCTCTCTTTGAAGATCAAGAGAATAAGTCAGTCTGACCGATAATATTAGATGATTTAAAGTCATGGAAAAGATCCATTAGAGCATGCATTAAAAAAGGCATCTCAGCCCTCCACAGGGCCCTGACTGACAAAGGAAGCAATCTCAAATTGGAAGCTTTCAGTCCTCTTCAGGGAATCTCTTTGGTAATCTGTAGACTGATTCCTGGTTCTGTACGCAAAAGACATTTAAAAGATGGCTCATCTTCACTTGGGACAAAGTGTGGCCTTCAAGAATCATTCTTCTCATTCTATTTTCAATCATATTCTCATTCTTCTCATACGATAATTCCCTTTGTGCTCTGTCATTTTCAACTTTAAGGGTCAAGTGTACTTTGGAGTTCATCTGTAAGATATTGCATATAGGTTTCAGCCATGTAAATATTAACAGCACTTCTACACCTATTTAGCAGATCATTCTATTATCCACATGGCCAAAATGCACATTACTGCACTGGTTGGTCATATTTTGGATAGAATGAGTTATACGCACTTCCTCTTAAAAATCACCTTAAAAAGGATTTGTGTACACTGACCTATATTTTATGAGCCTCAACAAATACTGGAAATTTTAAATCTATGGATGTGAATAATATTCAAAATAGTTATCAACAGGATTCTCAAAAAATCCTTGTTAGCCAGGTGGTTAGGAATTGAATGCCTTATTCCTAAATGAAAAAATATAAATATCAATGATGTGTAAACCAAACTTAAGTTATCTTAGCCTCTTCTGTAACCAGGTAAATGCCCAACTTTTCTCTGACAAGTTTGCCTGTAGTAGAGTGTTCCATGCACTGGTAAGTAAAGGTAAGAGCATGAGATCTGAGCCACTGTTAGGAAACAGCACAACTAAAGATATAAAGGCAATATGCCAACCCTTAATTTATACGTCAGGTTAACCCTGCATTTCTTACCCTTTAGTAAACAAATTCCTCCACATTAAGTGCCTCTCTTACCAACCTAATCCTACACTGGTCAGTAAAACTTCAAGTGCAATAATAACTGCTTCATGATGCTTTCTACATTAAACCATGTTCCATATATGATATTTTTAATCCTCACAATTCTATGAGATATGCAACTTTTATCAGCATCATTCACACTGTGCACATGAAGAAACTGAAGCACAAAGAGGTTAAGTAACTTGCTCACAATCTCACAGCCCGTAAGTGGTAATGCTGGAATTCTGAGCCTGCTCCTTGAGATCCTGAGCCCTTGCTCTTACCCACAGTGCTTCACTGCTCTGAGCTTTCTTTCTTTTGCTGGCCAGTCTTTCTTCTGTTTTTGCTGTCAGGGTTATGTAAAGGTTTAAATAACGGTAAGTTCCAAAGGAGCCTGCATTAATAAGCGCATAGCCGAACCTTCTTCCCAGACCTCAAAGTGCTCTCTACCACCACGAACAAACCTACTTCACTTCTCTCATTTCTTGCCAATCAAGCATGTCACCCACTTAAGTACATCTTCCATTTGCCCTGTATGGGCTTGACTTTGAAAGAAATGTCAGTTACTGGTATATAATCCAAGAAATACATATATAGACAAAAACGTGTGATATTCCATCCCTGTAATTTGTGTTTTAGTCTGAGTCTAGAAGAAATAAGATTTGTTCCTTTCCCTCGCCTATGATTCTCACTTTGAAATGATTGTTTTTGTTTGACATCATTATGTGGGCTATAGGAGTGCCATCCTATAGCTCAGATCCCAAAGGCTGCCCGTATCTGCGTTACACCAAAGTCAACAACAGTCTCTCTAATTCCCATTTCTGACTAGGGTTGGGCCTTCCTCAGTGGGGTGCCAGGAAAACGCAAAATGGCGACAGTCATAGCTTCTGGCACACACCTAGGAGGAAAAAAGCCTGGACGGTCTCCTCTTTAAATTTGCACAGAACACTGCCCTCAGGGGCAAGCAAGTAGCATTAGTAATGCAGAAACTCTGCTTTAGAAAACTTTAGAAAAACGAATGCTGTACCTCAAGAGTGGAAGCAAGTGTGAGCAACATCCCTCAGTTCTCACAACGAGCTTTCTGTCCCTTAACCAAGTATTTCCCCTTTTCTTCTTGTGCCTTTTCCTGCAGTCCATGGGATATAGAGAGACGTAAAAAGATATAAGTCACTAGAGCAAGAAATCAACATATATTTTTTCCATAGAATTTAGTCTTCATTAATATATTACCGAAACGTTATTGCAAAGAGGAGAGCAGCCAGGTGTAGCTTCAGGCTCCAACAGCGAGGAGGCAGAGACAGTCCAGCCCTGTTAAAAGAGCAGGACCCTAGGAGCAGATGGCTGAGCAATCGATCCAGCTATCCAGGCACATAAATGGCACCCTGCACAATAGCGCGGGGCTGCCCAGCCAGAGCTTCAGACCTGGAGGACAACTGAGAGGCAGAACATCTCTGGATCCCAATAGACCCTCAGCAATCCCTATACAGAGCAATTTCTTGCAATGGTCAACATACAGGTCTCATTTGTTCAAACCAGCAAACTCTGAGCCACACTGATAGAAAAGGAGCATTTGTCCTTGCCTAAAATAATTGACTACAGTTAGTTAAGTTTTTCCAAGATGTATATAAAAAAGGAGTCCAAACTGATTTCACGTACAAAATAGAAATTTTGATAGGAAAGACAAACAGGATCATATTTTTTTAATTATGTCTCTGAGTTTCAACTTTGCTGCCTTAGTCTTTCAATGTAAAATCTTTTTCTCATGAATGTATCAGCACCTTTGATATGAATGTATTTGGCAAACTAGAGGAAAGGACGTTTCTATTAAAGGACCACAAGCACAGAAAGCATTTTAATAGCAAAACGTTATGATCTTTAAGTATACTTTTTACAGGTAGAAGTAAAATATGTTTATTTTTCTACTGTTTTCTAATAATAAGTGATTTGAGTTGTGGGATATCCTCTGTGAAATGCCTATAATATTTGTAACTAGAATTGCTTGCTTTTTGCTTCTGCATATCTATTTCCTCATGCATTAAACTGCTAGACAAATTTTAAATCAATTTTCTCAGGTTACTGCTTAATATTTGGGCAAAATTATACAACATCTGTCCCAACTACTCTGTTCAATAGAAATTTATGAAAAGCACTAATAATTAAAAGCACTGTACATTTTCATTATAATCACAATGTGAATTGTGATTAATTCCATTTGGAATATGTGATAGTTGTGAAAGTTATGAAATACACAACCTTTCATCTGAAAACATTCTCTTGAATTTATAAAATAGTTAAATTAAGAATTCATGTAACTGCATATTTGTTCTTTATTATGCTTTTCTGAATTGTCTAACTTTTATAAAATTGCTTTACTTCTTAATTAGAAAAAATTAAGATTATAAAAAAATCAGACAAATAAACCCTTTGCAATATCCTCCTGCCTTTGAAACCTTCAGCAAAGAAAATCCAAATTCACATTTAAATAGACCACTGGACCCCCATTCTGACAGCATGGTGGACTGGACATGTGTATGTATGTTTTTTCCTCTAGTATGATATTTGCAGTAATAACAGAAACATATCTCCCACTTTAATTACCTTATTAAACTTGGTAGTAAACTTTCAGTCACATTCCCCGATCTTTTGTTAGGGTCCAGGATTCCAGGGTTTCCCCAGAGAGCAAACCACATGGACACGGAGATGTAAATCCAAGCAAAGCCTTTATTCAGCCAGCAAGCTGGGGCCGACAGCACCTCCGCTGACACGCAGGCCGAGTCCGAGCTGCCGACCCCCAGGCAACTTTAGGTAGGGACTATATAGGGTTTTCACAGCCGTTGCACCGAAGCCCGCGCATTTCTACAACCAATAATTTTAAAACACATTCTATATATTCTATATTTTAACCAATGGAGTTGAAACGAGAACGCCCCGGTTACCTAGCCGCTCCCCGTAATCTCTAGCTCACACAAGCGTGTCTACGTGACTTATCACGGGTTATGTCCCGAGGCTACTGCCCAGCTCTGGTTATCTAACTTAGGGCAGGCGTGTTAGCTTCGGGCAGTTTCTACGAAGACTGGGTGGCTCTTGCTCTAGGGTTTAGCTAGGTTTTATTAGTTCTTTTTCCTGACTTTTGCTGCTCTTTGCACTTCTTTACACTTTAATTGCACAAGGTTGCACAAACCTTCCTTTGCGATAGTTCCTTATTCTAAATAACAGGCTCTCTTTACCCTTCTCTAATCCTACCTTGTGAATGGTTGCCTTCATCACTGTTACTGCCACATAATAGAATCCACTTAAAACCAGAATCGATGGGTGGTATGCCTTAGTTTCATGTGTATTTACATTTATTCCTCCAATGTGAGATTTCCAAAGAAAATAAAATTAGGACTCACCCCAAACTTCAAATTGCCTTAGCATTCCTTATTATTCAAATAACTTGAAAATAAATATTCAACAAGGAATTCTGCTTGTAATAAAATGGGAGAAAAATGAAATAAATAGATAGCTATTTATTTCATTTTCATTTGCTTTCTCTTTTAACTCTACTGTGGGGACCTGCTTCCAACTCCCACTCTGAAAAGTGAGCAGCAAAATAGATTCCTCATCTATGTTTAAAATGAACAAACAAATGGTATTGTTTCTTCTCTTTTCGTTGACTGTTTAAGTTCATCAACTTAAAGTTGGCTTTAAATAGGATTCTGACTTTCCTACATTGTACACTTCTCAAAATCACAAAAGGATCCTCTTCTGATGCAGACTGCCGTCACTCTTGTCACTACCACTGATGCAAGATCCTACACCAGGAGTTGGCATCCAGAACACCTTTCCATATCTTTCCACTTCATCAAATCCCCATCATTTTCTAATCACACATTAGAGCATCTTTTTTCCATCTCAACTATTAAATTTTCTTTTCTTCTGTTCATATATAATTCCAATATTATTTTAACTCTGAAATGTTGACAGTTGTAACATGCATATAAAAAGCTATGTAGGAGGGGCAGAAGATGGCGGCATGAGTAGAGCAGCGGAAATCTCCTCCCAAAACAACATATATCTATGAAAATATAACAAAGACAACCCTTCCTAGAATAAAGACCAGAGGACACAGGACAATATCCAGACCACATCCGCACCTGAGAGAACCCAGCGCCTCGCGAAGGGGGTAAGATACAAGCCCCGGCCCCGCGGGAGCCGAGCGCCCCTCCCCCCAGCTCCCGGCGGGAGAAGAGCAGGCAGAGCGGGAGGGAGACGGAGCCCAGGACTGCCGAGCACCCAGCCCCAGCCATCCGGGCCAGAGTGCAGACACAGTATGTGCCCAGGGGGCCCTGGATGCTAGGGAAACAGAGCAGCAAGAACAGTGAGCGGGCACTGGAGACCAGGTGCTGGAGGACATAAGAAAAGCGCGAGACCATTTTTTTTTGCTTTTTTGCTGTTTTGTTTTGGCGAGCGCTTTTTGGAAGTCTTAAAGGGATAGGGACCCCAATACTAGGGAAACAGGGCAGAAAGACCGGTGAGCAGAGGCCTGAGGCTGGCACCGCAGAATAAAGAAAAACAAACGACCACCTTTTTTTTTTTTTTTAATTAAAAAAATTTTTTTTTCTTTTTTTTTTGGTGGGCGTTGTTTTGTTTTGGCGGGTGCTTTTTGGAAGTCTTAAAGGGGCAGGGCGGGTCACTTAATCCAGAGGTAGGGAATCCGGAATCTCTGGGCACCCTAACCCCTGGGCTGCAGGGAGCAGGGAGGCCCCTTACGGAGATAAATAGCCTCCCAGCCGCTCCTGCTCCAACAGGACTCCATCACTTTGGAGTAGCTGCCCGAGCCAGGCCACGCCCACAGCAACAGCGGAGATTAACTCCATAGCAGCCAGGCAGGAAGCAGAAACCCTGTCTGCGCGCAGCTGCGCAGCACAAGCCACTAGAGGCCGCTGTTCTCCCAGGAGAGGAGGGCCACAAACCAACAAGAAAGGAAGTCCTTCCAGCCATCACTCGTCCCAGCTCTGCAAACTATTCCTATCACCATGAAAACGCAAAGCTACAGGCAGACAAAGATCACAGAGACAACACCAGAGAAGGAGACAGACCTAACCAGTCTCCCTGAAAAAGAATTCAAAATAAGAATCATAAACATGCTGACAGAGATGCAGAGAAATACGCAAGAGAAATGGGATGAAGTCCGGAAGGAGATCACAGATGCCAGAAAGGAGATCGCAGAAATGAAACAAACTCTGGAAGGGTTTATAAGCAGAATGGGTAGGATGCAAGAGGCCATTGATGGAATTGAAATCAGAGAACAGGAACACATAGAAGCTGACATAGAGAGAGACAAAAGGATCTCCAGGAATGAAACAATATTAAGAGAACTGTGTGACCAATCCAAAAGGAACAATATCCGTATTATAGGGGTCCCAGAAGAAGAAGAGAGAGGAAAAGAGATGGAAAGTATCTTAGAAGAAATAATTGCTGAAAACTTCCCCACACTGGGGGAGGAAGTAATCGAACAGACCACGGAAATACACAGAACCCCCAACAGAAAGGATCCAAGAAGGGCAACACCAAGACACATAATACTTAAAATGGCAAAGATCAAGGACAAGGAAAGAGTGTTAAAGGCAGCTAGAGAGAAAAAGGTCACCTATAAAGGGAAACCCATCAGGCTAACGTCAGATTTCTCAACAGAAACCCTACAGGCCAGAAGAGAATGGCATGATATATTTAATACAATGAAACAGAAGGGCCTTGAACCAAGGATACTGTATCCAGCACGACTATCATTCAAATATGACGGTGGGATTAAACAATTCCCAGACAAACAAAAGCTGAGGGAATTTGCTTTCCAAAAACACCTCTACAGAACATCTTACAGGGACTGCTCTAGATGGGAGCACTCCTAGAAAGAGCACAGCACAAAACACCCAACATATGAAGAATGGAGGAGGAGGAACAAGAAGGGAGAGAAGAAAAGAATCTCGAGACAGTGTATATAACAGCTCAATATGCGAGCTAAGTTAGGCAGTAAGATACTAAAGAGGCTAACCTTGAACCTTTGGTAACCACGAATTTAAAGCCTGCAATGGCAATAAGTACATATCTTTCAATAGTCACCCTAAATGTTAATGGGTTGAATGCACCAATCAAAAGAAACAGAGTAACAGAATGGATAAAAAAGCAAGACCCATCTATATGCTGCTTACAAGAAACTCACCTCAAACCCAAAGACATGTACAGACTAAAAGTCAAGGGATGGAAAAACATATTTCAAGCAAACAACAGTGAGAAGAAAGCAGGGGTTGCAGTACTAATATCAGACAAAATAGACTTCAAAACAAAGAAAGTAACAAGAGATAAAGAAGGACACTGCATAATGATAAAGGGCTCAGTCAAACAAGAGGATATAACCATTCTAAATATATATGCACCCAACACAGGAGCACCAGCATATGTGAAACAAATACTAACAGAACTAAAGGGGGATATAGACTGCAATGCATTCATTCTAGGAGACTTCAACACACCACTCACCCCAAAGGATAGATCCACTGGGCAGAAAATAAGTAAGGACACGGAAGCACTGAACAACACAGTAGAGCAGATGGACCTAATAGACATCTATAGAACTCTACATCCAAAAGCAACAAAATGTACATTCTTCTCAAGTGCACATGGAACATTCTCCAGAATAGACCACATACTAGGCCACAAAAAGAGCCTCAGAAAACTCCAAAAGATTGAAATCCTACCAACGAACTTTTCAGACCACAAAGGCATAAAACTACAAATAAACTGTACAAAGAAAGCAAAGAGGCTCACAAACACATGGAGGCTTAACAACACGCTCCTAAATAATCAATGGATCAATGACCAAATCAAAATGGAGATCCAGCAATATATGGAAACAAATGACAACAACAACACTAAGCCCCAACTTCTGTGGGACACAGCAAAAGCAGTCTTAAGAGGAAAGTATATAGCAATCCAAGCATATTTTAAAAAGGAAGAGCAATCCCAAATGAATGGTCTAATGTCACAATTATCAAAATTGGAAAAAGAAGAACAGATGAGGCCTAAGGTCAGCAGAAGGAGGGACATAATAAAGATCAGAGAAGAAATAAATAAAATTGAGAAGAATAAAACAATAGCAAAAATCAATGAAACCAAGAGCTGGTTCTTCAAGAAAATAAACAAAATAGATAAGCCTCTAGCCAGACTTATTAAGAAGAAAAGAGAGTCAACACAAATCAACAGTATCAGAAACGAGAAAGGAAAAATCACGACGGACCCCACGGAAATGCAAAGAATTATTGGAGAATACTATGAAAACCTATATGCTAACAAGCTGGGAAACCTAGGAGAAATGGACAACTTCCTAGAATAATATAACCTTCCAAGATTGACCCAGGAAGAAACAGAAAATCTAAACAGACCAATTACCAGCAACGAAATTGAAGCGGTAATCAAAAAACTACCAAAGAACAAAACCCCCGGGCCAGATGGATTTTCCTCGGAATTTTATCAGACATACAGGGAAGACATAATACCCATTCTCCTTAGAGTTTTCCAAAAAATAGTGGAGAAGGGGATACTCCCAAACTCATTCTATGAAGCCAACATCACCCTAATACCAAAACCAGGCAAAGACCCCACCAAAAAAGAAAACTACAGACCAATATCCCTGATGAACGTAGATGCAAAAATACTCAACAAAACATTAGCAAACCGAATTCAAAAATACATCAAAAGGATCATACACCATGACCAAGTGGGATTCATCCCAGGGATGCAAGGATGGCACAACATTCGAAAGTCCATCAATATCATCCACCACATCAACAAAAAGAAAGACAAAAACCACATGATCATCTCCATAGATGCTGAAAAAGCATTTGACAAAGTTCAACATCCATTCATGTTAAAAACTCTCAGCAAAATGGGAATAGAGGGCAAGTACCTCAACATAATAAAGGCCATCTATGATAAACCCACAGCCAACATTACATTGAACAGCGAGAAGCTGAAAGCATTTCCTCTGAGATCGGGAACTAGACAGGGATGCCCACTGTCTCCACTGTTATTTAACATAGTACTGGAGGTCCTAGCCACGGCAATCAGACAAAATAAAGAAATACAAGGAATCCAGATTGGTAAAGAAGAAGTTAAACTGTCACTATTTGCAGATGACATGATACTGTACATAAAAAACCCTAAAGACTCCACCCCAAAACTACTAGAACTGATATCGGAATACAGCAAAGTTGCAGGATACAAAATCAACACACAGAAATCTGTGGCTTTCCTATATACTAACAATGAACCAACAGAAAGAGAAATCAGGAAAACAACTCCATTCACAATTGCATCAAAAAAAATAAAATACCTAGGAATAAACCTAACCAAAGAAGTGAAAGACTTATACTCTGAAAACTACAAGTCACTCTTAAGAGAAATTAAAGGGGACACTAACAGATGGAAACTCATCCCATGCTCGTGGCTAGGAACAATTAATATCGTTAAAATGGCCATCCTGCCCAAAGCAATATACAGATTTGATGCAATCCCTATGAAACTACCAGCAACATTCTTCAATGAACTGGAACAAATAATTCAAAAATTCATATGGAAACACCAAAGACCCCGAATAGCCAAAGCAATCCTGAGAAAGAAGAATAAAGTAGGGGGGATCTCACTCCCCAACTTCAATCTCTACTATAAAGCCATAGTAATCAAGACAATTTGGTACTGGCACAAGAGCAGAGCCACAGACCAATGGAACAGACTAGAGAATCCAGACATTAACCCAGACATATATGGTCAATTAATATTTGATAAAGGAGCCATGGACATACAATGGCGAAATGACAGTCTCTTCAACAGGTGGTGCTGGCAAAACTGGACAGCTACATGTAGGAGAATGAAACTGGACCATTGTCTAACCCCATATACAAAAGTAAACTCAAAATGGATCAAAGACCTGAATTTAAGCCATGAAACCATTAAACTCTTGGAAGAAAACATAGGCGAAAACCTCTTAGACATAAACATGAGTGACCTCTTCTTGAACATATCTCCCCGGGCAAGGAAAACAACAGCAAAAATGAACAAGTGGGACTATATTAAGCTGAAAAGCTTCTGTACAGCAAAAGACACCATCAATAGAACAAAAAGGAACCCTACAGTATGGGAGAATATATTTGAAAATGACACATCCGATAAAGGCTTGACGTCCAGAATATATAAAGAGCTCACATGCCTCAACAAACAAAAAACAAATAACCCAATTAAAAAGTGGGCAGAGGAACTGAACAGACAGTTCTCCAAAAAAGAAGTACAGATGGCCAACAGACACATGAAAAGATGCTCCACATCGCTAATTATCAGAGAAATGCAAATTAAAACTACAATGAGGTATCACCTCACACCAGTAAGGATGGCTGCCATCCAAAAGACAAACAACAACAAATGTTGGCGAGGCTGTGGAGAAAGGGGAACCCTCCTACACTGCTGGTGGGAATGTAAACTAGTTCAACCATTGTGGAAAGCAGTATGGAGGTTCATCAAAATGCTCAAAACAGACTTACCATTTGACCCAGGAATTCCACTCCTAGGAATTTACCCTAAGAACGCAGCAATCAAGTTTGAGAAAGACAGATGCACCCCTATGTTTATTGCAGCACTATTTACAATAGCCAAGAATTGGAAGCAACCTAAATGTCCATCGATAGATGAATGGATAAAGAAGATGTGGTACATATACACAATGGAATACTACTCAGCCATAAGAAAAGGGCAAATCCAATCATTTGCAGCAACATGGATGGAGCTGGAGGGTATTATGCTCAGTGAAACAAGCCAAGCGGAGAAAGAGAAATACCAAATGATTTCACTTATCTGTGGAATATAAGAACAAAGGAAAAATTAGGAACAAAACAGCAGCAGAATCACAGAACTCAAGAATGGACTAACAGGTACCAAAGGGAAAGGGACTGGGGAGGATGGGTGGGTAGGGAGGGATAAGGGGGGGAGAAGTAGGGGGGTATTAAGATTAACATACATGGGGGGGTAGGAGAAAAGGGAGGGCTGTACAACACAGAGAAGGCAAGTAGTGATTCTACAACATTTTGCTATTCTGATGGACAGTGACTGTAAAGGGGTTTATAGGGGAGACCTGGTATAGGGGAGAGCCTAGTAAACATAATATTCGTCATGTAAGTGTAGATTAGTGATACCAAAAACAAAGCAAAAAAAAAAAAAAAGGGCAGTTCCTGTGTGGTAACCTCCAACGAGTTCTACACAAGGGTATAAAGGGCATATAAAAGTGTAGGCAAAGGGTCTGTTTGTGTTTATACAGAGGATCAAAGCCTAATTGGGCTACCCCGAAAATGAACTAAGATACGATATGAAAAAGAACTTCCAACATCTGCACTCTCTGGAAGACTCATGCCAGAAGATGATCATCAAAAAACCCCAACAAAGATCCACGCACTGCTACAGCTGTAGATGCACTCATCCCACCAGTTCCTGTACTTGCCATGGGAATGAGGAAGGAGATATCTAAGCTGGCCTGTGCATACAGTAAAACAACAAATTTGACTGGATCTATACTGTTGGAACTCAACCAAGAATTTGGAGAAGTGCAAATTGTAGCACTCCAAACTCTTACAACTACAGACTATTTACTGTTAAAAGAACATATGGCATGTGAACAGTCCCCAGGAATGGGTTGTTTTAATTTGTCTGATTTCTCTCAGACTTTCAAGTTCAGTTGGACAATATCCACCATATCATAGATAAGTTTTCACAAATGCCTAAGGTGCCTTAATGGTTTTCTTGGTTTCACTGGAGATGGCTGGTAATTACAGATATGCGTTGGTTATGTAACTATACTCCTATTATGTTAATGTGTGTGCGCAATTTAAGTAGTAGCTTAAAACCTATATATGCTGAAGTTACTCTACAAGAAGATATGTCAAAGAAATAATCAATCATCCCATGTTTTCTTCCGTCTGCTACTTCTATAGCTTTTCTTCTTCCTTCCTAATTACAACCCTTAAATAGAATTCGTGCCTCATATCAAATTTACCAAGTATCATAACTCCTCCAAGTGGTAAAGATACCTCAAGACAAATGCTGGGCATAGAAGCCACAGGGCATAAATCTGCAAAGAAGTAAAAAGCCAACCTTGTCAAACAATAAGGCTTCTCTCTCACTTACCAACTCTACATTTCCCTGTATGGCCCCGGAAGATGACTGGTTAGCCAGAGACGGGTAAGATTCCTCAAGGGAGGAACAACCTAAGACAGGCACAGTCGCAGGGGGGCCATCAGGTAAGAAATTGGGGATCAACAGAGGTGAGGCTTAGAACCTCACCCCCCCTGTTCTGAGAGAAATCTTCTGCATACGTGGATGTTTTATTGCCCTTGTCTAGCTTGGATTAACACATAGTCTACAGGCACACACCTGATCATCTACATTTGCTCTCTTACAACACTAAACTATGTTTTCTACCTTTATCTTATATCTACCTACCACTTCAGCATTTTATTAAAAATAATAATAATAAAGAGAGAAATGTGGTATCCACATATAAATCAAGTATAAAAACCAAATGAGTATTCATATTTGAACTGACTGTTTAGAGTTCATAATGCATGAGCAAAACCGAAAGTTTCTGTGATGACTCCCCTTGTACTGTTCACTATGTAACTTATTCATTATGTAAGAATTTGTTCTACATGTAAGAACTTGTTTGTTATGCCTCAGAAGATTGGAGACTGACGAAAATTAGGCTTGGGGTGGATTAATGATTGTGCATTGAGCATTGACTCCCCTATACAGAATTTTATTGTCGTTAACAACCATTTGATCAATAAATATGAGAGATGCCCTCACAAAAAAAAAAAAAAAAAAAGGACAGACTTCCAATGGTAAAATAAATAAGTAACCGGGATGTAATGTATAGCATAAGGAATATAGTCAAGATATTGTAACAGCTTGGTAGGGTGATAGCTGGAACCTAGAATTATGTATATAAATGTTCCACCACTGTGTTGTACACTTGAAACTAATGTAATGTAATACTGTGTGTCAACTACCCTTCAATAAAAAGTAATTATTTAAAAAAAAAAAACAAAAAAAGCTATGTAAATGGAGCTATTATCGTGTAGATAATACACGTGAATAACCGTGCAGTAGCTATGCAGCCAAACTAGAGATGCATGTAAGGGGGCATCACCCAGAAAGAGCTGGAGTGTCCATTCTGCTTAACTTCTGATCCACATCTCCAGTCAGAAAGTTGCCTTTACCTGTGTAAATGAACACAGCTGGATGACAAAAAGGAAGTTATTTTGATGATACACACAAACATTCAAAAAAGGAAGTGCTGGCTGTATACCTTGCCTAATCCGAAGAACTTCCCCTGAGAATAGAAGTATTTAGCATCCCTATCAGCTGCTTTGTTATTGTGCTCGAACATTACTGCTACTTTCTAATGGGTCAGGTAAAATTACTTTCTTTTTTATCTAGCCAGAAAATTCTAGTTCCTCTTTGCAAATGATATACCACCTATTTAACCTCATAAGAATAGTGTGAGAGTTTTGAAGCAGATAATTTTCTAATGTTAATGACAAGAAGACCTAGATTTCTGATTGATCCCAAGCTTTATTTAGTGAAAATACACATTTGGCTAGGAACACAAGGAGTTAGCAAAAGCTGAATTAAGTATTTCAACATAAATCTGTGTTTTTACTGTCTTACAGTGTTAGAAATTCTTATCCCTTCACTTATATGGGTGCCATAAATTTTACTCTGAAATGTACAGGTACTCTCTTTTTCATACAAATGAGGTCATTATTGATTGGCCTAGGAAATGGACTCCAGAGTGTTCATTTAAACTCCATTCCCTTAGGAAATTAACATTCTCATAACAATAATAAAAATAAAAATAAGATATTTTAAATACAGAGTTCTGTTTCCTCTCCCCTCTGTTCTTTCTGAAAGTCTCAAGCACAGTCTAATAGCTGGCTTTAGATATCTTTTTAAAAAATTAAGATGCTTTAGGTCAAATAAATCAATTTGGAGGTAGTAATATCAATTTCCTTGGCAGAGTTGCTGAATAGAGTTTTTATTGACTGTGAATTTAAGTTACTAAGAAAAATTAGTGATATTAGCAAATGGTTGTACTACGCAAATCTCTATGATAGGACAAGAATGGCTCAATGTCCACAGGATGGATGAGGAAAACATTTTCGAGCAGTCTAAAATGATATGCATGGTTCCTTACTTTGTGAGTTTGACTTTGAACAATCTCAAATAATTTAGAAATTTACCAACCTCTTTACCACTACCCTGAGTTTATTTTTCTCCATATCTTAAAAGAAGAAAAAGATCTGAGACTACTACATCATTAGGAACTATGATGTGTAGACACTTCAAAATAAGATACTCTTCCATTCCTCTCCCTGTTTCACCAACTGCATGCTGTATTACTTGACCTAGTAAACTTGCCAAGACCCTTATACATAGGTCCTTTGCATGTGAGAACCTGGGTTATGGGAAAACTAGTCTATGGGAATCACTTGGCTTACTACTATTCTACATTAATTTACTTGGCCCCATCAATGTGTCTGCTGATGGCAAATCTCTTACCGTGCTGAGTTATCAGTCACCACCAGACGGACAGTTTTTTTTACTGTTCTTTATCCTTTCTTGTTGCCTTCTCTTCCACATTATTTTCCTTCACTCTCTGAATGTCCAAAGTTTGTGTCAAATCCTCCACAAAAGCATGCCTTTAGGAATGCAAACATTATCTGGTGAACATTTAAGGATATTCTCTTTAAATCACTTCTAAAATGACTGCCGTGCCATGATAGATCCCAGTCAATCTGTTCTGTGCCCTATTGTAGAGCTTGATGCCAGAACAAGACTGACCACTCTACTTCACTGCCTCGGCTCCTTCAGTGATTTTCTGTTACACTTAGAACAGAGTGCCAAGCTTGTTACTACAAACGGTAAGGCTGTCGAAAACACGACCTTCTTTTACTCCTGACATGTTGTACAATCATTCCTCTTTGCATGTTAATTTCTGTAACTTATTATTCATAGACACTTCAAATTATAAACATTCCAGGCCATATTCCCACATGCTGTTTCCTATATGTGAAATGCCCTCCCTGAACTCCATCCTTACCAATCATACCATGATTTTATAAGTAATTTATATGAATTAACTTAAAGATTTTACTCAAAGGTCATTAGCTATTGCCACCTTATACAAGTCTTCCCCTCAAGGTGCAGTTTCTCACTCTACCCTTTGCAGCCCACAGCAATGTATACATATTCCTATTATGTTACTTATACTTTTGATTGCAATTATTCAACATATTGTTCTTTCACATTTTATTGTGATTGTTAAGTTATTTTTCTATATTGTCTCAGCAGTTAGTACAATGCTGGACATGGAAGAGCCACTCCATTCATGGAAGAGGATAGGAATCTGACATGCCAACATCATTTGTAGATAACAAGTTCTGTTGCCACATCATTGTTCTTAGTTCCTTTCTTCAATCAACAAACATGCCATGAGGAAGATTATGAAGAATATTTCTTATATAATCAATGGATATTTAATCCCCTTACACCACTCCTACATCCCTTTTAACACAGCAAAAATTTTTAGTTTTTCTGTTGTTCCATTTATAACTTTAAATAATATGTAAATAGCCCTACTTCTTGAGTCACCAGTAGGCCAATTTCCTGACTCCCTGCAGTGAAAAATAAGGATACCAGATCCCTTCTTTACCTGTAACTTTCCTTTCTTTCTTTCAACTCCCAGACTCAGCCACATGAGCTTTCCCTTTAATAAGAGTAACGGAATTTATATTCTGTAAAACATAATTATGACCTTCAGCAGAATTTTTATATATACAAAATATCAAATGGCTCTATTTTTATAACTATGTAAATATGAGGTACTGCATAACCAAAAATGTACTATAACTGCATTTCCTTTTGTGCACAGTTGTAAATTTTTTTCCTTATATTCACCTCTTTAATTGCTTACTTAAATTGATCCAAGTTCCCGAGGATATTAAAGCTCTGGGATTCCCCGTTTTTCAGCACCTGTCTCCCCTAATGACCTCTCCAGTCATCACCCATTCGGATTCATGGCTCTCCAGGCCTACTGCACCACTATTACCTTGAGTCAATCCTTCAACTCTCCTGGATTCTTTGTCTTTCACTTTCCTGGTTTAAATGCATGGAGTCTATTTTCCAGAAGCATTTAAAGAAAGAGAGATTAAACTGCATGCCTTTCAGACATGAAAATATCTCTCTTCCAGCTTCAAATTTGATCTAGAGATTAGCTACGTACATAATTCTAGGTTAAATCATTATTTCTCAAACCTTCAAAGGTATTGCTGTGTTAATTTCTAGCATCCAATTATACAGCTGGCAGTTGATGCTAATCTGTTATTTGTTGCTTTATCGACAAACTGTTTCTTTTAAGAAGACTTTAAAGTCATTACAGTATCCTTGGTGGTGTAAAAACTTCACAGTTACAGGCCTAGTTATGTTTTTCTCCATGTCTTTCTCCTTTTTAAGGAAATTGTCTTTTATTATGTCTCTGATGGTGCTATATTTGAATGTTGGCTCACCTTCCTTGATTATATGTATCTTTTATCTCTTATCTAATATCTTACCTCTCTTTGGTCTTTTAATCTACTTCCTGGACAATTTCCTTGCTTATATTTTCAACCCTTACATTAAAATTCTAATTTCCTCAATCATATTGCATTTCCAAGATCTCTTCATTTACAGCCACCAGGTGACCAAATATCACATAATTAAAAAATGAGTCTAGTTAAATGTTACCACTAGAGTAATAAAACCTTTTGGTATTTTACATGGCATAAGGAAACTTCTCAAATTTCAAAGTATAGGTAGAATGATCACCAACCATACTGATTGTTTTTAGTTTGCTATTACTAAAAGGACCAATGAAGTAAAGTAAAATCAGTATGGTTTAGCCTTACAATCAGAACTGTAATTTAGAAAATACATTTTGGGAATGTGTTTCTACCTTTAGATTTATTTTCCTCATCTAAAAAATGAAAACTAAATATTGCATATCCCATAATTTATGGAAAATCCATTTATTTATATGTATGAGAAATTAAAGATAAATTATTTCTTCACCTTTAATTCACTTGAACTACATTATTATACATTACCAAGTTTATAAAAATTTACAAATCTCTTATTTACCAAACCAGGAAAACTGTTCTGATATTGAACTAGTGTTAAGAGATGAAAGACTTCAAAATTCTACTGACTTTGGAGCTAGAATTTCCATGATGTTTCATTATGTGGTTATGTTATCCAATTCATACTCTACAATAAGAAATCCATTTATATCTACCTTTCTGTCATTGTTGGCTTTGTACCTGTCTATGAACTTGCCCTTTTTAAGGACGATTTTAAGAATGTGAAATCAGGGAAACAAAGGGATGTTGATTAGATTATTATTCAAGCCAGAGGCCCAAACATAGACACCAAAGATTTTTTTTTAATTATAGTCAGTGCAGAAATGGATAATGTGATCCCTATTTACAGTAGTTTGTCTTGGACTTTAATCATTTGTTTATCCACGAGACTATTGATTGCTGCTCTAGCAAGGAAAACAGCAGTGACATAGGGGTAAGTAGAGAAGCAGTGTAATTCTGTGCTGTTGGCTGTTTCAAGCAATGAAACTATAATTCACAAAGTGATAGATAACAGAAGGTAATTTTATGGTTACTAAGAATGAGTTTGCATTTGTTTGTGTAGTTACTATATAAATTTATAGATGCATTTTGTTTGTATCACATTTTAAATTTTAGTAGCTGAGCAGGAAGAGGATTGAAGTAGTGCAAGGAATATGTTCATGAACTCCTTCTTTAGCAGCCACTTGTAAAGGTGGACTGTAATTCAACATGAAATAGGTTCAGAATGTTCCCACAAACTCATTATAAATCAAGCTGCTTCGAAGGGATGGTGTTATTAAGTTTGTTTTTTGATTTTCTCTTGCCCTTCCTCCATCATCTTATCTAGAGAAAGAGTTTAAAAGCAGGAAAAGTAATTCAGCAAGGACCTACTTTTAGTGGCTGAAATAAAAAGTCTTGTTAGACACATTTCATCAAACCATAAATGCAGTTCCCAGAGCCACGGATTTTTTTTTTTTCCATATCATTGACTGACTTTGGCATCTCCTATCTAGCCAAAATTTGATAATAAAACAGTTAATTTAGTCACACAAAATTAGACATCCAGCCATAGAGATCAACCTCAATTGTTTCCAATAGTGTTGCTGCTGGTTGCCTCTTGTACATTAAGCCCAACTGAAATGTGTCAAGAGTCATAAATCTTAACTTTTTTTGTCCTGAGTAGATGATAGGAAATCATCTTAACACATTCCATTATGCTTTCTATGTTGTGGCAAGCTTCAAGTCTTACTTGCAATAAGAACGTGAATTGAACCGGGTTAGAACAATCACAAATCTACATTGAGAAAATTATGCCTACATTACACTGGTAGGTAATTTCAAGATGGTGAACTGCTTGAGGACAAGGAGCTATGCCTCGTGCATTAAAATAGCTGTCACCTAGTTGATTTTCAATGTATGTATATTGCACAAGACTGGACTAAACTTGGAAAAACCTGTTTTATGTAATGAATTGTTTCCCTAATGCTTCTTCAATTCTCAATGCACATTCTTATCTAGTGAACACACTATTTTCTTGGTCTAAATTGTTCTCCACCATTAGTCATCCTGGGAATTGGTTCCCCCAGATCTTCCAATCCCTGTGCCATAACTTTGCATAAAATAAGCACAGTGTAATTGTTTTCTAAACAAAGATGAATAAATGTGAAACATTTGATAGACATAAAGTATCAGAAGTCTAAGAAATTAGACTATTGAAGAATTATACAATGTAAAAGCTGTCTTCATGTAAACATGAAATTTTAATTATGGACCATTTAGCTAATTATTTAAACACTCTGTAAAAGTAGATCTGAAAAGATTTTCAGCTTCAGCAAATCATATGAAAGATCAAATGGACAAGTGACTTAACATAAAGATCTGAAGAATAAAACTGAAACATAAGTGCAAAATATTATTTGGAAAAGCTTTTGTGCTTAATAGGCATGCTAATCAAATATGCATTTATTGAGCAACTATTATAACCTTAGCCTGTGCTAGATTATTTAGGACATTGTTGAAAGGTGCTATAACATTCCATGTTTCTAGAAGGGTTTTTAATGTATCTATAAGGAAACAATCTAATAAAGCAATTAGAGATCAATGACAGATTAAACTATGATACAGCCAAAATGGTACCCATCACTCTTCTCTAAATATATTCAACATTTTTTTACCTACAATTACATTTCTTTATGCCTTGACTGCCCTGCATCCATTTTATGCACATGCCAAAGTCTATTCTCCTTCCTATGCCCAGTTCATGCCACCTTGTTCTGAAGCCTTTCCTAGTCACACTACTAAGAATCACTGTCCTTTCTCCATGATGTCACTACTCTTTGCCCTATAATCTATACTTAGCATAGTCTTCTTTATGTCATAAATTTGCACATTGATTCTTCATATCTAGATTGAAAGTGTCTTAAGAACTGGAACTTATGTATGTGAAAATGCTAAGCAGTGTCTGACACATAAAAAACACTTAACAATAAATTCTTGTTCTCCCCTTCTTATTTATTTCCCTTATTCCCAATAGAGCTTTAAACTTAGTAAGTATTTAAAAATAATTGATACTGAATGATACAATAAGTCATATTGTATTATACTGGGTGTGATAGTAGTTTGAAAATTAATATGGAAGAGAAAGATGAAAGTTGCAATGATGAAACATTATCTTACAGAGGAAGTCCAACTTCAGCTGGAATTTAAGGAAGAGAAGAGGATATACAGAGGTGACTCGAGGAATGATAAACAGGATTTTCAAAGATATAAAAGTATAAAAGTGCAGCACTCCAGTTTGAAAAAGACAGATGCACCCCTATGTATATCGCTGCACTATTTACAATAGCCAAGATATGGAAGTAACCTAAGTGTCCATCAGTAGATGAATGGATAAAGAAGATGTGGTACATATACACAATGGAATACTATTCAGCCATAAGAAAAAAACAGATCCTACCATTCGCAACAACATGGATGGAGCTGGAGGGTATTATGCTCAGTGAAATAAGCCAGGCAGAGAAAGACAAGTACCAAATGATTTCACTCATATGTGGAGTATAAGAACAAAGGAAAACTGAAGGAACAAAACAGCAGCAGAAGCACAGAACCCAAGAATGGACTACCAGGTACCAAAGGGAAAGGGACTGGAGTGGATGGGTGGGAAGGGAGGAATAAGGGCGGGAAAAAAAGAAAGGGGGAATTATGATTAACATGTATAGTGTGTGGGGGACACGAGGAGGGCTGCGCAACACAGAGAAGACAAGTAGTGATTTTACAACATCTTACTACGTTGATGGACAGTGACTGTGAACGGGGATGTGGAGGGGACTTGGTGAAGGGGGGAGCCTAGTAAACATAATGTCCTTCATGTAATTGTAGATTAATGATAACAAAATAAAATTTTTTTAAAAAGTATAAAAGCAAGAGAGTATTTGTGCAGAGGGCTGGAAGACCAGTCTAATTTAATGTTACATTTTGGAAAGTTGCCAGAAATATGGTTGAGGATGGGATGAGGTAGATTTCAGAAGAGCCCAATAGTTGGGCATATAGATGAAAAGTTTATAGTAGAGTCTGAAACATATGAGATAAATGGAATACAAGATAAATATATCACATTAGGACTTGTTAACTCTTTGCATATAGAGCAATGATTTCCTGCTTCCAAGTTTATTGTCATGTGAAAATTTTCACAGGACTGACACAAATTGACACAGTAAGAACATTAAAACAATAAAGCACCACCTACCACTGTCATGTTTTCATGAAAGAGAAGACATGTTAACACTGAAGTGCAGTGAGAACTTTCTGCATACTCTCCTACAAATTGTTGTTCATGATTTTGACTGCCCTGGAGTGGTCCACCTACTCTGAAATTCCAGTCATCCTTCATGACCACTTCAAAGTTCTCACCACAAAGAAGAAACAGTAACTATGTGATGAGGTGGGGGTAGCAGTTCATACTATGGTGATAATTCTGCAATTTATAAATATATCAAATCATCATACACCTTAAACTTACCTAATGTTATGTGTCAATTATATCTCAATAAGCCTGGGGAATAAAGTACCATTAAAAAGAAATCACCTCTCCATGAAATTTTTCATGATGACCACAAATAGAAACAGTCAAATATGCTTATTTATCCTATTATGTAAATCACATTCTTCCTTGTATTAAATTCATATATTTGCATAATTGGTTTTTATTACAATGAAATTTCTTTAAGGCTATTGACCTTAAATTATTCCTCCTTGAGTAGCTGACACAAAGTAGGTGCTCAATAGTTAAAAAGACAAAAAAGGGTAAACAGTAATTGAAGAATTTCTAACCTCAGAGAGTGAAAGCAGTGTTGGCCCTGAAAGAAATGGGGAAGAGGGGCCGTTTTTCAAGAGGTGGTGACAATGGCCCATTTCTGCTATGTTGTATTTCAGGATATGGAATAATAATGGAAAATTTTAGTAATTTGGGGGATAAGTGATATTTTAGAAATTGAGCTATATTAGGGAGTCATAGAAGTGTTTGTTGAAGTAAATAGTATCTTGTTGGAGTAGTACTAAATAGAGGAGAAAATTAAAATGTGGTTAGAATTTTGGAGACCAACAATAGCAACCGGACAGAAAGATGAAGAAAAACTGGTGAAAGACACGGGTAAGGTAGAGGGAGACCAGCAAAAGGCATTGTCCTTGAAGCCAACGAAGGACTGGTCCCCCGAAGGCTGAATGTCAGTACTCAGACGCTGAAAGAGTTGCCCTTTGTGATTTGTACGATGCTGATAAACAAAATAAATAGTGCTAAAACTGACTAAAAAGTCTGACTTACAGCCGCCGTAAGTTATGTCCCTGAGAGAAAAAAAATCAAGTAAGAATTCATTACTTGTTGGAAAGTTAAAAAAAAAAGAAAAGAAACATCTGCATAACATCTACAAATTATAAATAAGATGCTTCACAACACTGACAGTGAAAATACTTGGCCAAGGAAAGTTACATGTAATTCTGGTTCAATGTACACTAATATATTTTTCATTCCATTTTTAATGAATTCACATTAGAGAGGTTCTTTTGAAGTCATAATGTGTTATTTTTAATAATTAATTTCTGAACTTTAAAAATTAATAATATTTGCACAGGGCTATTTTATAATTATAATATGGTACTTCAAGGTATAAATTATGATATAATAACTCATACTTGTGCATTTAAACAAGCACTCATCCTATGTATGGCCTCATTCTTAGCAAAGAAAAAGATATGAATTATTATGCAATAATTCATGCTTTTGTCACATATTATTACTTAATTATGGAGGAAGAGGAGAATTTCCACTAATTTCAGTCTTGAAAAAATCTAACATTTTATCCTTGGGTTAAAAGAAAGCTCAGATGCTTATTTGACACAATCAAAGCATTTAAGCCGTGTACCATTGAGGCCATTTTAGATTAACTTTTTATAACACTCCTGTCCTTCTACTTCTCACAAATCTCAGGAAATCTCTAATAAAGAAATTGCAAAGTCCAACATACTTCTCTAGTCTAATTTCACAGAATTATTCATTTATATCCCCAAACAGCTATATTATTTCAAAAAATTTTCAAACTATCATAAAGAAAAGTAAAAATACAACTTCTCATCTGTCTAACATAAATGAGCAGGAAGGAAGGAAGAGAGTAAGACTCATAAGAAAATATGAGTTTCTATTAATTATGCTGATTTCCTGATAGAGTTGTTAAACAATAGAACAATCCCTGTAAGACAGTATAAAATATGCTTGTCTATGATCAGTAGAAAACAACATATATATTTTCCTGAAAAGGATATATAAATATTCTCAGAGCTATATCACAAATAGTCACCAGTAAATAATAGTGAGTTTATCTAAAAATCCAAAGCAATGAAATTATGTATTCAATGGTTTCTCTAGTGTTAGAAGACTTTTTCTGCCCCTTTGAAGCTTATGGTATAAAAAGGAAAAATAAAGAGAAGACAGACTAAATACATTACAAGAGACAAATAGCAGTTCAATAAAATAGTTAACCTACCAAACAAATACTATAGAGCAGAAGGGCTCTAATCCAGCAGATGTGTCATTGAAGAATCATGTATTAATAACATGTGTGGTTTGTCTGTTAGATAAGTGAATAAAAACTCAGAGAGGATAAGATCATATACATGTAGAAGAAGCCACCACACCACTGACCAGTTAAAGCTGACTGATTGGTCTGTCTCTATTACCACGCATCAGTCAGCAAATTAATGTTCAAACTTTGTTGCACAAAGTTTTCCAGAAGCTGTTCCTTTCTCTTACTGTTTCAGTTGTCTCCCACCCTAGTTTGCTGTTTTTATGGTATTCTTGCATCTTAGAGTTACGAGTGGTGATTATAAGCAGCCTAAGGCTGGGAGGTCTCATACATTCAAACTTTATGGAATTTTCTCAATCAATATATAATGATTTTTGGTAATACCACTAAGAAAATGTCAGGACAACACAGAGCACAAAGCCATGCTTCAGAGCTCCAGACTTGCTTGATGCACCTTGAGGTTTTATACTAAACCATTAACACCTTCTAACAAATCTCTCTCCTAAGGGATTCACTGGTTCTCATACTTTGGTTTAATGTTTCAGTGATGGCAATATAATCTGCCAGTATACCTCCAAAGGAGCAAAACAAAGTGTTTTCAGTCCCTTTTTAAGATCTCTGATGATACAGCAGCAGAGTCTGGTACAAGTCCTTCGTCATCTTTAAGCTGGTTTAAACTCATTGTCTTGACTTTCAAAGTTCATAATGGCATGTCCACTTGGTCAGAACACAGTAAGTCAAGTTACCAGGACACAATAAGAACCAGGATGTATGTTCTTACATCATTCGTTACATAGCTAGTGATGGCATCAATTGACTTATAATTAGAGTTAATTGATTTATAATGCAATTCTTATTATAGATAAGACTTTGTTACTAACCACTCATGTAATGTTTTATGTAAGTGTTATTTCAGTTAGATCATGTTACACAAAATAGATTTTATATGTTTTTTGTGACACATGTAAGATGAAGCAGTATATTCCCTGGTCATACATCCCTTCCTTATACAATATACTTATTTAATCTAGAATAGTCATAAAATAATTTTTGACTCTGTTTAGACAGAAATTTGAGAAATTTTAGATAATCAATGTGATCATTGCTTGCCTTAAAGTTCCAGTTTTCTGTGTTTATGCCTTAGAATGAAGGCATCTTTAAAGAATAAATAATGTATTTAATGAGAACAATAAAAATTAGATGTTTCTCTTCATAGAATCAGATAAATTCTTAATTAGGTTTCTGATTTGCTGAGGTCATTTAATATTTCCTGGTTCTGAATGCAATATAGTTTTATATACTTTAGTGAAAGAGCTATGACAAGGGGCTAAATACCATAGCAATAAGCAATTAAGTAAATTAATCTTTCCAAAGAAAAATAAGAGCACAGCAGTGAGAGTTCACCTCAGAATAGCAAACACCAAAAAAGGAAAGCAGATTACTGAAATTGCATGAAAGTATGATAATACATTATATAATAATATTTATTATTGCCATAGTTTAGCAAGATAGATCACAGATGTCCCTACTAAATTCTCTTCAATACACAAAATTGAACTTGTGGCTGGACCCACAGTCTATATGAGAATTTTCCTTCTCACAGATGTTGGAGAAAAGGTTATTCTCAGGGCAGAACCAAGCATCTTCTGTGGCACTGGGGAGGACTACTGGCATCGGGTCCTGACCAGCTTGATCCCAAGCCTCTCACTCCCATCTGAGACACCTCTTTGTCTCCAAACTCCTTGAAACTGAACTGGTGAAATTCTGAATGGCTCTTTCACTGAGGAAAGGACTAGCCAGCTGATGTGCGATATTGAAAGTAGTCGGAAGAGTGAGAAATGTTTGATGACCTTCTAGGTATTTCTTGCACGTGTAAAGAAAACACCCACTTGCTCTCAGTGAGAAATAAACAAAATTACAGCTTATTATCTTTCATCCAAGTTTGTCCAGTTGCTTATTTTGTGTTGTGTAGATCTTTGTGGTTATTTTTCTGTCTGCTTTTATCACCTTGGAGTTTTAACCTGGTACTTAACTGCCTCTCATAGAAGGAAAAAATAATTCTGCCCAGGATTCTACCTTCTGTTCCTTATTCAAAAAAGAAAACCTATGAAAGAATAAAATCCTACATATAATTCAATTAACAATAGCCAACAATTTTTTTATTTTCTCCATGAAATTGGTTACTTCATACGTGCATATGTCATGTATTTTTTGAAAAGAGCTATGAAATCAATTATTTTATAGTACAGTAGCCTATAATCCCATGTCCAAATTTAGCAAGGTAGTTTATTACATTCTTACAAATATTTGCCTGTTTAACATGCTGTAAATGCATTCTAAAATCTGTATTAGGTTCTGGTTGTTATGGGGAAGAATTAATACATTCTATTAAATTCAACTTTTGCTGAAACACTCCCACATCAGCTAAAACTCAGAGCTGTAACTGGAGACCAACTTCTAAAGCAATTAAGGAATAAAATATCTGACTTTTATAATGCATCTTTTGTTCTGGAAAATCCCTGTACTTAAATAAGTATGGCATTAGAAAAGGACTTATGACCACCAAATATGATTTTTCAAAATCCATCCATATTCTGTGTTTTGACAAACCAGTAACTAGACAGGTATTACTTAACAAGCAGGAATGTTTCAATTAAGTATACATTCAAATTCATCAAGTGATTGCACCATATCTTTGCTCAAAACATAACTATCCTCCTCATAATGTCTAGGATAACACACAAATTCCTAACATGCTGGCTCGTCCACCAGTCCCTAAATCCATGCTCTATATTTACTCACCTTCATTCCTTTTCAAAAGTAACTGCCTATTCCTAGAATGCCTTCTTCACCTTATTTGTTTAAATCCCAGCAGTTCTTCAAAGTCCTTTTCAAATGCAGCTTAATCCATGATATCCTCAACTGGAATTAATCTTTGGATCTTCGATGTAGATTCTTTTTCAGTCTGTCTCCTACTGGTGCAATTTATACTCATGTTTCCTTCTTGCTTCACACACCCATATGATGTTAAAAATCTCTTCAATACAAGCATAATTTGAATTATGTTTTCAGATTTTCTCTATAGCCCAGTGCCTTGGACACAGCAGGTGCTCAGTAAACATTTACAGATTTGAGATAGGCAATAGACAGTGCCTCCAAGAGACCCAGGTAAGAGGGACACTGCCCTTGATGGACCTCGTGCTTTATGGGGCCCTGTATATCATAAACACACAGGCAAAAATAAATGTCATAAAAAACACATGGGCATTTTTTTATCATTAGGATCCATCACTTAGCACCGATTTAGCACAACTCATTATCATTTGCTGTGTATCTAATACAACTCAGGTCCCACAGAAATGCTTCTTTGTGCCTTTGCCCACTGCCCTCAGAACAAGACAACACTGTTAGCAGGTGCTAAGCTTCGTAGCAGAAGTGCTTAGGTTACAGAGAAGAAAACTTAAAGTTTTCCTCTCAGAGAGCTTACATATCATAGATACTAGGAAGTATTGCTTCCTATTAACGCCATCAGCCATTTTCTTATTTCTTTTTGTATTCAAATTAATGACTTTCATGACAGCATAATATTTGCAATAGTTGGCACATGGCAGTTGAAAAATATTTTGGCATATTAAGAAATTAATATTATCCTTAAATTTGTATATATCTAAGTCTAGATGACAGTTGTACTAAACATAATACCAATTATCTACATTGACTGTTCAATGGTCATTGAATTCTAGAATTAGGAATTATTTTATTTGAACAAAAATAATAAGATTTAAATCAATTTTTAAAAGGTAAAAATTTTCAGTTTTGTTTACTTTTGATTTATTGATATACATTAATAATTTGTATTCTTATTTTAAATCAGTAATTTTTCATTGTTAGAAGAAAAAAGTTTTTAAAATATCATTAGACATGTTTTTATTTTTAACTTTCACATAAGCGTATTTTTATAAAAAAGAATTCAGTTTTAAACATTTTAGTGACTTGCAGGGGCAAAATTCAAAATATTTTTCTTTGTAAGGATATTTTATTTGTTTTTTACTTGTTATTTGTTATTTTATAAGAATATTCATTTTATTATTTGAAAACATATATAGCAAAACACACACTTACAAAAATTATTCATAACTCAATCACTTTCATTTTACTGAAAATTTAAATGAAAATTGACCAGTGTCTACCACTAAGATTTTGATGTTTAGCCTTCCAATCTTCCCACTGTATTTTCCAAAACTCATACGAACATATATGCATACCAGCGCATAAACATTTCTGAACAAAAAACAGTGAATCATAGAATACACATTCATCGGCAATACAATGTCTCCAAATTTCCAAAAGAAAAATTTGAAGCGTGATCTTTACGAAGAAAATAAGAATTTCTTCTAATTGCTATAACCTTCCACAACTATATCAGAACATAGTACATTGAGCTAAATTTGTCTGGTATCTTTTCTTGCCTTCTAGAATTCACCATAGTCCAGATTTCTTTCTGGAACTGAATTCAGATACAGATACATTTCCGTGCTAATACCAGTCCCATATTACTCAAGTTGTTTTTTGGAAAGCAACTGACATTTATAAATTGGTCCTCATTTTTGGAGCACCATAAAATAGAAACCCTAAAATCATATAAGTAATAAAAAATTAATTTCCCCCGGCCACTGACAATGCTATGAAAGGGCAGCGATTCCCATAAGAAAATCAACAGACTTGAAAAAGAGGAATCAAAGTATGAATTTTCAGTTTTGAATGAAAAGGAACGGTCATTTTCTCATCTAAAATTGTTCTAAGATCAGATAATTACTAAATGTGGCAAAAAAGCACAGTAGAGGGGAAATGTGGAAGGAAAGCAAATGTCTGAGGTTCTCCTGAAGTGACATCTTACCTACACGCCACCGGAAGAGAAGCTAGGGAGGATCTCTGGACAGCTATTTCCAAAAGGAGGATTTCACCCTGAACTCCCTCCCACATTTAATCAACTGCTTATGTTGTTTATTGCTCCAGTGCCGAGAACATTATTGCTTAATTAAATTGTTTCACTTGGCTATCATAAATGCCACATCTCTTTAAAGCCATGCTTTATTTAGTAAAAGTTTGTTTTATCACCCAAAGAAAGGAATATTAAATTGAATGGGTGACTATTTCAGCTCAAGTTAAAATCAATAATATTTATCTGTGCCTTAGGTGCTAAATTCTGAGATTCCATGTTTTTCACTTTGCTGCAGCCCTATATCTAAACATCACTGACGCTTCTTTCTCTGGTGTTCATCTGTGATTTATGGCTGTTCTAGTAGGTGGGACGAAAGCTTCAAGGCCTCTTGCAGTGTTTAAGCTTCTAATAATCAGAGGAGTCTTCCCTTCATACTCTTTTTGAACTGGGGCTGCCCTTCTCAATTTTAGAAAGTCATGAAAAATAGAATTTTAAAAGTTCAGAGCTTAATCTGTTTTCTAAAATACTTAATATCTGACTTTTAGGGAAAAAAATGTCATTCTATTAAACATGCCATCAAATTTCATATAAAACAAAATCCTTAGGTCCTTGAATAAAGATTCTTAGCATCTGTTATTTTGTCATCACTGACTAATAATCTGATGAGAGGTGAAGTCTTCAAATGCCTTCGAGTGGTTTCAAACATTAAAATGTTTCTAAAAGCAAACTTCTCATTCATAAAACTATAATTCACTCTTTAAGGAATGGTGTTTCTATTTTCCTCTTTAATTTACATAATGAAAGCAGTTATAAATAACATTATCAGGGCACTTAATATCAAAGCCTGAATGATTATTAATTGCTTAAATACAGAGAAAGTTTGTCATTCAATCACTATAAAAATTATTTTTCATTACGTTGGGCATGTTGGGAACTAATTATTTAAATAGGCATGGTTAAAATTTCACCAGAAGACATTTCCCCAAAATGAGATCTGTGTTTTTTTAAGAAAATCTATTTGAAATCTGATTTACTGACAACTAAACAATAACATCAAAAAAAATCAATCAATGACTAGTTTGAATTACTAAGGTATATTTCTGCCAGAAATTTTCTTTAGGAAGAAAAGTACAAAAATTCAGGTTCAGTAGCTGTATTATAATGTAACTATTTCTTTTTGCTATTGAATATCAACATATCTCAATCAAAAATAATTTCCTTTACATTAGGAATTGCTTATCTACTGAAAACACTGATATGAGTGAAACTTGAAAAAATCCTTACAGTAATTGCTCTTCAGTGCTTTCTATATTTAAATCATTCTGTGCATTCAAGTTCAATATGAAAAGGAGTAAATGACAACACTACAGACATAATATATTAATATAGAGAAAAATTATACTGTGAAATGTGTATCTTAAACCTACAATTTTTAATCTATTTTGAAATTTCAAAAGTTAGGAAACAAAGCAGCTATTTTTAACTTATCTAATTATTTTCATTTATCTAAATGCTATTTGGCAATGTAAGCTATGTAGGAAACTCCTAAAAACAATCCCAATAGATATTTTAACTGGCCATTACATTAAAGTTTGGTGTGAAAATTTTGAGTAGGTACACTGAGAATCTGGCCTTCCCACAACACACTCACAAAAGAATAGACTGATTTCTCAAAATATTGAACCCAATACCTAAAGAATTGACTATACCATTTTAGTCATTATTAATAAGGGTTTACATCTAAAAAAATCAGAAACACTTTAAGATTATTGACTTATAGCAAGAGATGTTCAAAAGTCTCCCTTCCCCTTATTTTCAAACTTCTATTTGTAGGGAAAGGAAATAACCTTTACTGTATAGTAGGTATAAAAGGAACCAGATGATTCATCTCTGTGAATCTGCTTGTTGAATTTGATGGATCATTCTTAAAAGCGACGTTGCTAATCTTCAGGTTTTCTTTTTTAGGTTATTCACAGATCAGTAGGTTTTCCAGCTAATACAGGTCTGATGCTCTTCTGTCTTCACACATGGTATTCATCATATCTTGACAAGAAAAGACCTTCAGTCTACAAATAACCTTCACTGAAGTAAGACATGTAAGTGGGTTTCTTTATGAAAGATAGATTTTATGGCTGAATAAAAAACAACTGTAGTTAAAAAGTGTCATTGCATGGCCTTATTTGAAGATTTTTCCTTCAAGGAACTTTAATGTTTGTTATTGAAACTACTAATAGACCAAAAAAAAAAAAGAAAGTATTAAATTACTTTATCATTAACCACAAATGCAACAGGAAGGGTTGATCAGCTCCATATTTTATCATTCTGAAGCATTCAGCCTTTAAAATATTTAAGCATCCACATTAGTTCTTGTCAAAGTAGCACAAAGCAGTGCATAATGCGACCCGATGTAAGAGCAGAACAAGATAAGAGGTTACACTCGGGGTGAAATTGCCACAATGGAATTGCCCCATGCTATAGATAAGAGTCCAGTTTCCTGTTTCCAGACAATTGCTAAATGATGTTCAATGTTTTCTCTATGTTTTCACTTGGTCATGCTAAAGGAATCAAGTTTAGTTGATATTGAACTACCAAGGATGAAACAGTAAATTTGAGGCATCCTACAAGCATTGCATTATTTTACATGGCCAGTTAGAAAAGAAAAAATTTGATCAAATTTCATGGTGTCAGATAGTGTGGTAATTTGGGTTCTCATGGTATAAATGACAACTTTAAAGAAAATATTAAGGACTTTCAAGCTGGGCAAGTACTGAAATGATTTCTCACTGAAATTAAAGTATCTGAAGAATCTCTTTGCATAGAGCCTACTGAGCACTGATTAAAGGAATACCTGAGAGACAATTTCTTAAAACACCTTTAAATTCTTCCAATGGCCTGAACTATATTAGCAAAATCCCATATAAGCCAAAACATTAAAATATGACTATCAATGAAATTAATATAGGGCACTTAAAAGCACAAATTTTAACCCTACTCTGTGGGGTGAAGGGTGGTAAGGAGCAATGTGGTTGCCAGAAGTAACAAAAAAAATCCTACCAAATTTTAAACCCCTGTTTTGCATAGACATTTATTACAGAATTATCCACAGAATTATCCTGTTCTTGTCTAGAATTTCATCCAAACAATAGTCCTGGGGCAAAAATCTATTAATGAGATATAAGGAAATTCCACAACAACAGGCATATATTTAGTAAATCTACTCCAACTCTTAGTCCATTCTTTTTTATTCATTCAATAAACAGTGGATTCCTGATCTGTGTGAGTTGCGGAGAAACAATGGTGAACAAGACAAATAAGGAGCTTACATTATGATAGGAGAGAAAAACAATGAATAAAAATGAAATATAAAACAATTGAAGGCTGTAATATGCAATGTTTAAAATAAACCAGATGTTGTGATGGAACAGACTGGTTAGGGCAGGTTTCTTGGAGCAAATGATAAAAAGCTAAGACCTAGAAGGAGAAGGGATGGGCTGACTATCTAAAAACCAGGAGAAATGTTTCATGCTGAGGAAATAGCAAGTGTTTGGAGAGTTCTAGAAACTTACAAATTTAGAAAAAGCCAGTGTAACTGAGGACTTGACAGGCTGCATGAAACGAAATGGGCCCATCAGCCAAACCACATCAAGCCTTATAGGCCTAACAAGAGTCTGCATCTTATTCTAAAGTCATTACTAGTTTTAAGCAATCTTTGACGGCCTGTGATAAGATTAAATCCAATTCCAAAGTACTGAATTATTAGAGTGATTAAGAGGAAAAAGTTCAGAAGTGGAAAAGGATTGTTTTTTTTAAAGTATATATGTATTGTATGATCTAAAAGAAGTTCAAACCATCCCCTGTCTTGGAAACCTTGTAAGTTATCCTCGTGGCAAATATTAATGAATTGTCATGGAAAATGACAATTAAAAAAACCAAGCAAACATTTGGGCATATGACACTGATATATGAAACTGCAGTTTCAATTATATTCATATGCACTGTAAAATAAAAATGCATGATCCTAAGCATTCTAAGAGTTTTTGTAAGAACACAACACTGATAAAACTGTTGAAATCAGGGGATGAATTTAGATGCTAACATAATGTATTGTATATAGTCTTTTTGTTTTGAACTATTGAATTACTATTTTTAATCCCTGCTTTCAGAAATACTTATTTATCATTAGTATTTTATTCATACTATAATGTAAGAATAAAATGGATTTTAACCTTTGGAAAGAGTAGCATTTTCCAGACTGTCAGTTTTAAAAATATTTGGGTGGCTATACCTGTTACCATTTATGGTGAATAATTTAATACAACATCTCTTAGTTGGGGATTAGCATGCAATGAAATATTGCAAATTTACAGAATGCTTACAAAAGTATCACAAATGAAAACATTAATTTATCAAGTTATGGTAGTATGTTTTTAATGCTGCAGGAAGATCTTAGGAATAACCAGCATTCAGGAAAGTAGGTAAGATTATGTATCTTTAAACACTTGAATGTAAAACAAAATTATATATAGGATATTGGATATTTCAAAATATTTTGTGACAAGCAAATATTACGGGCATAATGATTGCACCTCTTTCTAAAATAGCTTTATCAATCCAATCTCTCTGATTATGCTTGACAGAGCTCTTTTTATTTTGAAGTAAGGAGCTGCAATCCTACTTAACCTTTTTCCATGCATTGTTTCAGACAAGCCTCAACAGTGAAAAGGCCAGCTTTGAAGTCCTAGGGACTGCCTACAGCTCTGGGGCACTACACTTCTGCTCTCATTATTTATTCATTTATTCATTCAAAGTTCTTTATTGAGCACAAACTATGTACCAAGCACGTCCTAGACACTTGATATCCATCAGGGAATAAAACAACAAACGGAAATTGCTCTCAGAGTTTCCTATCAGCAGGAAAGAAACATTAAATGTTAACCATAATAAATAACTAAATTAGAGAATAGTTTAGAAGATGATGAATGTCATGGAAGAAAGACAAAGCAGAGTGAAATAAGGGAAATCCAGGAGGGAGGCAGGGAGCAGGTGACAACTTTAAGTAGAGTGAGCAGCATGCGCCTCCCTGAGAGGGTGACCTGCGAGCAAAGGCTTGACGTTGGCAAGAGGTTTGCCAGGCATCCAAGGGAAAGCACTCCAGGAAGGCCTCAGGAGGGTAGGACTGGTGTTTTGGAAGAACTTGAGTGGCAGGAGCAGCATGAGCAAGGGGAGAGGAATGGTGTGCTCTCTGGTGCCCACGAAGTGGAAGCCCCACATTGTAATAAAGGAGAGACTCAGAGCAGCAACAGGCAAGGAAGGAATGGTGGTTAGGAGACTTATACTGAATTCGCATTTTGACAGCAAATATGTCGTTTTACTTAGAATTTACAAAAATACTACACAAATCAGCAAGAATATGAAAATGTTCTGAAGATTATTCACACTTTCTATTTTTCTTTCTTTTTTAAAAAAATCATCATCATGCTTTGTGGATGGTTGTATCCACACCTCCCCAGCCACCCCAGAGTGTTCAAGCTTGGTTCAGTCTTTCTAAGTAAGGACTGTGCATCTATGAAGATTGGCATCAACTAGGAACACAAGGAAAAGTGGAAACACTGGCTTTGAAGCAATGACAAAGATGCTCTTGTTGACTAAACTCTAAAATGCTTCCCTGAGCTCTTTTTTGAACTAGTCCATAACTCTCAGATTTCCTTTTTCATCTCTTCATTGTCCGGTTTTAGCAAGACTCCTGCTAAGCTAGTTTAACCAGAATCTCCCATCCTCTAAATCTTATCATCCTTGGTATCTACTTGACTGGGTTCCTCATCCTCCTCCAATCCCCAGCTGATGACCAGTCACACTGACCTGTCTTCAGCAAGAAACTAATTAGGTTTAGGTAGATTCTTGTCAGTTAGCCTAAATCCCCCCTTCTCCTAATGTTTCCTCTTAGTAAATTTCCATCCAGTGACTCCTCCCTGCTCCTTGGCTGTAAATTTCCACTTTTCCTTGTCGTGTTCTGAGTTGACTCCAATCTCTCTGCTCACTGCAAGACCCCACTGCAGTGATCACTGTAGCTGTCATGATGCATTTCCCCCCAAAATAAAGTCTGCCTTGCCATTCTTTAACAACTGGCAAAGAATTGTTTTTTCACCAACAGTCAGAACAATGGGCAAGCCCAAGAAGCTGCCCAAACACTAGAACAAAGATATGCATAGTAATCACGTGGGGAAATGTGGTAAATCTATGCAAAAATGTAAGGTTGTTAAAAAAAGTGCATTTGGATGGATTGAGTGTCACATCAGCACAAATAACTAAAGAGACATCATGAAAATAAAATCCTACATGTAAAATAAGCTCTCATCTATCAACAGGCAACACTCTATTTTGACATTCTTGATTTTATTTACCACTTACAGTCAAAATGGGGGGATAAAAAGTGTCACCTTGTTTCAACGTTTTTAAGCTAAGCAGAAATCTTTCCACAAACTGTCAACTCAAAACACTCCAAAAGTAAGTAAACAGTTCCATGAAGAAAAGTGCTTTTTTCAACAAACCAACAATATGTGTTCATTGCACTGGAGCCCAGGACCACCACATGCGATTATAGTAAAAGCTCTGCATTATTTCCATCTGGCAATGAGAACACAAGATGTTGTGTAAACTACCAGAAGAGCTCTATTTCACTGTAATTAAAATTTAGTGTTACACTTAAGCAATAAGGCAACTCCAGGAGATGTGATTATCATGAGATAATGACCTTGGGGTGTTGCAAGGCAGACAAGGAACCAAATGCCTCCAGTCCTCTAGAGGGCAAGATTATTTCTACATAACTATCTCCACCTCCTCTTGCTTACCCTCCCCTGCCCCTGAAGCTGTATGATCACTGAAAGAGGAAAGCTTGGGATTAAGAGTACCAATATGATTTCTGCAAAAAGAGGACATTGGGGGACTGGTGTATGACAAAGTTGGCATTGTAGAATGCTGAAGCAGCAGTTTCAAATGAGTTGTGTTGTTTGTGCAATAATTATACAATGGCTTTAGAATTCTCTGGATACAGATAGAACTGTCAGTGATGTCACAGGCATGTAAGTAATCCCCCAGCAAGGGCACAGATCTAACCTTTTCCCCTGTTTTGGTTTCATGATTTCCATTTCATAAAAGCAATAAGATATGACAGGTGGTGCATTTCTTAAGGGTTTATTATATTTCTTGGGTGGTTGGAGCCACTCAGCCTTTGGCCCAAACCTCTCAAGACATCTGAGATGTAAAATAATTCCCCCAAAATGCAATGCCTGTCATGTCTTATTGCTTAATTGCTTTGTACTTGCCAAGTAATTCTTAAAGTGAATGCAGATAACAGTGCTTACTTAACAGTTTATTCGATGTCACCAGAAACTACTTCTACAATCGGATAACATGAGATCATTTCTACTGTAATGGATGAAGGAACATTCCACTATATTATTGCTATAAACTCTAAACTGAAAGGTCACTTACAATTATGGATAAGCGTTTATGTTCTGTAATAATTTGTTGGAGGAGAAAATAAGCTAAAATTCAAGAAGTTAATATAAAATCAAACTATTCTCAAAGACAACTTTTGTTGGAGTCAATTACCTCAAAGAGTCAAGAAAATCTCAAACTCTTCCATATCAAAGAGGTAAAAGTAAGAACTTAATTTATAGATATTTTTTAAAAAGTAAAAAGGGGAACCAAGACGTAAGTGTTACAAAAGGGAAGCCCTGGAACATTAAGGAAAACATTTTAAAGTAGGAATATACAAGGGACTTGTGTATGTGAATACACATACATAAAATACATGGTGCATGGACAAACTGAAACTGTAAAAGAGTAAAGATATAAGGTATTAATTATTTCTTTTCTGGTCAGGGGAGAACCTGTTAAATAGGTATGAGCTGATTAGAGTCTACCCAGATGAAATTTCTTTTCATTGCCTTCTATTTCATTTTACCTGTAGTCATTTTGAATAAACACCCTAAACTCCCCACTTAATTTTTACTTCTGTTGAGGCTAAATTTGAGATCACACTAGTATATGCATCTAGAGTACTTTGAGGTGAATTTCTGTATTCTTGAAATTCAGAAATATGTATTAAAAGATTCATAGGGCAAAAAAAGTGTATCAATAAACAAGATACATTTATACAAATCAATGAACACAAACTCTACATTGCAAAATTATCCAAATTAATCCCTATAACTAGACTGAGTGATTTAGGTACATGACAAAATAACAGATTGCTTTAAGAGCGTCAGTCCTGCTGGATTCTCTCAGACAGTACCCTCAAGCTCCAGTCACCCAACAGCCCAGGACAGGCCTGTGCACAGCCCAAGCGATGGTGGCAGGGGAGGCTGGGCATTTGCTCCAGGTCCAGCCCACTCCGTGACTGTCTTTGTTCACCTTTCCTTACGAGGACCAACTAGGAATTTCAGCTCTCATCTCTTAACTAACTGATCTTATAACCTTGGGCGAGGTCTTCTCACCTTTCTCAATCTAGTTTCCATGTTTTTTTAAAAGAGGTAGGAACACCAGCCCTATCAACTTCAGAGTTTTTGTAATGATGGTGAAACAGAGTACAAAGAAATGGTTTATAATTTAAGTGCTCATCAGATCTGTTTCTGATATTGTGGTGGTTGCTGTTTTTGTGCTTATTACTTTTGTACTGGATTGACCATTGAAAATGAGTGATAAACACATTTAGGTACAACGTGGGGGAAAACACCAAACTAAAAGGGATAAAGAGGGGGTAGGCTGGGCTAGCGACCACATTCTTATTTTCTAAAAGTGTCAGGTAAGGAAATAGAAAAGATCAACTTTTAAAAAAATTGTAATGAGACAAATCTCCAAAAGATAAACACAAGAAAAATTCAGTTGCTAAATTTCTATGTTGAAAATCCACTTATTTATAGGTGTTGCTAAATTCTGCCTGTTCATGAAGCCTGCCTTCATTGAAAAGGAGGCAATAAAACCCTCTTTGTGTTATTTACTCTGTACCAACAGGAGCCTTTTCCTGTTAGTTCTTCACCTATATCCTGATGTTTCTTTACCTAAAAGCATTTCGCTATTTTAGTTATTATGTTGCTCTAACTTGTAGATTCTGTTGTATGTTCAAGTCAATTCTGTCTCAGATTATTACTTACAGAGCAAGAAAAAAATCGGACATAGATCATTATATTGGGAAGTGTTAATAAATGTTTTTGAGGGTAAGGGAGAACTCTTTTTATTTAAAAATCCACCTGTATATATTGTTATTTAGGAAGTCAACATATTTTACACCACAATGTTAATCACTTATTTGTTACTCCTACAAAAGCAAGCAAGTTTTTCTTGATTCATATTACAATTTACTCTTGTATTGAGTATGATTATTTTGTTCCTCTTTTTATAGTGTATATTTTTTGCTTCTACTAGAACTCTCTTTAGAAGGAACTTTAAATATAAGTGATTTTTTTCCCCCAAATTCCTTGTTTAGGATGCATTCTGACCACGAAGTATGAGAACACACAGGAAGTTCTCCACTCTCTCCAACATAGGTAGATATGCTAAGCATAATTTGGGATAGATTTTAATTTTTCTTAATTTTTTTTCACTGTGAATAAAAAGAGTTTAACTCCTGTGTGATTTCCTAAAATTGTTTCCTTTGGTTTTCTTTTTTTGAAATAAATTGGATTCATAAGTCAAGCCTGCCAAAAGAGAGTAAAATTAGAATTATTCAGTGAATGAAGAGAATTTAGAAAGCAAACTAGTATAAATTCCAACTTTCTCAAATCGTTTTTCCTCTCTGGTATTTTTATCTATGGAAGTAGGAGGGGACAATATGGAGGTTTTCCTGAATCGAGTGCACCCTTGCCAGGGACTGTTTGTTCACCTCCAGTAACTATTCAAACACAGTCTTTCCTGATACCCGGCCAAGGAAAAAAATGGGACCGTTTACCTATAGATCAAATTTTTATTGTACAAAGAAGCCAGCTGCACCTGAATAGCCAACACATGTCTGCTGACTATCTATCATCAATTTTTTTAATGCCCTCTGGGCAGAACCCTATTTAGCATGTGACGATTCATTTGGGCTGGAGAACCAGTCCCAGGCTCCCTCTTCCTTAATCAGCAGTGCTTTGTCAACAACCTAACACACATGTTCAGCACCTCATCATGTCACTGAGGTGATTGCCACCTTTTTCAGTGGTGACAATGATGGTGGCATTATGCAGTTGCATTATTGGTATAGTTGCTTTGTGGCTAACCATGATTCTGTTGTTTCTGAAACTACTGGGCTTTCCAGAAGGCTCAGTTCTTTCCTGCACTTTCCAAAAGTTTAATACATACATTCAGGCCTCTTAGTTTAATTTTTCATACCACTGGTTCCCACTTTCTATCCCACACCTAACATGGTGACAGATAAAATTATGCATTTGTTTTGGGATAAATTCTTCAAAAACTTCACAGGGATCCTCGTAATACCTGCCTGAAACCTGTTCTATTCCCTGGCACCAGAGAGGGTTAGTGTGAGACTCCTTAAAGAGTTCACGTGCACAGTGATTCCATAGAGGTCAAGGTCGCTCAAATAGACTTCCCTTATTTCCTTAAATGAAAATTATAAAACGTGGGCACTTAAGTTTTAGAAATAGCTTTATACTCTGTGGTCTTGTCATTGTTATGAACTCTATTAATGGTTAATCTTGATGGCTGTTACGAATTCTAACAGTGTAAGACTTTTAGCCAGAGACATTTAAGGTATTTAGGATATTTAGGAAATTTTTTTGTATTCCCTATATGAAGACAGGTACTTTTTCATGTTTACCTGTAGATTGCAATAGCACCTTGCATTTTAAAAAAGCTAAATATTTGTGATCTGTTCACTGTTTGTGAAAACAAACAAGCGGTTGATGTAAACCTCATTTCCCCTGGGAGACTGTCATCTGCCTTTGTCATCCAGAACTAGATGGAAAGCTTTCTTTGGCTCTGAAGATGAGAAGTGCTCCTAACAAATAGGTATCATAGCATCATAGGACTAATTTTTTTTCTTCCACTCTCAAAATGTTTTCCATGGGAAATAATAAGGTAAGTCAATCATGAGGGACCCCATTAGTTACTACACTAGTGACCTATCATTCTCATGGCCCATAGCTGGCAATTGCTGATTTACACATGCATTCCTTAACAACCATGGACCAAGAACTTACAGATACTTAGGATATAAAGAATAGAGGATTCAACCGCAGCTCTATAGAAGTATGTATAGAAGTATGATTGTTTTTTGCATAATTTCTTTTATGTCATGAAATAGTGGACTTAAATTTTTATTGATAGCTCATTATGCAAAGTAAAAGATAAATAATACAAGTGTAGACAAGGAAAAGGAAAAAATAAACAAATACACAAACAAAAAAAATGCCAGCAGGTAAAAATTACACAGATCACAAAACATTTTAACAGAGCCAGAGTAATAGACTACCACAAACAAAATACATTCTCTTGGATAACTCTCAGTTATCCAAGGCACTGACAGGGCAGAGATTGCAAAAATCAGTGCACATATAAACCCTTCAAGGCATTTCTTAAACAACCGTGCAAAACTCAAGTCCCACTAAATGACAAATCCAAGTTGCAAACTGTAATATAATAAGTTAAGAAATACATATATTTGGTCATTCATATTTCCCAGGTATACTTGGTCTTCATCCACAGTTCCTTAAAATACTGCAGAGCCTTAAAGGTGAAATGCGCTTCTGTCATGTTAATGAGAGATTTTTGGACTCCACCCAAGGGCAGAGGCTGGAGGTTGAGTCAGCCAGTGGTCAGTGACTTAGTCAATGATGACTATGCAATGAAGCCCTCACAAAATCTCATGAGAAGAACATCCCTCTTGCGCCCTGCTTCTGTCGGAGGGAGCGTCCACGCTTGGGGAACCAGAAAGCTTCCACGTGCTCCCAAGCCAGATCCCAAGTTTCACAAAGACAGAAGCTCTTTTATTTGGGACCTTGCCCCGTGTATCTCTTCATCTGACTATTAACTTGTATCCTTTATGGTATCCCTTACTGAACTGGTAAATGTAAGTGTTTTCCTGAGTTCTGTGAGCTGCTCTGGCAAATTAATCTAACCTCAGGAGGAGGTCATGGAAACCTCCAATCTGTAGCTGGTTAATCAGAAGCACAAGAAACTGCCTGGGGCTTGCGACCAGTGTCTGGAGTGTGGGGTGGAGGGCAGTCTTGCAGGACAGAGCCCTTAACCTGGGGAATCTGGTGCGTCTCCAAGCAGATAGCATCAGAATTGAGTTCCTGGATACCCTGTTGGAGTTCAAGAATTGCTTGGTGTTGTGCGTGCGAAGATCTCTCTCTCTCTCTCTCTCTCTCTCTCTCACACACACACACACACACACACACACACACACACACATTGGAATCAGGTCCAGGAACCCTAAAGGACTTACACTGCTATATATACTATTGTTGTATATGAGAAAACGCACTAACAAATAAAAAATTGGCAGACTAGGGCTTCATCTCCTTTTCTCTCTTCAACTCCACAAACTGTAAAAATGAAAAATAGATAAGCAGTGAAAGAAACAATTAACATCTTGTCAAATTCACAGATTTTATTATTAAACACAGAAATAGATCTAAAGGTGACTCACCATCACAGCATGATTTCAGTGTTGTTGACTTGAGGTCCTACTATGTTCCAGTTACTGTTTCACTGGCATCTGATTCAGCAAATTGAATTCGGTGGAGATTGCCTCTTCAAAGTCTTTACCTTCATCTCCAAAAACTGGGTCAGTCTAAAATGACTCTCTGCTTACATAAATGACTTCCTCGTCTGCCTTGCTGAAGGGAATGAGCTTATCAGAATCAGCCTAGTGACAAATCCAGAAGTTTCTTGATGAGATCAGATCATATAGTTCCAGTAAATTAGCACATACCAAATACAGTATCTGCTGACTCCTCAGTGTTCAGGCTCCTGTCCTTTGTCAGCAGTAGAAAATGACCTTCAAAAAGGCTGCTGAAATGAAGCCTGCTGGAGTTTAATTGAGGTTGTGACGAGACCCCCAAAGGGTTGAATCTTTGCTCCACCACATCACACCAAGACTGTGTACTCTCTGATTTTGTGAACTTATTTATTAACTATGGAGAAGCTCTAACACAGCAAAAAAAAAAAAAAAAAAATGCCCTCAAAGACATCATGATGTATCCTAATGTTCGCAGGGTCCCATTGTTGAAGCCTCTAATTTGGAACCACAAGTTGTCAGAGGCTGAATCATAAGACACTTGCATGGTTTCACTGCCCACCTGAGCCCTGGGTGTCTGCCAACATTTTAAAGTTGCTTTTTCAGTTCAAAGCACTTCATGAAAAAAGAGGGAGAATATTGAAAATCATGTATAAACTCTATTTTCATAAATGTGAAGTCATTCTGAGATGGTGCTGTACTTCTGATTTTTGTTTCACGTAGTTCTAGCTCGTTTCATCTGGCCTCACCATCCAGTAAAAGCCTGTTCATATGGATACACACAAAACAATTACATGTGCTTAAACAATATGTTTATGACATATATAATATATATCAAAAACAATTGGTGAGTCTAGGTAAAGGATATATGGAAGTTCTTCATATTTTTGTGTTTTTCCGTAAGTTTCAAATTATATCAAAATTTAAAGTCAGCTCCTCAATTAAAAATTAAGTAAAATTGAGTGAAAGGGCAAGCTCCCAGATTCTATTTTAGCCAATTGAGACCCAGATCCTACCTCAGCCAGTTGGGACCCGGATCCTATTTCACCCAAATAGAGCTTGGTCTCTCTCCCCTCCAGTCAGCAAGAAGTACACCCACCACCCCTAAACCCTGCCAATTGACCAAAGCCACGACTCATCACCCCCCAACTACCCCCAGGCCCAGCCAATCAGCCAGGGCCACAGCCATCACCCCCCAAACCTCCCTGGAAACCCATAAAACCTTTGTTCTGGGGAAAACGCACTCTCTTTCTCTGGCATCTTGCCACTGCGTTGGTGTAGATGAGAGATTGAGCTCGAGCTAGCTCGAATAAAGGTTCTTTGCTTTTGCATCGGTGTTGGCTCCTTGGTGGTCTTCTGGGATTCGCGACTTTGGGCACAACATTGAGAAAGAGAGACGGAAACTAAATGCAATGCATGGTTCTGAATTGGATGTTGGGCCAGAGGAAAAAATTCCCCTACAGGATGGCAATTGGTGAAATTTGAATAAAGTCTGTATATTAGAAAATAGTGTTTTATCAATGTTAATTTCCTGGTCTCAGTGTTTGTGCTGTGGTTATACAATCCTTCTTCTTATTCTAAGGAAATATTTAGTGGTAAAGCAGCATGATGTCTCCAAGAAAGAGACAGAGAGAGAGAGAGAGACAAAGGTGAAAACTAATGTGACAAAATGTTAAAAATTGGCAAATCTGGGAGAAGGAAATACAGGGGTTTTCTTTTTAGCAGTTCTTACAACTTTTCTGTAAGTTGGAAATTATTTCAAATAAAATGTAAGTATATATATATATATGTGTGTATTTAAGTAAGTCTCCTTTTTAAAGTTAGTTTGAAAATTAGTTTAAAAAATCAATTTAAAAACTAATACTTATGTTTCATATGTTTCATGTTATACCAATTTATCATTATGAAAGATTGAAATATCCACCTTTCCAGTTCCCAAAATGAAAATGTTTGCCATTTTTGTCTCTTTTTGTCAGAGTATTAATGTTTGTACAAAAGGCAAAAATATTAAACTTTTGAAGTTGATAGATGGATTTCCAAACACTATCATTTCTGTTATGGTACTACATGTTAAAAGGCATTTTGCAATTACCCCCATCAAAACACTAAACTTCTTTCAATATTCTTACACTTCCAGAGAAGAAGGAAAAAAATAACAATACTGTGTACCATCGTGTAAGAGTCTATTTCATTTCCCAACTTATTTTTCAGGAAATTTCCCTGGATTTGGGAAAAATCTTATGAAATCAAAGTATCTCGGCTGTAATACAAATAAGTGGCTTTTCAATGAAATATAACTTAAATTATGGAAGGACAATAGAGAAACAATGGATGTCTCTAAGGAATAGGAATCTTAAATCTTAAGGCAACATTTAGTGTTTTGTAGCCTGAGGCCCCATGCATTTAAATTCTCTGCTATTTTCCTCTCACCTTATTCTGAGCCTGCAAGGATGCTAATGGAGTAAGGGTGGAATCAGCCTGAATAGTTTTCTCCAAGAAAGGGAAATCAGTATAAGAGAAAACAATACAAGAGCTAACAGCCAAGACTGTACATTGACTCCAATACCGCTGGGAGTAAGCACTTGACTATAGCTTCCACTGCAAAACTTGGGTCCACCAAGAGCTTTAATTAATGTTTAAGGGGATGCTGAGAAGTTGATGTCAGTCCTTTTACTTTTAAGGATTCAAGTGCTGATATCCTTTGACACATTCTGTTCACACACAAGACTCAAGTTTCAGAATAACATCCACTTGTGTCCCTGAAGCTCTATGAAGTCCAAGCAAACTAGTAAGAAGTTCTCTTACTGAATCTTAATCCTGGAGCCCTTTGCAAAGTCCTGCAGGCCAAAGCTCTTGGGTACTTGCACCTGGAAAATGATGAACTCTATAAACTATCATTAATGACCTTTGAATTTGGTACTGTAAGGACTTGACCATTTCATCCCAAAAGAGACTATATAATAAGTTGCAGGAAGGGAAAGAAAAGGAAGTATGAGACGGTCCACAAAATTTCTATGCCTTATTTTCTGTCTGGATATGATACATGCTTAATGCACTGATATACTAACAACATTTCTGTTAGGAGTAATTTGATGTTGTTGCTGTCCTCCATGATTTCTGCCTCTTAGAATTCCTGACGGAAAGCAAAGTAGACATGTCTAACAGACCAAGAAAACCCCTTCAGCATGGAAATGGTATATTCCCCGCATGCCCTAACTTAAAAGAGTGGCTGCACATAAGACATAGGGCAATACACGTGTGTTATATATTATCCTAGACAACTCTCATGACCACCTACTAAAAATAAGCCCTTGACCTATTTTTTTCTCATTATGGTGTTTACCTCTCTCTAGAATTACATAAGATGTTTGTTTCCTTTTATATTGCCTCCCTCCTCCACTACATGCAAGCTTCATGGACAGGGATTTGTCTTGTTTACCACAACAGCCACACATGAGCCTGCCGGGCTCCCAATAGATGCTCAGAAAGTACCTTTTGAACAAATGAGTGATGGAGCACTCTCACTAATGTGGCAGTTAAATACAGAAACTATGTGCTCCAGAAGTTGAGTAGTAAGTGCAGATATTCAAATATTTACCTTGCATATGAAACTTACACCTGTGCTCTACTTACAGACTCAAGGATGCAAAGCATGGAATCCACAGGAGAAAGGTTTATCTTAAAGTGAATTTCAGGGCCATTATCACAGCCCAAACTACCGTATCCTCATTATTACTTTGCAATTCTAGCAGGCCTTGAGAGGAGGGTCCGTGACACTGCTGCAGTCACACAGGGCTCCCCCAAGTCAAAGGCTGCTGGTGCAGACAGAGCTGATGCTAGTCAATAAACCAATGAAGATATCTTCCAAAATATTGTTTCACAGTGCCCTTTGCTGAGTGTTGAAATCACTATAAGCTCTTCAATTATGATGTGAATATTCTAAGAGGTTGTGCTGAGACTGTGCAATATGGCTTTTCATGGGACTGGAAAAAAAATCTTATAAAAGATTATCTTCTACAAGGAAGTGGAGGCAGGGGTATGGAATGCCTTTTGGAAAAGAATATTCTTCAGTCTTTAGGTTTAACCTTTAGATTAACATAGATATAGACCTCAGGGAACTTTGTATCTGTGAGACTCAATGTTCACAGAAAAGTCCTAAAATAGCATTCAAACCTGAGTAGCTCACCTTTATAAACCACAGAGAGTCTGATAAGACCTACAGAACAAACATGGAAAAAGGTCTCTGATCCATGGTACCTTTTAGAGCATTCTGAACAGTAATGTTCTATTCCAAGGGCATGATTTATGATCTTCCCTAAATCTGGTCTCCAGAGCTGACTTAGGCTAATTTCTAGATCCTACTGCATCTACTTAGATCTTGTTCCCCATATATTTTGAATGCTAAATGCAAAACATGTACACTACTGGTGGCTGTATTTTAGGTTGGGAATGCAATTCTTCCCCATAGTGGCAATACACCATCCTCTCAGTTATAAATATCTTCACTTCAATGAGAAAAGATGATGAAATTCTTTTTGAAGACTCTCAAAGGGCTTGCAGATTTTTAAAAATATTACCACCACTTTGTTTGGAAGAAATACAGTTTGGTCATAAAACCATCATTTGTGATTGGATTTATGAACATGACACGCATTTGCATGCTGTGCGTGAAAACCCTGCACCAAAGAGTGGTTTCAAACAAGGAAACTGTTGCTAGTCAGAATTTTCTCATCTGTATTATCCTTCGCAAATTTCAAGTTACCCAAATCTATTGAAAAGAATGTTCCTTTGCACGGACAGTCTATCAACTTCAAAATTCCTCATACCCTTATTGAAATGTTTCCAATTAGAAAGGGAAATTCCTTTTTTTAAAATATATGCCCCAAAGCACTTTCTCTTTTAAAGTTAGATCAGGAGAAAAGCATCTTTCGTTTTTAGTTATTCTATCTATGGCATGCTAAGCACTTATGATCTATCTGTAACTTGCTTAGAACATTTTATTTATTATCATTGAGCACAGTACTTAGGAGTATATTAATTTAAAAAAAAGACTTGCTACTAAGTCTAATGCATTTATTCAACAGTCTTGATTAAGCCCAAGAAACTGTACTAGTACTGAATTTATTTTTGAGTAAGAAAGAAGCTGCCTTAAGGATGTTTAATATTCCTGTACTATAAAGTAAAAGAAAATGAGGGTTAAGTAAAGGTACATGTAACGTTTAATGCAAAAAAAATAAGGGAGTAATTAATAACCTCTTGGGGGATCCGGTAAAGCTGCCTGAGAAGTTGTCTTTTGTGTTTGCTTTTACTGATTGGTAAGATTTTGGTAAGCAGAAACCGAAGGACATCTGAGGGATGTGCATGCTCTGACTCATTGGTTCAGTGGCTCTGCCTCAAAGGTGATACTGGGCTAAGATCAAAGTGTTATGAAAGCAAATGCTTTGAATTGATATTGGAGACGTGAAGTCAAGTCCAAGGTTTAACGTACACTTCTCACAACCACAGTAAGGCAACCATTAGGTCATTTGGTGATTGACTAAATTATTTGTAGTGAAATAATCTCCATGAATGAGATCCACATTTTAAATATCCAATGTTTTCACACAGATAAAGTATAAGTTAAGATTCCATATTTTGAACACTTTTTACTGGACTCCTTTAGAGAAACAAGAATTCCTCTATTAAATAAAATGCAAATGAGAATACACTTGACAGAATCACTCCAAGCACACATACAACAGCATTACCATAGGAGCAGCTGCTTTGGTGCCAGTGTTCTGTCCTGTCAAAAGGAAAATCCTTGATGTGCTATTGAATACACAGTTATCTTGATAGTCATCTTCATGTGATATTCAAGATAGCTTTTACAAAGTCTCAGTTATAATATCAGCTTGAGATCTAATGCTTGCTCTTTATTTAAGGAATGATGAACTTGATTTGATGTTTCTCTGCTGTGAGCCAATTCAGACTCAGAATTCTCCCAGGCGGATTTCACTATCTTCAACTGGTGGTAAACTTAAGATGTTCCTAGCCAAACTCCTATTCTTATCAATTACTGTTGTACACCACCAGTTCTACCCAGATTTAGCTCAAGAGCTATTTTCATCAGCTTTCTATCATGAATTGGGCCTGACCTTTGAAATATCGTAACCACTGAATTGCCACCATTTAGGATAAGGAAGAACTAGTTTAAAAGCTCTATCTTGGTTCAAAAAAAAAATTTCTATCACAATAAATAACTGTCCTAAAGCCCTTTTACTATTACCAGTCTGCATAAAATTGTTAGGATGGAGTTTACTCAGTTGACACTCCTGTTTGAGAAGGAAGGAAGGGAGGGAGCAGAGAAGGGAAGGAGAGAGGGAGGAAGAAAGAAACTGAAGACTTACAGGCTCTGCAAATAGGGTCTGAAAGGATTCCCTCATCCCTGGTTTTAAGAAGTGGGATGTACAAGCTCTAGATTCAAGAATCAAACAGTACACTTAACTTGTAGGTCATTCCATATTCTGGATTCTAGATGCAGCATTCATAAACAAGAGTGGCTTATATTACTACTGAGAAAACTGAGTTAAATAAACTGAGGACACCCACCTATATTAGTCATGGGCCTGGTAGGAACAGATGGCCCACTGGGCAATGAGAGGAATGTTCAATGAACTATTCACAAAGCTGTGGGCAGCAGCTGGGGATGCACAGGGAGAGTGCAGTCTCCAGGGCCGTGCTCAACCCCAGACCTGAAGGGTGCAGGAGACAGGGAGGCTGTGAGGGGAGGGCCACCTGCCAGAGACTGTGACCTCAGGTTAAGGGATGCAGCCGGCCCTGGCAACTCTTCAGGCAGGAGCCAGAAGAGTAAATGCACCAACCTCACCTCCACCCTGCTTGGTGCACCAGCAGGTGAGGAACCCACTGCTCCATTCTGAATAAATCCCCCTCACAAACAGGATGGAGGGATCTGGGGGTACTCACAGCAGAAATCCAGAACACTGCATTAGGCATGCAGATTAGGCACATTATTGCAAACAGAAAACTTATGAAGTGAAAAGAATATCTGGAAAAACCCAAACCTTTATTTCATTGATAAGAATGCTTTGGCCCTAGAATCTTACAACACAGACAATTTGAAGGTTTTGAATAGAATTTTCTCTTAAAATTATACCTGCATAGATAGATACAACAAAGTAGAGTATTCTAGTTATTACGCACTCAAAAAGTTTGGGAATTGGTAGTAGACTGGCCTAAATACAAAGGTGGTATGCATACGTATCCTGTTTGGGGCTAGGAGGAAGTGAGAAGTTTGGACATGGAGATACAGGGAGAGGTGAGAGTAACAGAGAAAGCGTAATGCCTTTCCTCTCACAGGCTTCTTGGACTTGCTCTGAGCTGTGGTAGGGTTACTAATTTAAACTTGCTAGTTTAAACCTACTTCATCCAAATATGCAAAAGAATAAACAGTCTTTATGTTTTCTATGCACATCTGAGCTCACTTATACGTTCCTAACATATTAGGTAGCAGAGAAGGAAAACAACTGTATTCAGTAGTCTACCCCACTCATGTCTGTCAGCCTACCAATCTGAGCTTTTTCTTAAAGGAAACCTGCCCTTTATTTTACAAAAATGACAACCTATCTGATTTCTTCCACCACATGCTGCTTCTCTCCAAGATGGTAACTGGGCGTGTGGACAAGTAGAGTCTAAGGCAGCTTGTAACAGAGGCAGGAAACGCGAATCGTGTGCAGATCCTTTCAACTGTCCTCCAGCAACAAATCTCAGCTGCCTGGTAGCCCTGCCCTGCCCCGTTAGCGTCTGTGTCAGTCCTCTCATCATCTGGTCAGGGTCTGCAGCTGTCCCGGCTGACCAGGCCCAGCTCTGCTGCTGTGGGTGCTGGGAAGCTTTGAGGGGCTGGTTCCCCTCAGTCTTGATCCCACTTGGTCTGCCCCACAGCCCTTGGAGACAGGGTTACTTCATCCCCACCAGTGAGATTTCCCCAGAGGGCATTCCCAGACTCTGTTATCTGCCCCTCTTCATCATCCGGCCCACCCCTGAGTCACAAGGCAGCTCAAGAAGCTGAATTCCTACCTCCCTCGCTGAGGCCTGCCTGACGTCCCTCTGAGCATCTCCCAGGGACCCTGCTGGAAAGAGCCAGCTTCCAAAGTCACAAAGGCAGGACTTGGGCCCATAAGGAGCAAATCAGATTTGTCCCTGCTCATCTCTCCTACCTGGCTCCCCACCTTATTCTTCCCACAGTCCCCAAGGGTGGCAAAGGCCGCTTTTGTCTACATTTTCTTTTGTGATATGCTCACAGAGTAAAACACCTGAGCTGTAGTTGAGGCATTCTCAAAGTGGAACCCAAATCTAGTCCCAAACTACTACCGTGTCATTTGCCTTTTTCACTTTCAGTCTTTAACAAGTATAAAGTGGGGTTTTCCACAAGCTACATGATGTGTGATATCATAAAAGACTGAATACAGAAGCAGATATGAGAATCCAGGTATCTTCTATTAAGCCCCACATTTGCAAAAATGTTAAGCATTCTTGCTAATTTTTGCTGGTTTTGTATAATATAGTTCTTTAATGAAGATACTTAACATACAAGGGGTTTGCTATGGACATGTTAAAATGAATTTTTCAATAAATAGTTTTAAAATGTCTCAGTTTTAAGTTCTAATAAGTAAATACCAAGAATTCCCATAACCCAATGCTCTTAGAGATCCTCAAGAATTCTTTAAGAGGAAAAAGGTGTCTTGAGACAAAAAATTTGAGGCCTGCTGCCCTAGCCTCCCAGCCCATTTCTTGGCCTGTTATAAAAGTAGCCTTTCCGCAGAGCCTATGTAGCCTCACTACGAGCTCAAAAGAATCAGCATTGATGTAGATGCTCCTGTTCCGCGCAGCGTCAGGGTTCTGCCTCCCTGGGCAATAAGCCGTGGCTCACACATGAAGGTGAAAAGTTGGAATGTTGATGACAATGGTTCAAAGCAGGGATTTGTAAAAGCACCAGTTGGATGTCAGCAGGATGCTTCCCATGGTATTTTCCTGCGTGAGAGGATTGGGGAGACCATAACCAAGATTCTGGGCTCAGGCAGGGCTGTCAGGAGCCCCAGTGACACAGGGTGGCTGAGAGCTGAGGACCAGCCATCCTCGATCTCAGGGGCCGGAGCACTCCAGGGGGCCCACAGGTGGCAGGTCCCAAAATAGAGCCCTGGTGGGGCCCCTTGATGAGGATGCGCACATGATAGAACATGGGAAAAACCTGCAGAACCCTTGGGAAATTCTTCTGTGGGGCCCCAGAAGAAATGTAGTAGGTTGGGAGCTGCATCCTAGGTCAAACATGTGGGATTCAGGCACTACCAAAATCAACTATTAATCTTGATGAAATTACACATCTACTTCTGGGCTGGTGAAGCCTGGGACATACCTAGGTGGATTACATACCTATGATCAAGTGCTGATGCATTGTAAGTTGTTGTAGAAACATAATACAACCTATTTTGTAGTTTCTAAGCCAGTCAAAAAAATTAAAAATTACTTCTGAATGTAGAATGAAGAGTTTTTCGAAAGTGTTAAAGTTAAAACTGTCATCATTAAAATGAATATATTTGGAAGGCTGGGTATTGTTCTAAATGCTTACTTAGAGTGAATCCTCCTTGAATTGAAATATAGATATTATTACTATTTATAAGATGTTATTGTTATTCCTGTTTTAGAGTTGAGGTAACTAGGAGATTTGTCCAAGCCCCCACAGCTAAGAAGTGCTAGTAGAATACTCGTTTTAAATTTTTTTCTCCTCAAATCTACTTTAACAGTAAAAATCAGGCACTCTGTAATGATACACTTTTATATTATGCTTCAGGATATTTCTAATATAAAACATCCACTCCTCAATCATCTATCAGATCCAACCCCTGTGTCACAGACACCCATCTGACATGGTCCTAAGTAAAGCAATCTGGTTCAATTTGCTAAGGGGGTGAAAATTCCCAGTAAGGTTTAGTGCTTGCTACAGTTGGAATGTTCTGAAACCAGAACCATGTTCCTGTCATGGAAAATTAGGTCGACATGGTGAGACGTGGAATCATGGGATGACGGGACGTAAGGGTACATTATTAACCCATGTCCTCTCCATTTTATTTTTTCTCAGTGACATTTAATGAATCAAATGTCAATGTTCAGAAACACAAAACGCTCTGTTATGTGGTTAAGAAGAGGTGGGGAAGAGCATGTAACAGCCCATAAACCGGCAGGCAGCCTGCTACTAGGATGTTGATTATCCTGAAAATCGCAGGATTTTTTTCTAAAAAAAAGCCTTTTATAAGTTATCCCTGAAGTACTCCAGTACTGTTTTTTGCTCTAGCTACTGTGTTTATGTTACTCAGAATTGATTTTGTAAACCCCCAAGTGGTAAAAACAAAGAATTTTAATATACCACCTTCTAATTGTATGTGATGATACTACTAAAGCATGAATAAGAATGGGGCTTTTTTAACATACCTTAAACTACACTGAACAGCAGAAAATGGTGAACTTTTTATTTTAAATTTTATGTATTTCAGACAATGAGACAGAAAGGCAATAAAACTTGGTGGCTGCCCATGTGGACTCTGGAAACAGATTCATTGGTTAGAATCCTGTCTCTACCACCTGCTAACTGTGCAACCCTGAGCAGGTTACTTAACTTCTCTGTAATTCTAGATACTTTCCTTAATTCATTTACCTTAGATAACTAACTTTGTATATATTTCTATAAAAGGAGACTTGATTATCTTGCCTTTTTCTATTCTTGGGGTTATGTCCATAAATACCCACAAATGCACCAAAGCTCTTGATAATCTCCATCTGGATTAATAAATGGAGAATCATGTATGAGTCAAAAAACTAGCTTGTTTTTCATTTTTATGTTTATCACTTTTACTCTCTTTCTCATTCACTTGTGGAGCAAAAAAATATCTGTCATAGTTCTGAACCTGATCAAGATATTCCTTCCTTTCCAAATTGTGGAGAAGATAAGTGAATAAAAGAGAAAAAATTACATTCTGCCTCAGGGGTCCCAACTCTTTAAGGAATATAAAGATGTTTCAGTTAAGTACCAGGTTATCAGGTAGTAATTTCATACTTGCTCTGAAACATTGAAAATATTGAACAACTTAAAATGTAGGTGTTTGACTGAAAGAATGAGCTGGAATCAGTCCTAAATACTTCTGGCAGAAAGAACAGGAACTTGCTTCTTCAAATCTTGTAATGATGCCAAATGTTCTCTCCTCCATTGACATTTCATTTAAAATGTTCACCTTCCAAGTGCAAAAAAAAAAAAATTATAATTAATTAAATGAAGTGCAGCAAATGCTGGATATTTTTCTGAAATTTTAGCAACAATGATTTTCATGTCCAGTTGTCTCAGCCTTCTTTGCACTATAAAAACAGAGCTGTATTTCCTATAATCAGTTAAATAAATATAAGCTAAGCAAATCATCCTCCTTCAGCCTAAACATATTTTTAAGGGATTTCTGTTTTTAAGTGAAAGTTGTTTTCCTTCCCTTTTCTGATCTTGGTTTTCTTTCCCTTTTTCAGATGCACCTGTTACACTTTTTTACCACCACTTATCAGGCCCATTTCTATGTCCAAACAAGCTTCTTCCAAGCATTTGGAACATCTGCTCTCATATTTGATCTGCTAATAAAAGAATGTAATGGGACTCATGGGTCTGAAGATCAGGTTTGTGACTTCAAAAACAGGAAATAGGATACAGGTGATTTGACAGGTAAATTCTCCAAATGCGGCTACCTGGAAGGCATGCTTCCTTGGTGGAAATGCCGTGGTCCTTCCAGTCAGGAAAACCTGGGGTCAAATCCCAATACATAAACACACACACACACACACACACTGTCATCTTAGCAGTTTTATGATATTGTTTGATATTTTAATTTAACAGAAGTTACTTTTAACAATAAAATAGAAAATATTTCCATAAAAATTGTTAGGTCCTTGTTTATGTTGCCATCTGCTCTGTTTTAGCTTCTCAGGCCCAGTTCTACGTCCTCACAATCTTCTTCTGAGCATTTATGATACATGGTATTGTATTGATTCTCAAAGATAAAAAATAATGACTCCTTGAATATTTATATTTTTCTCTTTTTATAGTATTCTTTCCTTTTTATAGAAACAACAGCACTATTTTATTTCCCAGTTACAAAAAAAATGGTAGAAAACATATATTGTTTGTTTGGTTAGTGTTTACTGGCTTTACTTCCTTTCTGTATCATAACACCTTTCATTTTGCATGATATTTTATGCCATGTGCATTTTTCCATCATAATTTAAGTTTTGGGGCAATTGTACTCAGGACATAATTCTATAAAAACTAAAAAAGGCAGTTAGGGGAGAATCTATACAGATGAAGAGGGAATTTCCTGACAAGCTCTAATTTTAAAGAGATACATCCAACAGAGAAGGTAAAGGCCAAAGATATGGCTGGCAAAGGCTGACAAAAGGGCTTATAGAACTTTCTTAGTTTTCAAGTCAAGAAGGAATAAGTTGACTACTTAACACACATGGAAACTGGAGCTCTTCAATCTGCATATACCACTGCTGTGAAGAGAAAGATCTCAACACAGAACAATGCCTTCTGAAGACAAAGTTCTGTGATTCTATAATGTAGATCCTACTCTCATCACCAACGCAGTGCCTGTCACATAGTAGACACTCATTCGAATGTAGAATGAATGAATCATGACCAGGATTAATATTTTCCAGAACTACACGGCTTCAAAAAAATACAAGTTTAAAGAAATGTTCAATCGGTTATACTAAGATCTCAAACACAGTTAAAGTTTAGAAAACCAAAATGCCCCTAGAACAAGGATCTCAAAGAAACGACATGTTCAGGGAGGAAAGGAAAAATATTATTTAGTAGGATGAAAATGATTTTAACAAAAGAAGATTCTTCCAAATAAATCATGTATTCACAGGTGCAATATTAAGCAAGGCAGGCAGTTATATTCAAAATAGCCTTAGCTAGCTCCAGCTGCACAAGAAATATCTCAGTTCCCAGCTCTGATTTCTGTGACCTTATGATTAGAATTATTTTAGTGTATCCTCTTTTCCCCATGAGATATAGGAAACTGTACTTGTAACTGCATTGTGTCATTCATATTTAGCCCATCAAGTCTTTAATTTACTGAAGGGATAACAATCAAATTGACTGCTAAGCTTTTTCTAAATAAATCTTATTTTGCCATTTACTCCAAATATATTATCAATGATGCATTACCACAGGAAAAACTTTCCAGGGAACTGCATGGGAATCTCTGATGCAGGGGAAGTTAAAAGGTAGTTTCTCCCTTTGACAAAAACCCTGTCCTGAGCCATTAGGAACTTACAGAACAAGAAGCTCATTCTTTGGGTCAACGAAAGCTTTCTTACTGCTATTTGGCATTTCTTTTGGAAACAGGCCATTTCGTTTTAACATATGACCTTCTCCTTCTCTTTTGCCTAGCCTGTAGGTCACAGGACATTCTCTTATGCCTGGAAACCAATTCTGTTTACCTCCTTTTTCATTATGTGGATAATTAGTTACCAGGAATAACTTTTGTCTTTCACATTGCCACCTAACATGTACTGAAACCTGAAAATTCTGTAACTTCAATGGTAATGCAAACAGAATAGTTGCTATTTTAGAAGTCTATAAATTAACATGTTCACCAGTTTAGATTATTGTAATGAGATCAATTAGTTAAAATAGAAAATCAATGAAGTTTTAGCAGGTTAATTTGCCTTCAACACTGTAGCAAGTTACCTTAAGAGACTTTTGTCCTAACAGTCTGTATTTCAGGAGCTCTTGCTATGTGTAAGGCATGATAATTTGTGTCATGAAGAAGAACTGTAAAACAGAAGACATGGTCCCCACCCCATAAATATAAAATCTATGAAGAAAAAAAACATTAAAAGTTTTTAAATTGGATAAAAAAACAGAACTATATTCTTGGAAGCAGAAGTCTTATTAAATGAATGAGGGAGGAAAAAACTCTACTAAAACAGAAATAAATGATCACCTGGGCTGGACTGAATTTGGAAGTCTTCACAGAGAAGGGACTTGCATTATGATGTGAATGATGAATGGGATTGAGAGAAGCAGAGAGAAAAGAGTGCATTCCAGGCCAGTAGGATGGGTTTAAGCAAAAGCAGAGAATCAGAAAAGTTCAAGGCAGCTTAGGACAGAGTTTAGCTAGAGTACAGAGCCAGTGAAGTGAACAGTTAGAGCTAAGGTTACAGCTCAATGGTCAAGGTCTTACACTGTCAGAATAAGCCATTTGGACTTCATCTGGTAGGCTGTGGGAGTCACTGAAGTCTTCAAGTGGGGGGATGACAAGACTGAAAGAGTGTTTTACGACCAATTTGTCAGCAATAAGAGTGATAAATTGGCAAGAAGAGAGACTGGAAGTCGGGTGAATAATTAAAAGTAAAAAGCTTCTATAGTAGGAAAAATAAGGAAAGATATTAGAGCTCAGAAAGAATAGTGGTTCCAGTAGTGCAATGATTGGGGAATAAATGGAACAAGAGATATTTGGAAGAAAGAGGTGACAAAAGTCAGTGACTGTTAAGGTCTGAGAGACAAAGTGTCCATGACATCAAATTTTAAAGCCTGGGTGAATTAAGTGCCTTCATACATTTGTGCTGCACACTATGATTAGTTTGCAAAACATGTTCATGTTGGAAATAAAAGAAATGACCTTCTTGTGGCAAACGATATCCTTTTGGAGTATGATACAAAATGCTCCTTCCAGAGTCATGGTAGATTACTTACAGGGTGCTGCTTGGCTCATGTTCCACTACTCAGTATGGCCCGGCACAGTTATGGAGCGTGGCTCTTTCTGGCATCATCCATCCGTCTTCTGACCAAACTTGGAATGAATTGGGTTCAGCACTAAAGATGACATGGGACCATTCTGGGCCTTCCAAATCCAGAAATTTGGAAATGAAATCTGGAAAGACTGATAGCTGCAGGTACTGGAATGTTAAGATGATATAAGTTAGGTGCTGGAAAGGGATTTGGGGGATTCTATCAAGGGACTGCATGCAAATACAGTAAAGGAAACAGTCCATGGAAAGAGAGTCAGAGACAGAGAGGGAAGGAGAATAAGAAACTGGCAATAAGCAGAGAAACGTAAAGACAAGACATGCTAGAACTAGAAGGGAGAGAGAATCGGCTTTGGTCTGGCTGGGCAACCAGTTCCCGGCTCCTCAGTGAGACCCAACAGCAGTCCCTGCCCGTGGGTCAGTCAGGTTCTCTGTATCCCTCCTCAAGTGCCTCCTTTTACTTAAGCTAGTTTGAAAGGATATCTGTCTCTTGCACAAAATTATTCCTGGCAAAGAAATTTCATCCTACAGCCTCAGGGTGTCATCAACTGAAATAAGACAGCCAAGAGGAAAGGTGATTTGGGGAACAGATAGCTGGGAGATGGGTAGTACAGTTTTAACCATGTTTATGCATCGGACACACTACTGGAATTATAGTAATGAAGCTGGGGCAGGGGTTGGTGATGTGGATTTAGTTGATTAAACAAAGACGATGGTTAAAATTCATCAGCAGTGAGCACATATGACAGAAGACAGATACCCTGGGCCGGAAAAAGAAGAAAACAATGGTAGAAATGGTTCAAGATATCACCAGGCTTCCAGTGGAGGTTCTTAAAAAATGGCAGGCTTAGCTTGAGATATTTACCCTTTGTTAAAGGCACAGGGCCCACTTATTTTTAAATAAAGGGGATTTATGAAACAAATTTGATTAACACGGAAAAGCTACTTTTAGTAAGAACAGAAAAAGGAAATGTGGGTGCAATTTCAGCTTCTCAACATTGAAGTTTATTATTTTATTTTGACTATAATTTAAATCTAATTTCATAAACATTTTCAAACATGGAATGGACAGATCCCTTTTCTCATATGGACTGAAATCCCTCCTTCATGAAATATTAGTAATAGAAATTAAAGTAGTGAAGTCTACAGTCCAACCCTAAACATGAAAAATTCCAAGACTACCCAAATAAGCATATTTTTTAATTAGAATGGTAATGTCTTAATTGTGGTTCTTTATGCAATATTTTAAAGTATTACCATTTGACGGTTTCAAACAGGTTTGACATATCAGTGGGCAGGACTGTTACTCCCTCAGCATATTCAGAGTGGGCCTGCTTCATGGAGAGGGACAAGGAGGAAATGAATCAGTTGTAAGCATCAAGAAATAAGACTGCCTGACTCACAATGTTCAGAATCTAGCACAACGCTGGAAGTGAATTTGTATTTTTTGATCCTGAAAAAATATAAGCACAGAACTCTCTAAAGCTATGATTACACTGGATCCCAAGTCCTGAGTCTGTCTTTAAAACACATCTTGTTTTCAACAAGTCTAAGAATTATGTGGAACTCAGCTAAATCAGATGCAACTCTGGTAGCTTACATGCACTTCGGTGGAAATATTCCTCTTTCAAGTCCAAACATATTGAACTTTAGCTCAGAGACACAGACGAAATTTGTAGGTAATACCAGTGAAACTCCCTCATTACAGAAGTAAAAGAAACTGTTTACACCATAAAATTATCAAAGAGTTAATCTTGTTTCATTCTTACAGGAGTAAAACCCACTGGCAAGCTTTAGCTATGTTAATTTTCAAACTTTCAAGTCTGTACTCAAACCACAAAGCCAGCAAACTAAAGGTAACCAAAGGAGCTGTTTGGTAAAGACAGAAATGAACTATGCCTTTTGAAGTGTTTCCAGGGAAATGTGTTTGGAATATTTAAGTCCCAAGTGAGTTACAAAGGTTATTCATTCACAAGTGAGATAAATTCATAGCTGTCAAATTGTCTGGATTCTCTGTGTGATCACCAGGGCTTCAAATCATTTATTTTTTTTCTAGCAAAAGTTCAATATTTTCACAGCTTCAAATTTGATCGTACTTTATAATTTGGAAATAAGAAATTGCTTCTCTTCCCCACCTGCTCACTGAAGCAATAAAAGTCCATGAGTATATTAAAGCCGTTTTTCTCTTCAGTTCTAGTTGCATTTTTTTCTTTTAATAAAGCCAAATGTTTATAAATTAGATGTTTCTCCCAGTAAACTAACTGGATATAATTAACAAAGTGTCTGGTTTCACCAGATGGGGAAGGGTGGGGGATGGATTCTTGCAAGTATAAAGTTTACAGTGTTTGATATTTAGTCACATTTTCTTGAATAATTGTGAATGAAATTGCTCAGAAGTCCCTCAAAATAAATTTTACCATTTTTCTCTTTTAAAAACTAACAGGTGGTTCAGAAAGACAGAAAAGAAGGACTTTATTTTAATTGCTTAATAAAATGTAAGTCGGGAGTTAAGAGGGGAGTAAGAATCCTTAACAAAGACAACAAAGGTAGATGAAAAGCAATTCTCCACAGAGTATTTCACAGGGGAAAGAAATGAACTGTGACTACTGACCTGGTTAACTGTAGGTTCATTTCAGGTCAAAAAATAAAGGAGATGGCTCTGGGAATCAGTGTCCGGGCCTGATCTACCCTGCCCTGAGAGGGAAGCAATGACTTTAGGGGGATAAAGCCAAGGAGCTCGTGTAGATATCCCGATGCGAAGTTAAACCGAAGCAGGAAGCTGAGAACTAAGAGCTCTGTAGGTCCAAATATTTCCAGCTCTAGTGAGGAGAACAGAGAATTATTTTTCACAAAGTATTTTTGGCAACCTACTAAGTAGAAGGCAAAGTTAGAGATGATCCTTGCTTTCAAGAGACACATAATCTCCTTGGAGAGTCAGGTCATATGAGAAAGCGACAGTGTGAAGTCAGTGAATACAAACTGGAGTATCAGTAATTGCTGAGGGATTAAAATGGGACGCCAAAGGGAAGAGCCCTGAGGTACATGGTGAGGCGAAGAGGGAACTGCAGACAAAGGGAAAGAGTCCATGAAGTAGTGCAGGCTGGGTTAGGGAGGCTATCAGTACAGCCCAGCTATGTCTTGGCTGAGCATCCATTAGGGATGTAGTGGCCAAGAAGGTGGGAAAACATAGACAAGAGCCAACGCAGAAAAAGAAATTAAAGAATTTGGAGGGTTAGCCAGAACCTCTGAAAGCCTTTTTTCAAAGACATATTACATATAAAGTTGTCTTTTTAAAACTATTATTCTGGTATTGGTCTATACAGATTGTAGCAAGGGACACCCTGTGGGTAAAATTGCAATATTTCCAGAATCTCTTGCCTGGTCTTAGTGCATCTCCATATCAATAGGTGTTTCCAAGCGGTGGAGAGAAGTAGTCCATCTCTATATCAGTAAGTAATTACAAGGGCAAACAAGGACTTTTCTGGGCCAGAGAGGTTGGGTGGGGTCCCTTCTTCTGATAAAGCCAAGGAGCACCCGTGGATATACGAATGTGAAGCCGGGTCGTGAGAGACATGGGAGAGCAGAAGTGGATAACTGCTTGTAAGCAATAAATGGGTTTCTCCCACTTTATTTCTCCCTTTGACTGATTTCAGTTTAAAAGGTATTTTGCCCCGGAATTTTCCCTCCAGAGTTACAGACCCATTCAAATGTTACAGTACACAGATGAAATGATAATTGCTGAGATTTGAGGTGTTCAGGGAGAAGGAGAAGGAGATGAATAGCTAGAGTTTACTAAGTGCCAGACACAGCTAGGTGCTGTAAAATATATGAGTGTGAAACAAAGGACTTAAGACTGACAAAAGGTAACAGGTAAGGTTCAGACTACGATCACTTTATGAACAATGACATATTCTGGGTACAAGAGGAACTCTGTAAAGAGTGGTGGAACATTTATCCAGATATATCCACATTCAGTTAGAAATTTAGTTAGATTCAGGTTATAGTTCATTTTCTATCAGTGATATAGATATATATGTGTCCTTGTGCATATAGATATACACATATATGTCTTATATATATATAAAAGATATACACACATATTTTATTGCACATAAACTTTAAATTTTTAAAAAGGTTTTAAGAAGATCAAACATTGTCTTTTGATACATTTCTTAACATTGGCTAACTTTAGACTAGGTGTCTAATACTTCACTTATATGTATGTTCTTCAGTTACTTATAAATTAAATAACATTTTAACAATCTAAGGACAATGGCTTTGTAAGAAATTCTATTATGAATCTGTAAGGTATAACAACTCTAAACTGAAAGAACTTTCCATTATGTGATTTTACTTATTTTCAGAAATTAAAGGTTTATAGTAAAGAAAGGCACATCCGTACAGTCTCACAAGTTTTTTGCTGCAAAAGCTGAATGATTTCAGTCCAAAGAGGGAAAAAAAAAAAGAAACATTAGGGGCTACTGAAGCCCTGTTGATTTACTAGTGCAGGGTGAGTAGAAATAGAATCTTTATCTAAGGGCAAGATCACATCTGAAGGGCTGCTTTGGATTTGTAGTTCAGGAGTAAACCAAGATTTTGAAAATCACGATTAACAGAAAAATAGTCTTTAAGGAAATGGAATGATAATCACTGGACTCACTTTTAAAATGTAATCATGAAAAATAATGCAAGTAAGAATACAGGATGTAGAAATACTCAAACTGGTCGGAGTATACAAAACAGTAGATTTGAAGAGGAAAAAACTGACAATAAAAACCAACAGACTTCTTAGTAAAGATATAAGAATAATGAGGTAAGCACAAAATAGATCATTTTAGAGAGAATAACAAGGAAAAGAGAAAAGTCTGGAAAAAATAATTTATCATTGCAATAAAAAATTCAAAATAATCATTTGTTTCCAAACTTATTGCATTTCTTAGAATTCTAATGCATTAAACATCTGAGATTTATCTGAATGTGTTGCAAGGTAGGAACCAGGTTAAGCCCACAGGTTTAAGCAATCAAGTTTCTTGGATTAGAATCTCAACCCACACACTAGCTAGACACGTAAGTTCTTTAAAGGACCTCCTTAAAGCCCAGTTCCCTATCCTCAAAAAAGTGCAGATAATAGGCATCTGTTTCATAGGTTTGCTGTAGGAATTTACAAAGATAATACATTTAAGCAGTTAGCAAAGAAGAGTGTCCATAACAAGAGTTCAATAAATATATTATTATTGTTTAGAGAAGAAGTTAATAAATCTCTCTAGTTTCCTATGAAATTACTTTTCAGGAGCAAATTAGCTCCTCCCTATTGAAATTTTAGTTGATTTAACATACCCCATCTGCTTCCATAAAAGGATTTGAGGTCACTTACAATTAAAGATATATGTCCAGTACTATTGTAAATATAAATAGGAAAAGTTAAGTTACAGTGGAGGAAATAGCAGTGAACACAATTACTATATTTGAATCCTTTCTGTGTTTCCTGGATGCCAGAGAAAGAATTGAAAATATTAAATTGTGAAAGTGATATTTTTTTAAGGTATCAGTTCTTCAGAAGGAACAGAAAAAATGTTAACAGATTTGCACAACACTTTGTCAAATATTTCTCCCTATGAAGTTTCAATTGATTCTCACACAAATTTTGTGAGTCTGCTGACCAGCTAAGATAAACCAATTTTATATATGAGGAAATGAAGGCCCAGAAGGATCACACAGCTAAGGAGAAACAGAACTAAGACTTGAATCCAAGTGTGGTGAAAAACACACACCACACTTAATTTAGCTCTGTGCTGCCTACAAGTAAAGGCAAAAATCGTGGGGCAGCGGGAGCAGTACTATCTGATAAAATATCTAATAAAAGGAAGCATGCCTTGGGCCAGTAGATACAAGCTTTTACCTTCCATTAAAACTAAGAGAAATTAGCAATAAGGATATTTATACAAGAGGCTTTAAACCACAAAGTGAACTGTGATTTTAGTAGAAGTCTTAAACAAAATGCAGACATGTTCTTTATATGTCTCTTTATTATACAGCCTGAGGGAGTAATTTTAAATTGGTTCTGTGAAGAAATTATCTTTAAACAGCAGATGGCTAGAATAATATTTTCTAAGTAAGTGGTGTTCTTTGAAGAAAGATTTATTGAGAACCTACTATGTGTCGATATGTATGCTAGGTTATGAACATACAGAGATGAATGTGATGACTCCCGCATTCAAAGGAGCAACAGTCCAGTAGAGAAACTCCTTTGTTATGAAACATCCTCCTGGTGATTCAAGTTTGTGAAAAAGCAACAGTGGTGACAGACAATTCAGCTAAATATGCAAGGGGGCTGGGGGAGTCAGTGATGTGAAACTTCAGAAGACATTTGCCAAGTGGTCAAGAGCAGAGCAAGTGGTACAGACAGAAAAAGAGGTGTGTGCAATGGCAGGACCGTGGCAGCAAGGTATACACAGAAATGAATCAGTTCCATTCCTGAACCTTCAATAGGATACCGGGAAATAATGAGCAGAGATGTTGAAACAGCACATGGTGGTCAGATGGAACTATTTATGCTCTGCAAGGAGTGTAGAGTTTGAGTTTGGAGGAAAAAGCATTTCCACTGAGCAAGGAATGAACATGATGGGACAAGGACAGGAATAAGGACCCCATGTATTAGTCAGTTCATAGAATAACCAGGTTGCCAAATGACCAGCTTCAAAATTTTCTATCAATTTGCATAATTCTTTTCCCTATAAAATTTACAGAGTTTACACAATGAAGGCTGTGCTAAGAGGGAAGTGTATTGCAATACAGGCCAACCTCAGGAAAGAAGAACAATCCCATATGAACAGTCTAAACTCACAATTAACAAAACTAGAAAAAGAAGAACAAATGAGGCCCAAAATTAGTAGAAGGAGGGACATAATAAAGATTAGAGCAGAAATAAATAAAACCAAGAAGAATAAAACAATAGAAAGAATTAATGAAAGCAGGAGCTGGTTCTTAGAGGAAATAAACAAAATAGATAAAGCCCTAGCCAGACTTGCAGGAAAAAAAAAAGTCTACACACATAAACAGAATAAGAAATGAGAAAGGAAAAATCACTATGGACACCACAGAGGTACAATGCATTATGAGAGAATACTATGAAGAATTACATGCTAACAAACTGGATAAGTAGAAGAAATGGACAACTTTCTAGAAAAATACAACCTTCCAACATTGACACAGGAAGAAACAGAAAATCTGAATAGACCAATTACCAGCAAGGAAATTGAATTGGTAATCAAAAAACTAACTAAGAACAAAACTCTTGGTCCAGATGGTTTCACTGCTGAATTTTATCAAACATTTAGTGAAGACCTAATATCCATCCTCCTTGAAGTTCTCCAAAAAGTAGAAGAGGAGCAAATACTCCCAAACTCTTTCTATGAGGCCAGCATCACTCTAATACCAAAACCAGGCAAAGACCCCACCAAAAAAGAAAATTACAGACCAATATTCCTAATGAACATAGACACAAAAATACTCAACAAAATATTAGCAAACTGAATTCAAAAATACATAATAAAGGCCATATATGACAAACCCACAGTCAACATTACACTTAACAGCAAGAAGCTGAAAGCTTTTCCTTTAAGAATGGACACAAGACAAGGATGCCCACTATCCCCACTTTTATTCAGCATAGTTCTGGAGGTCCTAGCCATGGCAATCAGACAATACAAAGAAATAAAAGGCATCCAGATTGGCAAGGAAGAGGTTAAACTGCCCCTGTTTGCAGATGACATGATATTGTACAGAAAAAACCCTAAAGAATCCACTTCAAAACTACTAAATCTAATATCTGAATTCAGCAAATTTGTGGGATACAAAATTAATACACAGAAATCTGTTACATTCCTATACATAAACAATGAACTAGCAGAAAGAGAAATCAGGAAAACAATTCCATTCACAATTGCATCCAAAAGAATAAAATACCTAGGAATAAACCTAACAAAGGAAGTGAAAAGACCTATACCCTGAAAACTATAAGACACTCATGAGAGAAATTAAAGAAGACACCAATAAATGGAAATACATCCCATGTTCATGGCTAGGAAGAATTAATATCGTCAAAATGGCCATTATACCTAAAGCAATCTATAGATTCAATGCAATCCCTATCAAAATACCAACAGCATTCTTCAACGAACTAAGGTAAATAGTTCTAAAATTCATATGGAACCTCAAAAGACTCTGAATAGCCAAAGCAATCCTGAGAAGGAAGAATAAACCCAGGGGGATTACACACCCAGACTTCAAGCTCTACTACAAAGCCACAATAATCAAGACAATTTGGTACTGGCACAAGAACGGACCCATAGGTCAATGGAACAGACTAGACAGCCCAGGTATAAACCCAAGCATATATGGTCAATTAATAAACAATAAAGGAGCCATGGTTATACAGTTGAGAAATGATAGCCTCTTCAACAGCTGATGTTGGCAAAACTGGGCAGCTACATGGAAGAGAATGAAACTGGATTATTGTCTAACCCCATACACAAAAGTAAACTCAAAATGGATCAAAGACCTGAATGTAAGTCATGGAACCATAAAACTCTTAGAAGAAAACACAGGCAAAACTCTCTTGAATATAAACATGAGCAACTTTTTTCTGAATGCATCTCCTTGGGCAAGGGAAACAAAATAAAAAATGAACAAATGGGACTACATCATGCTAAAAAGCTTCTGTACACTATCAGCAGAGGACACTATCAGCAGAACAAATGGCATCCTACAGTATGGGAGAATATATTTGTAAATGACAAATCCGACAAGAGGTTAAGATCTAAAATATATAAAGAACTCATATGCCTCAACACCCAAAAAGCAAATAACCCTATTAAAAAAATGGGCAGAGAATATGAACAGATAATTCTCCAAAGAAGAAATTCAGATGGCCAACAGGCACATGAAAAGATGCTCCACATCATTAATTATCATGGAAATGCAAATTAAAACCACAATGAGATATCACCTCATGCCAGTTAGTATGGCCAACATAGAAAAGAATAGGAACAACAAATGCTGGCAAGGATGCAGAGAGAAAAGGGAAGTCTTCTACACTGCTGGTGGGAATGGATAAAGAAGATGTGGTACATATACACAATGGAGTATTATTCAGCCTTAAGAAGAAAACATATCCTATCATTTACAGCAACATGGATGGAGCTAGAGGGCATTATGCTCAGTGAAATAAGCCAGGCAGAGAAAGACAAGTACCAAATGATTTCACTCATCTGTGGAACATAAGAGCAAAGCAAAAACTGAAGGAGCAAAACAGCAGCAGACTCACAGAACCCAAGAATGGACTAACAGTTGCCAAAGGGAAAGGGACTGTGTGGGGGGGTTGGGTAGAAAGGGAGGGAGAAGGGGAATAAGGGGCATTACAATTAGCACCCATAACATGGTGGGGTGGGGTCACGGGGAAGGCAGTATAGCACAGAGAAGACAAGTAGTGATTCTATAGCATCTTACTACACTGGACAGTGACTGTAATGGGGTATGTGGTGGGGATATGATAATGGGGGGAATATAGTAACCACAATGTTGCTCTCATATAATTCTATATTAACGACACAAAAAAATTTTTTACAGAATTTGTGAATTGTAGTGGCTTGTTTACATTTTGACTTTAAAGCAGCATTTAGATAATGTGCAGTTGGCATCTTCTGCTGGAATACAAAGTAGGAGGTGCCATGGAGAGCATAGGCCTTTCACCAGAAAAGAGGAGGAGAGCAGGCAGATAGCACAGCCCAGCCTGCCGATAGGAAAGCATCCTAAAGAGTGGGAGTGGTGGGGTGGGCTTGACGGCCACCTGCAGAGACTAAAGGGCAGATAGGAGAGCTAATGGCACAGAGAGAGGACGTCAGCAAGAAGAAATTGGAAAAATGGAGGATCAGAGGATGAGGCTGGATTCAGCAAAGGAAGAAAGGGTGAAGGAAAGAGGGCAGGGGCGTCTGAGCACTAAGATACCCCACAGCTTCCCTGGAAGCTACCGCCCTTACTAGAAAACTGATGTAAGCAACTTTGGGGCAAATGGAATATTTGTCAAATCAGACATTCACGAATTTTATTTCCCTCAAATTGACTTCTACCTAATTGACTTTTTTTTTTCAAATGGCCAGGTTCCAATATAGAATATTCAAGAACAGGGGTTATTTAGGGCTATAGCTCGAAGGGGGATGTAGAGTAAAGGAATGTTTTTTTTTCTGGTGACAGACTTGAGTAAGTTCATAGGTGAGAAGAAAAAGTCAACTACTGAACCTAACAAACAGAGAAGGGGTATTTTTGTAGCAGTGTGCTCCAATTATTGCTGGGCAGCAAACTTTCCCCAAACCTTAATAAGTGATAACAATTCGTCCACAAAGATGCAGGTTGTCCAGAGGTTAGCAGGGTTAACTCACGCGTGCTCCATCTAGGGCCAGCTGGAACGGCACACAGGCAAGGGGCTGACGTCTACTGAAGTCTCACTCACTCACACATGTGGCAGCTGATGCTGGCTTTCATCTGGGGTCTCGGTTCTCCACACGGTGCTCTTCACGTGGCCTCCCTGTATGGGCTAGCTGGGCCTCCTCACAGCTTTCTCAAGAGAAAGGACCAGTGGAAGGCACCTTGTCTTCTCTCACCTAGTCTCCGAAGTTATGCACTGTCAGTTCTACCATATTCCCAAGACCGTCTAGATTCAAGAAGATGGAACGCCGACTCCATCTTTTCACAGAAGAGCATCAGTCGGTTGTGTAAGAAGAGTGCAGTGATTTGGGTTATGTATGTACGGCCACCTTTGGAAAATACAATCTGCCACCAAAGCTCACTTGAGATGGCAGAAAAAATTAGCTCCAGAGCACAGCAATGAAAGAGCCCTGGATAGGCAAGATGGTAAATTTTCCTGTTACCTAGGGGCCATGCCAAGAATTCAGCAAATTAAGAACTGATTTAAGAACAAGGAGAAAGAAGAAAGCTGTGCTAACAGGTTGTGTTTTGCTTTTTTTTTCCATCCAAGTTTCAGATGGTATCTTGGTCCTGCAATTTCCTCCTTTACCTTAAAGTCAAGTGCAGGGAGTCATAATTTGTTGCATTTTGATTGAAGTTTTAATTGCAGTTTGAAATACTTGACCCTGAATTTCTCCCATTTTATACTACAGTTATTAGTAGGCATAAAAGAAGATGGAGCAGAGGGTATTTGGGAGATCTAACTTTCACCATATACACATTCTTCTTAGGAAAGAAACAAGAAAAAGTAAGAAATGGAGTCAAGAAGAGCAGATAATGTAATAAGGCATGTCAATTCCAGTAGCCCTAGTCTTTCTCCAGGATTGGTTATCATTATCTGTTTTATTCTATGAGATATGAAGGGCCCATCACATCTTTACAATGATTAAGAAAAACCGTTCTTAAATAAGAGCGCATTTAATATTACCTAATGCTTACTACTAAAGGACTGTCAGAATTCACCAATTGCTTGCAAGTAGTAATATAGAAGCCTTAAACAAACTGATTTTTTTCCTTTAATACTGTTATCATCTTGGAAATTATAAAGATTGTTTTTTAGGCTTAATGATTTCTGGAATATCTCATCTATGGCAGAGATATTTACTTCTTTACCCTGGGGTCCAAAGAAAATGAAATGTTAGAAGAAAATGTAGCTATATAACGTGAAATCGTTTCCATGTCCAATGAGCTTGGAGAGAAGTAAGAACAACCCTTTCTTAACCTATTGTGGAAGATCAGGGCAAGTAGCTGTGTTAATGGGCCAATCATTGAACTTTTAGGAAAGGTTTAAATGCACAGAGGTGGAGAGGTTTGAAATTCTGGAAGCCATATCGAACTGCTGGCAGAATTTCCGAGGCGAATGTGTGTTAAAGGGGGAATTATGAATGGTGACAAGCAGAGCACTTAAAGGGAGCTCCGCAACTGATGCACTATTTGGCTCCTCGAACACCTGGGAAAATTCCATTTGTGATTCTTTTCCATCCTAAGAGGAAAGTCACAGAAACGGTGCATATATTTTATTCTCTTCTTTTCCCCATGTATTTTGAATTCCTTGAGAAGAAATTGAGTCTATTTTAAATAAATAAATTTCATGAAATATATTGTCCTAGAAGTTTTGGTTATTAGTACTTTCTACACGGGTAACTGATTTGTTTGGTTCTTTAAGCTTCAAAGTTAGTTTTTTTTTAAGGAAGATCTATTTCCTCACAGAACCCTAGGAAATTTGTCCTGGAAATGAAGGAATGATTTAGGTTTTAAAGAGTTCCTTGTATGATGTTTCCAAAGAATAAATTTAGTTTTAAGTTCCGAAGCTGTCTGCATGTGTCTTCATTCTGTACAGCATGAAAGTTATATTATTACTCTTTGCTTCCTGAAACTCTCTGCTGGATAGAATTGAAGCTCATTCACTTGGCTCAAAGTAAAAGTGAGCCCTGCAGGTCTAATGCTCAGGACACTTCTCCTGTCAGAGTAGCCTGGAGACTTTCAGTCAAAAATGTTAGGAAGGAAGAAAGGAAAGAAGGAAGGGAGGGAGAGAGGATATAAATTAAAGAGAAGAGAAGAAGGACAAGTTTTATCTAATTAGCTAGCACTCAAAAACTGACAAAATCTAATGGCTTAGAATCTAAGGCATTTGAGAAACAGGTTAAACAGGGCAAGTTCACTTATCACCATTAGGCACATGAAGTGTAAAGAAAAAGAAAGATTTCAGCAATTTCTTCAAGTCAAAAAATAAGGACGGCATGTTCTGCTTCCAAATGACCATTGTGCTATGAACTGTGCATTTCAAGTTCAATGAATGACTCACAAGTGATCAAAACTGAATTTTCTTCATCATATGCCCTTAATCATAAAGAGTTTGTGGATTTTTTAAATAAGAAGAGTTTGGAGTAACCAGAACATAGAGACTAATTTTAATGCATTCAGATGACTAAGTCATAGACACTTGTTGAAGATATTTATTGAGCTGCTCCCTCAGATGAAGGACTTTTTGGAATTAATAGGCTCAGAGAGACCCAACTTGTCAGACCCCCTTCGGCTCAGAAAGCTGCACATCCTTGCGAATATGACAGGACGTCTCAACACCCTGAACCTGAGACTGCAGGGGAACAAAAGAGCATTGTTGATTTGTTCAAAGTACAAGTATGCAGATTCCATGTGGACATGTGGACTGAGCAGATGGCAACTGGGGATGGTACTCACTTCCCTTGCCTGAACATTCAGAGCTCAAAATATTCAAAAATGTTGAAGAATTGCAAAATTAATGATGGAAATAACACCATAATTTTAGAACAGATTCATAGAGTTTACAAATACAAATCATGCTAATGTCCGTGGCTGTCTTTAGAAGGAATATACAAATGTCTGTACCATCAGCATCAATCAGTTTCATGAGAAAAGGATAGTGTGCATTGTGCCCACCTAGAAGGTAAAGTATCGCTGAAAATTTAACTTAACTGATATTTCGATCCATGTGGTCAAAGTTTTTATCTTGCCCAGAAAGTATAGTTCTTGCTGTAGTGAATGCTGCTGGTATCCTGGCCAGTTCCCTTTGGCCAGGACTGGGGTACTCATCCCCCGACTGGTGGTGCTGGTATGGCATAAAACTAAAACCTTTTCCAGTTAACTGCCCTCAACCCAGCGAGACTTGCCTGTTTGGGGAGGTTATGTCACACCCCTACTCCTGGGAACAGGTCACATTCTGTGACTCACTGGGAGCAGGGAAGGGGTTACTGCAAGAACCATGCTGACTTTGCAATTCACACCCTAGAGTTTCCCATGGAATCAGCTAAATCCAGATTCCATCTACAGTCTCACCCTTGAGTAAGTGCCTTCTCACCCTCAAGTAAGTCTCCTCTTTGGAGAAATAAATAAAATCCACCTGAATGCCTGTCACAGACCTTGCTTCTAGAAAACATGACCCAAAACAGTGCTAGTTGTGGTCCAAGGAAACAGACTCTAAGGTTAAGATTCAGGAGTTGAATCATCTGCCAGCCAGCTAATGAGAGCCCCACTATTGGTAGTAGGTGAAGTATGGGTAGTGCTACTATGTTATAATGAAATTATACCTGTGAAGGCTAGAGAACCTCTGCAGCAACTTTTAAAGAAACTCATCTCCTGTAGAGAGATGCCCCAGAGGTGTGCTAAATCCACTTTCTGTTAAAATATTGTCTGCAGTTACCAGATCATCTGGACAATCCACAGAATATCTCATTGGTCCACTACATTGATGACATCTTGCTATTTATACCTATGATCAAGAAGTGGAAGGTACTTTGGATGTCTTGGTAAAATGCACTCTAGACAGTGGGAGATAAACACTATATGATTCAGAAGCGTCAGTGGGGAAGTGTGTAGGGGTTCAGTGATCTGGGGCATACCAGCAATTTTCCTCCTTAAAGGGAAAAGCTATTATACCTTGTACCCCATGTGTTTAAAAAGATGCACACCACTTGGGAGGCTTCATTACACTTCAGAAGGGTAGCATTTCCATACTTATGTTTGGACCCAATTATGGAACAATACAGAAGGCTGCTACTTTTTGAGTGGGACTCAAATCAAGAGGAGAGTCTAAAGCAGACCCAGGCTGCGGTACAATCAGCCTTTCCATTTGGGCCACATGACTCGGCAGAATCCATGGTACCAGAGAAATCTGAGCTAGGAAAAGGCACCATGTGGTACCCCTAGCAAGCCCTAAGAGAATGCCCCCATGACGATTCCTGGATTCTGAAGTCAGCCAAAGCCAGTGCAGCAGAGAACCACACACCACTCATAGAGTTCTTGCCATGCCACTGGGTTTTGTTAAGGAAGGTGCATCTGACCACGGGACAGCAAACAACCACACAGCTACAACAACGTGATGTAAGCTGGGTTCATCAGACACACCAAGCCTATGGTTGAGTGGATTGGGAAGCCCCAGAATCAGGCTCAAGCAGGCTCAGAAAGCATAAGTAAACTATGCAAAGAAAGATACAGATGCTTGTGTCATCCACCACCGTTTCAGTGATGGCGCTTGCTCAGATCACAGCTATGATCTTATGTGGAGTCCCTGTGACAGCTAACAGAGAAGGAAACAGCCTGAGTGTGGTTCACAGATGAGCCAGCTCAGCATATCACTGCAATCCCAATATAGATTAGTGCTGCAACCACAGAGTGGCTCTGAAAAACAGTAATGAAGGGAAATCCTCCCAGCAAACAGAATTTCAAATGTGCACCTGATTTTCTATTTTGTGTGGAGAGAAATGTGACCTAAGATAAGGATACACATAAATTTATAGGCAGTGACAAATGGTGTGGCTGGTTGAGCAGAGATCGAAAGGAGCAAGATGAAATACTGGAGACAAGAAAATCTGGGGAAAAGCCATGTAGGTGAACTTACAGAAATAGGCACAAAACATGGAAATCCTTACATTATACATTATGGCACATTACGGAACAACCACTGTGGAAGTGACACCAAATAACCAAGTACAGAGGTTACATCTCAGTTGATATCAGCCAGCCTCTGTCTTTAGCCAGCCTAATGGGCTCATGAACAGAGCATTCAAGGTGACAGAGATGGAGGCAGTACACAGACTCTCTTTCATCAAGCCTCATCTAGCCGCTGTGGCTGCTGAACGTCTGATCTGCCAGCAACAGCAACCAAAGGTAAGCTCCCAATACAGCACTGTCCTTGAGGACACTTCTTTCTATTCACTTCCCTGGTGGACACCACCTCAGATTAAATGTCCTCATTGTACAGCTGCTGGTTGTTTTCAAACATGCCTTCAACCCCTAACGCAAGCTACATAATGCTTTAAAAGTAACTCTAGCGTTTTGCTACATGTTAGAAGATAAAAACATAAAAATCTATATAAAAAATGTGTAGAACTTTTAAATCCATGCTTTAAGTTTGCCCTGATCTCATTTCATTCTACTTCTCACTCCGAGGTATTTTAGATGTTAAACATAAAGACTCATTTTCTGTTGGTCTAGATCAAAGAGGGACTCATTTACTTATTCACTCATTTAGTTATCATTTATTGAGTGCCTACTAAATGCCAGGAACTGTTCTTAGGACGAGGAATACAGCAATGAATGAAGAATATAGAATGAAGAGTGAGCCTGCTTTGTGACCAGGTTTTAGCTCGGGTTCCTCTGTAAGCAGAGCTTAAAACAAAGGTTTGCATTTCGGTAGTTTTGGAAGTTATCCTAAGAAGTGGAAGTAAGATATAAGGGGAATGGAAAGAAAAGGAAATAAAATCAGTGTGAGGATGCATTACCAATTGGCCACCAAAAAGGTCTACTGGTGCTTAACACTATAGGGCCATCTGAAGAAATTCATAAAATGCTTCTCAAAACTGTTTGCCTAAAGGTTGAAATGTGAAAGCATTTCCTTTTGGCTCCCATCACCCTTTGGTAAAGGTGACCACACAGGCATTAGCTTCTCTGAAATTCCAGGTTGGACATGCATGAGTAACAAACAAGTCCCCACCTTCCCCCAACCACCACCACCACCAAGTGAGAGGTACACACAGGAGCCCAAGGTGGAGCAGTGTCAAATTACACCTGCACAAAGCTGGTCAGAATATTCACAGAAGTGAATACCCCAGAGTAGCTGGGAAAATGTGGGGCCAGAAGATCTACTTGTGCCTGCCAGTAAATCCAATTCACAGAGGAATCTCTCTTTGGTGATGACCCCCTGATTTTTATGCAAGGGTTTAATACAAAAGGCTTCACGGATCAAGCTAGCCCCTGTTGCTACAGCTGCTCCTGACTCTCTAATTCTTCTTTCATCAGACACTCTAGATTTTCCTCATTCTTGACTAACATTTAGGCTATTCCAGATTGCATGCCTGGGGGAGAACCAGACCATCATCTTTAATGGCACTCTACAGTCTTGGTCCTGGCAATATTGTTACTTAAACTGTTACATAGCTGGGAGAATCAAGCAAATTGGTTTTATATTAATGTCATTGGCAAAGAAGATTTTCTTCTAGTTGTTTACACCAGAAAGGTCTAGAAACCATGTGAATGAAGTAAGTCACATATATTACTCTATCATTTAGACTTTGGTCTCTATATACCATTTCCTACTGAAATAATCCAGAGCTCCTTGGAAAGATGACTGGTTACCATTCTGGGACAAGAAATGCACCAACCTGTGTCTGGGATATGTCACTGTGCCTGAAAGCAAAGAAGTTGTCAAAGACCAATGAGGTCACGTTTAAAGACACAGGAGCCAAACTGAAGGCACTCCCACTACCAAAGATGGAACAACCTGAATCTCAAACAGAATAACAGCTACAATGAATAATTAAAATGTTAAAATGAGTCAAAATTTTTTTTAATTCATGAGTTCACAATGATATTTTTTTAAAAACCTCTGGTCAATTTTACGAATTGATAGGGCACCAACTTATTTTTCTAAAACATGGTAAATAAAGGGACAGAATCAAGCATTCATCCTGCTTTTCTTGATTGTATTTTAGGGAAACCAAATAGTTAATAAGGTTATATTAACTGTTATACAGTTTTTTGAGAGGGTATATAAAATCTTTATTTTACATGTACAGTGTAAAATCTTCATTTTACAGATGAACACATTGAAGTACAGTGAGACTGAGTAACTTGAACAAGGTCCCTGGCTAATAAGGTCTCAAATATACATTTGAGATCACATATACAGTTATATACAGTTACATGTAGATATATATAGTTTGTATCTTGCTTTGTTTCTTATCATGAGCATTTTCTAGGTCATTAAATATGCTTTGATGAGATAGCTTCTAGTAGTAGTATAATATTGTATCCATTAGATGTGTTTTAATTTGTTAACTCTTAATACTATTGGCTAAGTTGCTCTGATTTTCTACTACTGTGTAACAAATTGCTACAAATTTAGCAGCTTAATGTAATACTCACTAATTAGTTCACCATCTATAGGTTACAAGTCTGGCATGGCATGGGTAGGTCCTGTGCTTAGGGTATTTCAAAATTGAAATCCAGGTGAGTTACCATCTGGAAGCTCTGGGAGAAAGTCAGCTTCCAAGCTCATTCTTGCAGTCAGAGTTTGGTTTCTTGCAACTTTAGGATAGAAGTACCCATTTCTCTGCTTGTTTTTAGCCAGGGGTGTATCCTAGCTCCAAGGGACCACCTGCATTCCTTGCCACATAATGCCCTACCTCTCAGTACCAACAACGAGGCCCGGAATCCTTCTCTGCTTCAAATCTCTGAGTTCCTTTTCTGTGACCAGCTGCAGAAAACTTTGCTTTAAAAGGACTCATGGGATTAGCTCAGAACCACTGGAATAGCCCATTTTAAGGTTAGCTGTGCCATTCACGGGGGTTAAATCCATTACAGTCACAGTCTGGAGACTATGCAGACTATATACATGGGGGTGAGGATAATTGATGGGAAACATTTCCTTTCTGCTCTTCTACTCCTGCCTTAATGTAGTTTTGTGACCTGTGATTCTTGCTGTAGTCATCTTGCTACCCTGAGGAACAAGTCTAAGGAAAGAAATACAACTTCCTAAACACAGCAGAGCAGAGCAGGACATAAACAACCCAGGTCTTTAATGGTATCACTGAACTGCTTATACCTGACCAGGCATCACCTACCTCCAAAATTCGTGATCTGTAAGATAATTACATATTCTTAATGCTGAGTGAGTCATGTGGCTTAAGTCAGATATTTGGGTATTCTCTAACTTACTCCTGAATAAACCCTTTCAAGCTCATGAGTACAGTGTATCATTTATTTTAAATTTTAAAACAGGCAAAAATTGCATATTTATTTCAGACGTTTATTTCTATGTTATGCAGTAAACATAAAAATGCGCTTTAGAGCAGTATGTGCCTATTTCAATATGGTGGCTCCTCTAGGCTAAGGAAAATTAGATCAGAGACTAGTACAAAGAGGGACTTCATCCATACCTGTATTGTACTTATATTTCATTTTTGAAATCCTGAAATAAATAAGCCAAATGTTAAAATCTGCTAAGGCTCATAATTGTTGGGGGCACTTATATTCTTTCCCCTTCCTTTTCTCCATGTTTGAAATATTTCAAAATAACAAAACAGATTATAAAATGGGGGGGAAAAAAACAGAGGCAAAAGATGACAAGATACTTTCTCAAAGTCAGGAACTTTCTATACTCTCCTGGAAGGTGTTTACCCCACCCAGCCCTGAACCTTTCTCCATCCTTCCTCCTTCCTCTGTGTTCTGGTTTGAGGAGAAGGGCTAGGGTAAACAATAAATAGCCATATGATGATCCTTCTAGAAGGCAGGCAGCCACCCTCCAAAGGACCACACCAGGGAGGGATTTTGGAGTAATCAACAGTCTTCCCTTTAATAGCCGAAGTGCTAGAAACCGCAAATTCTCCTTCTCCCCTGACCACCATTTGCCTGGCAGGCCTCTAAATGCTTGATTTAACTATGCAAAAACACTACTAATTATATTCATTTATGTGACTGACTTACCATTTGAATCTAATTGCCATGCAGCAAAATAACTGGTAAAGCATATCATTAAACAACTTGAATAATTAGAGAGAGATTTGCTTGCTCTCCTAATTCAATACTAAACTTTAGGGCTGGGACTTTACCCTCTCTACCTTTTCTATTTTAAATTATAATGCTGGGAAGGAAGGCTGTGGAAACACTGCATGATGAACCATCTAGTCAGAAACCCCAGGTCTGCTGAGCAGGTTAGGGACTTCTAGCAAGAGCACCGCCGCCTGGCTCGGGTATATGCATCATAGTGAGCATTTTTCTCTACTTCATCCCACTTCTTTCCTCAGGGACTGGCTGGACTTCCTCATTTTACACTATCGACAGTGGCCACTCTCCACCCAATTTTCTCACTCATCATTCTCCCTGATAACTTGCTAACATCCTTCTCATCGTGTCTCCCACCCCACCTTGGCTTTCCTTCAGCATCTGCCTCTTGCCCCTTGAGACCACAACTCTAGTGTAGGTTCAACGTCCTTTCATCTAACCCTCGCTTCTCACATTCTTCTCCCTTCAAGAACTAGACTCTTTGAAGTCACAATGTCTTCCAATGACTTCTCTAATGAAGACTATCTTCTCTCCTTATCTTCCAGCTCAAACTGTGGGGCCCTGGGGGAAGAGGGAGCAGATTTCTCATTTATTAAGGGCACTTGGGCAACTGTATTGCAGAGCTCCCCTCTTTTCATATTTCTAATGATTTAAAATCAATTTGTTCCAAATTTTTCAGATTGCCTCTCAGCCCATAATCCATAACACCATAACTCCTTCTGTTTTCCCTGGCCTCTGATTCATATCCTTCCTCCCCACTGTACCACCCAGTTTCACACTGAGAAAATCACCATTTTCACTGATTACCCTTCAGACCCCTTGACATTATTCAGCCTTATCCTCCTTGACATTTGAAACTCCTGAATGTCAGATACCATGCCAAACATTGGAGGTGTCATAGTAAACAAGATGAACATGGCCCCTGCCCTTATGGAGCAACACAGTCTAGTGAAGGTGACAGAGATTCAAACACACCTACACACATAATAACAATTTTCTTAAGTGTTGTGAAGAAAAATCACAGAGTACTTGCAGATCGCATAAGAGAGAGAGAGAGAGAGAGAGAGAGAAAACCTACTCTGCTAGGATTGGAAAGCTGAGATGGAGTGAACCAAAGGGAAAGGTAAGATAAGAGTATTCTAAGCAGAGACTAGCACACAGCCCAACCCAATTTTCCCAATATCTTAACGCCCTCTTATGACTGTTCTAGACTTTGTCCAACCTTGGTCCATGGTTTGATATTTTAATGTGCCTTCTTGAGCAACCCAGGTCCCCTTACTTCTTTCCAGACCCACCCACTCATTCTCAGCCATACGTTCCAGGTCACCCCCACAATTCATTCTGTTACCACTTGCCCCTACAAGAGCTGAACAACATAAAGTCACCATTTTTCTAGGTCAAGCATTGGTAAATACCAGCAATTTCCTATGGTTTAAACTAATATAGTATCAAATAAGCCTAATATATTATGAAATATGTAATTGGCCATAATTATAACCACTTCTAACTAGTGTATCTCCTTTTAATTTTTTTTCTCAAGGCTTCTTTAAATCTGTATTTGTTTCAGTAAGGTACATTACGAAAAATAAGATAGGTGCTCTGTATTAAAAGTTGCCATATATGAGGGGTTAAAGGGACACAAAAATTCTAAATCGTAATATAAATTGGTCACAGAGATGGTAGTACAGCACAGAGAATATAGCCAATGAGTCTGTAACATCTCCATATGTTGACAGATAGTAACCACACTAGAGAGGGGTGAGGATTTAATAATACAGGTAACTGCTGAGCCACTGTGTTGTATACTTGAAACCTTTAAATTTTCATTGCAACCCCCTTATTCAATGCCTTTCCATCTTGGTCATTTAGGTTTCCAAGGAAAAAGTTTTTGTAATCAAAATAATCATCCATCCTAATATTTCATAACCAGTAAGTTCTTTTTTACAGCTAACTTGTCCTTCTCTTTGTTTCTCCTCAAAGAAATATAAGATCAAGGTGTTTCCTTCTTTTCTGTAGATTAGCCCTGTAGATAATGATAGACTATTATTTAGTCATTTTTCTCTGTCATTCTCTTCAAAACAGGTACTCTGGAATGATTCCACCAATATTATATCTATAGCTTCTGCAGAACAAGAGCAAAGATGTGCACAAGGTAATAAAATTTACGTAAGGTTTTCATATACTTCACTGCATTGGAGACACAATAAAGTATGTAAGGCAGGTAATGTTGTCTCCTACTCACAAATGGGAAAGCTGAGTCTCAGAGATGCGAGTGATTATAATATAGGCAATTAGGAAGTGACAAAGTCACTTCTTCTGATTCTAATCCTGTGACCTTATCATGCCATCTCACTCCTGTAGCCTTATGTCTTTCAGGAGGGATGGAAGGAACAATTGAAGAGAGCCAGGACACCTTATTCAAGCATGTTCTTTGGTTTTCTTAAGTAGGATAGGTGCCTAAGTAAACAGACTTCTCAGAGCCTGTGGACATTTACACTGCCCCTGCTAGTGACCTGCTGAACATCACCACCCTTGCTCTCGCACCCTACCACTCCAGTCCCCAGGGGCTTCCTAACTCTTGGGCATGTTGGTGAAAGAGTGGAGTTTGGAAATAGTGCTGAGCCAAGGCTTATCCCCAAATAGTGAAGAAAACAGTAGACGAAAGAAGAGTGTGAAAGAAAGGCGAAGAGCACAGTGTGACAGCCAACAGCAAAGTGCTTACCTTCTCTGCCAGTGCTTTTTCCCTGCTACTCTAGAGTCCCAGAAGTCCAAAAAAACTCTCTTGCACATTTCTCTCACTAAAAATTTCCATATCCTTCTTAAACAACCGGCTCTACAACCCCTAGGCTCAACTTCCCATGTAAAGAGAAGAGATTGCCGTCTTTCCAGTCATTATAAATTGGGCACCCTTGTTACGTATACTATAGCCGTGATACGTGTTTTCAGAGGCCTGGGACGTGCTGCATCCTAGAGAAAGGGACGGGAGTAAATGCTGAATTAAATGACTCTTATGTGCCAGGCACCATGCTAAAAATTGTATCCAGTGATACACTCTCTGGAAAGTAAAACTAAGGAGGTAGAGGAGGCGGAAGAGGAGAAGGAGGAAGACATGGTGGGGCTGGTGCTGGTGGTATTTGTTTCATCAGGAAATGAGGAAAGTAAAAAGTTGTGTTTTGATTTTTTTCAATTTCCCAGGGACTATGCAGGGATGTGTTTTTCTAAAGACCAATATAGTGACCAGGTGGAATATGGGATAAACTGGAAAAGCTTTCTGGGCTGGAGAAAATACCTGTAATTTGCCACCTCCCTTCACCCCCTCATTCCAGACTTCCTCCCCTCCCTGCCTTAAGATGAAATGATCTGGGACAAACTAATTGAGAAAACTAGTAGTGCATGCCTTCGGGAGGTTTTATTAATGGAACCAGACACACTGCTATAACAGAATGTACGACTGTTCTTTTACATTGATCTAATTAGAACATTTGCATACTGAATGCCTCCTGGACAAGTCCCTACCAATGACACTTAGCGTGCACTGGGCAAGACTACTCTTCAGGTGAAACTGAACAAAGAAGTCATCAAGTCTCCTCTTTCTCCAAGAAAAATAACATTGTCAAGGTTATTAATAATCAGTCAGCTGTCACAGGCTTGGCATAGATGGGGATGGATTTCCTTGTACTTCTGAAAGATGGGGAAACCAGAAGGTGTTCTCACCCTGATAAGTAACACATCTAAATGTGATAAGGAACAGAAGCTCTATGATGTTGAACAAAGAATAGGAGTAAGAAGAAGGTCATGTTGTGAGGATGATCTGAGAATAAAATGCAAAAATACTAGATTATTTCAGCAGTTATTATATGGTTACTATTTCATTCTTGTGCGGTATTTTTTTATGATTTTTAAGTATTTTCACAGATTTCAGCTTTTTCTATGCCCACACCAAGTCTATGAAATCAGCGATTACTTCAGAGATTCAAGAACATGGACATGGCCAAAGTTACCCAACGCATTACAGGGTATAAGGCTAGAAGCCCAGGACATCCAACCTCTTGCTCAAGCTCTCTTTAATATATACGTGAGGAAAGGAGTATTTTGCATGTTTGATCTCTCCACCATTTCCCACACACTCTTCCCAGCAACACAACTCCCTCCCCACAAAAAGAGAGCATTTGTGCAATTTGTCATTGTCTAGAGCTTCCATGAGGTGGGATATGGAATCTTTGAGTGGGTTTAATACATCACAAATATTCAGAACACGTTGATTGATGGTTCATAATAAAAACTGTCTAAAAAGTGACCTGAAAAAACACAGATGTGTTCAGAAAACCCATCTTAAAGGGAAATTAAATTGAATATGGCCATTTAGATAACATAAGGGAACTTGTTCTGTATCCTAGTTTTAGACAAAGTTTCAAGTTCTATAAAGTTCAGAAATGTGGTAATATGCATAAAAATAGATACCTGCATAAACTAATACATGCAATGCTAAAAAAGGAAAACAATTATACTTTTCTTTGCCCATCTATCTCCATTCTACCCATGTTCTTCTTTACTCCTCAGCTCACAAAATAGAGGAAGCCAGTACACTTAGAATGTGACTAAGTTAAAATTCTTCATAAAATGATTGAAGCACAGTCTCTTTTATCCCTGAACTAAAGAATAAAGAAATAGCAAGCATCTTCTGTTAAGCAAAAGAAACAGCTCACCACTGAAAAGAGAGATCACGTGAAGGTTATTTCTCTAGTCAGAGTGCATTATTATGCAAAATATATTAAGTACTGGAATCACATTAAAGAGATGGAAGATCTAATCCAAACAAGACTGTTTATATTGTTGACCAACAGCTGAACGAACATTGTTTCTGACCGTGATGAGCTTTTTATGGATAGTCAACACTCACAATGGTGAAGAAACAGATCATTCAGACACAAGCCAGGCATTTACAGAGAAGTCATTCATCCCAGATGCTCCTGTTTTCAAACTGGAATTTTCCACCAGTGGCTCAATAATGATGCTGTTGCATATACTCTACAAGTTAGGCATATGTGTTCCTTTATGGGACCTCAAGGCCTTTTCTGGGCAGTGCATTCAGCTGGCCCCCAGCCCAATGACCTAGTTGTTGAAACTCCATCTCGCTAGCTCTCCAGCTTTGTTCCAGTTCAAGGAAGTGCAGCTCCTCCTAGTTTCAACCCATACAGAAGCAACAACTATTGAGATGATTAAATTTTCTGCCCCATTACATATGCTTATCACATTACAACTCAAAAATGCAAAGAAAACATGGCTCCTGTATAAATGATTTAGTCTTCTTCATAAAGGCTCCAGCCAATTGAGTAATGGAGGGAAAATTTAATTTAGTCCACTCTGGATTAAAATGTAGTCTGAGCCAGTAATTGAAAAATCTCCCTTGGTTTAAATCAGTCTTGGAAGGTGTTCGGTCATTAGATTGCCCCCTGCCTTCCCTGCTCAGTCCGAAACAGTGTCTCGGTCTACGGTGAGAGTCATGAAAGTTCGGGGTCCTGGGACTGATGGATCCCTTGGCCTCGCCCTGGCTCTTGGACACACACTGTCTGCCTGGCATCTTCTGTGGAATGGCTGGGTCATTGTCACTACAGGTGCACATGTATATGCACAGCAGATAACTGCAGCTAGTGGCTGATTCTTTTTTCATTTGGTCATCTCCTGGTGGCCTGTCCTGTGGACTTGATCTCCCCTCCACTCTTCTGTTCTTGCTGATGCTGCAGACCCCTCTGAGTCTCTGCCACACCCTCTATCTCACTCCTGTCCTTCAGGGTCCCTTTCATCCCGTGGCATGTCCAGCCCCAGGGTTGCCCTGTGGTTCTCCTCTCCTTATTCATGCCACATCCCAACCCATGGAAATTCAGGGGTACAACCTAAACCCTTTATCCACCTGAGCCGTCTACTCTGCTCCTTACAGTACATGGGCTGCCCCTTGTGAGGGCATGGGCACCCTGCTCAGCACCTCTTAAGAGCCCCCACACACACACCAATCAAAAAAACAAACAAAAAATAGTGGCATAAAAGCCCTTCTACCTTTTGTGTTCATCTTGGCCTGGCTAACTCACCTCCTCTCCACTCAGATATTTGAGCTCATAAAGAATGTTAGGTCACATGTCTGATAACTTTCCTCCCCTAACCTCTCATTGTCTCCCCACTGAATTCCCAGTCTTGAAGATTAGGGGAATTGGGGGATCCACTTTATCTGCCTAACTAAATAGAACATTCCCTTATAGCTTATGTTCCTCTTTACTAAAATGATAAACTCTTTTCCCTGTCATCTGAACCCAGAACCCATAGAGGGAAATGGTTTATTACTAAGGACGTACAAGTCGGGAAGGTTTATGAAATAGTATATTTCTTACAAGGATTTAGGAGAAATCTCAGAGACAGAGAAGAAAGAGAGAAAATTCTTTCAGAGCTGAGCATCTGATCAGTGGTGGATTTCAGGATAACAAGTGAAATGCTATATACCATTTGTTTTGTCTCAGAAACTTACTAAGCAGCCACATTTTACAATCCTGTCTGAAGTCTTATCATGGAAGACTACAACAGCCCTTTTTATCTTCTCTTCTAACTAGCTATACCCCTCTGCTATAAGCAATTTCTAGATCACAAGCCCTACCTGGGCTGATGGAATATCCTATCCTGTTCAAGGAATTGTTTTCCTAGTTTCAAGGGCAAAGTGAATGAATTTCTTTTTTATAGTTCCCTTTGGTCTTCTGGTGTTTGATTTGTTTCTTGTCCTGTGTTTGACTTGGAAAGTCCAAGACTCCATAAAGGCTGGGCAAGGGGGGCACTGCACAAACCCATTTTACATTATTTATAGTAATACTCTTTCCAAAAGAAGAAATGATGTAAAGTATTTAGCTAACTTGAATAAAACTTCATATCCCTGAGGAAAGTAGAAAAAATCCCAAAGGATAAGCAGACTAAACAATCTTAAATGCTTTCATTGAACGCATTTCCTCTCTTCTTATCTTTCATTTGGACTTCCCCCCCCCAAAAAAAAACAGAACTTACAGGCATTTTAATAAATAAAGATATAAATAATGAAATAAATAATGTATTTTCAATGTTCCACTTCAGGGCCCAGCGGCCAGAATCAAACTATCCTTGGCTCTTGAGGAAAAAGTCAATCCTTCTCCACGCTCATCTGGAAAAGCATAGCAGCATTTACAACTTCCACAAAGTGTCTTCACCAGCACACTGTTCTTGTTTTTATATAACCTTTTAACAGATATGTCACTGAAATAAAGGACATGATCTCCACACCACCCACCCACCCAACCACACACACACACACACACACGTCTGCAGTTTATTTTTGCATTCTCTCAGGATTTGAATTATTGCTGCTCATGCCATTCTTCTGATAGGCTTAAATAGCCAAGACAAATACTAATAATAAAAAACAAATAATAATCCTGATCAACAGAGGCTATTCAATGTATCTTACTGGATAAAGGTAACATGTGGGCAAGGTTCACATCTGAAAGTTCACAGAGTTTGGCAGATATAACCGACTAGAATAGGCTGCAGTACACCCCAAGACTGATAAATTGCCCCAGATGAAGAAGTTAGTATACTCAGTCTGAGACTTTGAGGACAGCGACTCCTAATCTCCATCATGTGGCAAATGTAGAGTTTTTCTGACGAAAGAGTAGCACTGTTGGCTCACACAATGTGTTGAGAGACCACAAAGCTACTGGTTGCCCTTTTCAGCATTAAGGCAACTATTAAAAATTGTAATGCCTTACATACCCTAGTCTATATAAAAGGCCAATGGGCAGATCCACTTGTGACCCAAAGAAATGTTTACCTTCCATGTTCCAAATCAAAAGCACAAGCAATGTACTCCCATCTGTGAATTCCTCATTTTATGAACAGCAAAACTCATGGATTATGAGCACCTTGCCTCTATTTAACATGCTTAAATTTATATTTTGCAAGTTACAATGCACAGATTTTCATACAAACAAATACCGGAGAGAGAATACTAAGATAATGCTAAGAATTCATTGAGGGTGTGATTTAAAACATTGTTAAAGATTTCAGAATTAAACCTTATATTCTTAGTAGCCTTCATATAATACCAGTCCAAATTTCATCCAACTGTAAAAATCATTTTGAACTAATATGATAGGAAATTAGATGAGCTATAATGTCTAGGTAAAAATCAGCTAAGTTTAAAGTGTAATGACATATATAAATGTATATATTATAAATATAAATGAAACGGATCACAGGGTAGTCAAAAAGTGACAGCTGCTTTAATTCGTAGGAGTTTAGACTTCCAGCCCCTCTGGAAATTATGAAATGAGGAATAACAAAAAAAAACTACCCCCTATTATTATCCAAGCACAAGTGGTATAAGATCATTTATCTTGATGTATGTCACCTTAGAGCACATATTATCCCTATCTCTCAAAGTGTTTTTTCCCCCTTATTTCATCTCTGACATTCATTGTAAATTTAATGATCCACATACGATTTGCTGGTGTCTCAGTCTGGTGTTTTGAATCATGAAACTAGTGCTAAATTTATGGCCCTGCAGTACCACTTAGTGAATCATTAAGCAGTACAGTGATTTTAATGATTTGGATCATACTGGACCTCATCACTATATAATGAGGTTCCATTTAGTGTAAATTTTATGTAAAAATTCAATTTGCAAACCAACAACATGAAACTACAACATTTTTTCTAACTTGACATTGTATTTATTTATCATATATTTCTACTAGGGTCTAGTCTTAAGTTCATTACCAGAATAATACTATATCTCATTTTCTTTTCATTAGCATAATATTTAAATGGTCCTAAGAATGAAAGTGACCAACAACACCTGAAATCACCTTAAACTCTTTCATTGTCAAGCTTGCTCCACTCAGAGATCTCAGAGAAAGAATTGCAAAATTTTATAATGTTTTGTGATCTTTGACACTACATATTCACCTTACCATTCACAAACTACAGTGCTTCATAACCTTTCATTACCAGGACAGATTACAAATGCAGAAAATAAACAATTGTGGCTGTATGTCTTTCTCATACCTCCCATTTGATAAAAGTCCATGACCTTCAGTAATCAGGTTTTTTCTTCTGAGGAAATAAAATTTAACATTCTAAACAATGAAATAAAATACCAACAATGCCATATCTAACCATTAGCCCCAAGTTCCCCTTAAAAATAACATTTTGGCCTCAAAGAATACATTGATTAGCAACATGGATGGCATAAACCCAACAACCACAAGTAGGTCAGTGCCAATTTTTTAATTAGACAAAAAGGAAACTGAGGCTGAGGGAGGTTAAGGTTATGAGCGCAGTTATGTAGCTATTACATGACGTCAAGAAACAGACCCAGGTCCCTGGACTCCAACCCCTTTCCCCCAAGTGTGTCTTAAAAATGAAGAATACCCTAACAGTTTATTCCTATTATCCCCACAAAATGAATTTCTGGTTTTGTCTTTTACATTTCTGTTTCCTCTGCATCATTGATAAGCAGGTCTGTATAGTGACCTGCTTCACCCTGTATTAAATTATGGTTTTAAAAAGTCAGTTCTAACAAGCATAGTAATAATAGTTAAGTTCGTAAGGTACACCGATACTGATTTTTACAATCTGCATAAGTGATAAAGTATAATTTTTAAATGTAGCTCCTGACCTAAGAAAAATGTTATTCAAAAGGCTACACCCATAGGTGATGTAGAATTTCTTACTCATGCTGAATAATGCCTGTTGAAAAAACTAACTTAAGGATTGAAGAGAAACTAAGTTCCTAATTTACATAGACCCATGTTTTCAATAGAAGCAATAGCTATATTGTCTTGTAAAGTCACAAAGAACCCTAGGGTCCAACCTCTCTAAATTTTACTCCCTAAAATAAAATTTAAAAAATAGACCTCAAAGCCAATAAGAACTGAAATAGAAAAATAAAACACAGCTACTTCAAGAATTATCTCCGGGCATCAGGAAGCACAGTTGTCTTGCTCCCGTGTTTATATTGAGAGATTCAGATGGGTGGAAAGAGAAGTTTTAACATGTTCTCTTCTCAAGTAGATGAGGTCATAAAAGTCATTAGAGAGGGTAGTCTTGCGAAGACCCCGGAAGGGCAGCGCCCTGTGGGCATGGCTATCACAGCCCCTGAAGACCCTAAGAGCTTAGGTGATTGCAATAATTTTTTCTCCAGCTCTGTCCTCGTTTTTCATCATGTTTGGGCTTCATCCCTGCCTCCTTTGAGAGGGTTCCTACTGGAGTTTGAGAGAGCGTGTGGATGAGAGAGGGCGGAAGACAAGGGCTGGCCAAGCAGTGCGAGACGCGCCAGCCCAGCCTGCAGATCCTTCCTTCTCATTGTTTCCTCCATTTCTAACTGCTCCGTCAAATGCTTAAATTGTACTTGAATGGTACTACATTTTTCAGAGTTACTGATAATCTCAAAAACTAAAGACTATTACTTTTCTGCTTGACATCTGGGTAGTCAAGACACTTGATTCAGATTTACCACTAGGGTACAAAAGCCCTCCAGGCAGTCCAATTCCAGCGTGGTCGTTCACAGACCCTAATGTGCATGGGGAGATGTTGGAGAACACACGGACTTGGATGTGGTCAGATGTGGGGACAATGTAATTGGAGATACGACCTGGAAGGCAGATCAGGTTCAGATTGTGGAGGCCAAACAATGCCCCAAAGAGAAGTGGTGGAGGTACTTCAGCAGAAAGACTGAGACAGTCTGGAAAGGGATTTGGGCTTAGATCCCTGTATTTCCCTGCGGGATATCAATTTTGTTCCTCCTTCCATAGCACTTATATTTTCTACTTTACTTGGTCTGTGCAGCTACAGTCTTGGTGCCATGTTTTAGATGAAACTTTCAAAAACACTTTCCTTGTTTTTCTCTAGGGTCTTCTTCATCATCCGCTTGTCTCAGGGTCCCAGGGATCTGCAGCAAGCTGAGTCATTGTGAAAGGTATTTTCTGGTCTCCAGGGTCCTTGGTCACTCTTTGCTATTGTCTCAACCTGAATGTTCCCCAATTGGGAGTGGGAGGGATTCATGCGTGGCAGCTAAGTCACAGGAATTCTCCCAGAGCCCAGCCCTTGAGGTGCACCATAGCTTCCTACCAGTCCTAAATCTCACAGAAGGCCCAAAGACTATGGTATACTTCTGAGTCTTAAAGACCCACTGTCCAACCCAGATGTCACCACTTTCACCTCTCTTTCTTCAAGCATTTTTCTCTCCTCTGTCCTCTCTGGTGAAGTCTGTTATAATATTCCCCAAAGAGCAGTTGTGAATAAAGTTTGGGTGCAGGAGAGGCAATTTAGCAGTATCTTTGAGCAAATGCTATTTTCTGCTCTGCAAAACAATGGACTCAAGGCAAGGGAACAAGAGTTCTGGTTACTCTCTTGCCATAAAAGGGGTGAGGATTAAAATTTAATTTCTCAATAAATAACTATCCTGCCATCATAGATCGATCATAACAGCACTGACTGTGTATTTGCTGTGTACAGAGATCTGTCCTCACCCCTATGAATAATAGACATTTATTGAGCATCTACTGGGGGCCAGATACAGTTACAACAGTCCCTGTCACAGGGGCACTCATATTAGAGTCAGGAGGCACTCTGTGTTTATAACAGGAAGGGATGATAGAACAGAGACAGGTGGCATAGGGTTATGTCCCTATAAGTGTTAAGGAATAGCAATGGATGATTAAGTGATCAGTGCAAAGTAGATCAAATGTAAATGTCTTAGTTATGCTAATTATGTTAATAATATTTTTGTATTTTTATCTTGGTTCGCTGAACACTTTCCAAAACCAGTTGACTATTGCCCTGGGTAGTAATAGGCAGCCAAAATTATATTCACAATGCTATAGATGAAAAATTAGCAAAGATAAAAAACATATCTGGGTCAGGCCTTCCAACTGTTCAATTACAAATTCAGGCCCCTAATGTTAAATTTTGACTCTTAATTTATTAAGTTCTATTTCACTCATGGAAACACTTAAGCTGGACTTTAGTACATTTTCATGAGCCTCAGAGACATCTTGGTGTGACTGGGCACTGATGTAATTTCAAGTTTTGGAGAGTCACTCAAGGTTTATACAAATGTAAGAAACAAAGACCCATGTACAGTGATACACACTAAAAAATTTCTCAATATATAATCACACCAAAAAATTCAGTAAAATCTATCCTTTTTAATGCTTGTCAAAAGTTGGTCCCTAAAAAAGCCTTGAGACAGTAATTTAACTATATTTAGTGATCAAATGAATATTTCACTTCATATATTTTGAACTTGCAGTTATATCCCAATGGGTTGGCCTTTTATGCTTCTGGTGAAATGAGGATCAAGAGAAGCAAAATGACGTTTAAACGTCACTAATTAGGCTACTATGTTAAGAATCCATTAGCATGAATAGTGAACCCTCACCACTGTACATTTCTTTACTTTTTACCCACTGAAGTCAGTGTCTAAGACAGGTTCTCCTCCTCCTCCCTGTCTCTGCTAAAACGTCTAAACTTGAAAAGTTCTATAAACTGTTGGGATTGCATTGACTTCTTGTTAATTGCATAATAGTAAAACCTCCACTTTTAGGAGTCTTGTGTTCACAGTTTCCCTTCTTTGCATAGCATTTATTTCAGCCATTTCCTAAATTCAAGGAGTTAAATTTCCATTTTCTGGATTTAAGGCCAGGCCCCCATCTGATTCCAGCACCAGAATGCCTCAGGCTGCAGGGGTAGAAGGTAAAATTCCTTAAGACAAAATGGTAGAGCCCCTTTGGAAAAAGCATGTATTCCAGTTAGGTCAACATGTATAAATAGTGATAAAACTAGTGTTTTACAGCAAAAATAATTATGGCATATTCACAATCTAAACAATTCATTGCATTGATCCAGGATAAATTTTCAACACATGACAGTACTCTTAAGTACTAAAATTTCATGGAACATGAAACTTTACTTTTAGAATTTTTTTTTCAGGCCTTCTAAATAAATAATGATTTGCCAGCTCTAGGAAAAATATATTTAGCAACAAATCTGAACAGTAATAAATATCCTCAAGATTTTGTCATCTATTGTAAGTCTGTAGCTGTGAGACAATAACAGCATTAAGCAATATGTGCTGGACAGGGGAGTCTCCAAGCCTAGCCCATCTCCCACAGCTCCAAGAAGAGGAGTGAGAGTCAGGTGATCCACGACCTCCAGGGAAGGCTGCTCTCTCCCAGGAGTGGGAGAGGGGACCCAGAACTCCAGGAGCCAGGCAAGGCCCTATCTCTGTTCCCCCACCGCACATCACCTCCCCGCTGCTATCTGCGTTGAGATCACCAGCATTAGCCTCAGCCCTTTACTCCTGTTCGCACAGGTCACACAAGCCCTGAATGCCTAGCTAGTCCTTCCCGTGGACACTGCAGTCGCACAGGGCTCGTGAGCAGAGAAGCAACAAAACCCCTACCCACACTCTCTGGTCCATTCTTAACCCCTTCACTACTTTGTTTTCCTTTAATATCTATCATCATCTGAAAAACTATATTTGTCTCACTGCTTCTCTCTAGAATGTATGGTTGGTGAAAGCTTATCTGAGTTTTTCACTATTATCCAAGCACTTAAAATAGCTGAGAGCAAATAATAAGAACTCAGTAAATATTTGTCACAGGAATGGAAGGAAGGAAGGAAGGAAGGAAGGAAGGAAGGAAGGAAGGAAGGAAGGAAGGAAGAAGGGAGGGAGAGGGAGGGAGGGAAAGAAAGGAGGAAAGGAGGGAAGGAAAGAGAAAGAAAAAGAAGTCACAAGAATTGGATTGATTCAAATCAAGTTATACTTATCATGCATTTAAATGGCACTTGTATAACTATGCTACTTCAAGTGTAACAGGGCTACTACAGTGTAACGATCCTATTTAATGAGACAGCGCTGCTGTAAGTTAGGTATTAGAGATATGGCAATGAAGGGTGACCTGGTGCCTTCATCCCACTATTCCTTGACTCTTCATACCTGATATTTGCCTTAAAAATGTGTGTGTTTATTTCTCCCCATATATTCACATATATGCTCATATATATGCAGGGGAAAATATGCATTTCACATGTATAAATACATAGACATACACATTTATATCTATAGAATATATACGCACATTTATACAAATGTAGAAATATACACACATATGTGTGTGTTATATATCTACATATATATAACATATATGCATATATATACATGACTTTGAAGCAAGCCATAGAGAAAATATACTGCCAGTTTTGAATATTAATTCTATCTCCATTAGAGAAAGTACAGACATGTGCTCCCTCTCATCATCCATAATTTTTGACATATAAGCATATGCATTTATAATATTACAGGGAATATTTAGTGAGAAATGCATATTTTACAAAGATTCAGATTAAATTCCCTTCTCTGGAAAGTAAAAATAATTTGAGTGAGAAATTTTCAGTGAGGAAAATAATGCCCCAAAAGATACTGAAAGTCAGAAGAGAAAACAGGGTTATTAGTAGACTTTTATGCAATTTATAATCACCTATCTCCAGAGGAGTAAAAATGGTCCCGTTTCTCATTGTTGGCATTTCTTCTCAATGACCAATATGTCCAACAACATTTTCTTCTGGAAAATACAGTCAAAGTTGTAGCAGAAAATCACAGATGCAGTCAAATTCATACTAATGGCTGAAATGCACCATGTGTCCTCTGATGCCTATGCACAATAGGGTGCAGGTTTAATGACTTTCTGATTGAGCCCTGTTGTAATTAGGTATTAAAGGACATATGGTATGGTGCCGTTTTAACAGTGAATTTCCTTGTTTTTTATTGTTTTCTATCAGAAGCTTAACAGTCTTTCAGGGTAGTATTAGAAGTGAGAATTAAACCACATGTTGATTTCACTTTTAAGGCTTGGAATCTCATCTTGATTAGTCTTATTAGCGTGGTGCCAAAGAAAACATCCAAATTGAATCTATTTTCAGTTAATATGATGTAAAACCAACTTGAAATGGTAAGAAATAAGTGAAAACTCTTTTAGAAATACAGACTTAGGATACTATATGTAGAGGTTCAGAAATCAGATAATAGCTTGTTTGTCCAGAAAATTACCAATGTGTGATGGGTTTGGAAATTTTTCAAACTTCTTTCAAAATATTTATTTTCAAAATAATTTTTGAAAATAAGCAACTGCCTTATATTTTTGTATGATTGATCAAAAAACTTTCAAAAATCCCAAATAAAATACACTCATAACAAAATTCCAACTGACAACAAAAAGCAAACAGAATTCGAGTATTGAAAGCTATGAGTCATGATGTTTAGTTTAACTTGTTAAAACACAAGCTAAGATTTTTCAGGGACCCAAAGAGCATGATTTATGCAAATTTGGTGGGTTATAAAAATCTGGGATTGACTCAGAAGACTTTTTATCACCACACACACACAAAATCAAGGAAACAATGACAGCAAACTGCATGATTACGAGGAATTTCAACATTCACCTTATGCTTAATTAAATCACATTTTATATATATCTACCAAGCACTGAACAGTTTTAAGCTAAAGTGGTCCTTAGCACCTGGAAGGAATGTTATAGATTTTTAGGAAGGAAATTTGCACTGGATACTATAGCATTCCACTTGGGCTTTATGTATTCTGTATTTCAGGTCAAAGAAAGGGAAAGATCCTATCATGCAAGTTTATATTCTTCAGTCACAAGCATGGCTGCATATCCCTGTCCCAGTCAGCATGAGGGCACATTACCAGATAGCCAGCGAGGCTTCCAAATGAGCCATGAAGATTAATAAAATACAGTCTCCAGCGGATGTTGGCACCTCCCTGTCAAGCTAGCTAATGAGTACTGTGTTACTGTAAGAGTCAACTGTCACATTATCTCTGGACTAATAAATGGATTCTAAGACAAATAACAATACACAACTAAAATTCAGCCTGAAAAGAGCTTTTCATTTATTGCTGACTGGGGCAGCCCCAAGAGGCTTTCTAGCTGTCGGCACCATAAGCCTTGTCACTTTTTATAAGAAGTATTCTGTAAGCACAAAGTCAGTTTAGGCAAAAGAAATCTAGAATTGTTTTTCCAAATTCAAGGTTTAAAATGAATAGCAAGCAATTATTAAGTTTAGCTTGCATATATCCAAGTAATTTCTAATATTTAGAGAAAAATATGTCTAACCTGAGCCTACCCAAAATATAGCGGACAAAGCTTGTTTGGGGGAATGGTCAGATCATAGTTGGGGAATTTTTAATTTAAATAAGTGTAATGATAACTTTATTATAAATTAATGGCACCTCAGAAATGAGATTTCACTACAGTCATTTTGTGTATGTGTGTCTTTCCAGAATCTGTACCGGAGGAAGGCGGCTGCACATGGAACTGTGAGTGCGGACGTCACATTCATAATTGCATTTCTGCCGATTGTAGTTTGGGCATCCTTGAATTTACTCTGATTTGAAAAGTGTATTTATAGCATAATAACAGGAATACTTACTGAATAGTTACAATAGATTGAATTTTATGATAATAATTGTGGTGAACATAGTAGAAGGTATGGCATGGAAAGCATTTACCTCGTTTTCAATTACTGAGAACAGAGGAAGAACTTGAAGGAAGGAAAAGAAGGAAACAGTAAGAAAAAGAGGAAGGAAGGAAGAAAGGGAAAAGGGAAGGAAGGAGGAGGAGGAGAAGTAGAGGAGAGAGAGAAAGAGAATGAAAATATAGGACCACCCCATGCCCTTGTGTATTCAAATACATTCATGTTCATAATGCTACTCGTGATCTACTATTTATAATAATCCAACAAACGTGAATTCTCCTCTTAACATCAAGGAAAACGTATTCCCAAACATAAGTGGTAAGAAAGGTTCATTTACTCACTGACTTTCGTAAAAATTGCAGAATGGGAAAAAAGTTCGAAAGAATTACCATAAGGCACTAGATTTCTAGTCTCTCCAGTCCAATCCTTGAAATTTAAGAAGTAACCTAGGACTTGTATTAGAAATGTTTGTCCTATTTCTCTTCAGTTTCTGTTTATTACTTTCCTGGTTACTGGCCTCTAAAGACCCAAGAGATCCCTCTTTATCCTTTACAATGTACATGCATCCGTAAGCTCCTCTGGACCGTACTCAACACATGACACACACCTGGGAAATACCAGACGCTCCCCCCTTCTCCTCTAGCTCTTTCTCCTCGCCCTTCCTTCCTTCCTCTACTCTGGATTCAACTTTAAAACGTTAATTTTCTAGAAGATGGAAGTTAGATATTCTGAAGGTGTTCATTCTATAACTCTCCCTGCCCTCCCCACTCCACCAAGATTGATACCAACCAAGATGCTTGCAAAGATTTTTCATAATTAAAGGATTAGGGTTTCATTCCAATACTAGAATCATTCTACAAAATTCTGGCTTGGTTTAATAAGAATATGAGCTAATGAAAATATTAGCTGTTATTATCACCATTACTATATTGTTGTTGTTGTTGTTATTATTATTACTAAGTATTTTCTTCAGCCATATCACCTCTACAGAATATGCAACCTGGGTTTACTTCCTTCCATTTGAAATAGTGCTTCCCCTTATTTGTTCCTTGTATTTCCTACAGACCTTATATAAAGAAGGTTCTAAATTCAAATTGTTAGGTTAGTTGGCACTTCAGAATTTACATCTTTTCAAGCTTCAAAAGCTGCTTTCTTATTCTTGTCCATTGTCACCTTATCTTTCCACAGCTTTGAAGACCTTCAATCCATATTATTATTATTAATAACTGTCATGTGGGTGGTATTCATAATCTTCAAAGTTTTCATGCAGAATCAAATCATTTCCTAGATCCTTACAACACACACCTGTGAAGCAGGTGTTATGGTTCTTCACAGGAGAAGATTAAATGTCACAAGGGATCAATGACCTGTATAAGGTCTACTGCCAGCACATAGAGGATTAACTGAAATGTAGGTCCTCTGATCTCCATGCCACATGCTTCCCAGCTCAGGTGTTGTCTGAGTCCACATCCCGTCTATCCCACTCTGTGAGGAAAGAGCTTTTATCTTTGCCAGGCTCCAGGATATTTGCAGTCCCCTCGATCTGCCTTCAGATGGTACTCTCTTGCCTCCTACCCATATGTAATGTCGATCATTTTTACCATCTCATCAGGACCTTCTCCGTAATACAGTTTGTAAGGTATATTTAAATTGCAGATGCGGACACTTGATAGTTTTACCAAAGAAAAAGTAAAGGAGAAAGAAGTTAGGACAGGAGCAAAAGATGGGGAGAGGATTGCTTAGAGCAAATTTTACTACTGCATTATGGACCCTCTTCATCTCCCCTGAGCTACCATTCATTACAGGGAAGGCCATGTCAGAGATGAGATATCACACGTGGGAATGCTTTGGCCAGCGATCTGCAGAGGAGTAGGCAGACTGCTTCACAGGGGCTCCTTTCAGGAAATACCCGGAATAGCAACAATAAAAACAAAGGTTTAGATCTGTGTGCCAGGCACTTTACACACATTATTTTATTTAATAATCATGGTAACAGAAAGTTCAATTTTACAGATGTGAAAACTGAGGCTTTAAAAGTGAACTAACTCAACTAAGGCCACCACCAAGATACAGTAGAACTGGGATTCAGACCTGGACAATCTGACACCGCCCGTTCCACCCATAAGAATGCCATTCTTCCACCAAAACAGAAATATACCCTAAGAGGGCATATTTCCCTCTTAGGGTGTTTCCTGAAGAAAGGATTATGACCAACTTTCACAACCTCCCTTTGACAAAACAGCTGTCCCCAGAATTCCCAGACAACCCCCCTAATCTTGTTAACCCTCTGTTTAGGGGTTTGCAGAAATGTAGTGAACAACAGTCCCATAATTCCATCAGCCCACTGAAGAAGTGGTTCAGCTCAAATGAATCACTTATGGACACAAACTGGAGGAAGCATCTAGAAAAAAATTTTCCCTCCTCCACCAGTTGTAAGCAATCCGTTATTGTGTGTTCCAGGCCTAAAAGGAGGATTTGTGGTAAATCACACGTGTCAGTAACATCAGTGGGCTCTTTGTTGGGGGACAGGACCCCAAGTGGCTGAGCCAAAAGCCTGTGTTAATTGGAGAAGAGGCTGTTCATCCTTACTAAGAAGGCTGTCGTGGGCAGTGTCAGAAAAACACTGTCTTTGTTGTATCTTCTTTGTGTAGAAAACAGGGCGCTTTTCCAGCCATGTCAGTTTCCTGCCAGCTTCGTGGGCCTGGAACTTTTTAAAATTCACTTTAAAAAAATAAAGAGCATGTCCAAGAATAACAAATGAGAAATTTGTATCTTCAAAATATGTAGATTTGAGATTTGTTTTGGAAAAAAAAGTGCACAAGCTCTACTGAGCATCTGTAACAATGATATATCTGCACATTATATGGCCAGCTATCTTTAGTTTGTTTTTATATCCTGTGGAGTTTGACATCTGTGCAAAAATTATGAACTGACTCATATACATGAGGTGCTTATTCAGAGTTTGAAAAATGGGCCTATTCTTCTGCAATCCAATTATTTATGAAGAAATTAGAAAGAAACTTTAAAATCTTGGAATGTTTTTCTTAATTTATTTGTGTGTTACTCTAGTCAGCCTGATTAGGCAGAAACTATCTGTAACAAGGGTGAAGGTTTTTCTAAGTGGGTTAATTATATTTATTTTCATGGCCACCAGTCCCTCATTTGCTTTTTATAAATTACTCAGGGCAAGGGGCTAATCTTTGTGATCACTCTCAATCTAGACGTAACAGCTCAACCTTTCACATGAAGTGGATCTTTTCTATTACAACCCTTTTATGAACCACCTGTAAAAGGAAGGAAGGCTATTTCCACATGGAGATATAGATATATGCATATAAAAATTTATAACTATTCCCTAATCACTCAGACGTGTAGACTAAGCATCACTTATGATTACTACACAGATACTATTATACAAAGAAGTACATTTATATGGAAAACCAAAGAAAGCTTTTATTATAAGAATAAATGCTCACTGATCCTTAACTCTAAGTATCCTATTAATGCAACAATAAGGAGGTCCATTCATCTCTGGCAGTCCATATTTTAGTCCCCTTAAGTGTGTCTTCAGGCAACTAACACAAATTAGATGATGCTCTCTCTCACTTTACTATCCTGGCATGAAATTCTCTCCCCTTACCCCCTTCTGGATTCTTCCCTCTACTCTTAAATAAGTTTTCAATTAGTTTCCCCATATTGGATGGAAAGATAATCCTTTATTTATTTCGAAGTCTCTGCAAACAGCTGTTTGTTCCACCTATTTTGACATGAACCATGGTGAGGGGCAGGGGTGGAGCAGGGTGACTACAGAATGCACACCACACCTCCAGAATAACTGGCTTCCATCTTCAGGGCCATTCACCTTTGAAAGTCAAGTCCAGGGGAGGGAGAGTGAGACAGGGAAATTATTAAGCAAAAGAAGATAGGAGACAAAAAACTAATTTTCCTTGAGCATCTAATATGTGCACAGCACTACATGCCATGCCTTAATGTACACTGCAATATAATAGAGTTATAAGAAATACATCTCTGGTTATTCAGATGACCAAATATATATTTCCCAGGTGTATGTGGTCTTCTTCCACAGTTCCTGAAAACACCGCAAAGCCTGAAGGGTGAAATGGGTATCTTGTCATGTTAATAAGAGACATTTGGACCCCACCCAAGGGCAGGAGCTTGAATCAGCCAATGGCCAATGATGTAGTCAATCCTGACCATGCAATGAAGCCCTCACAAAATCCCATGAGAAGAGCGTATCTCTCTCTCTGTTGTGTCCTGCTTCTCTGTCAGAGAGCGCCTCCATGCTTGGGGAACCAGAAAGCTCCCACATGCCACTAAGCCAGGCCCCAAGCTCCAGGAGGATAGAAGCTCCTTTAGTTGGGACCTTGCCCTGTGTCTCTCTTCATCTGGCTGTTAACTTTTATCCTTTATGGTATCCTTTATTAAACTGGTAAACATGTAAGTGCTTTCCTGAGTTCTCTGAGTTGCTCTAACAAATTAATCAAACCTAAAGGGGAGATCATTGAAACCTCCAATCTGTAACTGCTTGGTCAAGCACGGGGAACTGCTTGGGGCTTGCGACCAGCATCTGGAGTGGGGAGTCGAGGGCAGTCTTATGGGACAGAGCCCTTAACCTGGGAATCCGGTGCTGTCTCTGCACACATAGTATCAGAATTGAGTTGAGTTCTCAGACACCCTGCTGGTGTTTGAGAATTGCTTGGTGTTGTGTGTGTGGGAAGACCCCCACTTCCACCCCTGCCACATACACACACATTGGAATCAGGTCTGGGAACCCAAAAGTAGTTATACTTCTGTGTACACTATTGTTGTATATGAAAAATACAACACTCTCAGGAGGGATGACTTCTTCCCAATTTCTGATATTTGGAATTTACTTTGTAATATGAAAGTGATGGACAGTTGGAAATGTATGAGCTTGGAGCCAATTTTTCCCTCAGCTTTAGGGATCCTCTGTGTGGAAGTCTAAACACGCACATCTCAGAGACAAGGACTGCACCTTCCTAGACCTTGTAGCTTCTGTAAGAGGCCAAAGTCTGTTTTCTCTAGCATCTCAACAAGCAGGAAAAGCTTCACAAATGAAACAGGTAACTTTTCTGTTGCATTAAAGGGGTTGTTTAGGAGCATACTCATCCACAAATATTAATCCCACCACACAACATTTTACACATCATTTGTAGCTATGTTTTTATATTCTCCAAGATTCCCTTTTTAAAGTTAGAGATGAAGTCACAGGTTGATTGAGTATTGGCACTATCGTATTTGTTAGTTAACAGTCTAGCAAGGCTTAGTGAGAGATGATGGATCCCTTTGGAATATGCAACATGGACCTGAAAGATGGCCTGGGAATCCAGTCTAGTGAAAAGGGTGGATGGCAGGAACTGAACTCTAAAGAGGTCAGTATGCTTGGGGACAAAAGGAGAGATTGATACATGACCAGTATTGGCTAGCTGTCCACACTTTTTGCTGAAGTGGTGTGTGAAGCAACTGCATGAAAACTCTAAAAGAAATAAAGCCATGTCAATTGATATTTTTATAAATTCTATTGTCTATGTTGACTTTAAAAGTATCATCAACATGCAAATTTAGTCTCTTCTACCAAAAAAGGAAAGTTGCGTCTTGTTCAAATAGACACGAAGCTTATATCAAATATTCCACGAAAAATCTGTAAAAACGTGTGAGGGGAATATGAATATGATTTTGATTGCGAGAGAATCCCTAAAAGCAAGATTGCCAAGGAGTTGGCAACAGTGGGTTCTGAAACAACACCCTATTATTGCTTTTTTTTCCCTTCTGTAAATACCTTGTTATAAAGAATTTTTTTCAGGTCACTAAAAACAAGGGAAAAGAAAGCCACGGGAATAAGTCCCCTTTAATATTTTGCAAGGCTGACCATTGTTGTTAGTAAGGCATTTATAGGAGGCCCTCTGGGCTTGGGGACACTGCAGCGTCCTGCTCCCACTTCCCACCGCCGTTGCCCCTGGACGCCAACATCTCTGTGTATAGTTAAGTGCCTGCGATGGAGCCCTCTTGATTTACTGTTAATTAACTTTAAGTCTACATTCCCTCCACATACAACTTAAAATACAAATTGTGTGCACTTTGAACACAGTCTTTGAACATTCCTCACTAACTGCTTAACTGCTGTGTCTCGAGCAGTCGGTTTTCACTTTAACCTGTGGACAAATTGAAAACTTTTTTCTGTAAAACTCCCTTCCTCTTTGTAGTCTTAATTTTGTTCCACAGGGACAGTTTAATAAGCAGTTTGCAGGTAGAAAAGAAAGACTTGATGACCCAATATTCTCTCTTTTCCCCAAGGGTTAAACGTGGAAATTAGTCAAAAAGAGAAAACTGGATTATGATTGGTTACATGTGTATAGGAACAATTCCCTGAAGTCGTTAAGGGAGCAATAAGGAGAGAAAGTTGTTGCTAAAATTGATTTTAGGGGGAAGCCAGTTTCATTTTTTGAAAAAAACCTTTGGATATTTATTTAGTAATTGCTCATGAAATAATGCTTTAGATGGGCATTTTAGAAAGCATACCTCCTGTTTCATAAATCTGAGACTTTGATAATTATTAATGCACAAATGCCAGCAAAGAGGTGCTTTCTTCCCCATGTCATGGTACACCTATTAATGATACTCAAAGGAGTGAAAATTACCATTTCGGAAGTGTCCAAAGCAGTAAACTGGTAAACAAGCCTGCAGTTAGGACTATGGATGATGTGAATCAACAAGGGTGAAAAGATTTGGTTACTCTGTGTATTAGTGTTAATAGGAATAGATTATAGAGGAATATTTGTGATGTGACCTTCTGTGCACTAATTGAAATAGTATTCAGAGTCAGCACTGGCGTAATCAAGTTAAACACGGAATCATAAATCATCATGAAAAGTGCTGTCACAACTTCACCGTTAATGCCCTGGACTGCTGGGCAGCCCCAAGAAAATATCTGCTGTGCCGATCTTTAGGTTAATAGGAACAGAAATGGCATTTAAAGACTATTTGGATCAAATCTGCTCTGGGGTTTAAAGTGTTCCTCTGTTAATTTACTGGTAATTTGAAGTGATGTAGTTAGGGTTAGAAGGAGCACAGCTGAGCCCCTTATAGCAAAACAAAAGGCTGTGGGAGTTTCTTCTAGTATTTATTTAATTGCTTTAGGGTACAATGCTAATCAGTTTTAATATATATGTGTAGTTGTCTTTGTTTCTCAGATACATAACAGTTGGCAAGGTGATCAAATGCATATCATTAGCTATATAGCTTGAGGTGATGTATTTGAGGACAACTTCAGCATTCTTCTGTTTATCAAACAGAAAGGTTTTACTGGGTATACATAGAAATCTTTCTGACAAGTTAAACTATGATGCTTCCTGAGAAAGAATAAGAATTTACTAGCAATATTTTTCTTACGCACATTTTCTATTGATTGAGTAGAATCAAACACACAGGCTTAAGAATAATCGCTGAGGAATTTGTTAAGAAATGATATACACCATCGCCGACAACGCACCGTGTCTCAGTGCAGAGAAAGGCTGTGCTAATTTAATCAGATACTCCTCAGATCATGCAGACAATAAGATGTATGATGCTAAGAAGTAAAAGCCTTGTTTATTATAATTTGCTTCAAATGCCATAAATTAGTACAAATTCCAGCAGGCAACTAATAATAGAATCTTTTCAAAAGTACTATATTTTACTTCACCTCTAAAAACACCTCAAGTCTACCCAACTTTAAATAATGTAGTTAAAATGCAGCAAGCAAGTTAGGTGCATACATGGCAGTGAGTTTGGTAAATAATCCTATGAGAAAATTCTTCCTTGTTGTTAATTCACTGCTTAATTTTGAGTGATCTTACAGTAGACAAATAGATGTTGTGGAGAATCTGAGCTCACTTTTGCAGTGTAGATACGTTAGATTCTTTTTCTCAGGAGATTTGTGATTTGTGCAATCCTTGGGGTTACTTGAGTACCATTTTCAGGATCCTGACACTGGAAAGGCACAGAGCCCGGGTAGCCCATCTCAGCCCAAACTGTTTGTGAATAAGATAGCTGAGGCTTGGGAGTGAAGAAACTTGACTAAATTCCCATAGCCAGCCAGGCATTTAATGATAGCTAACCAACATGCATGTTCCAGACTAGTGCCCTGAAAATCCTCACTTTGGATTCTATAAGTTTATCTTTTCTCTGATACTTGGCAACTCTTACATGCAATACTTGTTAACCTTTTCCAGCCAACTGCTTCCAGTTAAAAGAGTACTCTCTATGTTTTCATACCATTCGAAAGTACCAGAAGTGATTTTCACAACGAAATGACTAAAATGCTGGTCAACAAAATGTGTTCACTACTTTTAAGAAATGGAGGTCAGATTTTAGGAAAATTACTTAAAAGAGTGTTGAGAGAAAGGTTCAGTCACCGCAGAGGTGGGATGTTAGGCATGGGACCATAGGCTGATGATCTCTTTGCATTAATTTATCTCACCATAAAAGAATTAATTGTTATAATGCAGGGAATTTTCTGCTCTTTAAGTGGGAAGCTGGATCTACATCAAGGAAGCAGAGTGAGGAAAAGAACGAAGAATCATTGTCCCATGTGGGAAACTGAATATCCCACCCTTTCTTCCTTTATTACAAGAAATGCAAACATGAATTATATATAGCTGCTGAGGTTGGAAAACTCCCAAGCTAATAGGGACATATCCCAGTATCACAGAGCTCAATGTGACCTTAAGGAACTCTCAGTGGATTAGTGGCAGGAGCAGGACTTGAAGTCGCTTCTCCGGCCTCCCGTCCTGTGGCCCTCCTTCTTCCCGGTCACAGGCCAGCTGCTGTGGCGTAGAGCACAGCCAGCTTGCCTGGATCCACAGCTCTGGAAACGCTTAAGTGGCAACAGGAAAAAAGGGATGCCAGAGACCTTCCCCCATATATTTAGGGACTCTGCAATCATGTACAAGGACACCAGCACTGGCTACAGTCAGCCAATAACACAATCATACCACCTCACCATGGATGGTGGTCCCCTAACCAGAAAATCTACAAAGAGCCACAAGGGAAAATCCACCCCTCTTCCTATAATGACCTGGTGCTTCTCATCTTTTGGGAGCAGGCAACACCCTCAGTGTTATACCTTTTAATATGTAAGGCATATTACACGTTTTAAGTATTCTTTTTTCATATTCATTATTTTCTGTTGCCTTCTGGAAACTGGATTCTCAATTCTGGGTTTACTTTCTCATTAATATTTACAATGACCTAGAATTGTGCCCGGCACCTAGGAAGTGCTACATAAATAATTGTTAAATTTTAAAAGTTATCCAGATTCATTATTTTACATGTCTACTCTGTGGACATAATTTTACGCTTTTAAAATTCTTGCTCCTAGACTTTTTAAATGGTGAGATTTTAAGAAATGTAACGCAAGTGTGAATGGAATGGACATCCAAGTGGAGATGTTGTAGTTTAGCATAACAGTTCCACATCTGACACTAATTTTGAAATCTTTTCTCCCAAATGCCCGCTCACTACCTTGGCTTTATGGGCTGACCTGCCATCCGTGAGCATGGCTGCATGTCTCCTCTGCTTGAAGAGCCCCATGAGCATAATATAGTCAGTGGGAGTGCAGGACAGAAAAAATATACACTGCTTTGCACACAGCCTGAAAATCAAGGCATAAAAGAGGGAAAATAAATCAGGGTGCCCCATTCGGCCTTTGCATGCATAATTTATCAGTAGAAATAAGTATCCAAAATGTTTTACTAGTGAGTGTAGGACAAGTTACTTTAGTTTTTATTAATATCTGAATCGTAGCTTCATCCCAGATAATTCCAATGGAGATCATTTGGACTATATAAGCTATGTATTTTAAATATATATATATCAAGTTGTTGGTTCTCAGAGTATATTTATTGTCTTAAAAGTACAGTCCATCCAATTGTAAGGTTCATCAATAAAACTGAAAAATAACACAAACCAGTTATTTTTTACACATAGCTGGAAGATAATCAGAGCAGCAGCACCTAATGTTGTGAATGGGAATTAATACTTATTGAGGTCCAACGATATTTTGATCACTACATAAGCATTTTCAAATACGTTATCTCATTTAGTCTCCCAATCGCCCATGAGATTAGGGCTATTTTCTTGGCGAAAGCACAGAGAGATGGAGTAACACACCCATGATCACACAGACAATAAGTGGCAGGGCCAATTTCACCTCAGTTTTCTTTGATCTAAAACCACACTTCTTTTTCTGCCCCATGCTGCTTCTCTAATTAGGTGAACAAGTACATGTAAAATAAGCCATATTCTTGAAAATATGTATCCATACCATTAGGTGAGTGGGTACATGGACAGCAAAACTGTGAGGCTTGGATTTGGGTCTATTAGCTGCTCACTCTCCGTGGCTCAGCAGTCCTAGCCCTGTGTGCCCCTTGTGACCATTTGCTGCTTTATAATTCTTTCCTACAGTAAGAAGCTTTACTCTTGAGACTTTTTCTGCTTTTGATTTTCTGTTGCAATCAGACAGCCAAAGGAATCATATACATCCAGAGTTTGCACAGTTTCCTTACTAAGGGGTAGGGAAAATAAGACAAGGACCAATAAATACAGAGGGGACAAATATAAGCACAGAATGTTAAGGATATTTCCTCTCAAAGTAGAAGGTGTCACCTGGTGTTGTAAGAGTGCGGAAAACATTTTGCACGCTTTGCAATGTCTCCCTCACAGGAATGCCTCCTCTGGATTTGAAGAGGAGGAAACGAGAAGAGTGTACTTCTCCTTCATCATCTTGAGCTGAAACCTTCAGGACAGGGTGGATGGTGTGCATGTGAATCCCACACACGATCCCTGTAGTGGAGACAATATGGCTGAGCTTTAATCCCCCCCAGTCCTATGATAAAAAGGAAGATTTAGATTGATAGTTTCAGTAAGTGAATCCTCAGCCACAGAAAGTGAAATACAATGTTACATGTGTTTTCTAGATCATAGTTTTAAAGATTTGAGCATGTCCCCCTTCAGATAAAAATGTTATTATGAAATTCACCCTAATTCCATCTTATGTTGTGGTCTTTGAAGAAAACTGTAGCCAAACCACAAATGACATTTAATGCAGAATCTGAACATCAGCTAGTGAGTTACTGTTGGTATGAAGTTCATGCAAGTTGCATTAAAAAAAAAATCTATTTCATTTAAATACACACAAGTTTTATCACATAACTTTTTTAATCCTCAAAAATTTGGAAATCCAGTTATTCAGTTCATGAAATAAGTACATTTATATCTGCATTGTCAATTTCACTATATTTTTCCTGGTCTAGTTTCCCAAGATAGTTTGTTTCTCTGCTCACATTATGAGCTGCAATGTCTATACAGAAAAGAACCTAATTGAATTCTTTTAATGTTGAATTTTGACATAATGATTATATTCATCTTCTGAGATATTGTCCTACACTGAGTCCTAAAAGATTTTCAAGTTAAATTGTTCAATTCAAAAACTCCAAGCATGGTTATTTTAGTTGAGAGGCAAAAAGAATGCCTGAAAGATGAATTAATAAAAATTCTATCCCATACATTATCCTGCTTGGCAATGAACGGAGTGCTTATAAGGGAAAGATAAATCTAATTTAACATTATAACTCTTTTAATAATAAAATATATAGATTCAAAACCTCTTCACTGACCCTGTCTCACACAGTATAATTCCCTAAAATTTCTAAGTCACTCAATGATAAGAGGCTGATCTAAATGCTTCCACTGCATTAATCAAATACCAGGTCTAATTAAAAGAGCCATGCACAAAGCTTTTTCAAAATGTTGCTCAGGTATTGCAATAATTTCTGATCACCCAAGCCTGGAAGACAAATAATTAGAGCTGCCAGAGCATTCTGATGAGTGATGTCAGCATCTCCAAGTGACCTTCCCTCCACTAATTAATTTTCATCTTAAGAAAAGAGACCCTGTTGTTGCACATTATTAATTGAGTTCACTAAAAGATGCGCCTGATTAATTTTTGTTGATAATACTTGTCATTCTAGGCAGCGGCTGTAATCATTCTATTGGGTTTTATTTTTTTAAGTTGATCTAAGTCCTTTGCAATGTGACTGATATATCTGATACAAAATATCATGCATAAGGGCATATCCTATAATATGTCTGGGCTATTTTTCCTTGCAGTGGTTTGCCAAGGTAAAATGAAATGTCGGAGTAGAGTTTTCTGAGCTTGTTGGGAGCTGGGAAGGTATTGTTTCAATTTGTCCTCATAGTTTAGTGAGGCCACGACTTCTCAAGCCCCTGAAAGGGATCACTGCACCCATTTTGTAGTCTTCTCTTGGATTTTGTGGCGAAACATACCAGAGAAACTACTGCATTCATCTTACAGAACTTCTTCTTCACATTTCTGTTTATTAGCCGAAGGTTTCTTGTAAGTTCCTTTCTTCTCCAAGTCTGCTAAGTAATTCCAGCCTTCTGACCCTGTGTGAGAAGCAGGAGACTAAGTCCAGAACTTGGAGTCTTGCCCTGTTCATTCACAAAATATTAGGCCAACAATAAATAGAGAGCTCTATTAAAGTATTTATTTCATTAACCTAAAATTAAACAGGAAATTCAGTCACACACTTAATGAATGTAAGCTGTACTCTAATACGGGAACATTCACATGTCACTGAATTTCAGGGACCTTATTAAAACCATAGTTCATTTTCAGCAGAACCTTCTAAGTGTAGAATTAATTTCATGGGAAATTATTGTGTTTCAGCTTCTTAGTGAAAATATTTTGTTTGTATTAGGAAAATGAATTTACAGGACTTCTTAGATTTTAAAGGGGTCTTGCTAAGCAAATTTTGATGAATTAGTCTAAGTGGACAAAAAATAAATATAATTTCACAGATACGTGTGCTTAACAAGAGAAAAAATGTTTAATGAAATGTCTTTTTGTTTTGCTAAGTCTGAACCTTTTGTAAAGTATCTTGAGTCTTTGTTGAAACAGGCAAGGTTAGGTTTTAATCATCCACTCTATATGCTATTTGCTTAAAAGTTTAAAGGAAATTGTAAACATAGCATAAAAGAAAAACAACAGAACTATGTCTCTTAAATCTCTTTTGAGGCCGCCTTCTCCTCTACTGTTGCAAGCCTGTTTCCTTGTTCTAGTTCCCATTTGGTTGAATGAAAGATGGCCCTAATCCATCCTAGATCTAAAATCAGATAAAGTTGCCCAATGATTTAAGCCAAATTCACAGCTCACAGAGAGTCATCTTCAGTGGAGGGAAATGTGGCCCTGGTACTCAAACAGTAAATTTCAGACTCATTAGTATCAATCAATACCATTACTAACTATCCACCAGAAATCAGGCACTTTGTATATCTTCTCTGAAATTCAGAAAACTTAAAGCTGAAAGATCCCTGCCTTGTCATTCCAGAGGAAACAGGAATTGAAAAACCCTCACATTTCAGGGTAAAAGTACTTCTGACATGAGTTGAAAGATGGATTCATAATGCTAAAACAGCAGCATTTGTAGGCACCAAACCTCATGTTTCATGAGATCTCTTATTGTAACAGTATTTTAGAACTGAAGACAACATTAGACATCACCTGTCCAATCCAGCATTTCACATATAGAGAAACTGATTCTTAGAACATGTTGATTAATTGGTAACAAAGAACTTAATCCTTAATCCTTTTTATGCAAAGGAACTGAGTAGAAAAAACAGTGATAAATACTAACTTGTATTTAGTTAACACATCTTTCTTTAGAATCATGAGCAGTGCATATTTCTCATGAAATAGTACAGTTCATTCAGGGCACTGCTTAGGTATCTGTGTGTATCACCACATATGTATTTATCCGTGTTGATGTCTTTTTTTACAGTAAGGTACTATGGAAACATATGTGTTCATTTTGCTGTATCTATTCAGGTATTGCCTTTTTCAGCTAGGAGGTTAATAAATAGAAGAACAAATGGGAAAGAGATGAACAGGAAGAAAGAGAAGAAAGAAAGACTTGGAGGGAGATAGGCATAAGATCTTTGGTCCCATCTCAATTTTTTTCTCATTACACTTTGAAATTTTAACATGCAAATCTAAGAAAGATTGCCTCTAATGATTTGTGGGCAAGTATTTTCTTTCCTTCATGAAATTAACCTAAATATTAAACAAATAGGGCAAAACAAAATTGGGAAATTTTTATTTATAATAGTCCTTATAAATTCACTTACTATAACTTCTACAAGGTTGATTCTTACTGACACCAGGCACATTATAGTGTCTGATCCCAAGAAGTGATAGTGTATTTCCAAAACAATGTAAATGACATGCATTAGGTTATCATTTTTTTCAGTGGGGTAAAAAATTAAGTCTTTCTTTTCAATTTGAGGAAAGCATACTGATTTTGAGGAAACAGACTTTTGGACTTTAGGGAAGGAAAGACAAATAGATTCCAGGATATCATCCTAAGGACAATGAGGAGGAGAATGGGGTGGAATGTCAGGGATTGTTCTGAACCGAGATCAGTACAACTGAAAGGATACTTACTTAGGAGCCATCCTTATTTTGAGTGATGTCACTTAAATCAATATGGAGGGATCATCTCTGGCTAATATATCTGACATTAATTTTCTAATCAGATTTTACCTATAGTCTGTCAGCATTCCTTTCAGAAATCATCAATAGTTTACTTAGATGAATATGTCTTTTTACTTTGTCTTGTGGTTTTGGTTTTTGTTTTAGTAATACTGCATTTTAGTAATTATATTTAACCAAACTAGAAACTGAAAGAAGATCTTTTCTGAACTTGGAGTCTGACTTTTAGCTATGTCATCACTCTTGATGGCAAATGGAGTCTTCAGTTTTGTACAAACAACACTTATATAATGTAGATGTCATTGAATAACATTTGGCCCTAAGATGTACATCTATCTCAGTTAATTAACTTTACTTTTCACCACAATTTACATTGATGGAGCCATCCTCAGTCCAATAACTATTTGCCTATGAGTGAATGGATTTAATCTGTAGCCATAATATGTGTGGACATGGCATCTCCAGACGCCCAAAAACATTCACATCTCTATTCAATGTGAAGGATATGGTAATGGAGGGCTCAAAGGATTATGTATAAGATCTGGAGTTAGATTAACTTTGAGAGTTGGTATGGTGGGGAAAAAAATGCTCTGTAAGAGAACAGACTGGTGATCATACAGGGAAGGGGTGGGAAATTGAGGGTAGCAGGTGAAGGGGAAAAAATTAGTGAGACTATTTGATATCTGATCTGGGCAATGGTTGTGTGAGTATATACACATTTCAAAATTCATTGGGCTGTACACTAACTTTGTGCATTTTATTGTATGTGCCTCCATAGAAAATGATCTGTGAGATTTGGAGTTAAACAATCTTTGGTTGGAATCTTCTTTCTTAGAGAAGTTACTTAAACTCTGAGATTCAGTTTATATATCAATAAAATATAAACACATTTTACATTCCCCTCACAGGATTGAGAGGCAATAAACAAAATAATAAATGTGAAAGCACCTGACCTAGTGCCTGACATATTGCAGGAGTTTAATAAAAAATACTTTTGCACTCAGTGTACGAAGTCTTACATTGTCCTACACCAGTCTCCTTCACTCATGGAGACATTCTGATATTTTTGCATCCCGACTTTTCTTTGTTCCTTGCACTTCTCTTCCCTCTCAAGCAAAGGAAACATGAAGAAACAATGAATTATCTGGAATCACAGCTAAACCCCACCCACTGGGCCTATTGGTCAACCTAAGAATTGTGGCCTCTAAGACTGGTCAATATTGCATAATGGTAGTAGAATCTCAAGAATGTAGGGCAAAACTCAAACCCTTACTCAAGGTCAAAGTTGTCAGAGAGTTTGTAATCATATTTCATGAAATATCCCATATTCAGCAAGTATAAGAAAAGTAGCTCAGACAGAGGTTTTGAGATGCAAACAGGGTAGGGAAAGGGCAGCCATTGGCAATGAAATTTAAAGTAACAATTTGACTGTTTTTCAACCTAATTTGGAAAAAGAGTTTTAAAGCTTAAAAGGCTGGCAAGCATCGTGATCTATGGTAGTTTAACTTCTTAAATGGAGTTTCACAGACATTACTAAATTTTGACAAATCTCATATCATTTAATTTTTTAAGAGGTGCATTTGACCCAAGGTTTTTGAAATACCTTTATATTTGACCTAAAAGGCACCTGCAGCTTAGCTTCTTTTAAAGATAATTTTGACAGAAAGTTACCTTTGGCTCGTAGCCACACCACCATAAGTTTTGACCTTGAATGAGCTCCAGTTTCTAGTAGTATTTGAATAAGTGACTTTTAGGTGAAAGTAAGAGGTCAGGAAATAAAGTACCAAAGTTACCAGGATTGATTTTTATTATTTCTTTCTCATTAATTGCCTGTGCACTACCCCTTCCCCTCTAATTTAATACCTTCTGAAAATTTCCTTCATTTGTAGGTCATTAACAGTAATTTTAATGTAGGTCATGTCCTATTATAACAAATTCCAAAGACTTGTCTGAAGCAAAGTGATAGAGTGGAAAGAGCTTTGGTCTTGGAGTAAGTAAGAATGCCTGGATTCCCATCCTGGTTCTGCCACAAACCATTTGGACAAACTCTCCTTTCCTTAGATGATAATAATCAGCTCTCCAGCCTCACAGGGTCTTTTCTTGCCTGTGAAAGCATATAGAAAGCTATAAAATATTGCACACATAAATCATTACACTAATTAATTCATGTATTTGATTCATGGTCTTGAGAATTTGAGGATCAAATATTGTTTTAATATATGACTCTTGGAAATAATTTCGTTTTAAATATATACTGAAATAAAAAACATTTGTGTTCATGAAATTCAGGTTATAAAATTCAAAGCCAAAACTCCTAAAATAATTACATTCTATGAAGTTAACCCTGAAGAGCAATAACAGCTTCCTAAGAAGTCGTTTGTTTCTATCCTTGTCCACATAGAGTCTATTTTCAATAGTCGCCTGAATGATCCTTTCAACTTGTAGTCAGATCATTTCACTCCTTTATTGAAATCTATCCAATGCCTCCTCATGTCATTCAGAGTAAAACCTAAAGTGCTTACAAGGGCCAAAAAGACTTAGCATGATTGGGTCCCCAGTCATGAGGTCAGTTAACTCTCTGACCTCTTTTACTTCTGAGCTCCCCAGGCCCACATTCCCTCCTTAGGATTTGTGTGTTGTCTGTTCTAGAAACGCTTTTCTCCCTGATGTGACTAATTGATGAATGACATTCAAGTTTTTGTCCAAATGTCATCTTCTCAATGAGGCGTATCCTGACCCCCTCCACTTAAAATTGCCCCCTTCCTCCACTTACCCAATACACTTATTCTGCTCTAATTTTTCTTTATTTCTACAGTATGTATCACCTTCTAACATACTACATAATTTACATATTTATCATGCTTATTGTTTGCCTCCAGCCACTATCACGTGAGCTCCACCAAGAAATTCATCTGTTCTGTTTACTTATATAACCCATGCACTTCAGAGTAGTTGGGAGGTAGGGTAAGTGCTCAAAAAGTTGCTCATTGAAAGAATGAATGATGTAATGATGACACCACATAAACCTTCATTAGTAGGTGTGCTGACTTCTCTATCCCATTCTTGTGACCAACTGCAAGCAGTGCCAGATATGCGCATCTGAAAAAAGGTGAAAGATGTGGCTTATAAAAAGAGACTGAAACTACCCAGCTCTTCTAGACACAGAACCGTGACCTTGGAATCTCTTTATACATTTTTTAAATGATGTTCATAGGATTTTCTTTGTCTTGGGTCTGTTTCCTAAGTCTGTAGAACATGACAACATTAATCCCTTAGTAAATTTGCATAAAAATTGCAAATATAATTTCATGATCTGTAAAACCAAAATGAAAGCATAATATAGCAATTTCATTGACTTAATCTTCCAGAATTCTATCAGGAAATGAATCCGATTTTCTTATCATTATTTATTCTTTTTCAAATACTTAGGGCTCATCATTCTGCTATTATCAAGAGGCTGATTGGTAATTTCCCCCTTTATATTTATTCCAACGTTTCAGTTGAGATTAAACTAATTATACCTAGTACCTAGAACTATCTGAGTCTTTCATCTTTTAAACCCATAAGACATTGCTTTCTATATTTAGAAATCTAAAGTTTCACCCTGGTTCTTTAAAACCTGATCTGTATTGAGTCAATAATTCTGCTGCTAGGGCATCTCATACAGTCAGGCAAGTTGGTGTCTATAATTAGGGCTTTGTCATACCCCCTTTTATTAACACTTCAATTTCCATGGTGGCAACTGTGGTCTTTGGTTTCCTGTGCCTACTATCATTCTTCCTTTCCAATTCATAAAGATATGCCAAAATTTTGGTTCTCTCCCCAGATTTTCCATATGAAACCAAGGCATTCGGTCTGAGCAGATCATTGTACATACTGGGGAGAACCAAGAAAATGAACCAGAAATGGTCTTATCAACGAAGCCATAATTCTTAAAATGACTTCTACACATAATGTCTATGCCATTGGCAATGTTGGACCTCAATAATACTATACAAGAATATGAAATCCATTTGTGCAGTCACTGTACCATGAAAATCATAATTTTTTAATCCAATCACTAACTTATTTTTAAGTATATTATTTTGTTTTGTTTTGTTTTGTTTTGTTTCTGTCTGAACAACAAGGAAGCCAAAGGGTTACTGCAGTATAATCAGTTATAAGAAATACATATTTGGTCATTTATACGACCAAATATATATTTATCAGATATATATGGTCTTTGTCTGCAGTTCCTGAAAACACTGCAGAGCCTTAAAGGCAAAATGGGTGCTTTGTCATGTTCATGAGAGACTTTTGGACACCACCCAAGGGCAGGGACTGGAGGCTGAAACAGCCTATGGCCAATAATTCAGTCAACCATGATTCTGCAGTGAAGCCCTCACAATATCCCTTGAGAAGAGTTTTGGCTCATCACCCTCTTGGGTCCTGCTTCTCTGTCACGGAAAGTTCCTGTGCCTGGGGAACCAGCATGCCTCCGTGTGCCACAGAGCCAGGTCCCAAGCTCCACAGATAGAAGCTCTTTTATCGGGACCTTGCCCTGTGTCGCTCTTCATCTGGCTGTTAACTTGTATCCTTTATGGTATTCTTTATTAAACTGGTAAGCATAAAGGTTTTCCTGAGTTCTCTGAGCTGCTCTAACAAATTAATTGAAACTAAAGGGAAGTGTTGGGAACCTCCAATCTGTAGCTGGTAGGTCAGCAGCATAGGGAACTGCCTGGGACTTGCAACTGGCTTCTGGGGTGTGGGGTGGAGGGCAATCTTGTAGGATGGAGCTGTTAACCTGGGTAATCGGGTATTGTCTCCAGGCAGATAGCATCAGAATTGAGTTGAGTTCTTGGACACCCTGCTGGTGTTCAAGAATAGCTTGGTGTTGTATGTGACCAGCCCCCTCCCCCTGCCACACACACACACACACACACACACACACTTTGGAATTGGGTTGGGTAACCCAGAAGAAGTTATACTATTACTGCAGTATAATATACTACTATTGTTTTATATATATATATATATATATATATATGTATGTGTATATATATATATATATATATATATATGTATATATATATACATATATATGAAGAAAAAACACCATCACAGTTACTAACACATTTTCTAAGGTTTTTCATTTTTCTCACTTCTAATCTATAACTTGAAATTTCCTGTTTCTCTTTTGTCTTCACTAACCATGACTTCCTCAAACGTAATGCACTCTGTCTGGTTTTTAGGGGAATCAAAATATTTATCAAAATTGAAATGAAAGGCAAACCTCAATGTGCCTCCGTACACAGCAACTACATGTCATATGAGAAGAAACTGAAGCATTAAACCTTCTTAGACTGTTTGTGTAAACAGGGCTTTAAAGACATGTTTCAAGAACTAACATAGATTGAATGGTGCTTTTCTTCTTTTTTTCTGCATATAACCTGGTTTGTCTTCTAAGGCTTCAAACAAGATTATACAACATTATTCTATAAATTTCTTTCCTAAAATTCTTCATCCCCTTCATTATTCTTTATGAGTTTCATCATTTACTTCCTTACCAGAATAGATTTCTCTAGGAACATTATATAGATATTATCCAGGTGTATTAACTCCAGGGTTTTGGCAATTGTCCAACTTGAACAATTAGTTAAAATTCTCTTTTAGTTTTAACCAGATGTTTCAGTCCTCATTTCCTGACCTGAAAGGCTCTTTCAAATTATGAAGAACTTTTAAATACTTGCTCCCATTCTCCTTCTGAGCTAGTTGCACTTAGTGCTAATTTAATATCATCTGATATTCAGTATGTATGTATGTATAATTAGTGATGTTTATACAACATTTGGAATAAATCAGGCTTAAAGGTACTATGAGAAGGCAAGCGTTAATTAGCAAAAGTTTACACATTATATATCTTTTGACTATAAATTTCTGTTTGCTGTGGTTTTTAATTGAGATTTTAATTACTAAAGAGATCAGTACATTAACTGTAGAGTTTTCTACATTTCAGGTAATTTTCATCTGTTCAGTGAATCTAATCTTTCTTTTACCTTTTACCCATTTTACATCTTATCCGGGATCCAGTCATTGCTGCTTACACTGTAAGGCCCCAATACATATTTAGTAACTTGTAATATGATGTGCAGTCACATATTGTTATATTTGAAGAATTTTGAAAAGCCACCTGCAGAGTCAAATTATTTTTGAGCCCTAATAAACATAAGTCATCCATGATCACAACCATTTATCTAGTGTTTCTCCTAGACTTTTATTTCCTGTATTTAGTTAACTCCTTACAGACCTTCAGGAAGACAAATTAAAGTAACTGTCCTGGCTCATCGCTGATTACTGAAATTTCCCAGAGTCGCTGCTGTGGGCCCAAGACAGTTGATAGGCAAAGGCAGCTTCTCTCAATCTGAACAGCCAGGAACAAGGGTGCTGGGTTAAACTGGAAAAGGAGTAAAAGACCTTTTAAAAGTCCAATCAACTAATTTAAAGACAATCCTCAAGATGTGTGACATGTGCATTAGACTCAGAACATACTAGCCAGAAGCTATGTTTAACCTTTCTTGTTCCTTACCTCTAGCAACTATTGAAACCAAATGCTTAGGTCTTTCAAATACAGCCTTTGGGCTGGTAGTGTTCTTTGTTTAGATAAAAGCTAGTTCAATATTTCTTTATTAATTGTAATGGTATAAAAAGAAGGGTGTATCATTTTGACATAAAGAGTTCAAAGTTACTATGCAAGCACTCTTCCATTAATCTTCAAAATACATTTGCTGGGTGAGCAGCCAACGTAATCCTGCCTAAACAGATAAGAAAATAGAGAACTGGTGATAAGGTGACTTGTTTAAAGCTGTGCAACAAATCAGGGAGAGAGCTCAGGTCCCAACTCCCACTCTGGGCCTCAGGCCTCTACACACACAGGCTTGAGAACTTGAGAACAGTAAGAAGCCAAGACATGGAGTTGCAAGTCACTTGATAAAAGGGCCTCATTCTGATCATTTCTGGAATGTTCAGAAGAGAGCTCTATGTGAGAAATTTATGAAAAGTTCAGAAAAGACTTCCACAAGTAAAAATAAATATTTTCTGTCATTTCAGTATTTTGAGTTATGTCCAGTGCATAGATAGCATCAGCTTTTAATTATCTAGAGAATAATTATCCATTTGTGGCTTATCAGGGCACCTTACTTCTCTCCTGTTTCCTGCCTTTGGGCCATTTCACTGCTCATTAGGATTTGCATCAGGGTCCAGATCTGCTGCTTTGCTGATGAGTCTAGTAAAAAGATTCAGTGGGGAAAGAGATAGAAACCACGGAATATGTAAACTTTAATGATTCTTAAGATTTAATCCATCTGTACTAGACTTGACAGTTGAACTCAAAACGAATAATAATGTTCGATAATCAGAAGGTCCACTCCTTTCTACTTTTTACTCTGCATATCTATTTTTCTCTAATTCTGTATTTGATGCTTATCATGGATAATTGAAATTTGACAAAAGGCACAATTGTCAATCGTCCCTCTGATGGATTTTGACAGCATTCACATTTTTTAAACTCTGCATTTCCCACCCCTAGAAAGGAAACTTCAATAAATACATCTTACATTCATAAAGGAATAACTGAAAGGTGTGATTGTCCCATATTATTTTTGGGGTGGTAGATGAAATATGGCAATCAGCACCCTGCCCTCACTCCCCCCTTCAAGGATTCTCCCTGGTTAAGGAGCGAGTGCTCCTGGTGGCAGATTAGTAGGAAGCCATGATTGCCTCATGAATCAGACCAAGCTTCTCACAGGTGGCAGTTAGTTTGAGCTTCCTAGTCACTCTGGGAGGTCATATATCTTTCATGATTATCACTCACAAGGATATCCTTGAAGGAAAATGAGGCTGCCTCAACAAAACACAACTAAAGGAAACAAAAAAGGAACAGAGCGGTGGAAGCGAGGAAGGGAGAAGAATCTTCTAGAGTCTGCACAAATAAAATGGAGTGTGCTGGCGCACGCCCTTTGCTGAAACTCAAAGCCTATTCCTAGAGCTCTGCTGACAGCAGGAAAGCAGGGCTGCTGCATAAGCAAGAGAAGAAACAAAGAGAAGGCCCATTAGCTCTGTTTCCATTAGACACACAGAGGGTAAAAAAAAAATCAATAACAGGCAAACAGAAGATAAAATTGATAGGAAAGAAATGTTAATTTTAGAGCTTTAAAACAAAGTATTGCAAACAATGGCATGCAATAAAACCTTAAAAAGTATTTTTAAAACTTTCAAAATCATGAGGAAAAGAATTCTAGCAGGAACATATACAGCATATTAAATGTTAGTGCATTTTTAATGACTCGCCTTAAACAAATTATGCATGAGATAGATTACACATCCCTCACCCACTTAACAAAAAGGCATATGCACAGACCAAAAACAAAACCAGGTGGCTTTTAAAAAGAAATTAAGTGTATACTTAGTGACTGATTGGGAGAAGCGCCAAGTGATGTGAAGGACCTCATAGAACAAAGTTCTCTTGAAAGAAGCAAGATTGATTGGCCTTTCAGCCCAGAGTGTAGGCAGAACAGCACAAAAGAGACCAGTCCCCGTTTTGGGATTCTATCCTGTAAATGCCCTCAGCAGGCAGGGTAGGAGAGCTGAAAAAACAAGAACTCTGGGATCACAAGTCTTAGATTTCAGTCCCAGCCTTACCACTCATTAACTCTACAGAATTGAACAAATACTTCACCTGCCCTTTTTTTCCTCATTTACAACATAGAGATAATCATAAACATAATAATAACAATAATGCTCTTTGACCTTCTCAACCTGGAGTGAGAGCCAAGCCTTGGAATATTTAAAGACCCCAATTTACAATGGCTCGACTCCATTGTTTTAGAGAAATTTGTTCTCAGACTTCCAGGGTCCATCTGGATCACCAAGAAGTTTGTTTAAAACAGACAGCTGCACCCTGCCCCTAGAGTTTCTGATTCAGTAGGTCCGGGTGGAAGAGGAAGAGAATTTGTATTTTTAACAAATAACCAGATAATTCTGATGCTCTGGTACAGGGGCCATACTTGAGAACTTCAGTCAAGCCTTGACTCCTGCTTGATCAGCAGGGGAGGAAGCCCCTGGAGCTGGTTAGTGATATAGACCCACTGGGACTTTGTGGGACATGCTGACCCATTCTGCTAAACTGGAGTTGACATTTCATGGGATGGCCAGTGATCTGTATGCCCATCAAAGTCCAAGAAGCTTCTTCAAAGGGAGCGGAACCAAAAAAAGATTGTGCAAATCTGCTAGAAAGTGCTTATAAGAAGAGACCCTCAATCTGAACACCAAACTCCTTTCTATTTTCCCCAGGAAGTTCTGTTTATGAAACTGACAATATGCACTAGCTGGAAACAGCTCTTCTCATCAAGCCAGGGCCTTAGACCACTGCAGTGGGGGCCCGACTGCGGGGGGCCTGAGCAGGCAGAGAGGCCAGCTTGAACAATTACTATCCTATCTTCTCAATACGAACATGAATTTCATTTCCTTGGAGGACCGACATTTTCCATCCTTCCTTGTTCCTTTCCCTGTCATCCCGTGGAGACTTCCGTTGTGTTGCCTGTTGATGTGTTTGTTTTGTTTCTAATTATGGACTTGGTGGTGACAGGAATTTTGGTCAGAAGCAAAGTAAACTGAAAACTCCAAGTGCATTTACATAGGGGAGTTCCTTCAGGCTAAGGAGTCCCTGGGTTAAGTGTCAATGACGTACTATCAGCCGAGCATTGCAACAGTCCCTTCATCCCAACAAGGCTTCCCATTACATGGAATACAAATCGGAGCTCCAGACTCACATTTGTGAGATTTATATGACCATTTAGCGAAATTCTTCTTGTACCTCCTCTGATAACATCACCAGCAATACAAAGCTGAATTGTTCAAATCAGATTTCATCTCTCCTATGTAGTGGTTTAGTGTTTGAGGATGAACTCGCAGACTATTAAATTTACAAAAACAAAGACAAATATACAACATAAAACAATTTAAGCTCTAAAAGCTTTATATTAACTTTGGGGAAAAAATAGCTACCAAAAGAAAAAGGCAGTAGAGATTAAATCTTTTAAGATTCAATTTGCCTATCTTGCCATATAAGGTCTAACCTTGCTAGAGACTTAGAATTACAGCTTTATTTTAATCCACAACTAAGCAAAGCAGCAGATATCATTTCAATGATAAGTTTTACAGTAAAATCAATGTAAAATTTACAGTCAAATTCTGATTTTCAGAAATATCCCCCCACAAGGGACATTAATAACATATTATAGCAATAACATATATATTACATTAACAATGTAAACATATAAACACATGGACTTTTTATTTTCATATATGGTTTCCTTCGTAAACGTGAAGACACAGTGCAAAAAATAGGTAAACTATTAACCTAAGAGGTGTTTTGGCCGAAATTTTATTCCAGCCTTAGTCTTTCTTTGTAACAACATTAAAAAGAAAAAAGACTATCTTTCTCACACAAATAAACCAGAACTCCTTATAGAAGGCCCTCTACTCCAATAGTTCTGTCTTTCTATTCAAATATCTCTATATATGGTTTCTTTTTTCTGGATACCAGTTTGTTACTGCATTTCCTCTTAGCTTTATGGGAATTGAAGAATAAATGTTCCTTCATTACAAGTGGTGGAAATCTTTCTGCTGTCTACTTTCAGGAGCAGATTGTATTAAGAAATCAATCACATAGTCCAGCACATACCTGTGGCAAGAAGTGTGATCATGCCAGCTAAATTATGTGCAGAACTTAAGGCAGCTCAGCTCTCCTAGTTGTGCTCTGTATAGTTATCCCTCAAGTACTTCGTCCCTGCATCCAGGAATGGTTTGTCTGAAAGATTCCATACCTACCTGAAATGATCTTATTTATGCATGATATAAACCTTTAGGAAGATTTTACATTGTTCATTTAGTGTTGTCCTAACAAACAAAGTCTCCTAGGCCACAATCTTTGTTTTTTTAATTCAGTAGCTAAAATCCCTTTTCTCAGACATCAGGAGACAAGGGAAGTTCAGAACTGAATCTACATCCCAACTAGTTGGCCATGTCCTGGACAGCAGGAATTCTGCCTGCTTGTGGTCAGTCACCAGCAAGGGGCCCTGCAGTAGCTGACGTGGCTTGTTGAGAGCGGATGGATGGCAGGGCAGGACTCCTCCAGTTGTAACCACTGTGTTAACCACTTCCCCAGTGTGTGACTACTTCGTTCTACAGAGAAGAGCAGCTTCTGGATAGCAATGTTGAACAATAGCCACTGGGTAAGACCTTTGTCCCAACAAAAGGAGGCTTGAACTTTTGGAATCATTTCTGTTAACTTGGATTAGAGTGGTAAGCTCCTTGAAGGCAGGTTCTTTGTGCATCCCACAGGGCCTCATCCAGAGCTTTGCACACAGTAGTTGTTTCTGAATGCCTCAGTAAGTGCTATTTAGTGTCGACAAAAATAAATACATGCATACACTGCTCTGAATCTTATTCCTTAGAGTCATCTTGTTTTAAACCTTCCTTTCAAACTTCATATTAGGCTTTTGATTAGTTAATACATGCAGATGATACAAAATTGAAAAAGTATAAAAGAGCATACGGTGAAGAGTAAGTCTCCTTTACTTTGACTCTCAGGGACTCAGAACTCATTGTGGAAGGGAACACAACTTTCCTTTTTATAAAAGGAAATGTTTTTTGTTGCTGTTGTTTTAAAGCACCGTGGAAAACCAATGTTTTTTCCTTTGGCTTTTTAATCCTCAGCGTTTTCTTGGTCTTTTTAGAGTTTCTCCCGTATGATAAAGAAAGGCCAGTATACCAACTGAGGTGTGCAAACAGTATTAGTAAGGCTGCAGTGGCAAGTCTAAAGGCCGTCCACCTGAGACCAAATGGCCCTAGTGTGCTTTCTCCTCTGCTCTCCGCAGAATCACATCACCAGCAGAACCATCAAGGACAGGTCTCACCTCTAACACCCATATGCCATCTATTAATCAGCAGTGATAGAAGTTGGCGTTCAAGTTTTCTCTGTTTCCAAGGTTATTTCTCAAAGATATTCAGACAGTCAAGCAGCAGTTTAAAAAAAGTAGTGAGTGGTTTGCAGCTTTTTCTAAGCCAGTGGGTAGAGATAAACCATGAAGAGGAAAAATAAAGACTGAGGATTAAGATCAACAGACAAAGCATTCCTGCTACAGCAGCTCCTGCGGTTTCACGTCTCCTGCTCTGGTTTTCTGTTTGCTTTGCTTTGCTCTGTTTTATGAAATTACATGGACTTTTCACCAAGATGCAGGAGCATAGAAACTTCACTATAGCACAGAAGAAAATGAATGTTCCCAGTTACTAAATAAACACAGTCACAAAAACGGCAATTCTGCCCTATAGGAAAATACTACCACGATATGTAATTTTATATTATATTTTAGTGATGTTAGAGAAGTTCTATAACATTTCTTGATATGTTTAGCAAACTTTACTTTAAAATGATTTTAAGAAAGGAAAATAGAGGGGGAAAGAGTTAGTAGTATTTTTTGGAGACAGTGACACATGCATCCTGTGAAGAACTATGAAGCGTTTCACACTTTGCCTGCCTCCTTCACACCATCCCGTAATATGACTTTGGCCAGAGGTAACTGTTTTTTAAGGCATTCGATGAGCATGAAATTCTCTTTGGATATTTTTTAAAAACCTGACATTTCTCAGATACTAGTTCATGCTAAACTAAATAAGAAAATTCTACAAGCAGATCATCTCAGGCATTATGAGTTTGCAAATCAATTCCACAACTTGGGGTACTGTATTGTTCTCTGAGCAGTTGGTGTAAAGTGCTACATAATTTGAACAATCACCTACTTAAACTTGCAAGCACATGCCTAACGATGATTTTTCCAAAATACATGATAATGCACATTGTGTATTAGAAGGTAAGCTGAGCCCTCAATGCTCCCCTAGGGATACCTCTCTCTCTTTCTTCTCTTTGTCCAACAGCAATGATCTTTGCTTCAAGTTCCCTAGCCTAAAAATGTTTTATGAGTTATTTCAATTTTGAGAAAGTGAATGAGATTTAATCCAAAAAAGAAGAAAGGAGATAGTAGCATTTACACATTTCTGGAAGCTGGCAGCAAGATAAATCCAATCTGACAAATCTCCGTGGGCTATTAAGTGGGTTTTGTGATGGACAGCACACATAAGGCGTGCCTAATGAGAATGCAGGGTGCTGGGTTTTGAGAAATGGGCTATTATTTTTGAATACTAGGTGGTATCAAAAAGAAACTCATTTAAAAATTTAAACTCTCATCTCTCCAGGGCCTGGACTTCGGCTCTAGGCATCACTTGGGACCAAATACATGGTAGGTCTGTGATCCTTCAGATAACCACACATTTTGTAGGGCAATCCATAAGTCTTTAAGGCCTCTGGGCTTTTCATTTTACTAAACAAGATCCTAATTCAGGAAGAAAACTTCTGCATAGTGGAAAAACCTTTATCTTAGGAGTCAGAAATTTTGGATTGAAATCCTATTCCAGGCCCCCATTTCACTGTCTACAAAACAATATGATAATACCTGCTCTGCCCACTGTACACTGTCCTTGTGAGGTTCAATGAGACGATACAATGGAGAGATTTCAGGGTGCTTTAGACTTACAGAATGTTAGCATTATTGATAACAGGGAAATCACTGTGAAGATTTCAGATTTCCTCTATGTCAAAATCACCTCATGACCAGAATCTGGCCAGACAAGCCCCTCTACCAGCCCCAAGGAACCAGCCAAACCAATTTATTTGCCAAGAAGGCCACAAGAGCGAAGTCGCCAGGAGCTACTTGAGTTCACATAGAACGTATGCTCTCTTCCACCAGACTGCGTGCAGCTTGTGAGCCCAGATCCCGCCTTGTTCATTTCTGGTCCCAAGCATCCAGCAGAGTTAACTGTCACCGAATGACTCAGAGTAAAGTGAAATGAATGAGGTGTCTTCTATGGGCAGGCAACTGTGTGAGGCATTTTGACAGCTATATGAGTCAGAATTCAAAGACAGAAGCAGAACCATGAGGAAATACATGCACACTAAGGGGTGTGTGATAGGGCTTTGGCTCTGCTCAGCTGTGGCACCTGGCTCAACAGTAATTGGAGGCTGTTGCTTTTGTGTTTGGTGTTGAAGCCTGAAGTCTCCAGGGTAGGCAGTCAGGAAGAAAAGATGGACTTGAGGAGGGGCAACAAGGACAGGACAAGACCTGCGAGGGTAACTGGAATCCAGAAAGATGGACCAGAAGCCACATGAGTACCTTAACACCTCCGAGACTCCACCTTCAATGATGAGGGGGTTCTGCAGGTAAAGTGCATGCTCCTTATCAGGAAGCTAAACACACACCTGGCCCAAGAGTGAGAGAAGCTGAAAGAAGAGATCCAGTGGGCCCCAGCCCTGCCCACACCAGCCAGAAAGGCCACAGATCAGTGACCACAGGCATTAGCTGTAGGAGCCCTTCATGCCCTGTAAGGTCAGCCACCCCGAAAGCATACAGCTGCAGCGTCACTGGCATCTTCCAAATGTCACCTGAATGTCTCTTATGGTCCATGAACTATGTAAAGAAAGGAATTCTGGAAAACAAGTGTTAAGCATCTGCTGGTTGTCTGTGTATTCAGTGGAGTCCTGCATCTTTGTAGAATGATGAGTTTCCTTTTCTCATAGAAGAAATCTCTAAAATCCCTTAAGTAACCTTCTTAGGGCATCGAATGCATGCACCGTGGACCTGCCATCCAGGCCCCTGTCCCTCTCATCTGCTTATTGAGCAGCCAGAGTACTTGCACCCGTCCTCAGCTGGCCCCGAGTGTTCCTCAGGGTGACGCTCAGGACAATGGGCAGCACGGCAAGAGCTTCCTTCAGTGTCCCCGTCCTCAGCAACACAGGTACAGAGCTGATGGAAGACACTCCTGCACAGTGTCCCTTCAATGTCACTTAAAGAGGTCCAGGGAGGAAGGAATTCAGAACCCCAGAAAGCACATCCTTGGAGAATGAGAAGAGGTAGAATGACCTGATGGGGCCCTCTGAGCCTGCACCCTGACAGCTTGGTTCAGGTCCTCACCCCAAATGTGCCTGGATGGCCTGGCTGTGTCTACAGATTTCTGTACCTGCACAGAGTGAGCACTGAGACAGCATTACATCATCCCTCCCAGAAGACACTTATTTCCTACCTGGGGGCTCCTGAAAACCAGCTCATATTCCTGAATACCATAGTTATTCATGTTGTGTACACTTTGCAATTCCTAGTTTCTTAAATGAACAACTGCCCTGACACCCACAGTTATGCCTCTCTCAGGCACACTCCTCTGGCATCTCCTCAGGCTAGAAGCACTTCTGGAGATCTTCATTTCATCACAAAGTATTTATAAGGTTTGAGCTGAAAATGAAGACAGAGAAGTCACCTGTGCTATGGAAAGAGAAATACATCAATCTGTGAATTTGAGGTTTGTTACTTTTTCAAGATAATTTTTATATTTTAAAATGTATTTCCTAGATTATATGTATAAGTAACGTTACAATGAATGTGAATTTTGAAGTCTTTCAAATATTCAATATAAACTTAAGAAAATCAAGTAAAATGTAAGTCACATTTTGTATGTCTCTTTTTTGATATTAATGGTGTGCATAAGCTGAGTGAGGAATAGAATCGATTCTATTCCATTTTAGAATTAGTATGTCATCCTTCTATCTAAGGCAGGCCTTAGGCAAACTGGAAGGTAGAGGAAGTTGAATATTTCAGAGCCCTTCAAATCTGCATCTTACCAGAAGGCATTCTAGAACCCAAAAGCCAGAAACTTCCAGACACAAAATTAATTTCTCCTGTGCCCATTCTTTCTGAATCTGTCTGTAACACCAAAAAGCCAGATTAATACTTTTGTGTACCAGGGTTAACAGTGACCAGAGCGAATAGCATGATTCCTTTGTAAAGAGACCACCATAGTCTTAAGAAGTGACTGATAAAGGGCTTTCAAATTTTCTGGAGGGCAAACGAGATAGATATTTTGGGAAAGGGGTTGTGGGTAAAATTGTAATGTTTCCAGAATATCTCACCTGGCTTTAGTACATCTGCATATCAATAGGTGTTCAGAAGTGGAAAGTATGGCTTTAGTGCATTTGCATCATTCCTCAGCAGTGGAGAGAAGTTCATCTCCATGTCAATGGGTAATTACCTGGGCAAGGAGGGCTTATCTGCACCTGAGAGGTGATGGGGAGGGCCGGTTTTGCTGCTGTTTGAGCGGGAGAGAGAGATGGGCCACACTACAGTTTTGTAAGCAATAAGTGGGTTTTAAACTTTATTTCTCCCTTTGACTGATTTTGGTTTTTAGAGTTATTTTGCCCCAGGATTTCCTTTCTCCAGACTTACAGGGCTCAAGGAAGGCCAGTCACAGCCAAAGGGGAAATTTGCATTTTTAATTAAAGAAAAATGGAAATTATACAGAAAAATATTGTGGTCATAAAGTAAATAAATACGGCTCATGGCAAAATGCACTTTTATTTCATGCTCCTTTAGGTAAAACATTTTCATGCAGTAATATATTTTTAGGAGGGTAGAAATCACCTTTTCCATCTCCCCATTTCACATTAGAGGTTTTTCCAAGGTCATTAAAATGAGAGAATGACAGTAGACTTTCTTATCAACAGCTTGTTCCAGCAGATACAATACATGGGTTGGGGATCAAAAAGAGCATGAGAAGCTTTTCTGCCAACATTGTAGAAAATATTGAACATCTGCTATATCTGGGATCCTGGGAGTTGTAATTATAATTTTTTGAAATCTGTACACAAGAGTTATAAATATTAGAACTGTAGCCTGTGAAAGCCATGAAATATTTAACTTGTTTGGCAGGCTTAAGCAAAACTCATAAACTTAATTTAAGCAAGCCAAACACTATAGTTTCACCAATTTTATATCTTTCATGTCATTAGTAAGATAAATTAAAGCAAACTGTAAAACAGCCTAGCGATTACCAACTGTAAGTCCTGGGGATATACCTGAAAAAATGTACGTTTTGAGAATTAACTTATTTTGCTGTTGGTTACCTTTCTCTTTTGCCAGGTATCTACATTTGTCAAAGGCTCTTTGTTTTGGGGATGGGGGGAATTTGCTATTAAGAAATGGCTTCAGGGTAAGTGGAGTGAAAAGCAGACATCAGGCATCTTACACAGGGAACCTGCCACAGGAAGAACCAGAGGCCTCTGGTGATTTCCACAAGTGTTGGTTCAATCCTTCAAAAACCCATATGCCACACCCTGAGGAAAATCCTTTCAGACAGGAAAATACACAAGCCTGGCAAATAGCTCTGCGTGCTGCCAAATGCAGGCCGAGAGACCAAGGGAGCAGAGAGAACCTAGGTTTCCATCTTGGTAGCTCTGTGGCCGTTACATCACCGGCATTTGTCCTCAGAAAGAAATATGGGTTGGGCCGTGGTCCGCTGCACCCGTCTTACACCTGTTTGTCAGACCTAAAACACTGCAGTGATAGCCAAGCCACCCTGCGTGCCTGTTTTAAGTTAAAAATACTTTGCAATTCGCTGCAAAATGTTTTCTTTTATATCCTCTCCATGCTCCCTACCCTTACCCCAAGCCCAGAATGTTTCCCAATGAGAAACTAAGAATAAGAATATTCACATTACGGATTCTGAATGGAAATAGCTGCTACCGTTTATTTCAAAGCGCTTTATACATGTTTTGTTATAACATATATTGCTCCTGAACCTCAAAACACCCCTGTTTATGGCTAAGTCTAAGCAACTTTTACAAATTAAGAAAATAAATAGCTACAGACAAGTTAAGAGGTGTGCCCCTCCCCACCCAACCATCACACCGCCCCGGGGCTGAGCCTGGCCCTGCGTTCCCCTGAGGCTTGGCGCTGCGCTCCCCTCACGAGGAAGGAGGCTGATTGGCAGGACATCTGCCCCACGGGAGGCCGCAGCGAGAACGAGCTGACCGGCTCCGGCTCCGGGTCCACAGTCCTGCTGCTGGTGTTTCCAGGATCCACAGCTTCCCTCCTCCTGGCCCTTCTCTGCACCCTGGCGCTTTTCAGATTCAGTATCTCTGGAAAAACTTCCCCTTCTTCTTTCCCTGCCTTTTCTCCCTCTCTAAACCCCTACAAAGGACTGAAACTGGCTGTCAGTTCTGGGGCCTGCCACAGTCATAGCAGCCTTTGTTAGCAAGTTCAGAATCTACAGGAATCCTCTCTTTGCTGTCTCCGCACGCCGTACATGAGAGCAATCAAACGGATCAGCTGGAAAGCCCTGGCTGCGAATGCATAAAAGAGCAAATGAATGGGAAAGTTCAAACGAGATATTTCACTGAACTATCCTGCTGATCCTGTTTTATTCTGCATTTAAGGAAATAATACCCATGCCCAAACAGCCTCTTTCTCCCCGAAGTAGAAGGTTGCTATCACACAGACTGTCTACACAGGGGAACCAATTCAACGCAAAACCGAAAGTTCCAATTCAATCCCATCAGCCTGTGTCATATGTCTGGGACCAGTCCAACCGGGCTTAGAATATGAAAGAGCCAATGTGAGTTACCGGTGGCCACACAGGCAGCAACTGAGCTGGGGTTTACTTGGATGTAGCTAGTATTAAGTTTTGGAGCGTCCCCTGTGTGTCAGGCACCGTGCAAGGCTTTGTTTATATGTTTCTTAAGTTCACCTTCACAATAAGCTTATGGGATGGGTTTTAGTATTAGTATTCCCCTTTTAAACAGACATTAAGTCATTTCATTAAGATTAAAAAGCTGGTAAGTGGAAGATAGGAATATTGTATGCAAATCTGCAGCAAATGGAAATTTTAAGAAGGCTGTACCTTTGACTCACCCTTGAGAACTGTGGATTCTAGGTCTGCCTTGACTCAGGACTCAGAGCCAACATGGAAGGAAATAAACTAGTTAGGCTGTTCTAATCCTTCCCTTATTCTTGGGACAGCTGTGGAGATGCTAGAAACAGCCCAAGTGCTAGTTCGAGGGGAGTCCCTGTACAGGAGGGTGGGCCTGTGTTGCCTTTCCTGTCCCTTCCCACTCCCAGTGCCCCCAGAAAGGGCCACGGTCCCTGCGGGGCATAGAGAGCAAAATCCCTTCTCCTTGCCGCCAAATGGTGAGGAGCCTGACATTAGCTGGAGAAACAAGGGTTCTTGTCTTTCTTCTTGTCTTCCTTTGACCTTCATCGTGGCTAAAATAAGAAAAAGACCAGAATCAATGCTCAAAGACTTTCAAACATAGAAATTAAAAAACATAAACACCGTGATTTGACATCATTTTTTCTTTTACAAAGATAATAAATGGGAAATGACAACAGCTTTGCTGAGGCATTCCATTCCACTTGTAATCAAAACTGTGTTTCTGCCGCCCTGGTACTAAGTATTCTCGCCCACAGGAGGGCCTCACCTCTGATTTCAGGGACCCACTTAGGTCCTGACGGTCAGCTGTGTTGGGCAAGTGCCAGGAGAAAGCAGAGCAGGGTTTTTTGCTTTGAGACCGGCAGCTTGTGAACCGTCGGGCCCCCAGGTGCTGACACCTCGCCACTTTCGTTCTCTGGCTGCACACAGGCACGCAGACTCAGGGAACCTTCCCAGGACAGCTGTGCGGAAGGGCCAGCTGCTACCCCCCCAGCCTGAGCAGTGACAGAGGCGACTCCACGAGGACTCCTGATCAGCCACCACGTCTGGTGGGAACCTTTTCCACTGAGATTCCCGGGCTTGTTTACATGTGTTTTATTCTGAGCTACAGTACTCTGTTCACAAGAGACAGAAATCCTAGTAAATCAATCCTGAAAGCCTGCTGACATTTGTCCACTTGGCAGATCATAAAAGCCCCTTGAAAATCACAGGGGTAAATGTGTAAACCGCTTACCAAATTATAAGATGTAAACGTCAAGAGAAGGCGTTCTGCAGGATAAGATCACTGAATTGTGACTGCCTTCCGAATGTAACTTTATTTTGGTCTTGGGTTACATGTGAGGTGTTGCCAAGATCAACTGAAAGAGAGACAAAGGCATAAAAATTCAGCCTGAAAGCTGACTTTTAAGTTCTGTGTCTTCAAAAAGACTGGAGATTCTTTATGAGATGTAGCTTTGCATAAACAATCTTTGCTAACAAGAGTTTTCCTCAAATACCAGTTAAATTTTAACTAGTTCCCTGTAAACATTACATGAGTGCCAGAAATGATTTTGAAGGTTTTCAAAAGTTTTGAAAGAAAAAACTAGCACTAGAGAGAACTTCATGGCATAAATACACAGAGAGAGAATACAGCCTGAAATGGTTGGTGGCAATCAGACTGCAAAGGGCTGAGAGTTCAGCATCACCACACCACCACCACTTCCCCAAGAATCTCTCCAGAGAGATTCCTCAGACCACTTGAAGAGGAAGGTAATAGAATAATTATGCATGAAACAATGATAAGTGCCCACTGTCTTATAACAGTGCAGGTAAATCTCTACCAGTAGCTGTTAATGCCTGAATTGAGGCTTATGCCAGATTCTTTGAGCAATCAAGCAATCAGGTCCAAACTCAAAAACCCTCTTTACAGATCAGGGTAATCTCTACAGATCCCATTTCAACACTGTTGCCTCAGTTGCCTAACAATTGCTTGCATTTAAATCTTTCATAGAGACTGCATTAGTTTCATTACATTTCTCAACTGTTGTAAACATTGTACTAGATATTCTATAAGAACTGAGGAATGAGCATCAAAAAGGGAAAAGGGTGAGGGAGAGGAGAGAGGCAGGGGATGGGAGACAGAAGGAAATGGAAATAACTGCTTACTGAGGTAAGGAACTCCCTTAATATTCGTTCATGCCTTGCATGGATGCAACAGTAAAGCTTATGGTAAGGAGTAGCTCCCAGGTCTCCAAGGTGACAGAAAGCCCTTCAAGCGTGGAAGCTCTTCTGGACAGAATGGGTGTGACTTCGTCCTGTGCCAGGAGCCTGGGCAGGGTTTCTGGCATCATCCAGGGATCCCACCTCTTTGCTGAGATGAGAATTACAAGTGTACTTCCTGGCATCTAGGAAGGGTTTGTAAGACCAGTGACTGTCCTTTTACAACCCACGGACTGCAGGTACATATCCCAACACCACAGAATCTTTCATGATAAGGTACATTACTTACATGGGTACCTTCTGTTGAATGCACATGCCCACTTCTGGTGTCTTCACTCACATTTTATCCAACCTGCACAGATGGAGACAGGGAGCACCTTGTCCCCAGGCAGCCCTCGTCATCTCTGGACAGCTCTGAGTCTCTAAAACCTGAATAACCAGTGCATTTTCTACCCATTGGCATTAATTCAATACTCTCAAGATCCTAAAGAACAAACACAATTCATCTTCTTCCTGAATCATCGGGCAGAAGTCAGGGCTCTAGAGCCAGGGGTCCTGTGTGCCTCCCGTGGCCTTTTCCTCTCCCCCTTCCTCCCAGCGGAGAGGAGGCAGTGTCAAGGACGGATGCAGCTGCCTGGCCTGGGCCCTTGGTTTTACAGCTTGACATGCCTTGGTGGTACCATACCTCCCCAGCCTTTATGGTGAACAACTCTTCACGGGTTTCTCACAGGTCAATTGTGCTACCTTTTCTGATGGTAGAGGTTTTTAACTGAATTCAAACATTATGTTCCCCTTACCCTCTATTCACTCTACATACAGGTGGTAGTGACAATCATGTATCAGTTCCATGTTCTATGTGAAATTCAAGGACATGTAACGGTGATTAAGATGCAGCCCTGGTTCTAAAGTTGCTGATTGTCCAGAGCAAAATCTAGGTGAGTAAACATGCAAATGTAGTGCATTATGGCTGGGACCACAAGAGCTCAGAGAAAGGGCTGCAACACAGTCACAGGCAGGCCTGGAGGAACAGGTGTCTCAGAGAATCAAGCAGTAGGCAAGGAAAAGCGGCAACAATAGGCTGCCTCCCAAACAGTGGGAGTAATTTTATAAAAGACCAGAGCAGGCAGAGAGCATGACATATTCCCAGAACTGCAGAGAACACGAGGTGGGTGGGAGCAAGTGTTTATTGATATCCTATGACCTTATCTCTGCACATAAGACACATGTATGATGTTATAGTCTGCACACAAGATTATATGCATTCATTTGTATGCTTGTGTTTAAGTTGTACTTGAATATTAAGGATTAAAGTAAACTTCACTCACTTATTCAGAGATCTAAGCCACTGAGATACAAAGAAGATGAAATACTGTTCTTGGCTTTCTGGAGCTGACAGTCTGGTGGAGGCAATATTTTTTTATACTTGCATGTTGCCCAAAGCAACATTATCAAATAGTAACACTGGTTATTTAGTTTCATGGAAAGTTTTTTAATGGTCTTGAGTAACTGGGTTAAGTAAACAGTCTTCTGAGACAGAAATCCAAAATAGAGTTCTATTCCTACCCACCATGTTCTCTCTCAGTCAAAAAGAGCAAGAGTAATCAAAAAGAGTAATTCCTATCCTTGAAAGTTAATTGAAAATCAAAATGTATTTTGGTCGGTGGTGAGCTCAGTGATTGCTCCTTCTGCTGACCCCTGCGAGTCTCCACAGAGCTGAACCGGTAAGGAGCTGAACTGAGCCCGATACAGAGTGACGTGTGCAAAGTGGGCCCTGCAAGAACTGGCTGGAAGAGGAAGCTCCCCAAAAGAAACTTCTGAAAAGAAAGTAAACCATCGCTGGCTATTAAATGTTTACCAAGAAGGACAGACTAGTGGACTAAACTAAGGAGACAAGTCTGATTAAAGAACAATGTTCTGGATTCTACTTGAAAATCATTTCCCTTTGGCCCCATGCAAGGGCCGTTCTCTTGAAATCTTATTTTAAACCAAGTTTTCTCAACTTTGGCACTACTGACACCTGGGGCCGGATAATTCTTTATCGCGAGGGGCTGCCCTGTGCATTGTAGGACATTTGATGGCATCGCTGGCCTCTACCCACTGCATGTCAGCAGCACCCCGAACACTCACCAGCTGTGACAAAAATGTCTCCACACATTGCCGGTGTCCCTTGGGAAGCAAAACTGACACACTTCAAAGAACCACTGACAAGGACAAGCTGGAGAACACAGTCAAAAGAATGTAGTGAGACAATGGAAAGGAGCATTATGGCAAAATTTAGTGTGATCCCACTGTTATAAATTACAAGTGGTCTCCAAAATTCTTAACTGGAATAAGCTTTAGGGCGGGTCTGTCACACATGCGCATAAGGCAAACACACACACACACAAATGAAATGGGTTTTTCCTAACCCTCTTTATATTGGGTTAGTATCTAAGAAATAACTTGTGCACTCTATAATATAAAAGTTATATGGATTTCCAAATCAGCTTTCCGGGGTTTCAGAATAATTCCATGTTACCATACCAGTGTTTGAAAAAAAAAAATGTAGCTCATCAAAAGTATTCTAGAAGCACCTCATTTTGATAGGAAAGTACTTTGTGATGATTACCTAATAGGAAGCATTTGTTGAAATGCTTTTAATAGACCTTTTTTATCACATGCAAAAGAATTTCAATGCTAGTTCAGTCTCCTGTTTCATTCTGTCATGAATCAATTTGTAGAGACATTTAGAAGTCAATAATCCACTGCAGCTTTGATGACAGGTGATTAATTTCTACATTTTAGAGACATAATAAGATTTAGCAATAAAAAGGCCTTGAAGTAACCTACCGAACAGCTTTAATCTCAGCCTTGGGACTGTTGCTAAATATGAATGCTTGTACACAAATGTGAATGATTTAAGTTAGTAGGTTGTATTGCAGGCTCCTTGTGTTTTCATATTAATCTTGCTTTACAATCAGGCTATCTATACAATCAATTTATGTTGGATATTTTTTCCAACACACTGCTTGGAGGGAGGAGGGGGCTTACAAATTATTTACACACAAAGCGTTTGTTCTACAAAAGAAGTCATTTTACATGCTTATTGCTGAGGGGATGACTGATTTTATTGGTGTAGCAAGGAAAGAGAGAAAAGACAAAAGTGAAGGTGGCCTTCAAAAGTTCAGTCGGGGGATGGGTTCAGGAAATGGATGGCAGTAAGTGCTGGACGATAGCTAACACTTGCCTTCCAATAATCAGCTGCTCTCCTTTTCACAGTACCTTTCTATCTTTGTTCTTCTTAAAATCAGCAGAGGCCTCTGAATAGTTTCTAATCCTTATCAAAATATTGCTAGAAAATCAAGTGCTAATAAAAAAGAGTGAAATTACTCTTCACCTAAAAAGATTTGTCTTCTCCCAGTGAGGGATTGTAAAGACCCAAATGTGGACATTTGTTCAAAATTAAATATATAAATAGAGGTGGATCCATTTGGTGTTCTACCTCACTTGTCATTTCTGACCGACAAATGATTCGTCCTTAGAAAACACTAAGTATTCCTAAGGCAGATGTTGGAAGTTCAGGCAAGGTGTGTTGTGCTTGTTAAATCCTGGTGAGTGGGAGGTTTGCTTTGTTCTGACATGCTTTTGATGTTAAGTGGAGGATCACTGCTCAAAATCTTCATGGAAGAAATGCTTTTTTTTTTTCTTTCAGAAGGAAATAACTAAAGAAGGGGTGGCTGCTTGATACACGTTCCAAAAAGAAAAGGAGACACAGCCTGCTTCTGGGGAAGATCCAAGAACAGGACACGGAGACAAGAATAAACGACTTCTCAGGAGACCACCCAGCACTCCCAAACTCAAGCTCACCTCCCACCCCCATGCCCTTTCCCTTCCCCATCCACCACAACGGAGATTTTGCTTTCTTTATTATTCTTGCTTTAAAGATTAGACATCTATTACGATCTTCAATTCTTTCTTCTTTTTTAGCCCCACTTTGGCATGTCTCCCATTTAAGTGTTTCTTTAAACAGCTTCTTCTTTATTCCTGATGTAGGGCGCCAGGCCCTCTAGCTAGGTTATCTCAGCGCCCTCAAGCGGGCTTGCCTGCCTCCAGCTTTACCCTGACCATGCGCCTTCGCAGCCCTGACGCTGACGCCAGACGCACCTTCCCACAGGGCTCCTTGCTTGCCTGTTTGCCTTTTTTTAATTGTTCATTCGCACATCTGAGAAGCAAGTCTGATCAATGACACACTGGGCACTATGGAAGGGACTGGGAATTTGAAGAAGAAGACACGGTGTCTTCATTGAAATAACTCAAAATCTAGCCAGAGAGACAGACACAGAAATAACTAGTAGAGTGGTAAGTGCTATAACAGATCTGTATGTTTTCACAAAGTGCAGTGGGTACTCAGCTGAAGTTGTTATTAACACCTCCTAAGGAGAAGACCTGAGGAATGAACCCCTGCCAAAACACAACAGGGAGAGAAGCTATCTAGACATAGCAAATAATAAAGTGAACACACAGTTAGTCTTTCCTTAGGAAGGACAAATGATAAATAGATGATAGATACAGATGATAGATGATAGATAGGTAGATAGATAGATAGATAGATAGATAGATAGATAGATAGATATAGACAGACATAGACAGATGATCTGATTTCCTCCTGATCTCCTGACTCTCTCTCTTCCTCTCTCCTCACTTCTCTGCCAATCTCTTATGTATTTCTTGAAAGACTTGTCTGTTGGCTGCTTTCCCACTTACTTCTCAGCCTATCACTCCACTGCCATACTTTCCCCCACTTAGAATGTAAGTGACCCCCTAGATGCCAAATCAAAGCAAACTTTTCTATCTTTATCTTACTAGGTTACTCTTGCATTTAAAACATTTGTGTACACCCTCATTTAAAAACTCTATTTCTTTGATCTTGATGCACACTCAAATTTTCCTGTACCCCTTCTCTCATCTCTCAGGCCCTTTTGTGGACTCTACTCCTTTACCTACCTTCAAAAGTTGAGTTCCTGAAAGATCTCTTTTCACTGTACAATCTTCCTCTGGGGTGAGTCATCATTCTTACGGTTATCACCAGCACCTATCACAATTCCCAATCAGTCACCAGCCCAGATCTCTCTCCTGAAGTCAAAACCATTGTATGCAACTGCCTGTACAACAGCTCACGTCACATCTAACTACCTGTAGGACATCTGTCAATGGACCACAATTCAAAAGGAAGGAAGAGAAGATTACAAAGGTAAAGAATATGCTTCATCTAAATGAATCAGATCCATTAATCAGAGATGTAGCCTGTAAAACAAGAAACACACACCCAGGAGTTATTCAAGATGTTCCTGCTAGGATGAAGGGAGATGGTAAACTAGTATATGATTCTCATAAATGTGTGTGCGTGTGATACAAGCATAAATAACAATTAATCAGTGTGCATGATCAAAAAGTTTGGAGACCACAGAAGTAAAGAATTGTCCATATGAAGACAAGGCTGTGAGTTTAGTCCTGGGGATTAAAGCATTGTTTTTCATTTTTATTTTTTAATTGAGATATATTGAACATAAGGGATTAAAACACTTTTAAAAGATCTTCTCAAATGAGTAGAAACAGGACTCTTAGAATAGCTTCAAAAGCTTCAAAACATCATTTTTTAAATATTCCAGGCAAAAATGAAACTGATATCAGATGAAGGAAGGAAGCTGACACTGACAGAGCACTTACTGAGGTCAAGGTCTCCACTGTGTATTTTGAAGTGTGGTTTCTCAAGTAAACCTTAACAACAGTCCTGCAAAGTACTATCAACCCACTTTTACAAGTGATGAAACTGAGATTCAGAGAGGGCAGTTAATATTCCCAAGAGTAGACAGCCATCATGTTGAAGAGCTGTACTTTGAACTCAGGTCTAGAGGAATGCCCAGCCAATTCCTTTTTACTGGCTATTCTTTTTGCACTGTAAGGTGATTGTTGCTTCCTTGACTGTTCTGTAAGGCAAAGCCAACCCAGTGCTTTTCTAAAGAAGCATAAGGAGCCTAAGAAAGAGCATTCAGTTCTTGTTCTCTCCTTTGCAGGTCAACCATGACATCAGTATCAATCAACATTCTCATCTCTACCGATACCAAGAATCCCCACTCTTTCCCTGCACCTATCACTATATATGCTGAGACCCCACTCTGGACAGTCAAGTTGCCAAAAACATATATATAAGCTAGAGATTACCTCCTCGGTGACACATTCTCCAATAACCCAACATGCAAAAGTGAGAAAAACAGACAATTGAAATCACTTTAATGAGAAGGTGACACTGAAATATTCCTTCCTGTGAATACCCAACTTAAGCCCCACACCTGGCTTGGAATCACAGAGTCACATGATACGCTAGAAAGTGTACACACGGCTCTACTTTGACAAAGCTGAGTTGTACTCCTGGCTCTGCCACTTCTGAGAGCCACTGTTTCTTCAGCTGTGAAATGGGGATAACTGGAAGGTTGCCATAAAGATCAATCAAAAAATTTACATAAAGCACCTGTCAAATAATAGGTCTTTGATAAATATTATTTTCCCTCTCCATTGACACAAATATTCTCAGTAGAGGATATTTATTTTCAACATGTGTGCAATAAGAACACACAAGGAAGAATATAAACAAATTAGAATTCAGACAAAATCTGACTAAAATATAGATTTTGACTGTTGTTATAATAGAGGAAAGGATTAGTACACATACAAATATGATAGAAGTAAAAATTAAGAACCATAACAGCAGAAAATTCTTAATTTGATAGATTTTGAGAAAAGATATTTACTTCAACTTCTAGCTTTTATCCTTGGTTATTTACTTTCATCGATTTACCATTTGTAGATGCAACTTAGTTAAGAAACAAGGTAAATTATATAAAACCCTACTGAACCCTATCCACTCTCATCATTTTCCTGGTTTTTTTCATGATGTTAGGTACCAAAAACATCTCTTAAGGATGGAAGCCCTGTTGAGACCTAAGGACAATTGTTCGTTGTGTTGCCCTCAGAGCTATTGCAGCATAGAAACGTCTATAATAAAGCGATGGCTGCCTGTTTTTTCACCAATGTCAAATCATCATAAAATACTGAGGGGAAGGGAGGAATCAAATCTTGCAGTCCTCGAAATCTGATATGAGGTCTATAACCAGCCCTGTGCAAGACAGGGAGCTTTTACAAGAGGACAAACACACTATGAGCGAATGAATCAAAGCAAAGGATTAGATAATTGAGGAGGTGACAACACATCAGATAGCAGGTGGCAGAGTGAGGTATGGAACAGGAGTTGCCTGCCCAGCACACACAGGAAGAGTTACGACATTTATGCATTTTCATTTCTACAGGTGGGAACCTCAAATCATTCCACGGGCTAGCCTCTGAGTACCTCTAATCCAAGCCTGCCAAGGCCCTGGTGATATACTCCTGTACTGCCAGAGATGGACCCCACATATTTTCAACACTATTTCTTTGCTCCTAACAAGATACCTTTTACAGCTAAAGAATGTGTAAATTCAAACTTTATTTTCTATGTTTAAGAAATATGCCCTTCTGGGTTCTATCATACAAGGCCCTTAGACCCAGGAAGTACTATTTGACCTCCTACTTTATGCCAGGCTTGGGCAAGATGGTTCTCCTGCAGTTTCCCTTTCAATCCCAACAGCCACGCTCTGCTCTCTGTGCCATTATCCCCTGTTGGTAAGTGACAAAATAAGAATCAGAGAAGTGAAGTGACTTGCCCAAGATAAAATGTTTTGGAAGAATGCTTCTTCCTGGCTCCTGTGGTCTGTCTGATCGCAGTTGATCGCAGCTGCAGCGTTGAAGAGCTGCAGGGCTGGAATGTGCCTGCCCTCTGCCTGCATAGCCTTACAGCCCAAAGCGTTTTCTCTCTCCTCCCAGGGCTTTGTGAGTCAGGCCCTCACTTCCAGAGGATCTCAATCAAGCCTGTCAGCTTTGGGCAACAGTTTTTTCCATTTTATTTCAAACAATGGATTTGTCCTTTGTTAAAACAACATAAAATTTTATGTGTCCTGCTTTTATTCATTTGCTGTATTTTACAATTTTTCAAGGTTTTCTTTTCTTAGTCTTTAGCAAATGAGTAACAGCAAATCACTAAAAGGCCTGAGGATAAGCCAGCACTCCAGCAAAGGACAATTAGCCCTCAAAATAGATTCTGACCCCTCTTAACAGATCTTCATTCACATTTTAAATTATCCTCTTGACCTTAAAGACAATGCTCTGTGGGAGTCAGACACCTAAAACTACTGCTCTTCATAACTCAGTTGAGTCATGAATTTAAAGTTTCCCACAAAATAGCCATAAATCCAGATCAAAAGACAGTTTAGGAAAAACTACAGCAAAAGTGTTGCTCTTTCATCTCAAGGACTTTTCAGTCCTCAAAGAATTTAATTGTTTGAAATCTAGGGTCTTGAATTTATAGGACTTTCTGAAATTAGCCAGATGTCTCAAAAATATCTGCCTTATAACTTTAGAAGACAGCAAGAAAAGATCAGGCATGGAGACCTCCTCAATGTGATCTTGATGCATATTTAATCTTGAAGACAAAATGGTCCAAACTTCTGATGAGATTCCATGTAGGAAGTCATGTTGATTGAGAAGCAAATACTGGAGTGAGATCCAGTTAGCACCCTTCTAGCTTCAGCCTGACCAGTGATTCAACCTAAGGCTTTGCATTCATCACTGAGCACTTTGTTGCCTCGCCAGAAAAATGCAGGTTTCTCAACTAAGTCATGCGGAAGCCTCATCTTACAATTTGATTTCAGAAAAAACATAAGTAAACATATACATCTTAGCTTCAAAATGGAATTATCTAATATTAAGTTCTCAACTCATTTCATTATGAAAGCCAAGTAGAAGCCGGTTGGAATCAGGATAATTCCACCAAGGTTTTTAGGATGAAGTTGATCATACCTGTTAGGAACACACTTCTTTCAGAAGTAAAAATTTCACAATATGATAAGTCGATAATATTCTTCAACCATGTACTGGTTGTCAGCTGGTGATAATTTTGGATATACTTGTGCACTGAGAAATGGGCCAGCTTTGAATCCATATAGTCAATGAGTGATAGTCGCTACTGCTTCCCCAGGAGCTGGAACAATAGCTGACATAGTAGGATCTTGACACATACCTGATAAATGAATAAATAAATGAACGAATGCATAAATCTGTTTCAACCTCCTCATTTTACAAATAAGACCCAAATAAGCTAAGGAATATCCTGGGCTACTAGCAAATAGAAACTAAAACACAAAATCTCTAGATTTCCTATGTCATACTATGACTTTCCCTGGCTTTAGTCTGTTTGTTTCATTTTTAATGCCTAGAAAATTTGAGCCTATACTGAGCAAGATATAAGTCAGCTGAGGCACTGACTGGCTTACCTCCAAATGGCACAGATTGGAGCTTTCCAAATGTGCCTAATCACCTGTTGGACTTATTAAAAGTAAAGGTTCCCAAGACTTTTCCTGGAGATTCTGACTCAGTATCTCTCACAAGGAAGTTCCAGGAAATGCTGACTGAGCCAGGCCAGTGGAGAAGAGATCACCCTTAGCTCTCCATCAGAATACGTAGCTCGACTGGAGAGGGGGCCAAGGCACTGGGCGGCTCCGTTGGGATGCAGGAATCCAGGATGCTTTGTTTATTGCCAGTAAGTCAAAGGACACTGATGAGAACAGTGAGGGAGGTGATTTTGAGGGCAAAAAAAAAAAAAATACACACCTGGGAGAGACAGCACTCACCTTATGATTCATTAATTACATTTGTAGAAAGGCAGCTTCCCAAGAGGTCCTGCAGCTGCTCATACTTCACTCCACCCTTTTAAAAATGAGAAAGAAATTAATGACCTCAAGCCAGACCGGTTTACAGTTTTCTTTCTCTAGAAACTAAGTTTCAGCCCCAGTGCTAGGATAAGGACTCAGCCTGATTTCTGTGTTTCATATCACTCACATGGGCATTTTTACCATAGCAACCATCAACCAGAAAAGGCTAAATATAAATATTTATTTGCTGAATGAATGAATGAATGAATGGAGAGTGTCCTAGAATATGATAATTTATTTTGAAAGTCCTTTTCTGGAGTAAGTATCATTTCCTTCAAGGAATATTTATACTATTAAACTACATTAGTATGGATTTTAATAGAGAAAATGGAAGAAGAGTCAATGACAGAATAGTAGGAAATAGAGAACTTTGCAAGTACACATGCAAGAAGCCTTCAGGAAAATAGACATAATAAGGTAAAGTAAACTCAAGCATTACAATTGCAGACTAGTTGCTGTATTAGTGATGAAGGAGGGTATGTAGATGTGCTCAAGATGAATTCAGATTTTTTGTTTGCAGTTTTCATGAACAAAGCTAAAGTAATCCTGGCAAATTCCATGCATATAAGTCCTGGAATACAAGTTTCATGAGAGCAAAGTCAATGCCTGCTTTGCCTACTGTATCTCCAGAGCCTAACACAAAGCCTGGCACATGGTAGACACTCAATAAATACTGATGGGTGGGTGAATGGATAGACGGCTAATTTTGGATCTTTGAAGAGTAGGCAGAGACGTACCTGTAAATATCTTGAGCTCCTCTCATCTTCAGGAGCTGAACTATGTAAAGCCTCTGAAACCACAGTGATGTTTGGAAGATAGGACCTACAATGCAGAAGTTGGAAATCCTCTTCACAAAATCAGCAAGGCATTCAATATTGATGGAAGATCAGTGTATTAGTTTACAGGACAGACATAGAACCACTGACTGTGTGGCTTATACAGAAATGTATTCTCTCACTCTCCTGGAGACTAGAAGTCCGAGATCAAGCTGTTGGCCACATTGGTCCCTTCTGAGGACTGTGAGGAGAATCTGCTCCACGCCTGTCTCCTCTTCTGGGGGTTGGATGGCAATCTTTGGCTTTCCTTGCCATGTAGAAGCATCACCCTGACCTCTGCCTTAATATTCATACGGCCTTCTCCCTCCATGTGTATGTCTGTACATGTCTCCTTTTTCAAGGACACCAGTCATTGGATCAGGGCCCACACCAGGGACTTCATTTTAGGTTGATTACCTCTGTAAAGACCCTGTCTGAGGTACTGGGGGTTAGACTCCAACATATGAATCGTGTTGGGGTTAGAGGGGGAACAAAATTCAACACCTAACAACTTGTTACAAAATTAAATACCTCCTGGAATGAATAATATCTGCAACAAAATAAAACTGAATTGTTGTTTAACCTTCTCTCTTAAAGGGAAAGGACATCTTAGTAACTAAAGGATAGTTAGTAAAAAGTTCATACATATTACCCGTTACTTAACATTTCTAAAAAGTCATTGATATCCTCTTAATTTAATTGCTCTCTACTAGTTTAGTGAGTCTATTCATCCACTGTTTAAACACACAGTTCTAGTGCTAGTGTGAAAATATTTATAAGAGCCTTAATAGATTACTTCCAGCACGAGTTCTCTCTCATCCTTTTTTACATATAATGGTTAAATTCCTCCAATGCAGTGTTTTTAAAGAAGCTAGCCAGCATGGTTAGATAACAAATGTCATTTATAGTATTGCATATATTTTAGAAAGATGTCAATCTGAAATACATTTAAAGTTCTGATCCTCGGAAAGATAATGTCCTCAGAAAATTTACTTACCCAAATAGTTCGTTTCCCAACAATGATGAATAACCAAGATTATGCTATTTATAGAAATGATTTAGCTGGATATATACAGATGATAAAGGTCAGGTCATTTTATGGAACAAGTAACTTTATAATGAAGGAAAAGGGATTTAAAGGAATATCCAACAAAAATTTTTAAAAACTTAGATACGGTTATACAAGTCACATCCATCGGGAGTCTGGTAAACATCAGGAGGAAAAGATCAAATTCACAGTTACAGTAACAATAATGGTATTTGGCCTTTTTGCTCTATGAAAAAGGCATCAAACATATCCTCTGAGTACACTAGGCTTGAGAAAGAAAATTAAGAGGGCTAAATGTTAGGTCCTACATTCAGAAAGTTCAAGGAAAATAGAGTTATGATCACACAGGCATATATTCCAACTGGGAAGATAAACTAAGAGTGAAGAAACTCTGAAAGATGAAATTTATTTCACTGCCCAACAATTATAATTGATTCTGGAAAGGAAGGAAGACATTTTCAAGTCAACAAAGCTTTGATATAAAATCAAGGACCCATGTGTATTTGAACTAATAATAGAGTTCTCCAAATGATCGGATAAAGGGATACACTAAAGACAGTGTATTTCCTAAATATTCAATTAGAAATATATAATTTTTGAATCCCACTGACAATTGCATTAAAATATATAAAATATTTAGGAATCAATGAAGCACAAACTATATGGATCTCTATGTAGAAAAATACAAAATGTTTTTGAGCAAAGAAAATAGAGAAGGATAACAAGTTGTTGAGATGATTTAATACTGCATAAATGTCAATTCTTTTTTAATCTGCAAAGTTGAGGTTTTCCATTGAAAACTCCAATAAAAATATTTGACAATATGAGTCTAAATTCATCTGGAGGAATACTATGGCCATATAACCAAGAACATTTTTAGAAAGAAAACTGCATGGGGGTTTTGCCCTGGCAGATATTAAATATATTACTGTAAAGCTACAATAATTACATGAGTTCAATGGACTACAATTATACACTGTGACACAAATTAATATATTGCTGGCAAAAAAAAAGTATCCTGTAAACCTAGACTACAGTCTCAAAAGAATTAAGAAAAGCACTGACAAATGAGTTTATGTAAAGAACAGAATGCTATAAATTGGATTGCTTCAAGGGTAGAAAGTTGGCCTATGGGGGATTTTCTGAGGTTCCTTCCCACCTTAAAACTCCATGAAAACAAAGAAGAATTATGCAGATGATTGTAACCTCAAGTATTTTTAAAAATTTTTCAGTGGAGTCCTTCTATTTTATCAAAGTGCTTTAGGAGTTCCTATGGCTTTAGTGAGAAGAAATGAGCACATTCAAGTTTGCAAATTGCAAAGGTCACTTGACAGTATTGTAACAGATTAGATAGGGAAAGACAGACAGTAGGGAGACCAACTTGACCTTCGTTATAATAGTTCAAGCAAGAGGGCTGATGGAGCAGAGTAGCAGTAGATGGACAAGAAAAAAAAGGAATCAAGAATTACTTAGGAGGTAAAATTATCTTGGGTGATCAATGGGATATCTGAGTAATTATGGGTAAAAGTCCAAGATAATTCACAGGTATTCAGGGTAATAAGGCATAAAGCAGGTGGGCTTATAAGGGAGGACAAGGAGTTCAATTGCTAGTCTTTATTTTTAGAAGAGTCTGCACTTGTACATATTTTTTATATTTATTTTATGTATTGGGGTTCACCATGTAATTTTATTTGTAAAAGGATTCTGTTGCTTTAAAAAAAAATGTTTAAAACTTCTGGATTTAAATGAGCATCTTTGCATAGTTATGCCAATTTCGGTTTGTCTAATACTTATGTCTGCAAAGACAGTTCAACAGGTGTCAACACTGTGCTCATATTAGCATTAGAGTAGATGAATAGATATATCAGGTGAAAAAGCCATCATCAATAAGAAAGTCCCACATAATAAACACAGCTTCAGAGTATCATTTTAAATTATACACAGCTCCTCATTTACACTGTAGTTATTTTTCTGTAGTTATTTGTAGTTATACAGCCCCATTTACACTGTAGTTATTTTTTTCAAAGATGTATAAAACTATTTTTCAATGCCAGATCCTAGAGAACTTTCTTCCTATTCACAAATTGAAGTAATTGGCCAATATGGTAGAAAGAAAAATGGATGGAAACTAAGAGCCCTGGATCCTTGTTCTCGGCAACATGGCAGAGTGACTAAGGACGAAGGCTTAACCGGCTGTGTGCATTCCAATCCTGACTTGTCCCTCACTAGCCACGTGGCAGCGGCCCTATTCCTCAGCTTCCCGAGGCTTTAGCTTCCTCAGCTGTAAAATAAGGATGGTAATAATTGCACCTACCTCATAGAGATGTCATCAGGACTAAATGAATATTTATAAGGCCCATACAACAACATCTGGCACCAAGTAGATGTTGGATATATTTTTGTTAATGAAACAAGCTGTGTGAATTTATGCAAGTCATTCAACTTGTCTGGGCCTTGATTACCTTCCCTGTGGTATGATTGCACAGGCTTTAAACTCTGCTAACTTTAAATTTTGATGAGTCAAGGGCCTGAAACTACTGAATAACTATTTCTTAAGAGCCAGGAAAATTTTGCTGCCAACTCATGTGGATTTTGAGTCACCTCTTTTGGAGATAATTAGAAGAGGTAAATATGTAATATAAGAAGAGGTAAAGCCTAAGAGAAAGTAAGAGTAGACTCCTTGGAAATTATATCTTGGGTGACTGCTAGTGGGATCCCGGTGCTTTGGAGCTTGAACTTTGGAGGCAGTTTTACCTTGGTTAAATTACAAGCTTCTCCCTAACCTGTGCGACCCCTGACAGATTCCTTAGAATCCCTGAGCCTCACAATCCCTTTCTCATGGATTAATAGCAATCCCTACTTTACATGTCATCAGTAAATGAGGAGTTCAGTACATGTAAGAATGTAATAAACAGTGTTCGGGTAGTGATGAGAATAATGATCATCATGATATCTACAAAGAAATTTAGCAATTACATAACTAACTCTCCTATCAATTCACAAAATCATTATAAATGATAAAAATTATATTAAGGGCACAGTGTGAGGCTTAACTCAATTTAATTCTTCCTTTTACTGGTCAGGTATATCACATTAAAATTATGAAAGTAAAATATGAAAGTACAAAAACTAGTTTGCCATCAGAACTTCTCTCTTTCGTTTAAGAATGCTTTATTTAAATACCCACAACTTTAAAATTTGCACATGGAATTTTAAAAATAACCAAAAAAGTATTAGATGATTTCATTTTGAGGGAAGTGGAGTGTTATTAACTCAAGGACAGACACGTGATTGCACAAGAATAGATACCTAATGCAGGCCATCCTGTCCTTCAAATGCAAAGATGATGTGCTTTGGTGCAGCTTAAATAAACAGAATTACAAAATAAACAATTTTTTCAAGCTGAATAGATTTTAGTAGATCAAATAGAATTTTAAACTATTTTCAAGACTACTCATAAACATTATATTAAATCCATAAGAATGTCTTTGCAGAAAAAATGATACAAAACACTAATCTTATGTTTCTTTTTAACCCTTACACAATTTCTCATGTTTTCTATTTTTACTTCACTGCATTATGGTTTTTGGTGAAATATGGGAAATGCTATTGGAAAATTAAATAATGTACAAAAGAAGATAAAAATCATCCAAAAACCTGCCACTCAGAAATAATCTGTTCATATTTTGGAAAATATCATATTAGACCTCTCTCCAAACATATATACACATGAATTATGTACATATGGTGTTATATTAATTATATCATGCCAAATGGTATTCCTTAATATGTTTTTCTCTCAACAATATGCTGTGGTCATCCTTTCTATCTCAGTAAATGTGAATCTATATCATCATTTGCATTGCCATATTGTATTCAGTAATACATATTAGCAAATTCTACCTTGCCCACCATCAACAAACACTTAAAACATTCTTATGTAATCATTTTGTGGAACATGATTATCTTCTTCCTCTGGTAATCCTTCTAGCCAATTAAAAAAATTTTTTTTAATATTTAAAAAAGATAAGATCCCATTCACAAACAATTAGACATTTAGCATGTTATATGTTAACCTCATATATATTTTAAATGTTTTTATTCCCAAAAACATAGATAAGGAAATACATAGGTCCTACAATAAGAAAAATCAAAACTTCACTAAAGGACAAAATTAAGATTTGAATAAATAGAAAGATAAACCTTGTCTTACATATTAGGATTTAATGTTGTACTAAAGGTAGTTCTCCCTAAATGAATCCATAAATTTAGTGCAATCCCATTTAAAAACCCAGAGGATTTTAACAATTTCAAATGTTCTCTAAATAATAAGTATGTAAGAATATTAAGAATATTCAAGACAATTCTGAAAAAGAAGGAGGAGGAGAGGAAGGAAGGTGCATTAAAGATACTGGAATGTATTCTACAGCTTTCATGATTAAAACAATGTGGTACTGGCACAAGAATACGTAATGAGATCAATGAAACAGAATACACAACCCAGGAAGTACCTTAGTGATTTATCATAGGACAGAAGAATCATTTTAAATCATATCTAAACTGTTCAATAAACAGCACCAGGGCAAATTGCCATTGTAAAAAAAGAAAAAAAAATTAAAGCTAGATAATGACCTTGGTCCTTATACTATAACACATTCCAGATGAAATGTTTGAATTTCTAGGATAAACCTAAAAAGTATAAGAAGAAAATTATGATGAGCTGTGATGTAATTTCAAAACAGGAGAAATCTTTTAAACGTGTCACAAGTGGAAATCATAAAGGAAATGAATGTATCTGTTTGACCACATAAAATTTACATTATCTGCATTTTTTTTTTAAGAAACAACATACATCATGTTGAAAGTCAAACCACAAACTGGTCTCACTTTTTGTAAATGAAGTATCACTGATATACAATCTCACCTTGGTTTCAAGTATACAACAAAGGGGCTCAACAGTGACACATATTATTAAATCCTCGCCCCCACTAGTGCAGTTACTTTCTGTCAACATGGGAAGATATTACAGAATCATAGAACCATTGGCTATATTCTCCATGAAGTATTGCCATCCCTATGAACTGGTATCATTTTTATAGCATTATTTTCATTTGAAAGAGCATTTTTAACTCAATACCATTGCCTAAAATGTTTAGTAGTGCCTCCGCCATCTCAATACAGGATGAATCCTAGACCCCACAACTATATACCTGATATTTAAAAACTGCTCAGTTTCCTAAGATCTTCCAAATAAGCAGTCACCTGTAATGAATTACAATACATTACCAATAATGAATTTTTGTTTTAGCAATTATAGAACAATGTAAACCTATTCCACTGTGAAGTATTCAGGTATAGTCTCATTTCGTCATGCCAGTAAACTTCACATTTATCACTGATATTTTAAAAAGGTATGTCTTCAGTCTCTAAAGAGATACTGGGTAAGGGTTTCTTTTCTCCTACCTGAGATAAGCTTCCTTAAAGTAAACAGTCCTGTGGCAGTTATCACTAACTGATGTACAATGTCAACACAAAACATTTTTGAATTGTCTTCCACACAATAGAATCATCATATTTTAGCCTAAAATACTTTATTTGTGTATTTGTTCCCATCTTTCTGCCAGAAAGACAGTATGGCAATAACTCAGGTGAATATCTATCCTCTATATTTTGAGGATTAAATGAGTTATTTAAAAGAGTGTCTTAGTACACTGTATGTGTTCAATCAATGTGAGTGTTAATATTATTGGTTGTAGTATTTAGTTCAAATTAAGGCAGGAACACCTTGGAGGCAGGAGACCATTGTCCATGCACCCTATAAATAAGTGTACCACTGTCTATGTGCCCTACTGAATATTTATATATTTATTTTATTTATAAATAAAACTTGTTTTTTATTTATAAATAATATTCATTTAAAATAAATCTATTAAAAAATATATCTATTTGATATTGGAAATGAAGGGAAGAAGCAGAACTTGACAAATCACCCTGAGCTACAGGTGCCAGGCGATGGTTAGTGGTGTCTCCTAGCAATGTCATGGCACCGCGCAAGGGAATAGGGAGTGGTATAGGGAGAGAGGTGATCCACTGGTCTTCTTGCCAAAGTGCATTTAAATCGTTCCTCTTGCACCAAATGCATTGCTAGTCATGATGGAGGGAAAACACAGGAAGAGAACAACGACTCTCAAGTTGTAGAGACAGCATGCAGCAGCACCCTGACAGCCCAGCGGCTGGTAGACCAGCCAGTGAGGGTGCTTGAGCAATAGAAAAAGATGCTATGTAGAGGGCACTTCCTGCAAGTGAAATAGGAGCTGGTGACTTGGGTGAGATGGCATGAACCATCATGGACTCTCAGAAGGGACTCCAGGCGGAACCAGAATGGAGACGGATCCCCTTACCATGCCAGCTAAGAGTTAAGGGTCATATCTGGTCTTTTGAGTAGAGGGACTGGAAATTAATAGCAGAACCCACTGAGTTTCCTTTAGTGTACATTGTATATTCAGTAAAACATATGTGCTGTTTTTAAGAATATGGTTTCAGCCAGAATAAGGTCTTAACAAATTCTATGGTCTTTTTCATAAAGTTCTGAATTAAAAGACAAATAAAGATAAAAATTCTGGTACCCTAAATAGACAAAACCTAAAACAAGGACATATTTCCAAATGCTCGGTTAACAAACTTACTGCAACCTTATTGCACATTGCATAAGGATCTCTTAAGAAAGTAAGATACCTAGGAATTCCTGATGACTTCACGTATCTGTCTGTTTTGAGTCATACAACATTTGCTTCAAACTAGTCTGTACCACAGAAAGAGGAAGTTTCCAGCCACAATATTTAATTTGCACCTCATTAAGAGCATCAACATGATAAGTGATACAGGTTCTGGTCCCAGTGTTTGTACCCGGATATGGGCGAACAGCGTCTAGTGAGTCTTGGCTGTCTGACAGCTCTCAGCCGTCACTGGTACCACAGAGCCCAGGGAAAGTGCTGACGCTCCTTGGCAAGTGGACAGTAATAAACATTCAAAGCAGAGGAATCCGATCACATCAAGTAAAGGTATGAAAATATGAGAATGTGGATAAGGCAACATACTCACATGTACATGCTTCATTTTGAGCCTAAGTTATCTCTCCAGTCCCCAGAAAGAGTTCATCAACTCCTTCCACACTTAACGAGGTATCAGCTATTCCAAGGGTATCTTCAAGAATATTGTTCATCAGGTAGACTCAATACAGCTGCCAAAAGCCAAATATTCATTTGATGCAAGTAAAATCCTTGATGAACTGCAATTACAAAATTGACTTGCCTCTTGGGAGCAACCTGCATAATGCCAAGCCACTAAGGGAATAATATCACTATATATCTGGAAATAACTGAGATTATTAATCTTTTTTACCACTAGGCAACTCTTTTAAAAAGGAAAGCTGGGTGACTGAGTTCCTTGTACTTTGTTACACACTAATCAATCATGTGACCTTAGACTAGCCATTGCACCTCTCTGTTCCTCAGTTTCTTCACCTATAAAATGAGGGGATTTGCCCAAGTGCTTTCTGGGAGCTCTTCGGTTCTAAAATGATATGATTTGGTGCTGCGTATTTATATAGCATATTCCTCCTGCAGATTTTCAAAACCTCTCAGGAGACTCTCATTAGTATTCTCAATATTGCTGTGAGGCAGGCAGGTGGCAAGGTTTATTATCCCCATTTTTTTAAAAAAGAGACAATGAGACACTTTGCTGACACAGCACTCTTGACCAAGTAAAGACTGGAAGTTAAGCATCCTGATACTAATCAAGAACTCTGTTAAACCACTTTGCTACTAAACTAAATGGAAGGTCTCTGATGAATAAAATATTCTGTGCTTGTGGGGGTAAAAATGCAGTTTGATCATCTGGCAGAGATGTAATGGTTTAAAGCAACGATTTCCAAATTGTAACCCATACAATATTCCAAGTGGCTTTCTCTCACTGACATATCCTACACTAGGGCAGGAAAGTGCCAAGGAATGTGTACAGGAAAAGTAAGAAGATAGTCTGAGGTAAATAGAATTAAATTTGCAATGGAAAACTCTCAGAGAATAAACTATAACATGTAGTCTATATTAATATATAGAAATTATAGCTCAAGTTCAATTACACATATCAATGAAATGAAATTATCATCTAAAGAATCATCCAAACAGCATTCAATAGTAGTATGTATTTATCAAGAACTATTAAAGGCCTAACATTTTACCCTATTAGCAAGCTAACTAGTTAGCCTTCCCTACTTTCATGAACACTGGCAGAAGACACAATACTCCTAGTTCCAAGAAAAAGAATGCTATTACTATCAGTAAAAGCAGTAGTAGGATGTCACTATTTTTGCTTGGGTGTCCCAGGCCCTAGTCCCCAAAGGGGGATGCAAAGAGGTGACATCTTCACATGTGGTAGGTTACATTAGAAGAGAGAAACCCTGTGATTAGGGAGGGATCCTGAATGTCTTATTATAATGGACAGTAAGCACTCTGCCCCTTTCTCCAAAGATACACACTATCTCTATCTTCCAAGGCTGTTCACCACATAAACATGCCTAACAAGGTCATCCAGGACAAAAGCAATCAGTACCTCTTCCTGCAAAAAAGTGCAGACCTGCAGAGAAAAATCTCCCAACAATACTTTCTGACTTTATTTGACTATCCGCGTTTCCATTTGAGAATTCAGTGCTCAAAGCAAATAATATTACAGAACGGATGAAAAACAGGACATTTTCCCCAGCCTGAACTCCTACTGGATGTCTCCTTGTTTCTGTCTCTATCTTCATAGTTCAGCAAAATCACAGCAGAAAAATAATTTCTTTGGTTCATGTTTCACCTTACCTCCACTCCCATCTACTTATTAAACTGGGTTGAAATCCTCCCACAAGTGAGAAAATACATGTAAAACCAGCCTGAAATGCATAAAATCCCAGATAAACATAAAGTTGGGGTTCCAAAGTTCTTGCCCTATTTCCAGATACCCTGTAAAATCCATAATTCTCCTTATTTCATAACCAGTTTAAACTGTCTTTGTTTCTCTTAAGCTCTGAACCTCAAGTCCTCATTGAAGACCTGTTATGGCCAGATAGCTAGAAAACAAAGAAAATCACTGGAAGCTCGTCAGAGGTTCACCACCCAACATAAAACTGTCGGTGTGCTCACAAGTTTTTGGCAGTGCTGGAGAAGCCACATATGTGACAGGTAACTATGTAAATTCTAGAGGCAGGGGGCAGCCATCAAACCTAGGAGATGCAATTCACTAGCTATGGGACCTTGGCTTGGTTCTTAAAGGTGTCTGCGTATCAGCATTCCCCCCCGGGATGACCATGATGACACCTACTTCTTAGGGTTTGCGGGAGTATCAGCTTAATTCATATATATATATAAAGCATTTAAAACACTGCCTGGCACATTGGCATTTGACAAAGGTTTGCTGGCAAATGAACTTCCCTAGCTAACATGAAACCATTTTACTGAATTGCCAATGTTAACAGTATTATTGCTAAAATACTGACATTAAGAGAAATAGGTAGATAATGAATAGCACACTTTTTCAGATTTCTAGTTTGTTCTTATAAACTGGAAGATGGGGGGACAAGGAGATGTTGATCAATTAATATTAGAAAATAAAACTATCACAATAGTTTGCTGTATAGGATATATCTTGTTGATTACTAAATGAGCCTTTTCTTGCTGTGCTCGAGATTTAACATCAAACTGCTAATTTTGTTTCTTAAAACATTTTGGAATTCTGATGGGTGAGCTATGACCTGCCCCTTTGTGCAGAGAAAGTTTGGTTTCATGTAAATATAAGTTGTTATTTTAAGTGGAAACGTGAAGGTCTTAAGAGTGATACACTGAAGAATGTTCATTCTATCCAAACAAATATAGAACAAGAAGAGGCAAATAGATGGCAATGACATTTTTAACATGACATTTCAGAACATTTAAAGGGGCCACAAAAACAAAAAGTATGTCTTGTGCGCAACTGTCTTTGAAGTTCTAATCTCAGTTCATGCCACTAAATCATCAAGGAAGGTTATTTTTAACTTGTTATGTGAAGGTTTTAGGAAAAAAAATCAAGGAGCTCTGAGTAGGAAACGTCAAACAGAAAGAGGTTTTTGTACATTCGCAGTGTACTGAGGTGATATATGTATGGATCAGAGAGAACTAATTTCTCCCCAAATTTTCCAGAACAGCATGAAAAGATTTACAGAACGGGAATGATGTACTTGCCTAAACATCTTCTTTGAGATACTCTGTTAGCAGAGTATTTGCAAGTGGCTCAGCCACAGTACAGATTTAGCCAATTAAAATATTATCCCCAGACACTGGATGTGAATCTGATTATAAGGCCCCCCGCTGTTGTTCCAGAGAAGAGCTGTAAGAACAGGGGAGGAAGGACGCTTCCATCCTTATAAAAGCCCAATCTGCTTGCTCCTGATCGAAAAGGCCTGTTCCTCTCTCTGTTCCCTGCTTTCCTCACTTGTTTCTCATTTTCCTCCGGCGTCCTCTCCCAAGTACATATTCGGGGCCCTAAGTTCTTACTTTTCCTAATCCAGTCTATATTAAAAGTGAAAACTTCCATGGTGTCCTCCCTCCATCTGAAAGAAATGGCAATACGTATACGGTGCACTGTTTTTTCACATACTGACTCTTGTCACATCAGTAGGCAGCACTGTGACTGTAAACACTCCCTTTACTTTGGGTCAGTGTGAGAACCCTGTACCCATCATCTTTCTGCTAATGTGCTCTCACAGTACGTGCACTGGCCAGCCTCCTTTAATCGTATCTTGTCATTTTATTTTGAAAATGGGTAACATAAATGGTACTATCTCTGTAGTTGGGGAGGAAACAGAAAGATCCAAATTTCTCTCACACTTGAAGGTGGGTGAGCCATGATCTACTTGCTAAAATTCTTGGATTGCTAATAAAAGTCATAATATACCAAATGGTGGTAATTTGGATGAAACAAGCATATCAATCATTGAAGAATGGGCTCATGGCTCTTTATCTGGGCAGAATCATTAAGTAGAATTTATGATATATAATGTATACTGTTAAGCAGATTCCATTAAACTTTCCTGCCAAGCTCATTCTGTATAGACGGACGGTTCTAAAAGCAAGATGTATGCAAGAGCGCCACCTATAGGAAAAGTTCCACATTAATTTTACAAGGTTAAAACCCCAGAAAATTACTAGGTTTTTGAAGCAGAAAACTTTAAGAAAAGAAAAATATTAAAGAAATGAGATGTTTGGTTTAATTTATAAGTCCAAAACATCTCAAATAATAAACTGTCTAAAATGTATTCCAGTAAAAAATAAAAATCATCTAAGACACATCTCTTTCTTTTTAAGGAAAAAGTGCTCTGACTTTACAGATAATTTAAACCACAAGAGTAGCTTTTTCTTCTAATTTAAATCAATAATTCAGCAAACCCATTACACTCTTTGGTATTCTTTAAACATTCCTAATGCTTTTCATTAACTATACTTTTAGTAACCTACCTTTTTTAAATCTGAAAGCAATAGCCATTTAAAGTGCAAATAAATAAACTTCTTTCTGATGTTCATTTTTTTTAGAAAACACATACTTTACTTTAGCATAAATAAAGGATAAATGAAGACTCCTAAGGATATGGTGGCTGGTACTGCTGCTGTGAAATGTCCTTTAGGAGTTGATATCCACAGAAATTTAGTCTTAAATACTTGTTACTTTGACCCAGAAGCTAATTATGAGGGAGTTGAGCCAAAAAGTGAGATGAATAAAAAGGATTTTCATTGGTTTTACAGAGATAGTTGCCAGAAACAGCTTACAAATCATGAATCTGTGCAGAGATGAAAAGTTGAGTCTAAATTATTATTCGACTGGGTCCTTAAATCAATGAAGAGCAAAAAATGATTACAGTGGACCTTTAATTTTCAACTATAAAAAGTCAACATGGTGGCTTGTTCAACAGTGTTTTACTGCAGGCTATTAAGAGAGTCTTTTGGTTTTTCATTTCCAAAAAGAGTATGCTTTTTTCCTTAATATAAGTTAAAATCGGTCATTGCTGCAGGTCACATAGGCAACTGCTCAGCTCTCTGACCAAGAGTGGCTTAGCAGGACGCGATCCTGGAGAGGATAGCGCCCTGGAGGGACCCATCATTATCTCACACTCTGGCCCTTTTGTTTTTCTTAGGCCCATTGTTCATTTTGGGGACGCTGGATTTTAAGTAGATGCAGTGCTCATCAAGCAAGGTGCCAATCAGAGAAAACTACACACTGATGTCCTCTGTGTGAGGAGCTCGACTAGACGGGACAGCAGCAGCTTTCCCACAGTGCCCTGCAACGGTGCTTCATGTCGGCCCTGGGAGGCCCACTTCTCAGGATGAGAGGATAATTCACTCGCTACGGCCCATTCAATCTTCAGCCTCTTGGCTGACGCTGCCAACAGAACTGCCAATTAATGCCAATTACAATGGTGACTTTTCTGATATGGGCACCAACTCATATAGGCCATCAAACAGCCTGTCAGTCATAACCAATATGGGCGAAGTTTGAACTAGTGACCCAGAGGAGACTGCTCTTTATCCTACTTCCAACTCCCTGATCCGTCCAATTTCCCTCCCCCTTTCTTGGCCAATGTTCTTAATTATAGTTTTGTACCTGAATAATGAGTGTGCTACATTTTGACAGTGACAATTGCTGAAACCATGACAGCAGAAGTGCAGCTGCTGTCTGCCATTTAGCAAATCCCTGTCACAGGCTTTAGGCCGGGGAGATCGGCTCAGACCTTCAAGGGCCACTACTATTCCCTTTGTCATTCAATCGAGCATAGTTTTGCCTTAGTACTCTTTAGAAACAAGGACACCATTTTTATACAGATAAACGTGTCATGGACTTCCATGCAGAGGCTGCCTATCTGCTCGTTATCTCACATAGTCTTATGAGACAGAAACTCCCCATACAATGAAATGTGCTGCAAATGAATCTGGAAATACACCTCTCAGTCCTAAAAAGGGAAAGCAAGTTAAACACAACAAACATTCTAAGTGATAGAAAAGTTCCTTTTGTAAAACACACAATCTTTCTTCTCTTGAATATCATTTAAACTCAGTTTGGGGATAAACCCAAATTTAAGGTGCACCTCCTAAATGCCTGACTGGGGCATTACCATGTTTTCAGAGACCCTGGGACTCGCCCTCAGAATGTTCTTGAGCTTGCCGCAAGCAGGAATGGCTGTTTCAAGTTTGGCTTCTTCCTACATTCTGGAAAAATAAACTTTAGGAGAAAGTAACTGTTACTAAGCCCTTCAACCCTCTTTCCAAGGAGCTTGAGTAAAGATCCAGCAATTGTTCCACATGCCTCACACATCAAAAGAACAAAGGATGTAACCAAACGGTGGAACTCTACTCTTTCTCTGAAAGTGGCACTAAAAGACAATTTGTGAAAAAATACTCTGAAATTTCACTTAGCTGCTATACAACCATATGTTTCGCAAAAGCTATAATTCCTTTAAAAATGTTTAAATCCAACACATCAATTTGGAGATCAAGGTTAAGTAACGTTTATTCACCTAGTGAGGTAGAAACAAAATTAAGGTTAAAACTCAAGACTGAGAATTTTTTTCACTCTTTTTTGAGACTATGTTTGCAATTTCAGCAACCATCTCTGGGTGCCACACACACACAATGGCCTACCACTGGCAGCCTGGACAGGGAATACGATTGGCACCATTTTGCAGATAAGGAAAGAGAAGCTCTGGGAGAAGAAGGCAAACTGCCCCCAGACACCACAGCATAAGTGACAGAACCAGGACTGGAACCCAAATGTCACTGGCTCCCAAGAACAAGACTGTCCAATTGTATCATATGACCTTAGTCCTATGGAGATTTATTCGAGAAGAACCCTGACCTACTTCTTGGCCAAATCAACACGCTGTACAAAATCCTCAGTCTATGAATCTTTGAGATTTCAAGGCACTCTAGGTTACCACAGCATAAGCCAGGACAGGCAGCATCATAAACTAATTGAGGGTAGCAGAAAACTGTATGGTTTCCATTCTTGCTCAGTGATACCCATACTATAAGGAAAACAGTCTAGGAGGTAGGAAATGCAGGTTTTCCCTTAACACTTCAAGAGTGAATCCCACAGGGCACGGTCTAATAATTTTTAAATAAAACACAATGACTTTATTACTACCATTAATGAGCATTCACTAAAGTCTACTGAGAGCTTTGTATTATAAAATCCTCACAATATGTATTATTATCCCACTCAATGGAAGAATATACTGAGGCTCAACAAAGTTCATCAAGTTGCCCAAAGGTACCAAGCTCAACCTGGGATCTGAGTCTAGGACAATCAAACTCCAAAGCCAGAAGCTCTTTCTCACTGCCTTGCTCCTTAGTAAGATCTCTGGTCTCACAGCTCTCTACATTTATTTGTGTTGGGGGAGAAGAGTCCCAGGAGGGTACTTCTAAATAGACTAGACTAAATAGACTCAGACTGCCTCAGCTTCAAAGGGGTAACAGGTGGAAGGGTATGTGGAAAGGATAAAAACTACCCTAGGATGACACTCTATCTATGCAGTGTATTTTAAATGACAAAGCTTTTCCAACTTCAAGAGAAGATCAGAAAAACAGTAAAAAGAGTGTACCCAGGAAACAGACTATGGAAGTATAGAAAAAAATTAAAGCCATCTCTCTATGTCTTCACCCTGCCTTTCAAAATAGAAACTACATTAGCTCACCTGCAATACAAAAGAAACTCCCTTGAAAACACAATAGTCATTGGTTTTTGAAAAACCGGTTGAGCAGTCCCTCCCACCATGCCGGACAGGCTCAGACACAGTATTTCCTTTACATAAAACATATTAAAACCCAAGGATCCCTTCAAGTAGTATATAAATATACATGTGAAATATTAGAAATCTCCTGGAGATCAATTTTTCCTGGAGTAAAATTCTAACCCCTGATGTCACAGATCTTTAAAGGGCACAGAACCACAGCAATAGGAGACCATACTGGGCCAAACACAAGGAAATTAGCTTGAATGATAAGCAATTTTAAGGTCACAGCAAGAAAACATCTAGGGTCAAGGGGTAATAAATATTACAGGGGTTGAAATGCAAAGTCATTAAAGATTAAAGGAAATAATAAAATGTTTGTGACTTCAGAAAATCTGCCTTTGAGGAAATGCATCACACCCTGAGGAATTCACTAATAGAAAATCCACTCCTGAAAACTAGGCATTATTTGTTGGTACAGCTGAAACTAAATAGCTTCTGGTTCCATGGAAGGCTTACAAGGGATGCAATGCCAAGAACTTCTGACAAGCGCTCTGCAGAAACAACTGAGAGTATCTTTAAAAAGGACACAAATTTCAACATTCCACTCTTGCAGCTAGACAGAAAAATAAATACAAGAAACAAGGCAAAACATAAGGATAAGTATTTTTTTTTAAAAAGGCATAATGAAAAGATGCGAATATCCAGATAAAATAAAACACTAAACAAAGATGTTTAAATTTAAGATGAAGGTTAAAAGGTAAAGTCTGGGCTCTGTGTCTTCTTCATGCTCCCACTCACAGGAACTACCATTCCTCATCTTTTCAGGTCCTGAAGCTCTTCCCAAACTTCCAGCCATCAGCTGACAACATTTTTCTCCTTTACCTACATTTTTCTTTCTACATTACACTAGTTTCCTTTCTCTGACTACATTTGAAACGCCACTATTTCAACTTTTAAACAGTTTGTATGCAAGATGTTGTTTTATGTAAAGAAGACAAAAGATTGACAAATCTAAACCAAACAGGGAAGAATTACAAATATTTTGCTCCACAATTGCAGTGTTCTCCATATGCCTCCAATAAAATATTTCCAGTCAAGCTCCACTTCTGCAGAACGCACGTCCCAACAAAACAGGTCTCCATTAGTATGTAACGTGTGTAAATGTAATTAGCTTTTTTAAGAGAAACAGTTGAGATGGGAAGTTTATGGAAAGGAACTAGACTCTTCCTCTTTTTTTTTCGAGTGAAATCTGAAACGGCACCGGCTATTGACAGACTGATGGCTGGGTCGGTTGCCAGAAGCTGGTTAGGGGAGTCAGTATGAAGGTCACTAATTTCATTCTGTTTCGTTTCCACAGGACCTTGAAACAAAGAACACAGCCTTAAATAGACAGTGAGGAAGGGTAGGTGATTAAACTAGTGCTTTACTATCAATTCTCTGTGATCATTTAAAAGAGAGAAAATTTACCAGAATATATGTACTAAATTTATCATAAAAGTAAAATGACTAAAAAACGGGATAAGGAGATAATATTTGTAGCAGGCACTGGTTTTAATTTTTCTAACATTCCTTCCTTGTATTTTCCTTTCTGTATCCCCAGATCATCATAGCTGGAGGCAAATCAGCTCATGCTTTTTCTTCTTAAGTGGATGTCTGTGGAGAATATACCTTGGGAAGCTTCTAGGCTTTCTCCATTTATTTGAATAGTCTGTATGCAGAACTCATTTACAGTCGTTTGTTTTGTCTACTTCCTTATTCTCATTAATTAACAGTAGATTCACACTAACTCAATCCACTTCCCTACGGTGGCCACTCATATATTATTCTGTTAATAAATTTGACTTGTTTACAGAAGAAAGAGTATCATACCTGATGTAAGTAACAGTTAATAATATGTTTTGGTTTTGTCTTTTATTAGAGGAAATAACTCCAAGGAAACTCATGCATGGCCTGAGCTGTGTGGTATGCATGAAATTACTATGCACAGGAGAATTATTATTCAAAGAAGTTCCCTTAAAATCTAAATACAGAACCCTAGACAGTAGAGTTTTCCATAAAATTTTTTAAAATTTATTTTAAAATATACATTATGCTGCATGTGCGCATACACACACATGCATATACACACACAGAGGGACTGAGGGAATAAATCTAGGTATAGCACAAAAGCAAATTAACTGAAAAAAACTGATTAGTCAAAAAAAGCAAAAGAAATCCTAAAACTTTCTACTAAATAGACACAAATCAAACAGGTAAATTAAGAATGAGGCATAAATATCAAACAGGGCCCCCAAAGTCCCATTGGTTTCAAGCTGATACGGGTTTTCTGTTACTTGAGTCAGCACCAGATCTGGGCAGGTCAGGGTCCCACCTCCCTCGTGGAATGAGGGCCAGACCCAGCCCTGCAGAGACAACGTGGCCAAGTCAGGCTCTAGAAATACATGCCACTGAACGTCTATATACCCCAGGATAGAAAAAAAGAGTGCACACGTTTCCCCTTGGCTATAGAAATTCTTCTCCATTCAACAGCTCCTTCTGAAACTGCCAGGCAGAGACAGCATTACTGGGTGCTGTGGACCAGATGTCTGTGTCCCCTCGAAATTGGCATGTGGAAGCCCTACCCCCATAGTGACAGGATTTGGAGATGGGTCTTTGGGAGGTCATGGAGGTGGAGTCCTCACACTGAGATTAGTGCTCTTATAATAAGATACGGAGAGAGCTCACTCCCTCTCTCTCTCTCTCTCTGCCCTGTGAGGACACAGTGAGAAAGGAAATGCACACCCTTCACCGGAAGTCTCAGGCTGCCACCTTCATCTCGGATCTCCAGCCTTCAGATCTGGGAGAAATAAGTGTTTGTTGTTAAAGCCACTCAGTCTATGGTATTCTTGTTGCAGCAGCTCAAACTAAGACACCAGGTCTGACACACAAGTGCTAATAATTCCCACGGATTTAGAGTATTCTCCCCTATCAGTGCTTCCTCAGCACCAGCTGCAACTTCTCCCTCACAGCTGCCAGACCTGTGGAGCTTCTGGTGTTGCCGGGGCTGAAGGCTAAGGATCACAGTTTGCTCTTCCCCTCCCAAGGCTCATGGTGGGGCCTGCCCCAGGCTCTCCCAAGACTGCAGCTCCACTCAGGGATACCCTGCAGCCATTCCCCTGAAGCTGCACTACCTTCCTGCTGGGTAGCCAGCAGACCTGAAGGGTTCCTGGCATAACCCTTCCACAGCACAGTGGGATGGATACAGCTCTACAGTGTTCATTTTTTATGCTGATCCAATTAAATCATGCATCTTCTGGAACTTTCTCAGCTCCCTCTTTGTCCTGTCTTATCCTGACTTAACTCAACAAGCCAGAATCCTTACTAACGCAGCCTCCTTAATGCCTAGACAAGAGGGTTCACTGACTCAAGGCAGTGGTAGGGAGAACAGCTCAGGAGGACCAGATGTTTCAATTCCACCATCTTACTTCTTCTGGTTCTTAAATTCTTCAGATGTGACATTTACCAGAATACTTTAAATAGGGCAAGACCTTCCCCACCCTACCTGTGGAGTGCCTCATCCCTTAGGCTTTCTGTACCGTACCCCTAAACTTTCCTTGCCTCTAACACACATGTTTGTATGATCCCCAGCAGGCCCAGACTCCAGCATCCCTGATCATCTACTACAAGAAGGCAGCCACACACTGTGGACTTCAGGGACATCAAAGCTCTGGAGAACACAAAACAATTGCTCTTTTTGTTTCCTTCCAGTACTAAGTTTTCAGATTGCATGTTTTTACATAGGAATTTTAATGAATTAATTATCAAAAATGTCCTTACTTACTTACTTACAAAATGTCCCTGGTGGGGGGAAAATTTCATGAAAAAATTTGAAGGATCCCACTTTGCAACAGTTTATAACCTACTTGAAAACTTACCCACACACACAGGGAGCGGTAACAATGCCAGTGACAGGAATCTATAATCAGTGTTGATAATCTCTTAAACTTTTTATTGTTGCATATTAACTTCACAAAAGAATATTACAGGGGAACTGCATCTTCATGAACTTCACATATGAGGCATTAGCTTCCATAGCTTGCTTTTCAGAGTTTCTGATTAAATGTTTTAATTTCAATGGAAAATAATATTTCATGTAACATCTAGCCTAAAATGTCCCTGAAGCTTCAGTTGCAAACAATCATTATAAAGAATGTTCTTGTTTAATCTACAAAATAAGTACATTTGATTTTAATTACTTGGATAATGACTAAGCAAGTACATGAGGCACATCCCTTCGAAGAGATAATGAAAGACACAGAGGAGCAAACAATATTCCTGCGAACAGACCAGCACATTCTGACTGTGAGGATGACTCCACTAATGAAAATCTGTCTTTGCAAATGACTCATCCTTCTGAAGACTGCTCTGAAGATGCTGGAAATCAGAATGATGCATGTGAAAATGAAATTAATCAATACGAAGATGGGGAACAGCATCTATCACAGAAGGGCTGTTTGATAATAATGAAATTGAGGAAACAGTCAGTGGTAGAGAAACAAATGAAAGCACAGGAAATGTCAATGATAATAATGAATAAGGAACTAATTCTTAAAATTCAAGAGCAAGAGGTAGCAGAGATAAATTATCATCCAGAAAAATGACAAAGATGTGAAACTACAATTACTTTGAAGTTCACTCCAAATTTCTGAAGATATGAAAATATTAATATGATGTAATTTTAAGAGGGGGGTGGAGTCTGACATCTTCAGAACTTCAAAACAATAGTCAAGCCATAAATTTTAACTGCCCCGTTTGGTTGGAGCCATCAAGCATAAGAGCACAGCAGTGGAATATGACTAGAAAGTTCTACTGGACTTTCAGGTGGCATTTGGAAATGTCAGTATGGATCTTCTTTAATAGGCCTTAGAAAAATTCTTTTACTATCATTTTGCAGTGGCTTGAGAAGGAATCGAAATGGACATATGTGTTAAATCTGCCATGTTTTACTGCAAATACTGTTTGTTAATTTTGTTTCATTGTGATGTGAGCTCTCTCAATGCACAGGATTCTGTGTCCAAGGACTGCTTGTCTATGACATAATATCATCCACTTCATCCTTCATCATCTACTCTGATCCCCAAACTGATAATTTTCCATGTCTGTGCTTTGTTCTGTAGCTATTTTCTCCTTTATAACCTTTCTAAGGTATAAAAATACAAGATAGAAGAGAATAGAAATGGAGAAAAACTGGATAGAGGATGCCTACAAATTTGGGAATAATTGAAATTAATTGAGACAATGCGATTTTATTTTACACTTAATCACTTTGGCAAAAATTAGTAGTGACAATACCTAGTATTGATAAAGATATGAAGAAATGAGAATTCTCATATTTTACTGCTAGAGGTGAAATCAGTCCAACTGTGGAGAGCAATATCTACTAAAGTGGAGGGTGAACATACAAAAAAAAAAAGTAGAAACGGTGTATATGTCTGCAAGAAATTCTCACAGGTGTGCCCAAGGAGACATATGAGAAGATGTCCATTGTACATAATGTAAAATAATAAAACTAAAAGTATACATGTCAGAAATTGACAAGCTGAAGGGACTTTAAAAGAATGTTAATATATTACAAAGTAGGATTAAGAAATAACTATTGTGGGTGGAGCAATAAGTGAAAGTTACAGATAATAAGAGGTCTTATATGCTGTTCTAAAATTTCAAAACTAATCTTGTGTTTGTTTATTTTTCAAACATTTTGAGAAGGGGTACTTTAACTTTCCTTTTTTTTTTCAGCTTTGTATCATTTTAATACCTACACTGATCAGAAGCATTTATGTAATAAAATAGTAAAAAAATTTTAATTAAAAATATTTATTGAATGCCTAACACTTGCCAGGCATTAGAGAAAAATATATAAACAAAATGACATTTGTACCTTCCACAAACAAACAGGAAGGAGAGAGAGGCAGGACCAAGTGATTTGCTTTGGCCAATGAAATGTAAGTGAAACTGACATGTGACATGTGTCTATGTGGAGTTAATTGCTGGTGCTTCACTCATCAGCTTATTTTTTCACTGCCATGAAAACATGGGAGAATATTTAAATAGGAAAAACCATTAAATCAAAGCCTTCTGCAATGTTAGGCCAATTCTTGCAGGACAACATAGTTTGTATATGTAGAAAGAAGCTACAAAAGTAATAATAAAAAAAACAAAATATAACCAAAAGTAAAATGCAACCACTTTGAGAGAAATATAATAGGAATTGGAAAGTGGAGGAGCTAACCATCCATGTTATGGAGAAATTGAGTTGATTCTGTTTTTTGATTATGCAATAAGAAATGGCAATTTATGCATATTATTTTTAGACACAAAAGTTACCACTAGAAGAAATGACTGAAAATTTTGAAATAAATCCCCTTTTAAGAAAAGGAAGTGGATTAAGTCATGGAGATTTAGGGTTTGTTATTGCAGCATTCCATAATTTATCCTGACTGATACAATGGGACAGCATCCAAGTTTCAGAAAGAATTGCCCAGTAATAACAGCAAGCCTATTCAATGCTTCATTGGTGTTCACTGCCTCATAGGTACCCTGGATTTTTGGCAAACAAAAATTGGAGACCAGTGTTTTTTTCAACACATAAGCACTCACTTAATTCATATAGAAGGTTACTTTTTTTTCAGACATCCAAACTTATGCATATTGCCGGAATGGACAATGTTGTAAGATGATCCAGGGAACAGTAGCCTTAACACCATCACAATCATTAATCTTTCTTCTAACTCTATTCCTCACAACTCCCTATCACAGACCCTGTGCTCCAAGAAACTAAACAAGTAGAGTTTCCCTCAGGCAAGTTTCTGCCTCAGTTTCCTAAGGGATGCTGTCCTTTGCCTGGAATGTCTTTCATCTAGTATCAAATATCCAGAGCCAGTAGACCATTTTTCATAGAGTATTTCGTTTCTCCTTTACATACATACGTACACGCATACATAGTCACACACCCATAACACACACAAGGTAATCCTTCCAATAGTGAAAGGCAGGAAAAGGCAGTGAAATTTGCTGAATGCCTTACTACATGCCTGGCACTGTGTCTGTGTGGTACTTTGTTCATCTGTGAATTCCCAGAGCACTTTATCTGCTTCTCTCTTTATGTTTAAACCTCTACACTTTATTATATAATATATATCTATGTATCTTTATCGACTTTAAGGACAAAATCAATATCATTTACAGAGTTCAACTGGACACTGGCATAGAGTAGACTCTTAATAAAAATAATTTTTTTGAATGAACCAACACCTTCAAATACCTTTTGAATGCCCTCAGTATATATTTATGTTTTAAATAGTGTGAAAGGGAAAAGTAGGTTTAGAAATTGGCATTATCTTTTGCTCTACTATTATGCCTGATTCCCTGGTTTAAACACCCTCCAGGATCGACTTAAAACCTCATCATGTCCAAAAAAAGGAGGCAGAGGGAGCAGGATCTGATGAAGGGACCTTGCTTACGAAAGCATTTGGGGTTTTATCTGTCACACATATCCCGTGGGCGTGGTTACTTAACTATCATAAAATGAGACTCACTGTAACCACTGACCAATCAGGAGACATGGATAAAATTGTGGGAGAAAGCCCAGAGAAACAGTAAAACAGCTTTAGGCTTCCTAGGACACTAATTAATCATTTTGGCTAGAAAGCCCTTCTCCCCATGGAGCTTCATGGCTTCCAAGGAAAGTTTGGATGAAACATTTCACCAGATGGATCAAGTACCTACATTAAGACTGTGCCACCCACACCCGTATGTATTCATTTCTTCCTCCATAAAATATTTGATAGTGTGTTGAGGTAATAGAGTCTGTGCTAACAATGAGCAAAAGAAAATGTTGTATGACAATAACCTCCAATTTTTCATAGCTGAATGTAAATTAAAATGGAGGTTCATAATTAATATTATCAAAAACATTTCACTTCTATTCTTTGGGAGAAATGAATCAGGGTGGCAGGATGGCAGGGGCACACTAACCCTGCAGAAAATCGGAGCCTATTTTGCACTGAATTACTCACATTTAGAAAAATAAAATGTCTGATTGACCTCAAAACCACATGGCAAAAAATGGTACATGTTCCTTATAGCCCTTGTATATAAATTGTAGGCTACACAACAACTGTCACCATTTTTTAAGTATCTGTAAGACAGATGTCATTATCCCATTGCACAGATGAGGCAAAGGAGGTAAAAAGGGTAAGTTACCCACAGTTATTTGACTTATAATGGGCAGAGCCATTACTCAAGTGCAGGTCTTCCATATCTAAAGCCTGGGCTCCTTCCAGAATTATAACTCTTTAGAGAGCGTGGCACTTTACCAGAGGTTTACTAAAAAGTTATGTATATTAATAACAGGTGGGACTTGTAAAGAAGACTCACATAGGTAAAAAGGATTTCAAGAACTCAACCTTTTGCTAAGAACACACTATGGTAAAAGAACTCAGGCACAAAGTATTCATTTTGTTTTTACCTAAAAATTAATAATGATCAGCTTTATTTGTAAGGCTTTATAGCAAAGGGTAAAATAAATATTGATAAATTAAGACTATTAACACAGACTGGTAAGAGTCTAAACAGCAATTTAGTGACATTGCCATCTTACACTTTAATGAAATGAAAATTTGAATTGATTGTATAAGAGAATCTCTTGTTTATTCTAATCTTAATATTATGGCTGATAATTTCACCAGTAGTCCTGATGAAAATATACCTGATATAACAGCACCACAGGAAACTAATGATCATAATGAATCTACTTGTCACTGAAATACAAAGATAGAGACTCATAAATCTTTTTAAAATTACTAAAAGCAAACAAGTGATCAGGGCAAACAAATGATTATTTCATCATTGTTTATATGTTCTCTATTTTTATTGTCTTACTTTCTAGTGGAAATGGTCAAATGTCTTTAAAAGATTTGCATTTTATTGTAACCTTTACTATCTTTACTCCACAGAAGCTCTCAAAAACTGGATTTCAGCAATCTTTGTTTAATTATCATTATAAAATGGCTCTGTAATCTTTCTTCCCTTTTCTTCTTCATCAAAAAATAATCAATAGTCAACTGATAAATAATATTAGTATTCACCCTTTAGTACATTTTGCCTATTTTTAGGTTTTACTACTTGATGGTGAATAATTACTCAAACTCAAAATATATATTAATAGCCATGTTTTTAAAGCTCTTTCATTTCAAAACTGTCTAAAAATCACAACATACATTTTATTACTTATTTTATTGCTATAAGATGGTATTCCATGTGAAAAAAGTAAAACAAATTACTCAGAAATTTCCATTGTCCCCACCACCTCTGAAAAAACAAAATAATTAAAATAAAACAAAAACTTTACTCAGAGACCGTTGCAATGGGTTAGATAATTATAATCTCCATTGTAATCTTTCCACTTTTATTAATGGGTAATCCAAATATGAACAACTGGTTCATGAGCAGAAACTAAATCCATGCATGTTGAATTCAGATGACTAGGAGGAGGAGGTCCTCAATCTACTTTTAAATGAAAATCAGAATATTTTTAAGTATTTGATTACAATATTTGCTCTTGTTTTTATAGAATTTAACATTCCCAAAATCGTAGGCATGATTATGTATATGACCAGTACTTACATGACAGAAAGCCTTCCAAGATTCACTGTCTTCTCTAGTTAGTCTGTCCTTGGTCTGGAAGGAACTAGATTTTTTAGATAATGTTGTAAAACTGCTTATGACTGCTGTCATAAGCACAGATTTGGGCTGAGGGATATACACCCTTACCAACAAACCTGTAGTTTAAAGTTTGAGAGTTCTGGTGTCAAATAAACTTAGGTTTGAATTCCAATCATTCCAGTTATTAGCTACATGACACTGATTAAATCACTTGACCTCTATGTGCCTCAGCTTCCTGGGCTGTACAGAGAGCATGATGAGAGCACCAGCCTCAGAAATTGATAGTGAAGATTAAAGGAGTTTGGGTGTGGAAGTGGTTAGTGGGGGTCTGGTGGGAAGCCCCCAGAATATAGTAGTGTTATTGTTCTTGTTCCTGATCACACAACTGTGTGTGCACACACTGAGGATTCCAAATGAATTAGAGCCTGGGTGCATTTCCCTGATGTTATTTATCCCCACTTTAGTCCATCAGTGAAACTATTTTAGTGTACTTCTAACAGGTTCTCCAGACCGCGGTCTCGTTCAGAGCTTGCCACCCAAGAGGTCATAACCTGGAGTCTCAGTTTCAGCCTCTCAAAAATAGGTTATAAATCTAGTCACTCACAAAATTATTGGGAAGATGTAATGAGTTGATTGTGAAAGAATCTTAAAAATACAGCTCTCTGCAAATATTATTTATTATTAGGAGAAATTCTGATCTTAGCCAGGAGTGACTTATTTATAAAACAAAAATGTATCAATGTTTACCAGCTATGTGCAAAATAGTACCCAAAGTGCGAGTGACAAAAATGCCAGTAAGACATGGTCTCCAGCCTTGAAAGAGCACAAAATCGATGTGGTGGAAGCCCTTCGAAGTGTGTGTCCTGCGCATTTCCTGAGAGCTGCTCTCCTTCACAGGATGGGACTGCACAGACACAGAGATGTGACTCCGTTCCCCTGGACACGGTGGATTGAGCAGGGATAGACAACTGCAATAAGATCAAACCATCAGATGTGTTTCTCCAGAGAATTTGAAACTGAGATTCAGAGATAGCCAGTTAGTCTCTGTAGGTGATTAGAATTTCAACTCTTGTAAATTCTGGGTTGCCATGTGTCTCAGTGGGGACAGGGAAGCAGAGATGCCGGTCTGTTGAATAAGAAGAATGAATATGACAAGGAGAAAGGTACCTGGATTTCTGATAACTTTTTGTTACTTATTTCAAGTCCCTGCCTGAGCTTGAGTGCATTTCCAACTCTTGGGGTTTTTGATTCCCTCCTCTCTCTACCCAAGCGGACTTAAAATTGTCCCTTTTCTCCTAACACTACTCACTGTGGTTTCTGTTACTTCCAATTAAAAAAAATTGTAAAAATACAGTATTCACATATTTAATAACAGTGTGAGACAATAACTACTACAACAAAATGCATATAGAACAAGCTTCAGAAGTCAAAAGGTGGCTGCAAATGACTGACTTTGAGATTGCTTCTCAAGATGAGATGGCATTTGGATCTGTACCTATTGCCGTATCTTCTAGATTACCTGGTTTCTTGTCAAAAGAGCTTTTATCTCTCACCCATGCTGTGTTTGTGCCTTACCTTAATGAGAAGGATTTGTCCCAAGCCTCGTCCTAATGTGGCCTGTCACACCTATTTTACTGAACCCTGCCAGCCTGCACTCCAACATGGAACACTGTCTTTTTGTGCAGGGCAACTAGGTCACCATTGTAGTGTTTCACTTATTAGCCCAAGATCATACAGTCTTTAAGAGGTGTTAAACACAAGTTTTCTGATTCCAAATACTTGTTTTTTCCACAGTCCAGGAGTGGTGCTGAGCTCCTGTAATGGAGTCAGGTAGGTATGCAGACACGGATTGAGGCATTTTGCAGAGCCCTGTTGCCTACAGGGTCAAGTCCAAGCTCTTTGGCATGGCCTTCAAAACCCTCCACAGCCTGGTTCTAATCAGTCATTCTTATCTAATCCCCCACCTATCACCACATCAGACTTTGAACAGCCCCTAAACACACCACCCATTTTCATGCTTCCCTTCATATTACTGTCTGATGAGCATGGCCTTCAACCTGTTTCTATTATCCATCAAGCCTTTTCCCCTACCCACAGGCAGATTTCATCACCCCCTATCCTGCCCAACTTAGCACTTTAGTCATCCTCCTACAACAGTAGTGAACTAGAAGCTCTCATACCCCATGACATTGTGAACATCTGCCAGATTAGCATTTCTATAGAATCACAGTTAGACTCACCTACCCAGAAATAGGTAAGAGCAGAGGCAGGTTTAGAGAGAAGGTGGATATGGCATGAGGTGTAGCTAAAGAGCATGGCAGCAGCAAGCTCTTCTTCCCAGCCAAGTACCACCATGCCCGAATAGTGCCTCACACTCTTAGGGACTTATTTCCTTGGATCTAGCACTTAGACCATATTTTTGGGGTCTTCTATTAGAATGAAAGTGTTTAAGTACTCTGAGTGTAAACTAATTTGGGGTATTTTTCCTCTGTAACAATAGGAACTAAGACATAAAAGAAGCAAGTGCATAAGAAATGAAGTATGGAGACAGAAGGTCAGAGGAAAGGGACATCCAGATAGCAAAATATACACTTGGCAGCCCTTACGAATCATGCATTTAATTGATTAGAAAAGCAGCGACTGACATCACTATCACTGATATCACCAGGATTTCATTTCATTCTCTCAAAGAATGTGCTGCAACTGAAGGTTGAAATGTTATTTCAATTGATTTTTAATACACGACAACTTACATTTCCTTTTGCCATCTTGCTGCTGAATCGAGAAGGCACAGGCTAAAGCATTAATAGATGAAAAAGTCCAATATACCCATTTTGTAAAGATGATTTGATAATGTAGTAGAAAATTCAAGTTTCGGACAGCTGGCACAAGAGATGCTAAATACCCATCACTTAGTTCCCATTGGTACAAACTGCCTTATGTTCTCTTTGAGAGCAGCGACATGAAAAGTAGTGAAGCTTGTGAGATTGAAGGGGAAAAGCATTTCAACCCCACTTTTGCTTTGCCACTAAGCCTGGAATGTAATATCAACTTCAGTGCAAAACCTGCATGTGGGTTTCTTCATCTGTAAAATTAGGATAATAATGCTATTCCTCCTCAAATAGCAGAAAATGAGAAATAACTACTTCAATGCATTAAACAAAGAAATTGACCCATTTAATGAAAAACAAGGTGAATTAAATACATCCTTGCTCACAGAATGACCTCATGATGAAAATTATTTTATAAACAAATATGTATAATCATCTTTAATTTCCTGAACATTTAAAGAGGCATATCAAAAACAGTTTTAAAAGCAAACACATTTCATAATCTCAGATGTAACATAAAGATTTATCTTATTTTACCCTGTTGTTTGGAATCCATGCTGCAGTTTATGGTTTTAACAGTTGCAATTAATAATCTAAACTTTCATGAATGCAAAGATCTGGTCTCATTACAACAACAGTTGTGATAACATCCGGAAACAAACGAAGCACTTTCCTTGCATGATCTCATTTAATTCACCCAGTTAATTTTACAGGTGAGGAAACTGGGAGCTAGAGACTTTAAGTAACTTGGTTAACCATTCTACAGCCAGTGGAACGGCAAAGCTTCAAGTTCCAGTATGTTCAGGTTTGTCTCAGTGTTTCTGGCATTGAGGGCCTTTCCTTTGTGTTCTAGAGTTATAGGAACCATACATCCTGCTATGGTTGGAAGACTTGTATCCCCCAAATGTATATGATGAAATACTAATGCCTCACATGATAGTATTAGCAGATAGGGCCTTTGGGAGGTGCTTAACCCATGTGGGTGGAGCCTCACCGTTGGGTTAGTGCCTTATGAAAGAGACCCCAGAGAATTCCCTCCCCCCTGCAAGCTGATGAGGACACAGTGAGAAGGTGCTGGCTTGGAACCAGAAAGAAGGCCTTAACGGACCTTGATCTTGTCCTTCCCAGCCTTCAGAACTCTGAGAAATAAATTGTTGTTGTTTATAAGCCACCCAGTGTGGGTATTTTGTTATGGCAGCCTGAACAGACTAAGGCACATCCCAGCTAAACTTCTTGGAGCAAGTTCTAGGAAGAAGGTACCTCGGCACATCACATCATTTCCACATGGGCCTGCCCAGCACACCAGTGTTTGATTGTATTCAATTCCTGACTCACATTATGAGCATTGTAGTTAGTTTTCAGGCACTATTCTTTAGGTATCTATTTCAGGCTTTTGTATGTCAAAAGAATACTGACTGTTGGCTGTGTGCAGATGGATTTCGACAAGATTACAGGTATGAATACCAAAGAGAAATTCATGTGAAATGTGCTTTAAAGGAAAAATATGCACGTATTAACCATCTGAACAGAATTACAGCCTTCTCTTTTACTAGGTTGGCTGTGTAATTGAATGGCTATATTGCAACAGTATTTAAACCCTGTAACACTCTAAGAGCAATCCCCTTTGCCTGTTTGGTCCCTATTTTTTGTTTCTGCCAGTACATTCCATGTCCGTTAACAACTGTACTCCTCACATAATTCTAAAGTATTGAACTGTATGCTAAATAAGTAAAATATTTTAAGATAATGTCCTGAGGGAATAGTGTTTCATATTATAACTCAATATGCCCTAAGGTAATTATTCAGATATCAATATGCAAAAGAGCAGTATGTTGTAGTACCTTATATTTCTTTTTATTTTGCTTCTTTGTAGCATGCAATAAATTTCAAGATGCAAAGAAAGAAATATTAAGGGAAAAGTTTGCAGTTGATTTTCTTAACAAGATGGTTTGCCTAGGGAGAGAGAAAATTCACTTGGTCCTTTCCTAATTATTCATGTAAATTAAATTCTACAAGTGAAGAAAAATTCATGAAAGTCATACTTATTCATCTGAGAGGGAGATATGGCATATGAATGGGGCCCATAACCTCAGAAGGTGAAATGTAGAAAATATCACAAGCAACTCCCACATTAAGTTAAGTGAACCAAAAAAAAAAAATGGAGATTCTTGGTGTGAAGGAGACTTCAAGGATATCCTCCCTAATCGCCTCTTAATAGTCTCAAATCTCTGACACAGGAAACAAATCAAGAATTCAGAGAACATGGAATTATTAATCACTTACATTTAATATCAAATGTAAGCACTACGAGACACATTTTAAATTTTAAAAACCTTTTAAATATAACATTTTTAAAAACGCAGGATGGAATTTACATTTTTAAGACATCACTATGTGGTTCATCCTAGGAAAAGTTCATTGTACATTCTTTGCATTTTTCTGAAACCCACACACTTTTTCCTCCTACACCTAATATATGTTAAGATGCAATTCAGCAATAAACGACTACAGACTTGTATGATCACTAATGCACAGCAGTTCAAATGAATTCAAATTATTCAGCAAATATTTATCGAATGCCTCTTGTGTGTTAGGCATTGTGCTCAACAACACAAAGCACTTTTCGCTTCAGATATAAACAGTTTAATCAATCCTTTCTCAAAAGGCTTAATCATTAAGTGGAAAGTATGTCCACCAATTATGGGAACTTCATTTGTATCTCCTCAAGGCAAAGTTGAAAACTGTGAGGGAAGAATGAACCACAGCTGGTGACTAGTTGAATATGGAAGATGAAGATGGAGATGACAGAGGTAAACCAAAGGTTAAGCCAAGGTAAAACCTAGAGAGTGACAGACATCGGGAGAATGCTGGTGAGACCAGGGTGACAGCTTAAGTAGTATATACGATGCACTGGAAGTAAGAGTCAGTACCCAAGGACAGATGTTTAGAGGCAATGGGAAGTATTTGGTCAGAACTTGAGAGCTTGAAAGATTGTCTGAAAACATACAGTGAGAAAGAAAGTGCCAGAGGTAGAATTATCTGACCCTGAGTTTTGGTCTCTCACATCTAGTAAAGATAAAAAGGAAAATGCAAAGGCAAAAGAGGACAAAAAACACTTGACAAGGAGGTTATAGTAATCTGTGGGTCAAAGCACCAGAAGATGACCCTGAGTTAAGGAAAAAGTACTGATGCACAAAAATGCAGCCACAGATCTTAAGAAAGCTGGCAGCCAAGAATTGACCACTGAATTCACTTGGACAGTGCTAGCAGCTTTAATCAAAGATATTCCAGAAAGATACACAAATGGCCACAGTGCATATGAAAAGGTGCTTAACGTGAGTAATGGTGTTGAGGAATGCACTAGTGAAATACCACTTCTCTCCCATTAGGATGGCTATTATGAAAGAAAGAAAGGAATGAAGGAAGGAAGAAAGAAAGGGAGAGGAAGAAAGAAGGAGGGAAGGAAAGGAAAGTCAAGAGAGCAATGACTTGAGAAACTATTAAGAGGCTGGAACCCTCGTGCACTGGTAGGAATGTAAAATGGTGCAGACACTGTGATAAACGGATCAGCAGCTCCTCAAAAAGTTAAATATACAATTACCATATGACCCAGCATTTCCACTATAGTATATATCCAAAAGAATTAAAAGCAGGGATTTGAACAAGTATTTGCATACCACTGTTGACAGCAACATTATCCACAATAGGCAAAAGGTGGAAGCAATACAAATGCCCATCAACAGAAGAGTCGATAAACAAAATGTAGTATGTACATACCACAGATTTCCTTAGAAAGAAAGGAAATTGTGACACATGTAACAGCGTGGATGAACACTGAGGACATTATGCTAATTGAATTAAGGCAGACATTTGTCCTTTTGGACAAATATTGTATGGCTCCACTTACATGAGATACCTAGTGTTAGGGTCCAGGACTCTGGGGTTTCCCCAGAGAGCAAACCACACGGACACGGAGATGTAAATCCAAGCAAAGCCTTTATTCAGCCAGCTAGCTGGGGCCGACAGCACCTCCCCTGACACGCAGGCCGAGTCCGAGCTGCTGACCCCCAGGCAACTTTAGGTAGGGATTATATAGGGTTTTCACAGCCGTTGCACCGAAGCCCGCGCATTTCTACAACCAATAATTTTAAAACACGTTCTATATTTTAACCAATGGAGTTGAAACGAGAACGCCCCGGTTACCTAACCGCTCCCCGTAATCTCTAGCTCACACAAGCGTGTCTACGTGACTTATCACGGGTTATGTCCCGAGGCTATTGCCCAGCTCTGGTTATCTAACTTAGGGCAGGCGTGTTAGCTTCGGGCAGTTTCTACGAAGACTGGGTGGCTCTTGCTCTAGGGTTTAGCTAGGTTTTATTAGTTCTTTTTCCTGACTTTTGCTGCTCTTTGCACTTCTTTACATTCCCCCCTTTTCTTGATCAGACTGAGGAATCTTCCACAGCAGCACTTAGGGCCTGATACTTTTGACGAAGGACCAGAAGTTGGACGGTGTTAATCCTCTCCCATACAAACCTAAGCAGCCTGTTTATTATGCACGGACCGATTGCAAGCAACAACAGCAGGATGACTAATGGCCCCGCAACGGCCGAGAGGAGGGTAGCGAACCAAGGCTTGTATTTGAACCAAGACTCAAACCAGCTTTCGCTACTTTCATATTCTTTACGCCTCTTCTCTAGATCCGTTTTTAGTTTGGCTAAGGAATCTCTGACTGCACCTGTCTTATCTACATAGAAACAACTCTTCCTTTAGGGCTGCACACAGTCCACCTTCCTTTAAAAACAAGAGGTCCAGGCCCCTTCGGTTTTGTAGGACCACCTCTGACAAGGAGATGAGGGATTGCTCCAGGTCTGATATTGACTGTCGGAGTTGTTCTAGGTCCCTGTCGACTGCCAGCCTCAGGGCTGTGAGCCCTTTTTCCCGAGTTACAAGGGCTGTGACCCCAGTGCCTGCCCCTGCTATCCCTAGGGAGAAGAGGGTCTCAATGGTCAGGGCGGTAACAACCTCCCTCTTGCTCCGGTGGGGGCTCGGCCTTTCTTCCCAATAAGAAAGGAGAGATTCATGAGAATGATACATTAGGCGAGGTAGAATGGCCACCAGCACACAAAACTCACTGTTAACATTGAACACAGAGGTGGATAGGGCCGGAGTGAGGCCTGTCTTTGAGCAGAGCCACCAGCCCGAGGAGGGTATAATCCACTTTTCCTGCTCCCACGTGGTGTAAGCGTAGGAAGAGCATAACTGGCCCTGGGCCATCGAGACTGTGCCTACACACGTACCAGTGACTGAAACCTGAGCGATCGTAAGTCCCCACGGTTTCCCGTCCCAGTAAGTGGGATGGGAGTTGCTGATAGTATAGGAGCCATTTATCCTGATTGCCTCATAGAAGGGGGGTGAATCTGGGTAGCATAGCCAACAGGGATTGGTGAGGGAGGGAGTGCTGTGGTTAAGAGTCTCTGCTACTGCCTGCACCATTTCCCACATGGGGTTATCTGACCCGGAGGGACCCAGACCCGGTCCTCTTGTGGGCTCTGGAATCAGGGCTACAGCACCTACTGGAACCAGGGCTACGGCTACCAGCAGGGCTACAGGCCAGGCTGTGGCGGCTCCGACGACTCGCCCCATGGCTATTACGGCTACGGCCCCGGCTACTACTACAGGTGGGTCCGGGGCATGTGTTCCGGTGGTTGGCCGGTGGATGTGGTCGTCGGTGCCTGCCAGGGCGCCCCTCAGGGAGCTGAGCCGGGCATGAGGCACAGGCGTACGTCCGGTCGACATTTTCTCATCCCTTTGGCCCAGGCCCTTGTCCTGGATTGAAGGTGTCTGGGGATATATAACCAGGTTGGGACCTACGGCGCTGCTGAGAGTTGACACAGCTAATTTGATGGTGAGGATTGAGCCTTCATGTTCCCCATGTCCCCCATATTTATAGTACTTTATCCCCCATGTTAGTCCGTTTATCCAACGTGATACCTCAGTCTTTTTGCCCGTCTCGGTGAATTGAATTCGTACCCAATCCTGGTCCCTTTGGTCACAAGCCTTGTCCATAGGCACGTGACGAGGGATGCCCTGGTTGACATAAGAAAATTTGACAGCATCCTTTTTTGTAACTGGCCATCTCCGATCCCCATCGTTCGAGGTCACACAGTCCCCTATGTTGGCACACCAGAAGGGCCCCCACCCACATGACTCTCCTTTACCTGCTTCTGGGCAAGCATAAAATCCATGGGAGCGAGCCAAGTTTTGAGGGACATTGGGCTGCCCCCAAAGGGTTCGGTAACCTTGGTTGATCCGTCGAAGGCAGAAAAACAGGTCAGGCCACCAGGTTCCAAGTGGCGCAGTGTGTTCTGTGGTGCTGATGACCTCCCCAGTTGCGCCGTTAACCAGCATCCAGGTCAGGTCCCATAGCTGAGGGGGGTTGGTGCCTTCGAGCGTGGTTCCCTTGAAGGTCCATATTAAGGTGCTTATCAGCAGGATCCCCTTCATCTTCGGCTTAGGTGTAGTTTTAGGGGATTCGCAGGATGCTGCTGCACCTTCCACTCTTCCTTGCAGACCCCTGGATCTTTATGAGGCAGGAACTTCCGAACGTGGGTGTGATGCACCCAGGGAGCGATACCATCAACCTTGAGAGCAGTGGGGGTGGTAAACAATACAACATAAGGTCCCTTCCACCTGGGCTCGAGAGTCCTCACTTGGTGTCTCTTGACCCACACCATATCCCCTGGGACTATGCCATGTTCCGGGCTCGGAATTTTCCCGCCCTCGTAATATGCTCTGATCAGGGGCCAGATTTCCTGCTGCACTTTAGCAAGAGCTTGCAACACATTCAGATAGTCAGGGGCCGGGTCCTCTGCACCTGGAAGCTGCACTCGCCGAGTTATGGGTGGAGGGGCCCCATACATTATCTCAAATGGAGTTAAACCATGTACATGATGATGAAGGGGGAGTTCCGGGCGCAGAAGATGGCTAAGGGAAGGAGGGTCACCCAGTCCCCGCCAGTCTCCTTCAAGGTCCGATTCATTCTCTCTACCTGCCCAGAGCTTTGTGGGTTGTAAGCACAATGTAACTTCCAATCCACCCCCAAAGCCAGGGCTAGTCCCTGCAGGACTTTGCTAACGAAAGCCGGGCCGTTATCGGAATCTATGGCTTCAGGGACCCCATATCTGGGGACGATCTCTTCAATTATTTTTTTTGCTACCACCTGGCTGGTTTCATGCTTGGTTGGGAAAGCCTCCACCCACCCCGAGAAGGTATCCACCATAACCAGCAAATACTCATATCCATACTTCCCTGGTTTTACTTCGGTGAAGTCTATTTCCCAATTCTTCCCTGGAGCCCTCCCCCTTTCCCGAGTACCTGCCAGGTGCAGCTCTCTTGGGGCTGGTCTTAGCATTCCACAGCTACTACATTCTTTTGTGATCTGACGAGCTGCCTCATTCTGGTGGGGAAACACCAACTGTGCAGAATGGAAAAGGCTGAGCAGCTTTTTCCAGCCTAGATGGGTGGACTTATGCAGATTAGCAAGCATATACTGTCCTAATGCTTCTGGCAGAATCAATCTACCTTCTTGGTCCCTACCCCAATTTCCTTCCCCAAACACTTTCCCCAAGACTTGTTTCCTAATCCACTCAAGGTCCTGAGGGGAATACTCAGGTTTGGGTGGCAGGGCCGGCAGTTCAGGTATGGGTATCTCGAGGGCTGCAAGTAAAAGGGAGTCTGAGAGGGCCGCCCTCCTAGCTTCTGCATCAGCATGGTTGTTGCCGATGGCCTCAGGTGTCTTCTTTGGTTGGTGGCCCGGTACATGTATAACTGCTACCGCCTTTGGTTTTTCAATAGCAGCTAGTAGTCTTTGGACTTCTTGTAGATTCCTCAGTTCCTTTTCTTCCGCAGAACGGAATCTTCTTTCTCGGTAGATGGCACCGTGGACGTGGACAGTGCCAAAAGCATACCTGCTACCTGTGTAGGTGTTGGCCCGCTTGCCTTCGACTCTTTCCAGGGCCTCAGCGAGAGCAATAAGTTCCGCCTTCTGTGCTGAGGTGCCAGGGGGCAGAGCTGCGCTCCAGACAACTTCCCCTTCATGGGTCACTACAGCTGCCCCTGCTCTCCTGACCCCTTCCTGCACAAAGCTGCTCCCATTTGTGTACCAATTTAGCTCACAGTTCGGTAACGGTGTGTCTTTCAGGTCTGCTCACACCTGTATAATTTCGGAAAGGATGTCTCTACAGTCATGGATGGGTGTCGACAGATCTGGGTCCGACAGAAGGGTGGCAGGATTTAGGGTCACCGAGTCAGAGAAGGCAATTCATGGAGAATCTAGTAGGAGCCATTGGTAGTGGGTGAGTCTTGTATTCGTCATCCATTTTCCTGGAGGATGCCTGAGGATCCCCTCTACAGTATATGGGGTTGTTACCCTCAGGTTCTGGCCAAAAGTCAGCTTGTCTGCCTCTTTTACTAGTAGAGCGATGGCTGCTAGGATACGCAGGCAAGGTGGCCACCCAGAGGCCACTGGGTCCAGCCGCTTGGACAAATAGGCCACAGGTCTCTTCCACGGGCCCAGCTGCTGAGCCAGGACTCCTTTAGCCACTCCCTTCTTTTCATCTACAAACAGGATGAAGGGTTTTTCTGGGTCTGGCAGAGATAGGGCGGGGGCCCAGAGGAGAGCTTCTTTCAGTCTGTCAAAAGCCTCTTGTGGTTCCTGATTCCATTGCCAGCCGGGCCCTTCTTTGGTCGCCTCATATAGCGGTCGGGCTATTTCTGTGTATCCTGGAATCCAGAGCCTGCAGAACCCAGCTGAGCCAAGAAATTCCCTCACTCCCCGGGGTGAGGAAGGGATGGGGATAGTCAGGATAGTTTGTTTCATGGTCTGCATTAGCCACCTGGCCCCATTAGATATTTTATACTCCAGGTAGACCACTGACCTCTGACAGATGTGGGCTTTCTTGGCACTGGCTCGATATCCTAGTGCACCTAGTTCAGCCAGCAAGTTCCCCGTGGCTTCTTTGCACTCCTCACGGGTTTCTGTGGCCAGCAACAGGTCATCCACATACTGCAGCAGTGTCACGCGGGGGTGGCTCCTGCGAAAGGGCTCCAGGTCCTGGCTTAGGGCTTCATTGAATAAGGTGGGAGAGTTCTTGAAGCCCTGTGGCAGTCTAGTCCAGGTAAGTTGCCCATTTCTTCCTCCCCCTGGCTCCTGCCACTCAAAGGCAAACAAAGGCTGACTAACTTCAGAGACTGGGATACTGAAGAAGGCATCTTTCAGGTCCAGAGTAGTGTACCACACATGTGAGGGTGGCAGGTGGCTGAGTAGGGTGTAAGGGTTGGGCACTGTAGGGTGGATGTCTTCTATTCTCTCATTGACCTTTCGCAAGTCCTGCACCGGTCTGTAATCCCCACTGCCAGGCTTCCTTACTGGAAGCAGAGGCATATTCCATGTAGATAGGCAGGGTTTAAGGATTCCTGTCTCCAACAGTCTGTGGATATGGGGTGCTATCCCTTTCCTAGCCTCTTCTGGTATTGGATACTGCCGGACCCGGATGGGTAGGGCCGCAGCTTTGAGTTGAACAACAACCGGGGGCAGATATTTGGCGAGACCAATTCCTCCGGTTTCGGCCAATGCGGAAGGGAACCTCTGCAACCAAAAGTCAATTTCTCCCTGTTCTCCCTGGCCCCCCTCTTCTTGATCTGCCTGAAACAGGCGATGTTCATCGGCCAGGGATAGAGTCAACACATGTACCGGTTGTAAGGGCTGCCCTTCTTTGCCCATGATCTTTATCCCCTTGGGTTCAAAATGGATGCTCGCCCTGACCTTGGTTAGTAAGTCTCTGCCCAGCAACGGTGCAGGGCTCTCGGGTACAACCAGAAATGAGTGAGCGACCTGATGCCTTCCTAGGTCCACTTTTCTGTTAGTAGTCCAGGCACATCTCCTGGACCCTGTCGCTCCTTGGATTATACTTGTGCGTCCTGGGTTTAGGGGACCATGGGCTTGGTTGAGAACTGAATACTGTGCCCCAGTATCTACCGTGAACCCAATGGGAGTCCCCTCCATGCACAGGGTTACCCAGGACTCGGGGAGGGGTGCCAAGCCCCGTCCCCGTCAATTCTCCTCTCCTAGGTGTAGGGTCTTGACGGGGTTCCCTCTGCCTTGTTCCCTCCTTTTGGGGCACTCCCTCTTCCAATGCCCATATCTCTTACACAGGGCACATTGATCTCGTCCTAGTTGGGATTGGCGGGGCCCTGTTCTTCGAGGTGATCTAGGGCTCTCCTTCACCCCGGCCAGGAATATCCTGGCCATCTCCTCCCTCTGCTTCTTATTCTCCCTCCTCTGAAATTCTCTGTCTTCTTTCTTATTTTTCTCCTGCATTACCCATTTCTCTTTCCTCAGCCTTTCCTCTCTGTCTTCTGGAGTTTCCCTAGCATTGAAGACCTTCTCCGCTTGCTGCAGCATTTCTCTAATAGACATTTCCCCCAGGTCATCCCGCTTGTGGAGTTTCCTCCGGATATCGGGGGCTGCCTGGTTGATGAATGAGAGGACTACAGCTGATCTATGTTCCTCTGCTTCTGGGTTTATGGGGGTATGTTGCCTGTAAGCATCAAACAGCCTTTCCAGAACAATAGTTTTTACCTTAGCCAGGTTAGTGGGCCGCCTGGCGGCCACCTGGAGACCAATCATCAAAGTCTGGCAATAGACCCAGAGATGCTCCCTACCTTCTGCAGTCCTGAAGTCCCAATTCGGGCATGCAAGTGGGAACGCCTCGTCGATGATGGGCTGGAGGGTAGTGGGTCTTCCATTTTCTCCGAGGACATTTTGCCTGGCCTCATTGAGGATACACTCTCGCTCTTCCATTGTGAAGAGGGTGCGGAGCAATTGCTGGCAGTCGTCCCATGTGGGACAATGGGTAAACATAATGGACTCCACCAGACCTATAAGACACTTGGGGTCCTCTGAGAAGGGAGGGTTCTGAGTCCTCCAATTATAGAGGTCACTAGATGAAAAGGGCCAGTACTGATATTGTTGAGCTCTGTCCGGGCTGCCTGCACCGATGGCACGCACAGGCAGGACCAGCACTGCTCCTTCTGAGGTGGAGGAGGGAGCCTCCCCTTCTTGTTCCCTGGCCCCCCGAGGCCTTAACTGCATTCCTCCCACTCTCCCTGGCCTCCTGTCTTCTCTTGCTGAAGAATCTGGAGAAGCTGCGGCTGCCTGGTCCCTGCTGGGCTCCCCAACCTCGTTTTCTACCCCCCCGGCGGCTTCACCTCATTCCTCCCTTGGAGCTGCATACGGGGGTGGCCGCTCAATTGGCAGAGGTGGGTAGAGGGGAGAACTGTCTGGGAGAACGGGCGGCGCACTCGGGGTTCTGGCCCTGTGATCAGAGGGCTTTAAATCTTCCCGGGCAACTAGGACAGAGGTCTTTAGTGGGTCGGTGTGAGGTTTCCCCACCAAAAAAGGGTCTCAGCCAGGAAGGGGGGTTCTCGGCCAAATTTTCCCAGACAAGAATATAGGGAAGTTGGTCGGGGTGGCCCTCAGGGTCTGGCTGGGAGATAATGGCTTTGACTTTGCAGATAAGGTCCAAGGAAAGAGACCCCTGCATCGGCCAGCCTACTTCAAAGGAAGGCCACTTGGCCGAGCAAAGGGTGTTGAGCTTACCTTTCTTGATGCTAAGACCCATATTTAAGGCCTGTTCCTTGACCTTCGGAAAATGGGAAAAGGATCAGACCTTTAGGAGTAGCCTGAGTTTGGCCCATAGTGAGAAAGACAAAGGCGAAGGATAGAGATGCCACTTAAAACAAGATGACTGGTGTATGTGCTTGTGAACGGGTGCCTGTCCGTTGCACAGTTTTTTCTTCTGCAGGGGATGCGAATCTATCTGGGATTCTCGGCTGTGACCCCCTTATCCTGTCACGGGAGTCTTCTAGCGGCGGGTGCCCTAATGGCTCTTAATTGCCCAACCTGTGCCCGCGGGGAATGATTTAGTGGCAGAAAGGAGGAACGGAAAGAACAGGAGAACCTCAGAATAGGGGAAACTTAAAATGAAAAGCGCAGAAAGAAATATAAACCAAAACACAATAAAACAAGCAACAATAACACTAAACACACACACCACATCTGATCGCACTCTCTCGGACCGGTCCTTCTCTCACTCTGGTGCGCACCACACTCATCACTTTCAGGATCCTCAAAAACTCTCGTGATTCTCCCGAAAGGCGTCCACTCGGACTGCCGCAGGGTGACGAGCTCGATCGTTTCCTCCTTGGACGCCAGGTTCCTGCCGATCGGACTTGCCTTCCTAAGGCCAAGTCACTCGGACCCCAGGGCCAGGATTGGTTACCTGGGCTTCACCCAGGGTCGCTAACCTGGGGGCCGGGGCTACCAACCCGGACTTCCTCACTCGGGGTCACTAACCCGAGACCATACACGGGATGGCGACTCCCGCTTTATAATGGGTTTATGCAGACACGAGGGGGCGACCCTCGAATTACACTGCCCCGTCCGGACAATTAGACCTTGCCTCCAGCCATCCTTTGTTCCCAGGGAAGCTGCTCGAATCCCGGACGAGCCCCCAAAATGTTAGGGTCCAGGACTCCGGGGCTTCTCCAGAGAACAAACCACATGGACACAGAGATGTAAATCCAAGCAAAGCCTTTATTCAGCCAGCAAGCTGCGGCCGACAGCACCTCCCCTGACACGCAGGCCAAGTCCGAGCTGCCGACCCCCAGGCAACTTTAGGTAGGGATTATATAGGGTTTTCACAGCCGTTGCACCGAAGCCCGCGCATTTCTACAACCAATAATTTTAAAACACATTCTATATATTCTATATTTTAACCAATGGAGTTGAAACGAGAACGCCCCGGTTACCTAGCCGCTCCCCGTAATCTCTAGCTCACACAAGCGTGTCTTCGTGACTTATCACGGGTTATGCCCCGAGGCTACTGCCCAGCTCTGGTTATCTAACTTAGGGCAGGCGTGTTAGCTTCGGGCAGTTTCTACGAAAACTGGGTGGCTTTTGCTCTAGGGTTTAGCTAGGTTTTATTAGTTCTTTTTCCTGACTTTTGCTGCCCTTTGCACTTCTTTACACTAGAATACGCAAATTCAGAAAGTGGACTAGATATTGCCAGGGGCTGGGAGGAGGGGTGGGGGAGAATGGGGAATGTTTAATGGGTACAGAGTTCTGTTTGGGTAAGGAAAAGTTCTGGATGGCATTGATGGCTTAATGCCATTAAGTACATTGAATTGTACACATTTAAATGTTTAAAATGGTAATTTTATGTTATATATATTTTATACCATTAAAAAAATAGTGGGAGAGAGAAGAGATAAGCAGAACTGAGAGAAAGAATCAGACTTACCGGGATCATGAAGGAGAATCCAGGGGTAAAACAGAGCTGGTATACGACCTTCCCTGGAGAGGTTGGTCTGCCCACCAAGCATGACAGTGAGAGTGCAAACACCGTCCTCAGACATGGCAAACTATAAATAGTATTTGTTGTAAATAGCAAATGAGGCATTTCCTATTGGCTGAGTCTCCATTTCAACCCTTGCAGTGCATGGATTCTGCCAGGGCCTGGAGATACTTAATGATTTGAGAACTTAATGATTTGTGGTCTCAGCATTTAAGGGTTCACTATGGGTTGGAAAATCCTGAACCTGGGGTCAATTTTATTTATTCATCAAATCACTGAGCATTTATTGAGCAGCTATTCTTTCCTAAGTCCAGAGCTAGTCAGGAGGGTTGCTGGAGGTTGCACAGAAAGCTAGCAGCTATCAACAAGGCAAAACTTCAGGAGGACAGTATGACCCCCTTCTTCTTTCCCAACTCCACCAAAAGACACTCAACAAAGCTCCAAGGCCATTTCATCTCCACAACCATAATAAAAATTCAAAATTCATGTTTTCTCAGAAAAGTAATACAACCTACTCAAATTCCTCCTGAGTAACTGAAGTCAGATATCAGGCTTCCTGAAAAAGAAGTTCAGGAAGATTCAACTTTTCACTTTTACCTAAAGGCTAGTCAAATGATTCAACAAATATTTTAAAAATCCAAAATTCAAATTGCTGTGAAATTAATTATGCTAAATACTTTCTATATAATACATCCTTTGTTCCCTACAACAGTCCTATGAAGTAGATTATGCCAAATTTTTCCTCACAAGGAATACCCAGACTAGTTGGAGAGATAGGTGTATACAACCAGATATAATGCTAGATGAGCTGTAATGCAGATACATAAGGGACCGTAGGAGCCCAGGGATACAGTAACTAATCATTCTGTGAGTAAGATATTATACTAGATGACAGAGGTTTCCAGGATATAAAAGAAATGTCCCTGTCTTCTAAAAACTTACAAATATATAATAAAATTTAATCTATAAACAATAACTATACAATAAGGATATAGTTACAAGCACCATTAAAGTGACACAAAATATAAATTTTGAAGATTTTCTACACATCTGGCCAGGAGAGATAATAATACTACCCTTTACGAAATAGTTTCCAAGAGTCAGGAACCTTGTGGAAGGCTTTCAAGCTTGTAGTTTGAGAATTGTAGCAGGTAGATTCTAATATGGACCCCAAGTGTCCCTGCTTCTTGATACTCCTCTCCTTGAGTGTGGGCATGGTGTAAAGAAGAGAAGACTATGAAGAGTGTGTGAGTACACACAAACACACACACACACACACACACTCATAAACCAAAGTCACAGCTCTGACATGCTCTGTCAAGACTGAACCCTCTTCTGGGTTTCTTCTTATATAAAATGACATATTCTTTTATTGTTTAAAAACATCTCCTGAAGACAAAATCTTTCTGACCGATACAGTATTGTGATTAATAGAATTCAAATATTGCAGGCAAGGCAAATAGAAGATAAGAAAGTAGGCAAATCATATTCTCATTCATAATATTTTACCCCTATCCCTCACAACCTGAAAGAGGATTCTATATTCCTGCTCCTTGGCACATGGCTTGCCTGTGACAGGAGCACATGTCTTTCTTTGGAGGTGAGTGCACAGCAGAATGTGAGTGTGGGACCTATGTTACATCCGAGCAGATACTTTAAGAGGCATCACAAGTGTCCATGAGCTTTCTTATGTTTTCCATCGGCCACATTCCAAGTTGAAGCTGCCACTTCACCGGAGTTCTTACAGGTAAAGAGGCAAGTAGAAGAGCCCAAGAGATCAGAGGAGAGCCGCAGGAGCAGCAGTCAGCCCACAACTAACGAAACATTATGTGAGTAAAAAAAGTGATGTTATTTTAAGTGACTGATACTTTCAGATTATTTGTTACCACAGCCAAACTGATGAATACACCAGTAGAAGACCCATGAAAATTTTCAGGAAAGCAGTTTTTCCAGATTGGTATGCCGGAAGGCAAATTCTGAGGGATGAAGAAACAAAGGAAGGAGGGGTAGTTCCTCTTCCACTTAGAACGTAGAAAGCCTCAGAGCTTGTCACTACCCTCACAATGAGAAAATCCGGGCTAATATATAAAAGTCATCACCTTTGGGGCAATCCATCGGAGAGTCACAGGGCAACCAAATAAACTCCTAAGGTTGTCAAACTCCTCCAGTGAGAGACGCGGCACACAAACTGTTTCACATTTGGCTGAGCATGTGAACCTAGCCAAAGTAGTAGAGCTAGAAGGAGAAAGAATGGAAATCAGAAACTGGATCTGAGGCCAAGGGACTGTGCTCTTAAATACTATGCTATATTCGGGATAATGCTGGGCATTTATTCAAAATAAGACAGAGTAGCCCCAGGCAATGTGGAGACACCAGTGTAGACCTGATCTGTGCAGATAGGAGCCTGGAAAAGAAGGCAGCAGTAGAAAGCCAGCTGTGGGTTCTGTGAAGCAGAAGGAATGATGGGAGGAATGAAATGGGCGAAGGAAGGGGAGACAAGCTGGAGGGAGGCTTGGTTGTGGAGGCAGAAGGAGAACAGGGCATTTGAATTGTGCTTAGTGAGGCAAACTAGAATGGTAGTGTGACTTCATTTCCTCCTGATACAGGCCTTGGAAACTGCACCCCCAGGCACTCATGAACTCACTCCAGTTGGCACCTTCGGTATTGCTGGTGGGAAACAAAGGAACTGTTTGATAAGAGACTCTGACAATGCTGATAGAATAGATATTTCTGCAGACCTTTCTTTTAACTACTCTTAATAAGTTTATTCCTCTTAATAACTTCCTAATTAAAATATTTGGTCTTCCTCACAAATTTCGAATTTTCTTCATTGCGCAAAAAAGGCAAAACATCATATAAAAGTTTAATATTTTTTAATGCATACGCCATTAAATTTCTTTCATCTATACCATCTGTAAATAATGGCAATTTGTTTATGAAAACTTTTAAACTGTAAGAAATACTGCTATTATAAGTTGTTGTCAAACATCATGGTGAGCTAAGCATAGTAATTGTCCCAAATGTAATGTACAGCAAATATCTTCTATTTAAATAACAGATATGGGATTGGAGAAAGCAATTTAAAAAAATCTAATTATTTATTAGACTAAATAAGAAAAGGTTCAAAAAGCAACAGAAATTTTCAAGTTCCTGTGGTAAATGCATACAGATATTAATATAGCCAAATAACCCAAAGACAACACTGTAAATGGGGAGCTAATATTATAACGCTTTATACATTTTAATGTGCATGCACATTACACATTTTTTGTTCAAACAGTGCAAAAGAAATGCTGTTTTACCTAAACCTGTGAAAATAGTTGGTCACCTGCTGAGTCCAAGGAAGATCTAAAGTTTTCTGTCATTTCTAAGCAGTCTCCTGCCTTAAATATAAAATGATTGGCTTACATAGTGAATCATTATAAATCTCTCACAAGCTTTTAAACCAATCAGTCAAGCTTAGAATGCAATGATTTGGAGAATCATAGCTCTGAGGCTCTGGGGCCTCACTGTGCAAGGGTAATAAATGTAAATGATTTTGTAACTTGTAGAAACATAGGTTAGTTCGCTCTTTACCTCCCAAGGAGCAACTGGATTTGACTAAGGAGTTTTACTGTGGTCCTACGGAAAAAAAACTATTATGTCATTTTCTTTCCTGAGTCCTGGGAGAAAGACTAATGTAAAAAGCGGTTAATCTGTTAAGCACACAAACCTACTACAGAGAAAACTGCCACTCAGAAACCTAGATTCCTTGTGTAATTTGCAGCATATCCAGTGAAAAAGGAGCCTTTCTAAAGCAAAGCTCCCTAAGTGGTGTCATTTACCCAGTCCCACCCAAACCCCGCGGGAGAATCTTAGTTACAATAACAAGAGAATATTCATTACATAGCATTGCCATTCTCAAAAAAAAAAAAAACCTTTTGCAGTATTCATGAAATAAAGCCCAAAATTTGAAAATAAATCTGATGCAGGGTTCAAATGATTTTTTTTTCAATTTGAGACAAGTTCATGAAAACAGAAAAAGAATTTTCTAAGAATGGTAACAATATTTTCGAATGAGAATTGTTTCTGTATTATCATACAGTTAATGAAAGCCTAATTACATACAACAAAACTGTTCGTGATGTATAGTGAGGTTGTGGTGGTATTTAACAATTTCTCCTCATTAGAGACCTGGTAAAATATCTTAATCCAAAACGAGTAATTATAATATACACCTGCGTTAGGTCTGATCTGAATTTGTCATCTCGCATCGTTTTAGTTCTATTGATGGTCTTTGTGTCATGCTGTTTTTGTCCCCTTAGTCATCCGCAAGGGCATGTCATCATAGTGTCAGAACATTTACTAGTTAGTCTTTGTTTCCTTTCTCAGTGTTCAGGTTTTAAATAAACAAACTCCTCAAAGAAGCTTTACCGATTCCTCTACTCATCACCTCTGCTTTCTGGAGCCTGTCTGAAGCCCGTTGCCCCCTCCATGCTTTCTGCATTCTTCACCTGAATGCAATGCTGAGGCAAAAGGCAATTTTAATATCCTTTTAGCAGGATTCCCAAAGAAAGTCCGAACTGCAAAAATACTCAAAACGGGGAGAAATGCAGAGAGCATGAAACATTCTTATAGAAAACATCTCACCACTACCCCACACCCTTGCCTCAGTCCCTGCTATAGCTGTTGGAGGGATGATTCTGTCTAAGCATTTTGTGCCCCATATTACGTAAGAAAAACTTGAAAATGCTAAAAGCTAAAAATTATGTATTGCTTTATTTAAGCAATGATTTCTATTCTAATATTCTTTTTTAGAGGCCAAATTTCCCTCTTTATAAACATATTTTCTTCTAATTTTAGACTGTGATACTAAACAGACTTAGTATCATTCATGCATATCTATGAACCAAAGATAATTTTATCCTCTGATTACTGAAGACTCTGCACTCTTGCTCTCACTCTTTTGAGTCCCTTCATCATTACATTTTCCACCCCTGCTATATTCAAAACTTTTACATGTTACATCCAGCTAAAATGTCACTTCCTTCATGTAATCATTCATAATAATTCCAGTTTTTATTTTTACTTCCCTCTTACTAAAAATACTATAGTGAGCCACATGATTAACATATATAAAAATATTGCTTATTTGCTTATTTTCTACATATGTATTATCACTCCAATTAGATTGTATCTCACTTACATTTGTGTATTCACCACAATATGTGACACCCATGAAAGAGATCAATAAATAAAGACAAATTGGTTGACTGATGGGTTAAAAAAAATCAAAAATGGATTGAAAACTAAGAAGGAAAAGAAAATGCATTATGAAATGCTGATTTTAAAAATTGAAATATTTTAGATAAATACACATGAGTGGAATTGCGATCCAAATTTTTTAAAGTTATTTTTAAAATAAACTTTACCAGAATGCTAACATGACGGAGCTGGAAACTTGGAGAGGAACATTTACTGCAAACAGTTCTCCTCCCCTCAGGCACGGAACTATGAAATCCTACACCAAGTGGGGGTGGGAGACAAAATGAAAACAAATGAAGTTCATGAGGAGTTTAGATCACTTAATTCACTTAGATCATTTAATGCATAATATTTACACAATGCTTATCACATGCCAGACACTGGGTCAAGCAGACTATTATCTTATTTGATCTTCAGAAAAAGTTAGATTATCATCCCCATTTTATAGATGAGGAAATTGACATATAAAAGAGGTTGAGGAACTTGTTCAAGGTAGCCCAGAATGGATGGAATTCCTGTTTTTACAAAGACAGTAGGCTGCAGATGCAGGAAAATGCAACAGTGTGAGCAGTGTACCATGAAAAGTGACCCCGCGGGCACCCGGGAAAGGGAGCTCACCCAGTCGGCAATCCGAGGCGACTTCTAGGGAAGCTGATACCTTTGGAAGGATGAGAGTCTGTTTACCAGATAAAGAAACAAGAGAAGAGTGATCTAAGAGAAGAAGAGCATAAATAAAAGCAAGGCAGTCCAAGAGGGCATAACACAGTCTGAAAACTGCAAGTAGTTGTTGGGACTAGAATGCCAAGTAGCATGAAACAAAGTTCATGTACACCAGGACCCCACAGCCATGTACGCATGTGTGCATGTATGTACCCAAGGGAGTATTTCATCATGAAGTCAAGGCCTCTGAAAACTTTTTTGTCCAGCAATGTTTACACTCCTTTGGAAACTAAGATAAATAAAACAACCAGAGAACAAAAACTGATGCATGCTCACATATCCCAAATTATTGGGAGAATAAATTTAAGGGTGGGATATAATCAGTTTGAGAGGAGAATTTTTAGAGAAGATAGGTCCTGAATCAGCTGAAAAGGGCCATTTAAGAAAGCATATGAATAAAATTTAAAAATAGGCATGTATGGCTGGGGTGTACGAATATACACCCTTCTCTCCAATTAATAAATGTTTCTGGATTTGCTTTTTAAACTCTAATGGAACTTAAAATGTCCAAGGAACAGAATTAGCATGTCATACAATAAATCTTCATTTCTGCAAGAGAATCAGTGCCACCTATATTAAAAGATATTTTTCATTGGAAAATCTGTAATAATCGTTGCTTAAAAGTGATACTAATAGAATACAAATAATTAAAAATAAACAGAAGTCAACTGAAAGTGGTTCAAAAACATCTTAGTAGAAGCAAGGAAATTTAAGAATAAAGTAGGACATTTTAAGTAGTTTTACCAGTTTGACCTTATTTCCCTTTTCCTCCAACATAAAATACAAAAAAAATCTTTGTATATTGGTAAAAGTATTTAATGGAGTGCAAATAGCTGTGCATTTCACTGTTTACTGGAACCTTTAAATTTTGACAGATGTTTTCTTAAATTTGATAAATTAGTAATATAAAACATTGTGATAATAGTAAAATTAATAACATCAGGTACTAAAGAGTCTTTTAACTAGGCTTTCCAAATATACATCAAGAGAAAATGGGCTCAAGTAAGGTGTTATGAAAGGTTCTTGTTGAATATACACACAAAAAATGTTGACGCTGTGGTAAAAGAATGGGATGAGCTTGTAAGAGGTTGCAGAATGATTTTTCCTGGAAATCTCCTCCCAAAGTCATTTATTTACCTATTTCATTTAAACTGAATAATTCTTTTCTGAAAGTAAAAGACCCGATCAAATGAATGCTCCTAGACCCCTCAGAAGTAGTTCTAGTATTGTATTCTGTTTTTATTTGTGTGTGTATATGTGTGTGTTTGTAGACATGGACTAAATGGATCCTAGTATTTTACAATATTTTTCTACTATTACTTTAAGTTATATATGTACTAAATATCCAACCAAAGTTTTATTTCTATGAATCGAGCTTCAACTCTTTTGGTCAAGTTTCCAACAATGATTATGCACAATGATCCAATTACATAGTTTATGAGTCAATTTATTAACATTAATTATTATTCATGTAAAGCTAGGAAATGGGGTCTTGAAAAAACTAAGTTTATATATAATATCACAGAGCCAATATTTCAACAGTAACACAAGTCAGGTAATAAATAGCTCCCTTTGATCATTGTTTTTCAAGTCTCTTGAACCATGCTTTGATTAGTTCTATTTAATATTTAACATCTGGTTAGTCAATTTCAATCTGCAAGAAACATTGTTGGAAAAATTCTCTGCTGACTAAATACATTTATAATACTACAAAGCTGACATGTAATTGATTTTAGCTCCCATAAAAGGATTATGTTAACTTTCTTTAATCTATACATTTGTGTATTGTGCAGTCTAGTGAATTCACACCAGAGAGGCTAAACTTTTATTTCTTATCAATATTTTATGTAAAATTGATAGGATTATATTTTAGTCTAAGTACCACTTTCCAATTTTTCCCTTGCAAAGAAAATAACATACTAAAAAAATATGACTGCACAGCTGTAGCGTTAATACAATAGAAGCTAGCAGGCCTGCTGCAGTTCTAGTCATTGAAAGGCATACGGTAGTGAAGCATTTCCTCTATGCTATCAGGCCCCAGAGAGATTTTTAGATTTTAAAAAAAAGATGTAAACATTTTTATTTTCCATAGCTCTGAGTTTGCTTCTTTTTTTTTTAAGCATTTTCTACATTAGGAAGTCAAAACTTTTCTCCTCATTAAATACAGGGGGCAATGTTTGCAAAGATTTATTAAAGCCTGCATTTTGGTTATCAATCATTAATGTTACTTCATATTATTGCATATCAAAATACATAAGTATACCAAAGTTATAATGAATAGTCATTTCCAAGGAGGCTATGAATTTTACAAGACAGAGATTTTGGTTTTATCTTTGTAACACTGACTTTCTCAACTGACACAGAAGTTCATCTTTTTAGATAAACAAAACTTGCTTTTTCTCTCTGGTTTCAAATATCAAAAATTTTGAAATTGGTGGCTTTTCCTCTAATTTCAAGATTCAAGTCCTCTGTGTATGGGGGAGGGGTATAATCACAAAGTAATATGAAAATTATGAAGATAATGTCCAAATTTCCCTTTCTCTAATTTTCTCTATATATGATCTACCATTATAATTGTAACAAGTTAGAAAGGCCCTACATTTCTAACTTATAGGAAAGGAGAAAAATTTAAAGCAGCATTAGAAGAGTAATAAAACTTTCTTTCTGAAGAAAAAGTCACCAAAAGTTGTAATCTCTTACAATAAACACACTAAAGGAAATAAGATCTTTCTGTAATTACAATAGTTGGCTGTCTCAACTCTAACCTGGTTTCCCAGAAGTCTACAATAAGCCTTGTCTTTTACAGCCTCCTGGATGCTTATAGTGCTTGGACTAGAACTGAGCACATGCTTATAAATAAATACTAACAAATAAATATTGTGCTTTATAAATAAATATAGATACACTGCAGTGGAAGCTTGTATATAACAAGTAATTCTTTTCAAAAAATGCATATAGTAAGAGCTAACTTAGAGTTAACAAGCATTGGTTGTCTAAATTTGGCATTTGCTTTCTTTTAATGCAATTAACTAAATGACGTGAAAATAAAACTGCTTATATTGCTGGAATAAAACTGGTTTTTGCTGTAAGGACTTTGGCTTTTACTCTGAGTGAAATAGGAAGCACTGGAGAGTTTTGAGCCAAGTAATGACATAATCTGGTAAATTTTTTTCACTGGCTGCTTCATTAAGAACAAGCTAAAGGAGATAAATGTGCAAATAGAGAGGGCAGTGAGGAGGCTAACAAGATGGTTTGGTGAGCTGGACCAGGGATGGAGTGAAGGAATCAAACTGTGGCTAGATTCTGCACATATGTTTTGCAGGAAAAATTTGTTCACAGAGAAGATGGGATCCAAAAGAGAAAAAAGAGTTGAGGATGACTCCAAAGACTTTGATCTGAGCACATAGAAAGGTTGAGTTTGAGCTGCTTGTTGGATATCAAGTAGAGACTGAGAAGGCAGTTGGACATACAGGTATGGAGGGTGGGTAAGGAATTACAGTTACGAAGATTACTGGACATGAACGGTCTGTGAATTCTCACTCTGCTCGAAATTTTACCGCCGTACCCGGGGCAAAGGTCATTTGATTTAGCCAGAAAGCTTACAATTGTTTAAAACTTGGAGATTTGGAAGGATACTGTATTCACCGTGAACTGTAATGGCTGTAGCTTCAAGTCATAGTTCAGCTGTCAGCTAGCAGAGTGGGACTCAGGAGCCTCAAGAAAGGAGAGCAAAAGAGAGCAGGCATTTTGATATGGTTATATCCTTTCTGACGTCTTGTGGGATTTTCTGGAAGTGTATAAAATGGCAAATACATTTGTTGTGATTCCATTCCATTTTAACAATATTTATTGAGCATTTGTGTTGGGATGTTTGCCAAGGGACTTACAAATTAAATAGAAAACTCATAAATTTTGCAAAAAATAAAATATTATGGCTCTCAAGATACCTATAGTCTAAAGGGGAAATATACACAAAATAGGAGATATGCTTCAGAGGCAGTGGTTCTTAAACTTTAATGGGCTTTAATGGGCATAAGAATCTCTGTACTCAACCCCAGGGATTCTTTTGGTAAATCTGGAGAGGGGCCTAGTATTTTAATAAAATTCCATGTTATTCTATTGAAGATGCTCTGTGGCTCTAAATAATGATACTTTAAAATGTAACCAATGAAAATTATCCTAATTTAACATTACATGTCTAACCCAGATATTAGGTGGGGTCAACCTGTTCCTTGCGATCTAGATCATTAGCTCAAATTCCAAAACCTGGACCTCTGAATATCTAAAACCCTCTTAAAGATTTCTGTATATTCTGTAGAAGTAGATTTATCTGTTTTATGCTCAATTCTGCCTCTTAGATACCTGCTTCTGTCCATACTGTCTCTTTTCTGCAATTTTACAGAGATGTGAACCTCCCTCTCCTACCACCCTGTTCTATACACACACACACACACACACACACACACACACACACAGCATTAATAAATAGAAGATACTTTACTAAAGATTTGAGGAGAAGAGTTGGGACAAAGAAGAGTAGACATTAACTTCAAATTCTGCAGTAGGCATCACATGTCCCACTCTCATTCATAAGTCAGAAATTTTACAGACTCTAAGCCTTGCTAGAATTATATGATGCAATATATTTAAAGCAGAAATGAGTTATATTTAAAATTAGTGTTTTGTGGAGACATTGGAATATCAGATCATTCTCTAGAATTATCCCATGTTAAGTTATTAGCAACAGGAGCTACTGTGATTTCTAAGTCTTGAAAAAGAGAAAACATTTTAGGACCTTTCTATCCTTGAGCTTCTGTGACTTCATGGGTAGTTATTACTGTTTGCTTAGAACTTTTCTCTAAGGCTCCCTAAAATAATATATTTACATATGATATCCGCTCAGCTCAAAATTGCAGTAGTAAGCAATTCATTTAAAATTTGGGCACCTGAGAGACTAAACAGGAAGTGAGAGGAGCTGTATGCTATGGAACTGCTAAATCAACAAAGGATAATTTCAGAAGCTTGTCAGAGAACTCTGTACACACAATACCCATTTCAGCCCAATTTACAGTACCCACAGCAAGGGAGAAAAGGTCTCTAGACTCCTCTCTTGGCTATGGATAATGTCTCACCCCGATTCAAAAAGCGATATAAAATTATACCATACATAAAATACAAACACACTAACTATATGTAATCAAATTCAGTTATACATTAATGTTCTCCACAATGTGCTGATGTGTTATTATTCTTGAAGTGATTAGACAGGTCAGAAGAGGGAATTCTTGGATAGAGCTCCATAGAGAAGCAGAGATTTGAAGTACAGAAAGGATGGGCACATATTTTTAAAGAGCAAGAGTTAGGATGGGAGCTGATGATACATTGGCAAAGAATGACAGGGATATTTACTGGGTTGAAGTAACATGCCTGCCTGTGTGTTGACAATGATGTTAGATGGATCCATCCAATTGGATGGATGCAAGTGACTCATTAAGAATGTAAGAGGTTTGATTTTAAGCTTGTGATTAGGATCTAGAAGATGATTGCCTGGGGGCTGGGGTGGGTTCAATTCAAATTGAAAACGCAATAACTTAAAAAATAAAGTTGAATTGTGTTATAAAGGCAGACTACTGCAAGAGGTAAGTGCCTCAATAAGTCTGATGAAAAATAAATGAATACAAATTCATTTATTTTTTGCAATTGTCCACACAGTAAAAATAGCTAAAGTTTACTGAGAGCTTACTATATGCCAGGCACAATTATGGGTAGCATTATATGTATTAACTTACTTATTGCCCTCTACAACCTGTTTGGATGGATATTATTACTATACCCATTTTATAGATGAGGAAATTGAGGTCCAGAATGGTTAACTAATTTGCCCAAGTTTGAATAGTATTTAAAGGAACTCTGGCTCCTGAATCTGATCTCTTAGCCGCTATAACTCACTAGGGGTGTCTAAGGATATAAAAATAAAGCAAAAGAGGTAATAAAAATTACCAAGAAACAGCTGTAAGGATTTAGTTTTCAAAAGAGAAAGGAACAGAAGATTCTTCCAAAGTTTCCAGAGTAAGGAACAGGAAGGATTGATAGTGTGTTTGATAACTATTTAAGTTTCAAAAGTGTATTAGTGGCACAACAATAGAGAGAGATGATGTATTTGACAATCCATATATGAACATCGTTTCTTTTAAAGTAAGGAATCTTCCACGTTGAGAAAAAAAAATAGATTAGGAGTTGATTGTACCTTTTAGTAGCTATATTTAAAGTATTGCAGCCATTTTTCATGTGAGATACTACTCTGTATTTATGTAGCACCTTTCTTCTAAGGAGCTCAAAGCATTTTACCACAGCACATTACCTTATTCATCCTCATAACATCCCCTTTTAAGAAAGGAAGTGTCAGGTATAATGACCACAATTTTACAGACGGGAACACGAAGACAAATGGAGGTAGTGACTTGCCAGGATCATAGAAACCCCTGTAGCCAACCTAGGTGTAGAACTGTGCTTTTTTAAATTCAAAATCCTTTCTAATCTCTTCTTGATATGTCTCAAATTTGTCTTAACTTTTGGCATTAATTCATCTATAACTTTGCTTGTTTAGAATTGTGTTATGATCTAGTATTACCTGAGAAGTGTACAGCATGAATTTGGTCATTTCTAGTTGAATAAATCTATAAAACGGTAAAAAAAATCAATGCTTAATTCTTTACAAAAAAGATAAAACTCTCCTCCTCAACTGGGCATTCATCATGTCTGATTTTAATCCTTAAGGAGTATATAAACCCTGTAAGTCCTGAGAAAATGCTGTCTTTTACTTGGAGGAATTTTAGTATGTGGAAGCCCCAAATTATCAATAAATGAGACAATACACACACACACACACACACACACACACACACACACACACACACACATCCACACAGAGGTGGTAGTAATATAGCAAGAAATCAAGTGATTTCGTTAAAGGAAATCAAGTATTTTCTTTCTCCTGATAGTAAGAGGACAAACAATCACACCCTTAACCTTGGAAATATTTAAAAACTCAAAAATTATGTTACTACTCCACTTCTATGCTAATTAGGATATCTATCTCATTTTAATACCACTTCATTACAAATATAATGCAAAGTTAGTTGATAATCATTTACTTAGATGTTCAGGTCTTAAAAAATAGAGAGAGACAAGACAGAAAAAGTGTTGACTTCATTTTTTTTAAGAAGAAATAGTAAAATATATTCACTGTCAGGGTCCTTCAACAAAATTATTATGTACAGAAGTAGATGGTAAACACCGTATATAGTACGATTTACACTATATTCAGCAGGCCATTCTAAGATCAAAGGCTCCATCATTGGCTTATACAATTTAAGGCAGGTATATATTTTACTTTTCCTCCTTAAGTTGCACAAGCTCTGCTCTTAAAATGTGTAAAGCCTTTTAGAAATGCTACCACAGTTTGGGAGGCTATTCCAATTCAAAAAGGAACTGGAGCAACCTTTTCAATGACAATCTATGAAAAGAACAAAGATGATTAAAAACAAATTATATACAACAATGTGCTGAAATTTACATCAAATCAGATTCATCATTATCTTCAAAGTCAAAGAATTATTTGGGGAGCTAAGTTGCATTTCATGTTTACCCCATTTTCTATAACAAGTAAAAAGCCTTAAAGATAAATATCTAAGGTTTTTCTGTGCCACAAAACTGCCATTAATAACTAATATTAACATTCATGAACAACAGTCACCCATTTCCTAAATGAAAATTAAAATTCTGTGTGATGAATGTGAGTTTTCTGTGACTTGAATTATTGGTCTATGCTTTGTGTTGTATAAAATGCCAAATCGAATAGTCTCCAAATTGACACTCACAAAAAAGTGATTCTTCTAATAACACAAGTGACACAATGTAAATTCACTTATTTGTTCAACAAATATTTATAAAACAGTTGCTACATGTCAAGCGTTGTTGAGAGCAGTGGGGATAAAGCAATGAACAAAACTTAAAGAACTACTTTCATGGTGCTCAAACTCCAGAATGAGAAGATAGAAAATAATTCATAATTAAATAATTGTAATATGTAATATGTGTGGTGGTGATAATGGCTGAAAAGAAAAGCAGACTGCTGAAGAGTTAGAGTACAGGAGAGGATGAAATGTGAAATAGAACATTATATATTTGTGTTGCTTGAATTAAATCAAATGTGAAAACTACCTAGAGAAACCTAAAAGAAGTTTGGTATTATACACCTTTTGCCCTAGTAGAGAGGTCAGGTAAATCCAGTCTGGTTGGAAAAACACATCTGTTTTGCCCTGTTCATTTCTTACCTTTATTCCACATGAAGGTGATGAGCATTCTGCCTTTTCATTCATTCTGTAAAAGTTATAGAGGAACTACTGTGTACAAGGCTGTGTGTTTAGGAGGGTGGGTGGTAAAAAAGATCCTGTCCAGATTTTGTCCTCGAAGAAATGTACTGTCATTGGAAAAGTAAAAAATAATTTGAGCTATATAGGTGACATAAATGGTACAAAAATGGAAAAAAGTTGAATATTTGACCTCATAAAAAGATTCAAGAGAAGCTCTGTAGAGAAAGTGGCAACTGAGTGGAACTATGGAGAATGAGAAGGATTTAAGCAAAAATAACAGCATGGGCAGACGTGGATGTGAGAAAGGCTATATAGTCTCTGCAGGATCTGAAGCCTAGGACATAGCTGCGGATAAGCTGGAAAAGTAAATTGAGGACAGATCTGGAAAGGACCTGAATGAAAAGTTTTAAACTTTACCCTGTAGGTAATTGTGACCCACTAAATATTTTTGAGCCATCAAAATACACTATCAGATTTAGGTTAGAAAGATGTCTCTAAGCAACAAGGTAGAGGAAGAATAGAAAACAGAAAACAATGAAGTTAGAAAGAGTATTAACTCTTGCATTAGTCTTATAGGAAATAAAAAAAGGTCTAAACAAGACAGCAAAAATAGGAATTGAAAAGATGGAATGGCTGAAATAGACCTTTTTGTTTGGCATCCAAGGGTGGAGGGTGGAGCAGTGGGAAAATATCTTTCCATAAGATGTAAACAAATCTTCCAAATCAGAAGTGGGACGAGTATGCACCTCAAATTTTTTCTGGAATCAATTCAAATATAAACACCCTATTTGTAAAGTAAATACAGCTTTCTAATTAACAAAGTGTATGTTGAGATCATAATGGGTGTCCAACACTGCTAGGTTCTGTTTGGAATGAACGTAAAAAGCTTGAAGACAATTATAACCCCCAACCCAAATAAAAGATAATAAACTGCTGAAGTCAGTATATAACACAGAGTTTCATTAACCTTATACAATCTACAAATGTTGGGGCACTAGCCGTTAACACAAGCTCTTGAGTAATTGGTAGACACCATATTAACCAACCTTAGATTTAGTATCTTTGACCTTTTTGTTCATGGAAAATGATGGAGAATCAAATGATTTCATCAATGTTTCCACTTGTCAGAAAGCAACTACTCACAATCAAGAAACATCTCCTGTCTAGTTTCAAATCTTCAGAAAGAATAAGTCCTTTGAACTTCTTATAAAAAGAATTTTCCAAAAACTGACTTTCAATATCAAAGAGTCCTTCTACCTAAATGACTCCTGGTAACTTACTCTTTTATATCATTTTAAATAATTCTAGTCCACCTTTTTAACTTTCAAATATTTGTAGAATCTTATACTCTGTCAGCATTACTTGCCTAGCTATAAATTTGTCTACTTAAATATTTTCCTATAAAATGATTAATTTCTTATAAATTAATCCCTTCCTTCTGTTAATCATTGCAATTGCCTTCTCCTGGCCTTACTTCAAATAATTGGTTCTGAGGTATTTGAAGTCTAACACAGCATTCTAAGCTCAAATTACATATAGATTTTTTCTTTTCATGTACATATCATACTGCTAGTGTGTGTGTGTGTCATCTGCTTTGAATTGATGCCCCACAGACACAGACACTGGGCCAGGCACAAATATGCTTCATACCTGAACAACAATCATAAGGTTCCCAAATTTGATAAATATATCCATTTACATATGTATCATTTGTCTGCTATTATAATAAGTCTAAAGTAATCCATATCAGCATTAGTAAAGTAAGTGAGCCAAATTTGTTTTTGTTTTTACTTCAATTTTCATTTTGGCAACGTATGTTTTTTCTTTGCCTTTGTAAACGTTGATTAAGTTGGAATATTTTATTTCCCAAAATATGTATCACCTACTGGAAATACATATTCTAAAAATTATTTTGTATACTTCTCCTTTTACATTATATTCTCCCTAAATTAACATATGAACTAATGAAATTAGAAGAAATGATTGTCTTAGTTTCAACAATAAAAGGGAACTATGAATTTTTATTTAAAAATTTGCATCCTGTGTTTGTTATGCTGTTCATTGTTTTTAAATAATTTTTATCAAAATTAAAAAAAAATCAATCTACTGATTCACAGAAGCACATAAACCCCAATAATAAATAGACAAAAAATGAGCTAATACTCTATTTCTGGATTGATAGGCTTTCCTTATGCCAGAGAAACAAATGGTCCTTCACCCATGTCCCAAGCATGTCTTAACAACATAAGTCATGAAATAATAATCTCCCTTTTGCATCTAAAGTCATGTGACAGAGAGATTTATTTTAACCTTCTCTTCTCTCCCTGTCATGATCTCTTGAATCAATTAATTATTTATATTGAAAACAGTACATTCTTAATTACATTCTGAGCTCCTTTCAGGCAAACACCATATTTTAGTTTTCCTAACATTTAATAGAGTATTTTGCATATACTAGTTATTCAATAAACATTCACTAAATTCACGAAACATGAATTAGTGAATAAATCATGATCAGTTCTCCAGTGCTGGCAATCTATGCAAAGATGGAGACAGTATTTTCAAAAGAAATGTTTTCTCAAAAAGTAGGCTTTTATTCAGAGTAAAACCACACTTTGTTTTCCTCATTATTTTTCCCTTCCATTTTCTGTGATTCCTAGGAATCAGATATGTTCCAATGCATAGTTCTAAAATTACTGGGCATTCAATAATGGTAAATCTCAGACTTTAGAGAGCAATTGATAAAATTTTAATAAGCTCTGTAAATTGGATAATAATACTGTATTAACTATTAATTTTCTCATTGTGTACTGGTATTATGCAAGATAAAATTCTTGATTTTTGGAAATACATACTGAAGCATTTAAAGGGAAAGAGGCATTGTGCCTATAATTTATTATCAGATGGTTTAGAAAAATACCCATAGAGAGACAGACACAGAAAGAGACAGAAAAGAGAGAAAATGTTAAACAAATGTAGTAAAATGTTAACATCTGAGGAATCAGGGTGAAAGGGATATGAGAATTCTTTGTACTAATTTATGTAGCTTTCCTGTAAATCTGAAATTACCTATTATTATTTTGAAATAATAGTTTTAAATAGTTTTAAAAATGGTTAAAGAAAACAATTTAGGTGATTCAAACAAGCTTCATTTAATATTTCATTAATCAGAGAGTCTCTATTTGGAGAAATGCAAAATAGTATGGAAGGCAGAAAGCTTGTCCAGGATGAAAAATAAAGAACAAGAGAGAAACAAAGTATCTTACTGGCTGGGGCCACATAGTCAACCTTATTTGGGAAGAGAAGAAACTAGGAAATAAAGATACAGCCCAGAGCTGACTTGGCAGATGGGGATTGGTTCACTGGATATGCTGAGTCCCTGGTCCAGTGAAGCATTTACAGGGACGTGGAAGTTACCTCACATTCAATGTGTGAATGTGGTGCCCTAGGCAGGAGCAGCTCCATCTTGGGCCTGGAAACTTATTTCAACAGTAGTCTTTACTTGATTGGCAGTTTAGCATTTATAAAATTTTCTCACATACTATATATCTCACTGAGTCATTCACACATCTTTTTTCTTTTTCTCTAAAATAGAAAACAAACTCAGAGTGTCCACATTAAAGCTTCAGAACTGGGAGTCAAAGGTTTGCAGTTTGAAACGCAAAGTTATTCTACAGATCAATTCTTCTTTTCTCTAATTAAAATATTACTCAAACCAATTGCCTTGACGCATTTTAAGAATTTTGTGCCATTAAGGAACATTTTTGTAAACAATTGTTCAAGTAAATGAACTTATCTTTCTTTCTTCACACACACCCAAATGCATCAGACCCATCAAAAACCTGTCTATCCCTCTAAAAGTGGCTCAGCGGCATCTTACTACACTGATGGACAGTGACTTCAGTGGGGTGTGGGGGGGACTCGATAATATGGGGGACTGTAGTAACCACATTGTTTTTCATGTGAAACCTTCATAAGAGTGTATATCAATGATACCTTAATAAAATAAAACAAAAACAAACAAACAAACAAAAAACCTGTCTATCCTGACATTGTCCTGGGCTGATCTGATCTCCCCCATCCACAGCCAGCCCCTCAATCACTGTATCATGGACTATGCTCAAAATATGGAACAATAGCAAATCTATTCAGATTCTCCATGCAATTTGATCAAAAAGGAAATTATGGGGAGAAAAAAGTGAAATTTATTAAATTGAGAGCATGGAACTTTTTTGACTTTTTATCGGTCCTAACCACATTTGATGACACCCAGTGCCTTGGAAGAATTGGGGCAACTGGGGCTACCTCAAGGTTGATGTCCTCCAAGCCATTTCACACCCTTTAATTAACTATAAACTCTAGTGGCCTGAAAAAGTAACACAGCACCATACCGGTCTCCCTGGGGTTTATTACATCCAGAATGTGTGTGACTAGGTCTTTCACTCAAGCTTATTGATTTCTGTATCCCTTGCCTTAGTTTTAAGAATCACTTTCATTTCTGATTCAAGACTCTTCCGAACATTTTAACCTTTTCCCCATCGACACAAATATTTTTTCCTTTTTGCTCAATACATACTGACTTCAATATTCTCAACCATTTCAGGACTGTGTACACTCTGAAGGCAGAATAAATATGTGGCCAAAATTGGGGTAGGTTTCATTATGAAGAAAACTATTTTTCCTCCATTTTGGAATTACTCACCAGCTAAACAGTTAAAGCTCTCTCCTTTTCTTCCTGAAAAGATGGACCCTGAACTGACAACAAAACCCTAGGTGGGATATTTAAATCTTAAGTGAGTGGTCAGTTAAGTGCCTGTGGAGGTAAAAGGGCAGATAGCGTATTTAGTATGCTAATGGACCTATTTACTTCAAGGAAAGTGACAAAAACATCAATCAAATCAGAAGAGGCTATTAAGGATTGTTAACTCCCTTTCAGATGAGCAATGATTTCCGTTGGGATTTAAATAAATATTCATGAAAAGACCAATGACAGAAATTTCACCAAAAATCACACCGTGGTAAGGTTTCTGCGGGGCTTATGACAAAATTTACTTGGTTCCCAATTTCATAGGACCTTTACTATTTGGGGCACACTCTCCCTTTTAAAATATCAACAAAGATTGACATCCTTTTTCTATTTTAACCCCAAAATACATTTATTTTAAATTGTGCCCTTGAGGTATCTCTAATTCTCAAAAGATTGTAAAATATCTTCTCCAGCCATAAAAATTACACAATTGCTAATACATTCATATTACTCAGAATATAATTCAATTAAAAGTTTTTTAAAAACCTGTTGAGGTTAAAAAAGTACATCTAAGGAAGCAGTATAAAATCATAATGTAAAATTATATGCAAATTACATCAAAGCATTTTTTAATAGAATAAGTCAGGCATTTAGGCAGCTTTTCCATGTTTGCTGCCACCTGGTGACAGCTCTGCAAGTATACGATAAACATCCCAAAACGAAACTCCATTAATAAAGTCTACTTAAATTCAGTAAACATCTATTGAGCGAGCTACTGCTATATTTTTAGGACTGGTTTCAACTAAGTTAAGAACAAAAAAGTACAGCACAAAGACCCTATCTTAAGGAGTCCTACACTTGAGATGAAAAAGCAGACAAATGAAAGAAGTTGGCTGTTATCAAAAAGATGAAAGACAGGTGATGATGAAGAAGTACAGAGAAAGCAGCCTCTATACACTGTTGGTGGGAATGTAAATTTGTACAGCCATTATGGAAAACAGGATACAGGGTCCTCAGAAAGTTAAAAAAAGAATTAATTTATGGCCCAGCAATCCCACTTCTAGGTATGTGTCCAAAGGAAATGAAATCAATATTTCAAAGGGATGTAGTCCCATGTTTACTGCAGCATTATTCACAGTAGCCAAGCCATGGAAACAACCTAAATGTCTCTCAGCAAACGAATGGATATGTGTATATATATATATATATACAATGGAATATTATTCAGCCTTTTAAAAAAAGGAAATCCTGCCATTTGTAACAACATGGATGAACTTGGAGGTCATTATACTAAGTAAAATAAGCCAGATGCAGACAAACACTATATGATCTCATATGTAAGTGAAATCTAAAATCATAAAAGTCATGGAAGCATAGAGTAGAAGGGAGGTTGGCAAGGGCTGGGAGGAGGGGAGATGGGAAGAGGTTGGTCAAAAGGTACAAACTTCCAGTCATGCAAGATAAATAGGTCCTAGAGATTAATGTGACTACAGTTAACAACACAGTGTTGTATACTTGAAATTTACAAAGAGAATTGATCTTATGTGTTATCACTACAAAAAAAATAAGAAAAGGAAATAGTAACTATAGAAGGTGATGAAAGTGTTAATTAGCTTGATTGTGATGATTATTTCACAATGTACACATATATCAAAACATCAAGTTGTATACCTAAACTATATATAATTTCTATTTGTCACTGATACCTCTATAAAGCCAAGGGAAAAAAGAAGCAATTCTTAAACAATACAGAGCAGCATTAAGTAAACAACACTAAATATAAAGGAAAAAAAAGACACCAAATATAGGCCTGGATTTTCAAACTTCTAGATGAAGTGATACTTGAGATAATGTTTAGAAAAATTGAAAGAGGATAGATTATAAAAGCATTTGAAAAACAAGACCGTGTTAGACGTGGTACATGAAGTTTTGTGAAGCATGGAAATTTCTTAATCACAGGATTAACATAATAAAAGTGATAATTAGGAAGACAATTCTAAGAAAAGTCTCTAATACAGACAAGATCAAAGAGATGAACACCATTTCAGTGGTAGTGTATGAGTGGATGAAAACCTAGGTGTATCAATAATACTATAAATGGAAAGGAAGTAACCAAAATAGAATATTTTAAAGGAAAGTTTGAAAGAAGTAGTGACTGGTATTTGCAAAGAAGAGAGGAGTCATGGCTCTGAGCCTGATTTACACCCTTAGCAAAAGGAAGAAATGAAAGAAAAAACTTATACTGGAGAAACAGAAGTTACATTAGAGATGCTGATTTTGAGATGATGGTGGGGCATGTAGATAGAAATCGTCTGCTGAAATCCTGAGGATCACTTTTCAGAAGTTAGTTATCAACTAATGATAGCACTAAATGGTATTTCTCTATTTTTAGTGCTCTACCATAAAGTTTTACCTCAAAGGAAGCCTCAAGAAAATTAGTCTTAATAAGATTCATACTCAACTGAGTCCCTTCTAACTTCCAGTCATTGGAGTAGACACTTTCACATACATTATCACATTTAATTCTTACAGCAACTCTGTGAAGTTGTTTATCTAGAAATTCTAATTAATTATATTGTAATGAAAATTCAACTGACAAATATTAATCAAGTATTCATTGAATTAATTAGACATATATTGTTTGATTTCTAATCCTATACTGCTCCACTGCCCAGATTCCAATTTTCCTTTTAATAGACATTACTAGCACAAAGTAACGAAAAGAGTAGTTCAATGTCAAATAATGCACATGAATAAAATGCCCTAGTGAAAACAGAAACAGACTGAGAGATGGAAGACCCAAATTACAATCTAAGCTCCACCTTAGGCAAATCACTAAATTTCCTTGAGGCTTCATTACTTCATCTGTGATGTGAAATTAATGATCTTCATTCAGTCTATGTTTTGTGCTTGTTGTACAGGTCAAACATGGTATTAGTGGGAAAAGCTCTTTACTGAACAAGTCAGTGGCTTAGGGGAGGGGAAAAGAGGATATTTTGCTCTGGGTCCCTCTCCCATTTTCAAAGTCTCTCCTTGATAAGGCTTTGTGAATAGAGAAGGCAAGAAAAGAGACTCTAACAGGTTCCATCACTTCTGTTCTTCATCCATGTCTGGCATCTGGATATCCCTTTTCTGCCTGTGCACCTTAAATTATGTCCTGATACACACCTGTAGCCATCAACTTTTTTATATAGTTTCACTGAGCCATTATCATATAAACAATATAGATTAAATGATTGTTTATATGGTTTCACTCAATCATTGTTATAACTCCTAGCTCTAGTGTCTGATCACTGACACTCATCAGCGAATTGAGACATCCTTAAAGACACAGAAGAATGTAGATTAAGCATACACCTGGACATTAACTGCAGTGTGGCTTGAGTTATCTGTGGAGTACACTTCTTTCAAGACAGAATCTTTAGAGAAAAGCTATCCAGTAGTTTAGAACAAAAACCCACAAGCAGCTCACCTAATAGTGAGTTTTAAATATATATGATTACAAGCTACCTTCAGCATCACTGCAGTGTGGGTTTGATGTTAATGACCAACCCTCTTTGCTGAGATCATCAATTCTTTTCCTCAGTTCAGTCAGCATTTTTATGACTGTTACTTTGAAATCTTTATCAAGAAAATTGCTAATCTGTATTTCATTTAGCCCTTTTTTTGGTGTCTTATCTTCTTCTTTTGTTTGGAACATATTCCTCTGCCTCCTCATTTTGTCTGGGTTTCTGGGTTTCTTCCTTTGTATTAGATAGATCAGCAATGCCTCTTGGTCCTTCTTAATGTGGTCCTCTCTTCTTCACCAGGTGTAAATGGTAATCTTAAGGTTGCTTTCAGGGTTAGTTGTTTTCTATAGTTGCTACCTTGGTGTGTACATGGGAAGAGGTTTTTGCCTTGCCATCCTATTCCACCATATTTCTTCTTATCTGGGACTTTAATCAACAGAAAAGGGAGAAGTTTGAGCAAGGACTATGGTGCAGATCAAGAGAAAAAGACCAAGCTCTGATTGACCTTTCTGGAGTCCCTGGATGCAGGTTGGCCTGACCTTTCCAGTATTTGAGCTAATAAATCCTCTTTGAGATTTATACCAATTTGAATTTGACTTCTATTATTGGATCCAAGCAGTCTTGAATGATTCTAAATCTAAGAAAATTGGCATGACAGCAATAAGAAAGAGGGTATCTTCACTTGGGGTCCTGAATCTGGGGAATATGCAACAACTTTCTCTGTTGGTAGATATGTTTAACCCAGAAATAAACTATGACAAACGGGGTTCTAAAAACTTGAAATTTATAAAATGTGGAGTCATGTGATTGCAAAGTGAGCCAAGTGGCTGGGACGGGCCTGCACAGCTAGCTGGGTTGTCCCCAGGTGTGGCCGCATAATTCAAATCCAACCTTGTGCTAGCTGCTGTTCACTCTGGGAGGAGTTGCCCATTTTGCCTTACAAATTGATTCTATGTATTCTGACTGGCGGGAGCTCCCAGGAGAGGTGGCAGTGATTCAAGGATTTTGTTTCTTAGTTGGAAACTGTTTTGTTGATCTGATCCAAGGTGATTGGGCTAAAGAATACTGGAGACCCAGGAACTTACCCTCTCAGGGACCTTCCTGAGAACTTTTCCCACACCCAGCCCCACTTCCCCTTCCCTCCCTTTCTCCCACAGAAGAAAAGAATTTTAGTTGAGAACAGGGGCTGGACAGAGGAATGTATCAATTAGTCCTATTGCAGGGTTTACTGTTATTGAGATTATGAGTACTTACTGTATGACAGACACCATGTAAAACATATACATAAAATCTGATTTAATCCTAAATTTGTACTCTATGAGCAGGTGTTGTTAGTATGGCCATTTGATAGGTAAGGAAATGATTCAATCTCCAATAGAAATGACCCTGTATGCTCCATACGGAGCTCCTTGTTTTGCAAATGAGGACCATGCCCCTTGAGTTGTCAGGGCTGACCTGAGGACATCCAGGAAATCAACAAGGTTAGGGCTTGAGCACAGCATCCTTGACTGTTCTGTCTCTCCTTGGGCTCACTTTGCACTTTGGCTTCTGTTCCACAGCATTGAGAACAGGTAGAGAAACTGCCAAAACTACCTTCTGACAACCACAAATAGAGCTAGAATACCAAGCTTAAAAACCAGGGGGGAGGGAATTGATAAAGTTTGGGGAAAAGGCCTTTTGGCAACTGATAAACATATGGGAGAGAAGACGTGGAGAGTGCCCCCTCAGAGGTGCAAAAGAAAGAAATAGAAGACACTGAACTCACATCGTTGTTTTAACTGTCATATTTGCAATCTCTCCTCCCAGGTAATCATGGAAATATCCATGGGAAAATAATTTAAGAATTGGTAAGAACAAATAAATGAAGTGAATAAATATCAAAAGAGTTAGTCTTTTTCCTGTTTATTAAACAATAGCCAGTAAGACTATACAAGAGTATATAACTGCAAGCAGTGGATAAATGCATGGGTAGAAATCAGGCATTTCAAATCAGGAGATGGGGTGATTCAGAAAATCAAAATAATAGAAAGACTAGGTAATTGACACACCTAATTAAGGCTCATTTAAAAGCTCACGTCCGTGAGGTTGGTACTTGAAATGATGTCTATGTGGAGTGACTGGGGTCACTCTGAGTGCTGTCCTTTTCCATCCCGTCCTAAGGAATAGCATTAAAAGGAAGAAACAGCCAGTTTCTCACCTTTTTAATGCATCACAAGAATCATATCAAAGCAGGAACCTCTCTTAAAGAACTTGGTGCCAAGGTAAAACAGACACAAAGAACTCCAAGGTGGCTTATTTAACTAGTTAATTGTGGACTGGCAGGAGGTGGGTGATGGCAGGGGTAGGAATGGGCCCACCTTCTGCATGAATGAATTCAGCACATGGAATTCATGTTCATATTTACATTTATAACTTACAGAATTTCTATGTCATTGACCCCAAGCTGATAAACAAAATTGCAAAGTTCATTTTAATTTCACAGACTTGGCCAATCTCATCAGTCTCCCCATTAGGTTTTCATATTAAAAGAAAAGAGGAAAAAAAATGAGACAGTGTATGTTTATAGCCAAGAATAAATATAACAATAATAAAGAAAATAAAAAAGAAAAACAGACCTTGGCACAGTTACTTAAATTTTTCCACCTTTCTCTTATGGAGAGTTTCCAAGTTCTACCATTTCAAAGAAAACACCTCATCGAAGAGCACGTAATTGCATGTTTTTTCCATTCTTTAAATGTGGGAAATGAAGCCTTTTCACATTCACATCATCAGCTGTGCCCCAGGAAACCTTCCATTCTTTCCAAATTAGTTTTTGTATCATTAAACCAATCAGCATTAGGTGTTTAGGATTACTTTCTGGAATAAACCCTGAATCATTACCTGCATCATGTATGTAATAAAGTCAAATAATGACATCATTATACAGCACATGAGCACTGACCCTAAATGACCAGGACCTAAAAGAAATCAGGGCAGTCTTAATATGAATCAGGCAGGATGCCTAATGGAAATCAACCAACAAGCCTAATAAGAAACTGAATTTTGCCTTTCCTTCAAATTTACTTTTGATTTGCTTTTCATGAGAATCCCTGTTTGAAGTGAAGTTCCCACATACTAAATTCTCAGAGCTAATTCTGAGATGAGTAACTCCCAGGTGGTTCTCCGGGCCATTTAACCTAGGACAAGAACCATCCAATCATGCAGAGTCATCGGGCATTCACCCTAACCGTAGGCTTCAACTTGGCTGTTCTTTATTTGACAAACATCATTGACTGCCAAGTACAACTATGGACAGTGTTGGACTCAGAAGTTAAAACGATAAATAAGAAACATCATAGATACCACTTAGAGTGTACATATTACTTGCCAGGCACAAATGCATATGCATTACTCATTAATAATTTAATAGATCCAGTGTGGAAAGTAAGATTCATCCAGATTAAGAGACTTGCCCAAGGTCACTGCCCTAGGGAGAGGCAGAGAGAGTGGGAAAAATTCTATTTGTCTCCAGCTCAAGCAGTGTATTAAATCCCATGTCAGACATTTGAAATTGCTGATACTGGACCATGTTTCGACTTATAAAAAGACAAACAGGTTTTTCTGGAGAAGAGCTCAGAGTGTGGTAGGGATGACAGAAAGTTAACATGAACCGTAATACAGGATGATTTGTGGGATGATGATCCTCGACCTCCTATGTGAGTGTGTCCAGCCCCTCCCAACATTCCCAGCCACCAGCCTGCAGCCTTATCTGGAAGCTCAAATCTCTTCTGTTCCAACCTAAAATCCAGCATTGGTACAATAAGACAACACATATCATGTGTTCATCTGTGTCTCCTGTACCATTCTGACCGAGTTCCCAACCATTCTTAAAACTTGTATAGGCTTGCGAAAAAAAAAGATTTGCCAATATTTGCCCTGTCACAGAAGCAGCAGACAGCCTGGTCAGAGGGGACTCTTGTAGATGTCAAAGGAGACTGAGGCCAACACACATGCAGGATGTCAAATTTGCAATGTTCTTCTACACAGATTATTCACAAACTTGATATATGACTTAATATCTTATAAAATACTTGGCAAATCTCAAAGAGTGGATATAATTTGAGTATCTGTATGCTTTGAAAATGCACAAATTATTTTTTAAAAGACAGAAACTTTCTATCTTCTATTGCACAGTGGATGAGCTCTAAATGCTCGAAGCATTTCACCTCTACTCTCTGCACTGCATGTTTCTGCTACTAACTCAGCACGAATGAGCCTTGAGGGAAGATGAGAAACTTATTTATCTCTCAGTATGATTCCCTACATGTGTTAAGTATGAGAAAACTGATGCAACTGGTTGATTAACATCATTTTTACAGAGAACTCATCTTTTGCTTCCAAGACTATCAGCCTCTTGAAAGCAAAGACCACATCTTTAATTCTGAATTGTTCACACCCTAAAAAGCACACAACCCAAATGTACTTGCTTGGTTGCCCTATTTAGGTCTCTGATAGTAAGTGTAACTATTCAAGAGATAAGCCAAGTAAGAAATTGTGTTGGTAGCCTTGATGTTTGTAATCAAAAAAAGGGCTGAGATGCAGGAAACAATGTTTCGTCAGTCAACCATTAAAAATATTCCACAGAGTATCAGGCCTCTGCAGAGCCAAAACTGACCACCATGAAATACTTCATCTCCTTGGACAACACATCCCATAAATTATGAAAAGAAAATGGTGTTTTATGAGAGCCAGGCAACCTCATTTTCTAGGCAGCACATTTCATTCATATTGTGGTTATTAATAGGTCACTTACAGGATTCATGACTGGTGCCACTGCATGAAGGTAGCCACACACGGAAAATCACCGTAGCGAAAGTAGTTTATCTCAGTTCTTTCCAGAGCAGTAACTTTATCAAAACTATCACAGGTGTCCTTTGAACTCCATTCAAACAGTATCCAATTCGATTTTAGGTTGTGTTCACCAGAGTTCCTCTAAGGTTTGTTTTGTTTATTTTTTTTTTACTTCAACTTTCAAACTCTCCTTTTCGCTAATGAATTTTTCCCACTAAAGTTAGCATTTCCTCCCAGGACTATTGCATGTAAAAGTGCCTGGTGGTACCTCGGTAACTCTCAAATCAGCTAGTCTTTTGCATGAGCAAACATATTCAATATTTTTAAAATTAGAAGTTGAAGAACACACAGGATGAGATGTCACCATAATGGGAGCTAGGACACATAATGAAGGATTAAAATCTAAACCATTGTGTCTCACACAAGGTAGAGCAACAAGCATGGATGGCTCCCATCTCCTTAGAGAAATACAGATAGAATGTACCAGACAAGGCATTCTGTCGTTTTCATTACAAAGTTAATATTTATCTTATAGCATTGAGCTTATCTTACCAACATATCTCATTCAGAAAAAGAAGAATTTTTTGATTTACCACATTAAAGTAAATATTGCTATGAGATACATGTTAAATTTTTAATAAAACCACCCTATCGTTGTTGGATCAAAGAGAGCTGCTTCAGCTGAGACACAAACAAAACCCAATAAAAATACATAATTTCAAACACTGAGCATCACTACACAGGTTGGCCAGCCTGCCCATGACAATTGCAGTTTTATGTGGCTGAGCTTTTCAAAGCTTCAGCTAAGTTTATTATAAGTCATAATCTTAGAATTAAAATGGACAGTTACCTATACCGCTGAGCCACAGGGTAACATTTCAGAATTGCATACTCCTTGTGCTTGAACTATGCCACCAAAAAGGCACAAAAGTGAAATTCAATTCAATTAGATATACAAATACCATCCTTTCCTTATGTGGATACATTTTTAATATGGAAGATTTATTAGCATGGTGTGTTTCTCTTCATAGTGATGAAGTTAGAGGTAAGACTTACTTGTTTTTCACTTATTATTCACATATTCTTATGCTTTTCACTTATTATTCACATGTTCTTTAAGTTAGCAGTAAAAATCCTAGTACTGAAAAGCAAAAACAACCTGACAAAGTGACCCTGACTCTCCCCATCACACACCGGAGAACGAGAAGCCAGCAAGTCCAGGAAGGCTCCGCATCTTTACGGAGTGATTCTCCAGCAGCCTGCAGCTGATGGACGTGGAATCTCTTTCTGTCCTGGAACAAGCTGACAGAGGGGAGAAAGGAAGAAAAAACTGACACAGAAGAGAGGATTACTTCAAACCTTCGTGTTCAGAAGGAAACAATAGACTGAAGTCCTTAAAACATACTATATAAATTAAATATCTATATTCAGAACCACCTATCACCTAAGTCTGGCCCCTTTGTGCTGCTCCCTGTAATAGAAAAGTACCAGGCAACAGACTCTGCAGCCAGACTCCTGAGCTCTCAGATCCCAGCTCTTCCACTTACTAGCTGTGTGACCTTGCAGAAAGATACATAACCTGTCTGTGCCTGGATATCCTCATCTGTAAAATGGGCATAATAACCGTATCAGTCTCCTAGGATTGATGTGAGCATTAAATAAGTTAATATTTGTCAAGCTCTTGGAAAGAGTGTGGCATGTAGTAATGGCACTGTGTAAGTATTTGTTAAATAAAGTAAAATGTTGATTCTACCAGCTTCCCTGATGTATATGATCAGAGAGCTGGAGATAAATTCAGACCCTATCTCTTGTTCCAACTCCATGAATTCCCTCTCCCTCTACCCAACTCATTAGCCTTCTTAATCAGAATCAGAGGTACTTTTTCACTTAATAACAAGAAAAGCTAACATTTAATAAATGCTCCACATGTGCTAGGTTAATTATCTCATTCAATACTCATAAAAGACAGTGAAATTAGTGTTATTATCCCCACTTAATAGGTGAAGGTCAAGTATATTGTATGGAGCACAACCAGGATTAGAACCCGGTGTCCAGGTTTGCTTCATAGAAAGAAAATATATCATCCCACAAAAAATTCCCCAATGAACTGACCTCTCATAAAACTAATACTTGTTCAAAAACCCCTCCTGAACTAATCAAACTCACCCTATACGAGCTAACACCCAGACAAGCAGCAAATCCACGAGAATGAAGGTTGTTTTAAGCCACTGAGGTTTGGGGTGGCTTCTTGTATAGTATGCTAATAGCAAAAGCTCACTGATACAAGCTTTTTGTATGCTTTTGATAAATGGAAATAAAAGAAAATTTAAAAATTATTTTTAACTATGAAACAAAGATGTTGAAAGTCTGCATATTTTCTTTGACACCAGACATGCACACACACACACACACACACAACACATATTTTAGGCTGATTGTTTAAATGCAACGTGAATATAGCTTTTCCTAGAAAAACAATCCTTTTCTCCTTCACACTCTATTTCTCCATATTGCAGGTTCACATGCTTTCATAAACAGCAGTAAAATGAAACTGCAACTCTTACACAAGATCCAGGATTCCACGAAGTCAAATAAAGTGCTGTCATAAGTGTCTTCACAGGACACGCAAAGCTAGCAACCAAATCAGAGTTAAACCAGTCAACAACTGAGGAAGAGAAATATCAATAAATGCAATGACACACTAAGTGTTTCCAAAAGATTGATTCAAATGTCAAAGGATTAAGAGATGCCCTTGCCAAAATTGATAGAGTCCTTGGATAATTGTACAAAAGTTCATTCTTTTATGATTGTACTACGCAAATAAGGAAGATAGCAACTCTTCCTCCAGAAGACAGAGTGAACTAGCAAACACAAGCTGGATTCTGCCCGAAAGAAAAAGACAGAACTTTTTTTTGGTATATACTTCAGAATAAAATCTAAAGTTGGTTAAACATATAAGCAATCAAACATATTTTCTAGTTCTTAATTTTATTATTCAAGATAAACCCACTTAAGCCATTTTCCTCTGATCACATTTTGGTGAGCAGTTCTAAGTGATTCACTTGAAGAAGCCTTTTCCTCCAATACAAAGTATCCTCAGACAACGAGGTAAGGGGGACTTCATTTCCCACATCTCTCTATTGAAGTTTCCAAAAAAATAAACCCATCTAAGTCATAAAAGATTATAACAAGAGTAATTCTGCTATCTGGTGGCAAAATACATAAACAACAAGAGCAAGTGATAGGATTCTAAGTACCAAAGAATGGGTCTAACTTTTTATCACATTTTCCCCCAAAAATGACAGATTTTCTAATCTGAACTAAAAGCAAATTAGCTAAGTTTTGTTAAGGAATCATTTAACACTAAGGATAAAGGGAAAAAAAGGGAAAGGATAGAATATCATCAAATACCAAGTATTAGGTTCTATTAGCAACCTTACATTCAATTTCAGAGAAAATTTGGATCACTAAGGTATTCCTTCACCAGGAAAGAACAATTCTCCAAAGCAATCTCATTGCCACAAAGATAAACTGGTCGATTTGTCATTGTAACATAAATGCCTCCTCTGACTTAGCATCATAAAAAATGAATTTTTGAGCAGGAAGAGATCTAAAACATCATCTAACTTGACATTCTCATTTTACAGTTGCAAAGACAGAACCCAGGAGATTAAGTGATTTGTTTAAGACCATACAGCTCATCAGAGTCAACACAGCATCTAGAATCCAAGTCTCAGTGCAAGAGCCAACAGTTTTCTTCTCTCTGTCTTCACTGAGAAATGGTAGCAGGGTCACCACAGGGAATTTCAACCAAAGCCTATTTCATCTACATTTTCCTCATTGAGCCTATTTCTCCCATTTGAAAAGAAGTCATGGCCTTTATCAGCAGTGAGTTTAGTGTTGTGTTCTATCCTTAAACACAACAGTTTTCAACCCTCAAAGAACTGCAGGGACTCCTCTGTGTGATCTCCAGCAAGGCAGCCCATGGATTTCATCCCCCACTCACTCCCATGGTCAGGAACCCTGGTGCAGAACACAGCCTATACAATGGTCTCAAAGTGTGGTCCCAGGACCAGCAGTGTCAACATCAACTGACAATTTGCTAGAGAAACACATTCCTGAGTCGTAAAGCAGACCTTCTGGATCAGAAGCTCTGAGGATTAGGCCAAAACTATCTGCTGATCAAGCCCTTCAGGTGATTCTAACACACACTGAAGAATGAGAACCACTGCTCTACACAACCTATACAATGGCCACCTTAATAGAACCTCAGGGTATTCCACCTGAGAGATAGTTCTTGATTACATATAAAAATGCCAGCTCACTTGGTGAATATGTTTTCTTACCTAAATTTTGAGGCACTGACACAAAATTTCCTGACAGCAATTATTTGAGCTTACTAATGGGAGCCCATTCCTTCCTCTGTTCAAGATGTTACGGTTTGGTTTGGCTTGGTTTTGCTGTATTGTCCACAGATAAGGAACGTTCCTGTCAATGCAGAAATGATCAAGAGAGGGGAGCAACCATCTCAAGGCACAAGGACTAGAACAGGAGACATCTCCACTGCCTGCTCCTCCTCTTCCTCTTCTGCTTCCTCCCCCAGTGGCTCCATCTGAGCTTGCTCAGCCAAAACCATCCTTTCAATCATTATTGGCCCTTGTCTGCATGAAATGCTGCCTCTGCTAAACGCCCCTCTCCTTTCAAGTGGCCGTAACTGTCACATCTGCCCCTTTTCCCTCCACTCTCTGCCATGACTTCCCCTTTGCCTGCCAACTTGACTGTTGAGTCCCTCCACTTCAGAAAATCAAGTAATCTCAGGACCTATAAGAGACTGAAAGCCTAGCTAGTTAGGTCCTTCTAATACAGAAGAGAAAAAACTGAGACAGTTAAACAAATGATTCACTGCTATACAGCTCTTTCAACTAAGTAAGACTCTATTTTTCCCTATTACACTTGAGCTTCCTTGCTTGAGTCCAGCATTTTCACCCTTCAAAATCAAGCTAATGTTGCGTTTGTCACTGCATTTCTTCCTAGCTTAGGTTCATCAAAAGGTTTCCTGAACCGTTTATGTTTTTAACCAGGCTTTGTTGAGAATAGTCACAGCACAAATTTCTTAGTGCACCTGAGACATTCTTTGGGGTTATCACCAACACTGGTTCTGATGGTTCAATGCAAATAAGAGTATTGTCATTCACTCTGTATTTCCCTATCTTCCAAAGCTATTTCTTCTTTAAACACTTAGTATGTACCACAGATTATTCTAGATGCTGAGTATACAGCAGTTAAGAGAATAGGGCGTGGAGTGGGGTACCTTTCCTCAGGGAGCTTACATTCTAGAAGAAAGCACAAAATAAGTAATCAAATAGCAGGTTTGAACACAGTAGGTACTAAGGAGAAAAGTGAAGTAGGGATGTAGAATGTGGAATGTTAAGAAAAATTACAATTTTAAATAGGGTGATCAATAAAGGCTTATTAAGGGAACATTTAAATATCTTGAGATACTTAAATGTATTATAAGTATTATATATTATTAGGTAGAATACCTAAGTGTATTATATGTTTGCTAAAACATCAGTTTGTTTGACAGGACTCTCAGATAGTCTTGTTGATTTCTAAGAATTACCAAAAATCACTTGTTTAACCATACATTCTGGAGTTTTCTGGAAGTTAACATCAACCTAATAAAGTGAATTTTCCTGAATTTGTCCTAGATTTTCCCAGAATCAGTAATTTCAGAGATACCGGTAAGAAAACAACAAATACTGATATATATAAAATAGAAAGTGCAATGCCACTATGCAGAACTATTTTTTTCCAAAATGGAAAAATACCATGGAAGTTACTATTTAGAAAGCATGGTTTTCCCTTCTGTGCCTTATCTACTGAAAGAAAAATATCAGTGTTTATTATTATTATTATAGCCAGCTTCACAGGCCCCTAAGAACTCAGCAATAAACTGTGAAATGGCCACACGGGTAGAAGAGAAAAATTGTGGGAGAAAAGACAGGATGAACTTTTAAAATATATTTTGCAGAGAACTCTATTCACCTTGTTGTCCCAGCCTGAACTCATAAGGAAGTAGTTTATTTGTCCAAAGCACTTCAAGTCAGAAATAGAGTCTGTGTGGTGCAGTGGAGGTCTGTTCATGCCACTTCACTTCGTTCACACAGGAACAAAGAATTCAAGTAAGTTGGTCAAGGTCATATGCCACGAGTTTCTGTTTTTTTCTATTTTAAAACTGGAAAACTTAATAGTTTTCTCTTATTATACTCACCAGAATCCATTGTCTCTTTCTTAATTTCTCTGTCAATTCTGCAAAAAACACTTAAAATCTTTAACCACTTGTGGTCGTTCTAATTCTTCCAAATTTGTCAGTTACACAAATTACTTCACATCCAATATAATTAACTACTGAAAAATTTCCAGAAAAATGAGGCATCAGTGTTAGAACAAGGTAGGGTGGGGTTGTGGGGATACTGGATAAAACAAAACAAAATCAAAGCAAAAACAAACAAAAAAACTTCATACAGAATAAATAATATCTTTGAATCAGGCTTCCCAGGGTCATGCACATAATCGAATGATTTATTCAGCTTTGTTTGGTGAAGACATCCAGTGATGAGCCAAAAAATTGAGCTAAAACCTCTTTCCCATGAGCTGTATTAAAGAACCCATAGGCTGCTAATTAAGCTTCAAACTATACTGGCCTTTGTGTAATAAATAGAAAATCTTGTTTTCTGCTTTCTGTATTTAGCAATTTTTCAACATGATTGCTCCTACTACATCAATTTAGAACTTACCTCGTAGAATTTCTAGAATTTTATGTATCCCTGAATTCTCTCCTTTATTTTTTCCTGGGTTTTAGAATCAGTCCTGGATTCAAATCCTTCTCTTTTTAATACCTACTGAGTGCTATATGTGACTGGGGCCCGTTATTTACCTCTCTGAAATTCACTGTAAGCTTAAATGGCAACGAGTCTTCACAAACACTTCAAATGGCTATTTTGAGAATTAGATAAATAATAAATATTACACTACTCACAGTAACTGTCAAATCTATGTTGTTTTCAGTTCTTCCTCACCAGACAGTTTCCTTGTTTGCTTAAAACAATATTTCTTTTTCCAGAGTTTTACAGACAATTGCCCCAAATCTAGAAAACAGAGAAAAATGAAGAAAATTTAAAGTATTCATATTCCTCAAAACCAAAAATAATCAGGTTAAGTTTATGTATATCTTTCCAATCATTTCATCTACAGGCACATAGAATACTTACTTTTTTTTTTATTACATCACTAAGCTAACTTATTATTAAGGTGTAACATATATACAAAAAAGGGGGTAAATCAATGAATTGCCACAAAGTGAACAGCCCCTATATCCCTACTTCTGATGTGCTTTTGGACTGAACAATGCATCGGGACTACCACAGGTGGGAGCCCAGCTCTGTGACCAGATTGCATAAGGCTGAATCCTGCCCTGCAATTCCCTAGTGTTGCCACCAGGGATAAGGTCTTTGACCTATTTAGGTCTTAGGTATCTTACCTGTTAAATGCTAACAGTTGCCCCAGTTATGAAGATTTCATGAGTTAATGTCAATAACTAACTTAGTAGAATGAGACACAAAGCATTCACCCAATAAGGGAAGCTCTTCGTATTATTGTACCATATCTGGAGAAACTTTTCTTTCAGCGATAATTACACGTTCCTTTACATGCAGGGAAGTCATTTTTTCCTTGAGGAATATGGTTAGCGCCCTTAAAAGTCACATGCAATTAGCTGAATGAAAATTACTCACGTTCTCACAGTAAGCCGTGTGTTTCCCATCGAGATTAGACTCTCTCACCAGTACCAAAGGCTGCAAAGCACCCCCAAATGCAGTTCCAAACAAAAACTCTTTTGCTCCCTTCTAGAAACATTCCTATCAGTCACTCATTCTCCGCTGAACTGTCGCGTCCTTTTCTACCTCAGGCTTTGGGCTTAGATCTCCCTGCCCTCTTGACATGCCGTTTTCCGTCACGCTTTCCAAAGTCTACACACTCCTCTAGGCTGAGCGGCCTCACCGCAGAGCTCAGCATTGCCCTCGCTTGGCCGTGGCCCTGCGCTGCCCTGATCGTAATGTGGCACTCCACAGCTTGCTCAGCGCTGTCTCATAGTGTCTCTTGGCCCGCACAGCAATCTGAGGAGACACTAAAGCGGTGGTTACTGTCCGCATGACCTGGAATTAACTCTTCATCCTGACAACATATCCGTTCCCTGCCCAGAACGAAGCTCCTTCAGACCAAAGGCATTACGCTTCTCTTCGTTTTCTTGCCCACAAGATGTTATTTACTATGGAATTGATCCGCCCAAATCACTGCTATCAATTAAAACAGCAAACGCTTGTGAGTGCCTTGTGCGTATCTTTGAGCTAAACATGTATGGTTATCATTTATTTATTGATGCTCTGTGTTGGGACTCCTTGCAGCCCAGCACTGCCTCGGTGTATGTGTACAGTTGTCCTGTGCGTTTCTGGACCTGAGTTTCCTCTTCTACAATACGGAGATAATCTCTGACCTGACCACGTCACAAGATTATTATGAAGATCAAATAAGATATAGAAGTGCTTCGTGTGCTTAATGGAAATGTAAAAGTATCAGTGTTACGCAGTTATTAAGAGATGGTTCTCGCCTTTGCCTTCCCACATTCCAGTTGAGAAGACAAGAAATGTACATGAGAAGGCAAGCTGCAACATCAAATGGTATGTGCTAAGTGGTGGAAGGTGCGAATGCATAATACCCTAGAAAAAAACCCGCTAAGGTAAAACTGTGCTGTGAAATTCAGAAGTTAAAACATTATTCCAAATCTTAGTTTGTCACCTGTTTTATCAAAGTTTAATTGTGAAAATATTATTTCTTGTGGGAATTAACTTTCAACTGGAAATTGGATTGTCTATTTAGTTGTTGTTTTTTTATTTGATGTTTTTAATGCTCTGTATTACTGGGGCAGCACTCTATTCAGGTTTGTTTCATTCTTCTACACCTATTCCCACAGAACTACAAGAGTTATTGCTCCTCCCTCCCCGATTTCTGAGATAGAAAGAGCAGGAGAAAATGTAAGGAAGCTGCTCTTTGATCTCCATGCACATCAATTACAGGTCATAAATCCCCCTGCAGCTGGAGCTAAGACAGGATCTCAAAAGCACATGGACTTTTCCTGTTAGAAAATATAAACCAAATAGTGACTATTTGTTGTTGAGATTTATTTTGTGAGTAATGGAACTGAAGAAACAACCTAGCATTGAAGGATGTATCATTTTTAATCTCAGCACTTTTAGCTACTGCCAACACCAGATAGAGTATCTTATTGCAATAATTCAAGGATTTCTCTATTAGTTTCTCTAAGCCCTTAAAGCAAATGAAGCTCTTATGATATAAAACACCTTCTTTCTCTATTTTTTTCTCAGCTCTCAGGCCTAAATGCATCTAGGGGTAGAATTTTAAATGAACTAGATAAATGAAATTCTATCTAACTGTATTAATTTTTGACACTCTTTTTATGATTCTTTTAAAAAGAACATAGAAACAAATTGCAGCTCTGGCTGCTGTATAGTCATGATGAATAGCATGCTACAAATAATATTTTTTTACAAACTTTTGAAAGAACAATTTAGATGTTTAATCTCTTAGGTGGGTTTACAAACATCCTGTGTTGATAATTGACCAAGGAGCTACGAATGAGGTTTCTTAAACAAAGACTATATTAAAGGGAACATTTTCATACCTTTTTCCCTATTGTTTAACCTTTTGTTCCCATCACAAATACCTACCATAGTTTGCAGTTCTTATCTCTGACCTTGAGGGACAGTATAGCGATGTGGCTTCCTTTTAGATCACAGATGACCTTCAGCTGATATCTTTGAGCCCTAACCTGCCTCAGTGATCTGCTCACACAAAATACATATGCTGAACAGTGCTGGTGTGTGCAGTAGGGGTAAGTGAATTATTTACAAAAATTTGAGTTGACACCTTTTATCAAATGTGGAAAGATGAAGACAAAACAGCTGCTATTGCTGTCGTAAGCAATCTGCTGGTGATTGAATAAAAGTGTCAAGAAAATGGCTGCTTGATGGCCTTTTGTTCTCCCTCATCCAGCTTGATGTTAGTTTGAGCTGTCAGTTAGGAATCACGGCAGTGTGATTTATCAATAGACTGAGTGACCTTCTATTCTGGCTGGTGGTAGAACTAGAAGACAGCGCCCTCTACTGTAAATACGTAGCACTTCCTCTTACTGTGCCGTTCGTCGGAATGAGGGGTTTGCATTTGCTAGAAGCAACTCACCCTAACGATAATCATGGCTTTTTAAATGTTGCCCTGTTTCGATTGCCTCCACACATTTATTAAAAATTAGTAAAATCCAAAAAAAAACTTCAAGCATACTCCTGTACCTTCCAGCAAACTAATTTAGAAAATCAGTATTTCAGATGAAATGCTTTCTCCTTGCTAATTAAAAGGCAGAATATGGAAACATTACCTTTGATAGCAAACTGAATCTTTAGATAGTGTTTGGATTATACTGATATTAATATCCCATTTGCATTACCTCAATTTTCTTGACTTCATATAAAAAAAGGATTTAGTCTTATTTTTCTGCCATACTATTGTGGTCTCCTGAGGAAAAAATTATGTTATCAATTAGGGCTCTATGGATCCTTGAGCGATATAAGCCATAGCGGATAGAGACCCTTCATACGAATATTCCTACTGCCATCGGGCAGATATATGCATTTTTTTTAAGTAGGACTTTCTGATTTAAAGAATACTTATTTGATCCAAAACCCAAACAAAATAAAAGTAACTTAAGAGAAAAAGGATATTGTAGCAGTTGTTATAAAGGAAATATTGAATATATTTAAAATAATTAAAATACCCTATCTGATTTCTGAAAACACATCATCTTTTAATGTTCACATCCAAATTGCTACAATGTGCAGCCAGTTTGTGGGGGGGGGTGTTGAACTGTTGGATATATGCTATTTCAAATACATTTGTTTTTCTCTCTAAGATATTTCATAATAATTTCTCATTGTAACTTCTCATCTTGTACTTTTAAGTCAGACATAGAAAAAGATCATTGTGTAAGTGTTATTTTTGTTGGCTGTATCACAGACTTTTCTTAAAGACGGTTTTCTAAAGCTTCCTTTCCTCAGTCTCTTTTAAGTATTGTTTTTCATTGCACCACAGATTAAGGCAGACTAGGTTAGGAATAAAAAAAGATGTGCTTTACTAATTCACAAAATGTGCACTTTGTACTCTGTGCCTTTTCCTCTTTGATTTAATATAGACCATTAGGTGGTCACCTCACTCTCCCTTAAATCCCAGAAGCACCACAGACATATCGAGCTTAGGGTTCAGACCTCAATTCCTTGCCTGAGGTTTGACTTTTTCCTCTCTGTCCTGATATACATACACACCATGACCTGTTCATAAAAGATCTGCTGCAAAGTTGAATAATATGTAAATTTTATGCTGTAATGAATTAGGTCCTAAGATCTTTAAAGGTCAGACACCTGGTATAATACATCACATTCTTTAATATCAACTACAAAATAACTGTAATAAATTTTTCCAACACCACATCCTCACACACTGTTACCCACAAGGAAGCACCAAAGGAAATGTGTCATTTGTCAAAACATGCAGAAAAACTGGCATGTGTACAAGTCACTTTAAAAGTAATGCTCAGGTTAGAAATAGCTTTCCAAATGAGTATTTTGTGGTTAAACAAAGAAAAACACATTAGTGCTTGACTGAAAGCATCTCCTGCTATGTAAAAAGAATGTGAAAAAAACAGCTAACATTCTAGGTTTATGATAAAATCATTTTAATTAGTTACAGGATAATGTACAATTTATAGGCAAAGAGACTTATTTGATTATCTTTAAGGAAAAATGCAACAGGCATGGAAATTGAAGCATGGATGAGTTAGTAGGCTATTATTAAAATGTAAAGCTGTCTGAGTTGTAGAAATTTGATAGTTGCTATTAAAATAAAAATTTTTATTTCTTTTATAATGCTATTTGCAAGCTTCAATTACAAGGCTCAATTATAGGAGCATGTCTATTAGCAAGGGGAGGAAAAGAGATTTGTCTGCAAATAAAGCAGACTTAGGGGATTTTTTAAAAATGCAAACCCACATAAATATCTGCTCTCCTTCTATCAACCCCATGTCCCTATTCTCCAATAGTGTGTTTTGTTAACTTAAGATACAGTGAAATGAACATATAAGAAGAAATGTTCAACTTTAGAGTTGCTAGTGTGGATCCAGATAGGTTATTTGTATGGTATTGAAGGTATGCCTTTAAAAAATACATTGTAAGTGGTTATTTTTATATACCCCCTGGTTTGGCAATGAATTTTTGGATAGGGATTGACTCTGTATTTGAGAAATAATTGAATGGATTGGTCACTTTAATAGTATTTGTGTTTTAAAGCTGTATATGCTTAGAGAAAGATGTGATTACTTAAACAAGCAATTTTATTTCCCGCAATATATTCTATAATGGTTCTCTTAGCACATACATATGGCATCAGTCAATAGTCACAAAGTGAAGTGGAAATTTTGTGCAAATCATTAAAAGGCACCCCATGAGTTAAAAAATTGAAGCCAGGGTAGTTTTAGTATTTGAAAGTCTGGAAAATTGCCCAAATCCCACCCTTTTTAGTACATATACATAAAGTGAACCAAAATATTCATAACCTTTATAGCCAGGTCTAAAATGGACTTTCTAAGCTAGGAGAATGAACACTGCCCCTGCAGCAGCTGAACATCTGTGTTCTTGTTCCCAGTGAACCTAATGTAAAGCTCATTAGACAAACTGAGGGAGGAAGGAGATCTAAAATGAACTCTCAGTGTTTAAATTAATTTGTTCAAAATGGGCAAAGGATATAAAGAAACAATTTAAAGAAAAGATATGTATGCATAGTAATCAAAGGAAAGCAATTTAAAGTAAACTGACCAAAAAAAAAAATGTTCTAGACCATAACACACAATGCTCATGAAGATGTAATAAGAAGAGCAAGCTCACACTCTACTGGTGGAATTCTAAATTTTTTTAGTTTTCTAGAAGATAATTCCAGAGAGTAGGAATCTGGTAAACAATGTGGCAGTGACCCAAGAAGTGAGGGTTAGGGAGGGGAGGAGCCCCAGCCTTGGCTGGTCTCAGAATCCTACCTAGACCAAGTTCCATGCTGTCAGATTGCTTTACTGGGAGTCGTGATGGTGGAGAAAAGCCCACCTTCCAGCATGCTCTCTGCCGTGGTGCCCACGTGGCAGAACTGCCATCTGAATGTCCCTGTCCTGGAGGACCCAAGCCCATCTCCAACAGTGATGCAGGCACCCTTCACCCTGGTGCCAGGCCTGGGGTAGCTGTCCCCAGTGCTATCAGGTAGCTGGGGCACACAGTAGGACAGGGCTAGTCCCTACAGCCCTCTGAGCAGAGGGAGCCCAGTCACCACAATACCCCCATGAGCACTCGGCCTGCCTCTCCCCTTCCTGTCCAGGTTCTGAGTGTTCTCTTAGAGAACTGACATTGGTGGGCATCTATCCTAGGGAATTAGCAGGAATCAAAACCAAATCTATGTTCAAAGTCATTCAACAGTTACTTGTAATAGACATATTCAGTGAAAGGCGGGATTACAACTTGTATTTACAATGAATTAGGTATAAGTGTGCATAGAAAAAAAGACAAGAAAGGAGAGGTCAGCAAACTGTGGCCCAAGGTGCCAGATCTGATCCAAGGCTTGTTTTTGTAAAATTTTATTGGAACATAGCTATGCACATTCACGTAGCTGCTTTTGCAATGTAACAACAGAGTTGAAGAGTCACAACCGAGACTGTATGGCCTACAAACCTGAAATATTGACTATCTAACCCTTGACAAAAGAGGTTTTTTTTGTCATTGATCTACAGAGTTCAGTTACAGATATTTTCGTTTTCTCCTTAAATCTGTGTATTTTCCATTTTCTCTGTGGACAAAAACATATGATAGCTATAGTCAGAAAAAAACATAAATAAATAACTGTGTTCTTTTGTATTGTTCTGGGAATATACTATAAAATAATGAATGGTTGTTACCAAATCCAGTTTTGTCCTCAGCCATAGTTACATAGCTTATAATGGGGGTATAAAATTGCTATTTATGTCACAGGCATTTCTTATTTGCACTTAACCACATCTCTGGCACTGCTCTAAGTGCTTTGCAACTATGAACTCCCAGTCTTCATAATAACTGTCTGAGACTGCAATGATCATTATCCCCTTTCACAGATGAGGAACCTGAAAAACCAAGTTGACTACTTCACCCCAGGTCACATGTTCACACAGTGGATTCAGGATTCATATCCAAGCAGTCCAGAGCCAAGTTTTGTACTCTAAACCCTGTATTGTGTTGCCTCCTTGTGACTATTTAATTCTTGTACTGCCCCCTTACAAGGAAAATGTGCTTTGTCCATGGTAAAAATTAGTTGTCTCAAGTAAATACTTGAAGTCCAAGAACTTTTGCAGAGGCAAAGAGGAGAAAGATATGGGTGGATTAGAGGAAAGAAGGGGAGTTTGAGTGTGGAGGGTTGAATTTTCATAATCCAGACTATATGAAAAAGACAGTCATGGAAAGGAATCTGGTATATTATTAGTCAATATATATGAAAAAGACAGTCATGGAAAGGAATCTGGTATATTATTAGTCAAGGTTCTTCAGAGAAAGACAACCGACAGAATGTGTGTAAGAACTGGCTCACACATTTGTGGGTACTGGCAACTGTGAACTCAACAGGGTATGCTAGCAGGCTGGAGACCCAGGGGACAGCTCGTGTTGCAGCTTGAGTCTGAAGGCAGTCTGGAGGCAGAATTCCTTCTTTCTTGATGGACTTCTTTATTTTTCTTTTAAGGTCTTCAACTGATTAGATAAAGCCCACCACATTATGGAGGGTAGTCTGCCTTACTCAAAGCCTACTGCTTTAAATGTTAATCTCATCTGAAAAATACCTTCACAGCAACATCTAGAATAGTACCTGACCCAGTATCTGGCCACAGTGGCCAAGTTAACACATAAGACTAACTAACCATCACACCTGAGTAAACAAATAAGAAGAGAAAGAAAAGCAAAAGGAAAGGACTAAGGGGCACAGATACATTAGGCTGTGTGGGTTAAGCAGAAGGTCACATACTCATCTACCCTCAAGTTATTTACAATCTAATAAGAAAAAGACAAGCCAACAGAAGTCATAGCTGTAGATGGGCTCAGGCCTTGACTCTGAACAGAGATTTGGACACATCTGAGTGTAAGATCAAATGGTGGACAAGAAGCCTGGGAAATTGGCTTGGATGGGAGGAGAAGCTTGGTCGAGGGGGGCTTGGGGGCAGCAGAGGAATTGGAAATGACAGCAAAGAGCCTAATATCTTATCCCTGATCCTAGGCTGCTAGCAAAAGCAGAGAGGCATAAGGCTTTCTGTGCTCTCAGAAGCACCAGTCACACTGCTTGCGTATACAAGAGGTAGACCAACTTAGGCCACCATGTGCTGAAGCTTCCAAGGACCTCTGTACTGCCTTGAGACCTTCAGGGTTTACAGCTTGAGTAGGTCAATATTTTGCATCTCCAAGGGGTGGTGGTTGTGCCACCGAAGTGTAAGCGATGCACACGGGTGAGGCCAGACATAGACAGATGTCAGACATACTGTAGCTCTCGGGGGGAAGGGTGTTCCCAGCTCAGGGCAAGTCTCCCCCGACCCCACTGCCTCTGAAACCAAAGTAAGTCAAGGAAAGGGTACATTGGAATAAAGGCTTTTATTCCTTAAAGTCACTAGTCAGACCCAGCAGTGTCCAATTTCCTCTGGCCCCTACTCCTCTCTGCCTGCCCCTTCTGGCAAGAACTCCATGGGTGGGTCCTTGGTGACTGGCAAACGGCCAGACCAATTACATACCAGGAACAGAGTGGAGACCCCTTGCCCCGGATCAAAGGGAGGCTCTGCAGAGGTAAACACATATTGATATGTAAATGACTACAACTAGGTGGGAGATTCTGGAAATTCTGCCATTTGCCCAACACATACCTGAAGAATATTTGGAATGCTGGTGAGCCTGTGAGTGGGTCAGGGTCACTAGGGATCCAGGGCTGGATTAATGCTCCTCGTACCCTGTTGGGACGCAGGCTGAGGAAATTGGTGACAGTCCTGTCCTCTGTGACTGACAGCTGTTTTGAAGGACAGAAGCTCAGTATGATGTGAAGCAAGGAGGCTTGCAGGTCGTTGCACTTGGGGGTGGAGGTCATCAGGAGTCACAGATTCTCTGAGAGTTCACAGGCCTTTCCAGAATGAGTCTTTTTCAGACTGAATCACTGAACCACAATGATTCACCTTCCTTCTCCCTCCACCCATTACTCTGCCCCCCAACACCTCCCACACCATCCCTTCACTGTAAGTTCATCTTCTTTACTGTGCATTCTCCCTCCCAAAGAAAATTTCCATGTTCATTTGCAGACCAACAACTACCAATGTGTTTGACTGGAAACAGAAACAGAATGTAAGCTCCATCAAGGCAGGAATTTTGTTTCTGTTCATGATTTTATCCCTGGTGCTTGACAGAGAATAGGCAGACAGGATATATTGCGAGGGGGAAAAAGGCAACTTCGTTTCCTTCTATTTTGGAGATCAATAACAACTTGCAATGCCACAAAGAAGCCCAGAAAAATATAAAATTGCTTAGCAGAATGCCTGGCATGTAGTTAGTGGCCAACCGATGTCAGCTGTTATTATTTATATGAAGAAAAATAAAAAAGAATAAAAATTAGTTTTCCAGAAAACAAAATATTAAGTAACTAGGCATGTGGGGGCCAGATTATGAAGGACCTCTATACCACAATGAGGTGATTTACATTTTATCTGGAGGCAAGGTGAAAACTTAAGAGAATTTTAAGCAAAGGAATAAATGGTCTGAGGTACATTTAAAGAGACTTCTCTTGTAGCAGTGTGAAGGAAAAACTGGAGTGGAATTTTGAAAAGGCAGAACAGTGGAAAGGAAGGAGCAAATGGGAAAAGTATTTGGGAGGTAAAATTAGCAGGAGTTGTTAAGCAATTTAAGAAAAGGCAGGGAAGCTGAGTAAAGGGAAAAGCAGCATAAATATGCTAGGCTTGAGAGAACTTTCTTACAAATATGTTTATAAGTGGTTTACCAAGAAAGCTCATATAATCTCCTTTACTGGAGGTCTTTAAAAATGAGATGGAGCCATCTGTTTGGTAGCTGAAGGCTTGAGCTTGGTGGAAATTGGTCCACTCTTCTGATTCTATGATTTCCACAGACAATCGAAAAGCAGACACTGTGGAAACAGGAATAATATGTAGTACCTGTAAGCTTTAAATCATGTACACATTTTATCTTCACATCTTATATTGTTTTCATTTGCTTACAGAATTTGTCCCATTCACCTTTAAGTATGCCCTCATTCTCTGCCCACGATTTTTTTCCAATCATGTTCTCATTATGTCCCATCACTTTATGACAATGACATTGCTGCATAGTGACTTCATTACTGTAAAGAAACAATATGAGTTTACAGCTGAAAAAAGTATAATTAAAAGCATAAATTACGGCAGCTGTCAAGACAACAGACATTAACACTGAAACTTAGAACATAATACAGAAATAGGTTAGGTTTATGTTACCTGAAATCATTGTGAACCTTGAGTGTTTTCTCTACAAATAATCCACCCAAAAGTTATTACAATTTTTTTAAGCAAGGAAACTAGGTGAATCACCCTAGATTGCCTCTTTTCCAGGTCTTTTCTATTCTTAATACATGCCACACTGATATTAAAAGCTGTTATGAGGATGTATTAAAGGCCACTGAAAGAGATATTAGTATAAAGTAGATGTCTTAAAAAGCAAGAAGTTATGAATATATGTAGTAACAGAAATCTCTGATCTTGTACAGAGTCCAAGGAATCTTACCCAACATTTAAAAGATAGGTTTCAACTACCATCTGCTAAGTAAAATCACAGCTGTATCAATTCTTCGGTATTCTGAGATGGAGGGGCACCCCTGCTTTCACTCCACATCACCCACGCAGGCTAGCCTAATCCCGAGGTTCAGAAAGCCATTCCCCCATTGCCAACGTGCTTCCAGACTTCAAATTGGAAACCAGAATTTCAACACAGGCATTCAAGAACATTGTGCTTATAAAAGAGAGGCTTGGATACAGCTTTAAACCTAGAAATTTCTACCAGACACATTTTTATCTGGAATGATGGGCCTCATAAACAGAGATCCACAACAGAGGACTGCATACAATTAGAGGGTTCTTTGCCACTTTATTGGGGTGTTGCAGTGGAAATCCATGATGAATTTGCAGGGCTAGCAGAGATGGGCTCTAAGGTCACCTACTATTCAGAGGTTTTCATATTTTCGGACATAGACACGCACACCCTGAAAACTTTGACTCTCCAAAATAACAAATCCCCCAAAGAAATTGTAATATTTTCCTTGTGTGTGTGGTGTATTTCTAGCTACACAGCTGTCTATATATGCACATGTATGCAGATATATGTAAGATAAATGTACATATTTATGTGATTTCTAGATTCTTATTTTATTTCATATGTATATTTGTATAAATGGGTATATAGATATACAAAATCAAAGTAAAATTATTCACCAATTCACCAATGTATCAGAGATTTTGTGTATACATGATCCTATGGGAATAATAAAATAATATATCTTATCACAAAAGAGGATAATAATAATAATAATAAAAAGAGGATGGGGGAAACTTTTGGAAATGATAGGTAAGTTTATGGCATAGACTGTGATGATTTCATGGGTATATACTCATCAATTGCATGCATTAAGTATGTACAGCTTTTGCATGTCAAAAAAAATTATTAAGAAGCAGAGTATTATTTTTCATATGCTACATTAATAAATATTTAAGTGAAAATCTCTCCTCTTGGCCAAAATATTTTTAAACTAGTATCTAATTCACTGAGGGGACAATTTAAATCTGCTCAACCCTCCTGCAAAGTAATTTCACAATATATTTTATGAGATTTTAAAAAATTCACACAGTTTGACCCAATAACATTTTCATAGCAATATTTTAAAGAAAAATAAAATATAAGAAAAACACATGGGCATGAATATTTTTATTGTGGTATTAGTTAAAAACTGAAATGGAAGCAACAACTATAAAACTGTATGAAATATTATGCAGCCATTATAAAATTAATATAAAAACAAAAAAAGATATAAAGAAAATGTATGTGAGAGCATGAAATCCTAAATGTATTTGAAAAGCCTCATCTTGTCTGTTCTCTGGCCTCTTAGAACTACAAAAAGCCAGTGTCCCTGATTTGGTTATAACATAATGAAATATACATATAGTTTCTCAGGTTATATATAATATATATTTTCAAAAATATTTTCTATTGTTATTATTTCTATTTTTATATAGTCAACTTTTACATAAATCATACTGAAGATATTTGCAGACAAGAACCTAAGAGGACTATTCCTACCACCTACAAAGAAATACTTTCCTAGTGGTGAACACCAGATTATTTATTCCTAAAATTCATTATTTCACCACTACACGATCTGCATACATGATAAACAAGTGAGTAGACTCCTTGAAAAGTGATTTGTCATGTTTACCAAAATGTGAGGTCTAATATCTGCTAAAATATTTTTCAATATTTTAATGAATTTTAATAAAGGTTTATCAGGCACTTGTTATGGTGCAGAACTTTTATTAAATTCTGTGATCCATAAAACGTTTTTTTTTTTGAATGACACATAGTTTAGTTTTTCATTTAGAGGCTATAAAAGTGTTCACAAAAGTTGTGTTGAAAAAAAAGTGATTGAAAGTGCTAAAACACTGTACAGAATATAAAATCCTTTCATAGACTTTTTATGACACATGAAACATGAGTCTTAAAGGTTTAATGTTACTGACTTTTATACAAGGCTTTTTAATTCTTGATTCCAGTTATGGTTCTGCAAATGAACTGTGACATTAAAGGGAATCAGGCTGGAACTGCCTGGGCTCACTTCCTAGATGAGCTCCGAGTGGCCACGAGAGGTTGGCTCTGGGACCCACCCCGCCCACAACTGATTAACACTCACTTGCAGAACAGAGGAGTGCGCCTGCTTGACAGATTCCCTCCTACCTCGACGCAGTATAAATGCTGGGGAGGGTGCCTACACTACTACTAGTAAATATAAAGCATGAAGGATGACCACACCTTAATCCTTGTGTCTTCAGTGCCATACACCATTGGCTACTATAATTGCAATGTTGTCTTGGTGAACTACAGAACCACTATTGCTTTCTGTCCTATTAAGATAATGGATAGAAATCCACTTTGGCTCTACCTTTTGGGAATTTTGAGTCAAGGTGCTGACCTGAACGCAGTAAAAAAGACAATTTCACAGCTTTTTGTTAGTTTCTAATTTTTGGATTCAACCATATAAAGTAGCCATTTTTGTAAGTTAAAACCATTGAAACTTCCAAGTTCTTCTGATTCACCTTAATATTCTGCAATTGTCTAGAAATTAATGTTTCAAAAGCCGTAAGTGGTAGTTTGTATTAAGAAGAGAATAGAGCAATACATGATGAATTGGATCAACATAAAAAGCTGAGTGGGATAATTCAGATTAGACTTCAGAATAATATGCTCAGTTTAAGTTATCTGAGGAGTGCCTTGATATTACACATTTTGTCTGTGTAGACACTTTTCTTGTTGGCTAATTTCCTAGAGGAATCAGACAAAGTTCCAGTTTCCATCTGTACTGTAAAAATCACCTATGAAAATGCCTAAGTTTACAGAAGAGAATGAAAAAAGTATGGTGTTGAATACCTACTCCATACATACTTTATTTACATTAGGAACCATACATGGTACACTCCAAGAGGGTTGAAATAAAATTTTATGACTCATATATAAAAAATGTTTTTGTTCTCTCACTTACCAACTTCACATTTCCCTGTATGGCCCCGGAAGATGACTGGTTAGCCAGAGACGGGTAAGATTCCTCAAGGGAGGAACAAGCTAAGACAGGCACAGTCGCAGGGGGCCATCAGGTGAGAAATTGGGGATCAACAGAGGTGAGGCTTAGAACCTCACCCCCCAGTTCTGAGAGAAATCTTCTGCATACGTGGATGTTTTATTGCCCTGGTCTAGCTTGGATTAACACATAGTCTACAGGCACACACCTGATCATCTACATTTGCTCTCTTACAACACTAAACTATGTTTTCTACCTTTATCTTGTATCTACCTACCACTTCAGCATTTTATTAAAAATAATAATAATAAAGAGAGAAATGTGGTATCCACATATAAATCAAGTATAAAAACCAAATGAGTATTCATATTGGAACTGACTGCTTATAGTTCATAATGCATGAGCAAAACCGAAAGTTTCTGTGATGACTGCCCTTGTAATGTTCACTATGTAACTTATTCATTATGTAAGAATTTGTTCTCCATGTAAGAACTTGTTTGTTATGCCTCAGAAGATTGGAGACTGACGAAAATTAGGCTTGGGGTGGATTAATGATTGTGCATTGAGCATTGACTCCCCTATACAGAATTTTATTGTCATTAACAACCATTTGATCAATAAATATGAGAGATGCCCTCACAAAAAAAAAAAAAAAAAAAAAAGGACAGACTTCCAATGGTAAAATAAATAAGTAACCGGGATGTAATGTATAGCATAAGGAATATAGTCAAAATATTGTAACAGCTTGGTAGGGTGATAGCTGGAACCTAGAATTATGTATATAAATGTTTTACCACTGTGTTGTACACTTGAAACTAATGTAATGTAATACTGTGCATCAACTACCCTTCAATAAAAAATAATTATTTAAAAAAAAAAAAAAAGAAAGAAAACAATTGAGGGATGCATATTAAATTAAAGGGAAGTAAGAGCTCTTACTTTGAAATGGAAGAACATAACTATGACAAATATTTATATTTGTTACATTTCTTGAATTATCTGTAAATGAAATCCTTTATATGATATTACTAATGCTAAGAAAAAAAGAAATAAATAACAGCAAGGAAAACCTTAAAAAAAAAATGTTTTTGTTTCAAAATTATTCTAATATGAAAGGGACTAAACATTGGATTTCTCAAAAGGAGACATAACTTAATAACCTAAATAACCAAAAGAATGATCAAATATAGTAAAAATGTCTACTTCCTTGTAATCTGTGATGCTTCTAATATGAAGCATGTGTTTCTAATTTAGCAAAATTTGTAGAATAATTTTCCTCAATGCATCTCAGCACTACACATTTTAAAGCAACTTCTCACAAATTTTATAATAATTCATTTACTTTAAAAGTATTGAAGGATGTATTTCTGATACATTTTGATACATACAGTACATTAAATATATATTACAAATTGTAATTTTTTCTTTAACTTCTGTGATCCATATATTATCCATTTGCAGATTAGCTTATGACATATACTGTGTCTGTAAGATATTAACTGCATCTCATCTAGAATATTCTGTTAAAACTATTAATTAAGACAGATTTGCTTTTCTCTTATGCACTCTAAATTAATAAACTCTTAAATTACCAGATGATTTCTGTACTATATGATCTTTGAATATCAGTGATTTATCTATTACTCTAGAGATGAACAGTACAAAATTCAAAATACTTAGTCCACTAAAGCCAAGAGCTAACAAGCAAAAATCCTGCCTGACACTCAAGAAAACACAAGAAATCTCTCCAAAGGGAGAGAGGCTTCTGAGGTATATGGATAGAAATCTGAGCAAGCCAGGGGGAGGAAAAAAAGGCATTACAATTTTTGTCAATCTTAAACACATTTTTAGAATCATCAGTTGCTGGTAATTTAGAAAAGAGGAGGAGTAAAGATTGAAAGCAAATTTAACTTTTAGAAAAATAAATTGTTTCCCAAAAGGTGATATTTTGTAAAAGTTATATTTTAATCTTTCAGGAGATATTGCATATATTTCTTTTTGGGGGACATTTATATATGTCTCCTGTTTTTGTGTCCCTGGATTTTAAAATTATGATTATACTGGATATAAGAGACATACTTGGAGATGATAGGAGTAGATGTGTGACATCAAAGCTGACATTTCCCATCAGCAGTGACCCTAGAAGCCATGGTTGAGGTGGAAGAGGCACAAAACAGAAGGACTCTGGATTCCTGGGTCACTGCATGGAGAGGAGCTGCTTGGGAGTGTCACCTGACTTGCTTTGTAGTTTGCAAGAGGAAGAAATATGCCCTGTTGTGTTGTCACTAATAGTCACGGACTTACTTGTTACTGAAGCAAAGCCTAGCCTACCTTAACAGTCCTGTCTTACAAGCTACATAATGCAGAGCCATTCGCGATTTCTGCCTCTTAACCTCCTCACCACATCAAATCATCCGCACGTTTGTTTAGATTCTCTAACTACTCTAAGTTCTATTACTGTTCTACTAAGTAATATTACGTTCTATATAGTCAATGATTCTGGGACATCCTTCTACATTGATAGATAGTGACCGCACTAGAGGGGGTGAGGATTTAATAATATGAGTAACTGCTGAACCACTCTATTGCACATTTGAAACCAACATAAGATTGTATATCAACAATAATTTTTTTAAAAAAGGATGGAAAAAGATATTTCATTTTAAAAAGTTATACTACATTTCAAGCCTTTTACATTTAGCCACGAATACAAAGATTAATAAAGTAGGAGTTTACATGTTTGTGGACGAGACAGAAAGAAAGATAAATTAAACTCAGTGAGACTGGGTGCAGTAGCCGAAGCTGGTACAGAAGTGGTACGAAAGGAGAGATGATGCTTCTCTGAGTCAAGTAAGGCTCTTCCAGAGCAGAAAGTGTTAAACAGTGTCCAAAATGATAAATAAAAACTCCTCCTCCCCCCAGTCCCTGTCCAGACAGGCCCTACCTCAATCTGAAGACTATCATAATAGCCTCCTAACTGGTCTTCCAGCCTTGAAGACCTCTCCTGCCCTCCACTGCCCAACACATCAATCCTCACAAATGCCAACAAATTATTTTTCTAAAGCTCGAAACTAGCCAGGCCACTCACCTGCTTGAAAGTCTCCCACAGCTTGCCTTTCCCTCTTATTGCCTACAATCCCTCCCTCTGTGCTCACCACAGAAAATTCCTCATCTTTCCTTCAACACTCCACACTTGTCACACCTCCTTGCTTAGTGTCTTTTATTCCCTCTGACTTGAAGACCCAACTCTGCTTCCTTTTCTCTGCTTTGGCAAACTCCCATGAAAAAGCTCCTCCTGGCACAAATCTAGCAGAATGAATTGCAACTTCTGCTCATGCTCTGCAAATCCATCTCCTATAATAATTAATAATAATAATAATAACTTTTATTGAGAACTTCCTTTTTGTCAGGCACATAGGCACTTTCTCTATGGATTGTTCCATTCAGTTCTCACAAAAGGCCTATGAGTTAGCTACTATTATTATGTCCCTTTTACAAATGAGGAGACTAAGGCTTGGGCTAAGTAGCCGGTCCAAGTTCGTACGCAGCAGGTAAGTGACAGAACTAGCCCAGGAACTTATCTCAGTTGGACAGCTGGATTCCAGATTCATACACTTAAGTACTACGGTTTTTGATCCCCATTCAAGTTGAAAATCCCTTGGTCCTGCGCACTGCTTTAACCTCTAGCTTCTTTTCCTAACCTTTCCCCCATGTACTCAATAACCTAGCTATGTCAGGCAAACACATGCTTAGCATTTTATTCCTCATCTTGAAAGACCCTTCCTCATTTTATTCGGCCAGTTGTCTGCTGCTTGTTCTTCACTATTGGCCCTGCCTCCTCTCTTCGCACCCTGCCACACTGAATGTCTCTCCCAGCAGGCAGAGCTTCCCCCACACGTCTTCTCTAGCATGAGCTGCACATGCCCTAACTGCTTGAGGGCCAACGCCTCCCTTCATCTCTGTCGCCGGCACCTAGCTAAGAGTCTGGCACACAGTAAGTGCTCAACAAATGTTTTTGAGAAAGTGAATGAATGATGTAGGTTTTGTTATTCACATTTTAATCACTATTTTTTAACTTTTTATATTTGAATGAAGGACATTTTGTCCCTTCTTAATAACTTCCTGATCAAAGATTCTGTTTGTGAGCTGTGTGATCCCATTCATATTCTATTTCTTAATTCATTATTTATTTCTCTCATGTATGTATGAGCAGATATATATTACAGAAAACTAAAGCTCCAAAGTAAAAATGAATGTGATATTTTCTCCTACACTTTTTATTTCAAGACTTAAAACTTAATCTTAAAATGTGACATTTCCAATCTTTCCCTTTTCTCCTGTAGCTTCCTAAAGGGGCCATAAGTCACCTGAGAAAACAATAATAATGGTTAAAATGTATTATGCTCATTATATGTGACAATCTCTGTTTTCATATTCTACATGAAGTAGCGTGTGTATTTCTCACACCAACCCTGGGAGACTGATATTCTTATTATTCCCATTGGACAGATGAGGACAGTGAGGCCTTTTGAGATTAAGTTACTGATTTAAAATCACATAGCTAGTGAAAACAGGATATAAAGAATGCTTTTAAGCTCAACATCATCTTATATTAGAGTACTTTGAAAGAGATTATTTTACATGTTGATACCTATAATTGCAAACAAACTAACAGGAATAAGAAGAATGAAAGAAGCCTGTATTTGGGCTATGAAAGTGCAATGGGGAGATGAGAGGTTCTCACATGTTGAATTAGATCCTAATTGCATATCCCTATAATTCCTTGGCAAAATACAGTATACTCAATGAATCATCCCCTCTTCCACTCTGGGTGTGAAAAGGTAGATTTTTTAAGTTATATACATATTTTTAATGCCTCAATATTCATACTGCTTAAGTCTTTCACCAACTGGTAGACCTAATATAGTTTATATGTAGAGGTTTGGGAGGCCTAAGATCTCATAATTAATTTTATTATTTTGTTGATCACTTAAAATTATCACTGGTTGCTGATTACACATATGAAAAGTACTGCCTCTGGTCTTGTCTTCACAGATCTTAGAATCCAGCAGGGAAAATAAGTAACTAGAATGCAAGACAGAAAAGATACATGTCGTAAAAGAGATATGGACAATAACTAAATGGAACTAGAAGAGGGAGGCTGTATTCCTACCTGTGAAACAAATAGAATTTGAGTTGGAACTTGAAGTAGGAGAATTCCAGCAAGTGATGAAAAGGGAGATGGAAATTTTGCCAAGGACAAAAGGGTGGAAGATAAAAACATGAGTCAGATTCAGGAAACAGAGAGCAATTCAGATGGACTGGTGCATGGAGAGCACGTGAGGAGGAAGACTGGAATGCAAGAGGAAATGTCCATTAAGACCCAATACATATGGTCATGAATAACAGCTAAGAGGCTGAATGGAATTCTTCAGTAACTGAGAAGTCATGAAGGTTTCAGGAAGCTATTTTCTGACAAAAATGCCAAATAGAAGGGAGAAGAGAGAAGCTAGAAGTTTTGAGACTATTACAATTTCTAATTGGTAGATCGTGATTTAAAAAGATAGAATGAAAGGGACAAATTCAAGAGATGGTATGGAAATAGAAGCTATAGGAACTGTCACAAATTGTATGTGTGAAAAAACACAAAGGTTTAAACTCTTTTTAATCTTGGGACTATTGATGGCTTTTTTTTCAAAATAGAAAACACAACAGCAGAATAAAGCTCAAGCGGAAGGCTGAATTTCATGTCTGGCCATATTACCTTCTGTGGGACAGGAATGTCCAGTGGAGATGCTTAATGGGCAGGGCTGGACTTCAGAAAAGCTGGTACTTGGATATATGCATTTCTAAATCACTGTGAAGAGGAAGTGGTTTGAAACTATTAGGTATGAATAAATGCCCAAAAGAGAAAATGTGGACGTTAAGAAAAAAGAAAAAAAAAAAAAGGAAAACTCCAGAAAAAGAACAGGCAGGGAAAAGAAGATACCAAAGAGAACAGAGGTGTGGAAAACAAGGAAATAAAGTTTGAACAAAAGTGTCAAATTTTGCGAAAACATCTGGAAGAATTATAACTAAGATGAGAGTGAAATAAGGTACTAACTAATAAGACACGAGGACAAAACATAATCTGGGTATGCCCTGCAAACCAGGACATGTGGTCATCCTAATTATAATTGAAGAAGTAATTGGTGAATTTCAAGAGATTTTCTACTTAATAAAGTCAAGTTGAGATGTTTCATAGCAGAGCTAATAATCTAGGTTCTGTTATACTGTTCTTTCCCATTATATGCTCTTGAAAGAAAACAAAGATATAGAAACAGGAGAAAATCATGTAAAGACCAAGAAATCAACGTGAACTATTTTTTAAAGGTAATGAAAATAAAAAATTCATTCCTTCAGGAATTTATTGAGTGGCCCTTATATATGTACGACTGTAGATGTTACAAGTTGATATAAAAAGCCAATTCCTAAATATTTTATTCTTTTTGATGCTATTGTACATGGAGTTTTCTTTATTTCCTTTTTGGATAGTTCATTTTTAATGTTTAGAAATGCAAATGATTTTTGGTTTTGGGGATTTTTTGTATTCTGATTTTACATCTTGCAACATTACTCGTTGAGTTCCTTTATTAGTTTTAGTGGTTTTTTTGTCGAGTCTTCAGGGTTTCCTACATATAAGATCATGCCATCTACAAAAAGAGATAGTTTTGCTTCTCTAATTTGGATGATTCTTACTTCTTTTCCTTGCCTAGTTGCTCCAGCTAAGACTTCCAGTACTGTTAAATAGAAGTGGCGAGAGTAGGCATTCTTGCCTTGTTCCGGATCTTAGAGGAATACTTTCAGTTTTCACCACTTATTATGATGTTAGCTGTGGGATTTTCACATATGGCCTTTATTATGTTAAGTTCCTTCTATACCTAATTATTGAGAATGTTTAACACAAAAGGGTGTTGAATTTTGTCAAATGTTTTTCCTCATCTGTTGAGATCACATGATCATCTGTTGATATTTTATTAAGTATTTATGCATCTATGTTCATCAGGGACAGTGACCTATAGTTTTTCTGTTTGGATTTTAACCAAGGAGATGAATGACTTGTGCACTGAAAACGGTAAAGCAATAATGAAAGAAATTTTAAAAGACACAGATAAATTGAAAGGCATCCCATGTTCACGAATTGGAAGAATTAATATTGTTAAAATGTCCGTACTACCCCAAGCAATCTACAGATTTAGTGCAAGCCCTATGAAAATCCCGGCAGCATGTTTAATAGAAATTGAAACAATAGTCCTAAAATTTAAAATTTAGGAACAAAGACCCTGAATAGCCAAAGAAATCTTGAGCAAGAAAAACAAAGCTGGAAGCACAATACTTTCTGACTTCAAAATGTATTACAAAGCTATAATAATCAAAACAATATGGTACTGGCATGAAAACAGACATATAGAGCAGTGGAGCCAGAAATAAGCTCTCACATATAAGGTCAACTGATTTTCATCAAGGGTACCAAGAATATACAATGGGAAAATGATAGTCTCTTCAATATATGGTGTTGGGAAAACTGGCTAGTTACACGCAAAAGAATATAATTGGACCTTTATGTTACACCATGTGCAAAAACCGATTGCAAAATGGATTAAGCACTTAAAAATAAGACCTGAAACTATAAAACTCCTAGAAGAGAAAATAGGGAAAATCATTCTTATCTCGATACCAGCCTGGCAATGATTTCTGGAAAAGCATCAAGAGCAAAAATAGGCAAAAGGGACCACATCAAATTAAAATGCTTCTGCACAGCAAAGGAAATAATCAACAAAGTGAAAAGGCAACCTACAGAGTGGGAGAAAGTATTTGCAAACCATATACATGACAAAGGATTAATGTCCAAAATATATAAGAAACTTCTACAATGCAATAGCAAAAACAAAAAAAATTTAAAAATGGACAAAAGACCTGAATAGACATTTCTCCAAAGACAACATATAATGACCACTGGGTACATGAAAGGGTACTTAACATTTCTAATTTTCAGGGAAATACAAATCAAAACCACAGTGAGATATTATTTCACACCTATTAGGATGGCTGTTAACAAAAAAAAGAAAAGAAAAGATAACCAGCATTGGTGAAGATGTGCGGAAAACTTACACACCATTGGTAAAAATGTAAATTGTTGCAACCATTATGAAAAACAATATGGAGTTTCTTAGGAAGTTAAAAATAGAACCACCATATGATCCACCAATCCCACTTCTGGGCATATATACAAAGGAATTGAAATCAGGATCTTCAAGAGATATAACATGAACATTACCATGTTTATTGCAGCATTATTCACAATAGCCAAGACATGGAAGCAGCCCAATGTCTATCAGTGAATGAATGGATAAAGAAACTTTGGTATTTACATGTAAAGGAAGAAATCCTGTCATTTATGATAACATGGACAGATCTGGAAGGCATTTTGCTAAGTGAAATAAGCTAGACACAGGACAAATACTGCATGATCCTATATTTATGAGGTCTCTGAATGAATCAAACTCACAAAAGCAGAGAATAGCATGGTAGTTACTGAAGGTTGGGGGGTGGGGGCACAAGGAATGGGGAAGTATTGGTCAAAGGATACAAGTTTCAGTTATAAAAATATAAATAAGACCTAGATCTACTGTATACCATAAACCTATTGTTAACAATAATGCACTGTTTACTTAAAGCATTTGCTTGGATGGTAGATATTATGTTAAATGTTTTTATCAGATAAATTGATAAAGAGGGCAAGAGCAATCTTTTAAAGGTGATAGATATGTTTATGGCACTGATTGTGGTGATGATTTACAGGGTGTATACTTATCTCTAAACTCATCAAGTTGTGTATATTAAAAATGTATAGCTTTTTTTATGTCAATTATACCTCAATAAATAAACTTAAAAAAAATTAGAATAAAAAGTCATCTCCACCCACAGGGAACTCATTATCTAATAAAGGAAAGAATGTGTTAAACCAAGTTCATAGATACAGAGAACAGATTGCTGGTTGCCAGAGGCAAGGGTTGAGGGTGGGCAAAATACATGTAGGTATAAGCTTCCAGCTATAAAATAAAAAAGTCTTGGGGATGTAATGTACAGCATGGCAGCTATAATATATAATAATACTATATTGCATATTTTAAAATTGCTAAGAGAGCAAATCTTGAAATTTCCAATCACAAGGAAAAAAAAGATTTCGTAACTATGTATGATAATGGATTTTAACCAGACTTATTGTGGTGATCATTTCACAAAATATACAAATACCAAATCATTATATTGTACACATTAAACTAATATAATGTATGTCAATTATACCTCAATTTTTTAAAAAAGAAAGTGTTTATAATTAGGAAGTAGAGGCTTTTAAAAAGATTCAGAAACTTTAAATTGATAGAGAAATTGAATCAAAAAGAAGAGATTTTATTTTTAAATATTATCATCCAAGCAGAATTAAAGAACACATTTGAGGTAAAGATGAAAGTAAGCCCCTTTAAAAGATAAAAGGGTTACGTGAACTAAATGAGACACACAAATAAATTTTAAAAGATATATATGTTAGATTAGCTTAACATGTTCTCATGCTTTTACCCTTAACAGCAAAAACAGTATCATGAGCAGCAACTTTCATGAGAACACTTGATATCTGTGACATAGAAACTAATTAACTAATTGAACATTGAGTTGCATAGGATAATTAAACTGAAAATATGGGTCAGAATGTTGGGATGTCTATTTTAAAGTATGACCCTCTGAAAATTATTTAAATAACTTAAGAGTTAGTAGTGACTGTTTATGTCATACAATTGATGAGACTTTAAGATATATCAATGAAGCTCACATATCCATTGATGGTAAAAAGTAACAACCCCTAACCACTAGGGATCCCTAAGGAAAAAAACATTGATGGTGTTAAAATAACTTGAGTCTGCAAAAATGCTTCAAATTCTCCAGACTTACTTTGGGAAAAGGTGAGCAAATAAATTAAGTAGTCAGTAAATACATCTGGGATGCAAAGTAGCAGTGCAAATAGCAATACATTTTTTTATAACTAAAGCTTAGCTAAACTATCATTTGGCCACAATGATAATTTTTTATGGAACTATAAATATCAGCAGGGGATATGTAGAGAAAAATTGCCTTGCAGCATTTCTAGAAAAATTAATGCATGTCCAATATTGATCTTGATTTGTGCATGTTAAACTATGCTTCCTCAAGTAAAATATTCTTGAGGAAGTCGATAATATGCCATAATCTCATATGACACTAATAAAATAACACAAATGACAATTCATTTTTGTTTACTTGTCTATGATTTAATGGATGGATAAATTTAGTTAAAAGAGGAAGCAAGAACTGCGTGCATAGTAGGCATATTTATAAAACAGTTGTGATTGATTTTTTGGGGGGTCACTTTCCTAAAAAAGAAACAATAACTTGGAATTCTTTCCTGAAAAGTGTTTTTATAGCTGTTGATCTATGTTATGAATTTCCGAAGACCAAAACCACATACATTAGGTAGTTTGTTTTGTTCACTAAGCTTTAATAGAGTAATGGCATGGCCAATGAAGTCCAAGAAAGCCAAAATTATGCAAAACAGTGCCATTATAATGACTTTATATGCAACACTACTGATTCTGTTTACTCAAAATTGTTGAAATTAGTAACACTAAAGCTGTTTTCTTGTGCTCAACAGACACTAGTAAGGGAAAAGATTAACTGAACAGTGAGATAGCGAAGTTGAGTCTTAAATTTAAGGAAAAACTATTAGATTTAAGTGAAAACTATTTCCTCTGATCTAATTTTGCTGTTCATCTATTATGAGAAGGCAATGAATTAAAGACAGATTTTTTCAGTACCAGTGAAATTTGCAGTAACAAATTTATAGGAAAAAATAAAAACAAAGTACCTTAAGAAAATAATTCTGAGCCTTAAGTTCCTTGTTTTTTTTTCCTAGTTATAATTTAACTCTTGGAAAGGAACCTTCACTCTTTCAAGGCACTAGTAATCCATTTAGGCTGTGATAGAAACATTACAATAACAGTCAAGGTGCCTTTTAAATCCAAAAACTAATAGCCCAGTAGTACCTTGGGTAATGAGGATTCCCCTGAGGTATGCTTTTTCTGAAGAAAATATTGCTTTACAACAGTGTAAATTTGGACATGATGTATATAGAACAGAAATATTAAACAGAATGGTAACTTAGGTGAAAGGTCACTTGTTAAAAAAAGTTAAAATTTTCTCACCAATGTAACAATAAGATTTAAAAATAAAAGGAATATCCCACTCCTTGCTTTGCTGTGTCTCACAAAGAAGAAAATTCAAATTAATAAAATAGTTATCCAAATTAATACATGTTTTCATCATCATACAAGAAATTGTTACTCAAAATGGGTCATAGAGCTAAATGAGAAAACTTAAACTATAAAACTTCTAAAAGAAAATTTAGGAAAAAAATCTTTGTGACTTTGGGTTAGGAAAAGATTTCTTAGATATAATACCAAAAACATGATTTATAAAAGAAAAATTTGGTATATGAATGGATAAGAATGTGGTATATACACAATGGAATATCATTCATCCATAAAAAAAGAAAGAAACCCTGCCATTTGCAACAACATGGATGGACTTAGAGGATATTATGCTAAGTGAAATAAGCCAGGTGGAGAAAGAAAAATACCATATGATTTCACTTATTTGTGGAATATAAAAGCAAAACAAAATGATTGAAATAGCAGTAGACTCATGGACACTGAGAACTGACTGATGGTTACCATGGGGGAGGTGTTGGGGTATGTGGGAAGGGTGAAGGGGATAAAGAGGCACAAAAATTCTCAAACATAATATAAGTTGGTCAAGGGGATGGTAATACAGCATGGAAAATATAGCCAATGATTCTGTAACATCTTCCTATGTTGATAGATAGTAACTGCCCTAATGGGGGTGAGGTAACCTAGAGGTTTAGTGTTGGTAACTAATGAAATACTGTGCTGTCTACTTGAAACCAATGAAAAATTGTTATGTCAATAATACTTCAACTAAAAAAATTTTTAAAAAGAAAATAATGATAAATTAAACATCAAAATTAAAATCTGCTCTTTGAAAAACACTGTTAAGACTGCATTGGGGTATGGGTGGGGACTTGATAATATGGGTAAATGTACTAACCACATTGTTTTTTCATGTGAAACCTTCATAAGAGTGTATATCAATCATACTTAATAAAAAAAAATTTTTTTAAAAGAAAAACACTGTTAAGAAAAGAAAAATACAAAATCATAGATCTGGAGAAAATATGTGTGAAGCATATAGTTGGTAAAGGACTTGTCTCTAGAATATATAAAGAACCCTTAAAACAATAATAAGAAAACACAACCCAGTTTTTTTAAATGAGCAGATTTGAACAGACACTTCACTAGAGAAGATACACTGATTCTAAATAAGCACATGAAAAAATGCTAAGCATTATTAAAATTAGGGAAATGCAAACTAAAACCACAGTTAGATACCACTGCAGACCTATTAGAATAGCTAAATTTTAAAAGCTCACCATACCAAGCATTGACAAGGGAAGGTGTGAGGAGGAGTTACCCAGGTGGATGAGGAAATGTCTGGGCATGATTTACATGCTCAGCATCACGATTGTGGTGATGGTTTCATGGGTCAGAACTTTTCAAATAGTGCACTTTAAACATACATAGTTTTTTGTATGTCCATCACACATTAATAAAATCATTTTTTTTTAATGATGGCCTAACCCTTTTTGTTTTAGTAGAATCTTATGGACAAAGGAAAGTACAAATAAATAAAAAAATATTTTCATCATTAAATATTGATCCAGTCTGTTAATGGAATCTGAACTCCCAAAATCTTACTTTCAAACTTTTTTGGTGGATGCAGCACTCCCATTACTGATCCCACATCCACCAGTAAATTTTACAATTCTTGTTTGTACGTCTAAGGAACCTTAGCAAGCTAATCTTTATTCTATGTGAAATATATATGAGGCACATTCCAAACACTTGATATGCACTATTCCACAATATAGGGATGCTCACAATAATGCTGTAAGGTAGATGTTATTATTATTCCCATTTTACAACAAAGGAGATTGAGGTCCAGAAGGGTTAAGTAAATTGCTCAAGGTCACACAGCTAGTAAGTTCTAGAGTCAGAGATTAGGGTACATATGCTCTATTGCTTCACTGTAGAACAAAAATGAATATTCCTCTGCTACTGGGAAGAAGTAAAGAAGAATATTAGTTGCCTAGGGCTGTTGACACAGTATCAAAGCCTGGGTAACTTAGAACAACAGAAATATATGCCTTACAGTTCTGCAGGTCAAGAGTCCAAAATAAAGGTGCCGGCAGAGCCACATCTCTCCTTGCCTCTTCTAAATTCTGGTGTTTACCGGCAGTCGTTGGCGATCCCTGGCTTGTGGATGCATTACTCCAGTTACATACATGGTGTCTTCTTGTGTCTCTCCATTTCACCTTCCCTCTATGTAATATCTCTGTGTCCAAATTTCATCTTTGTATAAAGACACCAGTCATATTGGGTGAGGCCACCCTAATGACCTCATTTTAACTTGATAACTGTTAAAATAGGGTCCTCTATAAGGATCCCATTTCCAAATCAGGTCACTATCTAAGATACTAAGAGGTTAGGACTTCAATATTTCTATCTGGGAAACATAATTCAGCCCAACACTGGAGGTAACAGGTGGTAGGGCTAAAGGATGTGGGAAAAACTGCAAGATTTGCCTTATAACAATGGGCAATTCCTTATCTTAAACACTGGCAGAATCTCTTGTGGATACACAAACTGGAAGAATGACCTTGCAGTCAGTCAGCTGTCTGGGAATTCTTAGGAAAAGAAAGCATCACGTGCAGCTTTCCTCATTGGAAAATCAATGTCCTGGTTTTCTTTACAATTTTCTGATTTTTGCAAATGATAAGATCACTATTTGGACATATAGTGTCTTTATTCTTTCATTTATTTTACAAATACTAATTAAGCCCTGTATTATATGCCAGAAATAGTGCTGGCCACTGGGAATACAGAGTAAAAAAACATCAATCTAGAGGAAAGGCAATGTCCATCAAGTATAACAGGGCAAAAAGGGCCTTAATAGAGGTTTACACTGAATGCTACTGGGTCCAGAAGAATACAAATTACTCAGGAAAGGTAATGATCAAGGAAATCCTCAAATGATTAGTAAAAGACAAATAGAAATTCATCAGACAACAAAAATAGAAAAGAGCATTTCAAAATATGCAAAGTTAACACAACTAAAACTGAGCTCCCCTTTCTTTCCTTCAGATCTGCCCACCAGCTGCTCTCCAGTCAATAGCAACTCCTTTTTTCAGTTGCTCCATATAGAAAACAGTAATTTTTGACTCCTCTCTTTCTCTCATACCTCTATCCAGCTCATCAGGAAAGGCTGTTGTCTCTACCTTCAAAATATACCCACAACCTGTTAACTTTTCACCACCTCTGCCGTTCCAAGCTAACATCATCTCTCACTCACCTGCAAGAGACTCCTACCTAGTCTGGCTGCTTCCAGTTTGCCACCCTATGTAGTCCATTCTCAGCACAGCACCCAGCCTTATCATTTTAAAATGAAAGTCAGACCCTGGTAGTCCTCTGCAATGGCCTCCCTTTTCACTCAGAGTAAAAGCTAAAGTCTTACAATGGCCTAAACAGCTTTCACAATTTAACCCCCCCTCAACCTCCCTCTCTCCTTTCCCCAGCACTGTTATCTCCCTGACCCCTTTATCCTACTCAAGGCTGTCAGTCACACTAGGCTCCTTGCTGGTCTTAGAACAGGACGGGCATATTTCCATATCAGGGTCTTTGCACGAACTATTCCCCCTGCTGTCGCTCTCTTCTTCCAGATTTCCTTGGGGCTAATTCCCTCACCTTCTTCAAGTCTTATTCAAAAGTCACCTACTCTTAACACTACATGGAATGGTTTCCTCACCTTTCTCCTCAAACCACCACCTCACATTCTCAGCCCTCCTTACCCTGTTCTACCCTTTCCCCCACAGTACTTACCACCCTGTAACACACTATAATTACTTCTCTACGATGCTCATTGCTAGTCAGTCTTTTTGCACTAGAATATAAGCTCCATGAGGGAATATATCTTTCTTCTCCTCATTGTGTATCCCTAGATACAGTGCTTATTGTGATAAATGCTAACATTTGCTTCTCTAATGAATGAAAGGCTCATTGAAATAAGGACCAAAAAAAGCATTCCATTGACTGCAAATAGTCCGTGTGACTGGAGCATTAGGAGCACACGGACAAATGCACCAGGTAAAATTCAAATTGCAGAAGGTCCTTCCTTTCCCTACTAAAAAGTGCCAACAAGTGGGAACCTCTGATAAGACCTTCAAGTGGAATTAGCATGATTATACCTGCCTATTAGATCACTCTTGCAATAGGGTGGATCAGCCATCTCCATCTTTCAATATCTATGAAAATAAAAATTTTTAATCTTTTTTTTATGTCATCATAAACATGGCCCTCCCTGAGCATAATTGTTTAGAATACAGATTCTGGAATAGACTGCCTGGATTTAAATCCTATTTCCTCCAATAGCTCTAGGATCTTGAGCAAATTACTCAGTCTCTCTTTGTCCCATCTGTAAATAAATAAATAAATAAATATGTTGTAGGATTAGAGTTGGCGTAAGTCAAACAGAATACTGCCTGGACATAGTAAGCCCTATGTATGTGTTTTAATATTGTAACTTACTGTGCAGTGACTGTGAGCAAAATTTTTGTTTTCTCAATAATTTCTTGAATATTAGCATTTAAGTTATCAGGTCAGTAATCCTTTTATACCTAATTATTTTTAATAATAAAAGAAGAAAAACATTTCATGGATACTTTATTAAATTGCAAAGCTATAATTTCATCTTTCTTCCAATAGTTCTGTACCTTCTAAATTGAGTAAGCCTTTTACCCAGAAATATTTGTGGCATTTTCATTTATTTTAAATTAGTAAAACTTAGACATGATCATTGAAAGTATCACTTCAAAGAGTAAGTGTTCTGTGCTGTTTTGACTCTGAACTACTCCTGTCTCAGATTTCTACAAATTCCAATCTAGATGAGCAATATTCATTAAAATACTCACTGCTCGTTTTATTATTTATAGTTTATATGCCTTTCCATTCAAACAAAGAGGCAGATTGTCTTCTAGTTGAGACACCTGGAAGATGCTTGAAGCACAAAGGCCATGATTCAAAAGTCTTCAGCGCAGTCAACAAGCAATTACCTTTGCATGTGATAGGAGACTGTCAGCTTCAAACGCAGGACATTCTTTGGGAAGATTAGTGAAAATTACATTTTATTACATTGGCCCACTTGAATGGCCTAAACTTCATATACTTCTTATTCTAATGGAATTCCAACTAGGGCATTAATATATTGTTTATGGCATGTTTGGAGTTCTTGTGTTATCAGCACGCATTCATGAGAGAAGCTTCAAACAGTATCAGATAACAGCGAGCTGGATGTTGGCTGTTGTACAGCACAGGGGATTTTATCATCTTGTTGAACCAGTGGCAGTGATTAAATTAAACTGTCTGAACAAAGCTTTTTGCATGTCAGACTGTTGAATGGCAAAATGAAAGAGTGACACACTTCAAAGATCAGAGGAAGGGAAAGATTGCTGGAAAAACATAGTATCCTTATTTACAACCTTCAGAAACAAAATTAACAGTTAAGAGCAGTTTCCATTTTACTTCATTTAACTTTTCAGGATCATTTCATGTGTTTTCTAGGCACCGGTCCCCACATTGTTTTTCTCGTAACATATTGAATTTAACTTGGAACATTGATGGAATAAAGAGGTAGCTTGGGGGATTTTACTTTGTTCTGTTTCTGTATGTAAGGAAGGTTTTAAAAACACATTTTAATTTCTAATTTTTCTCTTTTTATTTCCAAATGGTTTACTTTAGGAAGAAAAACCAAGGATGTTAAGATGTTCCCATAATTTACATGCATGATTATTATGTGAAGAGACAAACACAAAGTCTTTTATTTTTCCATTTCAAGAAACAAATGAAAATTTTGAAATAAAATTTTAATACAATAAATCGAAACTGAAATTATTTTTATAAACTGAAATATTGTGATATATGAGCTCTCTGAAGAAGTACATTGGCAAGAAAGTTTTAAGTCTCTAAATGTATCTCAGATACAAAGTAAGCTTCATAGGAATCCACATTTCCTATCCAACGAGATTTTTAAATCAACAAACTGTTCTGACATTTCTTTATAATAATCTTTGTTAGTTAAAAAAAAATGATTTTGTTAACATTAAGAAATATATTATTTCCTCTCAAACAAAATAAAACTGGGAAAAAATCCAGACAAAACAAATTGAGTTTTAGTGCTGTTTCCATGACAAAGTCTAGATAGCCCTAGTTTAAAATTATTGTCTAGATTGGTAGGTTCATTTTTAAGACTCTAAGTCAACTATCCAGAAACATTTAAGAAATGTCAGTGTGTCATGGTAGTTACAGAAGATAGGTATTCAGATGATAACCCTTGTAAATTTATCAGTTTCTTTTTTTTCTGAAATTTTGATTTATACAATTTCCAGAACTAGAAAATAATGCCCATTTTGAAATAAATGCTGGTTCTTAATGCATCTTCACAATTTAGTTTTTCATTTTCATTTATCACAAAAGGTGATAGCCTTTCATAGAGATTCACTGCTCAGTGACATCCACTAACATTTTAAAGTACAAAACACTTTAAATCCAATTCACCTTGAGATATTTAGTGATAGGAAAAAAAAAGGCATAGAAAAAATGAAAACAAAGTCAACCTGTCCTCTTTGAATACTCGACTGTGACTAACCACATCAGTATGTATGTATGCTTTACTAATTTACTTCTTTCTTTAACCCACTAATTATCCAGCACATGCTGGGTGTGGTAAAATATAAGGAAACCGAAAGAGGACAGTTAGGATTATGTACAGCTATAACAAAGGAAGGATTTTGACTTAGTTATATGGGATATTTTTTGAATTAGGCTAGAAGCATTCCCATTTAGAAATTTGTGTAGACAGAATAAAAATTCTTAAATTCATAGATATCAGAGTCTTGAAATCTATGTAGTTGTAAACTTGTTCAGAGTTTCATTTACAAACTGTTACTTTCAAAGTATGTATTTTTCAGTAAAATATAATTAGGAAGAAGTTGTTGGGCCACTTTCTGTTTTACAGAATGTTAATGTATGTTTATCAAAGGTATTCATTCATTCATTCTCTATGCATTCAAAGTCTTCTGCAATCTAAAAAACAATTTATATCGATTTAAACAATATAAGTAAGGAGCTACTATATAAACACCAATATTTATACTCTAAAAACAAAAAATGAACTTTCCATGTCTCCCTGCAGTTCACAAAAATCATTAATGAGTCAGACAATGAAGTAAATCTCTGTGAAGCTATAAAAGCAGAAAAAATTTAATACGTATTACCTGGTAAAAATATAATAAAACTAGAAATGAATTAACAAAATTTACATAAATACTCGATAAGTAGGAAATTCTAAAACACTCCCTAAATAACTCCTGTCTCAAATAAGAAACTATAATGAAAACATCATGGTCAAAACTCAGGAGATAGGAGTTTGCAAAGCAGATTTTAAAAATAAAGCCAAATTCTGGATACTTATTATCATCCATAAATTAATGAGCATTCAAAGAATTTAGAAGAAAAACAAAAATATTTAAGGAATGTAAAAAAGTGATTATGGGGTAAAGCACAGATTTTCCATAATCCCCAGCCTGGCCTTAGTCCATTTACATATACCGCTGAAGCTTCCCACAGCCTCCAGGGCAAGGGGTGAAGACAGGCTGCTCTCTCCTCCCCTCGGTTGGGTAATTGGTCAGTAGCCGGGACCCACCCACAGAATTCCTCCTGGGAGGGGCAGGTGGGGAAGCCGGTGCCCACCCTGGCAGCAGAGACAGAGAGCACCAAGGGGCCTTTGCTAGCGGGGATTGGGAAGAGGGAAGGAGTGACAGCAGCGGCCAGAGGCGATGGAGCCAGGCCTCATTGTTGGCATAAGAGGGTTTCTCCTAACCTGGCCTTTCCCTTGACTGATTGCAGTCACACCAGTTTATTCGCCCTGGGTGGGGAACACGCTTCCCTCCAGAGCTACAGTAATTAATAAACATAGGTTTAGAAATCAATAATTGAAAACAGAAAACTCTGGAATTAATAACTTCCTCCATAAACTGATTCTTGGAAAAGATCAGTAAAGTAGATAATCTTGTGGCAAGTCTATTTAAGAAAAAGAGGGAAAAAATAAGTATGCAATGTTAAAAATCAGAAATTATCTATATCTATAGATTGTTTTCAAATTACAGATCTTCCTCAACTTAGCCTTGCCTCCCTTTAATGTGGTCAGAACACTTACATTAACCTACAGTTGGGCAAACTTACTAACCCAAAGCCTATTTTACAATAAAAGTGTTGACTATCTCATGTAATTTGTTGAACACTGAATTGAAGTGAAAAGCAGAATGGTTGTAGGATATAAATGCTTTTAAGCTTGTTGGTTGTTTACCTGCATGACAGTGTGGCTGACTGGGAGCTGTGGATTGCTGCTGCTGTCCGGGTTCACAATAAAGTAACCTATCCCATATCACTAACCTGGAAAAACAAAATTCAAAGTTCAGTTTCTACTGAATGCATATCATTTTTGCACCATCATGAAACTGAAAAACTGTAGGTCAACCACTGTAATTCGAGGACTGTCTATATAAAGAAATACTGTTAACACGAAACCAAGAAGCCAAATTAAAGAAAAAGAATTGTTGACTTTACTACAGTTTTTTGTTTGGCAAAAGATATCTTCAACAAATTTAGAAGATATGTTACAAATTACAATCTGGAGAAATCTGCAAGTTATATGAAAGACGAAATAATTGAAACAAGAATAAACACATCTCAGAAGAAATAAATACGATCACAAAGCTTTTAAAATATGACTTCTCTTTGACTTAGCAGTTCTATTTTTAGTGATTTATCCTATAAAAATGTTTGAAAAGACACGGTCAGATGTCCATTGCAATTACTTTATAATATATACAAGTGAGAAACGATTATGTTTGTGGGTGAAAAAAATCACAAGACAAACATACAATGAAATAATATGCAGTCAATAAAAGAGCTAAGAAAAATAAAAACATCTCCAAAGCTTCTTGTTTGATGGAAAGTAAGAAGCTGGTTACAGAGAGTGTGTAGAGCATGATCAAAATCATGGTTTTATAAAAATGAGGTGGAAGAATAATTGTATATACATAAACAAGCCTAGAAGAATATACAACGGTCTAGCGTCAATGGTTATCTCTGGGAATTGGCATTATGATTACACTGGTTTGGTTGCCTTCCATCTAGAGCAGTCTCCTTTTTCTCTCATGACACTGACTGAGGGACCTGTGCCACTTGTCCTTTAGAATGTCCCACCTCTCAATGATTTAACTGTGGTGTTAGGTCTGAAATCTTGATTTGACATTCAGATCAGGTATTTTGGAAAAATACAAGCAGTTAACTCTGGGGAATAGGATTACAGTGAAGGTACAGGAGGTTATAATGTTATTTACTTTCTGTGATACACATTTCAATATTATTTGGGTTTTTGCAGTAAATAAATACACATGAAATTTTTTTTAAAGGAATAGAGACATTTGCATCGTTACAGTAGAAACTCAGTAATATGCCAGTCATATATATAAGGAGAAGAACAAGAAGGTACAAAGTAAGACCTTTCTTTTTACAAAAAAGAAAGGATTGTATGTGTGTGGGTCTATACATACACACACGTGTATCCACGTAGGTATTTATCAAGAAAGATGAAAAATGTGTTACCCAATGTTAATTTTGAGCTTGGGATTATTGATTTCCCATAGTGTCTCATTTTTGTTTTTGTTTAATTTCTACTTTTTTCTCCACAAGCATGTAATGTTTTTGTAGAGGGCTGACATTTGTGTTTATTTACTGAAGTTAATTATTTTAGATGTTGAAAATAACTCCTGACAATGAAGGAGAAGAAAGGACAAATGAAGAAGTATACACAGACTCAAAAACAGCAATGCTAGAAGTAATGGTGCAATATAATGAGGTATAAGAAAGAACATATTTGGTGATTCAGATGACCAAATATGTATTTCCCAGTTATACTTTGTCTTCTTCCACAGCTCCTGAAAACATTACAGAGCCTTGAAGCTGAAATGGGTGTCGTGTCCTGTTCACAAGAGGCTTTTGGACCCATCCAAGGGCAGAGGGCTGGAGGTTGAATCGGCCAACGCCAGTGACTTAGACAATCGTGACTATGCAACGAAGCCCTCACAAAGACCCATAAGAAGAGCCTCTTGCTCTCTTGGATGCTGCTTCTCTGTCAGAGAGCGCCTCCATGCTTGGGGAACCAGAAAGCTCCCACATGCCACCGAGCCAGGCCGCAAGCTCCAGGAGGACAGAAGCTCCTTTATTTGCCCTATGTATCTCTTCATCTGGCTGTTAACTTGTATCCTTTCCGTATCCTTTATTAAACTGGTAAATGTGTTTTCCTAACTTCTGTGAGCTGCTCTAGCAAATTAATCAGACCTCATGGGGAGGTCGTGGGAACCTCCAACTTGTAGCCTGTTGGTCAGAAGCACAAGTAACTGCTTGGGGCTTGAGACCAGCATCTGGAGTGGGGATTGAAGGGCAATCTTGTGGGACGGAGCCCTTAACCTAGGGAATCTGGTGCTGTCTCCAGGCAGGTAGCGTCAGGACTGAGTTAAGTTTTCAGATATCCTGCTGGTGTTTGAGAATTGCTTGGTGTTGTACATCGGAAGACCCCTCCTCACACACGCACACACACACACACACACACACACACATGCTCATTAGAATCGGTTCCAGAAACATGAAAGGAGTTGTGCTATTATTGCTGCATATGTGTATGAGAAAACACAAATGGCCTGGTTTTCCAAAGAAATTCCAAATTATATTCAATGTAAGTGATGCTTCTTTTCCAATGCTGTGCATTCCTAGAAAATGCATTTCTAAATGTGTCCTAACAAAGCAAGACTTATTTCATAATATCTTTGTTACAACTGTGTTTGGGGACAGCTGATAGGGAAATGGGAAATATATTTGTTCCACAGAACTTTGCTGAAAAAATTATAACTATGACCAAATTTCATTAGACTTACAGAACAACCATGACTTGCTACAATAATTTAAAATACAAAATTATATTCCAAATAGTAAAAATATGAACACGAGTAAATTACAAATTAGCATACAAAGTCCCTGCAAGTACATAAATCAACACATAAATACGTATTAAGTTATGCAGTTCACTTCAGCCTTTATTTTGTCATTTTTTGTTATGAAAATTATCATAAACATCTCCCTATGTCAAGCAGAGGTATTCAAATCATTCAGACTTAAGCAGTTCTTGGCACTAAGATCATTCATGAAACCAGGCATTGCAACTGAATCTTATAAATTCTCTTTTTAAATTTGGAAACCTAAGGTCTTGGAAAGAATAAATGCTTAAATCTTTTTTCTCTTTTTCTTCTTTCTTGATCCTTCCTACCTTAACAATAGTGCAAGCTTAAATGGGAAAAGAATTCTTTAAAAGGAATCCTCAGGGGTAGGGAATGCTGCCTTATTAATAATGGTCTCAGTTAAAGTTTGATTAATGTTATCAATTGTATAAATAAAAGTTTCAGAGATTTTTGGAGTCATCTTCCTCTTCCTATTGCTTCTTTGGAATCACTCAAATGAACAAATATATACTATGTAAGATGAAGTATGAGTGTCTTTCAAGCAATGTCAGAGGAGAAATTCCAAGCTATAAAAATCAAATTTGACAGCATACTGTCTCAGCATACTGTCTTTACTTTTTTATCTCTTTCTGGCACCCTGAGGGGACAATGCCAAGAATTTCAGAGCTATAGGATAAATGGTAGCCCAGGTGGTCCCAACAACCCTTTAAGGCCTTGAAAATAAAGCCTCATCTACCATCCACCATTTGCATTCTCATTCCTAGACTGCACGTCACCTATAAGTTAGCCCTTTGGACACTTTTGGTATTAGGATCTTAAAGGGGCCCCAAGCTCTTCAGCACAAGGACTTCCTGTAACAAAATTAATTACACTAAGACAATTGCTATGATGATTTAAACCTTGGTTCCACCCTGTACATGTATCTGAGTCTGAAGCATGATATGAGCTTCCAGCCAAGAAATAAAGTATATTTACTTTTTTATTAAGTTCACCTAATTATTTTTCTCCCAAAGATCTAAGGATCCTTTTTAGATTCTAAATTGTGTGATTTTATGAGGAATTAAAATTATTTTAATATTGATATTAAAAACAAGAAAGAAAAATCTGAAACAATATGAAGAAAGAGGTACAGTCATACAGCAGAAAGAATGAAACTGTAGGATTCCAAGAGGATTTCAAAATATGGAAGATTGGCAAATTCATCTAGGACTGTCCTGTCTCCACATGGGAGTACCTATAAGAAGGTGGGATACTTAGAGCTGAGGGAATCACCCCAAACAACCAGAAAACAAAATCACAGATAACAATATCAATAACAGTGAATTAGATATGCAATTTAATCAAGTTTACCTTCTTCATGCTTCAGCTAAACTCTACATTTTTGTTTGTATTTTCTTCAAGAAAATAAAATCAGTAGAGGACTAATTACCAGTTTACATAAGATTAAGAGCAAAATCCAATAATATGCAAACTAGAAACAGATGTTCTAGATGTTATTTACCACAGTGTTTAATCTGGCAATGTTTCAAATGTGTTAAAATTGAAGTCAACCTAAATGTCCATCAAGGTGCCTAGAATATTACTTATCAGTTTAGAAAAAAATGAGTTACATATATATGTATTTACATGGAGCAATATACTTTATATGACTAAACACAATTTATTCAACGCTATGTGTCATGTGACCCTATTTTTGTAAGAAAAAAATCTGTATGTGCACATGGACATATATACATATATTTAATTATGGCATATGAATAGGCAAAAGGATAGTATGATCAGCACCTGGTTGTTCATATCTATTATCTCTGGGGATTGAAATTGGAGAATACATCAGTTATCTATTATTGTAAATAAATTACCCCGAACACCACAGCTGGAAACAGCATTTATTATCTCACACTTCTGTGGATCAGAAATCAGGGAGCAACTTATCTGGATGATTGTAGCTCAGAGTCCCTCACAGGGTATGACCAAGCTGTTGGCTGGGGCGCCTCGAGGCTCAACCCAAGGAGGCCCCACTGTGGGTCAGCTTCAGAAGGGCCACTTTCAAGCTCACTCATCCCCAGGGCTGCCTCGGTTCTTCTTCACGTGGCTCCTTGTCTTCCAGGACCTCTCTCTGCCTGTGGACTCTCCAGAAGGATACGCAGAATGTCTGCACACTGGGCGTAAGTGCTGAGAGACACAGCTACCCAGTAAGAGAGGGCACACCCAAGAGCTAGAGGGCACTCAAGATGGGAGTCACAGTCTTTTTATAACCTAATCTCTGTACCGGCATCTCAGCACTTCTGCCATACACTGTTCATTAGAATAGAGCCCACACCCAGGGGGAGGACCACACGGGGACACGAGTACTGGAAGGCCTCAGTGGGAGCCATCTCCCAGGCTGCCTGCCACGGAGAGAGAGTGTTTACATTTGCATTTTTATATCATTTGACCTTTTTGCAGTGACTAAATTCACCTTTCATAATGTAATAATAAACAAGTGAACTGATTGTCTTAAATCTGGAATTAATATAATTTCTGCCTCTTAATTCTTATTTCATAAGGTTTCATGTCAGCAACCCAGTTTCCACTTGCCCACCATTCCTGTTTTTTCTGTAGTAGTTCTTTGTAAAGTTTTGAACCAAGTTCCTAGGGGCAGTAAAAGGTTTTAAATTTAAATGATTTTTTTTAAAGAACTACTTCCTGGTAAATGACACCATGCCGTCCTTTATTTGACTTCAGAATTTCAACTGATTCATCAGAATTCATCAGAACTGGACCTACTAACAGCTGATGACTCACTCAGCTGCCTCCAGGTTTGGAGGGGTGGGCCTGTCATTGCACCTCATGCCTCTGCCACTTGTGTTGCAGAAACAGACAGCAGAGCTCGGCCAGCACTGGAGAGGAATGTTGTTGTTTGTTGTTTTAGTTGCTGTGCCAGTGCCAGTATTTTTTTCCACGAGATCAGAGCGAAACATTTCAACAGTTACACAGAAGTCTCTGGCAAAACGCTAAATTAACTGGTACCACAACTATGATTTACTCGAGAGATGGAGCAGCCACCCAGCAAGCTCACCACTTGGCTCATTCCCAAGGTGGAGAGCAGGGAGGTGCAAAGACGCACAGAGAAAAGGCAGCAAGCAGAAGTCTGAGACAGGACCCACTATGCATGAGAAACCGTGAGGTGGAGAAGACAGCCAGTCTGCTGATGAGTGAGTTGCTGCAAAAGTGAGATGGAGAGTCACTGCCTCAGCAAAATGGTGAAGCCCAGAGGAAGGAGCAAGATGACGCCACTACCTGGGGAACAAGCCACTAGGTAGAGGAGTCTTAGGGTGGCTGCTGGATGACCAGGACCACCGCTGGTCCTGAACAATGTTTCACTATCCATGGGGCTGTTTTTCCTTCTTCCCCACATGCCTTTATAACAAAAACCTAAAACCTGGAGTAACCTAGGCGTGTCTCTGCTGCTTCCATCCAGAAGGAAGTCAACTCATGCAAATGTTTAGACATTGTCAGATATTGACAACTATGGATACATTTTCATTTCAATTGAGTTCGAGGGCGGAGGTGATTTGCAAATATCAGAAACAGAGGCTATTTTTGCAACCTTCCGTCAGAGAAGCCAACATTTTATAATGCCTTATAGTTTATAAATGACTTCCATGCATACACTGCCATGTAACCCTCACAATGGGTAGTCCTTATTAGCTCCACTTTACAGATGAAGAAACGATCACAGTTATATATGCCATAATGTACATTTCAGAAAACGTAAAGCAAGTAATGGCAATTAGTCTTGCACACTTACACAGGATTTTTTTTAATTCTATGCCAATTTAAACATATCTTATGCAAATATTTTATGTAATTCCCCAATAGATTGATAACATTTTTACTAAGCAGTTTCCATTATTCAGGGCAAATTGAGATGAATGAACATCTAGTAAGTAATGAGTGATATATATGCATAAATCAATTCAGGAGAGACTTTTTAATCATTTTAACTACAGCAAGAAATTTGCAGTATTATTAGTGATTATTATTAGGGCTATAATAACACACAAACAGAAGTTTTCATCTTTCTGGGAATTTAGAAATACTTAATATGTAATCCTCTCTGTGGCTACTGAAGATTATATTTTTACTTGCTGTTTTTATCAATATAATATTTTATCAAGATACTGTTTTAAAAAATCATCTGTAATGGCTTTTCAGGAGAGAAGTTTCAGCATGGTGCTTAAGAGCATAGATTCTGATCCAGATTGCCTGGGTTCAATCCCAGCCCAGCCGTTTACCTTGAGCAGGTTATTTTATGTCAGTTTTCTCATTCGTAACATAGAAGTGATCATGTAATGTATGCTCATACACTTTTTGCTTTTTGTGAGGATTAAATGATTCAACACCCACAAAACTCTTAGAATATACTTAGTATTTTTTAAAACAGTGGTCCTTCAATTATTGTCAGACATTATCAATATAGTTTTTCTTTATATCTAACTTACGAGGAAGGTTAACGTAAGCAGATTTAGCTTGAGAGCAGATCCAGTTTCCAGGGTGCTTACAAAGAATGCAAAGTCACAAGGAATCAGTATTGCCAGTGGAGGAGAGGAATCCAGGGAAGCCCTCAAATGATTCTTTCACCCATGATGTGGTGGAGACAGTGCAAAACTTCCAGTCCCTGCTCAGAGAGGCCTTCTATGTTCTGGAGAGCAAGTTACAAAGCATGATAGGACTTGTGGGTGTCGGCAGCCCTGTCAGGGACCACCAGGGGTTATAGAGTTGTAGGCTGGGGCTACGAGGGGCAACATGGCTCCAACAAGTGATGTGGGAGGACTTTGCCTTCTGATGCTTGAAGAAGGTTCAAGAGGCCAGACTTCAAGTTCGTCAGTTACAAGGGAGATTCCAGGTTGCAAGTATAATAGTAGATTTCATGGTTTTTAGGTCTAATTTACTAAACTGCGTCAACATCATAGGTAGCAAGATGAGAAGCTTAAATACCAAAAGGCCCACTCAGAGTTATATCCCATTCTGGTTAAACGGTAGATCTGCACGAGTAATGGCGGGAGGAGCATGTTTTCTCCGATGGCGACAAGTCTTGAAACAGTGTACAAATAGAAGAAAAAGGAAGGAGAGTCCAACCAGCTTCTGGGGTTGGAGCTGATTATCATGGACACAGTACATGTTGGTCACACTTCTGCCTTCTCCATTTCTCTCCAACGTTTTTAGGAAAGCCTTGACAGACCAGAAGGACATACACACAGCATGGAAACAATAAAGCTACTGGGTTTTTGCACATGCTGTTTCTTCTGCCTGGACTCTTTCAAAACAAACCTCTATGTATATGCCCAACTTGGGCTTCAGGTCTTATTTAGAAATCCCTAGTTCCAGAAACAACCTTCCAGATCCCTCCAAACTAGGTATGTATTGACCTCCATTATGGCAGTTGCACACGGAATTGAAATGGCTTGTTAGTCTTTATAAATTTCTGAGCTCCTTGAGAATAAAGTATCCTACTCATCTTGGTATCTGCAGTGCCATCCATATGTCATGACTTTCACATAGGAGGTACTCAATAAATACTTGTTAAATGAATGAATGAATGAAAACAGGAATTTCAGAGAGATGAAAAGACAATTTTTTTTCTTTTTTTCTTTTTTGTCCTTTCTTGTTCTGTGATTTGGTTTTGTTTTAACTTGGAACTGAATGTACCCAGATTCTTTGTCCCTGTAGAATAAGGTGAAGTTATTATGAGGTCCATAGAAAAGCTTGCAAGAAACTGGCTGCTAAAAGCTTGTTCTGGTCCAGGCTGTAAAGAGGAGGGTTGGGGGCGGAGCCAACATGGCGGCGTGAGTAGGACAGTGGGAATCTCCTCCCAAAAACATATATACTTTTGAAAATACAACAAACACAACTAGCCCTAAAAGAGAGACCAGAAGACGCAGGACAGTGGCCAGACTGCAGCTACACCAGCGAGAACCCAGCGACTGGTGAAAGGGGTAAGATACAAGCCCCGGCCCCGCGGGACCCGAGCGCCCCTCCCCCCAGCTCCCAGCGGGAGAACAATAGGCAGAGCGGGAGGGAGACGGAGCCCAGGACTGCCGAACACCCAGCCCCAGCCATCCGGGACAGAGCGCAGACACAGTATATGCCCAGGGGGCCCTGGATACTGGGAGAACAGGGAGTAAGACCTCTGAGCGGGTGCTGAAGCTGATGCCCCTGTGACAAAGAAAAGCGGGGGCTTTTTGAAAGTCTTAAAGGGACAGGGACTTAACAGCTTGACGAAAACAACCCAGGTCACAGTACAGCAGCTGGAAATTACAGGGAAAACCGGGTGCACTAACCCCCTGGGCAACAGCTCTGAGACCCCTCACGGAGGCAAACAGTCAAGCAGCCCCCCCATCCATCACCCCACCGGGCGCTGCGAAAGCAGAGAAGCAGCCTGAGACAAATTCCGCCCACAGAAAGGGAAATTTCTCCCTCCCGGCCAGGCAAGACACAAAGACCCACTCTACACGCAATTACCCAACACAAGCCACTAGGGGTCGCAGTTGCCCCAGTAAAGAAAGGCCAATAGTAAGTGAAAATTTTGGCCCTCCCAGCTGACAGTCAATAGCACCTGTCAACATGAAAAGGCAAAAAAATATGATCCAGACAAGACTAACCCAGACAGCTTCGGCATCTGCTACATCTTCCCCTGAGAAGGAATCTGGGGAGATAGATTTAGCCAGTCTACCTGAAAAAGAATTCAAAACAAAAGTCATAACCATGCTGATGGACTTGCAGAGAAATATGCAAGAACTAAGGAAGGAGAATTCAGAAATAAAACAAGCTCTGGAAGGACTTCAAAACAGAATGGACGAGATGCAAGAGACCATTAATGGACTAGAAAACAGAGAACAGGAACGCAGAGAAGCTGATGCAGAGAGAGATAAAAGGATCTCCAGGAATGAAAGAATTTTAAGAGAGCTGAGTGATCAATATAAAAGAAATAATATAAGAATCATAGGCATTCCAGAAGAAGTAGAGAGAGAAAAGGGGATAGAAAATGTCTTTGAAGAAATAATTGCTGAAAATTTCCCCAAACTAGGGGAAGAAATGGTCTCTCAGACCACAGAGGTACACAGAACTCCCATGACAAGGGATCCAAGGAGGGCAACACCAAGACACATAATAATTAAAATGGCAAAGATCAAAGACAAGGACAAAGTATTACAAGCAGCCAGAGAGAAAAAAAAGGTTACCTACAAAGGAAAACCCATCAGGCTATCATCAGACTTCTCAACAGAAATCCTACAGGCCAGAAGAGAATGGCATGATATACTTAATGCAATGAAACAGAAGGGCCTCGAACCAAGACTACTGTATCCAGCACGAATATCATTTAAATATGAAGGAGGGATTAAACAATTCCCAGACAAGCAAAAGTTGAGGGAATTTGCCTCCCACAAACCACCTCTACAGGGCATCCTACAGGGACTGCTCTAGATGGGAGCACTCCTAAAAAGAGCACACAACAAAACACCCAACATATGAAGAAGGGAGGAGGAGGAATAAGAAGGGAGAGAAATAAAGAATCATCAGATTGTGTTTATAATAGCTCAACAAGCGAGTTAAGTTAGACGGTAAGACAGTAAAGAAGCTAACCCTAAACCTTTGGTAACCACAAACTTAAAGCCTGCAATGGCAATAAATTCATACCTTTCAATAATCACCCTAAATGTAAATGGACTGAATGCACCAATCAAAAGACACAGAGTAATAGAATGGATAAAAAAGCAAGATCCATCCATATGCTGCTTACAAGAGACTCACCTCAAACCCAAAGACGCGCACAGACTTAAAGTCAAGGGATGGAAAAAGATATTTCAAGCAAACAACAGAGAGAAGAAAGCAGGAGTTGCAATTCTGGTATCAGACAAAACAGACTTCAAAATAAAGAAAGTAACAAAAGACAAAGAAGGACATTACATAATGATAAAGGGCTCAGTCCATCAAGAGGATATAACCATTATAAATATATATGCACCCAATACAGGAGCACCAACATACCTGAAACAAATATTAACAGAACTAAAGGAGGAAATAGAATGCAATGCATTCATTCTAGGAGACTTCAACACACCACTCACTCCAAAGGACAGATCCACCAGACAGAAAATAAGTAAGGACACAGAGGCACTGAACAACACACTAGAACAGATGGACCTAATAGACATCTACAGAACTCTACATCCAAAAGCAACAGGATACACATTCTTCTCAAGTGCACATGGAACATTCTCCAGAATAGACCACATACTAGGACACAAAAAGAGCCTCAGTAAATTCCAAAAGATTGAAATCCTACCAACCAACTTTTCAGACCACAAAGGCATTAAACTAGAAATAAACTGTTCAAAGAAAGCAAAAAGGCTCACAAACACATGGAGGCTAAACAACACGCTCCTAAATAATCAATGGATCAATGACCAAATCAAAATGGAGATCCAGCAATATATGGAAACAAATGACAACAACAACACTAAGCCCCAACTTCTGTGGGACGCAGCAAAAGCAGTCTTAAGAGGAAAGTATATAGCACTCCAAGCATATTTAAAAAAGGAAGAGCAATCCCAAATGAACGGTCTAATGTCACAACTATCAAAATTGGAAAAAGAAGAACAAATGAGGCCTAAGGTCAGCAGAAGGAGGGACATAATAAAGATCAGAGAAGAAATAAATAAAATTGAGAAGAATAAAACAATAGCAAAAATCAATGAAACCAAGAGCTGGTTCTTCGAGAAAATAAACAAAATAGATAAGCCTCTAGCCAGACTTATTAAGAAGAAAAGAGAGTCAACACAAATCAACAGTATCAGAAACGAGAAAGGAAATATCACGACGGACCCCACGGAAATGCAAAGAATTATTGGAGAATACTATGAAAACCTATATGCTAACAAGCTGGGAAACCTAGGAGAAATGGACAACTTCCTAGAAAAATACAACCTTCCAAGACTGACCCAGGAAGAAACAGAAAATCTAAACAGACCAATTACCAGCAACGAAATTGAAGCGGTAATCAAAAAACTACCAAAGAACAAAACCCCCGGGCCAGATGGATTTACCTCGGAATTTTATCAGACATACAGGGAAGACATAATACCCATTCTCCTTAAAGTTTTCCAAGAAATAGAAGAGGAGGGGATACTCCCAAACTCATTCTATGAAGCTAACATCACCCTAATACCAAAACCAGGCAAAGACACCACCAAAAAAGAAAACTACAGACCAATATCCCTGATGAACGTAGACGCAAAAATACTCGACAAAATTTTAGCAAACCGAATTCAAAAATACATCAAAACCATCGTACACCATGACCAAGTGGGATTCATCCCAGGGATGCAAGGATGGCACAACATTCGAAAGTCCATCAATATCATCCACCACATCAACAAAAAGAAAGACAAAAACCACATGATCATCTCCATAGATGCTGAAAAAGCATTTGACAAAGTTCAACATCCATTCATAATAAAAACTCTCAGCAAAATGGGAATAGAGGGCAAGTACCTCAACATAATAAAGGCCATCTATGAAAAACCCACAGCCAACATTATATTGAATAGCGAGAAGCTGAAAGCATTTCCGCTGAGATCGGGAACTAGACAGGGATGCCCACTCTCCCCACTGTTATTTAACATTGTACTAGAGGTCCTAGCCACGGCAATCAGACAAAACAAAAAAATACAAGGAATCCAGATTGGCAAAGAAGAAGTCAAACTGTCACTATTTGCAGATGACATGATACTGTACATAAAAAACCCTAAAGACTCCACCCCAGAAATACTAGAACTGATATCGGAATACAGCAAAGTTGCAGGATACAAAATCAACACACAGAAATCTGTGGCTTTCCTATATACCAACAATGAACCAACAGAAAGAGAAATCAGGAAAACAACTCCATTCACAATTGCATCAAAAAAAATAAAATACCTAGGAATAAACCTAACCAAAGAAGTGAAAGACTTATATTCTGAAAACTACAAGTCACTCTTAAAAGAAATTAAAGGGGACACTAACAGATGGAAACGCATCCCATGCTCATGGCTAGGAAGAATTAATATCGTCAAAATGGCCATCCTGCCCAAAGCAATATACAGATTTGATGCAATCCCTATGAAACTACCAGCAACATTCTTCAATGAACTGGATCAAATAATTCAAAAATTCATATGGAACCACCAAAGACCCCGAATAGCCAAAGCAATCCTGAGAAAGAAGAATAAAGTAGGGGGGATCTCACTCCCCAACTTCAAGCTCTATTATAAAGCCATAGTAATCAAGACAATTTGGTACTGGCACAAGAACAGAGCCACAGACCAATGGAACAGACTAGACAATCCAGACATTAACTCAGACATATATGGTCAATTAATATTTGATAAAGGAGCCATGGACATACAATGGCGAAATGACAGTCTCTTCAACAGATGGTGCTGGCAAAACTGGACAGCTACATGTAGGAGAATGAAACTGGACCATCGTCTAACCCCATATACAAAAGTAAACTCAAAATGGATCAAAGACCTGAATGTAAGTCATGAAACCATTAAACTCTTGGAAGAAAACATAGGCAAAAACCTCTTAGACATAAACATGAGTGACCTCTTCTTGAACATATCTCCCCGGGCAAGGAAAACAACAGCAAAAATGAACAAGTGGGACTATATTAAGCTGAAAAGCTTCTGTACAGCAAAAGACACCATCAATAGAACAAAAAGAAACCCTACAGTATGGGAGAATATCTTTGAAAATGACACATCCGATAAAGGCTTGTCCAGATGTCCAGAATATATAAAGAGCTCACACGCCTCAACAAACAAAAAACAAATAACCCAATTAAAAATTGGGCAAAGGAACTGAACAGACGGTTCTCCAAAAAAGAAATACAGATGGCCAACAGACACATGAAAAGATGCTCCACATCGCTAATTATCAGAGAAATGCAAATTAAAACTACAATGAGGTATCACCTCACACCAGTAAGGATGGCTGCCATCCAAAAGACAAACAACAACAAATGTTGGCGAGGCTGTGGAGAAAGGGGAACCCTCCTACACTGCTGGTGGGAATGTAAACTTGTTCAACCATTGTGGAAAGCAGTATGAAGGTACATCAAAATGCTCAAAACAGACTTACCATTTGACCCAGGAATTGCACTCCTAGGAATTTACCCTAAGAATGCAGCAATCAAGTATGAGAAAGATCAGTGCACCCCTATGTTTATCGCAGCACTATTTACAATAGCCAAGAATTGGAAGCAACCTAAATGTCCATCGATAGATGAATGGATAAAGAAGATGTGGTACATATACACAATGGAATACTACTCAGCCATAAGAAAAGGGCAAATCCAACCATTTGCAGCAACATGGATGGAGCTGGAGGGTATTTTGCTCAGTGAAACAAGCCAAGCAGAGAAAGAGAAATACCAAATGATTTCACTCATCTGTGGAGTATAAGAACAAAGGAAAAACTGAAGGAACAAAACAGCAGCAGAATCACAGAACTCAAGAATGGACTAACAGGTACCAAAGGGAAAGGGACTGGGGAGGATGGGTGGGTAGGGAGGGATAAGGGGGGGAGAAGTAGGGGGGTATTAAGATTAGCATCCATAGCGGGGTGGGAGAAAGGGGAGGGCTGTACAACACAGAGAAGACAAGTAGTGATTCTACAACAGGTTGCTACGCTGATGGACAGTGACTGTAAAGGAGTATATAGGGGCGACGTGGTATAGGGGAGAGCCTAGTAAACAAAGTATTCGTCATGTAAGTGTAGATTAATGATTAAAAAAAAAAAATGCAGTTCCTATGTGGTGACCTCTAATGAGTTCTACACAATGATATAAAGGACATATAAAAGTGTAGGCAAAGGGTCTGTTTGTGTTTATACAGAGGATCAAAGCCTAATTTGGCTACCCCGAAAATGAACTAAGATACGATATGAAAGAGAACTTCCAACACCAGCACTCTCTGGAAGACTCATGCCAGAAGATGATCATCAAAAAACCCCAACAAAGATCCACGCACTGCTACAGCTGTAGATGCACTCATCCCACCAGCTCCTGGACTTGCCATGGGAATGAAGGAGATATCTAAGCTGGCCTGTGCATACAGTAAAACAACAAATTTGACTGGATCTATAGTGTTGGAACTCAACCAAGAATTAGGAGAAGTGCAAATTGTAGCGCTCCAAAATCTTACAACTACAGACTATTTACTGTTAAAAGAACATATGGGATTTGAACAGTGCCCAGGAATGGGTTGTTTTAATTTGTCTGATTTTTCTCAAACTATTCAAATTCAGTTAGATAATAACCATCATATCATTGATAAGTTTTCACAAATGCCTAGGGTGCCTAACTGGTTTTCTTGGTTTCACTGGAGATGGCTGGTAATTACAGGTATGCTTTGGTTATGTAACTATACTCCTATTATGTTAATGTGTGTGCGCAATTTAAGTAGTAGCTTAAAATCTATACATGCTGAAGTTACTCTACAAGAAGATATGTCAAAGAAATAATCAATCTTCCCATGTTTTCTCCCGCCTGCTACTTCTATAGCTTTTCTTCTTCCTTCCTAATTACAACGAATTCTTAAATAGAATTCGTGCCTCATATCAAATTTACCGAGTATCATAACTCCTCCAAGTGGTAAAGATACCTCAAGACAAATGCCGGGCATAGAAGCCACAGGGCATAAATATGCAAAGAAATAAAAAGCTAACCATTTCAAACAATAAGGCTTCTCTCTCACTTACCAACTTAACATTTCCCTGTATGGCCCCGGAAGATGACTGGTTAGCCAGAGACGGGTAAGATTCCTCAGGGGAGGAACAACCTAAGACAGGCACAGTCGCAGGGGGGTCATCAGGTGAGAAATTGGGGATCAACAGAGGTGAGGCTTAGAACCTCACCCCCCTTGTTCTGAGAGAAATCTTCTGCATATGTGGATGTTTTATTGCCCTTGTCTAGCTTGGATTAACACATAGTCTACAGGCACACACCTGATCATCTACATTTGCTCTCTTACAACACTAAACTATGTTTTCTACCTTTATGTTGTATCTACCTACCACTTCAGCATCTTATTAAAAATAATAAAGAGAGAAATGTGGTATCCACATATAAATCAAGTATAAAAATCAAATGTGTATTCATATTTGAACTGACTGTTTATAGTTCATAATGCATGAGCAAAACCAAAAGTTTCTGTGATGACTGCCCTTGTACTGTTCACCATGTAACTTATTCACTATGTAAGAATTTGTTCTCCATGTAAGAACTTGTTCGTTATGCTTCAGAAGATTGGAGACTGACGAAAATTAGGCTTGGGGTGGATTAATGATTGTGCATTGAGCATTGACTCCCCTATACAGAATTTTATTGTTGTTAACAACCATTTGATCAATAAATATGAGAGATGCCCTAACAACAACAACCAAGAAAAAGTACACACTTCCAATTGTAAAATAAATAAGCAACCGGGATGTAATGTATAGCATAAGGAATATAGTCAAAATATTGTAACAACTTGGTATGGTGATAGCTGGTACTTAGAATTATCATGTATATAAATGTTGAATCACTGTGTTGTACACCTGAAACTAATGTAATGTAATACTGTGTGTCAACTACCCTTCAATAAAAAATAATTATCTAAAAAAAAAAAAAAAAAAAAAAAAAGAGGAGGGTTTAAGATAGCATTGTGGTTTCCACGCTATCCAGGAGCAAAGGAAGAAATCAGAAGTGTCAGAGCAAAATCCCTCACTGGGAAAGATTTGACATCCATTTATAGTAACCTCTGCCTTCTGTGTCTTTAAGGATTGCAAGTTAGAAGTAGGCAGATGAATAGGTACCAATCAAATAAAAGAATGAAAACCTCCAACAGTGACCACTTAATTAAAGCCCACTGCTAAGACAGAGGGCAGATCTGTCATCTGCTGACACACAAGGTAAGTGTGAATTTGGAATAAGGAAGAAGATACCTAGTTACAGAAAGAAGTGGGTGTTCTGAGTAAGCCTTCTTCTCACCTGCTGGGTGGGATGTCTGTGAGACCTGCTAGTAGAAATGTGTAAGTTGCTATTGTTATTGCTGCTAACATAGTTTTAGGTCATTTAACATATTAATGGAAGGAGATTCGAGTCTCAAAATTAAGAGATAAGCAAATACCACTATATTCCAGTTATGGAAATCAGAGCTGAGAAGTTAAATGTCACTCAAAGGTACCATTTTCTAGCTCAATAGAACTAAGGAATTCTTAGCTTTAAACTCTGTCTTACCAGACACAAGGATGTACTATTGGAGAACTGGGAGATGAAACTTCAAGACCGCCTGTATCTACATATAGCAATCACATCAGCCAAAGTGGATTGAACTCAATATACTTTGCTGCCTCCATGATGAAGCTGTGTAGGATCAACCTCATCAACTGGGTGTGTTCTAACTCAGTCTGTTAGAAATAACCCAGTCAGATCTGCAGCAATCCAGTGACTTTTGTAATCTTAAATTGAGAGTCTCTGTTCTTCCATTAAAACTTTATAAAGAACCACAATTCAGTTAAAATGGACAAACTTTTCTCAAAGATTAAAAACTTCTGTGAAATGTAGGATTTCTGCAAATCACAGATGCTTTTTAGAAATTACTACTTACTTAAATATATTCATTATAGTTCATGTTTTTAGTTACTGACACTTTCCCATGTTGTATATTTTTCTTTAAGTGTCTATCATTATACTTATTTGTCAAATTATCTAATAAGCCAATGGGTTTTGGCTACATTTTGTCTATCTTTTTATATAGTATGATGTGCATACAGTTCTCACACACAGCATAACAGGAGAAGCAAATGTCCAACAACTAATAATAACATGGGTGAACATAATTGTGAATCGACCATTTAGATAAACACGAACTATCCCTCTACCTGTAGCCTATTTAAGAATTTAGAATTTAAATTATCCTACTACCTTTGGTGCGGACTTAATTTATTCTCTGGCTCTCATCATCTTGCTTTTCCCATTTCGTCCCTCCCCGTACACACACAAAGAAAATTAATTAGAGCTAACATTTTTTGGATGTTTTTTATGTTCTAGAAACTGTGCCGTTTTCTTTATAGACCATATCTTTTCCCCAATTGCCCTAAAAATAGCTACTTCTATTATTATCTCTTTATAAGACATTAGAACACTGGGACTGACTGGGATTAAACTATTTATTCAAGTACAGGTTGGTTCTTTACTGTTCAGCAAATACCTTCCCCCATTCCCATTCTGTGCAGAGAAGACTTTCTGAATTGCTGATAGTGGACTTGGCTATATGACTGGCTGGGTCCATGGAATGTCAACAGACAAGACACAAGCCGAGGTCTTAAACGAGCCTCAGGGATTTGGCTTGCCTCTTGCATTCTGGTCATTGGCCATGAGAAAACATGCTCCAGATGGATGCTGCCTTTCAGCCAGAGCCAAATAATGAAATATACAGGGCAGATCCCTTGCCCCAGGAAGCCATTAATCCTGGGAATATCAAGACACACAGTATATGCCTGAGTTAAACCTATAGTCTACAGCTCAGAACCTAGCCAAGCCACTGACTTGCAGATCTGAGAGCAAGAGAATCAATTGCTGTATGCCACCAAGTTAGGGAGCACTTTGTTGCTCTGCCCTAAATGTTTGTCAGCCTCCCCAAACCATGATTCCTATGTTGAAATCTAATCCCCCAGGTGATGGTTTTGAAGGTTGGGCCTTGTCATTAAGGCTAGATTCTCCATGAATGGAATTAGTGGCTCTGTAAGAAGAGACTCTATGATCTCCCTCCCTATGCTGGATAAGGGTACAATAAGAAGGCATCCATCTCCAAATCAGGAAAAGGCCTCCACTGGGAACTGTACCTACCCACACCTTGACCTTGGACTTCCTAGCCTCCAGAACTGTGAGAATGAAACTTGATTATAGCAGCCCAAGCTAAGACATTTGTTGTGCAGCATTATTGAGATGACATAGATGGTAAATCGTAGAGCTGGGATTTGAAACCATGTCTATCAGGTACCCCTACACAGGAGCCCTCACTTCTCACTTAATACTGCCTCTCTGTGAAATGGTAAAATAGGAAATTGAATGCAAGAAGCATGATTCCAAAGTCTGACGATTGTCGGATAAACGATATAAAAAAGCAAAGGGAAGGGAAGCCAAGACAATGAACAGGGAAGCTGCAGGCCTTAGAAGTATCTAGAGGGAGGAGATGATCTCTGTGACTACAGCCTTCTTTCTCCTTATGCTCAGTTGCATATCCATGCCTCTCTTGTCTCCCTCCTGCCTACTGCTCACCTCTGGACATCGCAGGCAAGATAGAACTAATATATGTGCAAAGGAGCCAACGGTTTGGTCCATAGGAGCAAACTGCTTTAGAAAAATCCTGAAGTGTCTGTTATGCATATATGTTTCTCATCTTTCATTTTAAAGGATTAGAGAATACTTCTGCCCATATTTCCACTGGTTGCAAGAATCCAGAAAACCACTTATGAGTCAATATTTAACAAATGCTCAAATATATGCGGATTCTTTTTGAGAGCAATATCCCTTTCTGATGGGATTGAGACTCCAAAATTCACAATAGTGGTTTTCCTTAAAGAGCATCCTTGACACATTTTATGGCAAAAATTATTAGCACTTGGAAAAATTCCAAGCCAAGCAATTCTATTATACCTGTTCATACTCCTCCCACAATTTCAAGTGTCATTCTTCTTGCTTTCTTCCTTGAAACAATGTGATATTCCTGTGAATGCCTAATTCAATTCCAGAAGTCAGCGAGCCATGGTTTCTCTCCTCTTAATATCAGGGCTTTTAGAGTTTTAATTAACTAATCGTTATAAAGCAATTGTACCGAAGGAGATATGGTATTTATAACATTGATATCAACTGGTTTTATAACACTTAAAAGCCAGTAAGATCATTAAGAGAGATAAATTAGGAAACCTCCTAGATCTCTTCCACTCTCAATGCCTATGATACATTAGGGAGTTTTGCCAGAACTGACGACCCTCTTGCAATACTTACTGCTAAATCCATATTTCAGGCTCACTTGATAAAAGGTAGAATTACTTAGAGCTAGTATAAATAAGCCTCGATTTTATTTTACTTGGGGATTCTAAATTATTAATATCACCCTTGAACCTGGGATTTATTATAATGCCTCCACTCATGCTCTCCAACAGGTTGAAAGTGCCTCTTTACCTCATTGTATTAATCAGGGTTCTCCAGAGAAACAATCACAATAGAAAGTGTGTGTGCCTGTGTGTATATGTGGGTGTGAAGAGAGAGAGATTTTAAGGAATTGGCTCACATGGTTGTGGGGTTTGGGAAGTTTGAAATCCTCAGGGCAGGCTAGCAGCCTGGAAATTCCAGCAGGGTCGTTGTTGGAGTTTTGAGTCGAAAAGCAACCTGGAGAATTCTTTCCTTTTTTGGGGACCTCAATCTTTTATCTTGAGGCTTTCAACTGATTGGATGAGACCCACCTACATTATGGAGGGTAATCTGCCTTACTCAATGTCTACTGGCTTAAATGTCAATCACACGTAAAAAATACCTTTTGCAGCATATTCTAGACTGTTGGTTGACCAAGTAACTTTGCACCACAGCCAAGCTGATGCAAAATGTTAGGTATCACACTCATTGATCACCAACATGGATGACTGTAATCCAGGAGATTTGCTAGACAATCAAATGGCATGTGAGAAGAAAAACACAGAACTTCTTTTTATGTTTATTTTTATCCAAAACATTTATCTTCTCCAGTATTTAATGCACAGGTTGACAGCACCGCCCTTCTCAAATCTGCATGTGAGATGTCACATGCTGTGACTGGCACTGAATGTGTCCTGTAAGGAGAAGAGTGGGAGACCTAGGGCACAGGGCATTGACAGGGTCCCTCACAGCAGAGGCTACATTCTCAAGCTGACCTGAGCCATGGTGTTAGACAAAATACTAGCTTCCCGAAAGGTATCCATGTCAGTATCCCTAGAACCTGTGAATATCATGACAAAGAGAACTTCACAGATATAAACAAGTTAAAGCTCTTGAGATAGGGAGTTAACTCTGATTATTGAGGTGGATAACCACAATTCCCTATAAGAGGAGCTCAGAAGGAGCCAGAATCAGAGAAAAGGTGATGTGGTAACAGAAGCAGGGATTGGAGTGATGCCCTTTGAAGATGGAGGAAGAGGCTATACACTCAGTCGCGGTGGTCTGAAGAACACGTTACTCTCTCCAGTCTGCATCCTTACAACAGGTCCCACTGTGGGAATGGTGGGCAATATTTACATTCCAAGGACAGTGGAGAGGGTAAGGAGCTTCTGATTGCACTGGTCCAGATCCAGGGTCAACCGGTGGTCACATCTTCTTGCTTACCTCCTCTGACAGTGATCTTATCTATTCCCTGGCCTCAACCTCTATTAGGATGAATCCTGACTCTATAACTCTTGGTTTACATTTTCATTGCAGCTCTAAACTTGCATTTCCAAGCAATTGTTAGCTTGTTTTTCTCTAATTTTAAAGCTAATACCTTAACTTAGATAGTTTTAAAAACGAATCCATTGGCTTCCTCCCACCTGTTTCTCTTCTTGTCTTCCTTGCCTTTACTAACTACCATTTTCCCAATCATGTGGGCTCCAAAACCTCAGATAAACCTCAGTCATCGTCAAATACTTACTGACCTGAGTGAACGGTCATGACTAGCTTCTTATTTGAACTCCCGGGAGAGGCTGACCCTCCCTTTCACCCACTCTTGTCAGCACCCTAACTCGTCTTTACCCTCCAACCCAACAGGCTGCTGCCGGATTCGTCTTCCTGAGGAACAGTTCTGTTTATAGAAAACTGTGGTGATGACTCTCTCTTTCTAATTGAATTTAATTCAGACAATCAACATCCTCCTCTGAGGCTCTGAAATTCCTCTCCGGAGTTTTCAGTGCAGACCTCCTCCCAGTTGTCCTAAGGACAGAATATTAATCTTCTATCCACCGAAGGTGGGGCAAGCATTTTTTTTCTCTGCTTTCTTGCCTATATATTTTTATGATTTTTGTGTGTGTGTCCAAAAGTTTGATACTTTTATATTGTCAAATTTGTTAACCTTTACTTTTTCTTTCTTTTCTTCAAGCTTTTTTTATTTTGCCCAAAGTTTTTGTGGGTCACTCTGTCCTGTTTTATATTATTCTTATACATGTCTTCTTTTAAACCTTACACTATAAATTCCTTAGTGGTAATAATTTTGTCTTCTTTATAGATGTAATAAACGTATTAGTGAACTCTAACTATGAGCCAGTATTATTATTAGCACCTTACAAATATTAATTCATTTAATGCTCATTTCAATGAGGTAGGTACTACGATTAGACGCTTTAAACAGATGTGGAAGCTAAGGTAACCTGTCCGGGATCACACGCTGTCGCTCAACAAGGTCACACAACTAGTTATGCCGATGGAGCCCAGATTAGAATCTAAGCAGGCTGAGTCCAGAGACTCTGTCAGGAACTACAATCCTAAACTGCCTCCTCCGCGTGTGGAAAAATAATAGGCACTCAACAAGTACCTGTTGAATGAATGAACATTAATATATAGGCAAGCTGGGTTGGTATATCTGGCTGATACACAGTTTCTTAGAAGACCTCATGAGAGTTTAAGAGAAATGGTTGAGCAACCATAATGTGAAATGCCAGAGAACTCAAAACTGAGACTCCCGAGTTGGGAGGCTTTTGAACACCAGTCTTCCTGTACCTGGTTGGCTTAAAGGGAAATCTCTGCTGATGAATTGAAGGGAGCACACACAAAAAAACGTGGAATCCAAAGCAACGGGCAGCTTTCCACATCATTATAGCAGTATTTTGTAACAATTTCTTTGGCAACTGACAGCAGGCATTTAAATCAGCTATTTCCTCCTCAGAATTCCTCTCCCAAGAATAATAATGGCCTCTACAACTCTGGAGGAAATGTAGCCCCTACTCGGATACAATCTTATCTGGGAAATTGCCATGGTATTCGTCACAGCTGTCACTGTACTGAGCCCAGTAGAGATGTGCTGAGTGTTGATCTACAGGATTGTGCGGTCTGAGGGCCCTCGGTACACATTCTTCCTGGGTTACGCAGGAAAACAAAAACCACTCAAGGTTTTGGCAGCAGAGTCTAGTCAGAGCTGGGCTGGCAAAAGAGCCATTCACGCAGCTCTAAAGAAGTTATTGTTTGACTCAGGTAGATTTCTAAAGACATTTGCAGTGGCACCTGTGGGAAGAGCAGAACACAAGAAAGAGTTCCTAGAGAAAGCCCAGATTCCCATTTCTTTAATTGGAGAGCACAAGAGGAGCTGAACACTGGTAAGTTTGGGGTAGGAGGCTGGCACTGGGACCTTGGACAGGAGTTCTTTTCAGTTTGTTTCCTATGAAGAGTGAGCTGTTACAGTCTATTCTTCTCATGTAGAAATGTTGGAGCTGGAAGTCTAACTCCTGGATGATACGTAATTTAAGACACTGGGGCCCCGAGACATAAAGTGACTAACCAGGGCTTGCATTTAGCAGGCAACTGGGCCCACAGCACTCAAATTAGAGCCCGTGGGACATTTGAAAGTTTGGTCCTGCAAGGGAATACTCCTGAAAATCTAAGTTTTCTTGATTAAAATGAAAGTACCCCAAATCATATTTCTTTTTGTTTTAAAATATACTTTATTTGGTTTGAACCCACACAAAGAAGCAGACATAAACACAGTCTTCCTCTCAGTACCAGGGGAGATAATTTACTCTGATACTACATCATCCTAGAAACTGATTTACTGCACCATATGAGTTTCTTATTGCCAAAAAATCATTTACTCACCTTCATTCAAAACCAGATCAGGCATCTGTGCCGTACACAGCACAGCACAGACTTCTCTAAACTGGAGACTTTGGGACTGGGTATAACCTACTTTATACAGATAGCAGGCTGCCTGTGGGGGCACTGCAGTTGTGGCTCCCACCTCCCCCCAACCTCATGCCACCAGAAGGCCTTCCCTAGGTTCCTGATGATTGTGGGCATTGCCAGCATGCTCCAGAGTTCTCCTTTCACTTTTATTCTGTTGGGGGGAGAGGCAGTTGGCAAAGGAGGGAGAGGAGAGAGCTGAGCTAACTCAACACCCCCATGGCAACCATTGGACAAAATCATCAATTCCTTTACTTCTTCCCCTTTGCTCACCCAGTATCTCCCCTACTCTCTCTTTCGTTCTCATTCTGAGGGAAGAAGACTCAGCCCCTTTCCCAGCCCGGAGCCTGACCCAGAACAAGTGCTTGGCAGCTGTTTGTGGATTGCATGAATGACTGCACTTCCTCCTTCATCACCGCCAGTTTTGCATCTCTCCTTTTTCTTCTTTTAGCTCCTGGTCCACTCTTCCAACATTTTGAAAGCCAGTGTCAAGAGAAACAGTAGCAAAAGCAATGACTGAGAAAGGGACAAAATACTTAGTTTCTTTGAACTAGGTTTTATTTGATAGGTTTGTTATTACATTATCAAATTATGTTTGTGTTTCCAAAACATTTTTTGTAAAATTCACTTATTAAGCATTACTCTTTGTAGGTCCATAAAAGAATTTTCTCTGATGGTACATGAACCAGAGCAAGGGTACAACTGTGAAGCTCTTCTTAAGTGTCTAGTAAGGTGTTCTTAATTACAAATGCCCCTGAATAATTATAGTTGATAAATGGCAACCAGACATGTAAATGCAGGGTTTAAAAAGTCACATTAGAATTATTAGAATGGGAAGAAAATTATTAGTATGGGAAGAAAAGTATTAACTTTTGCATTATATTTACCTAGCTCACATAGTTTTCATTGTTTTTTTATTTTATAAAATGCATTTTGAGTTTATAATCATGGATGTATCATCAATCTTTTAAATTATATCATTATCATTATCTGCAACATATTATAATTCAGTATACTTCAATTTTTCAACAATTTATACCCATGTGTAACATAAAAATGTTTCTGTACTAATTTAAAAGTGTATTTAAATACTACCTTTTACTTAAAAATTTGTATTAAAAAGTGTAGCAGTATTCTAAGGCCGATGAAATCCCATGATGTGTATCTTAATTGAGATGTGTGGACATACATGTACATATATAAATATAAACTAAAGTTTTCTCTTTCATTTTAAGCTTAATATAATTAAATTAGTTATAAAATAATCAGATATCTTATAATCATATTCTACTGTTCACACTGAAATGGAATATAATTCCCTTTATTAAAAAGTCTGCAGAAATGATTAAATAAATGACAATGGAATTTCCATTACAAGTGCTTTTTCTGCCATCTAGTGGAAAAACAAAACCTATGAGGATTCACAATTTACATTTTTAATTCTATTGTCTTATAATAGTTAACAAAGGCTTATTTGAAATGTCAAGAAAAGGAAACAATAATGTGTTCTGTCTCTGCTTCTGATTTGATTTGCAGGTGGACCAGATGTGGGTAATCCTGAGCATTCCCCACATTGCCAAAGGAACTACCCACAAAAAAAAATGCAGAGGGCGCTTCTGGCTTTCTATAAAAATCATGAAAGCCACCGACTCCAAACAAGAGACTAGCACCCATTGCTTTATGTACCTGGATTGCCATTCCAGTGTCAGAGAGGTGAAAGATGCCTCGAGCCTGCATTCCTTCTGGGTCCTGTCGGTATTCTCAGCCTGTACACTGGAAGAGGGAAGGTTTAGTCTAGAGAGACGGCTCGTTGGCCACTGTCCAGGTCAGTGGCTTTCAAACTTTTCAAACTGCAACTCAAACTAAGACGTGCAGTTGACATTGCCACCCAGCGTTTGTCCATAAAACAAAGACAAAGTTCCACAAAGTGACAACCTTTGTATGAGAGATCACTATGATATTTTAGTTCTGTAATGCTTTACCCTATTTCACTTTTGGGTATTTTTCATAACATTGTAAATTGACTTCATGATCCTCTGATAGTCCTGAAGCTTGAAACACTCTGGTAAGAGTGTTGCCTGAGAAATCCTAAGTGTTTAACTCTGTTGCTTTAAAAATACCTGAAAATCAGTCTGAAATTATGACAAAATAAAAACTAAATAAGAGACCAGTTAATTAATACAAAGGCCTTTGAGATCTTCTCAATTCGGGGTATTTTATCTGAGGAGTGTTCACCACTATCACTAGCATCACTCTGTCTCCCAGCGGAGCAGGCTGGGCTCATCTTCACGAATCCCTCTCTCGCTGAGTCAGTCGTCAAGATGTGTGGATTCTATCCCCCGGGAATCTCTGCTCCTTCTCATCTCCCTCTGGTTTAGACCCTCCCCACTTCTCCGCTGGATGATCACAGAAGCTTCCACACTGCTCTTGCTGACTCCATCCCTCACCCCTCCCAACCATCCTGCACAGCTGCCAAGACACTCTCCTCCTCCTTGGGCAAGTGGCGTCATTCACTCTTCCTAACGGAGAATGCCAAAGCGCCCAGGGGTGACGTTGAAGAACTTCCCGGCTTAGTGCTTTATTGGCATTTCCTATTTTAGAGTAGCTTATCTCTCTCTAGGATGTGAGCTAAATCTCTCTATCTCTTTGTAAGCATACTAAATTTGTCCCACCAGGTGTTTCATAAATATTTGTGGAAAGCACTGAATGGAACTTCCTTTCTGACCTTCAGTTCTCTGCCCACCCTATATTCCAGTTGATGTTCTACTAACCATTTTCTGAACTGTCCTTTTATTAATTAATTAGTTTATTGTTGATATTTCAAGGATGTGCATTTGCCCATACTTTTTCCTGGGCTGCTTTACTGTGGTTTCTGCCTCTGGAAATCCTTTTCAGCTTTTAGACACTAGCTCAGATGCTGTCCCTTGCAAGAAGTTCCCTTGGTCCCCAGCGGAATAAACTATCCACAGCTTTTTATAGTAACTCAAGGTTCAATTCAGAGCTTATGCTCTCCTGCCCAGTTTCAGATTGTTTTTCTGGGTCTGTCTCGCCTGATTGTGAATATCTTGAGGGCAAGGAACATGTCTTGTACGTCTTTCTAGTCCTCACTGTTATTCTAGGTGTTGGGTGGGTATATGCATATATCTTTTTAAATAGGCAGAACTGGAGCTTGCCGGAAATCACTTTTAGTATAGGCCAACCAGTGTTAGAAGGGCTATTTTGGAATGTATACATAAATTTCAGAGCAGGGATTTGACCAAGCCTTCTGGTTTGAATTATCCAACCATCAACACTTTTTCAGTACCTACTGAGCATTGTATGTTGATGAAAATATCAAGTGGAAAAGCCAGTTACCACTCTTATATAATGAAGGTCTTGTTGGATGGCCCTTCATGTACCCATAAGGATCTGTACTTTCTTCTTTTGTCATAGTTGCTCTGTCTTGTACTGCATGTATCTATTTCCATGAGCTCCTTGAGCACAGACAGTCTCTCTTACTCATTTGTATACTCAGCAACTAACATACCACCTGCACATAGCAGATGCTCAATAAATAACTGCTGCATGAGAGAATGAGAATTACAGTGGGTAAAAAAGAAGTACTGGATATTGTGTCTATCTTCAAGTAGCTTAAACACCAATTAGGGAAATAATTACCTAAATATTCTGACTGTGATGACCTACACTTAATAGACATTCAATACAATTTAATGAATTACAATTAATAAAATGAAAGCCTATTTCTATGTCCAGGAAAAATGCTAAGCACTTATCAAGAACTGCAAGTGGCTGTCTCTGTCCTCTAGGAGAGCATAATCAAGTGCCAAGCAATAAAAAAATATTCACAAATATATTACTCAGCAGGTTGGATTTCCTGCCAAATGTGTTAGAGCTATCACTGTAAGCTGGAGTGGTTAGAAAATGCTTCCCAAAGAAAGGTCTTTGTCAAGAACTGTGAAAAGTCTGAGACTGTATCCTATTTGCAAGTCGAAAAGTTAGTCTGCCACTTTTTCATAGATACTGCAGAGGACACAAAACTCCTGGGTCAGAGGGAATGGACCTTATTACAGCACAGCAGGCAGCCCGACCTTTGTGTTCATTACTGATTCTTGTTCTCCAAGTCCCATAGCGGTGATAAAGAGCAGCTCAGGGGGATGCTGCCCTGTCTGTGGATTTGTATCACAGCTAAGGAAAACCTGAGCTAAGGAAGCCCCAATCTTCTAAAGGGATGCTAGCAAACCCATCTAATCTTTGTCCTGGAGGGAGACATTATGCTTATTATCCGATCTGTCCTCTCCCAGAGGGAGAGGCTATCTGTATGTTCCTAGGCTATTTGCTATGCAAACATCCTTGAAAAGATAGCCCAGAGCAAAAGTTATCAATGTCTTTCCTCAGAAGATGGATGGAAACACAAGAGACCGATGGAGCACATTCTTCCAATAGTCTTAATTTGGTTCTTGAAGGTTGGGTGTGATTTGATCAAGCAATAGGAAAAGAAAGAATATTCTAGAAAAAATAAGAAATTTCATGTGCATATATTTATTTCACGACCGATCTCTCTGATCACAGTTTCTTTACCTGTAAAATTGGAATAATACCTACTTACAAGTTTGCTGTAAAAATTATATGTATGTATGGCATCCAGCCTGGTGACTGACACATGACAGGTGCCAAACTGTTAGTTCTTTTCCATTTCCCCAGAATGTATAGGTATAACTCTGTAGATGGGACTGACATTAAGAAAGAAAGCCATTTAACCAGTCCATTTGAAACTTTAATTGAGCATCTACTATGTTCCAGGTCCAACCAGATACCACACCTGCCCCCCGGAAGCTTATAGTCTGCTCCATGGTGAAAATAGACATATGAGAGTACAATGCTCTTTCTTCCACCAAGTAAATTTGTAGAAGGTATCCCTTCAAAGTTTTATGGCAATTTCATCTAACTAGGAAGCCAGGGAATTATTGTGACATAGAAGGAGCATAAACCTAAAAGAAGAGCAGAGAAACGTCAAAGTTCAGTGATGCTTCTCCAGGATTCAGTGGAAAAAAGGACACTAATAATTCCAGCAGGAAGTTTCCATGGGAACATTATTGCCACCTATGTGTGACTGTTAAACAGTTCATTAGATAAAAACTTATTGAGCACTTCCTACATGTCACATATATTGATAGGTGCTAAAATTCCAGGTTCAAGAACAGGAATTTCCTTGAGGGTGAGATGGCCCCCAAGGAATAATGGATGAATTTCTCACAAGTTAGTGTCACATTTACCTATATATTGGTGGAGAGAAGTATGAGAATCTGGGAGATACTATAAATAAGATATACAATTTAAATATGATTAGATTATTGATGCATCAGACAATCCTAAATTAGACCTTGAGTAGAGGAGAAGGAAGTTGTTAAAATATCTTCCTTTACCTGTGGAGAGGGTACAAAAATTGTTATTTTAAAGACTATGTTTACACCTCAAATATTTAATAGTAATAAAATAACAGGTTTTTGAGAGAGATAAGAGAATTATAAAAACCATCCCTACTTAGGGAGGTGGACCTTGATAATTGAACCACTATGTTAAGTCTGTTTGCTGCATTAGAATAGTATATGAAAAGGCATCTCCAGGTGTTTTTCTGGAAGAACTAGGTAATAACACTTTGTTCCTACATTATTTCCAGGACAGTGCAGACTGAATTCCACCTACCTGTCTAGAAGGTACCCAACAGGCGGGATTGTGAAAAATGGCACATGCTGGTCGCCAGCGGAGTGATGGGGGCTAACCAGAAGAAGTGAATTGCATTTCAAAGAACATGCTGAGGACAAGTGTATGCAAACAAAGCTGAAGGGAGTGCTCTCCTTCTTTAGTTTTTGTTACTCAGGGACCACCAGGTGGGCCTTAGCCCAAAGAGTCAGCCTTATATTGGTAGCTTAGGAGAATGTTGGGTCCAGCAGTCAAATAACTCAAAGAACCTTAAACCTCTCCAGCTGCCAATCTCATCCCCTCCCCTGCTGCCCTGTGCTGCCTAGCTGGCTGTGTTCTTTCAAGTTAAATTGTGCTTCTAAGGACTTGGCTTTCCCCAGAGATGGGAGATGTTGTTAGTAACATCTTAGGATGAATTCCTTTGTTTTGACCTGAGTTTGTGAGAGAAACAAGAAAGTGTAACACAAAATGTGGAACGTAAGAGAAGAAAAGATTGGAGAAATCCCAAGTGACAAAGCCCATCTCTCTTCCACATGGGCTCCCTTATTAGCCTGATTTACTGCTAAATCCCAGCATAGATCCTAAAACCTTTCTGAACTGATGAAAGTGACAGTGCAGGAGTCATAATAATCCATCACAACAGCTCCCTTCCTGCCCACGTCGTGCTCGTGGCTGCCCCGTCAGGTCCACACCAGCCTCTCCCAAGACCACAGGGCCCCCGTGCATAGTAGTGTTTCAGTGTAAGAACAGCTCAGTGTGTAGAGTGCCATTTTTGTGAAATCAAAACACTTTTGTGTTTATTCCACACAAAATGCTTGTCTGTCTCTTCCTCTCTGAACTTGGCCCTGATTGATAAAGCTCTTTCCATTTATATTAGGTAATGTCAGGTGAAAACAGGAATGCTGTTCATCCAGGGCTGAAAGTGAACCTTACCTCCCTCTCGCTCTCTGGCTGCTCGCCCCCTCCCCACAACCGCTATCAGTAGATTCCCAAGGAAGCTTTTATTTAGCCAGCTATTTGCTGCCATTTGGAATGATGGTTCTCACTGTTGAGCAGGAACAAAGATAACTGATATTCCCATTGGGTTTATCAGAAGCAACTGAGAACAACAAGCTCTTTTTATGTTGAAAATAAGAGATTTGAAAATTATTCATAATCCTTACTTCTTCTCCCAACACATTCTCATCCCCATGGGCTTCTTTCACTAATCAGTTATGCACGTCTTTACACTAAAATTTAGCCACATGATAATCTTTTGGTTTTATTGATAGAATGTCTTCTGCCCTATACAAACACAGCATATGCTTATATTTCAATACATTTTGTCTATGTTTCCAAAAAAGAGTATATAAAAGTAAGTTTATGAAAATATGTCTGATTCCTTTGGTGAGAAAAAAGTGCATTTCGAATTTGTCTATTCAGAACCATGGGCCACTCCTGAAATTAAGTGGCTAGATAATACAAAATATAAAGTGGAGGTTAACATTAATGAAGCTCCCACTGTGTGCTAGGAGGTGTGCTATGGATTTTACATATCTCCATTTAATCTACATAACCCTGTGAACTAGGTATTATTATCCTCATCCCACAGATAAGGAAACTGAGACTTAGAGAAAGCCTGCAGATCAAGCCTGGCTGATTCCAAAGCCTGAGTTTCTGCTAAACAATGTGAATATTGGAGCCCAAAGGAATCTTGGGGATTATCTAGAATGGTGGTTTTTCACAATGTAAGATGGATACCAAAGTAGGTGTAACCTGGGACATTACATTTAAAATGTAATAAATGCCATAGTGAATAAACTCATTTCTTTTAATCCTTCTGATAATTCAGTTCTGTTATGTTTCTTACTCATCTTTTCTATCAAAGAAAGAGCAGGTCTCAGAATCACTGATTTTAAAGACAGTACCTAGCTAAGACATAGGTCTATGTTTATTTTTCACTGTAATTATTTTTATAGCTATTTTCTAGCTATGGCAAAGGATGCTGGCTTTCCATCTTGGTAGGCACATACATTTTTACTTTGAACATAAGTGTGTTTGGATTTCTAAAAAGCAACCCCAGTGCAGTGGCATATGCATGTGGTAAAAATCAAGATGTCAAAGGAAATTTAGATTCTGGGGGCATCCATGTAGAGATTCTAGGCTAAAACTCACGTGATACAACTGAAGAAATGGAAGCTGAGAGAGATGTAGTTAAGTATCCATGACATACAAGTTTCCTGAATTGCTGAAATATGATCATTTACCTTTTAAAATATAGGATGAGCTCCCCCACAAGCAGGTCAAATTCCACTATTGTTCTTGCTGTTTCTCTGTCAGGGCATCAGATAGCTTTTGACGAACAAATACAGAGTAGAACTAAGGAAACTGGAAATTCTGTTTCCTTCCAGAGCAGTCATGTAGTTTCAGTTTTCTGTGCTGAATGGTGTGAAATCGATGTGGGAGGTATTTTGGATTTGTGAGTATTCAGATTAAATCAGTAGATATGTGTATAAAATTTACCCTAACTTATTTAGGTATTTTAATGTATAGCAGTCAAAAAATTCAACTATAAATTGTACCTGTTATAATAAAAAGGCCATTTGCTGGTAGGAAAGCAGGTAAACTCTAAAACATTTAACAAGTGAAGCAGTTTTCCCAAATCACCTCAAGCGTAATTGTCGGAAAAACTTTAATGGCTTTTAATGTAATTCTCCAAGTGTGTAGCCGGCAACTTTCTGCTTTCAGTAGCCAGAAATGATAATGTGGGTTGCTTCCGACATAGCATGCCTGCATTTCCATTCAGCTACTGGGGCCCCACAAAGATACCCCAGGATTTTGCTCTAAAATAGACATGAGTCATTTGCTAACAGACAGACTTTCTGAGGTTGTTATTTAGGGCTGTCAGATGTATCACGTTTTTTGTAACACTTAAAATATTTTAACCTGTCATGTATGAGCCCAAGAATGAATTTCATAAACAAGAAATTTTTGTTATAACTGGGTTCCCTAGGCACAGTATTGCTGGAAAATGAATGACTTTCCCTTTTTTTATTTTGTCCTCATTAAAAGGCAGTCATACAGATCTGAAGAGATGCTACAAAAATCCACCAGTTCCAGAGTTCCAACTACTACCTTTGGGTGTCTGATTCCCTCTCAGTTCCTTTTCCCATTTTGCCTCTTCATCCCAGGAGATGGTGATGTTTAAGGAGAGGCACTGTGGTGCTTGGCTGCTAGAGCCGGTTTACCTGGGCTGGAATCCTGGCTCTACCACCTTCCTGATTAAGCGATTTCTTTACTAATCTGTTCCTCAGTTTCCTTCTCTGCCATGGGATGATGCTATCTACCTCCTGTGGGAGCTATAAGCAATTGGATACATGTAAAGCACCAAAAGCAATGCCTTGCATGTAGCAAGTTCTCAATGTTACTACTTCTCAACCACATGGTAGATGTCTCTTGGGTGTGAAGTCTACCCAAGCATTGTTATAAGTTAACTTACATTTATTGGACACTTATTATGTGCCAGGCACTCTTCAAGATGCTTGAGACACATCAATGGAAAGAAAAACAAAAACAAAACCCTGCCTTGTGTTGTTTTTCAGGTAGAGGGAGACAGACAATAGTCAATAAATATAATAACTAAGTAAATCTTATTAGAGCAATAAACATTATTAAGAAAAGGGAGTTATGGGGCAGGCAAGGGTGAGATTAAATATGCATGTTCAGTGTAATATTCCTAAAATATAACTCACTTTTCCTCCCAGGAAAATTGGGTTCATTTCTTGATTTCCGTTTGCTGATTCTCACTTTCACCTTAATTTCTTATTTTCCCCTTAAGCTGTTGCTAAATCGCATGTCTTTTTTGTAAATTCTCTTCAATCTACCCTGACCTGAGCACTTACTTAGGCCTGCGTTACTGTTGCAGCCTCCTAAGTAGTCTCTGCTTCTAGTCTCTCCCTGTTCCAATCTGTCTTATACTTACTTTCCTTGCAAAGTCATTCCCATAACAGAGCGTAACCGATCTCTTCCCTTCGCTGATGTCCATGGAATAAAGGTCAAAGTTGTTCACGGACATTCATAATCAGGCCCCAAACTAACTTTCCAGCCCTCTCCTACCATCTCCTAAATAAAACTTTCCATTTTAGCCAGAATAATCTATTTCTCTGTATTCCCTTTCTGTGCCTAGCCAATGCATTAGGTTCTTTAACACTGCATTGTTTTCTCCTTTTTATCGAAGTGTTAGAAATTTCACTGAGCTTAAAATTTCCTACATAATTTTACATTATTTGACTTACGAAAAGAATCACAGGTGAGATATCCTTATGAGGGAGCAGTGTGGACCTATCCCAGTGAGGTGGAGGTGGTGATGGAAAGACTCCCAGTTTCCTGGAGAATGTTATAAACAACTAATATTATTTTGGGCTCAGTTTACTCAGGACAGAATTCCAGCTGAATAGTTTACCGCCAAAAAATAGGCAAGCCAGATTTGCTTTTCCCCTCATTTGTGAATCCTGTTCTTGGCTGTGTTACTTCAGTCAAGAAGTCCCTCTCATGAGGGCAAACCTGAATTTGGCGTAAACACAATTTAGAGCGCAGCAGTTTCCTAACAGAGATCCAAACTGTCACGACCCTCTGAAAAGACTTGGGCACTATCTTACGGGGAGGTGTTAAAATAATGTTACCAGTAAATGGAACTTACATAGATCACATAGAGAGGCAAAGAGTGAAAGTGAAGTTTGCCTAGAAACCAGACATTTGATCATGGGTACCTATATGCTCTACTGCTTCAGTTTTATACATTAACTTATTTTTTTTTTATTTTAATTTTTTTGGGGGGATCATTAATGTACACTTACATGAACAACCCTGTGGTTATTAGATTCTCCCCATTATCAAGTCCCCACCACATACCCCATTACAGTCACTGTTCATCAGTGTAGTAAGATACTAGACTCACTACTTGTCTTCTCTGTGCTGTACTGCCTTCCCCATGCCCCACCCCCAATACATTATGTCTGCTAATCATAATGTCCTTTTCCCCTTATCCCTCCCTTCCCACCCATCCTCCCCAGTCCCTTTCCCTTTGGTAACTGTTAGTCCATTCTTGGGTTCTGTGAGTCTGCTGCTGTTTTGTTCCTTCAGTTTTTCTTTGTTCTTATACTCCACATATGAGTGAAATCATTTGGTACTTGTCTTTCTCTGCCTGGCTTATTTCACTGAGCATAATACCCTCTAGCTCCATCCATGTTGTTGCAAATGGTAGAATTTGTTTTCTTCTTATGGCAGAATACTATTCCATTGTGTATATGTACCACATCTTCTTTATCCATTCGTCTGCTGATGGACACTTAGGTTGCTTCCATTTCTTCGTTATTGTAAATAGTACTGTGATAAACATAGGGGTGCAACTGTCTTTTACAAACTGAGCTCCTGCATTCTTATGGTAAATTCCTAGGAGTGGAATTCCTGGGTCAAATGGTATTTCTATTTTTGGTTTTTTGAGGAACCTCCATACTGCTTTCCACAATGGTTGAACTAGTTTACATTTCCACCAGCAGTGTAGGAAGGTTCCCCTTTCTCCACTTCCTTGCCAACATTTGTTATTGTTTGTCTTTTAGATGGTGGCCATCCTAACTGGTGTGAGGTGGTATCTCACTGTGGTTTTAATTTGCATTTCTCTGATGATTAGCAATGAGGAGCATCTTTTCATGTGCCTATTGGCCATCTGAATTTCTTCTTTGTAGACGTGTCTGTTCAGCTCCTCTGCCCATTTTTTAATTGGCTTATTTGCTTTTTGTTTGTTGAGGTACATGAGCTCTTTATAATTTGGATGTCAACCCCTTATCGGATATATCAATTATGAATATATTCTCCCATACTGTAGGATGCCTTTTTGTTCTACTGATGGTGTCCTTTGCTGTACAGCTTTTTAGTTTGATATAGTCCCACTTGTTGATTTTTGCTTTTGTTTCCCTCGCCCATGGAAATATGTTCATGAAGAAGTTGTTCATGTTCATATTCAAGAGTTTTGCCTATGTTTTCTTCTAAGAGTTTTATGGTTTCGTGACTTACATTCAGGTCTTTGATCCATTTCGAGTTTACTTTTGTGTATGGGGTTAGACAGTGATCCAGTTTCATTCTCTTACATGTAGCTGTCCAGTTTTGCCAACACCAGCTGTTGAAGAGGCTGTCATTTCCCCATTGTACACCCATGGCTCCCTTATCATATATTAACTGACCATATGTTTGGGTTAATATCTGGACTCTCTATTCTGTTCCACTGGTCTATGAGTCTGTCCTTGTGCCAGTACCAAATTGTCTTGTTTACTGTGGCTTTGTAGTAGAGCTTGAAGTTGGGAAGCGAGATCCCCCCTGCTTTATTCTTCCTTCTCAGGGTTGCTTTGGCTATTCGGGGTCTTTTTTGGTTCCATATGAATTTCAGAGCTACTTGTTCCAGTTCATTGAAGAATGCTGTCGGTATTTTGATAGGGATTGCATTGAATCTGTATATTGCTTTAGGCAGGGTGGCCATTTTAACAATATTAGTTCTTCCTAGCCATGAGCATGGGATGAATTTCCATTTATTAGTATCCTCTTTAATTTCTCTTAGGAGTGTCTTGTAGTTTTCAGGGTATAGGTCTTTCACTTCCTTGGTTAGTTTATTCCTAGGCATTTTATTCTTTTGTATTCAATTGCGAATGGAATTGTTTTCCTGATTTCTCTTTCTGCTAGTCCATCCTTAGTGTATAGGAATGCAACAGATTTGTGTATTAATTTTGTATCTTGCAACTTAGCTGAATTCAGATATTAGATCTAGTAGTTTTGGAGTGGATTCTTTAGGGGTTTTTATGTACAATATCATGTCATCTGCAAACGGGGACAGTTTGACTTCTTCCTTACCAATCTGGATGCCTTTTTTTTGTGTTTTTGGATTGCCGTGGCTAGGACCTCCACTACTATGTTGAATAAAAGCAGGGAGAATGGGCATCCTTGTCTTGTTCCCCATCTTAGAGGAAATGCTTTCAGCTTCTCACTGTTAAGTATGATGTTGGCTGTGGGTTTGTGATATATGGCCTTTATTATGTTGAGGTACTTGCCCACTATACTGATTTTGTTGGAGTTTTTATCATGAATGGATGTTGAATTTTGTGAAATGCTTTTTCAGCCTGTAGAGAAATGATCATGTGGTTTTTGTCCTTCTTTTTGTTGATGTGGTTGGAGGATGTTGATGGATTTTTGAATGTTGTACAATCCTTGCATCCCTGGGATCAATCCCACTTGATTATGGTGTATGATTTTCTTCATGTATTTTTGAATTCAGCTTGCTAATATTTTGTTGAGTATTTTTGCATCTATGTTCGTCAGGGATATTGGTCTGTAGTTTTCTTTTTTTGTGGTGTCTTTGCTGGTTTAGTATTAGAGTGATGCTGGCTTCACAGAATGAGTTTGGAAGTATTCTCTCCTCTTCTATTTTTTGGAAAACTTTAAGGAGGATGGGTATTATGCCCTCTCTAAATGTCTATGCATTAGCTCTTAAACAGTCTTCCCTCCTGACCCAATGGAATGTGTGTGTGTGTAAAAATAAGTGTTTAATATATTTCAGGTATTTGTGAAGTATTTTTACACACACAATCTGATCTAATATTTACAAGTCTGAGAGAGGGATGATTTTCCTCATTTTCTCAGACAAGTAAACTGGCTCCCAGAAGTAACTTGCCCAAAGTCACTGAGCCACAACAGGAAACCAGGTGAGTCTGACTCCAGAGCCCAGCCACTATTGTAGTGTGGGGTCCTGGTGCCTGTCCCTTTCTCAGGTAAGACAGTGGACCCTGCAGAGCTCATGTTATGGCTCAGCACCTGACAGCTCAGCACTCTGGGGCACCTCTGCTATATCACTAAAAGCATGGGCAACAAAAGAAAAAAATAGCAAAGTGGATTTTATTAAAAAAAAATTTTTAATTGTGCATCAAAGAACACTATCCAGAATGAAAAAACAACCCCCAGAATAGGAGAAAATATTTGCAAATCATACATCTGCTAAACTATTAATATCTCGGAAGAACTCCTTTAACTCAACAGCAAAAACAATTAAAAATCGGGCAAAGGATTTGAATAGACATTTCTCCAAAGACACAAAAATAGTTAAGTACATAAAAAGATGTTCAACCTATTAATTAGGGAAATGCAAATTAAAGCCAGGCCACAATTAGATACCACTTCAAACCTATTAGGATGGTTATTTAAACAAACAAAAACAGAAAATAAGCATTAGCAAGGATGTGGAGAAATTGGAACCCCATTGCTGGTGGGTATGTAAAATGGTGTTGAAACTGTGAAAAGAGTATTTCTCAAAAAATTAAATATAAACTAACCATGATCCAACAAACAAGTCCACTTCTGGGTGTAAGCCGCAACTGAAGGCAGGCACTTGAATAGACATTTATATACAATTTCATAACAGCATTACTCACAATAGCCAAGACAGAAACACGAGACGAGCGGATAAACAAAACGCAGTGAACACCTGAAATGGAGTACTATCTAGCATTAAAAAGGAATGAAATTGATACATGATACAACATGAATGAATTTTAAAGACATTATGCTTAGTGAAAGAAGACACAAAAAGGGAGGGAGGGGCGGAAGATGGCGGCGTGAGTAGAGCAGCGGAAATCTCCTCCCAAAACAACATATATCTAAGAAAATATAACAAAGACAACCCTTCCTAGAATAAAGAACAGAGGACACAGGACAATATCCAGACCACATCCGCACCTGAGAGAACCCAGCGCCTCGCGAAGGGGGTAAGATACAAGCCCCGGCCCGGCGGGAGCCGAGCACCCATCCTCCCAGCTCCCGGCGGGAGAAGAGCAGGCAGAGCGGGAGGGAGACGGAGCCCAGGGCTGCCGAACACCCAGCCCCAGCCATCCGGGCCAGAGCGCAGGGCGCTCGATACTGGGAAAACAGGGCAGCAAGAACAGTGAGCGGGCACTGGAGGCCAGGTGTCGGAGGACATAAGAAAAGCGCGCGACCATTTTTTTTTTTTTTTTCTTTTTTGCTGTTTTGTTTTGGCGAGCGCTTTTTGGAAGTCTTAAAGGGATAGGGACCCCAATACTAGGGAAACAGGGCAGCAAGACCGGTGAGCAGAGGCCCGAGGCTGGCACCGGAGAATAAAGAAAAACGAGCGACCACCTATTTTTTTTTAATTAAAAAAATTTTTTTTTTTTTTTAATTAAAAAATTTTTTTTTTTTTGGTGGTCGTTGTTTTGTTTTGGCGGGTGCCTTTTGGGACTCTTAAAGGGGCAGGGCGGGTCACTTAATCCAGAGGTAGGGAATCTGGGGATCTCTGGGCACACTAACCCCTGGGCTGCAGGGAGCAGGGAGGCCCCTTACGGAGATAAATAGCCTCCCAGCCGCTCCCGCTCCAAAGCGACTCCACCACTTTGGAGTAGCTGCCCGAGCCAGGCCACGCCCACAGCAACAGCGGAGATAAACTCCATAGCAGCCGGGCAGGAAGCAGAAACCCTGTCTGCGCGCAGCTGCGCAGCACAAGCCACTAGAGGCCGCTGTTCTCCCAGGAGAGGAGGGCCACAAACCAACAAGAAAGGAAGTCCTTCCAGCCGTCACTTGTCCCAGCTCTGCAAACTATTCCTATCACCATGAAAAGGCAAAGCTACAGGCAGACAAAGATCACACAGACAACACCAGAAAAGGAGACAGACCTAACCAGTCTTCCTGAAAAAGAATTCAAAATAAGAATCATAAACATGCTGACTGAGATGCAGAGAAATACGCAAGAGAAATGGGATGAAGTCCGGAGGGAGATCACAGATGCCAGAAAGGAGATCACAGAAATGAAACAAACTCTGGAAGGGTTTATAAGCAGAATGGATAGAATGCAAGAGGCCATTGATGGAACTGAAACCAGAGAACAGGAACGCATAGAAGCTGACAGAGAGAGAGACAAAAGGATCTCCAGGAATGAAACAATATTAAGAGAACTGTGTGACCAATCCAACAGGAACAATATCCGTATTATAGGGGTCCCAGAAGAAGAAGAGAGAGGAAAAGAGATGGAAAGTATCTTAGAAGAAATAAGTGCTGAAAACTTACCCAAACAGGGGGAGGAAATAATCGAACAGACCACGGAAATACACAGAACCCCCAACAGAAAGGATCCAAGAAGGACAACACCAAGACAAATAATAATTAAAATGGCAAAGATCAAGGACAAGGAAAGAGTGTTAAAGACAGCTAGAGAGAAAAAGGTCACCTATAAAGGGAAACCCATCAGGCTAACATCAGATTTCTCAACAGAAACCCTACAGGCCAGAAGAGAATGGCATGATATATTTAACACAATGAAACAGAAGGGCCTTGAACCAAGGATACTGTATCCAGCACGACTATCATTCAAATATGACGGTGGGATTAAACAATTCCCAGACAAAAAAAAGCTGAGGGAATTTGCTTCCCACAAACCACCTCTACAGAACATCTTACACGAACTGCTCTAGATGGGAGCACTCCTAGAAAGAGCACAAGCACAAAACACCCAACATATGAAGTATCAAGGAGGAGGAACAAGAAGGGAGAGAAGAAAAGAATCGCCAGACAGTGTATATAACAGCTCAATAAGCGAGCTAAGTTAGGCAGTAAGATACTAAAGAGGCTAACCTTGAACCTTTGGTAACCACGAATTTAAAGCCTGCAATGGCAATAAGTACATATCTTTCAATAGTCACCCTAAATGTTAAAGGGTTGAATGCACCAATCAAAAGACACAGAGTAACAGAATGGATAAAAAAGCAAGACCCATCTATATGCTGCTTACAAGAAACTCACCTCAAACCCAAAGACATGTACAGACTAAAAGTCAAGGGATGGAAAAACATATTTCAAGCAAACAACAGTGCGAAGAAAGCAGGGGTTGCAGTACTAATATCAGACAAAATAGACTTCAAAACAAAGAAAGTAACAAGACATAAAGAAGGACACTACATAATGATAAAGGGCTCAGTCAAACAAGAGGATATAACCATTCTAAATATATATGCACCCAACACAGGAGCACCAGCATATGTGAAACAAATACTAACAGAAATAAAGGGGGATATAGACTGCAATGCACTCATTCTAGGAGACTTCAACACACCACTCATCCCAAAGGATAGATCCACTGGGCAGAAAATAAGTAAGGACACGGAAGCACTGAACAACACAGTAGAGCAGATGGACCTAATAGACATCTATAGAACTCTACATCCAAAAGCAACAGGATATACATTCTTCTCAAGTGCACATGGAACACTCTCCAGAATAGACCACATACTAGGCCACAAAAAGAGCCTCAGAAAATTCCAAAAGATTGAAATTCTACCAACCAACTTTTCAGACCACAAAGGCATAAAACTAGAAACAAACTGTACAAAGAAAGCAAAGAGGCTCACAAACACATGGAGGCTTAACAACACGCTCCTAAATAATCAATGGATCAACGACCAAATCAAAATGGAGATCCAGCAATATATGGAAACAAATGACAAAAACAACACTAAGCCCCAACTTCTGTGGGACACAACAAAAGCAGTCTTGAGGAAAGTATATAGCAATCCAAGCATATTTAAAAAAGGAAGAGCAATCCCAAATGAATGGTCTAATGTCACAATTATCGAAATTGGAAAAAGAAGAACAGATGAGACCTAAGGTCAGCAGAAGGAGGGACATAATATAGATCAGAGAAGAAATAAATAAAATGGAGAAGAATAAAACAATAGCAAAAATCATGAAACCAAGAGCTGGTTCTTCGAGAAAATAAACAAAATAGATAAGCCTCTAGCCAGACATAATAAGAAGAAAAGAGAGTCAACACAAATCAACAGTATCAGAAACGAGAAAGGAAAAATTACAACGGACCCCACAGAAATACAAAGAATCATTAGAGAATACTATGAAAACCTATATGCTAACAAGCTGGGAAACCTAGGAGAAATGGACAAATTCCTAGAAAAATACAACCTTCCAAGATTGACCCAGGAAGAAACAGAAAATCTAAACAGACCAATTACCAGCAACGAAATTGAAGCAGTAATCAAAAAACAACCAAAGAACAAAACCCCTGGGCCAGATGGATTTACCTCGGAATTTTATCAGACATACAGGGAAGACATAATACCCATTCCCCTTAAAGTTTTCAAAAAATAGAGGAGGAGGGGATACTCCCAAACTCATTCTATGAAGCCAACATCACCCTAATACCAAAACCAGGCAAAGACCCCACCAAAAAAGAAAACTACAGACCAATATCCCTGATGAACGTAGATGCAAAAATATTCAACAAAATATTAGCAAACTGAATTCAAAAATACATCAAAAGGATCATACACCATGACCAAGTGGGATTCATCCCAGGGATGCAAGGATGGTACAACATTCGAAAGTCCATCAACATCATCCACCACATCAACAAAAAGAAAGACAAAAACCACATGATCATCTCCATAGATGCTGAAAAAGCATTTGACAAAGTTCAACATCCATTCATGATAAAAACTCTCAGCAAAATGGGAATAGAGGGCAAGTACCTCAACATAATAAAGGCCATCTATGAAAAACCCACAGCCAACATTATATTGAACAGTGAGAAGCTGAAAGCTTTTCCTCTGAGATCGGGAACTAGACAGGGATGCCTACTCTCTCCACTGTTATTTAACATAGTACTGGAGGTCCTAGCCACGGCAATCAGACAAAACAAAGAAATACAAGGAATCCAGATTGGTAAAGAAGAAGTTAAACTGTCACTATTTGCAGATGACATGATACTGTACATAAAAAACCCTAAAGACTCCACCCCAAAACTACTAGAACTGATATCGGAATACAGCAAAGTTGCAGGATACAAAATCAACACACAGAAATCTGTGGCTTTCCTATATACTAACAATGTACCAACAGAAAGAGAAATCAGGAAAACAACTCCATTCACAATTGCATAAAAAAAAATAAAATACCTTGGAATAAACCTAAACAAAGAAGTGAAAGACTTATACTCTGAAAACTACAAGTCACTCTTAAGAGAAATTAAAGGGGACACTAACAGATGGAAACTCATCCCATGCTCGTGGCTAGGAAGAATTAATATCATCAAAATGGCCATCCTGCCCAAAGCAATATACAGATTTGATGCAATCCCTATGAAACTACCAGCAACATTCTTCAATGAACTGGAACAAATAATTCAAAAATTCATATGGAAACACCAAAGACCCCGAATAGCCAAAGCAATCCTGAGAAAGAAGAATAAAGTAGGGGGGATCTCACTCCCCAACTTCAAGCTCTACTATAAAGCCATAGTAATCAAGACAATTTGGTACTGGCACAAGAGCAGAGCCACAGACCAATGGAACAGACTAGAGAATCCAGACATTAACCCAGACATATATGGTCAATTAATATTTGATAAAGGAGCCATGGACATACAATGGCGAAATGACAGTCTCTTCAACAGGTGGTGCTGGCAAAACTGGACAGCTACATGTAGGAGAATGAAACTGGACCATCGTCTAACCCCATATACAAAAGTAAACTCAAAATGAATCAAAGACCTGAATGTAAGTCATGAAACCATTAAACTCTTGGAAGAAAACATAGGCAAAAACCTCTTAGACATAAACATGAGTGACCTCTTCTTGAACATATCTCCCCGGGCAAGGAAAACAACAGCAAAAATGAACAAGTGGGACTATATTAAGCTGAAAAGCTTCTGTACAGCAAAAGACACCATCAATACAACAAAAAGGATCCCTACATTATGGGAGAATATATTTGAAAATGACACATCCGATAAAGGCTTGACGTCCAGAATATATAAAGAGCTCACACGCCTCAACAAAGAAAAAACAAATAACCCAATTAAAAAATGGACAGAGGAACTGAACAGACAGTTCTCCAAAAAAGAAATACAGATGGCCAACAGACACATGAAAAGATGCTCCACATCGCTAATTATCAGAGAAATGCAAATTAAAACTACAATGAGGTATCACCTCACACCAGTAAGGATGGCTGCCATCCAAAAGACAAACAACAACAAATGTTGGCGAGGCTGTGGAGAAAGGGGAACCCTCCTACACTACTGGTGGGAATGTAAGTTAGTTCAACCATTGTGGAAAGCAGTATGGAGGTACATCAAAATGCTCAAAACAGACTTACCATTTGACCCAGGAATTGCACTCCTAGGAATTTACCCTAAGAATGCAGTAATCAAGTATGAGAAAGATCAGTGCACCCCTATGTTTATCGCAGCACTATTTACAATAGCCAAGAATTGGAAGCTACCCAAATGTCCATCGATAGATGAATGGATAAAGAAGATGTGGTACATATACACAATGGAATACTACTCAGCCATAAGAAAAGGGCAAATCCAATCATTTGCAGCAACATGGATGGAGCTGGAGGGTATTATGCTCAGTGAAACAAGCCAAGTGGAGAAAGAGAAATACCAAATGATTTCACTTATCTGTGGAATATAACTAGAAAGGAAAAACTGAAGGAACAAAACAGCAGCAGAATCACAGAACTCAAGAATGGACTAACAGGTACCAAAGGGAAAGGGACTGGGGAGGATGGGTGGGTAGGGAGGGATACGGGTTGGGGAGAAGTAGGGGGGTATTAAGATTAGCATGCATGGGGGGGTAGGAGAAAAGGGAGGGCTGTACAACACAGAGAAGGCAAGTAGTGATTCTACAACATTTTGGTATGCTGATGGACAGTGACTGTAAAGGGGTTTATAGGGGAGACCTGGTATAGGGGAGAGCCTAGTAAACAGAATATTCGTCACGTAAATGTAGATTAGTGATACGAAAAACAAAACAAAACAAAACAAAAAAGGGCAGTTCCTGTGTGGTAACCTCCAATGAGTTCTACACAAGGGTATAAAGGGCATATAAAAGTGTAGGCAAAGGGTCTGTTTGTGTTTATACAGAAGATCAAAGCCTAATTGGGCTACCCCGAAAATGAACTAAGATACGATATGAAAGAGAACTTCCAACATCAGCACTCTCTGAAAGACTCATGCCAGAAGATGATCATCAAAAAACCCCAACAAAGGTCCACGCACTGCTACAGCTGTAGATGCCCTCATCCCACCAGCTCCTGGACTTGCCATGGGAATGAAGGAGATATCTAAGCTGGCCTGTGCATACAGTAAAACAACAAATTTGACTGAATCTATACTGTTGGAACTCAACCAAGAATTAGGAGAAGTGCAAATTGTAGCACTCCAAAATCTTACAACTACAGACTATTTACTGTTAAAAGAACATAAGGGATGTGAACAGTCCCCAGGAATGGGTTGTTTTAATTTGTCTGATTTCTCTCAGACTGTTCAAGTTCAGTTGGACAATATCCACCATATCATAGATAAGTTTTCACAAATGCCTAAGGTGCCTAACTGGTTTTCTTGGTTTCACTGGAGATGGCTGGTAATTACAGGTATGCTTTGGTTATGTAATTATACTCCTATTATGTTAATGTGTGTGTGCAATTTAAGTAGTAGTTTAAAACCTATACATGCTGAAGTTACTCTACAAGAAGATATGTCAAAGAAATAATCAATCTTCCCATGTTTTCTGCCGCCTGTTACTTCTATAGCTTTTCTTCCTTCCTAATTACAACCCTTAAATAGAATTCGTGCCTCATATCAAATTTACCGAGTATCATAATTCTTCCAAGTGGTAAAGATACCTCAAGACAAATGCTGGGCATAGAAGCTACAGGGCATGAATATGCAAAGAAATAAAAAGCTAACCATTTCAAACAATAAGGCTTCTCTCTCACTTACCAACTTTACATTTCCCTGTATGGCCCCGGAAGATGACTGGTTAGCCAGAGACGGGTAAGATTCCTCAAGGGAGGAACAACCTAAGACAGGCACAGTCGCAGGGGGGGTCATCAGGTGAGAAATTGGGGATCAACAGAGGTGAGGCTTAGAACCTCACCCCCCCGTTCTGAGAGAAATCTTCTGCATACGTGGATGTTTTATTGCCCTTGTCTAGCTTGGATTAACACATAGTCTACAGGCACACACCTGATCATCTACATTTGCTCTCTTACAACACTAAACTATGTTTTCTACCTTTATCTTGTATCTACCTACCACTTCAGCGTTTTATTAAAAATAATAATAATAGAGAAATGTGGTATCCACATATAAATCAAGTATAAAAACCAAATGAGTATTTATATTTGAACTGTTTATAGTTCATAATGCATGAGCAAAACTGAAAGTTTCTGTGATGACTGCCCTTGTACTGTTCACTATGTAACTTATTCATTATGTAAGAATTTGTTCTCCATGTAAGAACTTGTTTGTTATGCCTCAGAAGATTGGAGACTGACGAAAATTAGGCTTGGGGTGGATTAATGATTGTGCATTGAGCATTGACTCCCCTATACAGAATTTTATTGTCGTTAACAACCATTTGATCAATAAAAATGAGAGATGCCCTCACAAAAAAAAAAAAAAAAAAAAAAGGACAGACTTCCAATGGTAAAATAAATAAGTAACCGGGATGTAATGTATAGCATAAGGAATATATTCAAGATATTGTAACAGCTTGGTAGGGTGATAGCTGGAACCTAGAATTATGTATATAAATGTTTTATCACTGTGTTGTACACTTGAAACTAATGTAATGTAATACTGTGCGTCAACTACCCTTCAATAAAAAATAATTATCTAAAAAAAAAAAAAAATGAAAAATAAAAAAAAAGAAGACACAAAAAGGACAAATATGCCAAGGATAGTCAGATTCAGACAGAAAATAGGAAAATGTCATTTTTCTGGGGCTGGAAGAAGGGAAGACTGGGGAGTTACTGCTTCATGCATGGGTCTGGATGATGAAAAAAAGTTCTGGATAGTTGAGATGGCTGCACAATAATGTAAATGCCCTTAATGCCACTGAACTGTACAACTTAAAAATGGTTAAAATGGTAAGTTTATGTTGTATCTCTTTTACAAAAAATGTGGCTAGTGTGAACTTAATTTTTTATTTTAAGTAAATGTAAATTTTAAAACTGATACTTGATTCAGTTACTGGAAAACAAATTTATGTTTGGAACAAGTATGTAAATTTCATGTCACACTATGTAAACTCTTATTCGAAGTACAGAAATATGTAATCTCACACACAGCTGAAACGCCTTTTGGTTTCAAGCCTGGGGCACTGGTACTATAGTTACTTTCTTTCACTACTAGGAGAAAAGTCCATTTTACACCCAAAGCCTAATTTTATATTGTAAATTATACAGCCTACCTTTAAATAGTCTTCAATCACTTAATAATAAGCATCTAAATATTTATAGAATACCCAGAGAGCACAAGTTGAATTCACAGAAGCATATATTAAATCAAAAGTACATGCCAATACCACCCATATGGTTTTATTTTGTCATTGACAAACACACAACACTGTAAATGTATCATTACTTGGTTTCATTTTCTGAAATATTACTTAAGTTTGCATTAAAAATATATACATTTACATTTAAAAAATGTAACTTTATTAAAGAAACCCTCTGTAAATATAACTCCTTCTCAGTGTATTTTCCTGCTTTGTTTCACACATAAATAACTTAATCTACAAAGTCATAAATAAAACTCTTATGGCCTAAAAGTACATACAAATTTTGCAACTTGACAAAAGTGTTCTCTTTTTTATTTAATAAAAAAAAACATGCAGTATTTGCATTGCTTAATATTACTTATCAACAAGTCATTATTGTCTCCCAACCAGTTCTGCCAATAGACCTTTTTGTATACATGGGTAAAGATGCCATGCATTTGTTTACAAAGTCAAAGTGGTGGTCAAAAAGCTAGATTTTTAAAACAGTACAGAAGGTTGTCATTTAAATATTACTAAATCTTATTAAAAGCACTTCAATATGTCTAAAGAACAAAAAATGCTACTAAAGAGTAAATGTGAGTACTGTCATTTAAATGGAAGCCAACAAAGTCTAAAATAAAATCAGACAAAATGCGTAATAACCTTGGGAAAAATATTCCATTGAGTTTCTCCTACAACAGAATTAACACCATCCTAAGTTTTCTAAAATTTATTTTGAACAATCACTTTGATTAGTTAAAACTTTCAGAGTAAAAATGACACACAAAAATGACATTAGAAAGGGATATTTGTAATTCTTGATACAGAACATTTGATTATTTAGCTTGTGTTTAATGACTGGCAATTTTTATTCCTTCAGAAAATAATATTTGTTGAAAGACACCTCCTATTTAGTGATTTACTCAAGATGTATTAGGAGAGTACTCAAATTATTTTTATGTAATAAAAGTAGAAGAATTTTGCTTTTTGGAAATGTTGGAAAATACTTCATTATGCACTTTCTTAGGCCATCATTTGCAGAGGTATAAAACTTAGAAAAACATCAATTAATATTCTCATTAAACTTAAATGATTCAAATGACAATACTAACCTAAGCACTGCCATTACTTTTAAAATCTAAGTTCCTAAAAGTTTTATTTTTCAATCAAAACAAAAATCTGATTCACACTATTATCCGACAAACTGTATGTTTAAAAAACTAAATATTCTTTGTTAAAGAGCAAATTAAAACAAATGTTTTCCAAGCTATTAAAAAAATGAGACTCTCATATACATGATAAACCTAAATCAATACTCACAAATGGTAACTGAAATTGTCAACTTTTAGCCCAATACAACATAAATCCACAGGTATTCTGCATAAACAATTCAAAATTAAAGTTTATAATGGAAATGTCAGCAAGTCGTTAACTACCACATTACTTCTGATGGTTTCCACTATACTTCAACCAGCAGAGCTGATGTACACATCTGATAGACACACTGCTTAGAAAATTAAAGCTATCAGAGCTATAAATAAGGAATACATAAATATGAACATAGCAATGTCAAAGCATTAGAGCTGTTAAAAAAGGTAAAATGTGATGTAAACACATTTGATAGTTTTCTCTGTAAGCCACTTTCCACTGATTTATAAAGCTATGGTTTTATAATTCTTTTCAAAAAGAAAATGTTTCTGCACTGCTGCATGCAGTAATTCATTGTACATCCTTGACTACAATGCAATCTTCAAATCCTCTTGCAGAACTTCACATATCTCATCAGGATTTCTCCAGAAAGTCAGCTTGTCATATTTTCAGCAGCCTAGAACAAGAAAGGAAGATTCATTATAACAAAACCATAGAAAAACAGATACCATGGAGATAAGTTTGCCAATACTGCACTGTCATTAACAATCAACTCCTTGCCCACATAAACGAAATGGATAATGCCGTGGTTTTCACTTTTTGCGGTATGTCAGAAACTAATTTTTGAAATGACTGCTAGGCTAATGTTAGAAGATTATTGTTTAAATTAAATTACTGATTAAAATTAAATTGACTAAATAAAACTGATTAAAATTAAATGGTTATCATCTTAAATAATTGTTAATGTAAAAATATACTGCCATTTGAAAAATAAACTCATAGCAGGCCTTATCCATAGTCTTGATTAGTCTGTTTCTGCATGTTTCATTATAGTATGAAAAGGAGATCAAGAATGAAAAAGACCTTTCTGTCATGCTGTAAGTGTAGAAAAAAGGGCAAAAGTGGAATAATGAGCACACTGCTAATCCTGTTTCACCTATACTGCCATAATACTTCCCCCAGTTATTCTGCAGAAATTTCCAGGCATCAAATTACTTATCAATAAATTATATGATACATATTTCTAAAAGCTAAGGATTTCAACAATTTCTTAATGCCAACTACGAAAATGATTTTATATGTTTAATTTTAGACACATATGGTAAACTTTTAATTCCTTTACATTTAGACTTCTTAATTAAAACTTGCTTTTAAATTTAGTCTAGTTTAGAGGTCTTCCATGAAAATCCCATAAGTTACTGGGAAAATTGTGGCTCAACAGGAAACATTTGCTCTACAGTTAACAGAACTTACCTTGTTTTTCTATATAGCTGGATATTATTCTAATCAGCCTTTCCTTTCTTTGGGTTTACTATTCTTGAGAATTTAGAAACTAGTTTGAAAAAACTCCCCTTGTTCTGAAAGGTTTCTTATTTCTTTCTACCCTTACAGGCTCTTACATTAGCTTTAGCCACATATCTTCAGGCATTCTGTCTTCTTCCTACCCCCATCCTCCAGATCATCTACTTCAAAGATTTGAAATAATATCCACAATATTAGGATCTTTTACAAATGAAAGTACCTTAATTAAGGCAATTTGATTTGCCTTGTCCCATTCCATTTTTCATAATAATTTTATGAATTATTAATAAGAGGTTCTCTTCCAACACAGAGACAATGAAACAAATACTTTCACTTGAGGTAAGTCATCAACCTTGTGTGGAATTCATGGTATATGAAAGCAGAACTACGTTCCATTTCAACAGCAATGGCATCCTAGAGAACTACATAGTTATCAGATTGCCATTAAAGACTCCAAAATTTTATAAGCATTAGCCCTGGGAAAACCAACTTTAGTATCTTCTATTTCAAACTTTCCTTTTCTATTCCCCACTTTGGGAGAATGGGTGGGGACATGGGGCTTACTTAATCCCTCATTTCTCTCCTCATTTCTAAGATACACATAGACTAAGACTGAGCAATTTTACTTCCAGATTTCCAGAAATGCATGTGTACACGCATCAACTCCAAATTCTAAATCTCCAATGTCTTCACTGCTTTCTATCATGAGGAGATAACATCACTCTAAGATACTAGTGATTGTACAGGACAGCTGCAAAAGAAAGGGAAGGCTTAGTGCACAGGAATGCGACAATAATCGTCTAACTCAAGCACAGAAAAAATAGGAAAGGAGGTTTTGACCAAAATTTCTGAAATCACAGTATATAAATGATTGCTTAAATACTAGCACCACAAAGGTAATACAAAAATGTAGTGTTGATAAAAGAATCATTCATAAAGTCTATTTTTTTTAATACACCTAATTAACAAAACTCATCAGGCTGATGGAAATACACATAAGGTGACCTATCTATTGCTGTTGAGAAACTTACCTAATTCTGCAATGCACAATTAGCTACTTTTGTTATGATTTAAACAGTACCAATATACAAATCTATGAGAGAAAAGTAAAATAACAAAAGTTGTTACAATTTTCTACATAGTTAACTAAACAACAAAAGGAAAAACTGGATGTTTTAGGCCAACAGTTCCTTGTTGTGACTATTGAGGAAATAATGCAAGGAAAGCCTTCAGTGCACAGAGTTTGGCAAAAGTGAGGTACTCATAAATATACCTATTCTTACTATATTATTCAGTTATTTTTCTTCATCATATGAAAGCATTAGTTATGAGTTTAAAAAGAAAATTTCAATAGTTTTTATTAACTACTTTTAGCTGATTAAAGGAATTAGAAACCTTGTATGCACACCTCTAACAAAAGGGTTCATTATCCAGAATATTTAAAGAAAAATTACCAATAAAAAAGGAAAGACAAACCAGAAAAATTAAAAGATAACTCTCAAGAGGCAATGGCTAAAAACCATATAACGAATGCATTCAACATCACTGGTGATACCATAAATGCAAGTGAAACCACCTGAGAAACCCATACACAGACTCACCAGGAGGACTAAAATTAAAAACTCACAGTAAGTATTGGAAAGATGTGGAGCAAGAGAAACTCATCCACTACTAGTGGGAATATAAATTAACACAACCACTTTAGGAAAGTTTGGCAGTATCTACTCAAATCGAAGATACACATAGACTAAGACTGAGCAATTTTACTTCCAGATTTCCAGAAATGCATGTGTACATGCATCAAGAGACATGGCAACTGTGCACAGAGTAGCATTATTTGTAATAGCCCTTAACAGAAGCACTCTATTATCCATTCACAGTAGAAAGAAAAATAAATTTAAGTACACATGTACAATGAAGCATGATTATTACAGTGAAAAGGAACATATTACAGCTACACACAACACTAATGAACCTCACAAACATAATGTTAAATGAAAGAACCCAGTAAAAAGATTGTGCTCTAACAGCTCTATCAGTTTCAAAACTTTTACCAAATTAAACTGCAGTGTTTAAAGATCTATATTTAGTCAGTAAAACTGCTGAAAGTAAAAAGTGCCTACCATAACAGTGAGGACAGTAAGTTACTGGAGGGGGTAGACAGAAGGAGAGGTCAGTCTTGGTGGGAGACAAGGCAGCTTTTGGGATGCTGGCAGTAAGAGTTGTATGGATATTCTCTGATACATTTTTGCTCTGTAAATGTGTTCTATATACCTTTTTGTGTTAGATTTAATAATCAAAAAGTTTTAGAAACTACAAAAACAACCACCCATACCACTGGAACTTACTGAAAAGAACTCAATCTGAGATGGATGAGTTATGTTTGTGCATGGTTTTGTTTTCACAAAAAAGAAAAAAAGGCTAGTGAGGAGTCACTTTGTCCTTGGACCAGTTTTATGAGGGACTAACTTGAAGTTTCAGTGTTCATGTGAGTTAATGCTATATAAACACAGAAGTAAGATCACCCATGATTTTAAATCAGTGTGTGTTGCAAGCAAGAGAGAGAACACAAAATGCTTCCTGTTCCCAATCTCAGCACTTAAAAGACAGTAAATGTAAATTTGCAAAAAGGTGGTCCTGGTGGCAGTGTGGCCCAACTGGCCTCAGTAATCCCCTGGTCTCTGAGCCACTGAATCATTCCTTCCCTTTTCTTGAAGGATAAACACATGTTCACAGCCAGGTGACTCTACTGGCCAGTGTCCTAGAAGTTGGACAGCCTGCCTTCCTTTTGCCTTCCAGGTCGCTTTCACTCTAAGCTGGCAGTTTCGTGCTGAGATGGTTCATCTATGAGTCACATACCTCATCTGTTCACAAAAGTTTACCCAGCCACATTACTGGCCTTCTCTCCAGAGCATGCTATCTGGGTAGGCAGAGAACTTTCCAAATCGAGTGTTGGTTTTTTTTTTGCTTACCAGTTCCTTTCTCAATTTCTCATTCCTCTTACATTTTCTATGAGCAGCAAGGAGAAATCAGGTGGCACTTTTCACACTCTGCTAGGAAATTTCCTCAGCTAAATATCCAAATTCATTGCGTTCAAGATTTCTTTTCCTCTCAAAGTAGAACATAATTCAATCGAATACTCTGTCACTTTATGCAAGAACAGTCTTTCCTTCAGTGTCCAGTATGTTCAATTCGTTAAAGACCTCACCTTTAATGCCCACATTTCTAGAAATATTCTGTTCATGATACACATATATTCTCTAAGACATTTAAAGCTGTCTCGACAGATCTCTCTTTTCTGAACTCTCACAGCACTTGCCTTTGACACCCATAGTTCTACCAACAGTCTCTAGGCTTTTTCTGTCAAGTATCTTAAAAGTTTCCAATCTCCACCCATCACCAGTTTCAAAGCCACTTTCATGTGTCCAAGTGTTTGTTACTTTCTAAGGCTGCCATAATCAGGTACAACAAACTGGGTGGCTTAAAATAACAGAATTTCTTTCAGTTCTGACAATTAGAAGTTGCTCCCTCTGCAGGCTCTAGCAGAGGATCCTTCCTTGCCTCCCCCTCTTTTGGTGGCAGCCAATGATCCTTGGCCTTCTTCAGCTTATAGACGTCATGACTCTATAATCTGCTTCTGTAATTATGTGGCATTCTCCCCCATGTCACATGCGCCCTCTTTGCATATCTGTGTCCAAATTTCCCTTGTCTAAAAAGAGCATAAATCATGAATCCATTCTGATCCATTAATCCATCATCTTAAATTGATTACACCTGCTGATACACTATTTACAAATGAGGTCATATTCACAAATACCAGCCCTTAGCCTTTTGGGGCACCCACAGTTCTACTCACAACACAAAGAAAATTCTAAACACACCTGGAGGCTTCTGGTAAAAGACATAGTCTGTGAGAGCAGCAACTTTTGTGATCTGAACATATGCTAACAAGCTCCTGGTTTTCAGTATTTCTGCTGATGGTGATAGAAGCTAATTTAATCAAGATCTTTCATGAAGCATCACTAATAGTTTTCTAAACAAAAACATCTTTATTTAGAATGAACTAACATAGAAATCTCTTACCTTTAGTGCTTCAGTGGCCTTGCGAAGTTCCTTGATAACTGATGACAAAGCTTCTGGATTAATTCCTTGTTCACAAAGCCGTACACAAATGGACAGAGTTTCCATATCTAAGCCAGTATTCAAAATTCTTGAAATCTCAAGCAGGACTGAAAAAAGAAAGAGAAAACTTAAAAAAAAAAAACAATACCAAAGAACTAGCACAGTATTGCTAGGTTTGGAAATTGGCATATAACACTGTCTTGCCTTACTTAGCCCTAAAAACAAAATATAAACATCCAATCTCCCTCCACATAGCTGCTTTTTACATATTGGTTTCTATTCTATCACCATTTAATATATTTACCTAAAATTTATGCATCATAATCAGGATCATTCTGAACATTTCACCATTTTTTAGTGTTCTTCTACAATATAAACTTAGTTACATAACATCCCATTTTATGGAGACACCATATATTACTTAACCATGTTAAGAGTTAAGTAGGTCTCATGTTTCACATTAAAATAACACTAAAAAGTATCTGTACATACTTAGGTTTATTTCATTAGGATTAACTCCTATGAGCAGAACTGCTTAGTCAGTAATATACATACTTAAGTATGTAAGCATTAAAAGTATTTAGAAACTCCAGAGCAATCATGTTTACTGAATCTAATACTAAAAATGAAAGGTTTTATATATATATATATATATAAATTTTTTTTTTAATTTTGGTATCATTAATCTACAGTTACATAAAGAACATTATGTTTACTAGGTTCCCCCCATCACCAAGTCCCCCCCACATACCCCTTCACAGTCACTGTCCATCTGCGTAGTAAGATACTGTAAAATCACTACTTGTCTTCTCTGTGTTGCGCAGCCCTCCCTGTGTCCCCCACGCACTATACGTGCTAATCGTAATGCCCTCTTTCTTTTTTCCCCACCCTTATACCTCCCTTCCCACCCATCGTCCCCAGTCCCTTTTCCTTTGGTAACTATTAGTCCATTCTTGGGTTCTGTGATTCTGCTGCTGTTTTGTTCCTTCAGTTTTTCCTTTCTAGTTATATTCCACAGATAAGTGAAATCATTTGGTATTTCTCTTTCTCCACTTGGCTTGTTTCACTGAGCATAATACCCTCCAGCTCCATCCATGTTGCTGCAAATGGTGGGATTTGCCCTTTTCTTATGGCTGAGTAGTATTCCATTGTGTATATGTACCACATCTTCTTTATCCATTCATCTATCGATGGACATTTAGGTTGCTTCCAATTCTTGGCTATTGTAAATAGTGCTGCGATAAACATAGGGGTGCACTGATCTTTCTCATACTTGATTACTGCATTCTTAGGGTAAATTCCTAGGAGTGCAATTCCTGGGTTAAATGGTAAGTCTGTTTTGAGCATTTTGATGTACCTCCATACTGCTTTCCACAATGGTTGAACTAACTTACATTCCCACCAGCAGTGTAGGAGGGTTCCCCTTTCTCCACAGCCTCGCCAACATTTGTTGTTGTTTGTCTTTTGGATGGCAGCCATCCTTACTGGTGTGAGGTGATACCTCACTGTAGTTTTAATTTGCATTTCTCTGATAATTAGCGATGTGGAGCATCTTTTCATGTGTCTGTTGGCCATCTGTATTTCTTTTTTGGAGAACTGTCTGTTCAGTTCCTCTGCCCATTTTTTAATTAGGTTATTTGTTTTTTGTTTGTTGAGGCATGTGAGCTCTTTATATATTCTGGACATCAAGCCTTTATCGGAAGTGTCATTTTCAAATATTTTCTCTCATCCTGTAGGGTTCCTTTTTGTTCTATTGATGGTGTCTTTTGCTGTACAGAAGCTTTTCAGCTTAATATAGTCCCACTTACTCATTTTTGCTGTTGTTTTCCTTGCCCGGGGAGATATGTTCAAGAAGAGGTCACTCATGTTTATGTCTAAGAGGTTTTTGCCTATGTTTTCTTCCAAGAGTTTAATGGTTTCATGACTTACATTCAGGTCTTTGATTCATTTTGAGTTTACTTTTGTATATGGGGTTAGACAATGGTCCAGTTTCATCCCCTACATGTAGCTGTCCAGTTTTGCCAGCACCATCTGTTGAAGAGACTGTCATTTCGCCATTGTATGTCCATGGCTCCTTTATCAAATATTAATTGACCATATATGTCTGGGTTAATGTCTGGATTCTCTAGTCTGTTCCATTGGTCTGTGGCTCTGCTCTTGTGCCAGTACCAAATTGTCTTGATTACTATGGCTTTATAGTAGAGCTTGAAGTTGGGGAGTGAGATCCCCCCTACTTTATTCTTCTTTCTCAGGATTGTTTTGGCTATTCGGGGTCTTTGGTGTTACCACATGAATTTTTGAATTGTTTGTTCCAGTTCATTGAAGAATGTTGCTGGTAGTTCCATAGGGATTGCATCAAATCTGTATATTGCTTTGGGCAGGATGGCCATTTTGACGATATTAATTCTTCCTAGCCACAAGCATGGGATGAGTTTCCATCTGTTAGTGTACCCTTTAATTTCTCTTAAGAGTGACTTGTAGTTTTCAGAGTGTAAGTCTTTCACTTCCTTGGTTAGGTTTATTCCTAGGTATTTTATTTTTTTTGATGCAATTGTGAATGGAGTCGTTTTCCTGATTTCTCTCTCTGTTGGTTCATTGTTAGTGTATAGGAAAACCACAGATTTCTGTGTGTTGATTTTGTATCCTGCAACTTTGCTGTATTCCGATATCAGTTCTAGTAGTTTTGGGGTGGAGTCTTTAGGGTTTTTTATGTACAGTATCATGTCATCTGCAAATAGTGACAGTTTAACTTCTTCTTTACCAATCTGGATTCCTTGTATTTTTTTGTTTTGTCTGATTGCCGTGGCTAGGACCTCCAGTACTATGTTAAATAACAGTGGAGAGAGTGGGCATCCCTGTCTAGTTCCCGATCTCAGAGGAAAAGCTTTCAGCTTCTCGCTGTTCAATATAATGTTGGCTGTGGGTTTTTCATAGATGGCCTTTATTATGTTGAGGTACTTGCCCTCTATTCCCATTTTGCTGAGAGTTTTTATCATGAATGGATGTTGAACTTTGTCAAATGCTTTTTCAGCATCTATGGAGATGATCATGTGGTTTTTGTCTTTCTTTTTGTTGATGTGGTGGATGATGTTGATGGACTTTCGAATGTTGTACCATCCTTGCATCCCTGGGATGAATCCCACTTGGTCATGGTGTATGATCCTTTTGATGTATTTTTGAATTCGGTTTGCTAATATTTTGTTGAGTATTTTTGCATCTACGTTCATCAGGGATATTGGTCTGTAGTTTTCTTTTTTGGTGGGGTCTTTGCCTGGTTTTGGTATTAGCGTGATGTTGGCTTCATAGAATGAGTTTGGGAGTATCCCCTTCTCCTCTATTTTTTGGAAAACTCTAAGGAGAATGGGTATTATGTCTTCCCTGTATGTCTGATAAAATTCCGAGGTAAATCCATCTGGCCCGGGGGTTTTGTTCTTGGGTAGTTTTTTGATTACCACTTCAATTTCGTTGCTGGTAATTGGTCTGTTTAGATTTTCTGTTTCTTTCTGGGTCAATCGTGGAAGGCTGTATTTTTCTAGGAAGTTGTCCATTTCTCCTAGGTTTCCCAGCTTGTTAGCATATAGGTTTTCACAGTATTCTCTAATTATTCTTTGTATTTCTGTGGGGTCTGTCGTGATTTTTCCTTTCTCGTTTCTGATACTGGTGATTTGTATTGACTCTCTTTTGTTCTTAATAAGTCTGGCTAGAGGCTTATCTATTTTGTTTATTTTCTCGAAGAACCAGCTCTTGGTTTCATTGATTTTTGCTATTGTTTTATTCTTCTCAATTTTATTTATTTCTTCTCTGATCTTTATTATGTCCCTCCTTCTGCTGACGTTAGGCCTCATTTGTTCCTCTTTTTCCAATTTCAATAATTGTGTCATTAGACCATTCATTTGGGTTTGTTCTTCCTTTTTAAAATATGCTTGGATTGCTATATACTTTCCTCTTAAGACTGCTTTCGCTGCATCGCACAGAAGTTGGGGGTTAGTGTTGTCATTTGTTTCCATATATTGCTGGATCTCCATTTTGATTTGGTCATTGATCCATTGATTATTTAGGAGTGTGTTGTTAAGCCTCCATGTGTTTGTGAGCCTCTTTGCTTTCTTTGTACAGTTTTTTTCTAGTTTTATGCCTTTGTGGTCTGAAAAGTTGGTTGGTAGGATTTCAATCTTTTGGAATTTTCTGAGGCTCTTTTTGTGGCCTAGTATGTGGTCTATTCTGGAGAGTGTTCCATGTGCACTTGAGAAGAATGTATATCCTGTTGCTTTTGGATGTAGAGTTCTATAGATGTCTATTAGGTCCATCTGCTCTACTGTGTTGTTCAGTGCTTCTGTGTCCTTACTTATTTTCTGCCCAGTGGATCTATCCTTTGCGGTGACTGGTGTGTTGAAGTCTCCTAGAATGAGTGCATTGCAGTCTATTTCCCCCTTTTGTTCTGTTAGTATTTGTTTCACATATGCTGGTGCTCCTGTGTTGGGTGCATATATATTTAGAATGGTTATATCCTCTTGTTTGACTGAGCCCTTCATCATTATGTAGTGTCCTTCTTTATGTCTTGTTACTTTCTTTGTTTTGAAGTCTATTTTGTCTGATATTAGTACTGCAACCCCTGCTTTCTTCTTGCTGTTGTTTGCCTGAAATATGTTTTTCCATCCCTTGACTTTTAGTCTGTACATGTCTTTGGGTTTGAGGTGAGTTTCTTGTAAGCAGAATATAGATGGGTCTTGCTTTTTCATCCATTCTATTACTCTATGTCTTTTGATTGGTGCATTCAGCCCATTAACATTTAGGGTGACTATTGAAAGATATGTACTTATTACCATTGCAGGCTTTAGATTCGTGGTTACCAAACGTTCAAGGTTAGCCTCTTTAGTATCTTACTGCCTAACTTAGCTCGCTTATTGAGCTATTATATACACTGTCTCGAGATTCTTTTCTTCTCTCCCTTCTTATTCCTCCTCCTCGATTCTTCATATGTTGGGTGTTTTGTGCTGTGCTCTTTCTAGGAGTGCTCCCATCTAGAGCAGTCCCTGTAAGATGTTCTGTAGAGGTGGTTTGTGGGAAGCAAATTCCCTCAGCTTTTGTCTGGGAATTGTTTAATCCCACCGTCATATTTGAATTATAGTCGTGCTAGACACAGTATCCTTGGTTCAAGGCCCTTCTGTTTCATTGTATTAAATATATCATGCCATTCTCTTCTGGCCTGTAGGGTTTCTGTCGAGAAGTCTGATGTTAGCCTGATGGGTTTTCCTTTATAGGTGACGTTTTTCTCTCTAGCTGCCTTTAAAACTCTTTCTTTATCCTTGGTCTTTGCCATTTTAATTATTATGTGTCTTGGTGTTGTCCTCCTTGAATCCTTCCTGTTGGGGGTTCTGTGTATTTCCATGGTCTCTTCGATTATTTCCTCCCCCAGTTTGGGGAAGTTTTCAGCAATTATTTCTTCCAAGATACTTTCCATCCCTTTTCCTCTCTCTTCATCTTCTGGAACCCCTATAATACGGATATTGTTCCTTCTGGATTGGTCACACAGTTCTCTTAATATTGTTTCATTCCTGGAGATCCTTTTATCTCTCTCTATGTCAGCTTCTATGCGTTCCTGTTCTCTGGTTTCAATTCCATCAATGGCCTCTTGCATCCTATCCATTCTGCTTATAAACCCTTCCAGAGTTTGTTTCATTTCTGTGATCTCCTTTCTGGCATCTGTGATCTCCCTCCGGACTTCATCCCATTTCTCTAGGGTATTTCTCTGCATCTCAGTCAGCATGTTTATGATTCTTATTTTGAATTCTTTTTCAGGAAGACTGGTTAGGTCTGTCTCCTTTTCTGGTGTTGTCTCTGTGATCTTTGTCTGCCTGTAGCTTTGCCTTTTCATGGTGATAGGAATAGTTTGCAGAGCTGGGACAAGTGACGGCTGGAAGAACTTCCCTTCTTGTTGGTTTGTGGCCCTCCTCTCCTGGGAGAACAGCGGCCTCTAGTGGCTTGTGCTGGGCAGCTGCGCACAGACAGGGTTTCTGCTTCCTGCCCGGCTGCTATGGAGTTTATCTCCGCTGTTGCTGTGGGCGTGGCCTGGTTCGGGCAGCTACTCCAAAATGGTGGAGTGGCTTTGGAGTGGAAGCGGCCTGGAGTCTATTTATCTCCGTAAGGGGCCTCCCTGCTCCCTGCAGCCCAGGGGTTAGTGTGCCCAGAGATCCCCGGATTTCCTACCTCTGTATTAAGTGTCCCGCCCTGCCCTTTTAAGACTTCCAAAAAGCACCTGCCAAAACAAACAATGACCACAAAAAAAAAAAAAAAAAAAAAAAATTTTAAATTAAAAAAAAAAGATTAATAGGTGGCCACTCGTTTTTCTTCATTCTCCGGCGCCAGCCTCAAGCATCTGCTCACCGGTCTTGCTGCCGCCTTTCCCTAGTATTGGTGTCCCTGTCCCTTTAAGACTTCCAAAAAGCGCTCGCCAAAACAAAACAGCCAAAAAAAAAAAAGGCCGCTCACTTTTTTTATGTCCTCCGGCGCCCAGCCTCCAGTGCCTGCTCACTGTTCTTGCTGCCCTGTTTTCCTCGTATCCAGGGCCCTGCACTCTGGCCCGGATGGCTGGGGCTGGGTGTTCGGCAGTCCTGGGCTCCGTCTCCCTCCCGCTCTGCCTATTCTTCTCCCGCTGGGAGCTGGGGGAATGGGCGCTCAGCTCCCGCAGGGCCGGGGCTTGTATCTTACCCCCTTCGCGAGGCGCTGGGTTTTCTCAGGTGCGGATGTGGTCTGGATATTGTCCTGTGTCCTCTGGTCTTTATTCTAGGAAGGGTTGTCTTTGTTATACTTTCATAAATGTATGTGATTTTGGGAGGAGATTTCCGCTGCTCTACTCACGCCGCCATCTTCTGCCGCTCCGGCCTATGTTTTTTTCAAAGAGTTTTATGGTTTCATGACTTACATTCAGGTCTTTGATCCATTTGGAGTTTACTTTTGTGTATGGGGTTAGACAGTGATCCAGTTTCGTCTCTTACATGTAGCTGTCCAGTTTTGCCAGCACCATCTGTTGAAGAGACTGTCATTTCCCCATTCTATGTCCATGGCTCTTTTATCAAATATTAATTGGCCATATATGTTTGGGTTAATGTCTGGAGTTTCTATTCTGTTCCACTGGTCTGTGGCTCTGTTCTTGTGCCAGTACCAAATTGTCTTGATTACTATGGCTTTGTAGTATAGCTTGAAGTTGGGGAGCGAGATCCCCCCCACTTTATTCTTCCTTCTCAGGACTGCGTTGGCTATTTGGGGTTTCGGTGTTTCCATATGAATTTTTGAACTATTTGTTCCAGTTCATTCAAGAATGCTGTTGGTAATTTGATAGGGATTCCATCAAATCTGTATATTGCTTTGGGCAGGATGGCCATTTTGACGGTATTAATTCTTCCTAGCCAGGAGCATGGGATGAGTTTCCATCTGTTAGTGTCCTCTTTAATTTCTCTTAAGAGTGTCTTGTAGTTTTCAGGGTATAGGTCTTTCACTTCCTTGGTTAGGTTTATTCCTAGGTATTTTATTCCTTTTGATGCTATTGTGAATGGAATTGTTTTCCTGATTTCTCTTTCTGTTAGTTCATTGTTAGTGTATAGGAAAGCTATAGATTTCTGTGTGTTAATTTTGTATCCTGCAACTTTGCTGAATTCAGATATTAGTTCTAGTAGTTTTGGAGTGGAGTCTTTAGGGTTTTTTATGTACAATATCACGTCATCTGCAAATAGTGACAGTTTAACTTCTTCTTTACCAATCTGGATTCCTTGTATTTCTTTGTTTTGTCTGATTGCTGTGGTTAGGACCTCCAGTACCATGTTGAATAACAGTGGGGAGAGTAGGCATCCCTGTCTTGTTCCCAATCTCAGAGGAAAAGCTTTCAGCCTCTCGCTGTTCAGTATGATGTTAGCTGCGGGTTTATCATAGATGGCCTTTATTATGTTGAGGTACTTGCCCTCTATTCCCATTTTGTTGAGAGTTTTTATCATGAATGGACGTTGAATTCTGTCGAATGCTTTTTCAGCATCTATGAAAGGTTATTTTTTTAACTTCATTCTTACAGTACTTCATTTTACGGTAGTTTTATATAAGTTATCTGTCTTTAACATGAAAAGCACTAGCATAGAAAACCGCAAGATTAATACACTGGCTATATTATGCTGTTTTATGGTGGTTGTTTCTCCGAGTTTGTTTAGAATTTTTAAAGTCAATGGTCAACCTGTTATCTACTGCATCCTGCATTATTTTCCCTTGGCATTATGCTTAGAAAGTTACTTGAAATGCAAAGATTGTACAATTATTTTATTCTCTTCTAGCACTTGAAAGTTTATTTTCCCTTCTCCATTAACATTAAAGTATTTAACTTTCTGGAAGTTTGGTTGGAAAACAGAATCTAACTTTTCTTCCCAGAAATAAGTCATTAGCCCCAGTACTGTTTATGGAATAATTGATCCTTGTACCACTCAATTAAGATGTCACCTGTATCAGAGTAAATGCCCATATACTTATAGATTTGCTGCATGGCTGACGTCAGACCCACAATATTAATTACTCTATCTTAGCATGTAGTAGGTTAAAGATCCCTTGTTATCTTTTGTTAGCATAACCCCTTGTGATCAATTCCAAAAACAAATTTCATTTGGACTCTGATTTGAACTGCACAAAAACTGCATATTATTTTGCAATGAATGGATAAATTAATAATATTAAGACATCAATTAAAGTCTAAGTCCTTCTGAAAACTTGTATCCATGACACTCATGAGAAGGGCCCTTTCCACTTTTTCTTATCATTCATTTTCATCTCTAGAAGTTAAATTTGTACCTTTTATATAAAAATATGTCTTCCATGCCTCTTAACTTTTTGAATACATGGAATTCAGTTCTAATATCCTTGGTCTGCTACTTGTAATGTGTTAATTTGAGGCCTGTTTTTCCAATGATTGAATTTTTCTCATCAAGAATTGTATTTTCTGCTTTGTATACTTAGTAATTTTTTACTGGTTGCTAGATATTGTAAATTTTACCTTGCTGGGTGCTGGATATTTTTGTATTTCTGTACATATTCCTGAGCTTTGTAATGAGAAGCAGTTACCTGGAAACAGTATGATTTTTTTGTCTTGCAGATTTACATAATCAGGATCAAACACTGTTTAGAACATGGCTTATAAATTCCTCATCACTGAAGCAAGACCCTCTTCAGTATTCTACCCAGTCTTGTGAATAACGACATTTTCCATTCCGGCTGGTAGACAGACCCTGTTCTAAGCCTGTGTGAGCATAGTGTACTGGGCCCTCTAATCCTTTTGCACAGTTCTTTTACCAGCTTTATGGGTACTTCCCTCACACACAAATGTGCTTACCAATGCTCTGCTGAATACCTGAGGGGGATCCTTCTGCAGATCTCCAGAATTCTCTCTGTGCAGATCTTTCCTCTCAGATACTCTGTCCTGCAAATTCTACCTGCCTCAGCCTCCCTGGGCTTCTAACTCCTTTTTGCTCAACTCAGAGTCCACAGGTTCTACCCTGGGTCCTCCCATCCCTGTGCATACTGGCATGGAAACTTTCTGAATACAGTAAGAAGGGGCAACTATTGGGCTCTCTTTGTTTCTTGTTTCTCAGGGATCACTGTCCTTTGCTGCTGATGTCCAGTGTCTTGAAAATCGTCATTTCTGCATGTTTTGTCTGGGTTTTACTAGTTGTCTCAGTAGGAGTATAAATTTGGTCCCTGTTACTCCATTTTGGCAGGGAGGTAACAGCTTCCCATTTCATTTCTTTTCTTTAGTTCTGATACTCTAAAATACTAATAACTTTGCTCTTCAGTTGTATGCAATTATTTCAATAACTCTATTTTAAGATTTCTAATTTTCCTCCAAAATCACTTCTTCTAGCTTCATAGCTAAATTCTTATTTATAACCACTTATTTTGTGATGGTTGTTTCTGACTTTATCTATCTCATGCTCTATTCTTATCTTCAGCAATTTTTCCAGATTTGTTTTATTTCTTCAAGTATAAGCTAGCAGCAAAAGAGAGTGGTTAAGAGTGTGCTCTCTGAGCAGAAATAAATGGGAGATTAACGGCAGAAAAGCTCAATAAAACTAGTCTGATTCTTTGAAAAGATAAACTTCTAGCTGGACTCATCAAGAAAAAAGAGGGCACAAATAAATAAAAGCAGAAATGAAAAAGATGTTACAACTAACACCAAAGAAATACAAAGGATCATGAGAGACTGCTACCAACAATTATATGCAACAAATTGGACAACCTACAAGAAATGGATAAATTCCTAGAAATACACAACCTTCCAAGACCAAATCACAAAGAAATAGAAAATCTGAATAGATTGGTTACAAGTAATGAAACTGAAGCAATAATTTAAAAATTCCCCCAAAACACCAAAAGTTCAGGCCCCAACAGCTTCAAGGTAAATTTTCCCAAACACTTAAAAGAATAGGTGAAGGGGATGATGAGGCACAAACTTAGTTATAACTAAGTCATGGGGATGTAATGTACAGCATAGGGAACATAGTCAATAACATGTAATAACTTTGGTGACAAATGGTAACTAGACTTACCATGGGGACCATTTTATAATGTATAATAATATCCAAATCACCATGATGTAAAAAATAATTGTAAAAAATAATAAAAAAGGAGTGTGCTCTCTAGAGCCAGAGTCCCTGGGTTCAAATTACTTCATTACTTAGTAGGCAAGATAACTTTTCTGTCTGTTCATTTCATCATTCTGTAAAATGGGGATAGTAATAGTACTTATTTTATAGGATCATTGTGAGGATTAAAGGACACAAGAATGGTTGTTGGCATCTGGTAGTGCTCAAAAAAAAAGTTAACTATTACTACTACTTTCTCTTTTTCATTTTTCATGTTAATCGTTTATGTTCTTTATCTACCTTAGGTACTTTGTGATTTCTGGCTGAAAGTTCTTCTCCCCCATTTTTCTTGGGTTGGTGAATGTTCTTAGATGAAGAGTCTCACACTGGCTCAGCACCCTGGGTCAGACCTTATGGAAGCATCAGGCTCCAGACCCAAAAGACACACGAATGGTGCTTTTCAGTCCCTGGTAGTGGCAGATGGCACCTTCTGGCCTCTAGCCTCCAGCTTCACTTAGACCCAGCACCATGCTTGTCAGGCTTCCTTCTGAACTTCCTGAGGTGGTTCCCGTCTGCCCCTTTCTTTGAGGGAAACCTCTCTTCCTAATCAAGAGACTTCCCTTTCTTGCTTTTGAATATGGCTATGCTGATAATTGTATTTTAATATTATTTCCTGTCATTTCTATCTGCTTGGAGCAGAAAATTTCAGCAAGTGCTCAACCATCATCAATATTGATAATGACTCATCAATTTCTTTCATTTTTAGTTTTCAGTGTTTTCATAAATGGACTCTATATAGTCCTTGTATATTTCAAGTGACTGGGGCTGATACTGATACTCCAGGATATTACTTATTTTCATTTTTTAGCCAGCTACCTTAACAAATTCTACTGAAGCTTGTAAGAGCTTTTCAGTTTATTCTCTTGTATTTTCTAGTTACATAATCATTTCACCTACAAGTAATAGTTCCATGTCCTTCATAATAGTGAGAGTGAAAACGGCTTGTGCAGAAGTTCCTATGCTGAGAACATGGTAAATTCACAGATCTGAAAAACTCACGTGAAGGCACTGAAATTAAAGGCAGAGAATAGGTGTAAAATATTAGACAAGGCAGACATGAAAATCCACTAAGGTTCTAGAGAAGATTTTAAACCTTTGGGATGTTATTTGAAGATATAAAAATGGGAGTGTGATCATCAGATTTTCATCTTAAAATGACGTTGGCTGCATAATATGGAATGGTACTTGGAATTGGGCAGAACACAGGTGGAGAGGGAATCCAGTTAAGTTACTACAGTTTTGGTGGCATGGAAAGGAGGTTAAGACAAGTCTTAAGAATAGGAGATGGGGAGGTGAGAGAAAGCAAGACTGACTCCCATTTACTTCTCACATGGGCAACTGATTGATAGTGAAAGCATGGACTACACATTTCTTTCACTGATACTGTCTTGTACAGTACAGACTCTCTTAACTCCTTTTTCCACCTTATGACCTGATATACAATAAAGTAGTACTACAATGAAGCCTCTGACAAGGATAAAGCACATTTTTATCAAAATTATCAAAAATATAAATAAAAGTAAAAAAGTTAAAATTACATAAGGAACATTTTAGAATATAAGAAAATAAAAATTCAGGTATAAAGCTATCAATAAAGAGTATATAAAATTTCAAAATAATGAAAACTTAAAGAGGCAACTAGTACATTGGAGAAGAGAGGGGTAATTGAAAAGATCTGATGTTTAAAGAAGGAATCTGAAAGGGAATACTGAGAATCTAAAACTGAGAGTAGCAAAACTGATATAAGATCTTATATAGGAAATCAGGGCCAGGATTAATCAGGTTCCTTTCAAAAAGTGAGCTACACAGATCAGTTACAAAGGGTACCTGTTCATCTATAAAGATTGCTGCGTGAGTAGAGCAGCGGAAATCTCCTCCCAAAACCACATATATTTTTGAAAATACAACAAAGAAAACTCTTCCTAAAAGAGAGACCAGAAGACACAGAACAACAGCCAGACCACAACCACATCCACACCCGCAAGAACCCAGCGCCTTGTGAAGGGGGTAAGATACAAGTCCCGGCGCAACGGGACCCAAGCGCCCCACACCCCAGCTCCCTGCAGGAGGAGAGGGGTCAGAGCGGGGAGGGAGAGGGAGCCCAGGACTGCTAAATAATCAGCCCCAGCCATTCGCACGAGAGTGCAGACACAGTGCATGCGTGAGGTGCTGGAAACTAGGGAAACAGGATAGTAAGACCTGTGAGCGGGTCCCTGCAGACGTTGCACCTGGGACAAAGAAAAGAGAGTGCTTTTTGGAAGTCTTAAAGGGACAGGGACCTCACACCCCGATGGAAGTGTCCTGGGACACAGTCCAGCGGCAGGGAATCTGGGGATCTCTGGGCACTCTAACCCCCTGGGCAGCAGGGAGCACGGAGGACCCTCACAGAGATAAAAAGCCTCCCGGCTGTTCCCCCTCCAACACAGCTCCACCATATCGGAGCAGCGGCCTGAGGCAGGCCACGCCCACAGCAACAGCAGAGATAAACTCCATAGCAGCCGGGTAAGAATTAGAAGCCCCGTCTGCGCGCAGCTGTCCAGCACAAGCCACTAGAGGTCGCTGTTCTCCCAGGAGAGGAAGGCCACAAACCAACAAGAAGGAAAGTTCTTCCAGCCATCACTCGTGCCAGCTCTGCAAACTATCTCTATCGCCATGAAACGGCAAACTTTGAGGCAAAGATTACAAAGACAAAACCTGAGAAGGAGACAGACCTAACCAGTCTTCCTGAAAAAGAATTCAAAATAAAAATCATAAACATGCTGACGGAGATGCAGAGAAATATACAAGAGCTAAGGGATGAAGTCCTGAGGGAGATTACAGACGTCCAGAGGGAGATTACAGAAGTGAAACAAACTCTGGAAGGATTTATAAGCAGAATGGATAGGACGCAAGACGCCATTGATGGAATAGAAACCAGAGAACAGGGACGCATAGAAGCTGACACAGAGAGAGATAAAAGGATCTCCAGGAATGAAACAATATTAAGAGAACTGTGTGACCAATTCAAACAGAATAATATCTGCATTATAGGGGTGCCAGAAGAAGAAGAGAAAAAGGGATAGAAAGTGTCTTTGAAGAAATAATTGCTGAAAAATTCCCCAAACTGGGGGAGGAAATAATCGAACAGACCACAGAAATACACAGAACTCCCAAGAGAAAGGACCCAAAGAGGACAACACCAAGACACACAATAACTAAAATAGCAAAGATCAAGGACAAGGACAGAGTTTTAAAGGCAGCTAGAGAGAAAAAGGTCACCTATAAAGGAAAACCCATCAGACTACCATCAGACTTGTCAACAGAAACCTTACAGGCCAGAAGAGAATGGCATGATATATTTAACGCAATGAAACAGAAGAGCCTTGAACCAAGGATACTGTATCCAGCACAATTATCATTTAAATTGAAGGAGGGATCAAACAATTCCCAGACAAGCAAAAGTTGAGGGAATTTGTCTCCCACAAACCACCTCTACAAGGTATTCTAGAGGGACTAGTCTAGATGGGAGCACTCCTAAGACAAAAAAGATGTCGCCAGAGAAAATAAAATCACAGCAAAGAAAGGAGACCAACCAAATACTAACTAAAGGCAAAAAATAAAATCAACTACCCATTAAAAGCACTCAAAGGAAACACGAAAGAGCACAGCACAAAACAACCAACATATAAAGAATGGAGGAGGAGGAATAAGAAGGGAGAGAAGAAAAGAATCTCCAGACAGTGTATATAACACCTCAATAAGCGAGCTAAGTTAGGCAGTAAGATACTAAAGAAGCTAACCTTGAACGTTTGGTAACCACGAATCTAAAGCCTGCAATGGCAATAAGTACATATCTTTCAATAGTCACCCTAAATGTTAATGGGCTGAATGCACCAATCAAAAGACATAGAGTAATAGAATGGATGAAAAAGCAAGACCCATCTATATGCTGCTTACAAGAAACTCACCTCAAACCCAAAGACATGTACAGACAAAAAGTCAAGGGATGGAAAAACATATTTCAGGCAAACAACAGCGAGAAGAAAGCAGGGGTTGCAGTACTAATATCAGACAAAATAGACTTCAAAACAAAGAAAGTAACAAGACATAAAGAAGGACACTACATAATGATAAAGGGCTCAGTCCAACAAGAGGATATAACCATTCTAAATATATATGCACCCAACACAGGAGCACCAGCATATGTGAAACAAATACTAACAGAACTAAAGGGGGAAATAGACTGCAATGCATTCATTCTAGGAGACTTCAACACACCAGTCACCGCAAAGGATAGATCCACTGGGCAGAAAATAAGTAAGGACACGGAAGCACTGAACAACACAGTAGAGCAGATGGACCTAATAGACATCTATAGAACTCTACATCCAAAAGCAACAGGATATACATTCTTCTCAAGTGCACATGGAACACTCTCCAGAATAGACCACATACTAGGCCACAAAAAGAGCCTCAGAAAATTCCAAAAGATTGAAATTCTACCAACCAACTTTTCAGACCACAAAGGTATAAAACTAGAAATAAATTCTACAAAGAAAAGAAAAAGGCTCACAAACACATGGAGGCTTAACAACATGCTCCTAAATAATCAATGGATCAACGAACAAATTAAAATAGAGATCAAGGAATATATGGAAACAAATGATTACAACAACGCAAAGCCCCAACTTCTGTGGGACGCAGCGAAAGCAGTCTTAAGAGGAAAGTATATAGCGATCCAGGCACACTTGAAGAAGGAAGAACAATCCCAAATGAATAGTCTAACATCACAATTACTGAAACTGGAAAAAGAAGAACAAATGTGGCCTAAAGTCAGCAGAAGAAGGGACATAATAAAGATTAGAAAAGAAATAAACAAAATTGAGAAGAATAAAACAATAGAAAAAAATCAATGAAACCAAGAGCTGGTTCTTTGAGAAAATAAACAAAATAGATAAGCCTCTAGCCAAACTTATTAAGAGAAAAAGAGAATCAACACACATTAACAGAATCAGAAATGAGAATGGAAAAATCATGACAGACTCCACAGAAATACAAAGAATTATTAAAGACTACTATGAAAACCTATATGCTAACAAGCTGGAAAATCTAGAAGAAATGGACAACTTTCTAGAAAAATACAACCTTCCAAGATTGACCAAGGAAGAAACACAAAAGTTAAACAAACCAATTACGAGCAAAGAAATTGAAACGGTAATCAAAAAACTACCCAAGAACAAAACCCCCGGGCCAGACGGATTTACATCGGAATTTTATCAGACATACAGAGAAGACATAATACCTATTCTCCTTAAAGTTTTCCAAAAAATAGAAGAGGAGGGAATACTCCCAAACTCATTCTATGAAGCCAACATCACCCTAATACCAAAACCAGGCAAAGAACCCACCAAAAAAGAAAATTACAGACCAAAATCCCTAATGAATGTAGATGCAAAAATACTCAATAAAATATTAGCAAACCGAATTCAAAAATACACCAAAAGGATCATACACCATGACCAACTGGGATTAATCCCAGGGATGCAAAGATGGTAGAACATTTGAAAATCCATCAACATCATCCACCACATCAACAAAAAGAAGGACAAAAACCACTTGATCATCTCCATAGATGCTGAAAAAGCATTCAACAAAATTCAACAATCATTCAAGATAAAAACTCTCAGCAAAATGGGTATAGAGGGCAAGTACCTCAACATAATAAAGGCCATATATGATAAACCCACCACCAACATCATACTGAACGGCAAGAAGCTGAAAGCTTTTCCTCTAAGATCGGGAACAATACAGGGATGCCCACTCTCCCCACTGTTATTGAACATAGTACTGGAGGTCTTAGCCACGGCAATTAGACAGAACAAAGCAATACAAGGAATCCAGATTGGTAAAGAAGAGGTTAAACTGTCACTATTTGTAGATGACATGATATTGTACATAAAAAACCCTAAAGACTCCACTCCAAAACTACTAGAACTGATACCGGAATACAGCAAAGTTGCAGGATACAAAATTCACACACAGAAATCTGTGGCTTTCCTATACACTAACAATGAACCAATAGAAAGAGAAATCAGGGAAACAACTCCATTCACAATTGCATCAAAAAGAATAAAATACCTAGGAATAAACCTAACCAAAGAAGTGAAAGACCTATACCCTGAAAACTACAAGACACTCTTAAGAGAAATTAAAGGGGACACTAACAAATGGAAACTCATCCCATGCTCTTGGCTAGGAAGAATTAATATCGTCCGAATGGCCATCTTGCCCAAGGCAATATACAGATTTGATGCAATCCCTATCAAATTACCAGCAACATTCTTCAACGAACTGGAACAAATAGTTCAAAAATTCATATGGAAACACCAAAGACCCCGAATAGCCAAAGCAATCCTGAGAAGGAAGAATAAAGTGGGGGGAATCTCACTCCCCAACTTCAAGCTCTACTACAAAGCCATAGTAATCAAGACAATTTGGTACTGGCACAAGAATAGAGCCACAGACCAGTGGAACAGATTAGACACTCCAGACATTAACCCAAACATATATGGTCAATTAATATTTGATAAAGGAGCCATGGACATACAATGGGGAAATGACAGTCTCTTCAACAGATGGTGCTGGCAAAACTGGACAGCTACATGTAAGAGAATGAAACTGGACCACTGTCTAACCCCATACACAAAAGTAAATTTGAAATGGATCAAAGACCTGAATGTAAATCATGAATCCATAAAACTCTTGGAAAAAAACATAGGCAAAAATCTCTTAGACATAAACATGAGTGACCTCTTCTTTAACATATCTCCCTGGGCAAAGAGAACAAAAGCAAAAATGAACATGTGGGAGTATATTAAGCTGAAAAGCTTCTGTATAGCAAAAGACACCATCAATAGAACAAAAAGGTACCCTACAGTATGGGAGAATATATTTGTAAATGACAGATCCGATAAAGGCTTGACATCCAAAATATATAAAGAGATAACCTACCTCAACAAACAAAAAACAAATAATCCAATTAAAAAATGGGCAGAGGAACTGAACGGACAGTTCTCCAAGAAAGAAATTCAGATGGCCAACAGAGACATGAAAAGATGCTCCACATCGCTAATTATCAGAGAAATGCAAATTAAAACCACAATGAGATATCACCTCACACCAGTAAGGATGGCCACCATCCAAAAGACAAACAACAACAAATGTTGGCGAGGTTGTGGAGAAAGGGGAACCCTCCTACACTGCTGTTGGGAATGTACATTAGTTCAACCATTGTGGAAAGCAGTATGGAGGTTCCTCAAAATGCTCAAAATAGACTTACCATTTGACCCAGGAATTCCACTTCTAGGAATTTACCCTAAGGATGCAGCACTCCAGTTTGAAAAAGACAGATGCACCCCTATGTTTATCGCAGCACTATTTACAATAGCCAAGAAATGGAAGCAACCTAAGTGTCCATCAGTAGATGAATGGATAAAGAAGATGTGGTACATATACACAATGGAATATTATTCAGCCATAAGAAGGAAACAAATCCTACCACTTGCAACAACATGGATGGAGCTAGAGGGTATTATGCTCAGTGAAATAAGCCAAGCGGATAAAGACAAATACCAAATGATTTCACTCATCTGTGGAGTATAAGAACAAAGGAAAAACTGAAGGGACAAAACAGCAGCAGAATCACAGAACCCAAGAATGGACTACCAGGTACCAAAGAGAAAGGGACTGGGGAGGATGGGTGGGTAGGGAGGGATAAGGGGTTGGGGGGGGAGAAGAAAGGGGGTATTATGATTAGCATGCATAATGTGGGGGGTGGGAGAAAGGGGAGGGCTGTGCAACGCGGAGAAGACAAGTAGTGATTCTACAACATTTTGCTATGCTGATGGACAGTGACTGTAATGGGGTTTGTGGGGGAGACTTGGTATAGGGGAGAGCCTAGTAAACATAATATTCTTCATGTAATTGTAGATTAATGATAACCAAAAAAAAAGAAAGAAAGAAAAGGTAATACTCCCTGATAGGATAAAACTAACTGCAAATCAATGATTAATGCATGCTTTGCATATCCTTAATTTTCATCTTTTAAAGGGTGTCAGATGATCAGCTATGGAAGTATATTTTTCTGATAATATTCCTTTCTCTTAAAAAAAAAAAAGCAGTTCCTGTGTGGTGATCTCCAGTAGGTTCTTCACAATGGTATAATGGTCATATCAAAGTCTGGGCAAAGGGTTTGTTTGTGTTTATACAGAGGATCAAAGCCTAATTTGGCTACCCAGAAAACGAATTAAGATATGATATGAAGAAGAACTTCCAACATCAACATCCTCTGGAAGAGTCATTCCAGAAGATGAACATCAAAAAACTTCAACAAAGATCCTGGCGCTGCTGCAGTTGTAGCTGCAGTCATCCCACCGGTTCCTGGACTTGCCATTGGAATGAAGAAGGAGATATCTAAGCTGGCCTGTGCATACAGTAAAACTACAAAGTTGACTGGATCTATACTGTTGGAACTCAACCAAGAATTAGGAGAAGTGCAACTTGCAGTGCTCCAAAATCATGCGACTATAGACTATCTACTGTTAAAAGAATACATGGGATGTGAACAGTTCCCAGGAATGTGTTGTTTTAATTTGTCTGATTTTTCTCAAACTATTCAAATTCAGTTAGACAATAACCATCATATCATTGATAAGTTTTCACAAATGCCTAGGGTGCCTAACTGGTTTTTTTGGTTTCACTGGAGATGGCTGGTAATTGTAGGTCTGCTTTGGTTATGTAGCTGTATTCCTATTATGTTAACGTGTGTGTGCAATTTAATTAGTAGTTTAAAACCTATACATGCTTATGTTACTCTACAAGAAGATATGTCAAAGAAATAATCAATCTTCCCATGTTTTCTTCCATCTGCTACTTCTATAGCTTTTCTTCTTCCTTCCTTATTACAACCCTTTAGTAGAATTCGTGCCTCATAACGAAATTACCGAGTATCATAATTCTTCCAAGTGGTAAAGATACCTCAAGACAAATGCTGGGTATAAAAGCGACAGGACATAAATCTGCAAAGCAGTAAATAGCCATCCTTTTCAAACAATATTGCTTTTCTCTCACTTACCAACTTTACATTTCCCTGTATGGCTCCGGAAGATGACTGGTTAGCCAGAGACGGGTAAGATTCCTCAAGGGAGGAACAACCTAAGACAGGCACAGTCACAGGGGGCATCAGGTGAGAAATTGGGGATCAACAGAGGTGAGGCTTAGAACCCCACCCCCCCTGTTTTGAGAGAAATCTTCTGCATCCGTGGATGTTTTGTTGCCCTTGTCTAGCTTGGATTAATACTTAGTCTATAGGCACACACCTGATCATCTACATTTGCCCTCTTAGAGCACTAAACTACGTTTTCTACCTTTATCTTGCATCTACCTACCACTTTAGCATTTTATTAAAAAAAATAATAATAATAATAAGGGAGAAATGTGGGATTCACATATAAATCAAGTATAAAAATCTCATGAAGTCATATTTGACATGACTGTTTATAGTTCATAATGCATGATCAAAACCGAAAGTTTCTGTGGTGACTGCACTGTTCACCATGTAAGAACTTATTCACTATGTAAGAATTTGTTCACCAGGTAAGAACTTGTTCGTTATGCTTCAGAAGATTGGAGACTGTTGAGAATGAGGCTTGGGGTTGACTAATGATTGTGCATTGAATCCCCTATACAGAATTTTATTGTTGTTAACAACCATTTGATCAATAAATATGAGAGATGCCTTCTCAAAAGAAAAAAATAATAATAATAATAATAAGGGAGAAATGTGGGACTCACATATAAATCAAGTATAAAAATCAAACGAATAATCATATCTGACTTGATTGTTTATAGTTCATGATGCGTGATCAAAACCGAAAGTTTCTGTGATATGACTGCCCTTGCACTGTTCACCATGTAAGAACTTACCCATGTTCACCATGTAAGAACTTGTTTGTTATGCTTCAGAAGATTGGAGACTGTTGAGATATAGGCTTGGGGTTGATTAATGACTGTGCATTGAGTCCCCTATACATAATTTTATTGTTGTTAACAACCATTTGATCAATAAATATGAGAGATGCCCTCTCAAAAAAAAAAAAAGGGTACCTGTTTCCTCCCATTCTGAAGTACCAATATCAAAATCCTTTCATTTCACAATAATAGATGTTTACAGCTGAGTTCTACAACCCTTGCAATCATTCAGATCCACTAAAAGATTAAATCAATTAACTGACTAATAATGATGAGAGGGAGATAGAAACAGGCTGAGGAGAAATATACTAGATCTTGAAGAAGGGTAGTCAGATTTAAAAAGTTTTGACTCTCATGGATAGATTTGAATAAAACGAAACCCCACATCCACAGAGTTTCAAACCCTGGGCATGCTAGTTTGATTTCTGGGAATGAATGTGGAAGAAGGTGGGATTACAATGCGACTGCATTTAGGATTTTTTCAGTTCAGTGTATGGACAATAGTTTACAGTGTGTCATATGTTAACCTTTGTGCCTCAAACATTATACAGACAGCATGAAAAATGTTTTTTGCAATAATTCAAATTCATGTTTTATGTGACTGTCTTGGACCCCAATTATGGCATGATGGAAGTAGTTTTCTGTAAGTTTAGGGTGCCAAGGGACATGACAGTATCTAACTGCCACATTTAACAAATGTTGAAACATTGCCAACCTGGGGCCTTTCTTTTTGCCTTTTTTTGTGTGGGCAAACTGTGTGTAGAGGAGCGGTGTTCTCTAAGCCACACTCCTCCAATTTTTGTTTTTTAAAAATGCTCTGGTCTTTCTTCACTTTTTCATGTTCTTACACTCTCAATAATCTTCATTTTACACAACGTTCTCTCAGTAAAAATCCTGATGATGCACCCAATATAATCAGTCAGTCAGTACTTGTTTGTACATCAGTGGTTCCTTCCAGCAGTAATAAAATGAGTTTTCCATTCAGATGGGATCCTGCGGCCATATAAATGAGGAGTCCAAGCACAGCTAACATTAGAAAACTGATGGGAAGTCCAAGCCTTATATTCTCCATTCTGGTAAAAAACACACTGGCTTCCAAGCAAAGATATAAGACAATAGAGGAATCGCCAGCTTTTCAAAAGTCTGCATTATGCAATTTCACTTTTGTGAAAGACCTACATTAGACCCTGCTTTTGATAACCAAAAGAAATCTGAAGAGGATTTTTCCTTTTATGAAAAAAAGTGAAAAGAGCATTCAGCATTTGTTTTGCAGCGAGCTGGTTACAGAGGCAGTGGATACCTGGGATAGCAGGAGTGGCACTGCCACACACTTTCCCTGGAACTACCATCAGCATCCCAGCATCAAGCCGCCATAGCTTTTGAATAATGTCAGAGAGAGCATCTGTGCTTTATTTCTGTTTAGTCTGTGCATATCTTAGAAAGATGCATCCTGAGGTATCAAAGAAGGGTTAAGAGGTTATTTTTTGAGTCTGGACATCTTCAAAAGATTTTCCCGTATAAAATAATGGTAATTGCTCCTTTGCTTTATGCCATTTCAGTTTGCAAAAGGTTTCATAGGAACGCTCTACTTTCAGACCTGGTAGGATGGAGACTTGTAATGTTATGTACACATTAATTTCTATGTGCGTAAATCCACTTACACGATAAAATTAATACGCTGTGATGTTTCAAGAAGGAATGGGAAACAAGCTGAACAGGGTGTTAAGAACAAAATTCTACTTTTCAGAAAAACAACTAAATAGATACTTGGTAAGTAGAAACATTAGATGAAAAGGCTCTAATAAATAATTCTCTGAAAAGGAAAGCAAGGGCCAATGCAGAAAGAGCCAGAACCATTAATAGAAACCCCTCAATCAGGAAGTGCAGCCTATTGTCAAGAAGGATGAAATACGGCCGGAAGGCTGACACTATCTAATAAAAATAGTTTTAATAGGCTGAAGTGGGTATACCCTGGAAAATGCGAAAAAGCAATGTGAAACAACCATCACTCACTCACATATTGGCGGATGCAAGTAAAATGGAGACAAATGAGTCTGCAAGTGGGATGACATCCGACATAACACAAAAATAACCGAGTAAAGCTACCTTTCATCATAACCTTTGATATTATGCCTTTACTGGGTTATCTTATTTAAATACTCTCAATAACTGTAGGAGGTAGTAACTTCAATTTACAGGGAAAACAAAGAAACAAGTTCAAAGATAACTTAAGTAGCTAGTGCAAGCTCACCACCAGCGGTATAAGGTGGCAAAGCCAGAGTTACAGGACAGAGGATTATTGCAAGACTCCCACCACGTGTGTACAGAGTGTATCGTCTCCCACCACGTGTGTACGGAGGCTTTACGCCCACGTGACTCGGCGCGCAAAAACAGGTAAATACGCCCGCAGACGCAGACATCGGTGTCACCCGCCGCAAAACGGGAATGGTGAAGAAACCACGTGGTTCATTCGCCGGATAGTCTAAAAGTGCTTACTGAGGTGCCTGGGACAAAGGACGCCGCGATGACCGAGCACACAAGGCCGCTGTCGGCGCGAGGTTTGGTCTCAGGGCTGCGGAAGCGCTCCCCGCTCGGGAGGAGGGCACGGGGCGCTCCGCACTGGGTCCGCCGCGGGCCCAACCGCGGGGGCGGGGCGCGCGCCGGGCTGACGCGATGCCCAAACGTCGAGGGCGCCGCAAACTGCGCAGCGGCGCAGGGACAGCCCTCCCAGGAGGCGCCCGCCAGCCCTACCCCCGCGGCGGGTGCTCGGGAGGATCTTAAAGGATGCCGTTGGGGAAAGGGGGTGGACTTGAAGTCCTCTTAGGCGCAACCGTGCCTGGCCGCCTTGGCCCTGGAAAAGGAGGCAAGGAAAGGGGGCAGAACTGGCACTCACCGTCCATGGTCTCCCTCACCGCATTCAGATTCGCCGCCGCCGTGGCCCCGGCGCCGCTCCCACTCGCCATGGCGTAGGCCGGCCGAGGCGGGAGAAGGGATTAACCCGGAACTGGAGCGCCTGCGCTTCTCCTGGGCGACCACACCGCGCGTCCTCCGCTCACGCCGGCAAGCTCCGCCCCTCGCGCTCGTCGTCGGCGTGAGGCTGCGTTGATTTAAATTTGGAGCCTCGTTGCTCTGCGCGGAATGTGAAGCGAGGACCTGCTATTCGAATGTACTACGCGGCCTTGATGCGATTGGCCGGTTCGCGGACAGCGGTGCGATGCGATTGGCAGTGGCCTTCAAGGCCCGTTCCCTGGTTGGCCTAAGACATCGCGGACGCGAGGAGTTAAAGAGTCTATGCCTGTTCGGGGAGCTGTCCTGGCCCCTCGGGAGCGCCCGGAGTCGCGCTATTGGGGGCTTCCTTTTTATACACACCACTAGGTACGTTCTGTGTAGCTCTTGGCCTTTCTTCTTGTCCCAATTGGAGAGCTCACTTTTTCCAGCTCTAGACCTGCCTGCCTTGGGGTGAATGGGAGCAGCGAGGGTGTAGTAGAGGCAGAGACCGGCGCCAATAAAGTGATAGCATAGGGTTGGGGGTGACACCGGCGTGACTGTTCTCCTCTGCTCTTCACCCCAGGAAGCCGGCTGCATTTCACCCTTCCAAGAAGTGGATTTATTCTCAAATTATAGCCCACTTTGACTGGAAGTAATCCTGTCTCGATTACTTCCCTGGCGGTCTTAAGCCAAAGCAGGATGTTTGAGAAGGGGCAGCCAAAGGCGGTTAATTTCGTAGCCCTAATCAGGCATACTTATGTGACGGGGGCGAATGTGTAAGAAAAGCACCCGTGCACAAGCTTTCTCGTCACGTATTTACTTGCTATAAATAGTTGTTTAGTAACTGCAGTGTGATAGGGAATTTCTGGGATATCCGAAGGATGTTCAACGTGTTAGAAGACTTGGGATAATGAACAAAAAACCTATAGGTGTAAGTCCTTTAGCCGGATGGGTTTTGTGCATATTGTAACATATAGTTGCCTCAAAGGCAGACCCATTCATATGTAGTTGTCTGCTTCTTACAAGTGCTTTAACTTCTCTGATCTTGTGATTCTGCAGAATGATGTCACTAACACAGTACTCTCTAACTTTCAAGGTTATTTCAAGGATCACTTGAGAAAAATGTTAGATTTTTAATTTTCTTTTTGTGAAATACATGTTTATTGAATACATTTCAATTGTCAAAATGAATGTCAGAGAAACTTAGTCGTTCTATTACACATACTTCTGATTTCTTTTTAGTTTTCTCTCTGTGCTATGGGAGATGTCAGAGAATCAAATACGCAAATAACACCGGAAACTCCAGGAAGAGTCCCTGTTTTGAATCCTTTCGAAAGTCCTGGTGATTATTCTAATCTCCATGAACAAACTCTCTCCAGTCCTTCTGTTTTTAAATCAACAAAATTACCAGTAAGTTATTCTTGACTCGTGTTTACAAGTAATTTTAAGTGTAAACAACTTTACAAGGTAAGGGGAAATTTATCATGGAGCATAATCTGGATTCTTTTTTTTTTAACTGCAGTGTTCATTACAATGTAGTGGTTGAGCTAAAAATAAGTTCGCTGGAAAATTTTTTTTTAATTTGCATTTCTGTTTTTTTATTCAATGGATTGCATGTTGGCTTCCTGCAGCTGTGAGTGTAGCTAGACACTCTGGTTAGTAATATATCTACTAATACCATTAGAGAAGAAGTTATGTTATCTAACTATTCTCACTTGTCGAGCAAACATTATTTGGATGCTGCCATGTGTCATACAGTGCTGGGTATGGAGATTACACTGTGAACAAGTCATGGTCATTAGACACAAACTCTCAAGGAGCTTATACTTTAATGTAGGTGTCAGCAAAAGTGTTTTCCATCAAGGGCCAGGAAGTAAATAGTGTAGGTTTTGCAAGTCATCTGGTTGCTGTTACAAATATTCACCTCTGCCTTGTATCACAGAAGCAGTCATAAGCAATACGTAAATAACGTGGCAATGTTCCAATAAAGCTCTATTTATGAGCAGTGAGTTTTGAATTTCATGCAGTTTTCACATCTCATGAAACATTAATATTTTGGTGGGTTTTTTCCCAACCATTCTTAGTTTGCAGATTGTATCAAGGAACCAACCTCTATTCTAATGGAATAGACACAACTAACTTAGCAACTTCAAAGGAATATGATGTGTGCTGCAATTAGTAGTGCAACAAAAGAGTGATATCAAAGGGGAAGCACTCTTTTGGAGATTAGGGAAGACTTCATCACTTTAGCTTATTTTTACTGTTATTTGCCACATTGGAGAAGCTCTTTTGAAGTGTGTTGTTTTACCTAGCAAATTACCTACAAAAACTGCCAACTGGGTGGCTGTTTATGCTACACTTTCATATCAGTTTAAACAAAGAGCAGGTACACACTGGAGAAAAGTTAGTTTATATTGACTCATTAGTCTGACCTCGTGATTTTTAATTAAACTGTATTAAATTTTAGATGTAAAAAAATCTGTTGGTCTTAAAAGTAATGCAATGGTTGCAACTAAATCCTCAAAGTCAGAATGTATGGCATCTTGGGTTTTTAACCCTGAATTTGTAAAAAATACTTTGCAAATTATAGATTAGGATTTGGATAATTTTGGTTCAGTTAACAGTTGAATACAGAAAGGTAGCACTGATTACCATTCATGATTATTTTAAGGCTCAATTATTTCATGTGCTCTTGCAGGCACTTTTGTAGTGGGACTCTGTTTAATTTTAGTTTGTTCTTAGTGAAAGTAAAGGTCTTTGCAAGCTCTAACAGGAGATACTTTTACATGAGGGATGTTGTATTACTGATGAGTACTAATTGTAGAATGCCTTTATTATTCCACTGTAATTTTTCTATTATGAAATTTTAAAAAATCATCCAGATGGAAGATATAGATATTTTTAAAAAGATACAGTCCAGTCAGTCGATGTAGTGTGATTTGTTATCATTTGCCACTTAATTTAGTGGTTAAGTCCAATTTTAAAATATGAACTTTAAAATACTGTTATATTACAAACATCCACATTATTTTTGAAGCTGACATTGCTTAGCATTTTGATGAACTATTTTAGTTTGTTTTAACTCATAAGCTCACTTTCTTTTGTTAAGACTCCAGGGAAATTTAGATGGTCTATTGATCAACTAGCTGTAATAAATCCTGTAGAAATAGACCCAGAAGACATTCATCGTCAAGCTTTATACTTAAGTCATTCTCGGTAAGTTTTCCTTTCTTGCACCTAAGTGATATAACATTCTCTCAAATGAAGAGAGAAAATTGAATATTTTTATATGTAATGATATCAGGGAGGAAAAATTTTGACACAGATTTATTGTATCTCAATGAGCAGTGAGTTCAAGGAACTACATTCAGAAAGCTTCTGTTGCTAAGTTACAAAATTGGGTAGGAGTCTTTTTTTTTTAGAGATAACCTTCTCCTTCTGTTTACTTATGGGATAAGTTTCCCTCCCCAGCACTTGACAGAGGGAAGAACATTTTGAAATTTGTACCTTTCTGCATGACTGTGGCTTCTGCCATTGAATTTTTGTATTTTGGTGTTTGGTGGAGTAAAGCAAATGCAGAGTCATTGCCATGTACATTTGGGGAAGCCTAAATCCCCTCCCTTACCAAGTTAAGATTCATTGAATGGAAGAGTATCCATTAGCAATAGAGAGAGATTTTCTAGATACCATCCAACTTTGACATAGGACACTTAAGGGATCTGAATTACGTTGTCTTGAATTCAGCCTACTAATGAGAACAGCCCTAACTTATTTGTTGATATACTGCATAGGTTTCCAAGCACTAATGTGCTTCAGACTTGTCCTGATTAATGATGCCTAATGTAGTGAGAACATGCATTTCTTTGGCAGAACGTACTTAGTTTTGTATTACATACTGCAATAATCTGTAATTGATTATTACAAATAACAATATTTGTAAATTATAGGTAGCAGTATTCGTTAATGGTTTGAGGGACTCTTGTTGATGTCTGTTTTATGGTCTGGTTTATATATATATATATTTGAGAAAATAGAATACTGGTATTTTTTAAATTTTCCATCCCAAGGCACATGTGCTGTCAGTTCAATATAATAGATAATCATTTACCCTTTAGCTTGAGAATTTAGCCACACAAAAATGTTGAGATGTTACTGCAAATATTTGTCTGGCTTTTCTAACCCTTCCTGTCCATCCAAATTAATTAATGTCCATCCAAAGTGTTGTAGAAAGGAAATAGAATGGGATACAGCATGAAAGGATTTTAACTTAAATCTTAATACCTTTGAAAGAGAGGGTAAAAAGAATATCTAGAAGTAAACGAGTCACAAATGAGACACATTTTTTGTTTCACCCAAAAACTGCACACTTTATTATTTTGCTAGGTCAGTATATTCAGCCGTGGACAACGATTATCTATCAGTCTAAGGGTACTTACTGAGCACTAGGAGGAACACTGAAGGAGCATGAGGTATTATTCCTGACCTCTAGAGTCAAAATTACAGTTAACAAAGTCGTGACACAACATTTCTGTACTTATTAACAAATGAGGTATTCTTTGGGTAGATTCCTGCAAAGAATCTTGGTGTATTTCAGTAGATAAATTTGTAATATAAAGGAGGGGAAAAGAGTGGGAAAATACCCTCATTATAACTTAAATTTGTTAATGTAAATGAATGGTAATGGCTTCAACTAGACATAGTGAGTATATTCTCAACAAAACATGTTGCATCATTCTTAGAAACAAGTAGTGGCTTCCAATGTCTCTTCTTTTCTAATCTGAGTTCCCTATTTCAATGCTTCCTACCTTTTTTATACCATGCTACACATAGAAAATAACTGTAAGGTGTACTGGTATAAACAAATGAGTCTGTTGATACAGGTGAACAATTCTGAAACAGCCCACCACTCCCACCCCAAGAATCCATTCAGGGCATCCCTGTAACCTGTATGCATTACGCCAGTGTTCTGTTATATACTCATCAGGATATTGTACGCTATATGACTTCTTAGAACCTTTCATAATCTGGCTGACTTACAATATTTGGCCAAACTGATTTTCACTGCTTCCAACAATCAGGGACTTTCAGGTTCTTAAAGTCCCTCTGATGAAGCAGCAAAAGTTTTCTGAATGAGGTAGTCCTAGATCAGAGTTTATTAATACGATATGCTATTATTATTATCATGCACTGTCATTTGACCTGGTTACATCCATGAGTTACCCTCAAAATGACTGTTACTCAATCTGTAGATACATGGATTATCAATGTAGTCTATTTTCTCATAATTTCTTTACTTGAAAAATTCACTTGATTTTACTTTCTGAAATGTGTGCATTCTTATATAAGCTTTGGTCAGCCACAAATATATACATGAAAAATTTTAAGAGAAAATAAATTGTTAAAAAAAGTTTCTGAATAATATACTGACAGAATGCAAATATTCTTTCCTGGAACATGAAAAAGTGGTCCTACAAGGCTAACTGCTGAGTCCTTGGCAGGTGTATGTTTTGTGCTTGGGACCTGACATTTTATGTTAAATCTTATAGTTGATACACTTGTGTTGCTGTAATTGCATATTGTATCAAAGTGAGAAAAAAAAAGAATTCGTTTGGACAAAAGTTTGTTTTGTCAATATTTCATTTCATTAAATTATTTATTCATTTTTTTAATTCAATTAGTATTTTTGCCTATTCGGACCTATAAGGATGATAGTTTCTTTTCCTCTATTTCAGAGTAAGAGTTGATTCCCAAATTATGGCCATGATAAATTTGTTATAATTGAAGACAAAGGGTTTGAGCAATTTTAGATTTCTGTGGAATAAAATGCTTCTTAATTTGTGGTGATTAAAGGACAAAGTTTATTCAAATTACTTTATGTTGTTAGTGATTTTTAAATTATATCAGTGTAAGCCTTTTAAAAGAAAATATTCCATTCTGACTGTGAGTGGAAAAGAGGGAGGTGAGCCTAACTGCACAATGTCAAATATCTAAATACGGTCATTTACTAAATGTGATAAAATACCAATTTTTCTTTAAAATGAGCTTAACATTTGCCCATTTTCAACAGAAGGAAATTATTTTTTTGAAAGGTTATTATTTTTAATGTTCAATCAGCTGAAGTAATGGCATCGTTATTTTTCTTCTTTATCTCTGTATAGAATAGATAAAGATGTGGAAGACAAAAGACAAAAAGCCATTGAAGAGGTAACTTAAAACTGTTGCTGATCACTACGCCAGTTAAGCATCAAATCTGCATGCACGTCACCTCTTTTAGGAAGACTTCCTTCAAATCCTTTATTGCCCCAACTTCCCCCAACCTGCCTGGTCCCCAGCTGTGTGAAGAGCCCCTCTTGCTCTCCTAAGACCAGTGTTCTTCCACTACCCCAGGGCATGTCAGAGTTCTTAGATATTATTGTGATGATCAGTTTAGTGCTTCTCCTGGACTGAATTCTTTTTTGTCCAATATTGTGCTTCATTCATCCTTTCATTCCCAGGGCCTAGCACAGTTTGTCTGCCTTGTGACTTCAGAATATCTTTTAGCACAAAGTTCTGTTTCAAGTTGGAGTTTATGTAAAGGAAATTGAATATTTTCAGCCTGTGAGAATCTGAATTACCATCAGTAATGGATTTATCGTTTGTTGTCATTAATACTTTGGATTTGTGAGATCTAAAATGAGATCTGTAATATAATTCATGAAATAAAATGTCTTACTATAAAATGGAAAAAGTGTACCACAAACTTAGGACTTTTTTTTTTTTAATAAAATGAAGTTTTTCCCTTTTTGTTTCTTTGTTTGCTGCACTCTTAGAGTGCAAATGAGGGTTGTCTATTTAGTTATTTCTGTAGAAAGTCTTTATGTCTTGGCAACATTATTTTTCCTTCTTCCCATGCCAGCCCTTATACCCACGTTTCTTTCTTAGATATTTAGTTCTACTCTACCCAAAAAGACTTCAGCTGTGGCACGTTCAGAGATCAGGTGATGCTCTGGCCCCTCCTGCACTTAATTTTCTAGTGTTGATGTTGTTCCCTTGTTGTCCCCTTTCAGATAGAGCCTATTTCTTCAAAAACAGTTTCATATACCTTACCCCTGCTGAACATTATCTACTTCTGTATCTAGTAACTTAAAATTTTTCCTTTGGATCCAATCACTTAACTCCTTTCCAGCTGAGCACTCTCAGATTCTTTCCCATTTCCTAACATTTTGGAAAATATACTTTCTCTTTAGAATCTTCAACTTTAAAAGGAAATTCACCAGAAAAATTAAGAAAATAAAGTCTGAGGTGAAGATTAGGGTCAACATATTAGCAACAAATTAATTGACTGAAATATTTTTTTCATGTATGTGTACATATTTGAAAATAGACTAAATACATGTACATAGTAGAAACAAAGCAAAAAGATCAAACTGCAAAGAAAAAATAGAAAATGAAAATTTCGAGTCTCCTGTTCTCCCATCCCACTTTCTAAAAGTAACTACTTCTAAGATTTATACTTCCAAATTAATTTCATATATGTAAATAGCATATGCCCTTAAAATATTTTACACAAATAGGATCAGCATTCTTATACTGTCTTGCACCTTGCTTTTTTTTGCCTAATAGTATTTCTTAGATTTTTTTGATTATCAGCACATACTGATTTTTAGTGATAGCATAGTAATCCATTGTGAATATATCATAACCTAACCTAGCCCCTATTGATAAATGTTTATATTGTATTTGGTGTTTTTCTATCACAAATAATGCTGCAGTGAACATACTTGTTCGTCTGTCTTTGTGTGATTGAAATGGGCTTTGCTAAGTTAGAGGCTTTTATGTTTTTAGTTCAGGTAAATTTTACCATATTGCCCAAAAGGTTGTACCAGTTTTACTCCTGGCTACACTATGATACTTCCTGTTTTCTCTTATCTACAATGCTGGTTATGCTCAGACTTCTTAATTTGTGCTACTCTTACTACTTTAAACATTTCATCTTGTTATTTGGATTTATCTTTCATTTTCTGTAAACTTTTACAGTGCTTCATAAATTTATGGATTCTTTTTTTTTTCTGGGAATTGTCTTTATACACTCTCACCTATTTTTTTTACATTTTTTTCCTCAGGTATTCTTAGATAGTTTGGTCAAGGAAATTAGTTCTTTGCCACACATATAGCAAAATAGAAACAAAATACTTTGAATTGTCCCCAAAACAGAGAGAGGGAAAGGAAAGATACTATATTAAGCCTAATTGTATATTTGGAATGAAAGAGGGAAGATGTATCCAAATGCTTTACCTCCGTGTGAATATACTGGCCCATGGTGTATTGGTGAGTGGTTAACCCCTGGGCCTCTGGTTGTGGGAGGAGTATGATTTATAGTAATGGCTTATACCCATAATGCAAATACTCCAGCCATAGCCACTTTCAAGCTACTGATGTGACATCCCTAAATGGGAAAAGAAGCTCAGCGGCACACCGTTATATGTGGGAGTGCCACCATACAGATACAGAAGACAGAATTAACCTCAAGAGCATAGATACTGGTAAATGTAGTAAAATAGACTGATGATTTTGAGTATTTATTACTTTTATTTTTAATACAGTTTACTTATTCAAGTTTATAAAATTTTAATATTGGCTTCAAGGACTGAAGCACAAAATACCTGAAAATGTAGGAATTAGCTCTTGAGAGCCAACGAAGCTGGCCCCAGCACACCATTCATTCTTGCTTACATGTATACATTTATCTCCATTTATTTTTCCCTCTTCATCTTCCCTTTTGTCATTCCTCCCTAAAAAAAAACTGGGAGAGAAATTCAAAATATTTTTCTCTTATGATTAATATCCTTAGCTTACTTTGCAAGTTTTTAATTTAAGCACTTGATTTAAAGTATTAAGATTTCTCTTTATATATACTTTGTTTTTACCTTTGATCATTTTTGCTTTTAAGTATTATAATTTTTAAGTATAACTGTGAAGTAAGTATAGAATGTGTTTGGTGGTTATTTGAAAATAACACAGCTACTCTATCATATTTTGGGAGAAATATATGCCTAATTGTATGACTTTTATTTTCCTAGTTTTTTACTAAAGATGTAATCGTACCTTCTCCTTGGACTGACCATGAAGGGAAACAGCTTGCAGAGTATCATTCCAGTAAATGTGAGTGTACTAAAAAAATCATATGAGTAAAAATCATAGAATCATAAAAAAGTGAATGTAAAGCAACATTTAATAAAGTGTCAGTTTATCTGCTTTGGTAAGGAGCTTGCAACAAATTAAATTTCTGGATACTAGAGGATTTAACTATTTAAGGGTTAGTATTAAAAAATTGACTAACATGTCCTGAATTATTTTGGCCATTCTATTCTGAATTTAACTTTTTCTTCATCACGATTGTCAGTTATAAAGATAGTTGTAGAGGATCTATAGATGCAGAAGTAGTTGATACGAACAAAGAGCTGAGTTGTTAAATGATTTTTGTCATCATTGTGAAGGTTAATTTTTTTAAGTGAAAACCTTAAGTTGCTTTGCTCTTTTCTAGTTTGCTGATTTCATATAAAGGCAGAGGAGGGATGGATACTTGACCTCTAGGACATTGTAATACAGCTGATTATCTTCAAAATTAATAAAGAACTTGAAGGGCAAGCCACTGATCTTTCAAATGTTTTTCTACCTCCAGGAAATGGTTATCTTTATTTGCTCTTGCTATCCTTTGGGTCATGAGCAGTGTTCAGATATCCCTCATTTCATTAGAATTGCCCACTCTTCTATGTAGCATACATTATTTATGCTCCCAGGATAAGAGAGAATATTTGTTTTATACTTTATCAGAAACACAACAGTAGTAGGTAAAATGGATTGAGCACTTTCCATATGCCAGGACAGTGCTAAGTGCTTTCAGTAATTCATGTAACAGCCCATAAGAGGTAGGTGCTATTATTGGCCCCACTTTATAGGTGGGAAGACCTAGTTTGGGGAAGGCTAGAGCACTAGCTCATGATTACAGAGATAAAAGTGGTAGAACCTGGATTCAAAACTAGGCATTCTTGGTTTAGAGTCTGAATTCTCAGCCATTACAAACTAAAGGTTGTGTGCTATAGTACAGGGAGATTTGGGTTATAAACCTGATGCTATCAGCCAGTAGGGATGAGCTTGATCAAATTATTCAATCTCTTTAGACCTCAGGTTTTTCTTTGTAAAATAAAGGAGTTGTTTATTAATATCTCTCCCAGCTCAAATTCTATATCCAAGGTGACATTTTTATAGATACTGTCTTTTTTCCTACAGAATCCTTTAATGTTGTGTTTTTGAGCAGTTAAACTAACTTATGTGATTCTTTTTATAAGATAGTTTCATATTCCAAGTATCCTGTTTTAGTGAAAGTGATGTAGGATCAGAAAGATGCTGAAAACCAAGCCCGTGATGACAGCACAGTGGTTGATAGGGTGGATTCCAGGGCCACCTGTTCAATGTGGTGCTGAGAAACAATTGTCCATGGGTCTCAAATTTCAGCACATTAAGTAAGGAGTGGTATGATAGGTTTTGTCTTTTCAAGAATATATGTATTGTGAACAATGCAATTGGAAGGTAGAGCTGGTGTGTCGCTCTGGAAAAGAGGGTAGGTTTTGACTCCCTCTGGATCAGGTTTGCTTGCAGCTTATAAAAGAACAGGATTTTCCAAGCTCAGGGCTCCCCTCAGCTGTGACAAAGATCTACTATGTGTGTCACATCCACCTGGGCTGTTTCATGTCACCTCCTTGGGACTTACAGGTCAGAGGGAACTGATGTGAACACGAAGTACGTGCAGCTGCTGTGCAGGAAAGAATGAAGTCCTCTGTCTCTGTCCCAGAAGTCGCATGTCTTCAGCCAGCATCCATGAAACATTGACACACTAATTTGTCAGCTTACAAGTAGGGCAAAATCTCAGAGCTTTCACAGTTCTTGATACATGGTAGCTTCTAGTCAAATGTGGCTATTTAAATTTAAATAAATCAGAATTAAAAATTTCATTCCCTAGTCATGCTATTCACATTTCATGTGCAGTAAGCAAACTAGTGGTGACTATATTGGCTAGCACAGATAGAGAACTCCTTCATTATCACAGGAAAAGTTATTTTGGGCCTTGCTACTTTACCATAGAGGTTGGCAACATTTTATCTGTAAAAGACCAAAAATTAAATATTTTAGGTTTGACAGATGACACAATCTCTGTTACAAATATTCAGCTCGACTGCTGTACATGAAAGTGACCACTGCTGATTCATAATGAATAAGCTTGGGGCTGTTAAAGTAGAACATTATTTGCAAAACTAGGCAACAAGCCAAATTTGTCCCATGGGCTATATTGTGTGGACCCTTACTTTACAGTAACATTGTCTGGGTTGAATCATTGCCTAATACAGTTTACTGGCTGTGTGACTTTGGGTGAGTTACCTAACTTTTCTTTGCCTTACTGTCCTTATCTGTGAAATGGTGGTTATTGTAAAGATCAAATGAGATAATACCTCTATGATCATGTGCCTTGCACATGGGAAATGCTCAATATTATTTACCTGAACATTAACAAAGGAAATAACAAGTTGGGGCAAAAATGGTTTTGTTTATACATATTGGCTTATACTGTTAACTTTTACTATCAATAGTATTTATGTAGCAGGGTGCTTCAATGAATATCCATATGTTTTTATTTATGGACTTGAGTGAAAATTTCTTTGGAATATATAGGCCAAGACTTCCTAAGTCACAGGCAGTTTGTTTAGCCAACTTACAGTGCAGTGCTCACCACCGTCCAGGACGATTGCACAGGCTACCCGACCACCAGCTGTGCCTGGGGTTACTGTGTCCCCTGCACAGGCTACCCGACCACCAGCAGCGCCTGGGGTTCTCATGTCCCCTGCACAGGCCACCTGGCCACCAGCAGTGCCTGGGGCTCCCATGTCCACACGTCCCTGCCAAGATTTGGCATTATCCACCTTTCAAATTGTTTTCTTACTAATGGGTTGTTTGACATGTTAAAAGATTTTTGTGATTTTCATTTCTTCATATACTGGTGACCTTGTAAATTTCCTTGTAAAATTCATTTATAATTCATGGGTCATATTCCTATTGGAGTTGCTGTCTTTTTTCCTGTTAATTTCTAAGATACCTTGTATAATGTAGTTATGTTGGTTCTAAACATTTCAAATACCATTTCCTATCATATACATGTTTTTGTTTTTCATGTCTTTGGTTGCATAGAAATGCTTATTTTGGTGGTATCAAATGCATCAGTTTGTTTCTCACTTGACTATGGTCTTAAACTTCTGTAAGCAATCCCTCTGGGGAAAACAACCAAGAGAACACTTGCATTAGAGCCAAAAAATGTTTTCTGAGCGTGCTGCTGTAGGTGTCTGATCTAAGGAGGTCAGGGAAGGCATGCGGCCAAAAGATACAGTTTAAGCTGAGATTTGGTTAGCTGGTCTCACAAATGTGGGAGAAAAGTCAGAAAAAAAAATACAAGAAATACCTAGAGGTGAGAGAGAGAAAATAGAATATTTTAAGTATTTAAATAAACAGTGTTTAATTGGAGACAAGCATGCTAGAGAAAGAGACACATTTTGAAGGGCTCTCTACAGCATTCAGGTGTTAGGCAGCCTAAAGACCAAGGACATTACAGGGTTTTGCCAGAGGAGTGCCTTGATTACATTTGCCTCACAGAAGGTGAAATACAGCGAAGATGACTTTTAAATCTTGAATTTTATTTTTATTTTTTACCCATTCTAATAGTATTTAACAGGAGACTTTAATTCATCAGCTCTCCACCCACTTACTCATAAACCCATTTATTTATTAAGGTTTATTAGGTTGCTAGTCTTTATGCTGTCATCTTAGGCTTTGGGGGTGGGTTTTGTCTCTGTGCTTTTTCTTTCCTTATATTTTGCTTATATTAGTCATTTTATCCTTGTGTTGTAGTTTTTCTGTCTGGTTATTTTCAAGTTATGAAGCTTAGTATCTAGTCTTTAACTGTCAATTTGAAAAAATTATTTACAGCCATATTTTCACTGCTGTTGTAAAAAAAACTGAGCATGTTTTTATTTATCAAATTCTAGGTTTTGTCAAAATGATCTACCATTTTAATTCAGACAACTTATCTAAACCCATTTTGCAAAAGTGACACACGATCTGTTTGAGGAAATGAGGATGGCTGGTATCCTGAGCCTTTTACGATTGATATCATGGAGTGCAACCATGCTTTCCCTAAAAAGTGTTACTTGGTGCCTCCTTATTTTCTGTGGTAATTCTTCACATTTTATCTTTCTGCTCCCTTGAAGGTAAAAAAAAAACTTAACAGAAAAATGCCAAATTGTACACTTGCATATGCAGACATTTATTTTTAAATTGTAAAATAAAATTTCCACTGTGTTCATTTTTTTTTTTTACTCTAGGAAAAAAGTAACCCTATAGTAAATGAAGAATATAAAATGTCAGATTTTTCACTAAAACTGTTTTACAGGCATTAACATAAATAATGAATCTCCAGTTGGAAGGAAGCTGACCATCCATTCTGAGAAAAGCAATGGTGAGTGTGAATATAATCTGAAGAGCAATGTGTTCCACACTAAGCTTTTAAATTCAGTTCATGTGACAGCACTTTACTGTGAAACTGAAATGATTTACTTTTTATGAATGAGCTATATGAGAGCTGACTTAAACAATTAGAATAGATACATGCAGCCATGTCTTAGAAATTGCAATAGTGTGTTGTTTTCTTGTTTAAAATATGTGAATTGATTTCTGGTTTTGAAGAGCTTTTTTTTTTAAATTTGTTAATATTTGGAAATCTGTTCCTGAATATAGGGTGGTACCTCTTTTTATTTCAAGTGCCAGCAGTACAACGAGGAATTAACTTTTATCATTAAGAGGTTAATAGCAGTGCTGGCAAGTGTGAGAAACCACTTATAGAAAGGTAGCGTGTTATTTAATGGAATGCATAAATAAAGTAATTCAGTTTGGCTGGTATATCATGGGGAAATGGTTGATTGGGAAGCACATGCTAAATTGCATGTCATATACTTGCATCGATTTATACATGTTTGTATTTATTTATCTGCTTGCTTCCAGCTGCTTGTCAGACATTGCTGTCTCTTCCTGTGGATTTTAATTTAGAAAATGTATTAGGTAAGTATTGTACTTCCTCAAACCTTTAATAACTTGAATAAAAGGCTTTGTTTTGATAGCTTTTTATAAATGGAAATATGTTTCTTTCTAAAGAAGTGGGGAAACCATCCTGAAATTTTCTTTAACATAGCCTAAATTAGCCTTTTTCTCATAATGAACTTTACTATAGATATGAACTATTCATGGACACATCTCATTGGTATTACCTATACTAATAATGAAGCAATCAAAAAAGAAGGAATAATTTCTGATTTCAAACATCACATATGCAATTAAACTTTGCCCTGTTTTTGAAAATAATTCAAATATGTAGTACATGCTGGTTTTTAAAAAAGTAAGTTAACTCAGGTATAATTGCCATTCAGAATGATTACCTTTGCCTTTTATTCTGTTAACATTAAATATAGGCGACTATTTTAGAGCTGATGAATTTGCAGATCAATCTCCAGGAAACCTCAGTTCTTCATCCCTCAGAAGAAAGCTATTTTTAGATGGCAATGGAAGTATCTCTGACTCCTTACCTCCAGCTTCTCCAAGAAGCCCTCAGAGTGGTACTCGAGCATCACTTGAGGTTTTTTATTCAATAGATTTATCCCCTGTACGGTGTAGGAGCCCTGTGCAGACTCCAAGTTCGGTAAGTATTCTAAAAGTGGCTGGTTAGTTTGCTATAGATATACTTGGGCCTTGATGCTCACATTGCACAGCAGAGGAATAATTGCCTTTTGGGTTTTATATTTCATGAAGATTAAACTAGTTCACATTTTGTCATTAGGAATGTTTTTGGTCAAATTCTCCAATTTTGTATTTAGTGTGGTATATGGGATAACTACATTTATCATGCGTCTCAAGGAATTTCAGTGTAAGTTATTTACTGAATTATGTTAAGATTTTCAGTAAAATACAACTGGGTTGGGATTAATGGTCTAATTTAATTTAAAAATTTCTCATAAAACAGCTGCTTAGCATGAAATAGAATGGTTTGTTTAAACACAGTGTATTTATATTTTATTTTGACTAACATTCTATTTCATAATTTGTATAAGGATCCTAATTGTCCTTGTTACAGGATGTCTTGCCTTTTGTCATCTTTCATTTTGGTAAATGACCAAAGTTTTTATGACCTATTTATAAATGTGTTTTGAAGATGAAGTAGCCTATGGTATAACAGAGTTACAGAGAACTGTATAATTTTGTTTGTTTTTACCATAGGGGCAGTTTTCTTCTAGCCCTATTAAGGGCAGTGCAAAAAAATACAGTTTGGGAAGTATAACCAATCCTTCACCTGTTTCTTCACCCACTTTCTCACCAATTGCATTTCAAATAGGAAAGACACCACTCTCAGGTATGTCTCATAATAAAATAATTCTCAGCAGTGGAATTATTAGGTTAAAAGGGGTGAATGTTTTTAAGGCTTTTGATGAACTTTGTCAAATTTTCTTCATAAAAGGTTGTACCAACTGAAATTAATAGTGTATAAGAAAGTCAGTTTTTCCCCATCTAGAAACACTGGTATTACCATTCTTTTTGATGTTTGTTAATTTGTGCATTATAAAAAGGCCTCTTACTGCTTTATATATCCTTAATTATTATGATGTTGAACTCTTTCTGAGTGTTGAACTGTTTCTGAATGAATTGGCCATTTATTTTGGGGGAGGTATTATTAGTTCAGACAAATGGTCTGTTAAACAAATTGTCTCATTTCTTTAACTTCCCTATTTTTTATTTGTGTGGCTGGACAGTTCATGTTTATTTACCACTGGCAGATTATTTGTGTGCTTCTGCCCATTTTTTACATTGTTTTGTTTTTATTAAGCCAATGAAGTCATACAAACTGTTAAGCTTTAAAGCATTTTTATCACTCTAATTATCACATTAAGCTCTTTATTATTAGAGAGATTACTTTACATTTTTTGTTTGCCTTTTAATGTTGCTTGTAGTATTTCCCAAAAACGCAAGGTTTTTACAGATTTGATTTACCAGGTACAGCTACTAAATTGTAGCTGTCAGCTGATTTGTCCAATATCTTCTTTGTATATGAGCCATATTATTTTAGTAACTATATGTTTATGAGGAAATAATTCTCAGGGAGTGGAGTATTTTGTTTAATTAAAGGGAAATGCCAGAGGAAATCTTCTAGAGGAGCTTCCTACTAGTTAGAATACATTAATTTGCCTACTATTGTTTTTGACACCAAAATTTCACTTTAGTAAACAGCACCACTGTTACAGAAATCCAGTTTTTCTGGCCCTGAAACATGATGATTACCATTTTGTAATGGCTTTTCTGGGTTTTTATATTGTCTAATTTTTTATATTTAATGTTCTTATACCTAATGTTTTATGATGTCTCATTTTTCTCCCAATGTTTTAGAACAAAGGAAGTTTACTTTTCATTCTCCTGATGCTTCCTCTGGAACAACAAATCCTAATGGAATTATTAATCCATGTACCCAAAGTCCTTATATAGATGGCTGCTCACCAATTAAAAATTGGTCTCCTTTGAGACTTGAGATGTGTAGAGGTGGTACCCAGTATCGGACCTCCCTAATTCAGATACCTTTTCCTCTGGAAGCTCGCGGTGAAGACAAAGAAGGCAAAGCAAACATTCCTCCCACAGACACCTCACCACCAGCCACCGGCACGGCTGCAGCACACCTGCAGCAGATGGATGGTAACACCTCTCTGCACGGTACACGTTTAGCAGTGACCGCCATGTCCATCACACAAAATCGGTCCAGTGCTTCTGAGAAAGAATTAGCACTGTTGCAGGATGTTGAAAGTGAGAAAGAGAACAACACTGTGGATATGCTTGATCCTATAGAGATGGCCGAGGAGAACACCTGGCTTAAGGAGCCGGTTGACAATGGGAGTCCGCCCCTGACTGATTTTGTGAATGGGATTGCCTTCAGTATTGAGAACTCTCCTATGTGCATGTCACCTCTTGCAGAAAGCAGTATCATTCCTTGTGAAAGCAGTAACATTCAGGTAAGGCACTTTCATATTGTATAGTCTTTTGCTTGTTCCCTCATCCTTTCTTTTCTAAGATGAGAGTAAGAAATAGTCAGAAAAGCAATTCTTACCTGCCATTTCATAGTGACAATATCTAACACTTATGTAGCTCTTACTGTATGCCAGGCATTATTCTCAGTACTTTACATGTGTTAAATTGTTTTATCTTCACAACAATCCTATGAAATAGGTGTACTATTATCCTTATTTTACAGATGAGGAAACTGAGGGTCGGAGAGGTTAAGTAAATTGCCTCTTTAGCTAGTAAGTGGTGAAGCCAAGATTTGAATCCTGGTTGTCTAGCTTTAGAGTCCATGTTCTTTAGTCCACGTTAATACTGAATCATAGTAATAGCTAATATTTACAGTGTTTCAGTGTGCTAGGCACTCTTCTACCCACTTTGCATATATGACTTAATTTTCACAACCTCCCTATAATGCTTTAGTGCTGTCATTTTTGGCGTATTAAAGTTTAAAATTCATGCAGGAATTCTAAATGACCCAAAATTAAATATAATCTTCTGCTCACATTTTTGTGCCTATATTGTCTGTCCTGACTTCTAGGTTCATTGCTAAAAAAAAATACACTATAATCACTTTTATATATTTTAGTTTATAAACTTACTTCCTAAGTGAGAAAGCACATACAAATAGCCTGAAGGGTGCTGTTAACTTCTTTTTCTTTCTCCTTTTTCTTCACTACCTCTCTTTTTTCCAGACCATATATAGAAGAATTATAAATACTTTCAATTGAAATACACCTTAATCATCTACTTCAGCTACCCATTGGAAGTATAACTACTGTCTTAACTACTAAATTGCCTTCCACCCCATGCTTGAGTGCCTGCAAGGGTATGCTAGTCCATCATAGGACTTCTCCTATCATTTCAAGCCTCTTCCTCATATTGAGCTAAAGTAAATTCTGTCTGCAACATCCACGTCAGTTTCAGTTTTTACCCTTTGAGCCATATCATCATAATGCCTGCCTGTTGCAGAGCATTTTTTAGTTTAAAAATGTTTCCGTATATTCTTGTTTTCCTGCCACAGAGGTAGCTCTTTCAAACATTTGGAGACAGCCATATTTTCCCAAGGCCCTCAGACCTGCATTGGTGTGGGCCGGTCAGCCTCCACGTTTGGCCCACAGCTGTCATCCCGGACCCCTTCATCAAACTGGGCATCCCCTTAACCACTCCTGTGGCCTGTATCCCAGTCTTCTCTTTCCTGGTTGGCTGTCACTTTTCTCGAATGCACTTTCAAGTAACTGTGAGAAAGAGCACATTTTTCAAGATACTGTGTGTCTGATCATGTGTTCTTTATTCTTTCACATGGAATTTGGAAATCATTGTCCTTCAGACTTTGAAGGTATTGTTTCATTGATTCTATTTCAGTATTGCTGGTGAGAGATAGGAAACCATTCTAACAGTCCATCTTTTATATGTGACCTCTCTTTACCTCCTCTCTGGATGTGTCTATGATCTTTTCTTTGTCCATAGTGTTCTGGCATTTCAGTGATTCATTGGTGTGGGTTTCTTTTCATAAGGGCACTCAGAGGGCCCTTAACAATCTGTAAACTCATTCCCTTCACTTCTTGGATCTTTTCTTGAATAATATCTTAGATTTGTCCTGTCATTTTCACTGTTCTCTCTGGAACTTCCTTTTTATTCTCTGATTTTTAAAAATCTTTTCACATCTTTTAAATCTCCTTTTCTAATTTTTGGGAAATTTCCTCAATTTTGTATAATAACCCTTCTGTTGAGTTTCTATTTTGCATCTTGTCTTTAATTTCTTTCTAAGCTGTTCTTGTGTGTGTGTATGTGTGTGTGTGTGTGTGTGTGTGTGTGTGTGTGTGTGTGGTTTTTGTTTTTTCATTTGTGGTATTAATTAAAAAATCAGTAGCTTGGTTGGCAAAGCATTGCATGGTCTGGCATGGCCTTTGCCTTATTTTCCAGCCTCATTTGTTTGCCTTCATTTGCTTTGTTTTAGTCACATTGGCTTTCCAGAGTTTTGAATAACTATGTTCCCTCTTGTCAGAGAGCCTTTGCACATACTTTGTAGAATTCCTATCTATCCCACTTTACCTCATTAACTCCTATTAATTTTTTAGTTCACACTTAATGGCCACATCCTCGAAGGAGCCTTCCCTGGTCACACTAGCCAAGTCCAATCTCATTACATGCTTTCATAATTCCATGTACATTTTTCATTCCTTCCTATCAGACCATTAATCAAGCAGTCATGTATGTTTTTGTTTATGCCAGAACTAACGAAAAAGCCTGGCATGTAATAACTACTCTTAGCTATTTATGGAATGAGAGCAGAATGAGTATGTAGATAATAAGTTCCACCAAAAGGACCATATAAAGAACGAACTGTGACCCGGGTTTGGAGCCCTTAGGAAAAGCTGAAAAGGGGGTTAAAGGAAGCAGAGCCCTGAAGGAGAGATGTGGACCAGCCGGGGTGAGAGAGGGACACTAGGAAAGCACAGTGTCAAGGAATATCTGAAGAAGGAAAAAATGGTTAGTACTGTGAACAGTACAGCAAAGGATATGGGGGCTGGAAAAGTAGCTGTTGCATTAACAATAGAAGTTAATTGGACGAGTGAGTAGCCTCAAGGAGGGCAGGTGAAAGGCAAATGGAAGGGAGGTAAAAAAGGTAAATTGATGAAAAAGGTGTAGATGATTCTTTCAAAAACGTTGTGAAAGGAAAGGTTATGATAGCTAGAGAACATAAAGTCCAAGATCTATTGTAGTTTTTTATTGTTACTTTTACTTTAGATGGGAGAAACTAGCATATTTAAATGAAGAAGAGTAAAAAGAAGAAACTAGGAATTGGGCAGGATAATTTTTTTTTAAGTTTTTCTCATTTTTTTTTAAGTGTTACTGATATACAATCTTATGCTTCACATAACACTATAGTTTCATCATCCACCCATGTTATCAAGCCCTCACCCCATCTATTGCTGTCACCATCTGTCAGCATAGTAAGATGCTGCAGAGTCATAACTTGTCTTCTTGGTGCTGTACTGCCTTCCCTGTGACCTACCTGTATTGTGATTGCGAATCATAATGCCCCTTAATCCCCTTCACCCTTGCTCCCCATGCATCCTCCCCAACCCCTTCTCTTTGGTAACCGCTAGTCCTTTCTTGGAGTCTGTGAGTCTGCTGCTGTTTTGTTCCTTCAGTTTTGCGTTGTTTTTATACTCCACAAATGAAACACTGTATTTCTCTACCTGGCTTATTTCACTGAGCATAATACCCTCTAGATCCATCCATGTTGTTGCAAATGGTAGGATTTGTTTTCTTCTTATGGCTGAATAGTATTCCATTGTGTATATGTACCACATCTTCTTTATCCATTCATCTTTTGAAGGGCACTTAGGTGGCTTCCACATATTGGCTATTGTAAATAGTGCTGTGATAAACACAAGGGTGCTATGTCTTTTTGAATCTGGGATCTTCTTTACTATGGGTTGATTCCTAAGAGTGGAATTACTGCATCACATGGTATTTCTATTTTTAGTCTTTGAGGAACCTCCATACTGCTTCCCATAATGGTTGAACCAATTTACATTCCCACTGACAGTGTAGGAGGGTTCCCCCTTCTCCACATCCTTTCCAGCATTTGTTTCTTATCTGTTGGATGTTGGCCATCCTTACTGGTGTGAGGTGATATCTCACTGTGGTTTTAATTTGCATTTCCCTTATGATTAGCGATGTGGAACATCTTTTCATGTGCCTGTTGGCCATCTGAATTTCTTCTTTGGAGGTACCTATCTGTTCACATCCTCCACCCATTTTTTAATTGGGTTATTAGCTCTTTGGATCTTGAGGCAGTGAATTTTTTATGTATTTTGAAGTTAACCCCTTACCAGATAAATCATTTATGAATATATTCCTCCATACTGTAGGATGCCTTTTTGTTCTGCTGATGGTATCCTTTGATGTACAGAAGCTTTTAAGTTTGATGTAGTCCCATTTGTTCATTTATTTTGTTTCCCTTGCCTGAGGAGATGTGTCCAGGAAAAAGTTGCTCATGTGTAGATTCAAGAGGTTTTTGTCTGTTTTCTTGTAAGAATTTTATGGTTTCATGACTTAAATTTCAGGGCTTTGATCTATTCTGAGTTTACTTTTGTGTATGGAGTTAGACAATAATCCAATTTCATTCTCTTGCATGTAGTTGTCCAGTTTTCCCAACACCAGTTATTGAAGAGGCTGTCTTTTCTCCACTGAATATTCATGACTCCTTTATCATGTACTAATTGACCATATGTATGTGGGTATATCTGACTTCCATTCTGTTCCATTGATCTGTGGGTCTGTTCTTGTGGGCAGGATAATTATTAAAAATAGGTATCAGTTATATGTCTTTTTTTTATTTTTTGGTATCATTAATCTACAATTACATGAAGAACATTATGTTTACTAGGCTCCCCGCCTTCACCAAGTCCCCCCCACAAACCCCATTATAGTCACTGTCCATCAGCTTAGTAAGATGCTGTACAGTCACGACTTGTCTTCTCTGTGTTGCACATCCCTCCCTGTGCTGTACTTATACATGCTAATCGTAATGCCCCCTTTCTTTTAACCCCCCCTTATCCCTCCCTTCCCACCCATCCTCCCCAGTCCCTTTCCCTTTGGTAACTGTTAGTCCATTCTTGGGTTCTGTGAGTCTGCTGCTGTTCTGTTCCTTCAGTTTTTTCTTTGTTCTTATACTCCACATATGAGTGAAATCATTTGGTACTGGTTTTTCTCCACCTGGCTTATTTCACTGAGCATAGTACCCTCTAGCTCCATCCATGTTGTTGCAAATGGTAGGATTTGTTTTCTTCTTATGGCTGAATAATATTCCATTGTGTATATGTACCACATTTTCTTTATCCATTCATCTACTGATGGACACTTAGGTTGCTTCCATTTCTTGGGTATTGTAAACACTGTTGCAATAAACAAAGGGGTGCATCTGTATTTTTCAAACTGGGCTGCTGTATTTTAGGGTAAATTCCTAGAAGTTGAATTCCTGGGTAAAATGGTATTTCTATTTTGAGCTTTTTGAGGAACTTCCATACTGCTTTCCACAATGGTTGAACTAATTTACATTCCCACCAGCAGTGTAGGAGAGTTCCTGTTTCTCCACAACCTCGCCAACATTTGTTGTTGTTTGTCTTTTGGATGGTGGCGATCCTTACTGGTGTGAGGTGATATCTCATTGTGGTTTTAATTTGCATTTCTCTTATAACTAGCGATGTGGAGCATCTTTTCATATGTCTGTTGGCCATCTGAATTTCTTCTTTGGAGAACTGTCTGTTCAGCTCCTCTGCCCATTTTTTAATAGGATTATTTGCTTTTTGTTTGTTGACTTGCGTGAGCTCTTTATATATTTTGGTTGTCAACCCTTTATCGGATCTGTCGTTTATGAATATATTCTCCCATACTGTACGATACCTTTTTGTTCTATTGATGGTGTCCTTTGCTGTACAGAAGCCTTTCAGCTTGATATAGTCCCACTTGTTCATTTTTGCTTTTGTTTCCCTTGCCCGGGGAGATATGTTCATGAAGAAGTTGCTCATGTTTATGTCCAAGAGATTTTTGTCTATGTTTTTTTCTAAGAGTTTTATTGTTTCATGACTTACATTCACGTCTTTGATCCATTTTGAATTTACTTTTGTGTATGGGGTTAGACAATAATCCAGTTTCCTTCTCTTACATGCAGCTGTCCAGTTTTGCCAACACCAGCTGTTGAAGAGGCTGTCATTTCCCCATTGTATGTCCATGGCTCCTTTATCATATATTAATTGACCATATATGTTTGGGTTAATATCTGGAGTCTCTATTCTGTTCCACTGGTCTGTGGCTCTGTTCTTGTGCCAGTACCAAATTGTCTTGATTATTGTGGCTTTGTAGTAGAGCTTGAAGTTGGGGAGTGAGATCCCCCCACTTTATTCTTCCTTCTCAGGATTGCTTTGGCTATTCAGGGTCTTTGGTGTTTCATATGAATTTTTGTACTATTTGTTCCAGTTCATTGAAGAATGCTATTGGTAATTTGATAGGGATTGCATTGAATCTGTAGATTGCTTTGGTCAGGATGGCCATTTTAACGATGTTAATTCTTCCTAGCCAGGAGCATGGGATGAGTTTCCATTTGTTAGTGTCCTCTTTAGTTTCTCTTAAGAGTGTCTTGTAGTTTTCAGGGTATAGATCTTTCACTTCCTCGGTTAGGTTTATTCCTAGGTATTTTATTCTTCTTGATGCAATTGTGAATGGAATTGTTTTCCTGATTTCACTATCTATTAGTTCATTGTTAGTGTATACGAAAGCCACATATTTCTGTGTATTGATTTTGTATCCTACAACTTTGCTGAATTCTGATATTAGTTCTAGTAGTTTTGGAGTGGATTCTTCAGGGTTTTTTATGTACAAATCATGTCATCTGCAAATAGTGACAGTTTGACTTCTTCTTTACCAATTTGAATTCCTTGTATTTCTTTATTTTGTCTAATTCCCGTGGCTAGGACCTCCAGTACTATGTTGAATAACAGTGTGGACAGTGGGCATCCCTGTCTTGTTCCTGATCTTAGAGGAAAAGCTTTCAGCTTCTCGCTATTCAGTATGATGTTGGCTGTGGGTTTATCAGAAATGGCCTTTATTATGTTGAGGTACTTGCCCTCTATACCCATTTTGCTGAGAGTTTTTATCATGAATGGATGTTGAGTTTTGTCAAATGCTTTGTTAGCTTCTATGGAGATGATTGTGTGATTTTTGTCCTTCTTTTTGTTTATGTGGTGGATGATGCTGATGGATTTTCGAATGTTGTATCATCCTTGAATCCCTGAAATGAATCCCACTTGATCATGGTGTATGATCCTCTTGATGTATTTTTGAATTTGGTTTGCTAATATTTTGTTGAGTATTTTTGCATCTATGTTCATCAGAGATTTTGGTCTGTAGTTTTCTTTTTTGTTGGGGGTCTTTGCCTGGTTTTGGTATTAGGGTGATATTGGCTTCATAGAATGAGTTTGGGATATTCCCACCTCTTCTGTTTTTTGGAAAACTTTAAGGAGAATGGGTATTATGTCTTCTCTGTATGTCTGATAAAATTCCACGGTAAATCCACCTGGCCTGGGAGTTTTGTTCTTGGGTAGTTTTTTTATTACCACTTCAATTTCATTGTTGGTAATTGGTCTGTTTGGATTTTGTTTCTTCCTTGGTCATTCTTGGAAGGTTGTATTTTTCTAGGAAGTTGTCCATTTCTTCTAGATTTTCCAGCTTGTTAGCATATAGGTTTTCATAGTAGTCTTCAATAATTCTTTTTATTTCTGTGGGGTCCATCGTGATTTTTCCTTTCTCGTTTCTGATTCTGTTGATGTGTGTTGATTCTCTTTTTCTCTGAATAAATTTGGCTAGAGGCTTATCTATTTTGTTTATTTTCTCAAAGAACCAGCTCTTGGTTTCATTGATTTTTTTCTATTGTTTTATTCTTCTCAATTTTATTTATTTCTCTCTGATCTTTATTATGTCCCTCCTTCTGCTGACTTTAGGCCTCATTTGTTCTTCTTTTTCCAATTTCAATAATTGTGACTTTAGACTATTCATTTGGGATTGTTCTTCCTTCTTTAAATATGCCTGGATTGCTATATACTTTCCTCTTAGAACTGCTTTCGCTGCGTCCCACAGAAGTTGCAGCTTTGTGTTGTTGTCATTAGTTTCCATATATTGCTTGATCTCCATTTTAATTTGTTCGTTGATCCATTGATTATTTAGGAGCATGTTGTTAAGCCTCCATGTGTTTGTGAGCCTTTTTGTTTTCTTTGTACAATTTATTTCTAGTTTTATACCTTTCTGGTCTGAGAAGTTGATTGGTAGAATTTCAATCTTTTGAAATTTACTGAGGCTCTTTTCGTGGTCTAGTATGTGGTCTATTCTGGAGAATATTCCGTGTGCACTTGAGAAGATTGTGCATCCTGCTGCTTTTGGGTGTAGAGTTCTATAGATGTCTATTAGGTCCATCTGTTCTAGCGTGTTGTTCACTGCCTCTGTGTCTTTACTTATTTTCTGTCTGGTGAATCTGTCCTTTGGAGTGAGTGTTGTGTTGAAGTCTCCTACAATGAATGCATTGCATTCTATTTCCTCCTTTAATTCTGTTAGTATTTTTTTCACATATGTTGGTGCTCCTGTATTGGGTGCATATATATTTATAATGGTTATATCCTCTTGTTGGACTGACACTTTTATCATTATGTAGTGTCCTTCTTTATCTCTTGTTACTTTCTTTGTTTTGAAGTCTGTTTTGTCTGATACTAGTACTACAATACCTGCTTCTTTCTCCCTATTGTTTGCATGAAATATCTTTTTCCATTCCTTGACTTTTAGTCTGTGTATGTCTTTGAGTTTGTGGTGAGTCTCTTGTAAGCAGCATATAGATGGATCTTGCTTTTTTATCCATTCTATTAAACTGTGTCTTTTGATTGGTGCATTCAGTCCATTTACATTTAGGGTGATTATTGAAAGATACGTACTTATTGCCATTGCTGGCTTTAGATTCGTGGTTACCAAAGGTTCAATGTTAGTTTCTTTACTATCTTACTGTCTAACTTAGCTCACTTATTGAGCTATTGTAAACACAGTCTGATAATTCTTTATTTTTCTCTCTTCTTATTCCTCCTCCTCCTTTCTTTATATGCTAGGTGTTTTATTTTGTGCTCTTTTGTGTTTCCTTTGACTGCTTTTGTGGGTAATTGATTTTATTTTTTGCCTTTAGTTAGTATTTGGTTGGTCTGCTTTCTTTGCTATGATTTTTTTTTCTTTTTAGCCTTAAAAACATCTATTTAGCCTTAGGAGTGCTTCCATCTAGAGCAGTCTCTGTAGAATACTCTGTAGAGGTGATTTGTGGGAGACAAATTCCCTCAACTTTTGCTTGTCTGGGAATTGTTTAATCCCTCCTTCATATTTAAATGATAATTGTGCTGGATACAGTATTCTTGGTTCAAGGCCCTTCTGTTTCATTGCATTAAATATATCATGCCATTCTCTTCTGGCCTGTAAGGTTTCTGTTGAGAAGGCTGATGATAGCCTGATGGGTTTTCCTTTGTAGGTGACCTTTTTTCTCTCTCTGGCTGCCTTTAATACTCTGTCCTTGTTCTTGATCTTTGCCATTTTAATTATTATGTGTCTTGGTGTTGTCCTCTTTGGGTCCCTTGTGTTGGGAGTTCTGTGTGCCTCTGTAGTCTGAGTAACTATTTCCTCCCCCAGTTTGGGGAAGTTTTCAGCAGTTATTTCTTCAAATACACTTTCTTTCCCTTTTTCTCTCTTCTTCTTCTGGTACCCCTATAATGCAGATGTTGTTCCATTTGGATTGGTCACACGGTTCTCTTAATATTCTTTCGTTCCTGGAGATCCTTCTATCTCTCTCTGCGTCAGCTTCTCTGCATTGCTGTTCTCTGATTTCTATTCCATTAACGGCCTCTTGCACCTCATCCATTCTGCTTTTACGTCCTTCCAGAGATTGTTTTATTTCTGTATTCTCCCTCCCAATTTTATCCATTAGCTCTTGCATTTTTTCTCTGCAGTGCATCAGCATGGTTATGACATTTTGAATTCTTTTCCAGGAAGATTGGTTAAATCTATCTCCCCAGGTTCCCTCTCAGGGGATGTCTGGGTTATTCTGGTCTGTATCAAATTCTTCTGCCTTTTCATGGTCGATAGAGGTAGCTGTGGGCAGTTGGCGCATGTGTCAGCTGGGAGAACAAAGTCCCTTTCTGCTTGCTCATCGCTTTCCTCTCCTGCAAGAATGGCGACCCCTAGCGGTTTGTGCTGGGCAGCTGCACGCCATAGGGGCCTCTTAGTCTGGCCCAGGCGGCTGTGGGGGAGGCTCTGCGCAGCTGCTTTGGGCATGGCCAGTCTCAGGCTGCTACTCCGCTATGGCGCAGTTGCGCCAGAGGGGGAATGGGTGGGAGGCTGTTTATCTCCGTGAGGGGCCTCAGAGCTGCACTGCCTCCCAGGGAGTTAGGGCACCTGGAGTTCCCTGGGATTCCCAACTGCTGAGCTGAGTGTGCTGGGACGCTTCCATCCAGCTGTGGGGTCCCTGTCCCTTTAAGACTTTCAAAAGGCACTCGCTTTACTTTTGTCCCAGGGGCACCGGCTGTGGGAACCTGTTCACAGGTTTTACTGTTTCGTTTCCTTATTATCCAGCACACCACACGCTGTGTGTCTGCACTCCCAGTGCAGATGACTAGGGCTGGGTATTTAGCAGTCCTGGGCTCCCATGCCCTTCCCGCTCTGACTTCTCTCCTCCCGCCAGGGAGCTTGGGTCAGGGGCGTGCTCGGGTCCCGCTGAGCTGCGGCTTGTATCTTACCCCCTTCGTGAGGCGCTGGGTTCTCACAGGTGTAGATGTAGCCTGGCTGTTATACTGTATCTTCTGGTCTCTCTTTTAGGGATAGTTGTATTTGTTGTATTTTCAAAAATATATATGGTTTTGGGAGGAGATTTCCGCTGCCCTACTCACACCACCATCTTCTCTGCCCCTCAGTTATGTATCTTTTTCAAATAACAGAGACCAGGCCAAGTATTTTACAGTCAGAATCCAATCCTCATAACTAACAGTAGCTGCAATAGATGTCATCTGTAAAACCTGAGGGACTGAGGTATGCAGGATGGGATAGAATCTAGACCTCTGGTAGAATTAGCAGAGGTAACCCTTCCACTTTTACAGAAGGGCAGAGGTCTGGGATGGACATGGGTGCAATATTTGCAGCTGGGGGGATAGCATGGCTTTAAAGAACATGGGCTTGGGAAAGTCAAATGGTGTTTCAGTTTGCTTCCTAGCTCTATTAGTTTTAGAAATTTCAGAAAGTGACTTCTTTGAGCATGCCCCCTCTTATTTGAAATGGAGGATAATAGTAGGATTATAGGGTAAATAGTAGTACAGCATGGTTCAGACTGGAGTTAATATGTGGAAACTAACAATGCCTGAACATGACTGGTTTTCAGTTAAGTAATAGGAGGCAAAGTGGTCTGTAAGTCAGCAAGCCAGAGGGACAGTATGGTGAGGATGAGAGGATGAGAATGCTGGGGGAAGGTCTCAAGAGCTTAGGCCATATTTCAAGGGATGAACCACAAGCTATAACTCTTGTCAGCTATGAACCTTTGAAGGTTTCGAAAAGACAGTATGATTTCTGTGAGAGAAAAATCTAGTAACAGGGTGTTGGGTGGTTGGCAATAGAGACAGCATTTAAAGACTGATAGTCCAGCTGGAAAAATACAAACATTGCCATGAGAACTAAGACTTATTGTGTTCTTTATGGACAGTGGGATCCACTTGATCCCACCAGACAGTGAATAGATCCGCCTGACAGTGAATGAAGCATTACTTTCTCATCGCCTCATCCTTCTCAGCTGTTTAACATGATGCCAATGCTGGGCTTTTGCTGTCTGGCGGCTGTGTTAGTAGGAGGCGCTGACATTAGCAGTGGCTTAGAGGAGAGCCAGCAGTCGGCCACCACCTTACAGGCTCCCAGTGACCCTGCACTTCATGTAGCATGGGACACATTCCCTTGATATATTCAGCTGTGTGTTAGTATTGAGTTAGAGAGGCCAGTTGTTTGGCACTGGTAAGGAAAAGGAAGAGTCACTGGCAGATAGATTCTCTGGAAGCAGTCTGATATTTTGACCAATAGCTGTCAAATGAAGAACAAGGTAATGTCATAAGGGTTTTTTTCAAATGGAACTTCACTGCCAATAGTAAGCAAGCATCCACCCCTGAAAACTGGAAACGTTTTTAAGATTATGATAAAATATACTCTGAAGGCTATATGCTCATGTCTGTGATAGGAGTTGCAGAGAAAGACTATAGTGCAAGGTGAGCCCCTTGTGGGTTCTGTAGAGTCTGGAGCTCAGCTCTGTGCAGGAAGATGCACGTGGACGGGGATTTAGAGCCTCAGCTCTCCACCACCTCATTCTGACACTGTGAAAGTTAGCCTTTCTGAGTCTTGGCTTCCTCATCTGTGACGTTCAAAGGAGAAAATAAGACTGGTATTGAGTGCCATACAGGACCTGGCACTCTTCAAGACCCACAGTAAATATCCACCCTGTATGTACCAGAACTGAAGGAATCCTTCTTCCACTCTTCTGAAGCTAGGATTTTTATTTTAACAGTGGGTGTGAATGTAATGTAATGCACTTTTAAAAAGTGTGTAATTTGGAATACTCTTAAAGATAATATGCCTCTAGGTAAATTTTATTTAGTGATACAATCCAGCTATTTAGAAACAAGATTGCTAAAGGAGTTGGAAGATGCAGTTGATTTTAATCCTCTTTCATGTACTGGGTGTGATCAGAGTAACAGGACAATATGCTCTTAGTGGCTCGTTCAGATTCTAGAGGAAATTACAGGATGTATTTTATTAGAAGGAATTGTCAAGTGACCGCTTTGAAGAACAGTCAGTGCTATGTAGAACTTCCTTTTGTTTGTATGTTCTAAATTTCGTTCAGTATATTAAGTACTGAATTGTGATAATACATAGTGATTTACTTAAGTTACATGAATCATTTTATATATTTAAATAAGATTTGAACATAAAATTTCTTCAAGTAAATTTGATGGGTAAGTGAATTACAGTTTGTGATGTTATCCTTGTTTTTTTCCTCATCCTTGTTCCTGTCAGATGGATAGTGGCTATAACACACAAAACTGTGGAAGCAATATTATAGATATGGTTGGGACAGAAAGTGATACAAACCTTGGAAATTGAGAATAATTCTCAAGTCTAATACAAAGGTATGGAAAGACAGAGAAAGCTTGATATTGTTGTAGATTATACATATTTGCTAAATGTGACTTTTTCCAGTCTATTTTTTCTTCCATTTTGCTTAAAGCTTTAATTATGTTTATGCTTCATCCTTTCTCAAGTTTTTAACAGAAGGTGGTTTTTAAAATACTTCATTTTCCTAACTCGTGCTGAGTGTAGAAGAGATGAAAGGCAGACCTAGCCCTTCTTTGAAATGGGTGCTTGAAACCAGTTCCTTAAAACTAGAAGGGAAGAGGAGTAGGGGGTGCTAAACAGAATTAGAGTCATGTGGTTTTTGCCTCTAATATTGTCTTAAAGCTAAACATAGAATTTTTATTATTAGAGAGGTAAATAGTTACACATCACATTAAGAACAAAGGTAAGCCCTTTCTTAAAATCCAAAAGCCTGTATAGTTAGATGCTCTGAATGAGTTGACACATACATATCTTAAATACTAAGTATTTATACAAAGTCATACTATTGATTAGGATATTCACTGAACCTTCTTAGAAAGGATGGCTACTAACTAAAAGGTCTTTGAAGAAACCATTCATTTTAGGCATGAAATCAGGAGAATCTTTGATTTTTATGTCAATATATTAATAAACCCAGTAAACATCCACAAGTGTGCAACTGAATATAATTCTCCAAAGGAGTATTAAGTTTAATAAAGAGGCCACCTCATTTTCCCATTCCTCCATTTTGAGGTGGGGCTGTCGTCCATTTAAAAGCAAGCAAACATTAAGATACAGTACTTTTTGACACAGAATATTGATTTGTAAAAAAACCTTATCTTCACTGTTTCCTTTGTTTCTTCGTTTGTTTACAGACTGGCTTAAGGAGCATAAGGAAATTAGCATTCAGGGTTTAAAAACAGTTCACACAATAGTTGCATCCTTGAATGGTCATCTTTAAACTGTAAGATATTTTCTTCTTTGTCTTCCACAGCAGGATCACACAACACAGAGGTGTTAGATGAAAACAGCAAATCCTCAACGCAGCAGTGTGGAATACCTCAGGACCAAAGACTATCGCTGAACAGCTCCTCGCATACTTTTTATGGACAGGAACAATAATGGGATCATGATTGGGAAAAAGTTGTTTCCACTAACATGCTTAGCTGTTTTTCTTTCCCTCCTTAATGTGAAAAATCAAGGGCTTAGTGACATAGAAAAACAGACAAGCTCCTGGAACTTTCAACAAGTTGCCCAAGTACAATTTTGACGAATAAATATTTTTGTACTTACCTTGAGTGACGTGTCTAACAACGAAAAACCTTCGAGCTGTGATTATGCTCCTATCCCATAGGCTCATGGACTAGTTATTAGTAAGGCTCATTGAAGGCACTGAATTTAGCAGCAGTTCTGAGGACATGAGGAACTGTGAAGGTACTGTTATCTTACACAAAAATGTGAATAGGCACATGAATTTATGTTTATAACCTATGTGAAATAAATCTGATTTAGATATAAACACACTTAAGGAAGAGGTAGAAATGAGGTAAAGCAGGTTTCCAAAAATTTTTATTCTTAAACTATTTGTTCATTTCTGTGTAGAAATTTTTAGTCCCAGTGGATAATGCTCTAGCTACTACTTAAAAAATATAAGTACTAGAAAGGTAGTTCTACCAGCATCTTAGTATCATGTATTGCTATTGTTAGCAGGGGTAAAAGGGGGCTGCCCGAATATATCTCCATCCCTAGGGCAGGGACATCCTTTCCCACTCAGATTTGGCTGGGGAGAGGAGTAAGAGCTCAGGAGAACCAGGACAAATGGGGACTGCGTGATAGTGGGGCTCCTGCAGGGCTTTAGACTGATGAATTTACAGTTGGGCAGACATGTTAACTCATTTTTTAAAAACTTGTATTCATCTTGGGAGTAGAATGGGTATATAAATTTTTTGAAATATCTTTACCTTTGGAGAACATATATTTGTATTTGCAAATCACCTTTTAAAAATGGTCTCTTTTGAAAGAGAGTAATTAATTTATATATACCCCTAGGAAATAAAGACATCATTGTGTCATTTTCTTCCTTTTTGGCACTCTGTTAACTTATTGCTAACCTGCCAAAAGTATATATGGCTCACCCTCTCTCCCAGTACACTAACCATGAAAGCCCTTAGGCACTAGGTCCTCTGCTAAAGACAGTGTTAGGAAGTTGAGTCCTTAACAATAGGCTTTAAAATCAATATATTGTACTGTAAGAAGAGTTCTAGATCCTAACATTAGGAACTTCCCTGGCTATATTTTTTAAATAGCTCACTCATGTCAAGAGACAAAGAACAAAGTGATTATAATGTGTATTCAAATCCCTTCTCTGTCACTACTTAATCTGGACCATGAAACTTCCACCTTCTCTTAAATGGGGATAACAGTCTTAGCCAGCAGAGCTTTTTAAATGAAATACTCCATGAAAGCTGCTTAGCCTAAGAACACATTTTAGAGTACCAAGAAAGAGGCTTTAGGGTGAAAGTAAGTTTTCTGGTCATCTTCAAATATTCAACAGGGACTAATAATACCTAAATTAGGCCTTTCTCATAAATGAGACCCAAGATAACAAACTTGGAAAGGTAGACATCAGTCACAGCCTCATTTTACCAAGGAGCCTCCCTTTTTCTCTACTGGAGGTAAACTATGTATGGCCAGTGGGCAAAATGGTTGAACAAAGGGTAGAAATCAAATAATATTTGTGACACATGAAAATTATAAAATTTAAATTTCCATGTCTATAAATAAGGTTTTGTTAGAACATAGCCATACTAGTTTGTTTACAGACTGGCTGTGGCTGCCTTCAATGTAATAGCAAAATAGTTGGGGGGAGGGGGAGGCATCAAGGCGGGTGGAGTAGGAAGGAAGTTATCCTTTAATCGTTGGTAACCACAAACCTAAAGCCTATAAACAAAAAATTTAAAAAGAGAAATTCAACCACATTAAAGAAAATCACCAAATAACAAGAGAAGAGTATAAGAGAGGAAGAATGGAACAGAAATGAGTTATAAAACAAACAGAAAACAATAAAATGGCAATAAGTACATACCTATCAATAACTTCCTTAAATGTAAATGAACAGAATGCACCAATCAAAAGACAGTGGCAGAATGCATAAAGAAACAAGACCCATCTATATGCTGCCTAGAGGAGGCTCATGTCAGACCCAAAGACATACACAGGCTAAAAGTGAAGGGATGGAAAAAGATATTTCATGCAAATAATAGGGAGAAAAAAACAGGAGTAGCAGTACTTAAATAAAATAGATTTGAAAACAAAGAAAGTAATGAGACAAGGGGTCAGTCCAACAAGAGGACATAATCATAAATATCTATGCACCCAATATAGGTGCACCTAAATATGTAAAATATGGAATTAAAGGGAGAAAGGGAATATAGCACATTCATTGTAGGAGACTTTAACACACCACTCAACAGACAGATCAACCAGACAAAATAAATAAACACTGGAAAATACATGAGAACAGATGGACTTAACAGACATCTGCAGAACATTCTACTCAAGTGTACATTCTTCTCAAGTGTACATGGAACATTCTCCAGAATAGATGACGTACTAGGCCACAAAAAGAGCCTCAATATATTAAAAAAGACTGAAATTGTGTCAGGCAACTTCCCCGACCACAATGGATTGAAACTCAATCACGCAAAAAAAACAAAAAATTCAACAAACACATGGAGGCTTAACAACATACTCCTAAATAATCAGTGGATCAATGACCATATTTAAACAGATCAATATATGGAGACAAATAAAAACAAACACAATAGCTCAAAATAGGTAGGATGCCACAAAGGCAGTTCTAAGAGGGAAGGGAAGGACACAGCACTACAGGCCTACCTCATGAAACAGGAACAATTCCAAATAAACAGTCTAAACTCACAACTAAAGAAACTAGAAACAGAAGAACAAATGAAGCCCAAAGTTAGTAGAAGGAGGGATATAATAAAGATCAAAGCAAAAACAATACAGAGAAGAATAAAACAATAGAAAAAAATTAATGAGACTAAGAGCTGGTTCTTAGATAAGCCCCCAAACCAGACTTATCAAGAAAAAAAAAGAGTACGCAAATGAGTAAAATCAGAAATGAAGAAATAGTAGTCACAACAGATACCACAGAAATACAAAGAATTACTAGAAATTATGAAAATTATATGCCATAAATTGGACAACCTAGGAAAAATGGACTTCCTAGAAAAAAATATCTTCCACAAAATCTGAAGATACCAATAACCATCAATAGAATCGGTAACCAAAAAAATCCCAAAAGACGTAAGTCCAAGTACCTGAAGAGCTAATACTTATCCTTCTTAAAGTATTCTAAAAAGTAGGAGGTAGTACTTCCAAACTTATTCTATGAGGCCAGCATCACTCTAATACCCAAACCAAAGACAGTACAAAGTAAAATTATAGACCAATATTCCTGATACAAAACATAGATGCAAAAATCCTCAACAAAATATTAGCAAACCAAACAACATGGATGGAGCTAGAGGGTATTATGCTCAGTGAAATAAGCCAGGCGGAGAAAGACAAGTACCAAATGATTTCACTCATATGTGGAGTATAAGAACAAAGAAAAACTGAAGGAACAAAACAGCAACAGAATCACAGAACCCAAGAATGGACTAACAATTACCAAAGGGAAAGGGACTGGGGAGGATGGGTGGGAAGGGAGGGATAAGGGCTGGGAAAAAAAAGGGGGGGGCATTACGATTAGCATGTATAATGTGAGGGGGGGCACAGGGACAGCTGTGCAACACAGAATATGTAGTGATTCTAAGTATCTTATTACACTGATGGACAGTGACTGTAATGGGGTTTGTGGGGGGGACTTGGTGAAGGGGGGAGCCTAGTCAACATAATGTTCTCCATGTAATTGTAGATGATACCAAAAAAATATATATACATATATATTAGCAAACCAAATTAAAAAATACACCAAAAAGATCATCCATCATGACCAAGTGGGATTTATTCCAGGGGTGCAAGGATGGTACAATATTCGTAACTCAGTATTACATACTAAATTAACAAAAAGAAGGACAAAAACTACACGATCATTTCAACAGATGCCAAAAAAGCATTTGACAAAATACAATGTCCATTCATACTCTCAAAATGGTTATAGAGGGTACCTACCTCAATACAGTAAAGGCCATATATGACTAGCTCAGAGCTAACATACTTAATGGTGAAAAGCTGAAAGCTGAAAACTTCTCCTCTAAGATCAGGAACAAGACAAGGACATCTCACCACTTTTATTCAACATAGTACTGGAGACCCTAGCCATGGCAATCAGACAACACAAAGAGAGAAAAGGCATGCAAATTAGTAAGAAGTTAAGCTCACTATCTATAGATGACATGATATTATACATAGAAAAACCTAAAGACTCCACCAAAACACTACTGGAATAACTAAATTCAGCAAAGTTTCAGGATAGAAAATTAATACACAGAAATCTGTTGCATTTCTATATACTAACAATGAACTGGCAGAAAGAGAAATCAAGAAAACAATTCCATTTACAATTGCATTAAAAGAATAAAATACCTAGGATTAAACCTAACCAAGGAAGTGAAAAACCTATATTCTGAAAACTCTAAGACACTCATGAAAGAAATTAAAGAAGACATATATAAGTGGAAATCTATCCTGTGCTCATGGGTAGGAAGAATTAGTGCTGTCAAAATGACTATCCTGCCCAAAGAATTTACAGATTCAATGCAATCCCTATCAAAATACCAAAAGCATTTTCCAATGAACTAGAACAAATAGTTCTAAAATTTACATGAAATCACAAAAGACCCCAAATAGCCAAAGCAATTCTGAGAAGAAAGAACAAAGTTGGGGGGATTATACTCCCTGACTTCAAGCTCTACTACAAAGCTACAGTAATCAAAATATGGTACTGGCACAAGAACAGATCCATAGATCAATGGGAACAGAATAGGGAGTCCAGATATAAACCCACACATATACAGTCAATTAATATATGATATAGGAGTCATGAATATACAGTGAGGAAATGACAGCCTCTTCAATAACTGGTGCTGGGAAAACTGGATGGCTACATGCAAGAGAATGAAACTGGATTACTGTCTAACTCTACCACACAAAAGTAAACTCAATGGATCAAAGATCTGAATGTAAGACATGAAACCATAAAACTCTTAGAAGAAAACATAGGCAAAAATCTCTTGAACAGAACATGAGCAATTTTCTCCTGGACACATCTCCTTTGGCAAGGGAAACAACAGCAAAAATGATCAAGTGGGACTCCATCAAACTAAAAAACTTCTGTACAGCAAAGACACCAGCAGCAGAAAAGGCAATTTATATTCTTCCATGGGAGAATATATTTGTAATTGATTTATCTGATAAGGGATTAACATTCAAAATATATAAAGAGCTCATATACCTCAACACCAAAAAAAATTCCCAATTAAAAAATGGGCAGAGGACCTGAACAGACATTCCCCCAAAGAAGAAATCCAGATGGCCAACAAGCACATAAAAGGATGCTCCACACTGTTAGTAACCAGGGAAATGCAAATCAAAAGCACAATTGAGGTATCACCTCACACAAGTCAGAATGGCCACTATCAAAAAAAAAAACAAGAAAGAACAAATGCTGCTGAGGATGTGAAGAAAAGTGAACCCTCTTACACTATTGGTGAGAATGTCAACTGGTGCAGCCACTGTGGAAAGCTGTATGGAGGTTCCTCAAAAAACTAAATATAGAAATACCATTTGACCCAGCATTTCCACTTCTAGAAATTTACCCAAAGAAAACAAAATCTCTGATCCCAAAAGATAAATGAACTTCTGTGTTTATTGCTGCATTATTTACAATTGCCAAGATATGGAAGCAACCTAAGTGTTCATCAGGAGATGAATGGATAAAGATGATGTGGTAAATATACACAATAGAACATTATTTAGCCATAAAAAGAAATCCTGCCATTTGCAACGTGGATGGACCTAGAGGGTACTACTCAGAAATAAGCCAGCCAGAGAAAGACAAATACCATATGATTTCACTTATTTGTGGAATATAAAAACAAAGCAAAATGGAAAGAAAACAGAAGACTCACAGAAATTGAGAAGGGACTAGTGGTTACCACTGGGGAGGAGTTGGGGGTGGGTGGGTGGGCAGGGTGAGGAGGATAAAGGGGCACAAAAACTCTCAATCATAATGTAGGTTGGTCACAGGGACAGCACAGCAATGGAGAATAAAACCAATGCTTCTGTAACATCTTCCTATGTGGACAGAATCAGCTGCACTATTTGGGGTGAGGATTTAATAATATGGGTGGTAGCTGCTGAACCACTGTATTGTATACTCGAAACTAAAATAAGACTATAAAAAAAAACAAAAACAGTTGAGCAGTATAGTTGTAACAGACTGACCAACAGAGTCTAAAATGTCTAGTCCTCCACAAAAGGAGGTTCCTCAAAAAACTAAATATAGAACTACCATTTGACCCAGCATTTCCACTTCTAGAAATTTACCCGAAGAAAACAAAATCTCTGATCCCAAAAGATAAATGAACTTCTGTGTTTATTGCTGCATTATTTACAATTGCCAAGATATGGAAGCAACCTAAGTGTTGCACCTTACACTTAGTGCAAGGTGCCTGGTGTTGCACCTTAGTCCATTTCTTGGACTCAAAGCTATCTTCCTTCAACTGAAACAAGTCCTGCCTCCACATACAGATGTTTTCCTAAGACAAAGATAGTTTACTTGATTGGTGATAAGACTTGTACTTTGTAAGTATAGAATAAGAATAAGCGAAGTAAAATGTTGAAAGGTAACTATCTCAAAATATTCTTGAAAGCAATAATCATTACTAATCTTTCTGGTTAACAAGGGAAGTAGTCACTCCGGCATACCAAGTTGTAATACTTCAATCTGTTCCCCTTAATAAGTCCTTACTTAAAATTACGCCTTTCCTATAGAATCTGATACAGATGCAGTTTAAAAAGCCATTACCTACTTTATTTTATAAATAACATGATGTAGACATTCATAGTACCATCTCTGTTCTTTTCTTTGAGCCCTACTGCCTTAGTTTTGGGAAAGAGATTTGAAGGTCACACACAATGATCCTTTTAACTTGTTATTAAAAAAAATTTTTTTTTTCTATTCAGATTAAAATATCCTATTCTTGCCTTCTTACAACATCTAACCCCCAAACATTCACAGCTGTTCAGGGACCACTAATAAAGGCAGGCTTTTTAACAGTTGACAGAACATGTTTGTCAGGTAAATTAAAAATGGCAGAGGAGATTAAATACTGATCTTCGACAAATCTTGACTTAACTGTCTTGAAATCTGAAAATTGCCATACCAAACACTGACAGTTTTCAAGATTTAGAAATAGATCGTTCCTGGCTTCTAAAAATGTTTTATTTTCCTCCATAGAAAAATGATAGTTTGTCTGTCAATATTAAATAATCAAATTACTTACACAAAATTAACCTGTTCCTCAGTGAGCAGATGAATGCTCCGCTTAAATGATCTTTACAGATCCCTGAAGTTGCTATCCTGACAGTACTTAAGTGATATTCAATTCAATTTTTCTGCATAAATAGTTCTGTTCAATCCAGAAATGAAGTAGTACGATGGGCAGTCCAGCACAGTCAACAGTTCAATAAAAATGCAAATTTAAAAAATTATTAAAATGGACTTGAAAGTAACAAACTGTCTATCTCACACTTCTTAGGTTTAGAGGTGTTCTTTCAAGGTGTTTTGTTTTTCATTTTTTTAAAGGGAACCAAGCTTGGAAGTTGTTTTTGTTGACTGTAGCTACTTTTCAAGCTGCTTCTTCTTCTTTCTCTTTGGCTCGTAAGTGTCCATGTTTGAAGTATCAGCAGGTATGTTTATTCCTGGTATCTAAAGTGATACAAATGGGGAAAAACAAGGTGAGTAAAAGCTTAAGGAGTAAATCTCGTTCTCATCTTCCCTTTCCCACGGACACTTTCAAGTTTAAAAGGTAGGGGTAGAGGAGGAAAGGGGGCTGGCAAAGGTTTTCCATACGAATTATTTCACAACAAAGTAATAGTGGATCAGAACCATAAAAGGCAGACATGATCTCCATGGGTGAAAAGCATGTCATTTGGGAAATGTGTGTTTAATTCTTAAGGTGTGGATATCTTAAGACTTTTTAGGTGTGGGTGGGGCAGAACAAAAGTTAAAAACTAGTATCAGATAAAACACACTTTATCTTCAAAAGTGCAGATTTCAAAACTTAAAAGTTAAAAAGGACTAGGCAAGAGATCTCAAAGAGCTCTGCTTTTGGTAGCAAGGAACTCAGAAGAATCCCAGATTTCTGAGATCCCATGGCCTAGGTAAATCAAGGAGGAAACAAGATTTGTATTGCAAAATTTGGCCTCCACACACAGGATTCTATAATTAAATAGAAATAACTTATGACTATATCTCTCTCTTTCTCAAAATATGTACAGTTTATTCCATTAACATAGACAGTGTAAGTTTGGTCTTACCTGTGGTTCTACCAGGGACATTCGGATTTTCTGATGCTGAAGATTAGATGAGTCTAACACGATTTTCACTCTAACTTTATCAAATATATGAAACACTGTATCTTCTATTTTAAGTGAAGGTATCTAGACAAAATATATTTTATTATTTTTAACTGCTTTCTTACACATGAGGATTTGTTCTAATTCTTTATATTTTATTTTCTACATTAACTTAAAAGTTTAAATTTAAAAATCATTTTAGCATTTACTAAGCATCTAGGTGTTCAATGTAACAAAAACCACTAATCTAGTAGGCTTATGTATCTATGCCCCATTTATGTACATACTCCCTCTTTTCAATGAAATGGACCCAATGCACACTCATTAAGCTCAGGGTTCTCACCCCACTAACTTGCAAACTGTTGGTCTAGTAAAGGAGCACAAAGGTATGGCTGGCAGTTTCCTGTTTTGTAGTTCTACTAAGGTTAGGGAAAAGGAGTATATCAGAGACACTGTAAATAGATCTTAAAAATTTTCTCTCTGAGGTATAAGTAGCCATTTATTCCTTTACTTCCATCCACCTGTCCACCTAGGGCAAAGCGTAATTCAAGTTTTTGTTAGAGGGGAAATCTTTACATGATATAAAAGAAAGAAATGAAGGACAATGTTTGTATGTGGGATGATTCACTGAGGTGAGAAACTGACTAAAACAATAAACTTAGCATAAATTCTCTGGGGGATGAAAAATAATTTTACCCATCAAAGAAAAAACGGTCAATACCCCTGCTCCAAAGAAAACCCTAAAATAAAAATACTAGAAATACTGTACCTCATCATCATAAGTAAGCCGTGGCTTTGGTTTGTCCTTTTCTTCAAAAAAGACTGTACCTTCTAAACCATACTTTGGAATTAACACCACAATTGCATTCTTTCTTACAAGCAGAATATAGGCTTCTTCACTTACTATTCCTTTACTTTTGAAAAATAACTGTAAAATGAAAAAAACCTTATTAAAGAACTGTCTTAAAATATTTTGTAATTAACAAAACAATGTATTTTGAAATTAAATTAAAATGAAATAAAACTTCATCTAACATTATTGATAGAAGGCAAATACCTGGGTATGAAAAGCCACTGATGCACGTTGGGCATATTGAGCCATTTTGTGCCGGAAATTGAGATTCTTACATAAATCTGCAAGCTTCTGTTTGTCTGTGAGCTCAGGATAAGTGCAGTCTGCCCCAATTGCCACAGCCAACAATCGATGAACAATGATGTCTGCGTATCTAGATATTTGAGGGATAAACAAGGATCATGCTATGTTTGCATTAAAATGTTTTTAAAATTCAAAATGAACTATTTTCTATCTACTTTAATTTTGTAAGGATACAGTACCTTCTGATGGGTGAAGTAAAATGTGTGTATATCGGGGACGCTAAACCATAGTGATGAAAATCATTATCCATTCCAGAGCAGAAGTACACAGCTTGCATCATACAGCGAGTGGCTAATATTCTTAACAGAGTGTTTAGATATGGGAAAGTAGGAGAATCAGCCTGGTCCAAAGAGTCAGCCAAAGACTTGGCTGTATCAGTTTTAATTTCCAAATTCTGTGAATAAAGAGGAGGGAAAGAGACCATATTAAACATTTCAAAATCTGTTCCACATCTTCAAAATATAACAAATCAGAATAAACAAATAGTGTTTTTGACCAGATAATAAGTGTTTGTGCCTTCTATCCTTAACAGAGAAGAACTAAAATTAAATGTATAAAAGGTAATGATCATTTTGTGCAACATCAAAGCTTAAAAATTTCTGGATGCATTTAAAGGTACTTCTGAAGTACCAACATTCTGATGAGGCATCAAGGGGGAAAAGGATGGTGGTAGCAGGGGAGCTGTTTCTCAGTGCACTTTGTGCTTGCCTCATCACTGCTGGGGTAGACAAAGAAAAAGCAGGTATGGAGACTTTTCCCTGCAGGTGTTTTCCTTCCATTCAAAGAAGGAAAAACCAAAAGCAAAAGAAAATTGTACTCACCACTGCAGTTCACTCAATGTGCTAACACATTAAACTTTGTTGCTTTGTTCTACTTTGGGAGATGAGGCAAAACACTTAAATCCTCCCTTCTCTATCCAAGTTGTAGGAAGAAATAAGACAGTAAGAGAAAATCTCCCAATTTACAGAGTAAGCCTTAAAGCACAGGAGAAGCTGATGCTGTTATGACAGGGCTCACAATAAAGTTCTGAAAAACCAAAAAACTAGAATGCCCTAAGACCCAACACAACACTCCTTCCATCTCTCTTTTGAACAGAAAAGATGTGACCTGAACAAGTGACCCACAGAAAACCAATGGAAGACATAATCACACCAAGGGTAAGGGTATTATACCCCAATGAAAGTCTACTAAAACCAGAGGTAGAGGTATACAAGGCTGAGGAAATGGTGCTCTTTCTATACTTTTCCTTTTTCCCATGCATGCAATAAATGGACTTCTTTCTTAGGAACATTATATAAAAAGGGCTTAACTGAGTTGAAGACAAAGAGAAAAAAAAATTAGGCAGTTCAGAGGTGCCATGGAATAACAAAGACATAAAGAACAAGTTTAAAGGTGCAGTTATGTATGAGCTTAATATTTGCAGGATACTGCAAATAACAGTCTGGAATAGTTGGCTTTAGCATAGGGTGCTCTTTAAAACAATGAAGGATTTTATTAAGCAAATGATTTCAACATGGGAAGAAGTGACTATACCCAAGTTAGATGATTTTTCTGTTAAATCAAAAGAACTACTGGTGTATTTTTGCATCACAAACAAATCTTTCATGGAAACACGAATGTAGATTATTCAGTGCAACAGAGAGATCATAACACAAAGACAGATGATTTTCCAAACTAGGGGGCCTTACCTTGGATTTAGCTGCCTTAACGAGAATTTCATAATTTGATGGAGGAGGAGCGGGATGTTTTCGAAGCAGAGCATGTTCAGAAAATTCTTCATGAATTTTTTTTGCAACAGAGATATTGGCAAGTAACATAAATTCTTCCACCATGGAATTTGTCTCTCTGCCAAAGGAAAAATCATTAAACAAAGAAAAAGAATCTGAGACTTCTGTATATCATATTTATTAATAGGCTGCTTTTTCTACCAAGATCAGGAAATAATTCCTATGTAAAAACATTCAAGTGTGTTTACATATGTTAGTTTTAATGACTTATGGCTCTTTCATTTCTCAGCTTGTATTCTAACAATCACTTATTAAATAAGCATCTACTACATGAATAAGTAGGCTGGAGGAGACTTTACAGACTACATTAAAAAAAACAGAAGCTTTACTAACTCTAGTAATATATAAAATCTAAATCAACCTCCTTTTACTGAGTCCAAAGAGATTTTTACTTAACTGTAAATCCACCAAAAAAAAGTATACAAAGAATTAAAGGCTATTTAGGTCATACAAATTTTGGTTTAACAAATTAAAACTTCAGCCAAGAAATCACCAAAATAACAACATACATACAGCTATTTTGGGTGTCTATAATGGGCCATTATCTTGTGCTGTAAGTGCTATACACACTTTGATACACACACACACACATATATATACACATATAGCCCTGTTTTGCAGATGAGAAAACTAAGGATGTGTGTTATTCCCTACCTCAACCTCAGTTATGAGAAGTAATGATCCGAGCCCACATAATCTGACTTCAAAACTCTTGATTTGATACTGTTTTTCATTCTATATAGTCTATGTCCATTTAAAACTTAGGTTAGTAAATAATCTGCATTCAGTTTACATAGTGCTTTCTTTCTTTCAAGTCAATCAATATGCATTATTAATCTTTCATTCATGTTTCCATTTTTAACATCTTACTAACTTCTTGAGAAGATTTCTAAGTATACTTATTTTAAAAATATTTGGAAGACCTCCAATCCTACCTTTAAAACTAAGGGACAGTCTCTTAGAAATGTGTTTTTTTTTCTTTTTGGTAAGAAGAAATAAGTGATGTTCTACTTTGGCAAAGCTAGAATCAACATTTTCCTCAAAAAAGCTCTTAGTATTGGGCTCAATGTTCATCTTAACATTAGACTTATTTGTACAGAAGTTCTTCCAAAGGTTTTAAAAAATTTTTAGTTCTAATGTTATAAGGACATACTGGTCCTACCTAACAAACTTGAGTATACTCTCATTTTTCAAATCTCTGGTTATCTACTAGAAAAGTATAAATGCACATTATATTTCAGAACAACCTTATACAGTTAAGAGGCATGGAAAAGAGGCCTAACTTCGATTTAACCCAAAATAGCCTCACTTCCTAAATTTTAACCAATCAGAGTAAAACAGTATCTAATGTGTGAATACACTTTACAACACCCTATGAGGTTGGCGCCATTTTAGTTCCATTTCACTGACAAGTGAATTGGGGCACAGAGAGGTCAAATAACTAGTCTGGAGTTACTGGGAGAAGTAGGATCTAAACCTAGGCAGTCTGGCTTGAAAGCCCATGGTCTTGACCACTATTCCATCCTACAGCAACCACTATTCTATTCTATATTATATACTTCCAAAATTTATCAGGGCCATATCCTCTTACTTACCATAACTATTACAGTCAAATTCTAATACATCACACAAGACAAACGACTTCAAAACTGGAAATTTTTCTATTAAAATACTTAATTCAGTTTTATATAAGAAAAACTAAAAAGTGAAATCATATATACTTTTCAATGTATTTCACAAGTCAAAAAAAGTATAGAAATCATAACCCTACTAGAAATAGGTATTTTTGATATAAATGTTTTGTTTATTAACATGTGTTCTAGATATTACATCTGAAATCAGTATCTTATCTACTGCCCATAAAAAAAATTTCATACCTAAGTTCCTTGGTCTGCAGATCTATAGGATCATGTGTTTCACTGTCCATGTGGAATCGAACTTCTGGAGAAGAGAGGGTCAAAGCCCTCAATAAAAATAAAAGAGTTGCGTTAATCAAGTGATTCTTTCAAAATAGAAAATGATTATAGCAAGTGTCTAAGAGTTTTTCTTCTGGAGGCTTTATGACCACCTGCTAAGTTTTATGTTCCATTTGAATAGATTGCTTAATATTTTACACATCTCAAATCCATTTAAAAGGACAGGACAATAGCAGCACAACAAAATATATTCTGCGCTTCTGATGATTTGGATATCCTCTGCACCTAAATTTTGATTTTTTTCTAAGCTACATGTGTTTGTGAACACTTTCATAAATAAAGGTAACTAGCAGTATTTCATTTACTACAGAAAGCAATGTATCGGGCTGAGGGATGATAGAGAGGGAATCAGAAGCGGCCACGCGGAGATTAGTAACATCAGAAGATACACGAGTGCCAAAGGTTCTTCCACACATACTCAACCAATGGAGAAGAGACTGGTACACTACCACCACTAATATGTTACAAATACTGATGGCCATTAATACTGGAGTGCTGTATGTCAGCTAACAGCGAAGTGCTTTACACGCCTGGTTCATTTAATAAGTTGCAAGTTCTCCTTTGAAAAGCAAATTCCAACAAGTCTAATGTTTCTTTACACCTTGATGCTACATTCAAGTCAGCTCCAAATCTACCCAAAACTAACAATTTTGATGAGGCTTGGTGACCTTGGACAATCAGGGGAATGGGAAAGAGAAAAGGAGGGAAAAAAAAGTAATATGAGATGCAACTTAAGTGAGATTCCACATCTTTTTGTCCTCAACTGTTTACCTTTATTAGAAGAACTACAAAAGGAATACTAGAGAGGGATCTCAACAAATACTCCTTCTTGCCATGCAGTATTTACAATATTTACAAAAAAGTTCAACACTAGATTTAATCTGTGCTTATTTATATATATTGACCTAAAAAGCTAGGTATACTTGTGAGATTTTGATTTTTTCTTCATAGAACATTAAAATGTTACATCTATCCATGATACATTATCTTTTAAATCACACATAAGATAGGTATAATTTAAGAGAAGCCATATCCTTTAGAAAGATAAAAGATAACTAATTTTTACTGATTTTTTTCTCAATTTTCCCTAAGACTGAGAAGATTCAATATTTCTTACCAATAGATGACTGTCTACTTACAAAATTTAAAGTAAAGACAGTTTCTTAAGTTAAAAAATATCTTTTCTGTCTTAATGAAGAGACTGTTACAAATGTAAACTGCCATCTTACTTTAAAACTGCAAAAATGAATACAGTTTCAATTTGTGTTCTGTTCACTTTGCCTTTAAAAAAAAACTTTCTAAAAATTATTTTTACACAAACTTTCTTCTGATGCCTGGCATACTGTAAACCTTCAAATGTATTTGCTTAAAAATGTGTTGTTTGATGTTATAAAAAAACTAATTATATTATTCTTATTTACATCTAACTGACAAGTTTGAGCAACAGTTTCCTTGGGTTTTACTGCACCCAAGTTATCCTTACACAGTTTCAAGTTTCATATTTATCATCATATGAAAAAGTCCCAGAAAACTGAGGTATGAGTAAGAGATAAGGGTGGCTCAGCAGAACTACCTAGAACAACAGTGTTCAATGGGGCTTCTGCAAGGCTGGAAATGATCTCCATCCACTGTTCAATACGGCAGTCACTAGCCACATGTGGCTACTGAGCACTTTAAATGGGGCTAGTGTGACTCAGGAACTGAATTATCAATTTTAATTTTAATGAATTTTATTTAAATGAACACATCTTATAAGACAACACAGATCTAGAATTTGCACTCTCCAACAAAAATACTTTTAATAACCACTTGTGACCCTACCTGGATGGGTACAGGAACCCAGAAAATAGTACCTGAAAGGCTCATGTACTTGCTTTACTCTGATGATTGATGCTGTCTTTTAAGAACCAAATGTAACTACTTTAACAAGTTTGAGTACTTGGATACTCTTTATCTCACACCTTAGCAGTTAGGCAAATTCCATGATATATTAAGCAAAAGATTGAATCTGCCACTAGCTATCAGATTTTTGGTAAGACTGCTCCTATGTAACTTTGAGTCATTCAAAAAATGAAGGTATTGGATTAAGCAATCTCAAAAATCTCTCCCAACTCTAAAGTGCAAGAATTTCATCTATATTTATTTAAACATCTGAAAACGAACTTTCAGTCTGGAAACGCATTCCTAATTAAAACTCGAAACAGTCCACGTAAAAAGTCTTAAGGAGCTCTTGCCTTCCTACAATTTCTTCAATCAACCATATCCATTTTTAGCACAATAAATTACAAGGACAGACTCCTGAACACGAGTCCAGAATCAAGTTGCTAATATTTAAAACATAGCTAGAAAAGCAGGTCTTCATCAGCATATTAAATAATTCATCACTGTCCATGATTCAACACTCTAAAGAGTTTAGAAGTTATCTTAATACAAAGATAAGTGAATTAAGACACTTCTTAATAGATACAATTGAAATGTACCCTTTTTCTATTCTTCCTTTTTTCAAAATTTTAGCAAGTTTATTTAGTCCACGCAAACTTGTGGTAATATCGTCGTTCATGGTTGCTGAATCAATTCTCATCTGAGCTTCAGCATATGTAAGAGAAGCCTAAAAAGGAAACCATATGTTAATATAACTCTTATAAAAACTGGCTTCCTATGTTCTCATATTTCTACTACATAAAATTTATGATCTCAGAAAAATGAAAATCAGTAACAAAAGAGAAATTTCTAGCTATAATATTTATTTTACACACCTATGATTTCTGGTTCATTAACTCTTATCTGATGCATTGTACAATATGCAAACTTATGTTAATACAAAATAACATGGTGGTACTGGTAGTAAATAAATTGTTTACACTTCAATTACCTTCATAGTTAATATGTAAATACTTAGGTAATGTTAAATAAAATTAAAAGATTATTCTCTGATAATGACTGTGAAGTGAAATCCTTTTCATATGATCATTACTTTCTTACCAACAAATAATTAAGAACATTCTAGTAGTCTAGGTATGTTTTACAGGCAATCTATTAAATATCCAAAATTAATTATCTAAAAATAGGACAGATCATAGTAGAAAAGATTTAAAGTAATTTCCAATTACAATCTAAACATACAAACAGTGCTTCTGTTCCTATTTTACTTCTCATGGAAAACTACCATTTTTTTAGCTAATTTAAAAAAAAAGAAAAAGTAACTTCACAAGTAAAAATCAAGAATAGTTTAAGACAGATGATGTGGGCCAGATCAGAGTCTTGGGGGAACCAACTTATCTATTATAGGTTAAGTGTTCCCCTTCTAACAATGTGTGTTACAGGTTTACTGTTGTTTTTTTATATATGTATATACATAATCTTGTTATACTGACCAGGTCTGGGAGAATTATAAACTTATCCTATTTAAAAATACAAATTGGGGAAGGCTCAACTCATTCACATATCACTTGTATGTCAGTCTAGCTCTGCTTTCTTTCCAACCACTAGTTGATTACAATAGAAAGAATGATGTTAAAGGGAGAAAAAATGTAGGGAAATATGGAAAATGGATCATTGTAAGAAAAGGGGTTTGCTCTGGCAAATCTCAGAGGAAGATTCAGGGCACAAATGAGAACATAAAGGAATCGAGGAGATTTCCAAAAAAAGGAAAAAAATGACACAGACAGTATGGCTCCATTCTGTCTGAACACAGATTTCAAATTAGTTTTCCTGGAATTCAACTATGACTTATAATATCATTTTTATGAGAAAGGGTGAGGAGCAAGAGGATGGTGTACATACCAATTTCAAAATACCAAACAGTTATAAGATGGGACAACATTAAATACTGGGGTTCCTGAGTTAGGAAGAAAGTCATCTATTTGGTCTTCTTATGTATACACACAACTGCCACATAAAATCATTTCTAAGTAACATCAAGAATTAAACAGGTAACTGAAATACACAAGATTTTGCTGCCACACTGGGGAAAGATTTCTTAGCAAACCTAACCGTCTCCAAACAATGTAGAACACTGTTGAAAGTACCAAAGATTTTAAACAATATGAAACTAACCTTTGAATTAATCACACTTTTGGTAAATCTGGTTTTTAAGATTTCAGCATTGTCGTTCATTTCCCAAATACATGAAAATGCCAACCTATGGGGGAAGATAAGCAGTATTTTTAATAGAAATCAGTTAAAGTAGTAAACTATGTTCTTATGAAGAAACATGCATAAATACCTGTCAACATTACATCTTAAGGAACATAAGTTAGAGCTCAGCAATTCTGGAACCATATCAATTCTCTGGAACAAACAAAAAAGCAGTCACAGATTACTTAGTTATACCCTTGATTTGAGGTTTTATTCTCATATAGCACTAAATTTAGTAAGAAATAAAGGTCTTTGTGAATAGAACTCAGAAAATGTGAAATAAGTCTATTTCTAGAAAAGTAATTATACACAGTTATACACAGGAAAGCAGTGAAAAAAATACTGGACTTCAGTCAGTGGATCTATGGTTAAGTCCTCTAACCTAGCCACCTGGTTAAACTCTGAAAGTTTGAAATCTCTGGTCTGTGTAATAACTCTGTAGTAGATACAGATATAATAATCCCTAATAGCTCTATGACTGGATCTTTCTCCAGTGATTAACACAAACTACATGGTGCTTTAAACATACTGGAAAAAGAGGGATACTAAATTTTAGGAAAAAAGATACAAGAAAGAACTTGGACAATGAATCATAACAAACTAAGCATAACTTTCCCTTCTATCTCCAAAATTTTCCTAAGTTTATGGGAGCATACTTGAAGAAAAAATGGTAAATTCTAACAGACTCATGGGTTGACTTTATAAAAAAACAGAAAATATGCGAGTTACCCATAGGTAAGAAGTTAAATGCCACAAAATTAATGTTAATTGCATCATATTATTATTTGGGTCACTCAGTAACAAAAAACACTAATATTTTCACAGATGGAAGGCCACCTTATTCTATGTACATGTTTATTCATGTAATATTCCAGACTGCTCAAGAATCCAAAAATGCCCATGATTTTAACTACACACAATTAACATGTTATTCATATTTCACTAAATATTGAGTATGACCTTTCTTTTGTAAACACCTCAGATGATTTTATTACCAGTAAAATAAATGATGCAAAAATCATAAGCATGCATCAAAATTCCATTTTAAATTTAACATACTTACCTTTTCACAAAGATACACAGTTGTTCCCCTTCTGGCTGATTCTTGATCCAAAGCATTTCCTGGCCTAATAAAATGACTAACATCAGCAATATGAACACCAACCTTAAAAAGATAAAAATAAAAGGATTTCAACATGCTAAATTGGGTAAAAGCACAAATGAATTTGTAAAGAGAAAAAATTTACCTAAAGTGAAAGAGGACTCAGACACACTTACTTTTAATTTTTGATACATGCCCATTAGCCTTAACTACAACTGTCTAGGCATGAATAATAACTCACAAATTCTATAATGGGTCAGAAGGAACAGAACTGTATTTGGATAAGAACATCATAACAATATGAATACCTCCAAATTTCCATTTTCAAGTTCTCTACAATGTAGAGCATCATCTATATCGGTACATCCTGGTGGGTCCACACTACAAACACACAGATGTCTCAGATCTTCTCGGTTTTTCATGTCCTACAAGATGCCATGTTATTGAGAAATGAAACACCTTTTTGGTAGTATAAATGCAACACAGCTCATATGAAATCAACAATATCTATATATACAGATAAATGACTTAGCTTTATTTCTTAACAATAATTTGATAATTGATAACAAATGGTAACTTGTTTGATAATTTGACACACATTGTGATTTGTAAGTTGTGGTCCAAGTTAAAAAATTGGACAAAGCTTGTGTCAGTCCCCTAGAAAAATTTATCTTTTGGTAAAGGAAATGATTTCTATAATACCTGAGGGTTCTGTACTAACTTAATGTTTGGGAGGAGGAGTATGGTTTCTACATATTTCAAAACATAAAGAAATCAAACAAATTAATTTAGATATGGTAATTTATAAAGTCACTAAGAATTCTTTTTAACTTACCTTTTCAGTAATGCTCCAGGGCATCTTTGGTAGAAAGCTAAGAACAGCCTGTGAAAAAGGCTGATGGGGAACATCATGCTCAAGTAACAAAACTTCTGTTTCAGTCTCTTTGTCTCCAACTTCACCCAAATTTTTCACAAAGTGTCCCTAAAATCAAAAGGCTTTATTAGAAAGGTATATTTACAGCTTTTTGTTTGGTAATTTGTATTTCATTATAATAGTAAATTCTTGAACACTTATATATCACCTTAGTATTTCTAAATATTCCTAACATTTATTCTTAAAAATGACCCCTTGGTAAATCAACGTTGAAAATGACAAGACTTCTCAAGTGATTTATGATGGAGACTTCTTGAGAGCCCTGTTGTTATGTACAAATTATGTTTATTTCCCATTACCTATTGAATTTAAAATTTGCTTCAAATATAGTAGCTTCTAAATTTTTTTAACAGAATCAACTTAGGTCTCAAATACCATTTTTGTAGTCATTATCAGTAAAAGGTATATGGTACAAAATTTGAGTAGAAGTAACCAAATGATTTACACTGGAATATCATAAGATTCATTTTTAAATTGAATGCACTACTTACAGATAAGTTTGTGAAATATTCCTATATTTCAGTATGGATGTTATACAAAAGCAGATTCTGTTTTCATTAAAAGAAGCAATTATGTTCCCAAATTCTTAATTAAATATCCTAAAGGAAAATTAATAATTCAAGTTTACATTTGGATATCTGGAATTTCTGGGCCAACCATCAACAGCAACAATAATTCTCCGTCCTTCCAATATAGAAGCCTGTCTGGTTTCTATCCGAATTCTAGGGATTCTCTTATCAGCAGGTGTAAAGAGATGTCTTCTTGACTAAAGAAAATCAGGAAAAAAATGTTTTACACACAAACACACACAAGTCTGGTGATAAGGGCAAAGGGAGGGCTCTGTTTCACTAAATGTGTCATTTTTTAATTAAACAACAAAATGCTCTTTACTTACTTACCTCCTTAATATCAGACTTGGAAAGCATACCACAATATGGTCTCCAACACCTTTTTATTATTCCTACAACTCTACCTGTAGGCTTTAACATTTTTTCATTTACAGCAGTCTTAAGCTGAGATTTAAAAAAAAAAAAAAATCTTGTTATTTTCCCTCTGCAATGAGATAATTTCCCTCCAAAATTAGAATGTGAATATGGATATTAATAGTTGTAGGCAGTAAATTATGACATAACACTACAGAATACTGATGCTTCAAAATTCTACAAAAGAATATGCCAAGTCAAACCATGGAAATAGTTCCATATAATAAAGCACTACAGAAATAATCAGAAGACAAAGAAAAAAATAAATATAACTGAATAAATATGTCAGAACTCAACTCTTTTAACAGTTTTTAATATGAGGGTTTACCAACGAACACAAACACACAGGTTTTGGGAATTAATAGACCAGGATTTTAATTCCAGTTTGCACTAATTAGCTGAGTGGCATTTATTAACTCATTAAAAAAGGAGAGATGGATCTTTAAAGGCTCTTCCTTATCCAAAATAAGAACCCAAATAAGGAGTCTATCTTATCAGAAATAGCAGAGGTACAAAATTTTTACTTCTAACATTCTTCAGCAGCCAGGACTCTGCAAGGGTAATGTTATAGTAAAATGGCAGAGCACTGAATATAATTCATATAAAAAGAATTACTAACGGGTGGATTCCAACTGTTTGTATTATTTGTGTAATTCCAAAACAGGGAACAAATAAGTCATATCAAGTAGACTTCTGATAAGAAACAAGAAAAAGCATTACATTCAGAACAAATAGAGTAAGAGAAGGAATTAAACAGACCCACATAAAATGGCCCAGAAGAACATCTAATACACTGAGGGAATTTTAACATTACATAAAAGCATTTCAGAAAATTTTAAATTTGTATTTACTTAAACTTCACTAATTCAGACCTGAATGTCACAGAGTTCAAGTTCCATACTCAAGTTAACAGTCTTTGTGTATTTAAGCCAATCTATTGGAGCAAAATAAGACCATTTAAAAGAAGACTACTTAAACACTTGGCAAAAAAAATCATGTTTATGAAATGTGTTAAACCAATGGAACTATGTTTTTCAATATGAAAGCAATAAAACTTGTTTAATTTTCTCTAAAGCTGACACACTACCAAATTATACGCAGCTACACAGACAAAACTTAAACCCTGTTTGGTTTCATACCATGTGTACTCTCTCCTCTTCTTTCTCCACATCATCTTCATTTTGCCCTTCATCATGTAAAACCACTGAAGATGGTGCTACCCACTGATTCTTGGGAAGAAGCTCCACAGCCACAATATCTTCGTGAATAGCTCGGTTTAAATTTTTAAGTCCTTGCAACATTACCTGTGTAAAAGAGCAAATGGCATGTGCCCAGATATTTTTAATAGCAATATAATTAAGGGAAGGTTACCTAACAGAAGTTTAGATATATTCTGAATGTGTTTATGTGTCTCTATTTTTCCTTCTTTAAATTTTTCCTTTATAGTGTCCCTTTACTCCACCCTCTTAATTTGTCAACATCAAATAGAGAACACATGGCCAGAAAATATGGGTTGTGTTCATGACTCCACCTTAACTCTTACATTTGTACCAGAAGTCTCCAGGAAATTTCTTAATCTTTCTAAAACTCAGGGTCCTCATTAGTAAAATGAAAAAGAATACTTACTTTTCTAGATAGGGTTGAAGATTAAATGAAATGCAGCTTTCAAAACAGTTAGAGGAGTACCTGGCAAACGAGTACCCAAGAAATGACAGCTATTCACTTTAAAGTGTATGAAGCATTTTGGGAACAATTATATGTTATGTAAATAGTATTTCCTGTAACTGGTGATAACACAGAAAATAGAGGGATCCTATTTTTTATTTGATTCAATTTTTATTCTCTTAAAAGTGGGTTAATAGAAAAAAATAAAATAAAATAAAATGCATAAACATGGAAAAAAAAGTGGGTTAATAGGAAGTTCTCCAATAAGCAGTTTTCTAAAAAAGTGATTAATTCTACTATTATCTATGACCTCTCATATAACTGCCTTCAATCTGATAAACTGGGAGAATAAAACAATTTATATTTTCACACAAAATTTTAAGCACTTATGAAAGAATGAAGAGAAAGTATTTTAGTGTTTAAGAATTTATGCACACACTTGCCTCTTTGTTTTCTTCAGTGTCTCCATGAACCCATACTGCAGCTTCTAAGTAATTTTCCCTGCTGGCTCTAAATGTTCCTTGAAGGTATGTACCAGATTTTATGCCTTGCTGTAGCTTACTTAAGGGAAGGTGCTCTGAAAATATTATTTTTCCACTTTCTATTTCATTCTGTGAAATAAACAACCCAAAAGGCAGTTAGTAGGTAAGTGTCCTGTATCTCAACATATAACTATTTCACCATCAGGTTTTTTTTTTTTAAACCATCCAAATTATGGCATATACAACTCTTTTGAATTTCAGAGAATACAGCACAGTGACCATAAAAATGCTTTCCATCTTAGGGCAACGTACAAATATTTATTTCCACTGCATCATGGTTAGATGTTTAGCCACAGATGTATGTCATTAAAAAAACTGCAAACTCTCTACCCCACCCCAGGCCTCCCAGAATGAAGGTGTGTAGTCAAGTGATTGTGTGTGTGTGTTGCAGGGAGAGCTTTGGTAAAAAAAATGTAATCTGAAGCCTCAATTCGATGAAAAGACTTAGTTAATGGAAGTGTAAGAAAAACTGTGTTTATTTTGGCTACTTTAAATAGCTAAGGATGTAAGATACAGGTAGGCTGGAAGCTGCTTCAGCTCTACCACAACACCTGTCAGGACTCTGAGAGACCTCAACATCCAAAATCCTGACTGCTGGGCTCCTGGGATTTCCTTCTTCACTTTCCACAATTTTCCACCTTCCAGGGAGACTGATTACTTTATACCTTCTCCTCCTGTTTTGTTTAACTCTCTAACTGCCCCTCCCAGACACTGGCCCGATCCTCTGCTCCACTTCACAATAAAATAGCACAGAAGTATTGTCTGTAATTGCTGCGTATCTACTTCTTCATATGCATTCCCACAGGAACCCACCTACAAATCAAGTTTCATACTCAGACAACTTAAACCATTACTGTCAAGGTCACTAATGATACATTGTCTTAGCAAATTCAGTGCTCCATTCTCAGTGATCTTGGCCAAGTTTTTTAAAATGACCTTTCCTTCTGTGAGATACTTTAGAAGCCACATCATCCTGTGTTTGGCTTGTCCTACTGCACTGGCACTCCTCTTTAGTTTCCTCTGCCAATTTTTTCCTGGTCTCCAAATGTAAAGTGTCCCTAGATTCAGCTATAGACCCTTTACCTTACCTACATTTACTCCTGTGTCATTCCCTCCCACCTAAAAACAAACAAAAAACCCAAAAACTTGATTGCTCTTGCTCTTCAACTACCACTTCATTTCTCTACTTCTGATCATACCACTCAAAGTGTTATACCACCATACTTTCTCTCTACCCATTTTTTCACCTATTCTAGTCAGACTTCTGCCTCCCTACCATCAAAACTACTCTGGGTAATTTCCCCAAAACTGTCATAATGCTTAATCCAATCAACAGTGCTCACTAATTTGACTTAGCAACATTTGACACAGATAACACCCTCACCTTTGAAACATTTTAAGTACTTGGCTTCCAAGAACTTCACCCTGACCTGGTTTTCCTCTTTTATCCCATTTGCTGATCCCCCTCATGTTTCTGACTTCTGAACACTAGAATGCCCAAGGGCAATATTATTCACCTAGATGCTTAGCTAGAACACTTAGGTTCATCCATTTTCCCTCATAGCCCCATCCAATCCACCACCAAGTCCTAAAACATCTAACTTACAAAATATACCCAGTACCTGACTACTCTTCACTACCTTACCTCATACTACCATGCTCAATTTGCTGTCTTGTCTCCCAGGGAGCACTAAAATGTCTTCATAACTGGAGGACCTTGCTTCTTAAGTTAGTCTTCTTAGAGAAGCCAGGTGGATCTTACTATTCTCCCACTCAGCAGCTGTCTGGTAGGCACTCATGGACTAATATCCAACTTATTGCCCATGACTTTTTATATCCTACCTGAGGTGCTACATTTGTGAGTTCATTCCTAACATTTTCTCGCTTGCTTACTCCATCCCAGCCACACTTTTAGATGTCTCACCTTGCCAACTTACTCTAACCTCAGGGCCTCTGAACTTCTTGTTTCCTCTGCATGAGATGCTCTTCCCGTACTTATCACTTGGTTAACTCACTTACCTAATACAGCTAAAACAACCCTGTCTCAAAGGAAATTTGCTTAGTTAACTTGTTTCACATCTCAGCTTAGACAGTACTTCTACTGGGAAGCCTTGAAAAATGCCAGGAGAAAAATGCCAAAAAGCAGCCTAGACAAAGGAAAAAACAAGGATGTGACCAAGAGGCTGCTGCCACAGCTGCCTTAATATATACACATTCTGTCTGTAGGACACAAATGCCAGCCTTTAAGACCTTCAAGCAGCACTTGGAAAGCATGCATCCTAACACTCCAGTTCCTCCAGAACTGACTGATGTTCAGGCATAACATTGTTTATAGGTGAAATTGCGACACCTTTAATTCTCCTACTGTCTCAGACCTTAGGTAACAAATGTACAGCTGCTTTCCTAACAAACTGTTGACCAGCAAAAATAAAGGGACTACGTTAACAATCATTTTTATGCTTTTGCCTTTTGGGCTGATTCATACAAAGACAATTCTGTGTAAGTGTACAGTTGGCTCTGATTTGGAAATCAGTCTATCCTTGTTATAAAAATTTTTTTACAACTCTGATTATACTGACATTCACATTGTGTAAAATAACTCCTTTAATAAAGTAGTAGCTTTATTTTACAACATCGAAAAAACAAAACTTGACATCCCAAATCTGGGTTAGGTGCCCTTACTAAGTAGAGTCACTTCCCCTACAATGCTTGTTTTGAAAACACAAATGTGTTACACAATGCGATCAACATATTAAAAATACCAGGTGAATGTAGAAAACTGTATCCAGCTGAACCAAACTGCATAGGAATCCACAAAACACCCCCCCCCTCAAATATCTATTAGTTACCTCAGATCACTGTGTGTTTTATGAGCCACACTATCTTCACCTGATGGAACAACTTTCTGTCCAAATCTAGATAACCCTCTTTCCAGCACTTGATGAAGTTTGTTAGTGTTCCCCAAACACAAATTTTCCCGTAAGCCCTGTGGCTTTATCACATGACTTTGCATGCCACAGTAAACTTCAGGAATGCCCATTGCTACAGTGGAACCATAACCTCGCTGTATCCTACACTTGACCCTCCCGCACGACCTGATCAAATACTGTGTATTGTCAATGTTAGACTACGTCTTATTTCTCCTCCTAGACCAGTGCTATCTGAAACAACTGTGATGAAGCAAGTATTACTTTTGTGATCTGCAATATGATAGTAAATCCCCAACTGGGCCCAAGTGGCCTTTAAGAATTTGAAAGGTGGATAGAGCAACTGAGAAACTGAATATTTAATCTGAATTAAATTTCAACAGCCACATCCAACTAGTGGCTACATATTAGGATAGTCCTACTAAAGCTGCATTCCAAAAAAGCCCAACTTTCACTTTCTCACTTCCTTTTAGTTTTGTAAAGTAGCTGATCAAAGACAAGCAGAAATGGGGAAAATGCTGTAAAGAGTGGATATGTCTAACATTCTGTTATATAAAGCATAGTTCTATAATAAAATAGCTACCATTTACATTTACCATAGCTATGTGCCTGTGAATAAAAAGTTTATTATTACTACTGTTACTATCTAATTTGTAGATAAAATGAGAGTTCCTGTGGCCAGGATTCTTACTTGGCCCTGGTTGACTAGCTCACTACACACCTGTGGGCAATACATTGCTGCTGACTCTATATAAAGAGCTCTGCCCAGTGCTCTGGGCGCGACATGTTGGCATGGCTGCAAGGCTGCAGGAGAGCAGAGCAGAGGCTGGAGTGGTGGCAGCTCTGAGGACAGAGGCCCAGAGGACAGCTGTGCAGGACGACTGTGCAGAGAGGCCCAGAGGACGGCTGTATATACAGAGAGGCCCTGAAGTAAAGACTGGCTTGCTGCATGCAGACTTGCTCTGAGTGAACGGGATTTTAGTGATTGACCTGCTCCGCAGAAATAAAGTTGGGAATAACTCTTTCACCCCAAGAACATTCTACTGTTATATTTTTTGGTCACATTGAATCCATAGTGAACTTGCCCGGGGCTGAAACCCATTGGCAAAACACATTTAATCCTCATTGCAACCCTGTGAAGTCATTACTGCTAAACACACTTTTACATCCATGGCACTGAGGGCTCTCAAGGTTTAATGGCTGCCCTAGTATGGGTTCTCGAGTCTAATACTGCAGTGACCCCTTTACTCACTTCCCTGCCTCTTGTCTTGCTGCTGATAAAAGGCAGCAACTCACAAAACAAAATTAAGAGTGGTCTTCCATATAAATAACATTTCTGATCTTTTCTTCTATTGGCACATTGTTTTAACCCTTAATTTCTTTTAGCCTGCCATCATAAGGGAGGGAGCCCAGAATCCTACCTACTATCTTCTCTTCATAGCAGTCCTTGAGGGTAAGACAATTAAAAAATTCCTGACTACAGAATAAATTCTAGTCTTCAATATCTGGCCCCCATTCTAACTCTCCACTCCCTCCCCTTCTCCTTTAGGATTTATGTTATAGCTTTACCATCTGTGTGTGCAGTGTCCCCACTTCTTTATTTGTCCAATACCTACTCCTTATTCACAAACCAGCCTGGATATCTTACACATCAAACAAATATGCCACCAAGTGCCAGGCCCTCCTCAAGTTGCTGAGAATATGTCAGTGAACAGTGCTATTTTACAAAGTCAAGTCTTAGGAATGGCATTTTGATAAGCCACTCTTGTTTATAACCCAATTGCAGCTTACCCACCAATATTCCAATTTTTAAATCTTATAACTAACTCTCATATCCCAAAGTGGCCCTTTTAATATTTTCATTTTTCAAAAACAAATTCAACAAGCTCAAACATACCCCTTCTTCAGACAAACAAGCAAGACGATCTATGAGTTCAGGATTACCAGTTAGGCTTTTTATGTATTCTTCACCTGAAAAATAAATTTTGTTGTTTTTGATAAATTCAGAGTGTTTTCTCTCTTAGATAAGAAACAACATGGATAATCTTGTTTGTGATACTATGTCTGTCAATTTTTAAAATTTTTTTGGAGGAAAAAAACCAGTATGTGGTAATACCTAAGCAACAGTGGGTCAAATAATCTATGCACTTTTACTGCTAAGTCAATTCCAAATGGTAGTGGGGAAATTAACAGCTGCTGGGCACAACTCACTTGGTTTAGAAATGCTGAGAAATTGAAGGCAAAAATATCATATGAAGTTATATAATAATACAAAAGCATTAAATAGTCAAATGAACATCTGACCAAGGGTCTGATAATAACTCATATTTACAAATGCATATAAAAATTAACAGCGTCTTCATTTAGACTTACAAGTGAAAGCTGGTATTCCTTCTTCTATGGCTTTTTCCTTGTTTTGTCTATCATTTGTTATGAAGATAACTTGTAGCTGATTCTCTGCTGACATTTTCTTGAAATGTTCATTGTACCATTTTGCTGCTACTCGAATGGCTCTATCATTCCTGTCATTAGCATTTTCTCCCTGTTCTTGTTCTACGTAAGTTTCTCTAAATGTAAGGAAATATAAAAAGAAATAAAAATGAAAAGAAGCAAGGATATGTAAAAAGTCTTAAGGCATAAATGCTTAATAACCACCATATCAGTGGCATAGTTTTTCTCTTATGTATGCAGATTTATGCCTCAGAAAAGAAATGAACAGGATCCTTATAGTTGTTTCCAAGAAAACAATTTTCTTGGAAAAGAAAATCATGTTAGTTATGAAACAATAAAAAGGCTAAAAGAATTTTATTTCATGAAAAGAAAAACTCAAGATCAGAATTTAGATTTTAGGTTGGGATGGTAAATAAGAAATAGCTTGTTGAAAAAAAAAGTGTAATAAAATTTTGTAAGTCTGATAATGAGATTTCATTCAAACTGTAGATTAACAGTAATTCCTGAAAGCTACAAATAGAACTAGAATACTTATGATCAAATGCTTTGTAATCATTAAATATACATTATGTTATTAATGGTCATTGCTCATTAAAGGCAGAGGCTGTCTAGAGACTTGAGAGACCAGGAACATATGACTGCATATTCCTTCTGAGTATAACAACTCTGAATCTCCCAAAATAACAGCACATTTACTTCTTTAAATCTGTTTTTCAAAGCCAAATTTAAGTACAATAACAAAGTTCAGTATAATAACCTCTAGAGCTTCAAGATAACACACTTAATTTTAGAATTTCACTTATTTATATTAACAGTCTCTAGAATTATTCTATACCTCACCATTAAATGTATCTGCTAATGCCTTAAGCTTATAAAAGATAGTCAATTTTCTAATTGGTTTTAGCATGACATGAGTAACAGAATCATAGATGAAATTTGCCCAAATGTCCTAAGATTCTTCTTGCCAACTCCAGCATTGCTAAACTTCATTCACTGCACTTAAGCTAACAAAATGCTAACCTCTGATTAAGAATCTGATGACTACGCTCCAGAAAAAGCTGGTCTTCTGCACTGAAAACCAACTGAAGTTCCTGTTTCTGGATTTCAAGAGGAGCAAGGAATAAGAAGTTTACAAGTGCTTCACATGTTCTTTACAAGAACAATTTTAAAATTTAGGCTGTAAGAAGAAAAAGGAGAAAACTGAGAAATTAATTTTTAAATACGTATATTCCAGTAGAATTTCATCACCAGAATTCTGTCCAATCCAGTGGTTTCTCAACCAGGGGAGCTTTTGCCCCAGGGAACATTTGACAAAGTGTGGAGACCTTCTTGGTTTCTGGGTTGTTACAACTCTATGAATGCCAGGGAGCAGGGCTGCTATTGGCATCTAGTGGGCAAGGCCAGGGATGCTGCTAAATATCTTACTATGTGTAAGACAGCCAGCCCACCACAAAGAATTTTCCAGTCCAAAATGTCAATAGTACCAAAGCTGAGAAGCCTGACCTAATCTAATAAAAGTATACTAGGACTCATCATAGACTATTTATGTAACATGAGAAATTGAGATACCATATTTTCTAAAACCCCACATTATGTTCAAAGGCTGTGAACCTAAAACGACAAAGAATTCTATTTCTTAGCCTTATCTTCTCGTGATCAGTTATAAGGTATTAGTTTGACTTTTAAAAGCTCATTAAGAATAAATCTTTGTATTTTTAAACCTCTCCTTCACAAACTCTTCCATTTTACGAGTCTTTGCTAATTATGCATATAATTAGGTATCCAGAAACCTAAGCAAATCTCATCTTCTAAGACTCTATTTCGACCCATGTTAAAACAAATTTAAAATACAAACATTTTGGAAATAAAAGTATCTACTGTATCCCAAGAGTATAGAGACCTTCGTTCTAGGTCTTACTGCATAAAAACCAAATAATATCCTGTAAGTATGAAACCTGTGCATCTTCTGATAATGAATTACTGTCAGAAGCCCATCCCAAAATTTAGTTATCTCTATTGCTTTTCTGGTAATTAACATAATTTACCCCCTTACCTATGGTGCTCATTAGTGAAGGTATAGAAATGCTTCTCCTGGTTGTTAGTCACATCTCGAATTCGTTTATATACTGGAGCACTCCGATTTCTTACTTCTTGAAGGACTGTTTGCAGCACAATTACATTCCTGATGGCTGGGTCCTCAAGAACATCAATCTTCAAAAAAAGAAAAGAATAAAAAAGAGAAAGTTAATTTTTCCTATGTTCATTTGTAAATGTTACGTTCTGACGAACATAAACCCCTGTCGGTTTAAAAAACACTAAATATATCAAACTAAGGAGCTTTTACTGCAGAAAACTCTCCAGGCCTATTAGAGAAGAGCAAATGTAAACACACTAATTACAAAACTTCGCATTAAGTTCATTAATAAAGAAATGGCCCACATAGTTTTCGTTCGTAGGCACTTACAAGCTGCCTGGGGGTCGCAAGCTGGAGGCCACAGAAGCCCAGGTCCCCGGCCTCCAGACACTTAAAATCTAAGGCAGAAGAGACACCAGGAGTTAGAAAATTATCGTATCTTAAATCTTCATTACTTCAAGAACTCGAAAAAAAAAAAGAACAGTTCAAGGAAAAGAACCTCGGCCTGGGGTAAAGGAGGCGTGGGTCCCAACGGGCTTTCCCTCTCCCTAAGAACGTGGTATTGCCGAAGACGCCCTCCTTGGGCCTGTTTCCTGCTCTGCCAAACCCTTCCTACCGCTGGGGCCGCATGATCCGCAGTCAGATCGCCCGCCGGCGCACCTGGTGCAGTAGCACGTTGGTATCGGGCAGCAAGTAGTGCGGCTGGGGGCACAGGCTGCTCATCGGATCCAGCGGCTGCGGCTCCAGGACCGGCCCCTCGTGTGCACGGCCGCAAGCCACGCACCCGGGCGCACCGCAGCCGATGTCGTCCCGCAGGTAGTGCTCCCGCACGATCTTCATCACGCCGCCCGCTCGCGTCTTTTTCAGGAAAGTCTTGGACTTCAGCATCTTGCCTCACCGTGCGGAATGCCAACCCCTACAGCGCTCGTCCGGCGAAAAGCGTCAAGCTAACGGCCCTGTTGCACGATACCTTACCCGAAGGTCAGCCCCTTTCCGGACTTTGGAAGCACCTCTCGCGCGAAACGTCGAGACTATCGTTGATTGGCTCTCTGAGGGCTGCGAGGATTGGGCCTAAGGGGACTTTCCGCCCTGAACTGGGCGGGACCCGCCCCTGCGCCCGTCCCTGGACTACACCTCCCCGCATACCTTGCTTCCCGCGCCGGGGTGGATCCCGGCTGAATTCCGGCAGCACGTCTGCGCGCTGCCGCTTCCTCTGTCCTCTTCTGAGCGCGGAAATTGTTGTCTTGGTTACAGGTCCTAACGGTCCCCAACCTCAGATTCCTTGTTGAAGGACTTCAGCCTGAGCTTCTAGTCTGGGCCCGTCTTCAGCTCCTCGAGTTGCGGTTGTGGCGGCTGGTCCAGCCTTCAACGTGGAGTAATTGAAGGTTTCGAGGTAGCTTGCTTGCCTCTTCCTTTCCCGCGCGGGGCGTGGAATCCTCCGACGCTGCCAATTTTGGGTTTCATTCTTCACGCGGCACGCGTGGGCAATCCCAATCCCTGATCCTTTGTAATCCTGGAGCTGTTACCTGTATTGAATTTCTTCTCTTCTTACCCCGTTTCCTTTAGAGAGGAAGGAAGCCGGTCCAACTAAATTTCCTATCGCTTTCCCTCTACACACCTTTTTCTAATCTTTATGGAAAAACTGATACCTACAATACTGTAAAATTTTTGCGTAGTATTTTTTAAAAAGCAGTTATAAAAATTTATCCTGAAAGGTTAAGAAGTTCAAGTTGTCTTGTTTTCATTAAGCTAACGAAGTCTTTAAAAAAAAGTTTATTTCACTGTTCCCTTTTTTCCTACATTTGGGGTCCTTCAGATTGCCTAGTCATTACTTAGGGAATCCTTAGTATCTCTTTAGTATACTTCATGCTTATCATAGAGAATATTTGAGTACACTGAAAGTAATATTTTTAACCTACAGAAAATTGAAATAGAATTGGAGAAGAAAACTGACTCATAATAATAAAAAAATGTCTCGGAAAATTGCCAAGGTATCCAAAAAAGTGAACATCTCTAGCTCTCTGGAATCGGAAGATATTAGTTTAGAAACAACAGTTCCTACAGATGATATTTCCTCATCAGAAGAGCACGACGGTAAAATCAAAATCACCAGGCAGCTAATTGAACGTAAAGAACTACTTCATAATATTCAGCTACTGAAAATAGAGCTATCCCAAAAAAATATGATGATCGACAATTTGAAAGTGGATTATCTTACAAAGGTAAGATCAGATGTAAAATTTGTTATCCTTATGTTTTACTGTCTTCAAACTGAAGATAAATATTACTTGAAATTTTATATTTGTAATCTGAACTTGAAGTGACACCTAAAAAAATTGCAGTTTTTTGCATAATGTAAAAAAGCTGTTTTTGAAAGGAGGGGGAAGTGAATAATATTTCTGTGTCCAAATAAAAAGTCCTAAAAGGAGGGGTCTGTTTAAAGGTGAGCAGGGATGAGTTGCTTGTGTAGTCTCAATTTTTAAAGTCTAGTATGTGTGCAGTATATTTTCTTAGGTGTTTTTTCTATCCAAGCTGTTTTCTGCTTCACTGAGAATTAACCCTGATGTCGTTAGTTTGATAGGAATAATCAAGAGCAAAGTTACATTACTGAATCTGTATAGTCTCTGCCCTGGAATTTGGTTTCTTTGGTATCTTTCTATTTGATAGTCATTGTGTCATAGCACTAAGTATAAATTTAGTTACTATAGTCTTTAACAAGTGATGTTTGCCAAGTAAGCAGGAATATACTGGTCCTTGTTTTCCTCCTTTGTGTGGGTATTCAGTTACAGAGCATTTTGTGTAAGATATGGTAAAGTCACTAGCTATAGGAAATTTATAGTGATTTCAAAAAGACAGGAGACACTTAATTCTTACTATTTCTACCTCAGAGAAAATTTTTCCTTTGCAAGAGTAAATCCTCCACCTTTGCTCTTGATCCCACTTCTTCCTATCCCCTCCTGTTGTTTCAGCTATACCTTCTCTCTTTTAAGTCAGTCTCCTTTTTTAGCTCTCACCTATGTGTACAACATACTTCACTATCTTGAAATTTCTTGACCATGACTGTCTAGGAAAATGAAGTAACCTAAACCCCAATGTCTTGGTGAAGTGAAAAATAGGTCAGATGCATTTAAAAAAGTATTAATAGCTAACATTTACTGAGTGCTTATTCAATGCCAAACGCTATTCTATGAACTTCTCGTGTGTTATCTCATTTAAGGTTCACAACAACTCATAGGTAGAGGTGCTTTTAGGGGGCTCTTCCCTGACTCATCATATTAAATGAATCAATAGAATAATTTAGACTAGTTCCTGATATTTAGTAAGCACACAGTAAGTATTAGTTACTGTTACTAAAATTATATCCTCATTTTTTTAACCCTTTATTTTGTGCCACATAGATAACGTGTATTCGTTTATATGGCTACCTGACTTTGTTTAGTTGTTTGGTATTTGTCTCTTAATAAACTGTGCAGTTCATGAGGACAGAGGCTTCTTTGTATTCACTCTTCTGTCTCAGCAGTTAGAACAGTCCCTGGCACACAATAAGTGCTCAGCTATTTCTTAAATGAGGGACTGAATCCCATTTTGCTCTTGATGAAATAGAACCACAAGGGGCTAGCAGCGTACAAGACCATTCAGATGAAAGTGCTGGAGCCAGGTGGGTTCACACAACGAAGTCTAAAGCCCATATTCCACCCAAGTGAAAAGAAGGCTGAGGTAATCTCCCATTCATTTAACCCACCCATTCAGCCAGCAGATGTTATTTTAAGTGCTGAACTACAAATGACATCCAGACTTACATTTTATTTGACCACTTCTTTTTGTTTGCAGCGTGAATTGTATGCAGTTGTAAGTGGCTTCTCTCCTTTTTAAAGTGTGAGGTTTACATTATAGAAATGGTGGCTTATTCATGAGAGGGTCTCCGGTGCTACAGATCAGAGCTGCAGTTCTAGCTATACACATTTTGGGTTTGAATCCGAACCCTAAGAGTTACATTGGGCAAAGTCCTTAACTTTTTTACTCTGATTTCCTATAAAATAAGAGTACTAATAGTATTTACTTCATGGAGTTGTTGGGAGGATTAAATTAATCAATGCACATAAGCTCTTAGATGCCTGATGTATAATAAATAATAGTAGCAGCCATACTTAACTTATTCATCACTGTATTACTATTTTTGTACCCCGTGATGCTGAGTAGTTTTTTATTGTGGTGGTTTTCTAGTTGTACTGCAAATGTAGAACACTGAATTAGTCACATTCCTAAGTTTATTACACATAATCATCACTGATCTTTGCCAAAGCCACTTTTTATTTTGCATATATATTTTTTAATCCCCCAACTCACTTCCCTTCCTCCCTCCCTCTATCCTAATGTAACTATCCTGTTTATACTTTTTTTTAACATTTATTCTTGAAATGAGTATTTTTCTTATTTTTTTCCTTTGCATAGATGTAAATTGCATGTTTTATTTTAGATTTTAATCTCTTTTAGAGGTGTCTTCTTTTCAACTGTACTGTTTTTAAATCCGTTCATGTTATTATGTACATCTAGTCCTTTGCTTCCAACTAATACATAATTGTCTATGCGCATCAACCAATCTATCCATCCTCTCTCACAGTGGTAGCCACCAGATTGTCTCCAACTCCTTGCCACCACATGCAGCATTAGCCTTCTTTAGACATTTCTCTTCTTGACCTATATGAACATTTCTTTGATGTATATACTCAGGAGCAGAATTTCTGGCTCACAGGGTACATGTGTGCTTAATTTAACTAAGAGTACTGCCAAATTGACCCTCCAGAATAGCTGCCTACTCTACATTCCCATGTTTTTTGTCTATGAGCACTAGGGTTATCCTGCTTAGAGACCCCTTAGGTCTCTTCATATGTTTGCTGTCAAATATATGAAGAACTTTTATATGGCAGAAGAATTAATCTTCAATAATTCATCATATCCAAGGCACCTTGACTGTGACATGGACCATTATGTGTATTGTTATGGTTAAAAACTGCCAAGTTAAGCTGTTATGTGCTGCAGATTACTAGATCATTCCAGTTTCAGAGATGAAAAATGTAAGAAAGTGTGAATCTGGGATCAATGCAGGAACAGTGTTTTTTGCCATTCATTCATTCTGCAGAGGTTACTATGTGTTAACATCAATAGGGATACAAAGGTGAAAATCTCACATTGAAGCATTAGTGCAAAAAAATTAATTTCTCTCACTAAACTATATAGTTCCATGATAATGATTGGAAATCACAGGAAAGGTAGATTTCTGCTGAATATAAATCTGTTCTTACGGTTGACATTTAAGTGGCCTAATTTTAAGGTGCTGAGCTTCCTGTCATTGGAAGCACTCAAATAGTCCTTAATGGTGAAGTGTCATGAATATTATAGGTATTTCTGATATGAAAAAACATTGAACTAGCTGTCCATTGTTTTGGGGATTAGGAAATTCAGTTGTTAGTACCAGAGACTTAGAAATGGTAGCTGCCTATAACAGAAATGTGGAAATTGTAGCTTAAGCAAGATAAGGATTTTGTTTCTCTGGTGTAACAGGAACCTAAAAATAGGTTATTTAGTCCTGGTATGGTTACTCCTTGACATCAAGAGGAACCCAGGAGAGAGAGGATTAAAGATGGCAGCATGAGAGGTAAGACAGGAGCTTCCTCCTAAAACCACATATAAAACAAAAATATAACTAATACAACTAATCCTAAAAGAGCAACAGGAAAGAGGACTGTGCCAGATTGCATACACCTGGAGAAAAGAGCAGACCTCACAGAACAGGATTGGGAGCTTTCATGATCGTCAGGCGCTCCAGCACCCTGGCTGGCTACACAGCTCAATGGACTCCCTCCGTGATACGCAGCCTACTGTGCCTTTCTCCCAGCCAGCCTCACCTGGCTCGCAAACCAACAAACTCTACCGTGGTGTTAGGACAGCCAGAGGGAAGATCTGTCTACAGCAATTACAAACACAAAGCATAGAGGCTTATACCTGTGTGTTTGGAGCACTGGTTCAGGCAGTGGAGACAGGCATAGCGGCCGGGAAGCAGGAAACAGGTCTTTCCTCCCCCCAGGCACCAATACCACTTCCCTGCGACCCTGGACATTGCTTCAGGGGATGAGCAGCTCCAGAGAGTAGAGCTTCTGGACACGAGAGGGTGCCATATAGAAATATGAAACAGCAAAGAAACCTGCTTCAAAGTAAAATTATTAATACAACTCCAAAGAAAGATTTAAATGACATTGACCTCATGAATCTTCCAGAAAGGGAGATCAAAATAAAAATCATTAACATGCTCATGGAGGTATGGAAAGATATTCAAGAACTCAGGAATGAATTCCGGTCGGAGATCCAATTGTTGAAAAGCACAATGGAGGGTATTGAAAGCAGATTAGATACGGTGGAGGAGACGATAAATGAAATAGAAACTAAGGAAGAGGAATATAAAGAAGCTGAGGCATAGAGAGAAAAAAGGACCTCTAAGAATGACAGAATATTGAGAGAACTGTATGACCAATCCAAATGGAACAATATTCTCATTATAGGGGTACCAGAAGAAGAATAAGAGAGAAAAAGGGATAGAAAGTGTCTTTGAGGAGGTAATTGCTGAAAACTTCCCCAATCTGGGGAAGGACATAGTCTCTCAGGCCATGGAGATCCACAGATCTCCTAACACAAGGGACCCAAGAAGACAACACCAAGACATATAGTAATTAATATAGCAAAGATCAAGGATAAGGACAGACTATTAAAAACAACCAGAGAGAGAAATAAGATCACATACAAAGGAAAGCCTATCAGGCTATCATCAGACCAGAAGGGAGTGGCATGATGTATTTAATGCAATAAAGCAGAATGGCCTCAAACCAAGATTACTTTATCCAGCATGATTATCATTTAAATTTGAAGGAGCAATTAAACAATTTCCAGATAAGCAAAAGCTGACAGAATTTACCTCCCGTAAAACATCTCTACACTGTATTTTGGAGGAACCCCTATAGATGGAAGTGTTCCTAAGGTTTAATAGCTGTCACCAGAGGTAATAAAAACACAGTAAAGAAAGTAGAACAGCTAATTACTAAGCAACTGCAAAATTAAATTAACTATCCCCAATAAAGTCAATCAAGGGACAGACAAAGAGTACAGAATATGATACCTAATATATAAAGAATGGAGGAGGAAGAAAAAGGAGAAAAAAAAAGAACCTTTAGATTGTGTTTGTAATAGCATATAAGTGAGTTAAGTTAGACTCCTAGATAGTAAGGAAGTTAACCTTGAACCTTTGGTAACCATGAATCTGAAGCCTGCAATGGCAATGAGTACATACCTATCGATAATCACCCTAAATGTAAATGGGCTGAATGCACCAATCAAAAAACATAGTCACTGAATGGATAAAAAAACAAGACCCATCTATATGCTGCCTGCAAGAGACTCACTTTAAACCCAAAGACATACACAGACTAAAAGTGAAGAGATGGAAAAAGATATTTCATGCAACTTAATAGGGAGAAAAAAGCAGGAGTTGTAGTACTTGTATCAGACAAAATAGACTTCAAAACAAAGAAAGTCACAAGAGACAAAGAGGACATTACATAATGATAAAAGGGTCAATCCAACAAGAAGATATAACCATTACAAATATATATGTGCCCAGCACAGGAGCACCTACATATGTGAAACAAATACTAACAGAATTAAAAGGGGAAATAGAAAGCAATGCATTCATTCTAGGAGACTTCAGCACTCCACTCACTCTGAAGGACAGATCAACCAGACAGAAAATAAGTAAGGAGACAGAGGCCCTGCACAACACATTAGGACAGGTGGACATAACAGATATCTACAGATTTCTATCCCCAAAAACAGCAGAATACACAGTCTTCTACAGTGCACATGGAACATTTTCAAGAACAGATCATATACTAGGCTACAAAAAGAGCCTTGGTAAATTCAAAAAGATTGAAATTTTACCAACCACTTTCTCAGACCACAAAGGTATGAAACTAGAAATAAATTACACAAAATGAAACCCCCCCAAAAAAGGAGGCTTCACAACATGCTCCTAAATAACCAATGGATCAATGATCAAATAAAAACAGATCAAGCAATATATGGAGACAAATGACAACAATAATTCAACACTGCAAAATTGGTGGGACACAGCGAAGGCCATGCTAAGAGGAAAGTATATTGCAATACAGGTCTACCTCAGGAAAGAAGAACAATCCTATATGAGCAGTCTAAACTCCAATTAATGAAACTGGAAAAAGAACAAATGAGGCCCAAAGTCAGTAGAAGAAGGGACATAATAAAGATTAGAGTAGAAATAATAAAAATCAAGAAGAATAAAACAATAGAATAAATGAAAGCAAGAGCTGGTTCTTTGAGAAAATAAACAAAATAGATAAACCCCTAGCCAAACTTATCAAGAAAAAAAGAGACTCTACTCACATAAACAGAATCAGAAATGAGAAAGGAAAAATCACTATGGACACCAGAAAAATACAAGAATTATTAGAGAATACTATGAAAAATTATATGCTAACAAACTGGATAACCTAGAAGAAATGGACAACTTTCTAGAAAATTACAACCTTCCAAGGCTGACCCAGAAAGAAACAGAAAATCTTAACGACCAATTACCAGCAACAAAATTGAACAGGTAATCAAAAACTGACCTAAAAGCAAAATCCCTGGACCAGATGGCTTCAACACAGAATTTATCAAACATTTAGTAAAGACCTAATACCCATCCTCCTTAAAGTTTTGCAAAGAGTAGAAGAAGAGGGAATACTTCCAAACTCATTCTATGAGGCCAGCATAACTCTAATACCAAAACCAGGAAAAGACACCACAAAAAAAGAAAATTACAGACCAATATCCCTGATGAACATAGATGCAAAAATACTCAACAAAATATTAGCAAACTGAATTCAAAAATACATCAAAAAGATCACCCATCATGATCAAGTGGGATTCTTCCCAGGGATGCAAGGATGGTACAACATTTGAAAATCCATCAACATCCTCCAACCACATCAACAAAAAGAAGGACAAAAACCACATGATCTTCTCCATAGATGCTGAAAAATCATTTGACAAAATTCAACATCCATTCATGATAAAAACTCTCAACACAATGGGTATAGAGGGCAAGTACCTCAACATAATGGAGGCCATATATGACAAACCCACAGCCAATATTATACTTAACAGCAAGAAGCTGAAAGCCTTTCCTTTAAGATCGGGAAAAGACAAGGATGCCCACTGCCCCCACTTCTATTCAACATAGTTCTGGAGGTCCTAGCCATGGCATTCAGACTACACAAAGAAATAAAAGGCATCCAGATTGGCAAGGAAGAAGTTAAACTATTCCTGTTTGAAGATGACATAATATTATACATAAAAACCCCTAAGGAATCCACTCCAAAACTGCTAGTTCTAATATCTGAATTCAGCAAAGTTGCAGGATACAAAATCAATACGCAGAAATCTGTTGCATTCCTATACACTAACAATGAACTAGCAGAGAGAGAAATCAGGAAAACAATTCCATTCACAGTTGCATCAAGAAGAATAAAATACCTAGGAATAAACCTAACCAAGGAAGTGAAAGACTTATACTCTGAAAACTACAAGACACTCATGAGATAAATTAAGGAAGATACCAATAAATGAAAACACATCCCGTGCTCATGGATAGGAAGAATTAATATTGTCAAAATGGCCATCCTGCCTAAAGCAATCTACAGATTCAATGCAATTCCTATCAAAATACCAACAGGATTCTTCAACGAACTAGAGAAAATTGGTCTAAAATTGATGTAGAACCACAAAAGACCCCAAATAGCCAAAGCAATCCTGAGAAGGAAGAATAAAGCTGGGGGGATTATGATCCCCAACTTCAAGCTTTACTACAAATCCACAGTAATCAAGACAATTTGGTACTGGCACAAGAACAGATCCATAGACCAATGGAACAGACTAAAGAGCCCTGATACAAACCCAACCATATATGGTCAATTAATATATGATAAAGGAGCCATGGACATACAATGGGTAAATAACAGCCTCTTCAACAGCTGGTGTTGGCAAAACTGAACAGCTACATTGAAAAGAATGAAACTGAATTATTGTTTAACCCCATACACAAAAGTAAACTCAAAAGGGATCGAAGACCTGAATGTAAGTCATGAAACCATAAAACTCTTAGAAGACAACATAGGCAAAAATCTCCTGAATATAAGCATGAGCAACTTCTTCCTGAACCCATCTCCTTGAGAAAGGGAAACAAAAGCAAAAATGAACTCATGGGACTACATCAAACTAAAAAGTTTCTGTACGGCAAAGGACACCATCAACAGAACAAAAAGGTATCCTACAATATGGAAGAATACATTTGTAAATGACATATCCAACAAGGGGTTAACATTCAAAATATAAAGAACTCACATGCCTCAACACCCAAAAAGCAAATAACCCGATTAAAAAATGGGCAGAGGATGTGAAGGGACAGTTCTCCAAAGAGGAAATTCAGATGGCCAACAGACACATGAAAAGATGCTCCACATCACTAATCATCAGATAAATGCAAATTAAAACCACAATGAGATATCACCTCACACCAGTAAGGATGGCCAGCATTGAAAAGACTAAGAACAACAAATGCTGGCAAGGATGCGGAGAAAGGGGAACCCTCCTACACTGCTGGTGGGAATGTAAGCTTGTTCAACCATTGTGGAAAGCAATATGGAGGTTCCTCAAAAAACTAAAAATAGAAATACCATTTGATCTGGGAATCCTACTCCTTGGAATTTATCCAAAGAATACAACTTTTCAGATTCAAAAAGACATATGCACCCCTATGTTTATCACAGCACTTTTTTTAATAGCCAAGATATGGAAGCAACCTAAGTGTCCATCAATAGATAAATGGATAAAGAAGATGTGGTACATATACACAGTGAAATACTATTTAGCCTAAGAAAGAAAGAAACAAATCCTACCATTTGCAACAACATGGGTGGAGCTGGAGGACATTATGCTCAGTGAAATAAGCCAGGCGGAGAAAGACAAGTGCGAAATGATTCCGTCTTTTGTGGAGTGTAACAATGAAGCAAAACTGAAGGAACAAAATAGCAGACTCAGAGACTCCAAGAAGGAACTCGTGGTTACCAAAGGGGAGGGCGGGTGGGGAGGGAGGGAGAAGGGGATTGAGGGGTATTATGTTTAGTACACATGGTGTGAATCTGTTGCATCTTACTACACTGATGGTCAGTGCCTACATTGGGGTATGGGTGGGGACTTGATAATATGGATAAATGTAGTAACCACATTGTTTTTCCATGTGAAACCTTCATAAGAGTGTATATCAATAATACCTTAATAAAAATTTTTTTAAAAAAAGAGGAATCCAGGCCCCTTTAAGCCTCTGCATAGGTGTTTTTAAAAAAAAGCATGTCCTTTTTGTGTCAAAATCTCAGATGGCTGCTCTACCTCCAGTATTACAGGCAGATATAAGGAGAAGAAATAAAAATGGGAAAATGGAGGCGGAGCCAACATGGTGGCGTGAGTAGGATGGTGGGAATCTCCTCCCAAAAACATACATATTTTTGAAAATACAACAAATACAACTAATCCTGAAAGAGAGACCAGAAGACACAGGACAACAGCCAGACTACAACTACACCAGCGAGAACCCAGTGCCTGGTGAAGGGGGTAAGATACAAGCCCCGGCCCGGTGGGACCCGAGCGCCCCACCCCCCAGCTCCCGGCGGGAGAAAAATATGCAGAGCGGGAGGGAGACGGAGCCCAAGACTGCTGAACACCCAGCCCCAGCCACCCGCACCAGAGCGCAGACACAGTGCATGCACGGTGGGCCCTGGATACTAGGGAAACAGGGCAGCAAGACCTCTGAGTGGGTGCCGAAGCTGATGCCCCTGTGACAAAGAAAAGCGGGGGCTTTTTGAAAGTCTTAAAGGGACAGGGACTTAACAGTTAGACGGAAACAACACAGGTCACAGTCCAGCAGCTGGAAATTACAGGGAAAACCAGGCGCACTAACGCCCTGGGCAACAGCTCTGAGACCCCTCACGGAGGTAAACAGCCAAACAGCCCCCCTGTCCATTACCCCTCCGGGCACTGTGAAAGCAGAGAAGCAGCCTAAGGCAAAACGCCCACAGAAAGGGACATTCCTCCATTCTGGCCAGGCAAGACACAAAGACCCAGTCTACACGCAATTACCCAACACAAGCCACTAGGGATCGCAGTTGTCCCAGTAAAGAAAGGCCAGTAGCAAGTGAAAAGTTTGGCCCTCCCAGCTGACAGTCAAAAGCACCTGTAAACATTAAAAGGCAAAAAAATATGATCCAGACAAGACTAACACAGACAGCTTCGGCATCTGCTATATCTTCCCCTGAGAAGGAATCTGGGGAGATAGATTTAGCCAGTCTTCCTGAAAAAGAATTCAAAACAAAAGTCATAACCATGCTGATGGACTTGCAGAGAAATAGGCAAGAACTAAGGAAGGAGTATACAGAAATAAAACAAGCTCTGGAAGGACTTCAAAACAGAATGGACGAGATGCAAGAGACCATTAATGGACTAGAAAACAGAGAACAGGAACGCAGAGAAGCTGATGCAGAGAGAGATAAAAGGATCTCCAGGAATGAAAGAATTTTAAGAGAGCTGAGTGACCAAACAAAAAGGAATAATATACGCATTATACGAATACCAGAAGGAGAAGAGACAGAAAAAGGGATAGAAAGTGTCTTTGAAGAAATAATTCCCGAAAACTTCCCGAAACTAGGGGAAGAAATGGCCTCTCAGACCACAGAGGTACACAGAACTCCCATGACAAGGGATCCAAGGAGGGCAACACCAAGACACATAATAATTAAAATGGCAAAGATCAAAGACAAAGACAAAGTATTAAAGGCAGCCAGAGAGAAAAAAAAGGTTACCTACAAAGGAAAACCCATCAGGCTATCATCAGACTTCTCAACAGAAACCCTACAGGCCAGAAGAGAATGGCATGATATACTTAATGCAATGAAACAGAAGCGCCTCGAACCAAGACTACTGTATCCAGCATGAATATCATTTAAATATGAAGGAGGGATTAAACAATTCCCAGACAAGCAAAAGTTGAGGGAATTTGCCTCCCACAAACCACCTCTTCAGGGCATCCTACAGGGACTGCTCTAGATGGGAGCACTCCTAAAAAGAGTACAGAACAAAACACCCAACATATGAAGAAGGGAGGAGGAGGAATAAGAAGGGAGAGAAATAAAGAATCATCAGACTGTGTTTATAATAGCTCAACAAGCGAGTTAAGTTAGACAGTGAGATAGTAAAGAAGCTAACCCTAAACCTTTCGTAACCACAAACTTAAAGCCTGCAATGGCAATAAATTCATACCTTTCAATAATCACCCTAAATGTAAATGGACTGAATGCACCAATCAAAAGACACAGTAATAGAATGGATAAAAAAGCAAGATCCATCCATATGCTGCTTACAAGAGACTCACCTCAAACCCAAAGACATGCACAGACTTAAAGTCAAGGAATGGAAAAAGATATTTCATGCAAACAACAGAGAGAAGAAAGCAGGTGTTGCAATTCTGATATCAGACAAAACAGACTTCAAAATAAAGAAAGTAACAAAAGACAAAGAAGGACATTACATAATGATAAAGGGCTCAGTCCATCAAGAGGATATAACCATTATAAATATATATGCACCCAATACAGGAGCACCAACATACCTGAAACAAATATTAACAGAACTAAAGGAGGAAATAGAATGCAATGCATTCATTCTAGGAGACTTCAACACACCACTCACTCCAAAGGACAGATCCACCAGACAGCAAATAAGTAAGGACACAGAGTCACTGAACAACACACTAGAACAGATGGACCTAATAGACATCTACAGAACTCTACATCCAAAAGCAACAGGATACACATTCTTCTCAAGTGCACATGGAACATTCTCCAGAATAGACCACATACTAGGCCACAAAAAGAGCCTCAGTAAATTCTAAAAGACTGAAATCCTACCAACCAACTTTTCAGACCACAAAGGCATAAAACTAGAAATATACTGTACAAAGAAAGCAAAAATGCTCACAAACACATGGAGGCTAAACAACACGCTCCTAAATAATCACTGGATCAATGACCAAATCAAAATGGAGATCCAGCAATATATGGAAACAAATGACAACAACAACACTAAGCCCCAACTTCTGTGGGACACAGCAGAAGCAGTCTTCAGACGAAAGTATATAGCAATCCAAGCATATTTAAAAAAGGAAGAACAAGCCCAAATGAATGGTCTAATGTCACAATTATCGAAATTGGAAAAAGAAGAACAGATGAGGCCTAAGGTCAGCAGAAGGAGGGACATAATAAAGATCAGAGAAGAAATAAATAAAATTGAGAATTATAAAACAATAGCAAAAATCAATGAAACCAAGAGGTGGTTCTTCGAGAAAATAAACAAAATAGATAAGCCTCTAGCCAGACTTATTAAGAGGAAAAGAGAGTCAACACAAATCAACAGTATCAGAAACGAGAAAGGAAAAATCACGACGGACCCCACAGAAATACAAAGAATTATTAGAGAGTACTATGAAAACCTATATGCTAACAAAGTAGGAAACCTAGGAGAAATGGACAACTTCCTAGAAAAATACAACCTTCCAAGACTGACCCAGAAAGAAACAGAAAATCTAAACAGACCAATTACCAGCAATGAAATTGAAGCGGTAATCAAAAAACTACCAAAGAACAAAACCCCCGGGCCAGATGGATTTACCTTGGAATTTTATCAGACATACAGGGAAGACATAAAACCCGTTCTCCTTAAAGTTTTCCAAAAAATAGAAGAGGAGGGGATACTCCTAAACTCATTCTATGAAGCTAACATCACCCTAATACCAAAACCAGGCAAAGACCCCACCAAAAAAGAAAACTACAGACCAATATTCCCTGATGAATGTAGATGCAAAAATACTCAACAAAATATTAGCAAACCGAATTCAAAAATACATCAAAAGGATCATACACCATGACCAAGTGGGATTCACCCCAGGGATGCAAAGATGGCACAACATTCGAAAGTCCATCAACGTCATCCACCACATCAACAAAAAGAAAAACAAAAACCACATGATCATCTCCATAGATGCTGAAAAAGCATTTGACAAAGTTCAACATCCATTCATGATAGAAACTCTCAGCAAAATGGGAATAGACGGCACGTACCTCAACATAATAAAGGCCATCTATGAAAAACCCACAGCCAACATTATATTGAACAGCGAGAAGCTGAAAGCTTTTCCTCTGAGATCGGGAACTAGACAGGGATGCCCACTCTCCCCACTGTTATTTAACATAGTACTGGAGGTCCTAGCCACAGCAATCAGACAAAACAAAAAAATACAAGGAATCCAGATTGGTAAAGAAGAAGTTAAACTGTCACTATTTGCAGATGACATGATACTGTACATAAAAAACCCTAAAGACTCCACCCCAAAACTATTAGAACTGATATCGGAATACAGCAAAGTTGCAGGATACAAAATCAACAAACAGAAATCTGTGGCTTTCCTATACACTAACAATGAACCAACAGAAAGAGAAATCAGGAAAACAACTCCATTCACAATTGCATCAAAAAAAATAAAATACCTAGGAATAAACCTAACCAAGGAAGTGAAAGACTTATACTCTGAAAACTACAAGTCACTCTTAAGAGAAATTACCGGGGACACTAACAGATGGAAACGCATCCCATGCTCGTGGCTAGGAAGAATTAATATTGTCAAAATGGCCATCCTGCCCAAAGCAATATACAGATTTGATGCAATCCCTATGAAACTACCAGCAACATTCTTCAATGAACTGGAACAAATAATTCAAAAATTCATATGGAAACACCAAAGACCCCGAATAGCCACAGCAATACTGAGAAAGAAAAATAAAGTAGGGGGGATCTCACTCTGCAACTTCAAGATCTATTATAAAGCCATAGTAATCAACGCAATTTGGTACTGGCACAAGAACAGAGCCACAGACCAATGGAACAGACTAGAGAATCCAGACATATATGGTCAATTAATATTTGATATAGGAGCCAGGGACATACAATGGCGAAATGACAGTCTCTTCAACAGATGGTGCTGGCAAAACTGGACAGCTACATGTAGGAGAATGAAACTGGACCATTGTCTAACCCCAAAAGTACAAAAGTAAACTCAAAATGGATCAAAGACCTGAATATAAGTCACGAAATCATTAAACTCTTGGAAAAAAAAATAGGCAAAAACCTCTTAGACATAAACATGAGTGACCTCTTCTTGAACATATCTCCCCGGGCAAGGAAAACAACAGCAAAAATGAACAAGTGGGACTATATTAAGCTGAAAAGCTTCTGTACAGCAAAAGACACCATCAATAGAACAAAAAGAACCCTACAGTATGGGAGAATATATTTGAAAATGACACATCCTATAAAGGCTTGACGTCCAGAATATATGAAGAGCTCACACGACTCAACAAGGAAAAAACAAATAACCCAATTAAAAAATGGGCAGAGGAACTGAACAGACACTTCTCCAAAAAAGAAAAACAGATGGCCAACAGACACATGAAAAGATGCTCCACATCGCTAATTATCAGAGAAATGCAAATTAAAACTACAATGAGGTATCACCTCACACCAGTAAGGATGGCTGCCATCCAAAAGACAAACAACAACAAATGTTGGCGAGGCTGGGGAGAAAGGGGAACCCTCCTACACTGCTGGTGCGAATGTAAATTAGTTCAACCATTGTGGAAAGCAGTATGGAGGTACATCAAAATGCTCAAAACAGACCTACCATTTGACCCAGGAATTGCACTCCTAGGAATTTACCCTAAGAATGCAACAATCAAGTATGAGAAAGATCAGTGCACCCCTATGTTTATTGCAGCACTATTTACAATAGCCAAGAATTGGAAGCAACCTAAATGTCCATCAACAGATGAATGGATAAAGAAGATGTGGTACATATACACAATGGAATACTACTCAGCCATAAGAAAAGGGCAAATCCAACCATTTGCAGCAACATGGATGGAGCTGGAGGGTATTATGCTTAGTGAAACAAGCCAAGCGGAGAAAGAGAAATACCAAATGATTTCACTTATCTGTGGAATATAAGAACAAAGGAAAAACTGAAGGAACAAAACAGCAGCAGAATCACAGAACTCAAGAATGGACTAAAAGGTACCAAAGGGAAAGGGACTGGGGAGGATGGGTGGGTAGGGAGGGATAAGGGGGGGGAGAAAAAGGGGGGTATTAAGATTAGCATGCATAGGGGGGTGGGAGAAAGGGGAGGGCTGTACAACACAGAAAAGACAAGTGGTGATTCTACAACATTTTGCTACGCTGATGGACAAAAACTGTAAAGGGGTATATAGGGGGGTCCTGGTATAGGGGTGAGCCTAGTAAACAAAGTATTCGTCATGTAAGTGTAGATTAATGATAAAAAAAAAAAAGCAGTTCCTGTGTGGTGACCTCCAATGAGTTCTACACAATGATATAAAGGGCATATAAAAGTGTAGGCAAAGGTTCTGTTTGTGTTTATACAGAGGATCAAAGCCTAATTGGGCTACCCCGAAAATGAACTAAGATACGATATGAAAAAGAACTTCCAATATCAGCACTCTCTGGAAGACTCATGCCAGAAGATGATCATCAAAAAACACCAACAAAGATCCACGCACTGCTACAGGTGTAGATGCACTCATCCCACTAATACCTGGACTTGCCATATGAATGAAGAAGGAGATATCTAAGCTGGCCTGTGCATACAGTAAAACAACAAATTTGACTGGGTCTATACTGTTGGAACTCAACCAAGAATTAGGAGAAGTGCAAATTGTAGCACTCCAAAATCTTACAACTACAGACTATTTACTGTTAAAAAAACATATGGGATGTGAACAGTCCCCAGGAATGGGTTGTTTTAATTTATCTGAATTCTCTCAGACTGTTCAAGTTCAGTTGGGCAATATCCACCATATCATATATAAGTTTTCACAAATGCCTAAGGTGCCTAACTGGTTTTCTTGGTTTCACTGGAGATGGCAATTACAGGTATGCTTTAGTTACGTAACTGTATTCCTATTATGTTAATGTGTGTGCACAATTTAATTAGTAGTTTAAAACCTATACATGCTGAAGTTACTCTACAAGAAGATATGTGAAAGAAATAATCAGTCTTCCCAGGTTTTCTTCCGCCTGCTACTTCTATAGCTTTTCTTCTTCCTACCTAATTACAACCCTTAAATAGAATTCGTGCCACATATCGAATTTACCGGTTATCATAATTCTTCCAAGTGGTAAAGACACCTCAAGACAAATGCTGTTCATAGAAGCCACAGGGCATAAATCTGCAAAGAAGTAAAAAGCTAACCTTTTCAAACAGTAAGGCTTCTCTCTCACTTACCAACTTTACATTTCCCTGTATGGCTCCGGAAGATGACTGGTTAGCCAGAGATGGGTAAGATTCCTCAAGGGAGGAACAACCTAAGACAGGCACAGTCGCAGGGGGGCCATCAGGTGAGAAATTGGGGATCAACAGAGGTGAGGCTTAGAACCTCATTCGCCCTGTTTTGAGAGAAATCTTCTGCATCCGTGGATGTTTTATTGCCCGTGTCTTGCTTGGATTAACACATACTCTACAGGTACACACCTGATCATCTACATTTGCTCTCTTACAACACTAAACTATGTTTTCTTCCTTTATCTCGTATCTATCTACCACTTCAGCATTTTATTAAAAATAATAATAATAAAGAGAGAAATGTGGTATCCACATATAATTCAAGTATAAAAATCAAATGAATATTCATATTTGAACTGTTTAGAATTCATAATGCATGAGCAAAACCGAAAGCTTCTGTGATGACTGCCCCTGTAATGTTCACCATGTAACTTATTCACTATGTAAGAATTTGTACTCCATGTAGGAACTTGTTCATTAAGCTTCAAAAGATTGGAGACTGACGAAAATTAGGCTTGGGGTGGCTTAATGATTGTGCATTGAGCATTGACCCCCCTATACAGAATTTTATTGTTGTCAACAACCATTTGATCAATAGATATTAGAGATGCCCTCACACACACACACACACACACACACACACACAAATATATATATATATATATATATATATATATATATACACACACGCACTTCCAATTGTAAAATAAATAAGTAACCGGGGTGTAATGTATAGCATAAGGAATATAGTCAAAATATTGTAACAACTTGGTATGGTGATAGCTGGTACCTAGAATTATCATGTATATAAATGTTGAATCACTGTGTTGTACACCTGAAACTAATGTAATACTGTGTGTCAACTACCCTTCAATAAAAAATTATTATCCAGAAAAAAAAAAAAAAAAAGGAAACAGAGGATAAAGGAAGAGCCAATGCAAAAATGAGTTATTGAGATGGCAGCCATTAAGGGTGACCCAGTGCTCAATTTGTTGAGCTACTCCTTAAACAGCCATAGGAACTACACCTGAGAACTGTTAGTTCTGTAGGAGAGAGAAGGAAGAATTTGTCTAATGGTTTCCATTTTTTCATTGGTTAAACGTTAATACTATAGAGCATCAACTCTCTCACACTTCTGGATTATACATCTGAGCGCTCCCAACAGTTTCCTGTGGCATCCTCTGCCTCAGCCTCAATAGGGTAGCCTCTGGGCAGGAGTGAGAAGTCTATGGTTAAGCCTGGAGAGGAAGCTCTGTCAGGTCATGTCAGTGGATGGCATGGGGAGCCTGGAGTAGCTACTATGTAGATGTGTCTGTCTGTAACCAGTGCCTGCAGACCCCTGTGACCTCAGAAACAGAGCAAGCCACTGCTTGGGCTATTCTGGTCAAAAGGCAAGTGGTCAGATCTGGGGAATGGAGATGGGACACTGTATATATATTTTACAAAGCCACGTTTATAAAAAAAAAAAAAATGGGAAAATGGAGCACATGCTAAATGAGTCAGTACCCATTAAAGAACATTCCCAGAAGCTCAAGCCAGTGACCTCAGTTAACTAGAACTAGATAGCATGACCACCCCTAGCTGCAAGGAGTGGGAAGCTGGGAAATGTAAGTTTGTAACCAGACACATTGTTGTCACTAATAAAAGTCAGTTACCATCGAAAAGGAAGGCTTGATTTGTAGAGACGAGTAACAGCTTTTTTCTACTCAATGTCTTTTTTAGTTAGAAGTTAATTGAATCTACGTAATCTAACATCTTTCCACAACAGTATGGTAGCGATACAATGTTTATGTTTATTACACTTTATTACTAATGTTACAGTTACTGTGAATGCCTTTACCCATGTGGATTTGATTCTTCCGTGTCTAAAAACAGGAACAGATCTGTCTAAGGAAACTTCGAAAGTATTGATTCCCACCTCACACTCAGCTGCTTTCTGATTGAATTTAGAAGGCTAACTGCTTATAGGTCAAGCTTCCTGATTCTAGAGAATTGTTGGCTTCACCCTGTGCCTTAATCTCCTCCCTTACTTCAATTCTTTATTCATTTCCTGTTTACTCTTCTTGCCCGAAGATTTTTAAATGCCTAAAACTTGTTACTTATCTCTCATTACAGGTCTATGGGTTACTCACTGCTTAGGAAATGAAGGAGTGAGCGCATATCTTCCTAGCTTGATTATCTGTGAGTTAAGGGACTTAATGTAGAAATCAGTTGAAATTGCAAAAGTTGTAACCCTAAAAAAAGTAGAAGCTTCCATCCTTGTGCTAACAGTATTCTTGATTTGCAAAATAGTTCTGAGGAATATGGTTCTCATTTGTTGATTTGAGGCATGTTGCTGGGAACATAGCAATGAATATGAAAGTCTCATTTTTTATGGAGATCACATTGAAGTGGTAGACATGATCAAAAAACAAACACCTTGCCTTCAGGGTCATGTGACATAACATCACTTTGCAATGGGAATTTTCTCCTTTAGATAAGAATTCAGCAAAGTTTCTCTGTAAAAGGCCAAACAGTAAATATTTTATGCTTTGGAGACTACATATGGTCTATTACATATTCTTTTTCTTTTTTTTTAAACAACCTTTTACAAATGTTAAAACTATTCTTAAGCTAATAGGCAGTACAGAAACAGAACATGGGCTGGATTTGACTAAGCAAAATTGTTTATTAACCTGTGTTGTAGATTATGTAGTCAGAGAAGTCTTTGGCAGATGTTAGACAATCAGAGCTGCATGTCCTCATTGCATATTCACAATGGCACTGAAGTAATAGACTGAGGGCAGATAAGGTGAGCAGAAAACAGTTGGGTTATAAGTTACTGAGTTACGTTAAGATTTTTGGGGGGGGCTTCATCTACTGGAGCCATTTCTGGAGAAATAGAAGGCTGGGAGAAAACTGTTAAGAGGATGTAAAATGTAAGTTCTATTTGAATATGTTAAACTTTAGATTCCTGTTAGATTCCTATATGGAATTACCAGAGTTTAGGAGGAGTCCACAATCAAATGTGTGTGGGTTTGTAGGTGGATGTGTGTGTGTGTGTGTGTGTGAAAAAGAGAGAGAGAGAGAGAGAGAGAGAGAGATGCATTGGCATATCAACGGCACTTAAAGCCATGGGTTTGGATGATGTTTCCTAGAGAGAGCAGAGGCCCCAAGTCACGTGAAGTCCAACATTTCAATATGGGGTAGAGGAGGAGAATCCAGCCAAGGAACCTGAGAAGCTTAACAATGTCCAGTGAGTTAGCAGGAAACCAGAGAGGAGTATGATGAAAGCCCAAACAGGATGGAGTGGTCAGCTCTGTCAAATCATGCTGTCAAGTAAAATAAATATGCAGAAATCATCATTGTTTGGGGCATTACGGAGGTGACTTTGGCAAGAATAGTTTTACTGGAATACTACAGGACCAAAACCATACTGAAGTTTTGCTCTGATGGTGAATAGAGAGATGGTACTGTAGCAAAGGAACTGGTGTGATCAGGGGAGTGCTTGTTGTTAGTGCGAGACAGAAGTAGTAGTTTACTTAATGATAGAAATGATCCAGTAGAGATGGAGAATTTGATGATGGAAGAGGAATTCACTTGAATGTATGAAGGGGCGGTTAAGTTAATGTTTTAAAGGGTGAACAAGAATTGCGTGGGTTGAAAGAGAGTAGAGAATTTTCTAAGTAGACTAAGAGTGCATGGAGGCTTAATGCAGAGTGCAGCATATTTGGGGAATGGCAAGAATTTATTTTGCCTACAATAGTTTCTTTTTAAGCTAGTGATAAGAGAAGGAGTGGCAAAAGCCTGATCAGGAAGGACTAGTATCTTAAGCCAGAAAGTTTGGGATTTAATCTGAAATTAGAGAGGATCTTCTGAAGGATTTAAAACTGGGGAAATAAATTTTTGATGGCATTTATAAAGGTAAGATAAAGGAAAATAGATTTGGAGGTTGACAAAACCAGAGGCAGGTTTTTTTTTCCTCCATTGTAATAATCTGGGAAAGAGAAGGATAATAGGGGTCGAAATGAAGACTTGACAGTGGGTATTTTAGAGGATGGTACAGTCTTGACAGCTCTTTGAGGTAAACTCAACAACACCAACAAAGTGGTGTGTGATCAGAGTAAGCACTGAGGAGAACTAGGCATAGCAGACGTGACTCAGATTTTTTTGCTTTGGAAACTAGGGAGATACAGGGAGTATGAGATGAGGTGTGGATGACTAGTTCCTTTGGGCATATGTAGCATCTCCTGTGTGGTGGTTATTTGAAGATATGGTGTAGTTGGACATAGGCATTTGAAGTACAAATGCAGGGCCTGGCCTGGAAATAATTACCTGGGCAAGGCAGAAAAAGAAAATCTCAATTGTCAGTGGGCTTTGCAGTGAGAGTGGCTTAAGGGGAAAAAATAGCCTTAATGACAGCCTGGCAAAAAACCATTTATGAGGCAGGAGTTTCAACCATATGTTTAAAAGCCATTTATATGAACAGACTTTGTAGTTGTAGATTCACCGTTGCAAAAAAACACTCTATTCATTTTTAGCCTGTTTCTTTTAAATGCTTTTTTATATTTAGTATTTTTCAAATAGGTTTATTTAATGATAAATTTGAAAGTTGACCATATAATTTACCTTTTTCTCTTCATTAAGATTGAAGAATTGGAGGAGAAACTTAATGATGCACTTCACCAGAAGCAACTACTAACACTGAGATTAGACAACCAATTGACTTTCCAACAGAAGGATGCCAGGTAAGTTTTGAAAAAGCGACAATACCTATTTGTCAGTTAAAAGTAATTTTATTATCTGTTCATGCTGGTGATTGTAAGCTAAAATACAAATATTTTAAGTCCAAGATGGTAATAATTTTTTCATTCAGACCAACAGAAAAGTAGGTTACTTGGTGCAGTGCACAAAACATAAAAAGTCAGAATTCAACATTGATTTAACAAACATTGCCAGCATAAGTGAACCAAAAACAGCAATGAAAGCTCTCTTAAACGTGCTACCACTTAACCTGCTGTCTGGATCACCCCTTCTTCATTTGCTCTGTAAAACACACTGATTCTCATGGCCCATTGAGTTCTGGTTTAAAGTACCTTTTATTTTTCCTACATACTTTCTCTAGCCCTGTGTGTGCTTAGTTAGAGTCCATTGTGTTTACTGTGAAATAGGCCTATACCAATTATACTTGTTATATAATTTGATTAAAATTATAGGAACTGTGAAATGTGAGTCCAAAAGAAGATGTGTCATTTCTATGAAAACTATAATGAATTCTTTGAAACAATTCAGTAAAAGTGATTAATTAAAGAATCTTCAAATTAAGTGAAAGCAAGACATTTAAAGGTTGAGGACAAAAATCAAACATCCATAAAAAGTATCCTCTCAAATTTCTTCCCAAGTGTCTTTTAAGGTAAAGAAATTGAATTTGGAAATCATGAACAATGTTGTAAAAAAATCAAAGCATACCTAGGTACTTAAAAAATCTGAACCCTATGTAAAAAAATGTGGTAAATGAATGATTCTTTGTATGTTTTAATTAGAAGTAAGTATGTAAAGTAGGTATCTGCTTTAAGATGTCACTATTTAACCAATATTTTTAAAAATTAGCTGACAACTTCCTAGTAACTATCACATTAGATCAGTGGTTGTCAAATTTTAGTGTCCATTGGAACCACCTGAAGGACTTGTTTAAAAGATTGTCTGCCCCATCCCCAGGTGTTTTGATGTGTGTTGTCCTGAGAATCTGCGTCTTGCCAAGTTCCCGAGTGATGCTGATGGTGGTCTGGGAGAACCACTGCCTTCAGTAGTAGGGCTTCCACTCTGTTCTTGAGACATTGGTCAGGTGGAGTGATGCTGAGAGGACTGTAAAGAAGCTATTGAAATATTCCCCTTGTTAGCTGGTGTTGGTAAAAGGTGGCTGGATTCTGAATATATTTTGAAGGTAGCGCTGATAGGATGTCCTAATGGATTAGATGTGGGGCTTAAGAGAAAAAGAGGAGTCAAGGATTGTGCCAACATTTTTGGCTTGAATAAATGAAAGGGTGGCATTGCTGTGAACTAAAATGAGAAACCACAATGGAATAGATTTGTGAGTGAAGAGCAGGAGTTCAGTTTGGGATGTGTTAAGTTAGAGTTGTCTTAATAGAATCTGTGTGGAGGTATATGAAAAGTCTGGTCCAGAGATACCAATCTGGAAGTCATTAGAATATGGACAGTATTTAGGTTGTGAGACTGGATGAGTTCTCCAAGGGAGTGAGTATAGACAGAGAAGAGGGCCAAATACTCCAACACTCAGACAAACCAGTACAGGAGACTGAGAGCACACCACCAGTAAAATAGGAGAAGAATTAAGTGTGGTGTCTGGGAAGCAGATGAAGAGAGTGTCTAAGGAGGAAGAGATCAGTTGTGTCAAGTACTATCCTTCGGGCATGTATGAAAAGAACTGAGAACTGGTCATTAGCAATCTGGTACGTCATTGGTGACCTTGAGATTTCAGGGGAAAAGATGAAAAACCTAATTGGCGTTTAAGAGGAAAGGCACTGAGGACAGACTTCAACGAGGTTTGCTCTGTGGAGGAACAAAGGGCGCAGTGACAAAGGATTAAGAGTTGCAGTTTTTGTTTGCTTGTTTGTTTTAAGATAGGAAAAATAACAGTGTGCTTGTATGTTGATGGGTATGGTACAGTAGGGAGGGGAAAAAATCTGTGTCATCCTGTTCAAAATCTTTGGATGGGCAACTAACAGTAACAATGACTGCTATATGTATTCTTTGAGAATGTATACATGTGGATTGCTGTTTTCATTACCTCAACGGTTGAATGAATACCTTATGGTGGTTTAATGTGGCCATCTTGAAGAGGTATACTTTAAAGGACCTAGATAAAGAGAAATGAAAATTACTTTAATGAGCAGGGTCCACAACGTGTAAGGCTTGCTACCTTAAGCAGAGGGAATGTATAATTTAAAAATCTTTTATTCTTTAATAATATCAATTTTCTAATAATTTCTCTGGCTGCACATTAGTACTCTGTAATTAGTATGGAATTCTCATTGCGTGTTTAACTGGTTAACTGAATAAGCATTTAGCTGGAGTCAAAAATGCTATTGAGCTCATTTCCTAATTTTGTTACCATAAAAAGGTAACTGAGACAAGTGAATCTCAAAGATTTTTTTAAGCTTTCCATAAATTCTCTTCTAATGTAGAAAATACCAAGAACTAATGAAACAAGAAATGGAAACAATTTTATTGAGACAGAAACAACTAGAAGAGACAAATTTTCAGCTAAGAGAGAAAGCTGGAGATATTCGTCGAAACCTGCGTGACTTTGAATTGACAGAAGAGCAATATATGAAACTGAAAGGCTTTCCTGAAGATCAGCTTTCTATTCCTGAATATGTATCTGTAAGTGTCTAGTATCATTTAAAAAAACTGCATATACTTTCAGATTAAAATTCTCCATTTATGTAGTAGCCATAACCTTTGAAGTACCACAGTGATAAATTACTTTATGGCCTTAATCTGAAAATGATGAATGGTGTTCAGATCACCAAATTTTAAAGGGTCTTGACTATTGATCACTGAAGTCAAGCAATAAATAGGGCTCTGAAGTTAATGGGTGCATAATCCATAAAAATTAATTATTGTATTATAAACGGATGGTTTATATGATATTCTCAGAATGTGAAATTATAAAGAGAACAGTTTAGTGGTGCCAGGTGTTAAGGGTAGTAGAGGACCAAGGAATTGGTGTGTTTATAAAGGACTAGGATGAGGGAGATCTTTGTGGATCTAGTTAAGGATCCCATCTGCAGTGTTGGCTACACAAATCTACATTTACAATTGATCCATGACAGTGACAGTGGTCTTCAAGTTCCTGGTGTCAGCATCCCTTTACACTCTAAAAATCACTAAGGACCCCGAAGAGCTTTTGTTTATATGGCCTATACCTATTAATAGTTACCATACTAGAAATTAATAACAGGTGTTTTTAAAATTCAAAGGTATGTAAGTGTACATTCCATTAACTTTAAAGGCAGTGATACACATCGTGTAGTCACTGGCAAACACCACTGAACAAGCATAAGAGAATGAGAGTGAAACAGACAAAAAATCTTAGCATTACTAGGAAAGTAGTTTTGATCTTATGAAATCTCCAAAAGGGTGTTTCAGAGTGGTGGAGCAGTTATCAGGGTTCCCCAAATCCCTGGTTGAGAACTGCTGGTTTTGTGATACATAGTGTCATTTCACCCTAAGAGGCTTGAATTTTTTCATCTGTAAAAGAATTAATAATAATAATAATAATAATAATAATAATAATAATAATACCTTCCTGTTGAGGTAATTGTGAAGATAAGCTATGTAAAATACATAGCACAATGCTTAGAACATAGTAAACAAATAATAAATATAACCTATTATTTCTACTGTAGTGGTGTTTGCTGCTCTTGGTTCTCATTTGGATAAGGTTGCCCAATTAATGATTTCCTATAAAATGAAGTGTTAAGTATTTGTCTTTTTATTCAAATTGCTCAGATATAATTTTTCTGTCTGCAGTGTACTGTCCAAAACAAATATCTCAAGTGCTGTCATTGAGGCTTTATCCATAGCAATAGCAAGTAGCCCATTAGTGGCAGTTATACATAGTTTTGCGTCCTGATTTAATTTTCCTCATATCTTTTGTTTCATAGACAACATTATCCTAACTAAGGATAATTATATGCAATGTAAGTTAATTATATGCAAACTCATTGTGCTGAAGATTAACCTTAGGATTTGGCTCTTAACAGATTTGGTACTACAGCATTGTATTAAAGAGTTTCAAATTATATGCCTATATAGTAGACGGGCCCTAATTGCCTTCTCATAATTTGCTCATGACTTCTTATTTTATAGGAGCTTGTCAAATGGAACACTTTACTAAAGTTAGGGCAGGCAAATTCCTCTGAGAATTATGAGTGGGAAGAGAAGCCTGAATTGAATGGAAGAAGTGATATAAAGATACCTCCTAATTCATCCTGACTATCCCTTACACAGCAGTGGAGCAGGAAGTCAAACTTTGCCAAGGGCCCAAAATGCAGGCTAATCATATATTTAGGTACTGGAGATAGAGCAGTATACAAACCATACAAAAACTCATGGAACTTACACTCTAGTGAATCAATACAGACAGTAACTACAAAGCTCAGGAATAGGAGCTGCCACAAGGTAGGAATTCTATTTAAATCATCTTAAGAGAATCCTGGAGGGCTTAACTGATAGGGTGATGTATGAACAGAGACCTGAAGGGAGTGAAAACATGAGCCATGCATTCTTATGTTGGAAGAACTTTTCTATCAGGAAGCAGCAAGAGCAAAACTCTTGAACACTTGATGTGTTCAGGAAGTAACAAGCAGTGTGGAGTGAGCAGAAGTAGGAGAGGAGGAGATAAGTAGCACACAGAGTGTGGAGTGATAGAAGAGAAAGAGACTGTGTCAGGGCTGGAGAGCTCTATAATGTGGGCCTTGAGGAGGCTTAATTGAACATTAAGACTTAAAGTATTAGTGGTCAGGGTCAATTAACAACTGTCTTGTTTAATTTTGTACAAACAAAACAAAACTTTATTGTACAGGAATATAAACTGAAACTCTTAACACTTTCTTTTTTACCATAATACTTTCCTTTTATTGCTGATAATTGAGAGTACTATAAATTAGCAAATTTTAATTAAATTTGGATTTTAAGGCTGCTTATTAATTTGATTTTTTTTTTAAAGATTCGGTTTTATGAACTAGTGAATCCATTAAGAAAGGAAATATCTGAACTGCAGTTGAAAAAGAATGACCTGTCAGAAGAATTAACTGAAAACAAAAGTCAGCTGAAACAACTGACAGAGGTTTGTATGATTTTGATCACTAATAGTAAGACTCTCTAAGTTTTTTTATAGAGTTCTTCAAGATTTGTGATAAGGAATATAAGTCAATGATAGAAAAATGGGACTAAGGGAATGCTGACTACTGCAAGACTTCACAAGTAGAGGGAAAGAGGTTAAACCGGAAATAGTCATCTTAAAGACTTACAAGTCCACAGAACTGACCCGAAACTCTCAGTTAGTATTTTATTGTCGTGATTTCGATTCTCAGGTCTTCATGACAGATAGGCCTTGTCTGTGATAGGAAAGGAGGCTACTGTCCATGTAGCCATCACCTTGCCTCTTCATCCAGTGCCGTTAGCTGTCCTGACGCTGTGCACGGTTAGAAGCATCAGCCCCAGTGATATGCGTGTTGCTGTGCTCCAAGTGCTGGCAGCAATGAGCATGAGAGGTAATGTCGGCTTTTCTAGAGTTCAAATCCTAGTAGATTACAGTTAGAAACTTACATGATATCTTGACACTCCTCTATTTTCTCTGTGGCCTTGAACAGGTCATTTGATGTTTCCTGCTCTATCAAATGGAGAAAATACTAGTAGTTGTCCATTCATTTCATTGAATTGCCCATTTCTGTTTCAAAATATAAAAACAACATTTTTATCTAGGTTGCATATATTTATGTCCTATTTCAAGGGCAGCCTTTATCCAGATCTACTATCAGAAATACCAAAAATCTATTATCCAGAAATAAAATTGTTATAATTTAAAATGTATTTTAATGTCCTAATTTGCTGTACTATTAGTGTTTATAAATAAAACTTTACTTATGTCATTAATACAGAGACAATATTACAAGCAAAGTAAAGCCTTGGCTTTCTTCCTTTCCTGATAGGAGCAGTAAGTTAGCTGGAGTAATGCCAGAGAGGCAGGTGTGTTCATACAAACCCTACTGCAAGGTTTTACTTTTTTTTCCCTGTTAACCTGCATTCTACATTGCACAGAGAAGCTGTTTTGCACATTTAGAAATCTAGTTTTTAATTTAAAAAAAATTTCCATCTACAGTCAAAATAGTAAGGTACAAAGTTATAAGGTCTGGGTTTGGCTACATTTTGCAGCCTTGGACAAATCATGTAATCTCTGTAGTTTCTGTGAATTGCCCAGAATGGAGGTGAGGTGGCAGTACAGGGTTCACTGGAGACAGGGCAGTTAGACAAGTTTTCAGACATGGTTCTACAGCACAAAGTGGACCCTCTGCATCCCTCGAGGACTTCTCATTTTTTAGTAGGAGGACTGGATGAGCTCCTCAACCTTGTTTATATCAAACCACCTCTTTTTTAAGAACTTTAATATTTGGGGATTCTAAGAGTGGTTTCTCTTGAACAAAGGATTCCGTGCACTAAAAAAACAAAACCCTTGGAACTCTAGAAGCATCATTGTATGTGATGTGTTTCTGCTGTGTGGCAAAGCAAGTCTCTCCACTCTCAAGGGTCAGTAATGGCTTTTTATCCCAGATTTTAGTGTTTATTTTAACCTTGCTAACACTATTAGTATTTTATTGAAGGGAAAGTGTAGATAATTAACATTGGTTTTACTCTTAGGGTTTTTAATGGACTAATAACTCTTGAACATGGAAGTAGTACTGTTTGTGAACCTGTATTAGTCAGGGTTCTCCAGAGAAATAGGACAACAGGGTATGTCTGCATATGGAGAGAGAGATTTATTTTAAGGAATTGGCTCACATGATTGTGGAAGCTTGGAGAGTTGCGCAAAATTTGCAGTGCGCTAACAGGTGGAGATGCAGGGGAGAGTTGCAATTCAAGTCCAGAGACAGTCTGCTGACAGAATTCCTTCTTGCTCAGGGGAGGTCAATGTTTTTTCTAGTAAGGTGATTGAATGAGGCCCACCACATTGTGGAGAGTAATCTGCTTTACTCAAAGACTACTGATTTAAGTGTTCATCTCTCTAAAAAATACTTTCACAGAAATATCTAAAATAATGTTTCACCAAATATTTGGTTACCACGGCCTAGCCAAGTTGACACATAAAATTAGCCATCATAGAACTTTTCTATTTGTGCCTTTGTTTCTTAAAGGTTTATCACCTCTCATCTGAAAATATAATGCTCTCTTAAACATTTTCGGAAATTTAATAATAATATAAATATAATTGAATTAGAATCAGGAAAAAAGAAATTAAGTAATAACTTATCTTCTAAATAAAAGGTCTTAGAAATTCATAGAATATGATTTAGACACAAGAGAATTATATTAAGGCCACCCTTAAAATCTGGTTCTTCTGCTTAGTCAATGACCTAATACAGGTCAACTTGCCCAAAACTTAGAAAAAATAAACTGAAGTTTTTAAAATTGAAAGTCAAACCAGCAAAGACTCTTTAAAAAGCTATAGTGAACAATAAAAACGTTTAATATTAGAAGAAATTTTGCTTAACTATATTGTGGGAGGTTATTTTTTGAAATAATTTTTTAGATTATTTACTGCTGTAGTATTTGGACAATTCAGTGATACTAGTTTGAGTTCCATCTCTGGAAGTTGACAATGGTGTGATGATCCTAGATAAAAAACTTAGTCTTCTCTACTTCCCCACCCTGCCTTCTGCCCTTACAACTTCTCTCCATTTGTAAAATAGAGATGATAATATATAAAACCTGCCTCACAGATCATTATTATGAGAATGAAATTCATACAGTAAATATTTGTTGTTTATCTACTTTGTGACAAGCATTGGTCTAGGTGCTTGGGATACTTCAGCAAAACAAAGATCCCTAGCCTCATGGAGTTCATATTTTAGAAGGAGTGCCTGGAAATAAACAGTAAACGTTAGAAATAAGCAAATCACAGTATGACTGAAGGTTATAACTGCAAAGGAAAAAATAAATAAATCAGGAATCAGTAGTGCTGCATAGAGAGCAGGGCAGAAAGCATATTGAGAATTGTAAAGGGTCAACTGGTAGGCACATCATTGTGGAGGTTAGAAGTTTGCAAAGACTTGAAGGTGAGGTAGACAGCAAAGATCTCAAAGAACTTCCAGACAGTGGGAGCAGCCAATGCAAAAGCAAGAGGGTGCCTTGGTGCTTGTGGAGCAATGAGGAAGCCAGTGTGACTGGAATGGTTGAAGGGAAAATAGTGGGATAAGACAAGAGAGGTAATGGGGTTAGTTGAGGTCATTGTAAGGAGTTTGATTTTAACTCTAAGTGAAAGGAAGCATTGCAGAATTTGGAAATGGCATGATCGTAACATTGTGAAAGGATCATTGTATATTTAGGAACTTTCTTAATGTCTCAGATAATTTTTTTTACTGAGAATAGATTCTAGAGTATAAGGATGGAAGCAGAGAGACTTGTTATGAGGCTATTGTAGTAATCTAGGTTAGAGGTGATAGTTCTTCAGATCAGGGTAGCAACTGAGTGGTGTGAACTGCTTGGATTCTGGATATACAGTTGACTCTTGAACAATATGGGTTTGAACTGGGCCCACTTTATACAGGAATTTTTTTCAATGAGTATATTGGGAAAGTTTCTTGAAGATTTGCAATGATTTAAAAAAATTGCACTGACTTGCTTTATTGTAATACAGTACATAATATACCTAACATACAAAATACATGTTAATCGACTATTATCAGGAAGGTTTCTGGTCAACAATAGGCTGTTAGTAGTTAAATTTGGGGGCCTCAAAAGTTATGTGGGATTTTCAGCTTTGCAGGGGGATCAGCACCCCTAGCCTCCATTGTTCAAGGGTCACCTGTGTTTTAAAAGTAGAGCAAGTAGGATTTCCTGATGAGTATGGAGGGTGTAAAAAGAATGACAGGAGTCAAATTAACTCCAGGGTTTTGGGACTGAGTAACTAGAAGGATGGATTTGCATTCACCTGAGATGGGTAGGTTGTGGGTGGGGCAGATACAAGGTCAAAAGAAAGTTCAGGTTTTAGCCATGTTGAATTTGAAATATCTGTTAGATGTACAATTGGCGATACTTGGATATACAAGTCTGAACTTTGGAAGCTATACGTTTGGGAGTCGTCAGCAGAGATAATACTTAAAGCCAGGATGAGGTCACTAGAAGAGAGTGAATGTAGAGAAGAGGACCGAGACCTGAGTACTTCAATACTGAAATGCAGAAAAGAGAAGGATTTATCAGCAAGACAAGGAAACCAGGAGAATTTCTTGTGTTGGAATCCAAGAGAGAAAAGTTTGTGAAGGAAGAGAGAGTAGTCAGCTTTTCAAATGATACCAGTAGGTCTAGATGAAGGTGGGGAACTCACCATTATATATAACAGACATTGATAATTGATAGCCTTGTCAGGAGTAGTTCTGATGGAGTGGGTCAAAAGCTTGATTACAGTGTATTTAAGAGTGAACGGGAGGAGAGGAATTAGAGAGTCTAGACAACCCCTTCTGTAGAATTTTGCTGCATTGGTGAACGAAGGGATAAACTTGAAGGTGACAGAAAGTGGGGTCAGGGGAGAGGTTTGTTTTGTTTTTAAGATGGAATCAGTCATAGTTAATATCTATAAACTCATTGTAAGCCACAGAAATTTTCTCATTGTGAAAAACAGTAGAAAGGCAATCTCCTGATCATAAACCAGCAGTGTAGGCAGTGCTGTTGGACACCCAGTTATATTTGTGTTTAAGGCTCACCACTTTGGTGCGATCCACATTTTAAAAAGAATCATCTTCATCTGGGCCATAGTCGGTAATATATGCTTCTGAATTTATGATATTTGGGGAAAATATTAGAACACAGAGCTGTTTGTTGATTGAAATACTCCTACCAAGTTGTAAATAACTTTCTTCATATATCACATACCATTTTTAAAAATAATAATTTTATTAGCAAAGTGAGATAATCTATCTTCTAATGGCTAGAGTTTTAATTATATATGACCTTTTCATGAAAAGGTGGAGCTAGCTCAGTTTAAAAACAAGTGAAGAAAGTGATTCTAACCAGGGAAGGAAGATAGAGAAGATTATAATCATAAAAGGAAGGTTTATAAAAAGGAAAGTTACCAAAAAGATAATCGAATTAGGTGGGTTTAAGAGGTGATTGGAGATTGTTGGATTACTTTAGGGTTCAGTTGTCATCAGTGAGAACCATTATCTGTCAGATTTTTTTAAGTAGCCACAAGCACCTAGTTTATTTAAAGTACTAAATGAAATTATCAATTTTTCAGTCGGAGATTTCTGCCTTTGGTTCTATTACTTGAAATGTTCTCATTTTGATGCTTTTTACTCAGTGGCATCTCCTGTGTCTCTCCTCATCCGTATGTGTACTATATATACAATGTTTATTATTGGTGGCTAGAGGCAGGCACTGAGAAACAGAAAATGCCCATCATACACAAACAGAGTGGCAAAAATGTTTTACTTTTCTAGTGGTGTCATTAATTTTAGGTCTTGACCCAAAAAAGTAAGTTTCCTTCTATTTTGAGAGAAAATTTGGATTTCTTCCTAAGGGGAATACTTTATTTCCTAGTGAACAAATTGAAAATTCATCCAGTGATAGTGTCCACTGATTCTAACCTCTCCTAAATTTGACATGTAAAAGGAAATACTATTTTGCTCAATAAGCAGTATGATACAGTGCCGTAGTAAGACTTCAGAAAAAATCATGGTATTAATGGCTGTAGTCATTACTGGTTTTTCGTAAATCATGATAAAATGTTTTCATATGATTTGAATGATCTGTTAGAGTAATTCAGCAAACATTTTTGTTTACATATATGTTGGGTTGGATATTTTGAGGGAGCTGACATTGATCTTATAAATGATGCTATGTGATTTTTTTTTTTTTTTTTGTGAGGGCATCTCTCATATTTATTGATCAAATGGTTGTTAACGACAATAAAATTCTGTATAGGGGAGTCAATGCTAAATGCACAATCATTAATCCACACCAAGCCTAATTTTCGTCAGTCTCCAATCTTCTGAGGCATAACAAACAAGTTCTTACATGGAGAACAAATTCTTACATAGTGAATAAGTTACATAGTGAACAGTGCAAGGGCAGTCATCACAGAAACTTTCGGTTTTGCTCATGCATTATGAACTCTAAACAGTCTGTTCAAATATGAATACTCATTTGGTTTTTATACTTGATTTATATGTGGATACCACATTTCTCTCTTTATTATTATGATTTTCAATAAAATGCTGAAGTGGTAGGTAGATACAAGATAAAGGTAGAAAACATAGTTTAGTGTTGTAAGAGAGCAAATGTAGATGATCAGGTGTGTGCCTGTAGACTATGTGTTAATCCAAGCTAGACCAGGGAAATAAAACATCCACGTATGCAGAAGATTTCTCTCAGAACAGGGGGGGTGAGGTTCTAAGCCTCACCTCTGTTGATCCCCAATTTCTCACCTGATGGCCCCCCTGCGACTGTGCCTGTCTTAGGTTGTTCCTCCCTTGAGGAATCTTACCCGTCTCTGGCTAACCAGTCATCTTCCGGGGCCATACAGGGAAATGTGAAGTTGGTAAGTGAGAGGGAAGCCTTATTGTTTGAAAAGGTTAGCTTTTTACTTCTTTGCATATTTATGCCCTCTGGCTTCTATGACCAGCACTTGTCTTGAGGTATCTTTACCACTTGGAAGAATTGTGATACTCGGTAAATTTGATATGAGGCACGAATTCTATTTAAGGGTTGTAATTAGGAAGGAAGAAGAAAAGCTATAGAAGTAGCAGGCAGAAGAAAACATGGGAAGATTGATTATTTCTTTGACATATCTTCTTGTAGAGTAACTTCAGCATGTATAGGTTTTAAGCTACTACTTAAATTGCGCACACACATTAACATAATAGGAGTATAGTTACATAACCAAAGCATACCTGTAATTACCAGCCATCTCCAGTGAAACCAAGAAAACCAGTTAGGCACCTTAGGCATTTGTGAAAACTTATCTATGGTATGGTGGATATTGTCCAACTGAACTTGAACAGTCTGAGAGAAATCAGACAAATTAAAACAACCCATTCCTGGGGACTGTTCACATGCCATATGTTCTTTTAACAGTAAATAGTATGTAGTTGTAAGACTTTGGAGCGCTACAATTTGCAATTCTCCAAATTCTTGGTTGAGTTCCAACAGTATAGATCCAGTCAAATTTGTTGTTTTACTGTATGCACAGGCCAGCTTAGATATCTCCTTCCTCATTCCCATGGCAAGTCCAGGAACTGGTGGGATGAGTGCATCTACAGCTGTAGCAGTGCGTGGATCTTTGTTGGGGTTTTTTGATGATCATCTTCTGGCATGAGTCTTCTAGAGAGTGCAGATGTTGGAAGTTCTTTTTCATATCGTATCTTAGTTCATTTTCGGGGTAGCCCAATTAGGCTTTGGTCCTCTGTATAAACACAAACAGACCCTTTGCCTACACTTTTATATGCCCTTTATACCCTTGTGTAGAACTCGTTGGAGGTTACCACACAGGAACTGCCCTTTTTTTTTTTTTTGCTTTGTTTTTGGTATCACTAATCTACACTTACATGACGAATATTATGTTTACTAGGCTCTCCCCTATACCAGGTCTACCCTATAAACCCCTTTACAGTCACTGTCCATCAGCATAGCAAAATGTTGTAGAATCACTACTTGCCTTCTCTGTGTTGTACAGCCCTCCCTTTTCTCCTACCCCCCCATGCATGTTAATCTTAATACCCCCCTACTTCTCCCCCACTTATCCCTCCCTACCCACCCATCCTCCCCAGTCCCTCTCCCTTTGGTACCTGTTAGTCCATTCTTGAGTTCTGTGATTCTGCTGCTGTTTTGTTCCTTCAGTTTTTCCTTTGTTCTTATATTCCACAGATAAGTGAAATCATTTGGTATTTCTCTTTCTCCGCTTGGCTTGTTTCACTGAGCATAATACCCTCCAGCTCCATCCATGTTGCTGCAAATGATTGGATTTGCCCTTTTCTTATGGCTGAGTAGTATTCCATGGTGTATATGTACCACATCTTCTTTATCCATTCATCTGTTGATGGACATTTAGGTTGCTTCCAATTCTTGGCTATTGTAAATAGTGCTGCAATAAACATAGGGGTGCATCTGTCTTTCTCAAACTTGATTGCTGCATTCTTAGGGTAAATTCCTAGGAGTGCAATTCCTGGGTCAAATGGTAGGTCTGTTTTGAGCATTTTGATGTACCTCCATACTGCTTTCCACAATGGTTGAACTAACTTACATTCCCACCAGCAGTGTAGGAGGGTTCCCCTTTCTCCACAGCCTCGCCAACATTTGTTGTTGTTTGTCTTTTGGATGGCAGCCATCCTTACTGGTGTGAGGTGATACCTCATTGTAGTTTTAATTTGCATTTCTCTCATGATTAGCGATGTGGAGCATCTTTTCATGTGTCTGTTGGCCATCTGTATTTCTTTTTGGGAGAACTGTCTGTTCAGTTCCTCTGCCCATTTTTTAATTGGGTTATTTGTTTTTTGTTTGTTGAGGCATGTGAGCTCCTTATATATTCTGGACGTCAAGCCTTTATCGGATGTGTCATTTTCAAATATATTCTCCCATACTGTAGGGATCCTTCTTGTTCTATTGATGGTGTCTTTTGCTGTACAGAAGCTTTTCAGCTTAATATAGTCCCACTTGTTCATTTTTGCTGTTGTTTTCCTTGCCTGGGGAGATATGTTCAAGAAGAGGTCACTCATGTTTATGTCTAAGAGGTTTCTGCCTATGTTTTCTTCCAAGAGTTTAATGGTTTCATGGCTTACATTCAGGTCTTTGATCCATTTTGAGTTTACTTTTGTATATGGGGTTAGACAATGGTCCAGTTTCATTCTCCTACATGTAGCTGTCCAGTTTTGCCAGCACCACCTGTTGAAGAGACTGTCATTTCGCCATTGTATGTCCATGGCTCCTTTATCAAATATTAATTGACCATATATGTCTGGGTTAATGTCTGGATTCTCTAGTCTGTTCCATTGGTCTGTGGCTCTGCTCTTGTGCCAGTACCAAATTGTCTTGATTACTATGGCTTTATAGTAGAGCTTGAAGTTGGGGAGTGAGATCCCCCCTACTTTATTCTTCTTTCTCAGGATTGCTTTGGCTATTCGGGGTCTTTGGTGTTTCCATATGAATTTTTGAATTACTTGTTCCAGTTCATTGAAGAATGTTGCTGGTAGTTTCATAGGGATTGCATCAAATCTGTATATTGCTTTGGGCAGGATGGCCATTTTGACGATATTAATTCTTCCTAGCCACGAGCATGGGATGAGTTTCCATCTGGTAGTGTCCCCTTTAATTTCTCTTAAGAGTGTCTTGTAGTTTTCAGCGTATAAGTCTTTCACTTCTTTGGTTAGGTTTATTCCTAGGTATTTTATTTTTTTGGATGCAATTGTGAATGGAGTTGTTTTCCTGATTTCTCTTTCTGTTGGTTCATTGTTAGTATATAGGAAAGCCACAGATTTCTGTGTGTTGATTTTGTATCCTGCAACTTTGCTGTATTCCGATATCAGTTCTAGAAAAGTAGTTCAGACTTTTGGGGTGGAGTCTTTAGGGTTTTTTATGTACAGTATCATGTCATCTGCAAATAGTGACAGTTTAACTTCTTCTTTACCAATCTGGATTCCTTGTATTTCTTTATTTTGTCTGATTGCCGTGGCTAGGACCTCCAGTACTATGTTAAATAACAGTGGAGAGAGTGGGCATCCCTGTCTAGTTCCCGATCTCAGTGGAAATGCTTTGCGCTTCTCGCTGTTCAATATAATGTTGGCTGTGGGTTTATCATAGATGGCCTTTATTATGTTGAGGTACTTGCCCTCTATTCCCATTTTGCTGAGAGTTTTTAACATGAATGGATGTTGAACTTTGTCAAATGCTTTTTCAGCATCTATGGAGATGATCATGTGGTTTTTGTCTTTCTTTTTGTTGATGTGGTGGATGATGTTAATGGACTTTCGAATGTTGTACCATTCTTGCATCCCTGGGATGAATCCCACTTGGTCATGGTGTATGATCCTTTTGATGTATTTTTGAATTCGGTTTGCTAATATTTTGTTGAGTATTTTTGCATCTACGTTCATCAGGGATATTGGTCTGTAGTTTCCTTTTTTGGTGGGGTCTTTGCCTGGTTTTGGTATTAGGGTGATGTTAGCTTCATAGATTGAGTTTGGCAGTATCCCCTCCTCTTCTATTTTTTGGAAAACTTTAAGGAGAATGGGTATTATGTCTTCCCTGTATGTCTGATAAAATTCCGAGGTAAATCCATCTGGCCCGGGGGTTTTGTTCTTTGGTAGTTTTTTGATTACCGCTTCAATTTCGTTGCTGGTAATTGGTTTGTTTAGATTTTCTGTTTCTTCCTGGGTCAATCTTGGAAGGTTATATTTTTCTAGGAAGTTGTCCATTTCTCCTAGGTTTCCCAGCTTGTTAGCATATAGGTTTTCATAGTATTCTCCAATAATTCTTTGCATTTCCGTGGGGTCCGTCGTGATTTTTCCTTTCTCGTTTCTGATACTGTTGATTTGTGTTGACTCTCTTTTCTTCTTAATAAGTCTGGCTAGAGGCTTATCCAGTTTGTTTATTTTCTCAAAGAACCAGCTCTTGGTTTCATTGATTTTTGCTATTGTTTTATTCTTCTCAATTTTATTTATTTCTTCTCTGATCTTTATTATGTCCCTCTTTCTGCTGACCTTAGGCCTCATCTGTTCTTCTTTTTCCAATTTCGATAATTGTGACATTAGACCATTCATTTGGGATTGCTCTTCCTTTTTTAAATATGCTTGGATTGCTATATACTTTCCTCTTAAGACTGCTTTTGCTGTGTCCCACAGAAGTTGGGGCTTAGTGTTGTTGTTGTCATTTGTTTCCATATATTGCTGGATCTCCATTTTGAATTGGTCATTGATCCATTGATTATTTAGGAGCGTGTTGTTAAGCCTCCATGTGTTTGTGAGCCTCTTTGCTTTCTTTGTACAGTATATTTCTAGTTTTATGCCTTTGTGGTCTGAAAAGTTGGTTGGTAGGATTTCAATCTTTTGGAATTTTCTGAGGCTCTTTTTGTGGCCTAGTATGTGGTCTATTCTGGAGAATGTTCCATGTGCACTTGAGAAGAATGTATATCCCGCTGCTTTTTTTATGTAGAGTTCTATAGATGTCTATTAGGTCCATCTGCTCTACTGTGTTGTTCAGTGCTTCCGTGTCCTTACTTATTTTCTGCCCAGTGGATCTATCCTTTGGGGTGAGTGGTGTGTTGAAGTCTCCTAGAATGAATGCATTGCAGTCTATATCCCCCTTTAGTTCTGTTAGTATTTGTTTCACATATGCTGGTGCTCCTGTGTTGGGTGCATATATATTTAGAATGGTTATATCCTCTTGTTTGACTGAGCCCTTTATCATTATGCAGTGTCCTTCTTTATCTCTTGTTACTTTCTTTGTTTTGAAGTGTATTTTGTCTGATATTAGTACTGCAACCCCTGCTTTCTTCTCACTGTTGTTTGCTTGAAATATGTTTTTCCATCCCTTGACTTTTAGTCTGTACATGTCTTTGGGTTTGAGCTGAGTTTCTTGTAAGCAGCATATAGATGGGTCTTGCTTTTTTATCCATTCTGTTACTCTGTGTCTTTTGATTGGTGCATTCAACCCATTAACATTTAGGGTGACTATTGAAAGATATGTACTTATTGCCATTGCAGGCTTTAAATTCGTGGTTACCAAAGGTTCAAGGTTAGCCTCTTTAGTATCTTACTGCCTAACTTAGCTCGCTTATTTAGCTGTTATATACACTGTCTGGAGATTCTTTTCTTCTCTCCCTTCTTTTTCCTCCTCCTCGATTCTTCATATGTTGGGTGTTTTGTGCTGTGCTCTTTCTAGGAGTGCTCCCATCTAGAGCAGTCCCTGTAAGATGTTCTGTAGAGGTGGTTTGTGGAAAGCAAATTCCCTCAGCTTTTGTTTGTCTGGGAATTGTTTAATCCCACCGTCATATTTGAATGATAGTCGTGCTGGATACAGTATCCTTGGTTCAAGGCCCTTCTGTTTCATTGTATTAAATATATCATGCCATTCTCTTCTGGCCTGTAGGGTTTCTGTTGAGAAATCTGACGTTAGCCTGATGGGTTTCCCTTTATAGGTGACCTTTTTCTCTCTAGCTGCCTTTAACACTCTTTCCTTGTCCTTGATCTTTGCCATTTTAATTATTATGTGTCTTGGTGTTGCCCTTCTTGGATCCTTTCTGTTGGGGGTTCTGTGTATTTCCGTGGTTTGTTCGATTACTTCCTCCCCCAGTGTGGGGAAGTTTTCAGCAATTATTTCTTCTAAGATACTTTCCATCTCTTTTCCTCTCTCTTCTTCTTCTGGGACCCCTATAATACGGATATTGTTCCTTTTGGATTGGTCACACAGTTCTCTTAATATTGTTTCATTCCTGGAGATCCTGTTGTCTCTCTCTATGTCAGCTTCTATGCGTTCCTGTTCTCTGGTTTCTATTCAATCAATGGCCTCTTGCATTCTATCCATTCTGCTTATAAACCCTTCCAGAGTTTGTTTCATTTCTGCGATCTCCTTTCTGGCATCTGTGATCTCCTTCCGGACTTCATCCCATTTCTCTTGCGTATTTCTCTGCATCTCTGTCAGCATGTTTATGATTCTTATTTTGAATTCTTTTTCAGGGAGACTGGTTAGGTCTGTCTCCTTCTCTGGTGTTGTCTCTGTGATCTTTGTCTGCCTGTAGCTTTGCCTTTTCATGGTGATAGGAATAGTCTGCAGAACTGGGACGAGTGACGGCTGGAAGGACTTCCTTTCTTGTTGGTTTGTGGCCCTCCTCTCCTGGGAGAACAGCGGCCTCTAGTGGCTTGTGCTGGGCAGCTGCGCACAGACAGGGTTTCTGCTTCCTGCCCGGCTGTTATGGAGTTTATCTCCGCTGTTGCTGTGGGCGTGGCCTGGCTCAGGTGGCTGCTCCAAAATGGTGGAGTCGCGTTGGAGCAGGAGCTGCTGGGAGGCTATTTATCTCCGTAAGGGGCCTCCCTGCTCCCTGCAGCCCAGGGGTTAGGCTGCCCAGAGATCCCGGATTCCCTACCTCTGGATTAAGTGACCCGCCTTGCCCCTTTAAGACTTCCAAAAAGCACCCGCCAAAACAAAACAATGACCACAAAAAAAAAAAAAAAAGAAAAAAAAATTTTTAATTAAAAAAAAAGGTCGTTCGTTTTTCTTTATTCTCCGGTGCCAGCCTCAGGCCTCTGCTCACCGGTCTTTCTGCCCTGTTTCCCTAGTATTGGGGTCCCTATCCCTTTAAGACTTCCAAAAAGCGCTCACCAAAACAAAACAGCAAAAAAGCAAAAAAAAAATGGTCGCGCGCTTTTCTTATGTCCTCTCTCGCCCAGCCTCCAGTGCCTGCTCACTGTTCTTGCTGCCCTGTTTTCCCAGTATCGAGGGCCCTGCACTCTGGCCCGGATGGCTGGGGCTGGGTGTTCGGCAGCCCTGGGCTCCGTCTCCCTCCCGCTCTGCCTGCTCTTCTCCCGCCGGGAGCTGGGGGGAGGGGCGCTCGTCTCCCGCGGGGCCGGGGCTTGTATCTTACCCCCTTCGCGAGGCGCTGGGTTCTCTCAGGTGCGGATGTGGTCTGGATATTGTCCTGTGTCCTCTGGTCTTTATTCTAGGAAGGGTTGTCTTTGTTATATTTTCATAGATATATGTTGTTTTGGGAGGAGATTTCCGCTGCTCTACTCACGCCGCAATCTTCCGCCGTGGTCCGATGCTATGTGATTTTAAAGTTGAATAAAATAAAAGCTTTGAAAAATAACATGACTAGATTATATTCTCCCCGCCAAATTTTAAAGGAGTGTAAAGATTAACTTGAAGCTGTGGCAAGTATACAATCTTGTTATCAAATAGAGCAGAGTCGATTTAATCACTTGAGAGCTGGCAAATTGCCTGCCCGTCCATAGAAACTCAACGACCCCAAGAACTACAAACCAATAAGCCACACTTGTATCCTTATTGAGCTTGTGGAACGCATGAAGATTATGACACTGAATACTTAGGCTAATATAAGCCTATGGAAGAAGATCAACAGAGTTTATGAATGAACATATAATAGTATTTCACTTGGTAATAACTACATACATGTGTATAAAGAGGAAATAGGGAATGGAATATGTAGACTTCAAAAAGCCCATGACATAAATTTTAGTTTATGAGCTAAAATGTAGAAATAAAAAGAAACTTAATGAAAAATGAAAATAAAAGCAGTGTCCAGAGATAACTGTTAAGTCCAATCTGACATTTTAAAACATTATATTGGGAAGGAAGCACAAGGTAAGATTTCAGGTTTACAGATAGTAAAGTTTTTCTTAGTCATAGAATATAAAACTAATAAGGCAAATTGGAGGAAGATCTCAGGAGACAAATGGACTGATTATAACCTATTTATTTTCTTTTTTATAAACTCTTAAGTTTCTGTTCCCTAAATTAACAGATTCACTTTAGTTACCAACCCTAAAAAGTGTAATATTTTTCCATTTCATTATAAAAATTTTCAAGCATAAGTAACTTGAAAAAACTTTACAGTGAATACCAGTATATCATCACTTAATTTCTACCATTAACATTTTACTATACCTGTCTTAATCACATATATATCCATCCATCCACTAGTCATATTTAATTTTATTAGAAATAGCCAGACTATTTTCTTCATGTATCAGTAGTTTGTTCCTTTTTATTGCTGAGTAATATTCCACTGTGTGGATATATTCGTTAACCACTTGATGGGCATTTGAGTTATTTCCACCTTGAAGACATTATAAATAAAACTGCTACAACCATTTAAATATGGGCTTTTGTGTAAACATGTTTACCTTTTTTTTGTATAAATATTTAAGAGTGGGGTTTTTCATTTCTATATTTCCATTTGGTTGCTTATTATAGTTTTTATTTCTTTGCTTTTTGTTTATACATTACAAGCGTATTTTCCTTTTTGCCATTAACAGTAGTTAAAATTACTCCTTAAAGCCTTGGATACTTTAAATGTGGGTTACCTCTGAGTTGATTTCTGTTGATTGTCTTCTCTTTTAAGAGTGGGTCACATTTTCCTGTTTCTTCAGATGTCGAGTAACTTTTAAGTGTTTATTCAAGTAAATGTAGGTCATAGTATTATCACCACGTTGTGGAGACTGCATTTTTATGTTTCTCTGGACAGTGCTGCTATTTCTCTAGACAGTTTTTGTTTTAGAAGGAAATTCACTTGGTTGTACTCAAACTTATATACTCTCTCTAGGGCAGCATCTCAAATTTCAGTTCAGTTTTTTTGGCCTTAGTAGGGCTGCGGGCATCTCTCCTACACATAGGATGTACAGAGGTGAGCCAGGGATTTATCAGAGATCATCCACAGAATTCACAGTTCCCTTTCTTGAGCTGTCTGTGCAATAATCTTGTCACTTTAGAGCAGCTGAGTTACCCCAAACTCTTGTCTTCAACTTCAAGTTAAAAAGACAAAACATATTCTATTGCACTTTTATCTCTCCAGCTTGGCACAGATAGGCCTGCTGTCACGCTAAAAAACAGTAAAAAACAGGACCAAAAAAGCCTCAGGAAAGCCAACCCAGTGCTGTGTTCTCCTTTTCCTGGTACAGATGGATAGCTCCCCAGAATCTGCATAATTTTGGTCACTTTCCTGTTGCCTTCAGGTAGTTTATATTTCATCCAGAATTTGTAGGTGCATCTGCAGTAGAATTGGGCAGATGGGAACCTAAGCAGCCATTGGCAGAAGTATAACCACCTTACAATTTTAAGCACCAGTGAAAAAGAAAATTTGATCTATACACAGATTATTTGACTTTGTGATCCCCAAGTTCCCTTAAAAGGACCTTAGTTTCACTGGACTCTTTCTCAGCATGTTTAGTTTTTTACTGACATGGATGATGACATGTCAGACATTAATAAGAAAAATATTAGAAGTAAAATATAACATATTACTAGACCTTGAACAGAATGTGCAGTTTAAACACTAACTTTGGTTGTTGGCATGTTTTACCTATTAATAATTATTGAATTCCTGATAAAGCCATAGAGTTCAGCATTTAGAAACTAAAATCTGGTAGGAGAGCCAAGTTTACTATCTGAGGACATATAACTTACTACAATATGTCAAATGAATACCAACAGCTAGGAAAAATGCTATTGAAGTTCATAAAGTCACAATACAGGTAAGTGAGAATTGACTTGCAAGAGGATAAACAACCAGTAAACTCAGGACAAATAAAAGAGGGTGCTTCAATTTCATAGAACAAGTAGTGAATTATAGGCGTTTAAAAGAGGAGATAGCCAACAAATACAGGTGCCTTCAAGTATGACAGCAATAAGGACAGTTCTCTATTGATTTACTAAGAGAAACTAAAATATTTGTTAGCTATGTCTCTTGAGTTTTGCGACAGGCAATTTTCTAGAAAGCAAGCTTTCCTCTTTATCAAGATTGGATTGAGTCAGTCTTTTCCAAAGTGGCCTAATTTTTTTTCCACCACATGGTGGCAGCATATATCCATCTATTTCTTTCAACTAGTTTGGTCGACTCGGAAAATCTTGTCATTTTTTACCTAAAGCTCAAAGTATGACATTGTAACTTTATTTCCTGGTATAATTTGTATTGTTTGAATCAAAACTATATCAGTTATCACAGTGATTTCATAGTTACACCTAACAAAAGCATTCAGAGATGTTAAAGCCTCATGAGAACACAGTAAACTGCTCTTGTTCCTATCATCTGCCAGTTCATGGCAGATAGGAATTGAAAGCCGTTTTATTTTATTTATTTATTTTTTTTTGTAGATAATTATTTTTTATTGAAGGGTAGTTGACACACAGTATTACATTACATTAGTTTCAGGTGTACAACATACTGATTCAACATTTATATACATGACAATTCTAGGTACCAGCTATCACCATACCAAGCTGTTACAATATCTTGACTATATTCATTACATCCCGGTTACTTATTATTTTACCATTGGAAGTGTATACTTGTTTTTTAAAAAATTTTTTTTTTTGTAAGGGTATCTCTCATATTTATTGATCAAATGGTTGTCAAAAACAATGAAATTCTGTATAGGGGAGTCAATGCTCAATGCACAATCATTAATCCACCTCAAGCCTAATTTTCTTCCAATCTTGGAAGTGTCTCCAATCTTCTGAGGCATAACAAACAAGTTCTGTTTAGATTTTCTGTTTCTTTCTGGGTCAATCGTGGAAGGTTGTATTTTTCTAGGAAGTTGTCCATTTCTCCTAGGTTTCCCAGCTTGTTAGCATATAGGTTTTCATAGTATTCTCCAATAATTCTTTGTATTTCTGTGGGGTCCGTCATGATTTTTCCTTTCTCGTTTCTGATACTGTTGATTTGTGTTGACTCTCTTTTCTTCTTAATAAGTCTGGCTGGAGGCTTATCTATTTTGTTTATTTTCTCGAAGAACCAGCTCTTGGTTTCATTGATTTTTGCTATTGTTTTATTCTTCTCAATTTTATTTATTTCTTCTCTGATCTTTATTATGTCTGTCCTTCTGCTGACCTTAGGCCTCATCTGTTCTTCTTTTTCCAATTTCGATAATTGTGACATTAGACCATTCATTTGGGCTTGTTCTTCCTCTTTTAAATATGCTTGGATTGCTATATACTTTCCTCTTAAGACTGCTTTTGGTGCGTCCCACAGAAGTTGGGGCTTAGTGTTGTTTTTGTCATTTGTTTCCATATATTGCTGGATCTCCATTTTGATTTGGTCATTGATCCATTGATTATTTAGGAGCGTGTTGTTAAGCCTTCATGTGTTTGTGAGCCTCTTTGCTTTCTTTGTACAGTATATTTCTAGTTTTATGCCTTTGTGGTCTGAAAAGTTGGTTGGTAGGATTTCAATCTTTTGGAATTTTCTGAGGCTCTTTTTGTGGCCTAGTATGTTGTCTATTCTGGAGAATGTTCCATGTGCATTTGAGAAGAATGTATATCCTGTTGCTTTTGGATGTAGAGTTCTATAGATGTCTATTAGGTCCATCTGCTCTGCTGTGTTGTTCAGTGCTTCCATGTCCTTACTTATTTTCTGCCCAGTGTATCTCTCCTTTGGGGTGAGTGGTGTGTTGAAGTCTCCTAGAATGAATGCATTGCAGTCTATTTCCCCCTTTAGTTCTCTTAGTATTTGTTTCACATATGCTGGTGCTCCTGTGTTGGGTCCATATATATTTAGAATGGTTATATCCTCTTGTTGGACTGAGCCCTTTATCATTATGTAGTGTCCTTCTTTATCTCTTGTTACTTTCTTTGTTTTGAAGTCTATTTTGTCTGATATTAGTACTGCAACCCCTGCTTTTTTCTCGCTGTTGTTTGCTTGAAATATGTTTTCCATCCCTTGACTTTTTGTCTGTTCATGTCTGAAAGCTGTTTTAGAAATTTAATACAATGTGATATTTGACCTTTAAGAAAGATCACTCTTCCCAATGTGCCAGTTTTAGTAGATTTCTGGGGCTTTCTTTCATATTTTTCCAGATCTTTAGTTACTTGGAAATAATATCTAGGTACTGACACTGGCAAACAGGGCTCATCTTTTACTTTAAGTTTAGAGTTTGTGTAAGCATCAATAATGTAGTCAAATCTTAGCACATTTTGGGTTGTATTATGTGCATGAGCTTGTGTATGGTACTTAGTGTTTTCATAAGAGCTCTACTTGTAATTCCTACTTAGGAAATCACTTCATAGCCTGTCAGAATTTTGGTCCAATCCATGTAGTTAAACTGTGCGCTGTTGTCCTGCTGTTGGAGAACTGTCTCAGCATACTTATTTTATTTCAAAAGAAAGAAATGGTAACAGTACTATGTAGAGTATCTATGAGTCTGCACTTAATAAAGCTATTGCTTTCTGGAGGAAATGGTGAAATATTTTTCCCTTATGAGAGCTTTGGTAACTAGGAAGCAAGAAAAGTGTTCTGTTCAAGATAACTTCCTTGTTTAGAAACATAGCTGCATTTATTGAGAAAAATCTGCAAGATTACCTTGAGGTTCATCATGAATATTCAAGTTAGTAATCCAGTTAATAGTATGAAAATGAGGTGTTTCATTAATGATACATACTTGTTATTCAACTTTGTATATTTCAGGGACATTAACTATTTGTTTTCTGAAATTTATTTTTATCCTACCCAAGTGATGAGTTTTAAATTCCTTTATAAAATACACGTTTATGGTGATATCCATCAGTTATAATTATCCTATAGTGTCTAACAGATTCATTAATAAATGATTATAGTTTGCCTCTTTGTATTAAATTTAAAGTGAATATGCTTGAAGTTTTGATTCATGAATACCTCCAGAGTTCCTTTTGTTCTAAGATAAAATTTTAATGAGCAACCTGAGATTCTAATGTGGTAGCTTTGTGGGACACAAATACAAATCTTTTTTTTAATCTACTTATTAATTGAGGGTAAAAATCTTTGCATTCTTAATTAAATTTCACATTTTTAATTTTATATATTAATGACATCACTTGATTAATGTATTTTAATATATTTAACATGTCCAGGAACATAATTACAATAACATTAGCTGTAGCATTACTACTTGGCATTATTAAAACCCATTTCTTGCCTGTACCTCTAAAAGCTGTTGCTTTTTCACAACCTATTGTATTTTTGCAAATAATGTAAATAATTGATGGATAAAAGAACATGAGATGGGGAGTTCATGGGAAAGCCATAATGAAGGCAACTTTAAGTATGTCATCAAAAAGTTTCATTTACCTGATTGACAGCTCCTATATGAGGAAACAACTTCTTAAAGAGTGACCTTTTTCTTTTATCTGCCACTGTTAATAATCTTAAATAAATCTAGTAATTCTTCTAATTTTTAATTTTAGGGACAGATTTTGAGATGAAATTTTGAACCTAATGGCCAAGATGGCATATCATTATATTATGACAGGGAAAAACATCATATGAGGGACCTTACCAAATACCTCAGCTTAAATCCCGATATACCATGACCACTTCATTCTCTTGATTTACCCGTCTCAATCCAGATTCTCAATCCAAATTCTGCAGGCATATTTTGGAATTCTTTTTGATCATTTAAAATGTCATGATTTAATTTCTTTAATGAGCTAAAGAAAAATAGCTACATAAGCCAGATCATTTGAATACATAATTTATAATAGTGTTATCATCATGATGTCTGTGCCCATGTTTGCATTTAATTTTGTAGTGATATTGGCAACAAAAAAATTATTTAAAAAATAACCATCAGCTTAATATGTAAAATATGCATTTCAGCCAAGTAGAAGTCAGGTGTTACCAGGTTCACTCTGTGAATAAAGGTTTCACAGTTCAAAGAGGGAAAAGGAGCCACAAAATTGAATCATACCAGTGAGTATAGCCATGCCAAAGTCAAAACTAAATAAACACCTACTTGTTCTAACATTTTCAGGTTACGTTATATGTAGTCAACATAAACTATTGAATAAAATAAGCATTGTTTAGGCTTACTAGAAAGAGGAGGAAATAAAGGGATTCCCAGAGATGACAACCTAATTGTATTTCATTTTGCCTTTCTTTCAATTCCAGTGACCTGCTTCTTAGCCAAACTGCCACTAGGCCTAACAGAAAGCTGGGTCTGATTGAAGTCTTGGGATTTGGGAAAGCTGGTATTCTGGTTGTATATTGCTGCATAACAAGCCACACTAAAACTTGGTGACTTAAAACAATTTATTGTCACAGTTCTGAAGGTGGATAAGATCAGCTGGATATTTCTTGCCTGTCTGAGGATGGAATCATCTGAAGTCTTCTTCTGTCACATGTTTGGAGCCAGATCATTCTCTTCCCACCTGGCCTTTCCATGTGACTAGTTGAGGCATCCTTCAACAGGAAAATCTCAGGACATGGAAGCTGGTCTCCTCCACAGTAAGAATTCATGCATTCAAGAAATCCAGGCCAAAGTTTAAAGGCTTCCTGAAAAATTCCCCAAACTGGGGGAGGAAATAATCGAACAGACCACAGAAATACACAGAACTCCCAATAGAAAGGACCCAAAGAGGACAACACCAAGACACATAATAATTAAAATAGCAAAGATCAAGGACAGGAACAGAGTTTTAAAGGCAGCTAGAGAGAAAAAGGTCACCTATAAAGGAAAACCCATCAGACTATCATCAGACTTGTCAACAGAAACCTTACAGGCCAGAAGAGAATGGCATGATATATTTAATGCAATGAAACAGAAGGGCCTTGAACCAAGGATACTGTATCCAGCATGATTATCATTTAAATTGAAGGAAGGATTAAACAATTCCCAGACAAGCAAAAGTTGAGGGAATTTGACTCCCACAAATCACCTCTACAGGGAATTCTAGAGGGACTATTCTAGACGGGAACACTCCTAAGACTAAACAGATGTCACCAGAGAAAATAAAATCACAGCAAAGAAAGCAGACCAACCAAATACTAACTAAAGGCAAAAAATAAAATCAACTACAAACTAAAAGCAGTCAAAGGAAACACAAAAGAGCACAGAATAAAACAACCAAAATAAAAAGAATGGAGGAGGAGGAATAAGAAGGGAGAGAAGAAAAGAATCTCCAGACAGTGTATATAACAGCTCAATAAACGAGCTAAGTTAGGCAGTAAGATACTAAAGAGGCTAACCTTGAACCTTTGGTAACCACAAATTTAAAGTCTGCAATGGCAATAAGTACATATCTTTCAATAGTCACCCTAAATGTTAATGGGCTGAATGCACCAATCAAAAGACATAGAGTAATAGAATGGATAAAAAAGCAAGATCCATCTATATGCTGCTTACAAGAAATTCACCTCAAACCCAAAGACATGTACAGACTAAAAGTCAAGGGATGGAAAAACATATTTTAAGCAAACAACAGCGAGAAGAAAGCAGGGGTTGCAGTACTAATATCAGACAAAATAGACTTCAAAACAAAGAAAGTAACAAGAGATAAAGAAGGACACTGCATAATGATAAAGGGCTCAGTCCAACAAGAGGATATAACCATTTTAAATATATATGCACCCAACACAGGAGCACCAGCATATGTGAAACAAATACTAAGAGAACTAAAGGGGGAAATAGACTGCAATGCATTCATTCTAGGAGACTTCAACACACCACTCTCCCCAAAGGAGAGAGCCACTGGGCAGAAAATAAGGACACGGAAGCACTGAACAACACAGTAGAGCAGATGGACCTAATAGACATCTATAGAACTCTACATCCAAAAGCAACAGGATATACATTCTTCTCAAGTGCACATGGAACATTCTCCAGAATAGACCACATACTAGGTCACAAGAAAAGCCTCAGAAAATTCCAAAAGATTGAAATTCTACCAACCAACTTTTCAGACCACAAAGGTATAAAACTAGAAATAAATTCTACAAAGAAAAGAAAAAGGCTCACAAACACATGGAGGCTTAACAACATGCTCCTAAAAAATCAGTGGATCAACGAACAAATTAAAATAGAGATCAAGGAATATATGGAAACAAATGACAGCAACACAAAGCCCCAACTTCTGTGGGACACAGCGAAAGCAGCCTTAAGAGGAAAGTATATAGCGATCCAGGCACACTTGAAGAAGGAAGAACAATCCTAAATGAATAGTCTAACATCACAATTATCCAAACTGGAAAAAGAAGAACAAATGAGGCCTAAAGTCAGCAGAAGGAGGGACTTAATAAAGATCAGAGAAGAAATAAAAAAAATTGAGAAGAATAAAACAAGAGAAAAAATCAATGAAACCAAGAGCTGGTTCTTTGAGAAAATAAACAAAATAGATAAGCCTCTAGCCAAACCTATTAAGAGAAAAAGAGAATCAACACACATCAACAGAATCAGAAATGAGAATGGAAAAATCACGACAGACTCCACAGAAATACAAAGAATTATTAAAGACTACTATGAAAACCTATATGCTAGCAAGCTGGAAAACTTAGAAGAAATGGACAACTTCCTAGAAAAATACAACCTTCCAAGACTGACCAAGGAAGAAACAGAAAATCCAAACAGACCAATTACCAACAATGAAATGCAAATTAAAACCACAATGAGGTATCACCTCACACCAGTAAGGATGGCTACCATCCAAAAGACAAACAACAACAAATGTTGGCGAGATTGTGGAGAAAGGGGAGCCCTCCTACACTGCTGGTGGGAATGTAAATTAGTTCAACCATTGTGGAAAGCAGTATGGAGGTTCCTCAAAATGCTCAAAATAGACTTACCATTTGACCCAGGAATTGCACTCCTAGGAATTTACCATAAGAATGCAGCAATCAAGTTTGAGAAAGACAGATGCACCCCTATGTTTATCGCAGCACTATTTACAATAGCCAAGAATTGGAAGCAACCTAAGTGTCCATCAGTAGATGAATGGATAAAGAAGATGTGGTACATATACACAATGGAATATTATTCAGCCATAAGAAGAAAACAAGTCCTACCATTTGCAACAACATGGATGGAGCTAGAGGGTATTATGCTCAGTGAAATAAGCCAGGTGGAGAAGGACAAGTACCAAATGATTTCACTCATCTGTGGAGTATAAGAACAAAGGAAAAACTGAAGGAACAAAACAGCAGCAGAATCACAGAACTCAAGAATGGACTAACAGTTACCAAAGGGAAAGGGACTGGGGTGGATGGGTGGGTAGGGTGAAATAAGGGGGGGGAAGAAGAAAGGTGGTATTATTAGCAGGCATAATTGGGGGGTGGGAGAAAGGGGAGAGCTGTGCAACACAGAGAAAACAAGTAGTGATTCTACAACATTTTGCTATGCTGATGGACAGTGACTGAACTGGGGTTTGTCGGGGGAACTTGGTGTACGGGAGAGCCTAGTAAACATAATATTCTTCATGTAATTGTAGATTAATGATAACAAAAAAAGTAAAAAGAAAGAAAGAAAAGGGGGATTACTCCCTGATAGGATAAAACTAACTGCAAATCAACGATTAATGCATGCTTTACAAATCCTTAATTTTGATCTTTTAAAGGGTTTCGGATGATCAGCTATGGAAATACATTTTTCTGATAATATTCCTTTCTCTTAAAAAAAAAAAGCAGTTCCTGTGTGATGATCTCCAATAGGTTCTTCACAGTGGTATAAAGGTCATATCAAAGTGTGGGCAAAGGATTTGTTTGTGTTTATACAGAGGATCAAAGCCTAATTTGGCTACCCAGAAAACGAATTAAGATACGATATGAAGAAGAACCTCCAACATCAACATCCTCTGGAAGAGTCATTGCAGAAGATAATCATCAAAAAAGTTCAGCAAAGATCCAGGCGCTGTTGCAGTTGTAGCTGCATTCATCCCACCAGTTCCTGGACTTGCCATTGGAATGAAGAAGGAGACATCTAAGCTGGCCTGTGCATACAGTAAAACAACAAATTTGACTGGACCTATATTGTTGGAACTCAACCAAGAATTAGAAGTGCAAGTGGCAGTGCTCCAAAATTGTGTGACTATAGAGTATCTACTGATAAAACAACATATGGGATGTGAACAGTTCCCAGGAATGTGTTGTTTTAATTTGTCTGATTTTTCTCAAACTATTCAAATTCAGTTAGACAATATCCATCATATCATTGACAAGTTTTCCCACATGCCTAGGGTGCCTAACTGCTTTTCTTGGTTTCACTGGATATGGCTGGTAATTGTAGGTCTGCTTTTGTTATGTAGCTGTATTCCTATTATGTTAATGTGTGCACACAATTTAATTAGTAGTTTAAAACCTATACATGCTTATGTTACTTTACAAGAAGATATGTCACAGAAATAATCAATCTTCCCATGTTTCCTTCCGTCTGCTACTTCTATAGCTTTTCTTCTTCCTTCCTAATTACAACCCTTTAGTAGAATTCGTGCCTCATATAGAAAATTACCGAGTATCATAATTCTTCCAAGTGGTAAAGATACCTCAAGAGAAATGCTGGGCATAGAAGCCACAGGGCATAAATCTGCAAAGAAGTAAAAAGCTAACCTTTTCAAAGGATATTGCTTCTCTCTCACTTACCAACTTTACATTTCCCTGTATGGCCCCGGAAGATGACTGGTTAGCCAGAGACGGGTAAGATTCCTCAAGGGAGGAACAACCTAAGACAGGCACAGTCGCAGGGGGGCCATCAGGTGAGAAATTGGGGATCAACAGAGGTGAGGCTTAGAACCTCATTCGCCCTGTTTTGAGAGAAATCTTCTGCATCCGTGGATGTTCTGTTGCCCTTGTCTAGCTTGAATTAATACTTAGTCTATAGGCACAGACCTGATCATCTACATTTGCCCTCTTAGAGCACTAAATTATGTTTTCTACCTTTATCTTGCATCTACCTACCACTTCAGCATTTTATATAAAAAAAAATAATAATAATAATAAGGGAGAAATGTGGGATTCACATATAAATCAAGTATAAAAATCAAACAAATAATCATATCTGACTTGATTATTTATAGTCCATGATGCGTGATCAAAACTGAAAGTTTCTGTGATATGACTGCCCTTGCACTGTTCACTATGTAAGAACTTATTCACTATGTAAGAACTTGTTTACCATGTAAGAACTTGTTCGTTATGCTTCAGAAGATTGGAGACTGTTGAGAATTAGGCTTGGGGTTGATTAATGATTGTGCATTGAGTCCCCTGTACAGAATTTTATTGTTGTTAACAACCATTTGATCAATAAATATGAGAGATGCCCTCTCAAAAAATATATATATATTTAGGCATGATGTAACTATGAAAAAAAAAATGAAAATGATGCAATAGTTCTGAGATGAACCTAAGACTATTCATTGTTATCACACTTCTATATGATATTAGTACTCCTAGCCTTGTGCCAGTTCATGAATTGCACTGTGAGTAGCTAAATTCTGAAACTGATTTGTCTAATATAGTAGTGGGTTTTGGAGTTTAAATTAGTTACAATTCAGTTCCTTAGTCTTAACTAGGCACAGGTAGGTAGTGAGTTCCACATTGCACAGTACATAGAACATTTTCGTCATTGCAGAAGGTTCTATTGGACAGTGCTGTCCTAGAGACTGGGATAATCTTAGCCAAGACAGGGAAAGAAAGCTTTAAAAGAAAAAGACAAAGAAGATACCACAAAGTTTAATGTATGAAGTACACATGTAGGGAAAAAATTGGAATATAGATGATCAAAACTTAGTACCAGCACTATTTAAGGCACTTAAAAATTAATAAGAAAAAGGTAACCCAACAGAAAACTGGGTGAAGAGACTATAAATAGGCATTTCATAAAAAGTACAAATCCAAATTGCCAAATGCTCAAACTAGTTAGCATTTGGGAAATACAATTAAAGTAACAGAACTCAGGTTGGCAAAAATGGAAAAGGTCTAACATCTACGTAGGTACAATTATATATATTCTTTATTTCTATAAACTACTGTTTGTATATGTTTAAATGTTTATTTTATTTTGTTATTGAAGTATCATTGATATACAATCTTAAGAAGGTTTCACATGAACATTGTGGTTTCAATATTCACCCATATTATCAAGTCCTCAACCCCCACCTCCATGCAGTCCCTGTCTATCAGCATAGTAAGATGCTACAGTCATTACTTGTCTTCTTTGTGCTATACTGCCTATCCTATGACCTACCTATATTGTGATTGCTAATTATAGTGTCTCTCAATCCCCTTCACCCTCCCTCTCCACCCGCCCTCACCAGCCCCTTCAGTAAACACTTGTCCCTTCTTGGAGTCTGTGAGTGTGCTGCTGTTTTTGTTCCTTCAGTTTTGGTTTGTTCTTACACTCCACAAATGAGTGAAATCATTTGGTACTTGTCTTTGTCTGCCTTACTTTTTTCACTTAGCATAATACCCTCTAGATCCATCCATGTTGATGCAAATTGCAGGATTTCTTTTCTTTTAATAGATGACTAGTAATCCCATTGTGTTTATGTATCACCTCTTCTATATCTATCTATTGATGGACACTTAGGTTACGTCCATCTCTCGGCTATTGTAAATAGTACTGTGATAAACATAGGGATGCATATGTCTTTTTGAATCTGGGATCTTGTTTTCCTTGGGTGAATTCCTAGGAGTGGAATTCCTGGGTCAAATGGTATATCTATTTTTAGTTTTTTGAGGAATCTCCATATTGCTTTCCACAGTAGTTGAACTAATTTACATTCCCATCAACAGTGTAGGAGGGTTCCCCTTTCTCTGCATCCTCACCAATATTTGTTGTTTCTTGTCTGTTGGATGTTGGCCATCCTAACTGATGTGAGGTGATATCTCATTGTGGTTATAATTTGCATTTCCTATGACTTGTGATGTGGAGCATTTTTTCATGTGTCTGTTGGCCATCCATATTCTTTGGAGAAGTGTCTGTTCAGATCCTCCACCCATTTTTAATTGGGTTATTTGCTTTTTGGGGGTTGAGGCATGTGAGCTCTTTATATATTTTGGATATTAACCCCTTATTGGATATGTCATTTATGAATATATTCTCCCATACTGTGGGATGCCTTTTTATTCTGCTGATGGTGTCCTTTGCTGTACAGAACTTTTTAGTCTGATGTCATTCTATTCGTTCATTTTTTATTTTGTTTCCCTTGCCTAAGGAGATGTCCTTCAGGAAAAAGTTGCCATGTTTATATTCAAGGAATTTTTCCCTGTGTTTTCCTCTATGAGTTCTACAGTCTCATGACTTACATGTAGTTCTTTGATCCAGTTTGAGTTTACTTTTGTGTATGGAGTTAGACAATAATCCAGTTTCATTCTCCTACATGTAACTGTCCAGTTTTGCCAACATCATTTGTTGAAGAGGCTGTCTTTTCCCCATTGCATATCCATGAATTCTTTATTGTATATTAATTGGCCATATATGTGTGAGTTTATATCTGGGCTCTCTATTCTGTTCCATTGGTCTGTTCTTGTGCTAGTACTAAATTGTTTTGATTACTGTGATTTTGTAGTAGTTATTGAAGTTAGGCAGTGTAACTCCCCCAGCTTTGTTGCTCCTTCTACAGATTGCTTTGTCTTTTCAGGGTCTTTTGTGGTTCCATATGAATTTTAAAACTATTTGCTCTAGTTTGTTGAAGAATCCTGTTGGTATATTGATAGGGATTTCATTGAATCTGTAGATTGCTTTAGGCAGGATGGCCATTTTGACAATATTAATTCTTCCTGTCCATGAGCACGGATGTATTTCCTTTTATTGGTGTCTTTAATTTCTCTCATGAGTGTCTTGTAGTTTTCAGGGTATAGGTCTTTCACCTCCTTGGTTAGGTTTATTCCAAGGTATTTTAATCTTTTTGATGCAATAGTAAATAGAGTTGTTTTCCTGATTTCTTTTTCTGCTAGTTCATTGCTAGTATTAGGAATGCCACAGATTTCAGGGTATCAATTTTATATCCTATAACTTTACTGAATTCAGGTATCAGATCTGGTAATTTTTTGGTGGATTCTTTAGGGTTTTGTATCTACAATATCATGTCATCTGCAAACAGTGACAGTTTAACTTCTTCCTTACCAATCTGGATGCCTTTTTATTTCTTTGTGTTTTCAGATTATATGGCTAGGACCTCCAGTACTATGTTGAATGAAAGTGGAGAGAGTGGACATCCTTGTCTTGTTCCCAATCTTAGACGAAAAGCTTTCAGCTTTTCGCTGTTAAATATAATGTTAGCTGTGGGTTTGTCATATATAGCCTTTATTATGTTGAGATACCTGCCCTCTATATCCATTTTGTTGAGAGTTTTTATCATGAGTGGATATTGAATTTTATCGAATGCTTTTTCAGCATCTACTGAGATGATCGTGTGATTTTTGTCCTTTTTGTTGATGTGGTGTATAATGTTGATGGATTTTCTAATATTGTACCATCCTTGCATCCCTGGAATAAATTCTACTTGATCATGATGGATGATCTTTTTGATGTATTTTTGAATTCAGTTTGCTAATATTTTGTTGAGTTTTTTTGCATCTATGTTTAGTGATATTGGTCTGTAATTTTCTTTTTGTGGTGTCTTTCTCTGGTTTTGGTATTAGGGTGATGCTGGCCTCATAGAATGAGTTTGGAAGTATTCCCTTCTCTTCTACTTTTTGGAAAACTTTAAGGAGGATGGATATTAGCTCTTTTTTTACATGTTTGACAAAATCCAACAGTGATACCATCTTGTCCAGGGCTTTTGTTCTTAGGTAGTTTTTCAATTACCAGTTCGATTTCATTGCTGGTAATTTGCCTGTTCAGATTTTCTGTTTCTTCCTTGGTCAGTCTTGGAAGGTTGTATTTTTCTAGAAAACTGTCCATTTCTTCTGTCTTATCCAATTTATTGGCATATAATTTTTCATAGCATTCTCTAATAATATTCTTTGTATTTCCATGGTGTCTGTAGTGATTTTTCCCTTCTCATTTCTGATTCTGTTTATGTGTGTACACTCTCTTTTTCTTGTTAAGTCTGAGTAGGATTTTATCTATTTTGCTTATTTTCTCAAGAACCAGCTCATGGTTCCATTGATTCTTTGTGTTGTTTTATTCTTCTCTATTTTATTTATTTCTGCTCTAATCTTTATTATGTCCCTCCTTCTACCATCTTTTGGCCTCATTTATTCTTTTTTCAGCTTCATTAATTGTGAGTTTAGACTATTTGAGATTGTTCTTCTTTCTTGAGGTAAACCTGTATTGCTATATTCTTTCCTCTTAGAGCTGCCTTTGCTGTATCCCACAGGTTTTTGGGTTGTTGAATTGTTTCATTTGTCTCCATGTATTGCTTGATCTCTTTTTATTTGTTCATTGATCCATCAGTTATTTAGGAGCATGTTGTTAAGCCTCCATGTGTCTGTGGGCTTTTTTGTTTTCTTTGCATAGTTTATGTCTAGTTTCATGCCTTTGTGGTCTGAGACTAGTAGGCACAATTTCAGTCTTTTGAATTTACTGAGGCTCTGTTTGTGGCCTAGTATATGATCTATTCTGGAAAACATTCCCTGTACGCTTGAGAAGAATATTTATCCTGTTGCCTTTGGGTGGAGTGTTCTGTAGATATCTGTTAGGTCCATCTGTTCTAATGCATTGTTCAGTGCCTCTGTGTCCTTATTTTCTGTCTGATTAATCTGTTTTTTGCTGTGAATGGTGTTTTGAAGTCTCGTATGATGAATGTGTTGCATTCTATTTCCCCCTTTAATTTTGTTAGTATTTGTTTCACATATGTAGGTTCTCCTATATTGGGTATATAGATATTTATGATGGTTATATCATTTTGTTGGACTGACCCCTTTATGATTATGTAATGTCCTTCTTTGTCTCTTGTTACTTCGTTTTGAAATCTATTTAGTGTGATATAAGTACTGCTATTCCTGCTTTTTTCTCGCTATTATTTGCATGAAATTTTTTTTTCCATCCCTTCACTTTTAGTCTGTCTTTCTCTTTGGGTTTAAAGTGAGTCTCTTGTGGGCAGCATTTAGAAGGATCTTTTTTTTTAATCAACTTAATAAGCATGCTGAATTTTTATTAGGATGGCTTTGAATCTGTAGAAGAATTTGGGGAAATTTTATTAAAGATACTGACTTTTACAATCCACAGCCCAACTATCTCCATTTATTTACATCTTGTCTAACTTTTATTAAACTTATTCCTAAGTATTTCATATTTTTGATAACTATTATAAATTGTATTTTTATTTTACAGTTCTACATTGCTAATATAAAGGTATACATTCAGGGTCAATTGATTTTTGACAGAAGTTCCAAAGCAACTCAGTGGAGGAGATGAAAGTCTTTTTTAACAAAGAGTGCTGGAACAACTGAAGATCTATGTAAGGAAAAAAAATGAACCTCAATCTATACTTCATAGCATACACAAGTATTTCGGTGAATCATACAACTAAAGTTAAAAGCTAAGACTATCAAGCATCTGGGAGAAAACAGAATTTCCTATGTATCTTTTTGTTTTTTTCTTTTATTATTTATTAAGGTATCATTGATATACAATGTTATGCTCAAATTTCACATGAGCAACATTGTGGTTACTTCATTCCTCCTATTATCAAGTTCCCACCTATTCCCCATTACAGTCACTGTCCATCAGCATAGTAAGATGCTATAGAATCACTACTTGTCTTCTCTGTGCTTTATTTTCTTCCCCATGCCCCTCCCTATATTATGTGTGCTAATCATAACTCCCCTTAATCCTTTTATCCCTCCCTTCCCACCCACCCTCCCCAGTCCCTTTCCCTTTGATAACTATTAATCCATTCTTGGGTTCTGTGAGTCTGCTGCTATTTTGTTCCTTCAGTTTTGCTTTGTTGTTACACTCCATAGATGAATGAAATTTTTTGGTACTTGTCTTTCTCCTGGCTTATTTCACTGAGCATAATACCCTCTAGTTCCATCCATGTTGTTACAAATGGTAGGATTTGTTTTCTTCTTATGGCTGAATAATATTCCATTGTGTATATGTACCACATCTTTATCCATTCATCTACTGATGAACAATTAGGTTGCTTCCATTTCTTAGCTATTGTAAATAGTGCTGCGATAAACATAGGGGTGCATATATCTTTTTCAATCTGGGATCCTGTTCTTAGGGTTAATTCCTAGGAGTGGAATTCCTGGGTCAAATGGTATTTTTAGTTTTAGTTTTTTGAGGAACCCCCATACTGCTTTCTACAATGGTTGAACTAATTTACATTCCCACCTGCAGTGTAGGAGGGTTCCCCTTTCTCCACATCCTTGCCAGCATTTGTTGTTTGTCTTTTGGATGTTGGCCATCCTAACTGGTGTGAGGTGATATCTCATTGTGGTTTTAATTTGCATTTCCCTGATGATTAGCGATGTGGAGCATCTTTTCATGTGCCTGTTGGCTATCTTAATTTCTTCTTTGGAGAAGTGTCTTTTCAGATCTTCTACCCATTTTTTAATTGGGTTATTTGCTTTTTGGTTGTGATGCATATTATTTTTTTTTATCCATTCTGCCACTCTTTGTTTTTTGATTGGTGCATTCATTCCATTTACATTTGGGATAATTATCAGTAGGTGTGTATTTACTGCCATTGTAGGCTGTAGATTTGTGCTTATCAAAGTTTCAAGGACAACTTCCTACTATCTGACAGTCTATCTTAAATCACTTATTACTTTTATTTCAAACACAATCTAAAGGTTCTTTTTTTTCTTGCTCCCTTCCTCCTTCTTCCTCCTCCACTCTTTATATATTAGATGTCATATTCTCTATTCTTTTTATATACCTTGACTAACTTGGGGAGTAGTTGATTTAATTTTGTATTTGCTTAGTAATTAATTGGTCTACTACCATTACTGTGGGTTTATTTCATCAGGTGCCAGCTATTTAGTCCTAGGAGCATTTCCATCTAGAGCAATCCTTTCAAAATATCTTGTAGAAATTGTTTGGTGGTGGTAAATTCCTTCAACTTTTGCCTATCTCGAAATTGTTTAATCCTTCTAATTTAAATGATAATCTTGCCAGGTCAGTATTCTTGGTTGAGGCCCTTCTGTTTCATTGCATTAAATATATCATGCCACTCCCTTCTGGCCTGTGAGGTTCCTACTGAGAAGTCTTATGTTAGCCTGATGGGCTTTCCTTTATAAGTGGTCTTTTTTCTCTCTCTGGCTTCTTTCAATACTCTCTCCTTGTCCTCGATCTTTGCCATTTTAATTATTATATGTCTTGGTGTTATTTTCCCAGAGTTCCGTGTGTTGGGAGATCTCTGCGTTTCCATGACCTGAGTGATTATTTCCTTCCCCAGACTAGGGATGTTTTCAATAATTATTTCCTCAGAGACTTTCTATCCCTTTGTCTCTTTCTTTTTCTTCTGGTACCCCTGCAATGTGAATATTGTTCTGTTTGGGTTGGTTGCACAGCTCTCTTACTAGTCTTTCATTCCTAGAGATCCTTTTCTCTCTCTGTGCCTCAGCTTCTTTGTTTTCCTATACTCTAATTTCTACTTCATTTACTGTCTCCTCTACCTCATCTAATATATTTTTAAATCCCTCCATTTTATGTCTGATTTCAGATACTGTATTTTTCAAAGTTTCTGTTTCTTTGTTGAAGTCTTCCCTGAGATCTTGAATATTTTTCTGTAGCTCCTTGAGCATGTTTATGACTTATTTTGAAATCTTTATCAAAAAGATTGGTGATTTCAGTTGCACTAAGCCCTCTTTCTGGCATTTTTTTTCTTGTAATTTTGTTTGGACCAAATTCCTTTGCTGCTTCATTTTTTTCAGTGTTTCCTATGGAATAGTAACTTTGTGTAGGCAGTGCCCTCTAGTGCCCAGAAGCTCAGTTTCCCGTGTGGGAGCCCCAGCCGTTTGAAGAGCAGTGGTTGTATTCCTTTGCCTTGTTTGTAGTTAGCTGTGTGGGCCTTCAGCTGATTGCGTGAGCAGGGAAAATACTCTCTGGAGCTGCCGTGCACCTCCAGCAATGGCAGGGGTTGCAAGCAACCAGAACCGGTGCCTGCCTGGAGGAAAGAGCTTAACTGGGAGGGTTTCCTGCCTTGGCAGCTGTAACACCTGCCTCCACTGCCAGGTCCAGTGGGCTGTGTGCACAGGGAGGAGCCTCTCTGCAACAGCCCTATAGCTGCCTCTGGCTGGGCCACCCTCCGGCAGGCCTGGCTCAATGGCAGGGTGTCAGGTGAGCATACCAGCGCCTGCCAGGAGGAAGGAGCAGCAGGCTGCACACCACTGTGGGGGCCTAGGTGCTGCATTGCCAGCAAAGGGGACAGAGTATCTGAAGCTCCTGAGAGTCCCCAAACTGCTATGTGAGCCTGCCAAGAAGGTTTAGTCTACCTGCCCTTTCTCCTGAGCAGAAAGCTCTGTGTGATTTTTGCACCTTTAGCACCCCTGTTGGTGCTGAGAAATTTTTCAATCTGCCCACCTTTCTTTTGTCCCAGGGGGGCCAATTGTGTGTACCTTTTCTCCACAAGCGGCTGGAATTTCAGTCTCTGAGTATTCTGCCTGTCTTTGCTTTCCAACCCCACTAATCTCCAACACACCATGTAAGTGGGTTCGTGCTCTGGAGCAGATCTCTCGGGCTGGGTGTTCAATGGTCCTGGGCTGTACTCCCTCCCATGTCATTCCTTCCTCTTCTGCCTATGGGCTAGGGTAGGGGGAAGACTTTCCCACTGGATTGTGGCTTTGCTACTCTTTTCTGTGAGGTCTTCTCTTCTTCACCAGATGTAGGGAGTCTGTTCAGCAGTCCTCAGGTCGCTTTTTCAGGATTAGTTGTATTTGCTGTATTTCCGTGTTTTATGTGATTTTGGGGGGAGGTTTCTGCCTCACTTCTAACCACCATCTTTTTTGGCTCCATATGTTTAAAATGTTAAAGTATTTTTTAATATTATACAATTATAGTAAATTACCAGTAAAACTAAAATGACGTTTTTTTTTGCAATTGATAAGTTAGTTACCTGTTGTTGCACCATACATCCCATTTGCCTCAAGAGCTAAAAAAAATTATTTGAATCTGACTGTAAATTGGCAAATCAATTTAATTCTTTTGTCTTTCCATCCATACTTGTTACTACTTTTAATGCTTATCTAAGTTACTTGAAAGGCATGGAAAACCATACTTTCTTTCAGTGTATATTTAAATTACTTGATTAATAAGTGAAATATTTAAGAATAATTTAGCAATTTGTTTTTTTCTTAATATTAATATTTAAATTTGGTTAAGTCAGATTTGTGTCAGTGACTATTGAAAGGCCAATACTTCAAATTTGTTTCGGTAGCTTGCTGATATAATACAGTCTGTAAAAATTGCCTCCCAACAACATACTGTTTAGCAGTGGAGGGTTCCACAAGATCCATGAGCTAATTATGAATAATAGTAATATGTTTAATACAATAGTAGCACATAAAAATAAACGAGTCAGTGAATCCATGTACTCACTTGGCAGAGGCAGAAATTAAGATTCGAAGAGGTAGACTTGTTACAGCAGTTGACTTGTTACAGCAGTTAGTAGCAGAGGGAGATTTTGAGCCCAAATCTCTTTTCCTAATGTCCACCGCACTTGATGGAAGTTACCTTTCTTCATTCTTCTTTTAAATTTTCCTGTTAGAAAAACCTAAACTCACATGTTTGATTTCACCCTTACTGAAACAGATATTATTGAGAATTAGCATGTAATATATATATATATATATATTACTTTTTCCTTGTATTTTCAACCCACAGCAGACTTAATATTTCAGTTTTGTCTTTCTTTTTTTCCCAAAACTTTAGAAGAACTCAGAAACATTTTTATAATATATTTCTCAAGGATCTTAACAACAAAAAGTAGTCTTTGGTAGCAAAACAAACTTACATAAAGGGCTGGTATATAACCATCACAGGTTAATTCGGCTTCTTATTCTTTTGTTCTTTTCTTTGTTTAGTTGCTCGGAGTAGATTATACACAATGGGAAACTTGTGAGAATTCTAAGGAGTCAATTCTCACTTTCTGAAAACAGTTAACCAGGCCATTTCTTCTCTTTTGCTAAACTGCTTCTGATTTGAAACATTGACCTTAAAGTGAATGTCCATGTCCAACTTACTTGACTGCTGTATCTCCTCTCAGGCAGGAGATCACTTCATTAAAAATTTATTTTGACACAGGTTACCACTATGCTCAGTTTACATGGTATGAGAGACAAAAGATTTAAATGTGCTTAGAAATTCATTATATCTAAAGTAATTGCCTTTTGGTTTACATAGCTGCTGACTTTAAAATGCACTATTTAATTGCATCTTTGAATACTTCTTTACTTTTTGTAGAAAACATATTCAAAGTTATTTTATCAAATAATTTTTTAAATATATATTAAAAGGAATAATAGTAGTAATTGTTTTAAATTTAATTGTAATTGTAATTGTTTAAATAAAAAACAAGCAGTAACTTGTTTAAGTAGTAATTGTTTAAATAAAAAACAAGTAGTAACTTGTTTTAAAGGGAAGAAGTCCAAAATTAACTATGATTTATGCATATTTGAACCCATAAAATTTGCATTTAAAGTTCCCTTTAACACCCTGGCTGTGAACAGTAAATAATAACAACTTCTCATCAGTGATTTTACAGTTTCCACAGAATAGATTCTTCAAAAAACAGCAACTTGAAATTAAGAAAAGAATACTATGAATTCAAGAACCAACATTTTAGTTCTATCTCTGCTTGACCTGGAATCCCAGACAAATGACTCAATCCCCTGTAATCCTTAAATGTCCTTACCTTGAAAGTTAGATAATGGAGTTAATGGTTTCTTTTAAGATCTGATGAGTTCAAAAGAGGAAAATAAGTAGGAACTCTTTCCCTGTGTCCTGCTTCTCTTCTCCATTTCCATATTCATTTATTTCTTAATTTAGACAAAAACATTTATTTTATTCTTACTGTACACCAAGTATTTGTGTAAGTTGTTGGAGATCCAGTGGTGGATAAGACAAAGTCCTGCCCTTAAGATGTTTGTACCCCGGTCAGGACTTTAGGCAGAACAGGTTAGAGAAAGTATGGTGAGTTCAGAGAACTTCAGATCTTCATTAGGGTTGGACGTGAAGTGTGAATGTAAGAAATGGTGAGAAATGAGGCTTGTACAATTTTTCTCCAGGTTATGGTTTTAGGGTTTTTAGGGTTTTCGCTTCTACCTCTCTTATCTCTACAATCCCTTTCTACTGGTCTGGTGAGTGGAAGGAAGATCAGTAAAAATATGTTCCAAGTGCTAAAAAAATTCCTTTTTTGCTGAATACAACACTGAAACTGCATGATCAGTCTCTTCAGTAACTATTTTTCATTATAGATACTTGATATTCATGAGCTCTTCATCTTTAAATTCTGAAATCCTCAAGAATAGGACCTGTGCTTTATTCATTTCCACATCTTTAACATCTAATAGTAACTCAGTAAATGTTGAAAACTGTCATTTAACATTGGTAGTCATTTTATGTATTATTCTACTAAACAAAGCATTATTGTCCTATTTTTTTCTGTGGAAAACAGAGCTCGAGTTTTAAACAAATGGACTTAAAAACTATTCTGTGAGTTTAACGTTACGTGTCTTTGATCAGGAAAAATTACTGAATAGAAAAACTGAAGACTTTTTTTTTAATTACAAGGACTTTCATAGCTTTACAGAAGAAGTGAATACTGAATTTGGTCAATTATGTTTAGTTTGAGATGTTTTATTATTGTTTTGATTTATAGACTTATGAGGAAGATCGAAGAAACTACTCTGATCTTCAAGTTAGATGTCAGCGTTTGGCCTTAGAATTAGCAGACACCAGACAGTTAATTCAGCAAGGTGACTACCGTCAAGAGAACTATGATAAAGTCAAGAGGTAAGTAAGCTTAAGATAGCCACAGTAGTTCTCACTTTAGCATGCATCAGAATCACATGAATTTTTACCATGAACATTATTAATTCTACTTTGTACCTTATTCTTTTTCTGTCTCCATAGTTTTTACTTTTCCAGGATATCATTTAGTTGGAATCATATATTATGGAGCCTTTTTCAGATTATCTTCTTTCACTTAGTAATATACACTTAAGTTTCCTCCATGTCTTTTCATGGCTTGATAGTTTATTTCTTTTTGGCACTGAATAATATTCCATTATCTGGATATACTGCAGTTTATTTATCCATTCACCTACTAAAGGATATCTTGGTTGCTTCCAAGTTTTGGCAATTATGAATAAGACTCATATAAACATCCATGTGCAGGTTTTTGTGTGGATATAAGTTTTTAACTCCTTCGGGTAAATACCAAGGAGCACAATTGTATGGCAAAGAGTATTTTTAGTTTGGTAAGAAAAATGCCAAAGTGTCTATCCCAGAGTGGCTGTCCCATTTGAATTTTTACCAGCAATGAATGAGAATTCCTGTTGCTTCACAGCTTTGCCAATGTTTGGTGCTATCAGTGTTCTGGATTTTGACCATTCTAATAGATATATAGTGGTATCTCGTTTTCATTTGCATTTCTCTGTTGACATATGTGGGAGCATCTTTTCATGTGCCTATTTGCATATCTGTGTATCTTTGGTGAGGTGTTTGTTAAAGTCTTTGGCCCATTTTTTAAATGGGGTTTTTTGTTTCCTTACTGTTGAGTTTGAAGAGTTCTTTATGTATTTTTGATAACAGTTCTTATCAGATATGATTTTGGCAAATAGCATATAGTTTTGGCAGTTTGTTGAGTTTAGATTGTATTTTTATATTGGTTGTTTTTATTTTATTTAGAAGCTGCTGCTGTGTTCCTGTAATGTATTAGAAGCTAGACAACCAGTAAAGTCCCATGTGTGTAAAATTTGTCTTGATTACTTTTATTTTATGGAATCGGTTTAAATATTTCAGTTTTATCTGAAGTTTTTTCAGCTGTTTGCTTCTAATAAAAGGGACACCACTTTCAAAAAATAATGCTTTCTGAAAACATTTTCCCAGTATGTTGCTACTGAGTAGCTATGGACAGTAATTTTCTTTTATTGGAATATTTTTCTGTTTTTTTGTGCATTAATGAACCACTACTTAGTTGTATGTCCCTAAATTAATTTCTTATTCTAAGCCAAAGTTTTATCATCTTTGAGAGGGTGCTAGTAAAAATAACTCCATTTTATAAACTAAAATGATCAAATAAAGGTTTATGAAAGTATTTGGATAGATGGATAGATAGATATATCAATCTACCTGCACCTAAAATAATTCTTGAATATAGAAGTCATTCAATGAATATTTGTTAAATGAATGAACACATTATAAATTGTATAACATCATAAGTAACATTGGTGCTCCTATTCCCATCCCAGCATGACTGACGCACAGTATATAGGATTATGTATGTATTGTTATATCAAAATATAGTCATTGTTGAGCTTGAAATCCATGGGAGCTAACTTCGGTGGTAAAGCTGGATTTCTAAAGAATCATTTTTAAATGAAGTAGGTTATAATGGTAAGATATTTTGAGTTGGTGTTTTGATGTCCTCTCTGCCACTGTAAATCTATAGCAGTAATAGATAAAATGTGAAAAGAGAAAACTAAAAAGCATGATGATTGGAACAATCAAGGGTGCCCATGAATGAAGGATAAATGAACCAAGATGAGTCATGAGTTGATAATTATTGAAGCCAGGTGACAGGAGCAGGGAGTTTATTATATCATTTCTATTTACATATATGGGTTAAATTCTGTAATAAAATCCTAGGAAAGAAAAACATAGCTCTGATCAAAAACTGATATACACTTGATGTGCTAGAAATTAAACAGAAAAACAAGCAAGAGGAGCTCAAACTACGAACTTTTTGCTTCACTCAATAGAATGAATGGATTTTTTTAAATATTCTGATCATAAAATACAAGATAAACTAGGGGAAAAAATCACTTTGATGTCCTTTATAAAATTTCACAAATGTACAAAAGGAAATAGGTATATGGGTGTTAACTGCATCATTATTAGAAGAATTCAAATGCTTCTTAACAATGGAATGGAAAATAAATTACGACTTATTTCTACAATGTAATTCTATGTAGCAGTTAAAATCATTAAATTAGACTGAATTCATCTGTGTGGATTAGTCAAACATACAATACTGAATTTTTTTTTGTGATAATTATTTTTTATTGAAGGGTAGTTGACGCACAGTATTACATTACATTAGTTTCAAGTGTACAACACAGTGATTAAACATTTATATACATAATTCTAGGTTCCAGCTATCACCCTAGCAAGCTGTTACAATATCTTGACTATATTCCTTATGCTATACATTACACCCTGGTTACTAATTTATTTTACCATTGGAAGTTTGTCCTTTTTTTTTTTTTTTTTTTTTTTTTTGAGGGCATCTCTCATATTTATTGATCAAATGGTTGTTAACGACAATAAAATTCTGTATAGGGGAGTCAATGCTCAATGCACAATCATTAATCCACCCCAAGCCTAATTTTCGTCAGTCTCCAATCTTCTGAGGCATAACAAACAAGTTCCTACATGGACAACAAATTCTTACATAATGAATAAGTTACATAGTGAACAGTACAAGGGCAGTCATCACAGAAACTTTCGGTTTTGCTCATGCATTATGAACTCTAAACAGTCTGTTCAAATATGAATACTCATTTGGTTTTTATACTTGATTTATATGTGGATACCACATTTCTCTCTTTATTATTATGATTTTTAATAAAATGCTGAAGTTGAAGTGGTAGGTAGATACAAGATAAAGGTAGAAAACATAGTTTAGTGTTGTAAGAGAGCAAATGTAGATGTTCAGGTGTGCGCCTGTAGACTATGTGTTAATCCAAGCTAGACAAGGGCAATAAAACATCCACGTATGCAGAAGATTTCTCTCAGAACGGGGAGGTGAGGTTCTAAGCCTCACCTCTGTTGATCCCCAATTTCTCACCTGATGACCCCCCTGCGACTGTGCCTGTCTTAGGTTTTTCCTCCCTTGAGGAATCTTACCCGTCTCTGGCTAACCAGTCATCTTCCGGGGCCATACAGGGAAATGTGAAGTTGGTAAGTGAGAGGGAAGCCTTATTGTTTGAAAAGGTTAGCTTTTTACTTCTTTGCATATTTATGCCCTCTGGCTTCTATGACCAGCACTTGTCTTGAGGTATCTTTACCACTTGGAAGAATTGTGATACTCGGTAAATTTGATATGAGGCACGAATTCTATTTAAGGGTTGTAATTAGGAAGGAAGAAGAAAAGCTATAGAAGTAGCAGGCAGAAGAAAACATGGGAAGATTGATTATTTCTTTGACATATCTTCTTGTAGAGTAACTTCAGCATGTATAGGTTTTAAGCTACTACTTAAATTGCGCACACACATTAACATAATAGGAGTATAGTTACATAACCAAAGCATACCTGTAATTACCAGCCATCTCCAGTGAAACCAAGAAAACCAGTTAGGCACCTTAGGCATTTGTGAAAACTTATCTATGGTATGGTGGATATTGTCCAACTGAACTTGAACAGTCTGAGAGAAATCAGACAAATTAAAACAACCCATTCCTGGGGACTGTTCACATGCCATATGTTCTTTTAACAGTAAATAGTATGTAGTTGTAAGACTTTGGAGCGCTACAATTTGCAATTCTCCAAATTCTTGGTTGAGTTCCAACAGTATAGATCCAGTCAAATTTGTTGTTTTACTGTATGCACAGGCCAGCTTAGATATCTCCTTCCTCATTCCCATGGCAAGTCCAGGAACTGGTGGGATGAGTGCATCTACAGCTGTAGCAGTGCGTGGATCTTTGTTGGGGTTTTTTGATGATCATCTTCTGGCATGAGTCTTCCAGAGAGTGCTGATGTTGGAAGTTCTTTTTCATATCGTATCTTAGTTCATTTTCAGGGTAGCCCAATTAGGCTTTGATCTTCTGTATAAACGCAAACAGATCCTTTGCCTACACTTTTATATGCCCTTTATACCCTTGTGTAGAACTCGTTGGAGGTTACCACACAGGAACTGCCCTTTTTTTGTTTTGTTTTGTTTTGTTTTGTCTTGTTTTGTTTTTGGTATCACTAATCTACACTTACATGACGAATATTATGTTTACTAGGCTCTCCCCTATACCAGGTCTCCCCTATAAACCCCTTTATAGTCACTGTCCATCAGCATAGCAAAATGTTGTAGAATCACTACTTGCCTTCTCTGTGTTGTACAGCCCTCCCTTTTCTCCTACCCCCCCATGCATGTTAATCTTAATACCCCCCTACTTCTCCCCCCCCTTATCCCTCCCTACCCACCCATCCTCCCCAGTCCCTTTCCCTTTGGTACCTGTTAGTCCATTCTTGAGTTCTGTGATCCTGGTGCTGTTTTGTTCCTTCAGTTTTTTCTTTGTTCTTATATTCCACAGATAAGTGAAATCATTTGGTATTTCTCTTTCTCTGCTTGGCTTGTTTCGCTGAGCATAATACCCTCCAGCTCCATCCATGTTGCTGCAAATGATTGGATTTGCCCTTTTCTTATGGCTGAGTAGTATTCCATTGTGTATATGTACCACATCTTCTTTATCCATTCATCTATCGATGGACATTTAGGTTGCTTCCAATTCTTGGCTATTGCAAATAGTGCTGTGATAAACATAGGTGTGCACTGATCTTTCTCATATTTGATTGCTGCGTTCTTAGGGTAAATTCCTAGGAGTCCAATTCCTGGGTCAAATGGTAAGTCTGTTTTGAGCATTTTGATGTACCTCCATACTGCTTTCCACAATGGTTGAACTAACTTACATTCCCACCAGCAGTGTAGGAGGGTTCCCCTTTCTCCACAGCCTCGCCAACATTTGTTGTTGTTTATCTTTTGGATGGCAGCCATCCTTACTGGTGTGAGGTGATATCTCATTGTAGTTTTAATTTGCATTTCTCTGATAATTAGCGATGTGGAGCATCTTTTCATGAGTCTGTTGGCCATCTGTATTTCTTTTTGGGAGAACTGTCTGTTCAGTTCCTCTGCCCATTTTTTAGTTGGGTTATTTGTTTTTTGTTTGTTGAGGCGTGTGAGCTCTTTATATATTCTGGACGTCAAGCCTTTATTGGATGTGTCATTTTCAAATATATTCTCCCATACTGTAGGGTTCTTTTTGTTCTATTGATGGTGTCTTTTGCTGTACAGAAGCTTTTCAGCTTAATATAGTCCCACTTGTTCATTTTTGCTGTTGTTTTCCTTGCCCGGGGAGATATGTTCAAGAAGAGGTCACTCATGTTTATGTCTAAGAGGTTTCTGCCTATGTTTTCTTCCAAGAGTTTAATGGTTTCATGGCTTACATTCAGGTCTTTGATCCATTTTGAGTTTACTTTTGTATATGGGGTTAGACAATGGTCCAGTTTCATTCTCCTACATGTAGCTGTCCAGTTTTGCCAGCACCACCTGTTGAAGAGACTGTCATTTCGCCATTGTATATCCATGGCTCCTTTATCAAATATTAATTGACCATATATGTCTGGGTTAATGTCTGGATTCTCTAGTCTGTTCCATTGGTCTGTGGCTCTGCTCTTGTGCCAGTACCAAATTGTCTTGATTACTATGGCTTTATAGTAGAGCTTGAAGTTGGGGAGTGAGATCCCCCCTACTTTATTCTTCTTTCTCAGGATTGCTTTGGCTATTCGGGGTCTTTGGTGTTTCCATGTGAATTTTTGAATTATTTGTTCCAGTTCATTGAAGAATGTTGCTGGTAGTTTCATAGGGATTGCATCAAATCTGTATATTGCTTTGGGCAGGATGGCCATTTTGACGATATTAATTCTTCCTAGCCACGAGCATGGGATGAGTTTCCATCTGGTAGTGTCCCCTTTAATTTCTCTTAAGAGTGACTTGTAGTTTTCAGAGTATAAGTCTTTCACTTCTTTGGTTAGGTTTCCTCCTAGGTATTTTATTTTTTTTGATGCAATTGTGAATGGAGTTGTTTTCCTGATTTCTCTTTCTGTTGGTTCATTGTTAGTATATAGGAAAGCCACAGATTTCTGTGTGTTGATTTTGTATCCTGCAACTTTGCTGTATTCCGATATCAGTTCTAGTAGTTTTGGGGTGGAGTCTTTAGGGTTTTTTATGTACAGTATCATGTCATCTGCAAATAGTGACAGTTTAACTTCTTCTTTACCAATCTGGATTCCTTGTATTTCTTTATTTTGTCTGATTGCCGTGGCTAGGACCTCCAGTACTATGTTAAATAACAGTGGAGAGAGTGGGCATCCCTGTCTAGTTCCCGATCTCAGTGGAAATGCTTTCAGCTTCTTGCTGTTCAATATAATGTTGGCTGTGGGTTTATCATAGATGGCCTTTATTATGTTGAGGTACTTGCCCTCTATTCCCATTTTGCTGAGAGTTTTTAACATAATTGGATGCTGAACTTTGTCAAATGCTTTTTCAGCATCTATGGAGATGATCATGTGGTTTTTGTCTTTCTTTTTGTTGATGTGGTGGATGATGTTGATGGACTTTCGAATGTTGTACCATCCTTGCATCCCTGGGATGAATCCCACTTGGTCATGGTGTATGATCCTTTTGATGTATTTTTGAATTCGGTTTGCTAATGTTTTGTTGAGTATTTTTGCATCTACGTTCATCAGGGATATTGGTCTGTAGTTTTCTTTTTTGGTGGGGTCTTTGCCTGGTTTTGGTATTAGGTTGATGTTAGCTTCATATAATGAGTTTGGTAGTATCCCCTCCTCCTCTAGTTTTTGGAAAACTTTAAGGAGAATGGGTATTATGTCTTCCCTGTATGTCTGATAAAATTCCGAGGTAAATCCATCTGGCCCGGGGGTTTTGTTCTTTGGTAGTTTTTTGATTACCGCTTCAATTTCGTTGCTGGTAATTGGTCTGTTTAGATTTTCTGTTTTTTCCAGGGTCAATCTTGGAAGGTTGTATTTTTCTAGGAAGCTGTCCATTTCTCCTAGGTTTCCCAGCTTGTTAGCATATAGGTTTTCATAGTAGTCTCCAATAATTCTTTGCATTTCCGTGGGGTCCGTCGTGATTTTTCCTTTCTCGTTTCTGATACTGTTGATTTGTGTTGACTCTCTTTTCTTCTTAATAAGTCTGGCTAGAGGCTTATCTATTTTGTTTATTTTCTCGAAGAACCAGCTCTTGGTTTCATTGATTTTTGCTATTGTTTTATTCTTCTCAATTTTATTTATTTCTTCTCTGTTCTTTATTATGTCCCTCCTTCTGCTGACCTTAGGCCTCATCTGTTCTTCTTTTTCCAATTTCGATAATTGTGACATTAGACCATTCATTTGGGATTGCTCTTCCTTTTTTAAATATGCTTGGATTGCTATATACTTTCCTCTTAAGACTGCTTTTGCTGTGTCCCACAGAAGTTGGGGCTTAGTGTTGTTGTTGTCATTTGTTTCCATATATTGCTGGATCTCCATTTTGATTTGGTCATTGATCCAGTGATTATTTAGGAGCGTGTTGTTAAGCCTCCATGTGTTTGTGAGCCTCTTTGCTTTCTTTGTACAGTATATTTCTAGTTTTATGCCTTTGTGGTCTGAAAAGTTGGTTGGTAGGATTTCAATCTTTTGGAATTTTCTGAGTCTCTTTTTGTGGCCTAGTATGTGGTCTATTCTGGAGAATGTTCCATGTGCACTTGAGAAGAATGTATATCCCGCTGCTTTTGGATGTAGAGTTCTGTAGATGTCTATTAGGTCCATCTGCTCTACTGTGTTGTTCAGTGCTTCCGTGTCCTTACTTATTTTCTGCCCAGTGGATCTATCCTTTGGGGTGAGTGGTGTGTTGAAGTCTCCTAGAATGAAAGCATTGCAGTCTATATCCCCCTTTAGTTCTGTTAGTATTTGTTTCACATATGCTGGTGCTCCTGTGTTGGGTGCATATATATTTAGAATGGTTATATCCTCTTGTTTGACTGAGCCCTTTATCATTATGCAGTGTCCTTCTTTATCTCTTGTTACTTTCTTTGTTTTAAAGTCTATTTTGTCTGATATTAGTACTGCGACCCCTGCTTTCTTCTCACTGTTGTTTGCTTGAAATATGTTTTTCCATCCCTTGACTTTTAGTCTGTACATGTCTTTGGGTTTGAACTGAGTTTCTTGTAAGCAGCATATAGATGGGTCTTGCTTTTTTATCCATTCTGTTACTCTGTGTCTTTTGATTGGTGCATTCAACCCATTAACATTTAGGGTGTCTATTGAAAGATATGTACTTATTGCCATTGCAGGCTTTAAATTCGTGGTTACCAAAGGTTCAAGGTTAGCCTCTTTAGTATCTTACTGCCTAACTTAGCTCGCTTATTTAGCTGTTATATACACTGTCTGGAGATTCTTTTCTTTTCTCCCTTCTTGTTCCTCCTCCTCGATTCTTCATATGTTGGGTGTTTTGTGCTGTGCTCTTTCTAGGAGTGCTCCCATCTAGAGCAGTCCCTGTAAGATGTTCTGTAGAGGTGGTTTGTGGAAAGCAAATTCCCTCAGCTTTTGTTTGTCTGGGAATTGTTTAATCCCACCGTCATATTTGAATGATAGTCGTGCTGGATACAGTATCCTTGGTTCAAGGCCCTTCTGTTTCATTGTATTAAATATATCATGCCATTCTGTTCTGGCCTGTACGGTTTCTGTTGAGAAATCTGATGTTAGCCTGATGGGTTTCCCTTTATAGGTGACCTTTTTCTCTCTAGCTGCCTTTAACACTCTTTCCTTGTCCTTGATCTTTGCCATTTTAATTATTATGTGTCTTGGCGTTGTCCTTCTTGGATCCTTTCTATTGAGGGTTCTGTGTATTTCCGTGGTCTGTTCGATTATTTCCTCCCCCAGTTTGGGAAGTTTTCAGCAATTGTTTCTTCTAAGATACTTTCCATCTCTTTTCCTCTCTCTTCTTCTTCTGGGACCCCTATAATACGGATATTGTTCCTTTTGGATTGGTCACACAGTTCTCTTAATATTGTTTCATTCCTGGAGATCCTTTTGTCTCTCTCTATGTCAGCTTCTATGCGTTCCTGGCCTCTGATTTCAATTCCATCAATGGCCTCTTGCATTCTATCCATTCTGCTTATAAACCCTTCCAGAGTTTGTTTCATTTCTGCGATCTCCTTTCTGGCATCGGTGATCTCCCTCCGGTCTTCATCCCATTTCTCTTGCGTATTTCTCTGCATCTCTGTCAGCATGTTTATGATTCTTATTTTGAATTCTTTTTCAGGAAGACTGGTTAGGTCTGTCTCCTTCTCTGGTGCTGTCTCTGTGATCTTTGTCTGCCTGTAGCTTTGCCTTTTCATGGTGATACGAATAGTTTGCAGAGCTGGGACGAGTGACGGCTGGAAGAACTTCCCTTCTTGTTGGTTTTTGGCCCTCCTCTCCTGGGAGAACAGCGACCTCTAGTGGCTTGTGCTGCGCAGTTGCACGCAGACAGCGTTTCTGCTTCCTGCCCGGCTGCTATGGAGTTAATCTCCGCTGTTGCTGTGGGCGTGGCCTGGCTCGGGCAGCTACTCCAAAATGGTGGAGTCGCGTTGGAGCAGGATCGGGTGGGTGGCTATTTATCCCCGTAAGGGGCCTCCCTGCTCCCTGCAGCCCAGGGGTTAGGGTGCCCAGAGATCCCCGGATTCCCTACCTCTGGATTAAGTGACCCGCCCTGCCCCTTTAAGACTTCCAAAAAGCACCCGCCAATACAAAACAACGACCACCAAAAAAAAAAAAAAAAAAAAAAAATTTTTAAATTTAAAAAAAAAAAAATTTTTTTTTAATTAAAAAAAAAGGTGGTCGCTCGTTTTTCTTTATTCTCCGGTGCCAGGTTCAGGCCTCTGCTCACCGGTCTTGCTGCCCTGTTTCCCTAGTATTGGGCTCCCTATCCCTTTAAGACTTCCAGAAAGCGCTCACCAAAACAAAACAGCAAAAAAGAAAAAAAAAAAAATGGTCGCGCGCTTTTCTTATTTCCTCTGTTGCCCAGCCTCCAGTGCCTGCTCACTGTTCTTGCTGCCCTGTTTTCCTAGTATCGAGCGCCCTGCACTCTGGCCCGGATGGCTGGGGCTGGGTGTTCGGCAGTCCTGGGCTCCGTCTCCCTCCCGCTCTGCCTATTCTTCTCCCGCCGGGAGCTGGGGGGAGGGGCGCTCGTCTCCCGCGGGGCCGGGGCTTGTATCTTACCCCCTTCGCGAGGCGCTGGGTTCTCTCAGGTGCGGATGTGGTCTGGATATTGTCCTGTGTCCTCTGGTCTTTATTCTAGGAAGGGTTGTCTTTGTTATATTTTCATAGATATATGTTGTTTTGGGAGGAGATTTCCGCTGCTCTGCTCACGCCGCCATCTTCCGCCCCTATCCTCACAATATTGAATTTTAAAGAACAAAATGCATATGTCCATCTTTTTTTTTTTAAAGCAGTTCTGTATATTCTTGACATAACATAATGTTCTCAGGTTTATTTTGTATTTACATTACCTCAGCCCATATTCTAAAGAGTCTTGATTCTTTTTAGTGGAAAATACTATTCAGAAATTAAGATTTGGGTGCTTGTCATTGCTATATCGGTCACTATTTTTAGGCCCTTTCAGTACACAGAGGCAAATGGAGAAGAAAGAGGAAAGAGGTCTTAACTCATGATGGATAAGATCATACTGATACCCCTAATTCCAAGTCGGCCCCACAATAGCTAGTTTGAAGGGACTCCAAATGGCCAAATATGTTACAACTTGAATATCAAAATGAATATTAACAGTAGTGAGTTATAAACGACTGAATAAAATATAAATCCTGAGTGCATGCTAATAATAGAGAAGCAGGGTCTTCTCAGTAGAATGCCAACCAGTAAATACGTATCATATTAGAATTACCATCTTGTAACCTCAGAATACTATTTGATTTAGAATCATCCATGGAAGCTGAACCATTTGCTAAAAGTATGTTAGGGAACACAATATTTACACAATTTCAAAGTACATCCCCACAGGTTACTTACTAATTGCAGAAGGCAAAAAGATACCTTTATAGTTGAGAACTTAAGCAGATCCCACTTTAAGCAAGTGATCAAAGTTACTGTCACCAATCATGGAATAAAATGACATCATATTCCTCTTCATGTGATGTATTGAGGACACATTATCACTTCTTTATGATCCCTGCCTCAAATGCTTAACCTGAATATAATCACAGTGAAAAATTAGACAAATGGAAACTGAGCAACATTCCATAAAACAGTTGGCCTATGCTTTACAAAAGTGAGTGTCATAAAAGACAGAGAGGCTAAGGAACTATTGAAGGGTAAGGGAGACTAAAGAAATATGGCATCCAACTACAGGTATGACAATATATTGGATCTTTAACCAAGGGAAAAATTGCCATTTGGGACACTTGACAGCATTTTAGAATAGGTTATATATTGTATTAGTGCTGAGTCTCCTGAATTTGATAATTATACTCTGGTTATATAAAAGCATATGTTTAATTTTAGGAAATTCACACTGAGTTATTTAGAGTGGAAGGGACCTAGTGTCTGCATATAACTTTTAAATAGTTAAGGGGAAAAATGTACATGTTTAAGTGTATGTGGTATGTAGATGTGTATACATGTATTATGTGTGTTTATACTATGTTTTCACTCATGAACAACAGAATAAATGTGACAGTAGTATTTATTAAGCTTTACAGTAAATATGACAAAATTAATAATTGCTAAGTAAAAATATTTTTTAAATATGATATGGAAACAATTCATCATTGAATGTATCTAGGAGATAATACAGAAACTGTGAGGAAAATATAGGAAACTTCAGGTTTATTTATATGTTTTATCTCTTTAAAAAGCAATACAAAACTTTTATGCAAATATAAACAAATGCTAACTATTGTCAACTACGAATAGCAAGCTCTTGGGTATCGTGTTCTACCATGCTTTACAATCATTGTTTACATTTTAAAAATCATAGCAAAGGTAGTGTGGTCATCACCTTGTGAGAATACAAAGATCTGCATTTAAATAAACAAAATACTTAAATATGTGCCAAAACACCAGTACTGATAGTCATCTTTCTTTAGTGGGTTCATGGGTAATTGTTATTTTAACTTATGCTTTGCTCACTTTAAACGTAGTACTTTGTTAACCAGAAGAAAAAAAAATCTTTCTAATTGAGTTATTGAAAATCTAACAAAAGAAAAACAATTTTTAACAGACTTCACCAAGGAAATAAGCCAGGTGGGTAGATGAAATAAAGTGCAAAGGAGCTGTTTCTGACTCATGAGGATTTAGAGTTAGTAAGTCTGTTTCTCTAAGTTCCTTTTTTAAAGATACCTGTTGTAGGTTTGGTTCAATTCTTGGCTGTACTGTTTGGGGAAAAAGCTAATCTGCAAATGCAAATTAGAATCTCTGGGTAATCAATCATAGACAATTTGTGAATGAAATAGTCCCAAGAATGCCTGCCTGAGTATCTGCTTTGTAAATCTGAGTGATGAGTTAAGGGTTTTTTGACCTTAACTGAACTGAAAGCCTAGAGGCATGTATAAATTCTTTAAAAGTTTTGGCTTCACGATAAGATTGAAGGTGATTAGTGAAAAGATACCAAAGTGTACTTTAGAAAGTTTTAGTATTTACTTTACTGGCTTATAGCTTGTAAATTTATTTTCTAATCTGAACACAGTCTTGAACAAGGTATCTTCTAAATTTGAAAAACATACTTTATTTTTCATAGAATGACACTAAAACCCCACTGCTAGTATCTCTACATTTTCCTGACACATAGTCACTTGTTTTAAATGTTCATTATAAAAGGGGTTGTAAAATTTACATATGTATTTGAATTTTATTTTAGTAAAAATAATAAAACGTATTTGAATTTTATAGTGAGCGTGATACATTTGAACAGGAAGTAATTGAGTTAAGGAGAAAACATGAAATACTCGAAGCCTCTCACATAACTCAAGCTAAAGAAAGAAGTGAATTATCAAAAGAGGTAAGCTTATAGAATCACTTGTATTTTATTGTACCCTAATTGTGGACGTAGCCCAGGGTAGAACTGTGGGAAGACCATTTTCCCTTTTTTGATGTAGTTGTTAGAAAGAAGGGACTCTGAATAGCTCTGTTTAGATGGAAAATTGCAAGGTAAGAATTAGCCCTTTTTTTAAGGTGTGAGAAAACACAAATAAAAGCAAATAATACAGCAAATCTTGGAAAGTAAATGACATTGCTCTGGATACTGTCTGTCTCTGGGTATATATAGGTAGCCACCTTACAGCAGACTGTTACTTTACTGCAAAAGGATAAAGAGTATCTCAATCGCCAAAACATGGAGCTTAGTGTTCGCTGTGCCCATGAAGAGGATCGTCTTGAAAGACTTCAGACCCAACTTGAAGAAACCAAAAAGGCTAGAGAAGAGATGTATGAAAAATATGTAACATCCAGGCAAGATTTACATTATTTTCCATATAAATGGGTAGAAATTAACACTGACTTCTTTGAGGGAACTCTTGGCTTTGGGGAAGAACAGTAATTTTTTTTAAGGTCTGTAGGATGGTGTAAATAATGCAGCTTGTTTTGTTTCCTTATAGTCTTACTTTATTTGATTTTTTTTCTTCAGGTGTATTTTTTTCCAACAACTAAAAGCCTGCTTTTTTCTTACAACATTACCTTCTTAATTCCCTTTGGCTAAGATCTCTATGCAGTTGACCCATGAACAATGCAGGAATTAGGGATGATGACCCCAACCCTGCAGTCAAAAATCCACATTTAACTTTTGACTCCCTCAAAACTTAATTAGTAATATGGCCTACTGTGACTAATAACATAAACAATCAACGCATTTATGTATATGTTTTATATGTGCTCTTACAATAAAGTATGCTAGAGAAAAGGAAACATTTGTTCAAATTATCTCAAATATCAAAAAAATTTTCCAGTTTATTGAAAAAATAATCCACATATAAGCCGACACATGCAGTTCAAACCTGTGTTCGAGGGTCACCTTTTTTTTTTTAAGAAAGCATATAAAGTACTACTATAGAAATATCCCTTTGAAGAAAACCTAATCTTGCGAAGCCTGACCTTCTCTTGACTTTGTGAAGTAAAAAAAGAATGAGGAGACAGCATTGAATACTGTTTTAAGATACAGGCTCTGGAATAGACTCCTGCATTTCAGTCCTGCCTTCTCTCCTCAGCTAGACATGTGAGCTGTTATGGGGTCCTTTATAGTAAATAGCCATTATAAATTATAAATTTTTATCCTTTAAGACTTTGCCCATTCATAACCTTTTCCCTAGCCGATGGTATTTTTCATCAGTGTGTGCTCTTGCTAATGTTCTCTGTAATGCTTTGTGACTTTGGTAAGAGATCAAAATGGCTGTGGTTGTGCTTAGAAGGAAGGGTTTGGTAAAGAATAAATTAGAGTCATTTTATTTTTAGTATTATTTGTCTTAACATGCAGCATACCAGATTATTTCTTCTAAATGAAGGACACTACATATGCATCAGTTTTCAAGTCTCTCGCCCTACACATTACAAACTATTAGTAAAATATTTTGAAGATGAATAATTATTCAACATGAATTAACCAACATTTTATGTAGTAATTAAGCCATTAGTGCATTAGGCTTAATCTTAGATGAAACTAGAACAGTATTTTTAGGAATTATAAAACTTTAATAACTGTGTTTTTCAAGTAACATTGTATATAAAGCATATTTGACATAAGATATTAAAATCTTACATGAGGGCAAAAACATTTATTTAAAAAAAATTAATTCATGTATATTCCTTTTGACTCCTTACAGAGACCATTATAAAACAGAATATGAAAACAAACTGCATAATGAACTGGAACAAATCAGATTGAAAACCAATCAAGAAATTGATCAACTTCGAAGTGCCTCTAGGGAAATGTATGAACGGGAAAACAGGTAAAAAAAATTTGTATGGCATTTTATTTCTCTTCATTTGAAGCTTGTATTTTATTGAAGTTAAACTTTGATGACAATCTCTTTTTTAATACATTAAAGAGAATTTATCATAAATCTTAATCTAAATATAATAAAACATTAAAGTTCTAAAATTTCTGATACCCAGCTCAGAACAGAGTTTATCAGACCATAGGCCTCTTTACTCTGGTATTCCCATTATCTCTTTATTACCCTGATAGCTTGTCTTTTTGCCTTTACCTCAGTTCAGATTGAGGACAGAGATGAAAAGGAAATTAGAGAATACCAAGAGGTACCAGTAGTTCTCCTTAAAACATGCCAGTGATTTATCCAGGAAATCTTCTAATACTGTAACAATAATATGAAATATTACATGTCTCATTTAGCTGCTGGCCCTGAAAGATACCATATTAGATAATCTTGAAGATGGGTCATTTTTATTCACACAGTTACTTTTAGATTAGTATATATTAGGCTCCCTTAGTGATTGGCAATAGAAAGGGAAAATTATTATTTCAGTAGCACTTATGTTTATATACCCTCATCATAGTTAATAAGGCTTTTTAGACAGTTTATATTTTACTGGGACAATTATTTTGAAATTGACTTACTTGTCATTACTAGTTTATCAGCAATGATTGGAGGGTATGATATTTTGAGCAAAATATTCAAATGAACAAGCAAAACTTTAAATCAGACTTAAGTTTATGAACAGCACCAGAATGTCATTTTTACTAGCAGAAAATTTGAGATTTCCACCCCTTGATTACAGAGGAAAAAGCTGCTCTATTAATGTACTATTTATAAGTAAGTGTCTACTGGAGAAAATACATAAGAACTACATGAGCAAAACTATCCTTTGGATCAAAATGTAGCAAAAATAACTTTTAAATTACTGTTGTACTTTTAATGTAACAGATTGGGAGAGATTTTTATGATAATTGCTGAAATCCTTTAGAGCAGTATGATTTTGTTGGGAAACATTTTGTGAAAATGTTTATGGCAATAAAGGAGTGGGTATGTAACTCATGACAACATTTTAGGATATTTACTTGGTATGACTTGGTACTTATGAGGTAAATGAAAAATGATTAGTTTCTTCATAAATTATGCATAGATTTTTATCTACCTGTTTTTTTAAAAATCTGAATAAAAGTGTATGTCCAGGGAAATTAATATAAACTTGTAAACACTGAACTAAAAGGAAAACATTTACTTGTACATTCAATAGTTAGCGACTTACTCTCTTTCACCTATTCTTTCTTGTTCTTCTCTCTAAACTACAAAAGAATTATGAGTCATAATTTAGGATTATATTTACAGTGAAAATGACAACTTTATAATATAAAAACTCCTAAGTGATTATTCAGTACTGTATTAACAGGTATGTTAGATATATGCTTTAGGTACTAGCAAAACAGGGACAGAAATATATATGTTTTATGAAAAAATTTTGACACTGTATTAATAAAAATGATAAAAGTTTTATCTTGGGAAAAATAAAAACACATTTGGTTTTAAAATAGTTTATATTTTAGTATTTAAATTTTTTAATTACTAATGGGAACACCATAATCTTTTCTGTGATCAAGGTTGAAGTCCTAAGCTAACCTTATCTTGAATCCTGAGAAGATATTTCTCCAGGTAGCTGAAAGAAATTCTGGACCACTGTTTTTTAGTTTAGTATGTATGTTGTGATATTCTCTTTTTTAACCATGTATATATTTGCATGTATGTTCATGGATAATATAACAGGTGCTCAGAACAGTATATATATTTTTGTTGTTGAGGTATTCTTTACATATTATATTAGTTTCAGGTATATAACATAAAGATTTGATATTTGTGTACATTGTGAAATGATCACAGTAAGTCTAGTTAATATCTGTCACCATACAGTTACAAAATTTTTTTCTTGTAAGTTTTAAGATCTACTCTTTTAGCAACTTTCAAATATGCAATACATATTAGTAGTAGTATTTGTATTAGTATTATTACTAGTATTATTAATTCTAGTCACCATGCTGTACATCTCATCCTATGACTTACTCATTTTATAACTGAAATTTTGTACCTTTGACCCACTTCACCAATTTTGCCCACCCCCGCACCCCACTGCTGGCAGCCACCACTCCGCTCTCTGTATCTATGAGTTTATTTTGTTTTTTTAGATTCCACATATAACCGAAATCATATGGTATTTCTCTTTTTCTATCTGACTTACTTAGCATAATACCCTTAACGTCCACTCATTGTTGTCACAAATGGCAAGAATTCCATCTTTTTTAAGGCTAAATAATATTCCATTGTGTGTGTATGTGTGTATATACCATATTTTCTTTATCCATTAATCCACTGATAGACAGGCTGTATCCATTTCTTGGCTATTATAAATAATGCTGCAGTGAACATAGGGTTGTTTATCTTTTCAAGTTATTTTCATTTTCTTCAGATAAATACCCAGAATTGGAATTGCTGGATTATATGCTAGCTAGTTCTATTATTAATATTTTGAGGAACCTCCATACTGTTTTTCATAGTGGTTACACCAAGTCACATTCCATTCCCACAAATAGTGCACAAGGGTTCCTTTTCTCCAAATACTTGCCAACACTTCTTATTTATTATCTTTTCGATAATAGCCATTGTAACAGGTGTGAGGTGATATCTCTATCATGGTGGTTTTCATTTACATTTCCCTGATGATCAGTGATGTGGAGCATCTTTTAATGTGTCATTGGCCATCTGTATGTCTTCTTTAACAAAATGTCTATTCAGATCCTCTGCCTTTTTTTAATTGTACTGTTTGTTTTTTTGGTGTTGAATTATATGAATTCTTTATATATTTTGGATATTAACTACTTAACAGATATATGACTTGAAAATATTTTCTCCCATTCGCTGGATTGATTTCTCATTTTGTTGTTAGTTTCCTTTGCTAATGTTTGATGTAGTCCCATTTATTTGTTTTTGCTTTTGTTGCCTTTGCTTTGGTGTCACATTCAAAAATCATTGCCAAAACTGATGCCCAGGAGCTTAATTAACTCCTATGTTTTCTTCTAGAAGTTTTATAGTTTCAGGTCTTATATTCAAGTCTTTAATCTATTTTGAGTTAATTTTTGTCAGTGGTGGATGGTAGTGGTCTGGTTTCATTCTTCTTCATATGACTGTCCAGTTTTCCCAACACCATTTATTGAAGAGACTGCCTTTCCTTATTTTATATTCTTGGCTCTTTTGTCATTAATTAGCCATATATGTATGAGTTTATTTATGGATTCTGTATTCTGTTCCAGTGATCTATGTCTCTTTTCTTTCTTTGTATGCCAATATCATACTGTTTTAATAACTATAATTTTATAATATAGCTTGAAATCAGGGAACATGATGCCCCCAGCTTTGTACTTCTTTCTCAAGATTGCTGTGGTTATTTGGGTCTTTTGTGGTTCCATATAATTTTAGGATTATTTCTATGAAAAATGCCATTGGAATTTTGTTAGGATTACATGAAATCTATAGATTAGGGCCATTTTAGCAATATTAATTCTTCCAATTCATGAGCACTGAGTATCTGTGTCTTCATTTTCTTCAACCAATTGAATAAGACGGAAAAGTATATTTTTAAATGTACATTTACTAGATAACTACAAATTAAATACATATTTAACCCCTATCCAAATCAAGAAATAAGTACCAGCACCACAGAAATTTCCTTGAGACCATTCCCGCTTAATTCCTTCCATTAAAAATAACTACTATTTTGATTTTTATGCAAATAACTTCTTTGCTTCTTCTTATGCTTTTATCATCTAAATTACTAGTAAGTATGTACCTCTGAGCAATATAGTTTAGTTTTTCATAGTACATTTGTATCACATACATGGAATCATGCTGTATATATTCTTCTGTGGCTTTTTGTAGTAGTTTATATAACCTTATGATTTTTAAGATTCATTTACTGTTACATTTACTTTATGTTCGTAACTAAAATATGCCATTTTTATGAATGCTTACTTAAGGTAGAAGAGACATTAGGATATTGGAGAAAGATAAAGAGAGATACAGAGAGTTAAAGAATGCCAAAGACATTCTTCATGTTTTTCAAAATTTTGATTGGTCGCAGTCCTGTGTTACATAAGAATGATCCTGTACCTTGTCGTTATTTGCTCTTAAGGTTCAAAATGCCAAGTAAAAGAAGACTGTAAACCTGCTATATACCAAGGTTGTTATTAGAAGTTTGCATTTAAGCCCTCAGAACAGCACATTCACTCATTTAGCAAATATTTATTGAGACCTACCATATGCCAGATACATGCTAGATGCCATAGAAACATTAGTGACCTCTGCTGTGACAAAGCTGGTTACCTAATGAAAGGTAAAGAGAAGTAGAGAAACCATTATCATAAGTGTGATGATAATGGAGAAATGACTGGAAACATAGGATGAGACCACACAGACTGAAGGTATACCTAACTCAGGCTTGGGAGGAATCAGGGAAGACTTCATGAAGGTAGAAACACCCATGCTAAAACCTGCTGATCACTGAGTATCTGGAGTATCTGTGTCTTCATGACTTAAGAGTAAGACTGAGTTAGGAGAGGGAAGGGAACTGGGGGAATGAATGTACAGCATGTGTAAACATGTGGAGGTGAGACAAAATGAAGCTTTTTGAACAAATAAAATAATTCAATATGGCTAGAGAGAGGCAGGGAGTTGTAAGAGAGGGAAGAAACAAAAGAGGGAAATGGGGAACCAGATCATGCCTTTGGACCATTGTTTAAGTAAAACTAGTGGGGAACAATTGAAAAAGTCTTGAAAGATTTTAAGAATATGGGTGATATGATCTGATTTCATATAAAAAGACTGCTCTGCAATATGGAAAGTAGATTGGAAGAATGGAGTATAAAGCTGTAGACATAGAGGCCACTTTTTGAGGTTATTCTGTTATCAGGATGAGAAGTGATGATACAGTTGGATGCAGCAGTAGAGATAGAGAGCAATGAGCCACACTAGAAAATGTTTAGGAGGTGGAGCCAACAGATTTCAGCCATTAGATTGAGTAAGAAGAAATTAAGGGTGTCACCAAGGTTTCTGGATTGGGCAGCTGTGTTTGAATGGTGATGGGATTTTTAAAATAGGATAACATGATAAATTTAGTTTCATTTGATGTGTCTGTCAGATATGCAAATAGAAAACATTTATACAGTTCACCCTTGAACAACATGGGTTTGAACTGCACAGGCCCACTTATACACAGATTTCCTTCAATAAATGTATTGGAAAATTTTTTGGAGATTTGAGACAATCTGAACATTTCTCTAGGTTGCTTTACTGTAAGAATACAGTATATAATACATATACAAAATAAGTGTTAATCGGCTGCTTATGTTAATGGTAAGGATTCTTGTCAGTAGCAGGCTATTAAGTTTTTGGGGGGTCAAAAGTTAAACATGAATTTTTAACTGTGGGAGGGTCAGTGACTCTAACCCTCATGTTGCTCAAGGTTCAGCTGTACAATGATCTGACTCTGGGGAGAAGGATCTGGACATGAGCTAGAACTGTGGCAAAGGTGATATTTTTCTATTTTACAAATAAATACTTTCAGTCCTGTGGCTCAAATATGTAATGGGTTTTATAGGCTTTTATTGACAGATTTAATAACCTTAAAATTTATGGTCTCATTTCTATGATAACATGCATGATTGTTTCCAGAGAATCCATAGCCACATAAATTTTGGTTTTGGTATTGTGATCATTTTGAAAATTTACTGATTTTTTTAGTTTTTGTTGTTACTGTTACTGTTCTTTAAAATATATCCTATAGTTGCATCTACCTACCACTTCAGCATTTCATTAAAAAAAATAATAATAATAATAACAATAATAATAAGGGAGAAATGTGGGATTCACATATAAATCAAGTATAAAAATCAAACGAATATTCATATTTGACCTGATTATTTATAGTTCATAATGCATGATCAAAACCAAAAGTTTCTGTGATGACTGCCCTTGCACTGTTCACCATGTAAGAACTTATTCACTATGTAAGAATTTGTTCACCATGTAAGAACTTGTTCGTTATGCTTCAGAAGATTGGAGACTGTTGAGAACTAGGCTTGGGGTTATTTAATGATTGTGCATTGAGTCCCCTATAGAGAATTTTATTGTTGTGAACAACCATTTGATCAATAAATATGAGAGATGCCCTCTCAAAAAAAAAAAAGTTGATAAATAGCAAATAAGGGCAACTAAATATATATAAATATATATATCCTATAGTAACATAGACAGGCACATTAGCCTCTGTTCTCGAAGATGGTTGGTAGAGGTAGATTGGGAAATAGCTAACAGAACTATTTCTGGAAGGAGGGAAGCTGAAAGCAGGTTTCCTTTTCCGCAGTGTTGTTTTGACTCCATATCCACATTAAAATGAATACCAGTTAACCAGGAGATTCCTGGGATTGGAGCCGCTACCTTGGAAGCCTTAGCCCGTCGCAGGACCCAGAATGACCCCATGGATATTGAAGCTGGAGGAGACAGTTACCACCAGGTGGTGCCAAACTGCAACCCAGGCCCCAGTGGATTTGGAATTGCACAGGGACTCCTAGCCACCTAGTTGGATAGGCTCATCTTTATCATTTTTCTAGCCTCACAGTAATCCAACCTTTCATTTTATGTGGCTGCATCTTTTTGAATCACAGTTTCCTCAGTATGGAAGGATTTAACTGTTGTTAGAGTTTATGTCCCACTAGTCTTTTACAAGGTAAATAAATTATAAATTATTTCTTTTGATCTCATGCAACTTACAATAAAGAAAGGATTTTAGTATTTGTTGTTATAAAATAGATTTAGAACAAGTTTACACATTTAAGTGTTTTTGTGTCTGGGCAAATTAGTCACTTTCAACTTATAGAATTGTGTCCAGTACTTTATCAAAGTGTGTTGTTATAAATTAAAATGGCTGAAGTACTTACACTTGCATATTTGTACTTAGTCTCCTAACTTCTTCCCCAGTAAACATTTTTAGAAGAAAGTTAAATAATAAGATTAGAGAAATATGTTTTTCCTTTGATTTACTTTTTATACATTAGGAGATATTAAAAGAGTGTCTTTTATTTTCTCTTCATGGAAAAGAAAGATGGAACTCATGCCATCCAGTTTTGGTATCTAGCCCTGAAGTCACACCAGCAGTTTGTAAAGTTAAGGGGTTGAGAAGGAAGAGGAGGAGAGCAGAAGAGAGAAACACTTCTTAAGAAATCCAGAGATAAAGAAAGAAAGAACTTGGGTATTTGGGTACATCAAAAATACCATAGTTGGGATTACAGTGTATTTATGCTTTTGGCAATCTGAGCCAGGTCTCTTGTCTTTTCCTGTATATTATAAGTTGTTTTAAAATGCCAGGTTGGAGGTGTGAGCAATAATAATCTGGTGCTTAGGTTTATTATGTTTAAATAATTTCTTTCTTAGGAGGTATTATGTGACTGAAGTGTACGAACACTTTTTATACATGTAGAAGAAAAGCATTTATACCCTAAGCAGCAAATATATTATGAAAGAGATTTGAATCAAAAAACTAAGCTTAATTTCTGGCTCTGTCACTTATAAGCTGAGTGAATATGTTACTTAATATCCCTGAAGCTTAATTCCTCTTTTGTAAAATAAGTTAATAATACTAAATTTCACAGGGTGGCCTATAAGGTATAAATTAGTATATGTAAAAAGTACGTTATACGTTATAAGGCTACATATAAATGGTAGTTAATCTGATACCTTTTACCTATATGCAGTACTTAAAAAAAGTTCTTGTATACATTGTGTTGACAATTTTAGTGAAATGAGCATTATATAAAAGCCAACTGATAACATTAGGGAATTGTTTATCATCATTGAAAGGCACTATTACAAAATACATAATTATTCTTAAGTATTGAGCCCCATGGCATGTAATTCTTTTTCTTAGATGACACAATACAGACATGGAGGGTCTGCATGCTATTTGTTTCTGTCTACATTTCTGTATAAAATGACTAAATTACTTTCTAATTAATACTGTTAGATAATAAAGGAAGGGGAGATAAATTCAGTTGATTATGTAGTTTTTCCAGATAGTCAAACTACCTTTACCTAAAGTAGTCTCATTATGGTGGATAAAGAACTAGTCTCATAGTGATACTGTGAAAAGGATAAGGATGAGTTTCTTAGAGGTATGTATTTATTATACTCTTGATGCTGCACAGAATATGGAAATTCAAACTGATTGGCAGTTATTTAAAAGGAGGAAAGTGGGGGAAAGGAGATCCAAAATATGCTTTCAAATATAACAATATGCTTTAGTGATTTTATTTTCCCACTATATCAACAAATACTATCTTAATCACAATTTACTGTCTTCCAAAAGTATTCAAGAAAAAACTTTAATGACATGAATTTGAAATTTGTGTGGAAACTTGGAGTGATAGTAAATGCCTTTGAATCTTGAATCTAAGTTTATTTACAAAGGCTTGTTGAGTATACGTAATGTATTACAATAAATGAATTGGAACTAGCGTACAGAGGTTCCATTCATCGTTTTTGAAGTATATGTCTTCATTAGTGCTTATACAAACAAACGTCTTCATTCATTTTTTTACGAGACATCTCTATAATTTTTTTAAGTTCTTTAATGGAAAACATAAGCATATTCTACTTAGTCTTTTCAGTTACATTATTCTGAAAGCATATGGCTTACAGATAACTCTTTAATATCTTAATTTCTCAAATAACTAAATAAAATTTTATTGTTGGCTATCTTTTATTGTTAACTATAATCTTCATGTCTGTAGAGGATTACTCATTTGTTCACTGCTTAATTAATATTTATGGATTTCACGGTAGATAGGGTGTTCCCGATATAAGCAGGATGAGTTCAGTTTATGCAAGAGCTTAGATTTATTTGTATTGTATGGTTCATAGGGTGTTGAAGAACACTGGTAAAATAGGATAGGGTCAGATTTTAAGAGGCCCTGCTGTCAGTGGGGAATTCTTAGAGGTTTTATAGTAGAAGAGTGACATGATATATTCATTTTTTGTAACTGTGCTTGCAATGTGGGCAGATTATGGTTGAAAAGAGCCTGGAGGTGGGGGATTAGTTAGGAAACTATTGCAAAGTTTAAGTGAAGTTGAGAAATGGAAAGAGAGTGAGAACTGAATTTAAAGAATATTTAGGTAATAGGATTGGTAAGACCTGGTGATTGACAGAAAGTGGACATCAGAAATGACTCCAGCTTTTCTATTTTACTAGCCTCAGAGAGATGGATGATAATGCATGGCCCCTAGCTCAAGATTACAGACAAGATTTAGGAAGGAAGATAATAATTCCTGATCTTTTACAGATGTGGTAGCTCTGACCAAGCCCAAAAGTACTTGTCTAAGATCACATTTATTACTAGAGAATTTTCACTACTGTGCCCCAGATATCACTCCTCTCAGTCTTAGGGTTCCAGAAGGGCCTTAAACTGCTGAAGCCCTCCAGCTGTTTTACCCAGGGTATGCTTACAAATGTTATCATTTTCTTTGTATGCAATAAAAATTTTGGGAAACAATGCCCTAATTATCATTCTCTATATGAATACTTTCATATTTTTAATTTAGATTTTCATATTTAGATAACATACTAATAATAGCTACTATTTAGGTGAGTACCTACTATGCATCAACTGTTGTGCCATTTATGCACATTATAGAGAGAATTAAATGGGACATTTCATGAAGCTGTATGCATTAATATTCCTGTTTTACAAATGAGGAAACTGAAACACTAAGAAGGTGTGATGCCTGTGATGACAGACTCTTGGCAAACCTAGACGTACCTGTCTCTACAGTGTAACACAGACTCCCATTTTACTGGTCAAGGCTGTGAAAACTGATGAAGGACTTCCCATCAAAACTGTAATTTGAGTGGTAATTTATTTAGAAAATGAATTTAGTCTTTTAAGAGAGTTTGCAAACCCCACTCCACAATTGAGGGCTGAGTATGGATCATTAGAACTTCATAAAAGCATTTGTAATTTTGAGAATTAGTGAAGAGGCCTTTATTTTCCTTTAAAATTGTATCATTTTTTTGAACAGGACCTGTGTCTTGACATTGCTGTGGCCCAGCCTCTCCATGTGTAACTAGAGGCTGTCCTCTCTCTCCTGCTCAATGATACAACTCCAGCGATTCTCCCCTTTGTTTCCTGTATTGGCAGTTTTCTCCATTCTTTCAGATAATTCCAAATTATTGTTACTAACACTCATTTTCTCCCATCTTTAAAAAGACTTTTTAAATCTCTACTTCCCCCTCTAGCCCCTGCTACATTTCTTTGCTCTTCTTTGTGTTGAAATTCCTGCAAAGAGTTTTATATTCTCATTCTTTACCCCATTTAAAAATAGTCTACTACCAAGCTTTGGCCCCCAAACCATTCCAACAAAGTTGCTCTTATCTAAGCCCAGATTCTTTCATGTTGCTAAAAATCTAGTGGTCAGGTTCTTAGTTCTCATCTTAACTTTACCTGTCGGCAGTATGTAATACAGTTGACCACTCCCTCATCCTGGAAACACATTCTTTAACTGTTTTCCAGAATACCACTCTTTGATTTTTTCCCTTCCTCACTAGCTGCACTTACTCCTTTTACTGGTCCTTCTCATCTCCTTGACATCTTTTGCACCTGCCTCCATGCATTTATACTTGGTTATCTAGTAAACATCTTAAATTTAATATGTCCAGAAGCAAATTTCTGTCCCTCCAACCCTACTCAACCTTCAGTCTGACCCAGCTCAATTAAAGACAACCTTATTCTACTCGCTCACACCAAAAATTTTGAGGATGTCGTTAGCCTCTTCTCTCTTTTTCACATTCCATATTCTCTTCAGCAGATCCTTTAGGTTGTGTCTGCAAAATTTATAATCTCTTACCATCTCAAAGATACTACCATGATCCATGCTACCATTATCTCTTGCCTGAATTACTGCAAGGACCTCTTATGTGGCCCCTCATCATCCTTCCTTGCCCTCATCAGTCTGTTCTCAGCACAGTTCCTGTTAAATGTTGGTCAAATTGGACTACTCCTCTGGCTCCCCATCTCATAAGTTTAAATGATTGCAGTGCCCTGTGATAATATATGATCTGCTTCCAGTTACCTCATTTTCATATTACTACTCAATTCTAGTCACTTGCTTAGTCACACTGCTTCCTGTTCCTTTAACTGTTAGGCTAGTTCCCACCTCAGGCCCTTTGTTCTTCCAGTTCCCACTGCTTAAGCCTTCCTGCCTGGATACCCTAGAGCCCTTTTTCCTCACTCCTTCCAGGTGCTCAGATGTCACCTGCTCTCTGATGTTTTACCTGACCACCCTATTTGAAATTGTGAAATCCCTCACCATCTCCCTCCTGCACCTGCTACCTACTAGCCCCCTTTCTGCATTATTTTTCTCCAGAGCATGTAGGAACTACTAACATCCTTTCGTTTTCTTTCTACTAGAATGTGATCTCCCTGTTAGTAAGGATTTTCATCTGTTGTTCAGTGCTGAATTCCCATTTACCAACATCTTGTTTGTAGGAAGAGCTAGCAAATATTTGTTGAATAAAAGGATGAATTGGTACTATTGAGAAATAGGTGACTATTGGTTTAGAAAAAAAGCTGTGCAAAAATTTATGCTGAGGTGGATTTTCCCAGGCCAAGCATGGTGACTGATGTGTAGTAGTTACTCAGTTAGCCATCCACCAGATTCACCCAGTTTCATTTTAATATATTACCTTTTATTTTATCAGCTGATTTTTAAACCTCAACACATTAATGGATTTTAAACAAGTGTTTGCATTTTGGTGCTTAGATTTATCTTTGTAAATTTTTTTTAAAATATTGTTTGGATTAGATATTTATCCACTTTCAATGTAGTTTTCACATCTGTGAAATGAAAAAAAAATCTGAGCACCAAGTAAAATAAAATGATAGGAAAGTATAGCATGTACAGTCAACAGTAATCTCAAAACCTTTCTGCTCTTAAATTTCCACTTTGTTCTTTTTGTTAAGTCCTATTCATTTTCTTTTCAACAACTATGTTAATTAAAGGAAAAATTATTGGTCATTGATAATAAACGGATAATCCACTTGTTTCTTTCTGTTTAATGCCATTTTAAAAAGAAAGGCATCAGGTATGGAAATGAGTAGTTTTATGTGTTGTCCAGAATCTGGAGGGAGAAGTGATTAATTCAAATGCTTTCCTATAAAGAAGCTTGTCATATAAACAGCCTTTTTGAATCCCTTTTTTGTTCCAATTGTAAATATATATATTCACTTTTATTAAACAAAAATATTTTTACAAGGAAGCAGAAGGAGAATGGATTGCTTGGTTGTGCCTGCTGAGCTCTTCTGACAACCATGTTTTTTTCACTATTCTTGGTAAATTTCAAGTTCTGAGACTTTAGTAATTTATTCAGGCTAAGACATGCTCTTGGTATTGCCAGATCCTGATGTGTTCCTATTAGAATTTCAAAGGTTCCTAAGGTTTTTCTCATTCTTCTAACATTTTTCTTGTACTTCTCAAGTATAACTTTAGATTTGGTGTATTGGTACCATGAAGTTTATCTTCTAATAGTAAGAAAATAAATTCTATCCTGTACAGATGTCTGTTGTTTTTCTCTGTTTTGTACTGAGGTTTTCAGGTTTTGTTTGTGGAATATTTTTGAATAAATTTTACATGGTTGAAATAATATCTGCACAAATACACAAGATTGCATATGAAAGACATCTGTTTTACTGTGAAATTTAAATCCTTTTATTTAAAGAAAATTATTAATAACGTAACTAAGTTCTTATGTGAATGTTATTTAAGTGATGCTATCTCTCAGTTATGAAAGTCCTGGTTTGTGCCTACTTTCTGGCATGGTTACTAACAGCACCCTCTTTCATTCTAAAAACTGCCTCAAGTTGAAAAACACATTATTTGGGCACTAGTTACAATACTGGGACACTCACTTTTCTACTGCATTTTACATAGGATCTTTTTTTTTTTCTGCCATCTTTCCTCTCAGTCCATCTCCCACATATGAATATAGGATGGATGGGAGAGGTTACGGTGTGTATATGGGGGATGGAGTTCTTAGGAAACAACATGAAAGATTAATGAACAACAGTCTTGGAAAATCAAATGTTACCTTTTAAAACATTTTTAAGGATGAAATATTTGAATTTTTGTATGTTAAAACATTTGTTATCTTGGCCAGTTGGCCAACTCCCAACATCTTCTTCTGTTATAATTACATTTGATTGTATATTCAGTTTGGACTTTTAAAACTTTAGCTTCATTAACTTGTACTTGCAGACAGTTTGTATGTATTTTTCAAGTTTTTCTTTTGAAGAACATTTGGATTCCTGCTGTTTGTTCTACAGTTGTATTTTGTTACATTTTCTAATGCATTTAACATTTAAAATGAGTAATTTATTAGTTATATGACAGTAACAGTTTTACCTGTGGCCAGAATATAGTGCATCTGGTGTTTTATCAAACCAGTCTGTTTGAAAGACCATGGGCCATAAAACAGGTGTATAATATATTCACAATTCTTCCAATACTTATTTTTGATTTAGCATCTATTTGTGCTATGAGATGATCATATAATACAAATCTTAAAGATGGAATTTCTCAAGGAGAAAACTTCCATGAAACAAAGGGAACCTTGAAGGCAGTATAATCATGAGGAGCATGGACTCTAGAGGCAACTTTGGTTCACATATGGGTTCCATAGCTTGCCGTATGACCTTAAAGCAAATACTGACTTCTCTGTTTTAGTCTTCTCCTTTGTAAAAGGGAGGTAATGATAACAACTCACACTTTGTGAGATTGTTGTGAAGATTAAATGTTATTATGTGTAAATTGCCTAGAATATTTCCTAACACATGGTAAGCACTATATGTTTGTCATCATCAGTGGAAGAATACATTCAGTCTCTCTCAGACTTAATTTGAAACATTAAAAGTCAACTGATAATACTAAAGGAAGCATGTCACTCTTAATGTTAAAAGCAATTATGTTTCTTGTTAAAGTAGGCAGTTTGTTTGTTGGGATATGGAAGATATGGCACCTGATAAGGAAAATAGGTTTACACAAAAATCTTACCAGCACATACCTATGAGTTGACTTATTGGCAGAAACCTCAGCTTCCAGTACTTTCTCCCATTCATTCTGGCTTTCTCTTTTTGAATTCCCTTTTCTCATTTGTCCTTCAAGGTCCAACTTACATGTCATCATTTACTCACCTCTCTCCCTCCAGTTAAAAATAATCAACTCCTGATCTCACTTCCCAACTTTAAGCTCTACTGCAAAGCCACAGTAATCAAGACAATCTGGTACTGGCACAAGAACAGACCCACAGACCAGTGGAACAGAATAGAGAGTCCAGATATTAACCCAAACATATGTGATCAATTAATATATGATAAAGGAGCCATGGACATACAATGGGGAAATGACAGCCTCTTCAACAGCTGGTGTTGGCAAAACTGGACAGCTACATGTAAAAGAATAAAACTGGATCACTGTCTAACCCCACACACAAAAGTAAATTCGAAATGGATCAAAGACCTGAATGTAAGTCATGAAACCATAAAACTCTTAGAAAAAAACATAGACAAAAATCTCTTGGACATAAACATGAGCGACTTCTTCATGAACATATCTCCCCGGGAAAGGGAAACAAAAGCAAAAATGAACAAGTGGGATTACATCAAACTGAAAAGCTTATGTACAGCAAAGGACACCACCAATAGAACAAAAAGGCATCCTACAGTATGGGAGAATATATTCATAAAAGAAAGATCCGGTAAAGGGTTGACATCCAAAATATATAAAGAGCTCATGTACCTCAACAAACAAAAAGCAAATAATCCAATTAAAAAATGGGCAGAGGAGATGAACAGACAGTTCTCCAAAGAAGAATTTCAGATGGCCAACAGACACATGAAAAGATGCTCCGCATCACTAGTCATCAGAGAAATGCAAGTTAAAACCACAATGAGATATCACCTCACACCAGTAAGGATTGCCACCATCCAAAAGACAAACAACAACAAATGTTGTCAAGGATATGGAGAAAGGGGACTCCTCCTACACTGCTGGTGGGAATGTAAACTAGTTCAACCATTGTGGAAAGAGTATGGAGGTTCCTCAAAAAACTCAAAATAGAAATATCATTTGACCCAGGAATTCGACTCCTAGGAATTTACCCTAAGAACGCAGCAGCCCAGTTTGAAAAAGACAGATGCACCCCTATGTTTATCGCAGCACTATTCACAATAGCCAAGAAATGGAAACAACCTAAGTGTCCATTAGTAGATGAATGGATAAAGAAGATGTTGTACATATACACAATGGAATATTATTCAGCCATAAGAAGGAAACAAATCCTACCACTTGCAACAACATGGATGGAGCTAGAGGGTATTATGCTCAGTGAAATAAGCCAGGAGGAGAAAGACAGGTATCAAATGATTTCACTCATATGTGGAGTATAAGAACAAAGGAAAAACTGAAGGAGCAAAACACCAGAAGACTCACAGAACCCAAGAATGGACTGACAGTTACCAAAGGGAAAAGGACTGGGGAGGATGGGTGGAAAGCGAAGGATAAACGGGGGAGAAAGGGGGCATTATGATTAGCGTGAATAATGTGTGTGGGGGCCATGGGGAGGGCTGTACAACACAGAGAAGACAAGTAGTGATTCTATAACATCTTACTACGCTGATGGACAGTGACTAATGGGGAATGTGGGGGCAACTTGGTGATGGGGGGAGTGTAGTAAACATAATGTTCCTCATGTAATTGTAATGATACCAAAATAAAATAATAATAATAATCAACTCCTCTTCTTTGTGTCCATAGAATTCATTTATTTCTTAATGTAGCATTAATTAGAGCGAGCTGGAAGATAATAGAGTGTGTAGCATGGTGAATGCACTAGTATCCTCTAATCATGCCTCCTCTCATAAATGTTAGTTTATTCTGAGTTTTCTTTCATTCCCTGTGACTTGCTTCTATTTCTCATGCCCATTATTGCAAGAAAGGAAATACAGTTAGGGACTGAAGCTCTTCCATCTGCTAACTAAGCATTCATGATTAATAGCACTGTAAATATGGTCTGTTTGGAATTTTGCTACTGAAGTAACTTATAAAATGAGATCATATTTAAGAAATAAAAATTGTAACCAATTTGTGATGATTAGTACTGACTGAAATGTATAGATCATCTAAGAATGAAAAATATGTATATGTTTAATATACTTAAAGAATTTTATTCAATTATAATACTGAATTTTCATGTTACAGTTATTTTAATAATAAAATATTTTTTGACAGTCATTGCAGTCAGGATGATATCAGAAAATAATGACATGCCATTTTGTGAAGTCTACTTTAAAATGCACTTCCACTTAGTATACAAAAGTTGTTTTCTTTTGAATAAGAGTTATCTGTACACCAGATTTTTTAAGTTATTTTATTTCTGGCTCATAAACTATTTTACTGATGAATCTTTATTGATTGACATATTTTAAGTTTTAAATTGTTAGCATCAAAATAAAAAGATGACATAAAGTATTGGTGCAGCAAGTATCACCACTAAGCATTTCTATCCAGTAGTTACTAGATTTCTTGAAACTGTGTGGGTTTTCATGACTCCCTACTGACATTCCCCATGAATAATAAAAAGCAAGTTCTAATATCCAATCCAGTTCTTTATGGGAGATTGGGTGATATCATGTAGAAAACACTCACTTTGGAGTAAGAGATAGATAATTGGGCTCAAATTATGGCTTTAACACTTAGACTGTGTGACTCAGTGCTAGGTGCTTAAGCTCTCTGAATTTCAGTTTACTCAGCTATAAGGTTAGAAAATACATCCTAAGGGATATGTAGGAATTAAGTAAGCAACATCCTTTTTGTTGTGCTCTATTTGATAAGTCTGTTAGAGAAAACTTTTTTTTTATTGACCCTCAGGAAGAAACTTTAACTGTTACCTTTCTTAATCCAAACTTCCACTTTGATTATAAAACATAACAAGATTTGATCTTTGAAGCTCATATCTCACTATATCATATCCTAATTACTATTGTTACATTCCCACCTTTTGGATGTTCCTCTTAACTGTCATGAAAAGTATCTTTCTGTCAGTTCCAGTTCCTGCTATCATCAGTACTGCAAGTGGTGACTTACCTAATATTCTGGCCTCATACATCCTTGAGCCATGCATGAATATTGACCTTTGTCTCATCACTCCCTTTACCTGCTCCATTGGTCACAGCCTGGATCTTGTTATCAATTAAAATTCTATCATGGAAAGCACTGTTCTACTCTGACTCACCATTCTCCAGCAGCAGTCTCTAGTCTTCCATCTTGCTTGCTCAACTACTTCCACTTAACCTGTTTGTCATTTTGTCAGGCCTTCGTGTCCTTTGTTCTTTCTACTTTCTCCTAATCTGTTAGCCCTTCTGCGTTCCCTTTTTTTCCCTCCCTCTACAAGTGAGATCCCAAGGTCCATCAGTTCAGCTGTTCTCGTGCTCCTATCCCAGACTGCATTCCCATTTTGATATTTGTGATCTCTGTGTAATAACTTTCACTTAAAATATTTAATAGAACATTTTTTAACTTCTCAAAACTTCAGTTTTCTTGTAGATAATATGCAATTATACCTACTGCATTAGATTATAGTAAGGATTAAACAAGGTACTATGTATACAGACTGATTAGCCTACCTTCAACCCACATGGTAACATTTATTGGTAGATCATGTTTGCACCTACACTGCTAATCCTCCACAGAGACTCTCCAAGCCCAGCAAATTCATATAATACACACTTTGGGTCAACAACCTCTAGTGGGTCCTGACAGTGGGTCCTCTAGTATGGTCAGATAGTCCAACTCCAAGCAAGCACATTTATGAATCTTTAAAAGATGGATACTTACAAATCTGAATAACTGAATATTTGTTAAACTTCAGAAATCTCCGAGAAGCAAGGGATAATGCAGTAGCTGAAAAGGACCGAGCAGTGATGGCTGCAAAGGATGCTTCAGAAAAACATGATCAGCTGTTAGACAGGTAAGCATCCTGAAAATAGAAATATCAAAACTTTTCACATTTTGTTCCTGTAAATTTTTCATTTAGAAAATATACTCTTAATGGAAATAAAATTTTCATTTAAATTGTTGTATGATTTACATGCATTATTTTTGTAATATGTAATTATTGCATATACTGGCCTGAGATAGAGCAGGTCAGTCATCCTAGAGAGTTTCCTTATACCCCTTTTGTCCATCTCAACTACTACCCCTCCAGAGACAAATACTTTCTGATTTCTGCTACCATAGTTTAGTTTTGCTCTTCCTGGACTAGAAATAAAGGGAATCATATAGTATGTACTCTCTTGTGTCTGGCTTCTTCATTGAACATTATATGTTTTCATCCATTTTGTTATTGTATAAGTAGTTCATCCTTACTATTGTTGAGTAAGAATATGCCAGTTTGTTTATTCATTCTATCGATGTCAAATGTCACATGTCGATGAATATTTAGATTGTTTCCAATTTGGACCTACTATAAGTAAAGGTGCTATGACAATTTTTATACAACCTTTTGTGGGCATATGTTTTTATTTCTCCAGGATGTATACCTAAGAGTAGAATGGCTAATCATAGGGTAGATGAATGTTTCACTTTGAAGAACTTGTCAAACTTAACTCTAAAGTGGTTGTACTATTGTATACTTCCCAGTTCATTTTCTAAAAATCCGTATGTTCTGGTTCATGTATGTTGGCAAAAGAAGAAGAAAAAGAATGATTTGTCTTTAATTTATGAATAAAAAAGCATACTTATTTTAATAACCTAATGAAAAGGAAAATCACTGATGAGTATTAAGGTAAATACCATTAACTCCTTGAATACCCTAAAATTTCAGTGATACAACTACATGCAGAGTAAAGAGTGATTACCTTTTTATTTAATATTTTTATTTTGAAATAATTTCAGAAAAGTTGCTACAATAATACAGAAAGTTTCCATATGCCTTTCACATACTGATAAACTTTGAAGATAAACTGAATAGGCCTTTTAATTGTTAAAGACTTACAGATTAATTTGTGGTTTAATAACACCAATCAAAAGTACAAATGCACATTTCTCTAGATCTAGGACTGTAAGGTATTATCTTACAGAATTTCTCACTAGGTACAAAATTATATATATATGCCAACTTATATACCATAGTTTGCAGTCACAAAACATTGAAAACATCCCAATGTCCATGCCATTTAGGCAGTGGTTAGAATAAGTTACAGTATGTAGATAAAGTTAGAATACAGCATTTGGCTGTACAAGGGGAGTGAAATAACTTATACTGTGACAAGGAAAAATCTTCAAAATATGTTGGGTGAACAAAGGAAAGGTGCAGAACCTGTATATATGATAGCACCAACATAATATACGCACCAACTTTTTTCACCCAGGCTATATAGCATACATATGTAATGATGTCATTTGTATATAAATTGAGAACAAAGCAATACATATGGTATATTTTATGTTTGTATTTGCTTATGTGTACATACAACACCTATTGCTTGTGGATCATGAAATTATGTGGCTGGGGGACAGATGTTGGATGTAGGTATTTTACAGTATATTCTTTTTACTTTCTAAATATTGAAACTTGTGAAAATTTTCTTTTTTAAATGTTTTTAATTAAATGTAAACAAAGAATGATTATAAGAGTACTCATACATGAGTTCCACATGTAAATTACCAAGCAACATTGGAGATTATATCCCTTAATAATACTCCTGTAAAACAATGGGAATGAGTAAAAGGAGCAAACAAATAACAACTTGTTTTTCATAAAGGAGAGTAAGGTGGTAAATCTTGCAGCTATTGAGAACAGACTAGTAGGTCTGTTACACATCATATTTTGATCATTTATAACATACTTCAGCATAATGATTTCCTGCAATCTTGTGTAAACTTTAAGCAAATTACTTAATTTTTATAAAACTTAGTTTTTTCATGGTCAGTGATGACAGTTTCAACCTTTCAGGGTTTTTTTTCAGGCTTAGATATGATAAATGTAAGTGTATGGGTTAGATTATGCTCAATAAGTAGCTATGCTTGTAGTGGATTTGTAAGATTGCTCTTAGAGGAAGCAAGAATGACCAAGATTTAGTATGGGTCCTCTAAGAATAAGTCAAAGCAGACCACAGTTCCCTTTTTTTTTTTTTTTTTTGCAGATAATTATTTTTCATTGAAGGGTAGTTGACACACACTATTACATTACATTAGTTTCAGGTGTACAACATAGTGATTCAACATTTATATACATGACAATTCTAGGTACCAGCTATCACCATACCAAGCTGTTACAATATCTTGACTATATTCCTTATGCTATGCATTACATCCCGGTTACTTATTTATTTTACCATTGGAAGTGTGTATTTTTTTTTCTTTTTTTTTTTTGTGAGGGCATCTCTCATATTTATTGATCAAATGGTTGTTAACAACAATAAAATTCTGTATAGGGGAGTCAATGCTCAATGCACAATCATTAATCCACCCCAAGCCTAATTTTCGTCAGTCTCCAAACTTCTGAGGCATAACAAACAAGTTCTTACATAGAGAACAAATTCTTACATAGTGAATAAGTTACATAGTGAACAGCACAAGGGCAGTCATCACAGAAACTTTCGGTTTTGCTCATGCATTATGAACTATAAACAGTTCAAATATGAATACTCATTTGATTTTTATACTTGATTTATATGTGGATACCACATTTCTCTCTTTATTATTATTATTTTTAATAAAATGCTGAAGTGGTAGGTAGATACAAGGTAAAGGTAGAAAACATAGTTTAGTGTTGTAAGGGAGCAAATGTAGATGATCAGGTGTGTGCCTGCAGACTATGTGTTAATCCAAGCAAGACAAGGGCAATAAAACATCCACGTATGCAGAATATTTCTCTCAGAACAGTGGGGGGTGAGGTTCTAAGCCTCACCTCTGTTGATCCCCAATTTCTCACCTGATGGCCCCCCTGCGACTGTGCCTGTCTTAGGTTGTTCCTCCCTTGAGGAATCCTACCCGTCTCTGGCTAACCAGTCATCTTCCGGGGCCATACAGGGAAATGTAAAGTTGGTAAGTGAGAGAGAAACCTTACTGTTTGAAATGGTTAGCTTTTTATTTCTTTGCATATTTATGCCCTGTAGCTTCTATGCCCACCATTTGTCTTGCGGTATCTTTACCACTTGGAAGAATTATGATACTCGGTAAATTTGATATGAGGCACGAATTCTATTTAAGAGTTGTAATTAGGAAGGAAGAAGAAAAGCTATAGAAGTAGCAGGCGGCAGAAAACATGGAAAGATTGATTATTTCTTTGACATATCTTCTTGTAGAGTAACTTCAGCATGTATAGGTTTTAAACTACTACTTAAATTGCACACACACATTAACATAATAGGAGTATAGTTACATAACCAAAGCATACCTGTAATTACCAGCCATCTCCAGTGAAACCAAGAAAACCAGTTAGGCACCTTAGGCATTTGTGAAAACTTATCTAAGATATGGTGGATATTGTCCAACTGAACTTGAACAGTCTGAGAGAAATCAGACAAATTAAAACAACCCATTCCTGGGGAATGTTCACATCCCTTATGTTCTTTTAACAGTAAATAGTCTGTAGTTGTAAGATTTTGGAGCGCTACAATTTGCACTTCTCCTAATTCTTGGTTGAGTTCCAACACTATAGATCCAGTCAAATTTGTTGTTTTACTGTATGCACAGGCCAGCTTAGATATCTCCTTCTTCATTCCCATGGCAAGTCCAGGAGCTGGTGGGATGAGGGCATCTACAGCTGTAGCAGTGCATGGATATTTGTTGGGATTCTTTGATGATCATCTACTGGCATGAGTCTTCCAGAGAGTGCTGATGTTGGAAGTTCTTTTTCATATCGTATCTTAGTTCATTTTTGGGGTAGCCCAATTAGGCTTTGATCCTCTGTGTAAACACAAACAGACCCCTTGCCTACACTTTTATATGCCCTGTATACCCTTGTGTAGAACTCATTGGAGGTTACCACACAGGAACTGCCCTTTTTTTTGTTGTTTTTTTTTGGGTTTTTTTGTTTTGTTTTTGGTATCACTAATCTACACTTACATGACGAATATTATGTTTACTAGGCTCTCCCCTATACCAGGTCTCCCCTATAAACCCCTTTACAGTCACTGTCCATCAGCATAGCAAAATGTTGTAGAATCACTACCTGCCTACTCTGTGTTGTACAGCCCTCCCTTTTCTCCTACCCCGCCATGCATACTAATATTAATACCCTCCTATTTCTCCCCCCCTTATCCCTCCCTACCCACCCATCCTCCCCAGTCCCTTTCCCTTTGTTACCTGTTAGTCCATTCTTGAGTTCTGTGATTCTGCTTCTGTTTTGTTCCTTCAGTTTTTCCTTTGTTCTTATATTCCTCAGATAAGTGAAATCATTTGGTATTTCTCTTTCTCCGCTTGGCTTGTTTCACTGAGCATAATACCCTCCAGCTCCATCCATGTTGCTGCAAATGGTTGGATTTGCCCTTTTCTTATGGCTGAGTAGTATTCCATTGTGTATATGTACCACATCTTCTTTATCCATTCATCTATCGATGGACATTTAGGTTGCTTCCAATTCTTGGCTATTGTAAATAGTGCTGCGATAAACATAGGGGTGCACTGATCTTTCTCATACTTGATTGTTGCATTCTTAGGGTAAATTCCTAGGAGTGCAATTCCTGGGTCAAATGGTAGGTCTGTTTTGAGCATTTTGATGTACCTCCATACTGCTTTCCACAATGGTTGAACTAACTTACGTTCCCACCAGCACTGTAGGAGGGTTCCCCTTTCTCCACAGCCTCGCCAACATTTGTTGTTGTTTGTCTTTTGGATGGCAGCCATCCTTACTGGTGTGAGGTGATACCTCATTGTAGTTTTAATTTGCATTTCTCTCATGATTAGCGATGTGGAGCATCTTTTCATGTGTCTGTTGGCCATCTGTATTTCTTTTTGGGAGAACTGTCTGTTCAGTTCCTCTGCCCATTTTTTAATTGGGTTATTTGTTTTTTGTTTGTTGAGGCGTGTGAGCTCTTTATATATTCTGGATGTCAAGACTTTATCGGATGTGTCATTTTCAAATATATTCTCCCATAGTGTAGGGATCCTTTTTGTTCTATTGATGGTGTCTTTTGCTGTACAGAAGCTTTTCAGCTTAATATAGTCCCACTTGTTCATTTTTGCTGTTGTTTTCCTTGCCCGGGGAGATATGTTCAAGAAGAGGTCACTCATGTTTATGTCTAAGAGGTTTGTGCCTATGTTTTCTTCTAAGAGTTTAATGGTTTCATGGCTTACATTCAGGTCTTTGATCCATTTTGAGTTTACTTTTGTATATGGGGTTAGACAATGGTCCAGTTTCATTCTCCTACATGTAGCTGTCCAGTTTTGCCAGCACCACCTGTTGAAGAGACTGTCATTTCGCCATTGTATGTCCATGGCTCCTTTATCAAATATTAATTGACCATATATGTCTGGGTTAATGTCTGGATTCTCTAGTCTGTTCCATTGGTCTGTGGCTCTGCTCTTGTGCCAGTACCAAATTGTCTTGATTACTATGGCTTTATAGTAGAGCTTGAAGTTGGGGAGTGAGATCCCCCCTACTTTATTCTTCTTTCTCAGGATTGCTTTGGCTATTCGGGGTCTTTGGTGTTTCCATATGAATTTTTGAATTATTTGTTCCAGTTCATTGAAGAATGTTGCTGGTAGTTTCATAGGGATTGCATCAAATCTGTATATTGCTTTGGGCAGGATGGCCATTTTGACGATATTAATTCTTCCTAGCCACGAGCATGGGATGAGTTTCCATCTGTTAGTGTCCCCTTTAATTTCTCTTAAGAGTGACTTGTAGTTTTCAGAGTATAAGTCTTTCACTTCTTTGGTTAGGTTTATTCCTAGGTGTTTTATTTTTTTTGGTGCAATTGTGAATGGAGTTGTTTTCCTGATTTCTCTTTCTGTTGGTTCATTGTTAGTATATAGGAAAGCCACAGATTTCTGTGTGTTGATTTTGTATCCTGCAACTTTGCTGTATTCCGATATCAGTTCTAGAAAAGTAGTTCAGACTTTTGGGGTGGAGTCTTTAGGGTTTTTTATGTACAGTATCATGTCATCTGCAAATAGTGACAGTTTGACTTCTTCTTTGCCAATCTGGATTCCTTGTATTTTTTTGTTTTGTCTGATTGCCGTGGCTAGGACCTCCAGTACTATGTTAAATAACAGTGGAGAGAGTGGGCATCCCTGTCTAGTTCCCGATCTCAGAGGAAATGCTTTCAGCTTCTCGCTGTTCAATATAATGTTGGCTGTGGGTTTATCATAGATGGCCTTTATTATGTTGAGGTACTTGCCCTCTATTCCCATTTTGCTGAGAGTTTTTAACATGAATGGATGTTGAACTTTGTCAAATGCTTTTTCAGCATCTATGGAGATGATCATGTGGTTTTTGTCTTTCTTTTTGTTGATGTGGTGGATGATGTTGATGGACTTTCGAATGTTGTACCATCCTTGCATCCCTGGGATGAATCCCACTTGGTCATGGTGTATGATCCTTTTGATGTATTTTTGAATTCGGTTTGCTAATATTTTGTTGAGTATTTTTGCATCTACGTTCATCAGGGATATTGGTCTATAGTTTTCTTTTTTGGTGGGGTCTTTGCCTGGTTTTGGTATTAGGGTGATGTTAGCTTCATATAATGAGTTTGGGAGTATCCCCTTCTCCTCTAGTTTTTGGAAAACTTTAAGGAGAATGGGTATTATGTCTTCCCTGTATGTCTGATAAAATTCCGAGGTAAATCCATCTGGCCCGGGGGTTTTGTTCTTTGGTAGTTTTTTGATTACCGCTTCAATTTTGTTGCTGGTAATTAGTCTGTTTAGATTTTCTGTTTCTTCCTGGGTCAGTCTTGGAAGGTTGTATTTTTCTAGGAAGTTGTCCATTTCTCCTAGGTTTCCCAGCTTGTTAGCATATAGGTTTTCATAGTAGTCTCCAATAATTCTTTGCATTTCCGTGGGGTCCGTCGTGATATTTCCTTTCTCGTTTCTGATACTGTTGATTTGTGTTGACTCTCTTTTCTTCTTAATAAGTCTGGCTAGAGGCTTATCTATTTTGTTTATTTTCTCGAAGAACCAGCTCTTGGTTTCATTGATTTTTGCTATTGTTTTATTCTTCTCAATTTTATTTATTTCTTCTCTGATCTTTATTATGTCCCTCCTTCTGCTGACCTTAGGCCTCATCTGTTCTTCTTTTTCCAATTTCGATAATTGTGACATTAGACCATTCATTTGGGATTGCTCTTCCTTTTTTAAATATGCTTGGATTGCTATATACTTTCCTCTTAAGACTGCTTTTGCTGTGTCCCACAGAAGTTGGGGCTTAGTGTTGTTGTTGTCATTTGTTTCCATATATTGCTGCATCTCCATTTTGATTTGGTCATTGATCCATTGATTATTTAGGAGTGTGTTGTTAAGCCTCCATGTGTTTGTGAGCCTCTTTGCTTTCTTTGTACAGTTTATTTTTAGTTTTATGCATTTGTGGTCTGAAAAGTTGGTTGGTAGGTTTTCAATCTTTTGGAATTTTCTGAGGCTCTTTTTGTGGCGTAGTATGTGGTCTATTCTGGAGAATGTTCCATGTGCACTTGAGAAGAATGTGTATCCTGTTGCTTTTGGATGTAGAGTTCTGTAGATGTCTATTAGGTCCATCTGCTCTACTGTGTTGTTCAGTGCTTCCGTGTCCTTACTTATTTTCTCCCCAGTGGATCTATCCTTTGGGGTGCGTGGTGTGTTGAAGTCTCCTAGAATGAAAGCATTGCAGTCTATATCCCCCTTTAGTTCTGTTAGTATTTGTTTCACATATGCTGGTGCTCCTGTGTTGGGTGCATATATATTTAGAATGGTTATATCCTCTTGTTGGACTGAGCCCTTTATCATTATGTAGTGTCCTTCTTTATCTCTTGTTACTTTCTTTGTTTTGAAGTCTATTTTGTCTGATATTAGTACTGCAACCCCTGCTTTCTTCTCACTGTTGTTTACTTGAAATATGTTTTTCCATCCCTTGACTTTTAGTCTGTACATGTCTTTGGGTTTGAGGTGAGTTTCTTGTAAGCAACATATAGATGGGTCTTGCTTTTTTATCCATTCTGTTACTCTGTGTCTTTTGATTGGTGCATTCAACCCATTAACATTTAGGGTGACTATTGAAAGTTATGTACTTATTGCCATTGCAGGATTTAACTTCGTGGTTACCGAAGGTTCAAGGTTAGCCTCTTTAGTATCTTACTGCCTAACTTAGCTCACTTATTGAGCTGTTATATACACTGTCTGGAGATTCTTTTCTTCTCTCCCTTCTTGTTCCTCCTCCTCGATTCTTCATATGTTGTGTGTTTTGTGCTGTGCTCTTTCTAGGAGTGCTCCCATCTAGAGCAGTCCCTGTAAGATGTTCTGTAGAGGTAGTTTGTGGAAAGCAAATTCCCTCAGCTTTTGTTTGTCTGGGAATTGTTTAATCCCACCATCATATTTGAATGATAGTCGTGCTGGATACAGTATCCTTGGTTCAAGGCCCTTGTTTTTCATTGTATTAAATATATCATGCCATTCTCTTCTGTCCTGTAGGGTTTCTGTTGAGAAATCTGACGTTAGCCTGATGGGTTTTCCTTTATAGGTGACCTTTTTCTCTCTAGCTGCCTTTAAAACTCTTTCCTTATCCTTGATCTTTGCCATTTTAATTATTATGTGTCTTGGTGTTGTCCTCCTTGGATCCTTTCTGTTGGGGGTTCTGTGTATTTCCGTGGTCTGTTCAATTATTTCCTCCCCCAGTTTGGGGAATTTTTCAGCAATTATTTCTTCTAAATACTTTCCATCTCTTTTCCTCTCTCTTCTTCTTTTGGAGCCCCTATAATACGGATATTGTTCCTTTTGAATTGGTCACACAGTTCTCTTAATATTGTTTCATTCCTGGAGATCCTTTTGTCTCTCTCTATGTCAGCTTCTATGCGTTCCTGTTCTCTGGTTTCAATTCCATCAATGGCCTCTTGCATCCTATCCATTCTGCTTATAAACCCTTCCAGAGTTTGTTTCATTTCTGCGATCTCCTTTCTGGCATCTGTGATCTCCCTCCGGACTTCTTCCCATTTCTCTTGCGTATTTCTCTGCATCTCTGTCAGCATGTTTATGATTTTTATTTTCAATTCTTTTTCAGGAAGACTGGTTAGGTCTGTCTCCTTCTCTGGTGTTGTCTCTGTGATCTTTGTCTGCCTGTAGCTTTGCCTTTTCATGGTGATAGGAATAGTTTGCAGAGCTGGGACGAGTGACGTCTACAAGAACTTCCCTTCTTGTTGGTTTTTGGCCCTCGTCTCCTGGGAGAACAGCGACCTCTAGTGGCTTGTGCTGCGCAGTTGCACGCAGACAGGGCTTCTGCTTCCTGCCCGGCTGCTATGGAGTTAATCTCCGCTGTTGCTGTGGGCGTGGCCTGGCTTGGGCCTCTGCTCCAAAGTGGTGGAGTCGCGTTGGAGGGGGAGCGGCTGGGAGGCTATTTATCTCCGTAAGGGGCCTCCCTGCTCCCTGCAGCCCAGGGGTTAGGGTGCCCAGAGATCCCGGATTCCCTACCTCTGGATTAAGTGACCCGCCCTGCCCCTTTAAGACTCCGTAAAGCACCAGCCAAAATAAAACAACGAGCACAAAAAAAAAAAAAAAGAAAAAAGGTGGCCGCTCATTTTTCTTTATTCTCCGGCGCCAGCCTCAGGCATCTGCTCACCGGTCTTGCTGACCTGTTTCCCTAGTATTGGGGTCCCTATCCCTTTAAGACTTCCAAAAAGCGCTCGCCAAAACAAAACAGCAAAAAAAATAATAATAATAATTCGTCGCGCGCTTTTCTTATGTCCTCCGGCGCCCGGCCTCCGGTGCCTGCTCACTGTTCTTGCTGCCCTGTTTTCCTCATATCCAGGGCCCTGCACTCTGGCCCGGATGGATGGGGCTGGGTGTTCGGCAGTCCTGGGCTCCGTCTCCCTCCCGCTCAGCCTATTCTTCTCCCGCTGAGAGTTGGGGGGATGGGCGCTCAGCTCCCGCCGGGCCGGGGCTTGTATCTTACCCCCTTCACGAGGCACTGAGTTCTCTCAGGTGCGGATGTGGTCTGGATATTGTCCTCTGTCCTCTGGTCTTTATTCTAGGAAGGGTTGTCTTTGTTATATTTTCATAGATATATGTGGTTTTGGGAGGAGATTTCCGCTGCTCTATTCACGCCGCCATCTTCCGCCCCCTACAGTTCCATTTTTAATAGGGATATTATACTAGTAAAGCATAGAAATGAAGTGAATCTACAAGTGATTTCCAAGATATTGCATTATATCCTTGTAAACAAGATGAGGAAAATATGGGCACAATTCAAAGTTAAGTAAATGGGTTAGCAACTGTTGAAGAACTTTCTCCAAATGTTTTTAGAGAATAATTAGTGATCAAGAGGTAGGTTTATCATGGCCATCTGCAATAGTTTGCAGTATTGTATTACTACATTTAGTACTGTATTTCTACATTTTTGTCAGTGATTTGAGTAAAATTAAAAACACCTTATATAGCAAATTTGAAAAACCTATAAAAAAAATAACAAATAAATTGAATTACAGAATGAGGATCCAAAAAGATCTTTTCGGGCAAAATTAATGAGCCAAATGAAACTTAATGAATAAATAAAAGGTCGTGCACTTAGGTCCAGAATATGCATGCTATTAGTATAGGCTTGGGATTGAAATGTTAAAATGACTTGGAAGATTTCAATATGCAGATATTATCCTATAGTAATAGGAGTTATATCTAGAATGTGATTGGTGATTACCTTATCTATAGATACATTTTGGAATCTGGAGCAGCCAAGCCTTAAACCTAAGGTCTTAAGAGGAAATTGATCAAAACTGTGGAAAGACTCAAAAGTATCTTATTAGGGTCCTATGGTAACTGTCTGTAAATACTTAAAGAGTTCTCATGTGAACAATCTGGTTTTCTCAGTTTTTAAAACCTAACATAGTAGAATTGGGACCAGTAGGTAAACATTACAAGAAAGAATATACTTTCTGATAGGGTTTTTCAAAATGCCTGAGCATCTAATATGTTCTCCATCAGATAACAGCTGGCCAAGCATTCAGGAGAAATATACTTAGGAAGGTTGAAGCATCAGGTGGGCAGCTTGATGGGTTTGAAGTCCTTTTTGATTCTGTCAACAGCTCAGAAGAGTTAATAAACTGGTTAAGTTACTGTACAAAAAGAATGGTGAGGCACTATTTTTTAAATCTCTGCACGTCACTTTGCCTATTTTTCAAAAATAAAAACATAGTTCTTAGGACTGTTATTTGAAATGGACACTTTTTTTAAATCTGAAATTCTTTTGAGTGTAGAAAGCCTAGCAATATTTGGACTCATATATATTTCAAGAATATTATGTATATTTTTTAATATAGTGAAGCCCAAGGAAAAATATTTTTTGCTTTATTTTTCAAAATACTCATATACATGATTCTGACTTCCTTTGTGTCAAAACTAGAATAAACAAATGTGTTTCAGTCTTTAGATGGATTGTGATTTCCCTGAATCGTGCTGAGGTTAGGCCTCAAACATGCCTATACACAATTTTCTAATCAGGTATAATTAGCCCCAACTTTTTCATTTATGTGAAAAGTTTTTCTTTATCAAATGCCTCATTTAATGATTAAACAAATTGTTATTATAAAGAGAAATATAAGGAAGTGGTCTGCCACTTTCAGACATGAATGAAAAAGGCTTTTTACTCAAGGACTTGAACTTTTATAAACGAATGGACTTTTCACAGGCATATAAAAGGCCTATGTCGGTCCCAATTCAAGGTCAACAATTTATCTGATAATAAGCAACAAATAGCCAGCTTTGACGAACATAAACAGTTATGATCTCACATTCGGTTGCTTTGAATCTGCACACACTCTGAGGATTCCTTCTTCCAAAAGGGAATTTTAAAAACTTGGTGTGAATAGAACCCAAGAATAGAAGTTTTCACATGCTTTATACTCTTATATTGCTTTATATTTATGTATTTTAATCTGCTACTGGCTTCTTTAGCAGGCAAGTAAATATTTGTGTCATTTGCAAAAATAAACTTAATGGAATAAAGGGTGGTTGAATGGAAAAAAGATTTGAAATAAAAGCTATAGTATTGTACTCAAAACTTTGTTTTACTTAATAAATTTTGTGATAATTTTATTTATATTATTCTTAGTTTTTTTGGTTATATAAAGTAATTGCCATCATAATTGTTATTTGAATGTGGAAATTCCTAATTCTCAGTCCTGTATTAAGTTACTTCTCTGTCATGTATCTTTGTGAAATAAAGAATATACAGTAAATTTGTACTTTTTTTAAATGACATTTTTTAGTATCTGAATTTTTTTGTTTGATAATTTGCAAAATATTCTCATTAATGGGCCACTTTAATGATTTTTCAGAGTTTGTAGAATTATCCTTGTTGTCTAGTTTCTTTTATTTCTTGCAATATCCTATTTGCCCATAGGTTTGCTTTGTTTATATTGAAATAGTCTAGCTTCATGTTGTCCAAAATTTTTTCTTGACTTTTTATTCTGCTGTTCCATCTGACATGTATTTTTGTCCACTTATGCAAGGATGCATTGCAAACTAAGTTACCACAAGTGATTCTGTTCTCTTCCCAGTAAAAGTTTTGGAATCAATAATAATATAATATACATGAAAGCATTAGGGTATTTATTACTGAGATGACAAATATCTGTTCCTTTTCAGTCTAAGCATAAGGCTCTGAAAGGAAGCATTATTCAGATCATAATGTATGGATTTTATTTTATGCCACCTCTCATGTATTTCTTTTTTCTTTATTAGGTGTTGGTCTGATATGAAATTCCTTGCTGTGCTAGAAACAATGGCCTAGGGAATCCCTAGCCATTCTGGATAATTTATTGCTTATAATTGTCTTAAACTGAACTGGTTCTAAAGTGATACACCTATTCTCCTCCACCTCAAAAGAACATATCTTGGATAGTTTTGTGCAAGTCAGAATGCACAGTGCAGTTTGACAGTGTTTTCTCTCAGTCTTTTTTCTTGAATGACTGGGTGTCTTCTATGGTCAAAAAGGATATTTACTCTGTTAGGAGAATTAATGATGGGTGCCAGTGTTGTTAACCTGAAATTCAGTGAGACAGAACATTTGTATTCAGTAATTATCAGCATATTTTGTGGTATAAATGGAAAAATTGGTGTAGAGAAAAGGCTTTTTCCATACCTACAGATAAAAACCTCTTTTCTCTTCAGTCCTAATTAACTCTGAATGGTTGTCACTCTCAGGCAATCAAATCCCTTTTTACCTTATAAAATCAAGGCTATGCTCTAGCAGTGTTAGTCCTATTCTTATTTTAAATTTTATATGTGCACAGAAGCTACAAGAATGGTATGAAGAGCTACTATGTATCTTTTTTCCAGATTCACCCCTAAACATTTTGCTACATTAGTGTTTCATTCTTATTCTCTGTCTCTCTCTTCCCCACAACATATACTTTTTCTTTCTGAATAGTTTAGTAGGTTGAATGCATCATCACAGTTTATTTTACCTCTTCACAGTTTGTTTTCTAGGAATGAGAATATTCTCTTACATGGCCAAAGTACACTTATCAAATTCAGAACAACATTGATAGCAGTACTTTACCCAATTTTGTCAGTTATTCCAATAATACTGTGACAATTTTTTTTTTTCTGGCACAGGATCCAGTCCAGCCTCATGCATTACTTGTAGTTATCCAGCCTCTTCAGTGTCTTTAATCTGAAACAGTTCTTCAGTTTTTCTTTTCTATTTTGTTTTCAGGACATCTGATCCTTTTAATTTTATGTATTTACATTTGTGTGGATGTGTGTGTGTGTTTGTGTGCGTATCTCCCTCTAGGGACTCAACTTCTACTCAGCTTCAACTGTTACTTTAGGAAATGAACAACAGTGTTTTTAAACTCAAGCCATACTTTTTCTTGTGTCTTCCAAGCTCGTATTTCCAACTACCTGATTGATATTTTTAACTGGATGTCTTTCTGGAACTTTGAACTCAGTACTTCTGAAACAAACTCAGCTTCCTCTCACATTAGCCCTCCTGAAACAAAAAGCTGGCTCAACTGATTTTACTTCTATGAATTGATTCACCATCTTAAAGCCATTTCTGTTTTAAGAATAATAATTATTTCCTCTTGTTCCTGTGTGTAATTACTTGTCAAATGTCATACATCCTACCCATATACTATCTCTAAAGTCCTCTTCACCTCTGTTGCTATCATCCTGAATCAGCTTCTCATTACTTCTTGACTGGTGTCACATTGCAGTTGTGTACAATAACCTCTTAATTGTTTGCTACATCAGTGCCTACTCCTTTAATCCTCTTGCGCAGACCTGCTCTTCCTCCTGTAGTTTTACATTCTAACATCATCATTTGTCCAGGCACTTGAACAAGAAATCTGGTGATTCACAATTATTTTTCCCCTTTATCACCATTCCGATATACCAACAAATATTTATTGATAATTATTCCATGTGCCAGTCATTGTGTTAGATGCTGATATACATTAGTGAATAAACTGGAAATTGCCCTTGATGAGTCAATTGAGGGAGACAGAAAATAAACAGATATGTAATTATTATCATTTACATGTTTTGATGATTGCTATGAACTAGGTTTTATGAAGAAAGTGGCTTGGGCAGCGTATACCATGAGAGGATAGTCAAGAAAGGCTTCTCTGACACTTAAGTTAATGTCATGTTACTTCTAATTTCTAAACTTTAGCTTAATCTTTTTGTGTGTGTGTATCATTTATATACAGTCTTATGATGGTTTCACATAAACAACACTGTGGTTTCAACACTCACTCATATTATCAAGTCCTCACGCTGTCTATTGTTGTTATTGTCTATCATCATAGTAAGATGCTATAGAGTCATTGCTTGTCTTCTGTAATGCCTTCCCTGTGACCTACCTGTATTGTGATTGTGAATTATAGTGCCCCTTAATCCCCTTCTTCCTCCCTCCCCACCCTCCCCAACCCTTCCCCTTTGGTAAACCGCTAGTCCCTTCTTGGAGTCTGTGAGTCTGTTGCTGTTTTGGTCCTTAGCAGTTTTGCTTTGCTGTTATACTCCACAAATGAGGGAAGTCATTTGGTTCTTGTCTTTCTCTGCCCAGCTTATCACTGAACATAATATCTTCCAGCTCCATCCATGCTGTTGCAAATGGTAGGATTTGTTTCTTTCTTATGGCTGAATAGTATTCCATTGTTTATATGTACCACATCTTCTTTATTCATTCATCTACTGATGGACACTTAGGTTGCTTCCATATCTTGGCCACTGTAAATAGTGCAGCAATAAACATAAGGGTGCATATGTCTTTTCAAATGAGGAGTGTTGTTTTCTTTGGGTAAATTCCTAGAAGTAGAATTCCTGGGTCAAATGGTGTTTCTGTTTTTAGTTTTTAAAGGAACCTCCATATTGCTTTCCACAGCAGTTGAACTAATTTACATTCCCACCAGCAGTGTAGGAGGGTTCCCCTTTCTCCACATCCTCGCCAGCATTTGTTGTTTCTTGTCTTTTGGATGTTGGCCATCCTAGCTGGTGTGAAGTGATACCTCACTGTAGTTTTAATTTGCATTTCCCTGACGATTAGTGATATACTAATCTTTATTTTCTCTTGCCTGAACTACCTATAATAGTTTCTGCACTATGTCTCTGCTTTCAGTTTAGTCTTCTCTATTTTCATCACTTTTTCAAGGGTAATTGTTCTAAAACCAAGAACTCTAATCATCTCATTCAACAGAATGGCATCTCAGACTGCACAGTTTAGCATTTAAGGACATTCATTGACTCCCTGCCTATATATTCCCAGACTCAGATCTTTCTTTTGTTTCTCCTTCATATACTCAAGACAAATTGATTTCTTGCAGTTCTATAAGTATGTGGTGCTTTCTCTCACCCCTTTATATCTGTTCTGTGCTATAAATGACCTTCTCTCTTCCCTTGCTCATATATCTTACCATTCATCTACTCAGGAGATACCTACTCAGTGATCATGTCTTCTGTGCAACTTTAACTTCCCTTCAGAAATACTGAAGTCTCTTCTATTTCATAGCATTATAATTGTGTGCTTATATACAGGTCTCTTCTTATGAAGTAAAGGTTTTTTTGAAATCAGATATTTTTTCTTTGCCATCTTTGCTTCTCTACTAAAGCCTCCACTCAGTGTCTTTTATATAAATGATTCTCAGTAAGTATTTACCAACTTCAGTTGATTAGAATTTCCCATGTTCATTTTGACTTAAAATTATCCTTTATCAAGTTAGTTTGAATACTGAAAAAAATGCCCAGGATTCTTCCTCATCTTACTACATCAGGAGTTCCCAAATCAAGATGAATTTTTGCCTCATGAGAAGTGGTGTTTTTTGTTTTTTTTTTTTAGAAGACATATTCCTTTGCCTCTCTCTACTCCTTTTAAATAAGTATCTTTGTAGAGGCAGCTGGGGAATTTGTACTCCTATACAGCTCCCGAAATAATCCTGATGTATCCTTTCCTTAAATATGTGTTTAGGAAACACTGTTCTGCAGAAGTGTTTGAAAACACTTTCTAAACTGTAAGTTCTAAAGAAACACTAGTTACTACTACCGCTTGCCTTCCTTGGTGCCTTAACCGGAAATCTCAAAGAAGATGTAAACTTACTCAGTAAGACTAACACATAGTACCCTAAGGTTTGAAAGAACTTGAGGAAGTGTTCGTCATCTTGTTCAAACGTTGTTATCAGATCAGGTGCCAGAAGTCTACAAACGTCCTTATTCTCTGAAAGGTTGAAGAGGCAGGAGTCCAGAAACTATATCTCAGTAAACTTGAATGTAACCCACAATAGATATTCTAAAACATTATTAAAACAGATAGCATGTAGAAAAGGAAATGGTGAAAACCAGAGCTACCATTAGTTAACTTCTAAGTCTTGACAAACTACTTTTACTTCTCTTTTTTGAGGTATTTACTAGAACTTCTAGAAGGAGAATGTCAATGATAAAAGGTATTTCAACATTAGCAAAGCATTTTATTAAGAATAAGTGTAAAGATCAATTTCAAAGAATGGAGGAACATCACTGATTAAATGTTTTAGATTTTTTATTTAATTTCTAACCAATCATTGGTTAAACCTAGATTTCACAGTGAGCCCAATGGGTAATTCTTTTCACACTTTAAACACACTTTCATTCAGTTAATAAATTCAATAAATTCAGCACCTTATACCTATCAGATACCCCATTTTGATATCCCTCCTCCCATTCCCAGTGATTAACAGGGGAGTAAGTGTGAGTTTTGCATAAAAATCATAGGCTAGGTGACTGTAATGAGGTATGTGGGGGGGACTTGATAATGGGAGAGTCTAGTAAACATAATGTTGCTCATGTAATTGTAGATTAATGATACCAAAAAAAAAAATCATAGGCTAGGAAACTCTGAGTTATGGTTTAAAGAGGAGTTGTCTTTAAGGGAACTCTGAAATGTTAAATTGATGGAGGAATTCTTAAAAATGAAATTTTATAGTGCACATATATGTATATAAAAATAAGATGGGAAAGAAAATCTCATCTCCATTGGAAACTAAGGGAGGCCTCAATATGGTTTCATAAATTTCAAAAATTATTGCTCACATAGTATGTAACCAGCTCCAGAATCAAAGCAAGTATGGCAGGAGCATACCTCTGCTGATGGAGTACAGTAGGGTGGATAGTGTGCAGAGGGAATTCCTAAGAGCTCCCCCACTTTAAGGTAGCACTCTCCTACCTACCGAACTCTGCCATAATGTAAATGCTCTGTATCTGCCCTGTCCAATGCAGGAGCCAACAACCACACCGGGCACTTGAAGTTTAGCTAGTGTCACTGATAAACTAGATTATTTTTTAAGTTAATTTAAATTTAAATAGGTACTGTGACTAGAGGCTATTACATTGATGGCTTAGCCCTAAAGTGAAGGGGTAAAAGCTGGAGATTTCAAGCTATTCCTCCATTATATATCTGCAGGAATGCCAGGCTAAAGGACAGAGCCTATTTAGCTATGCTGTCCTATTTTTCTTTGATGTGATTTTGATTCTCAACCAGGATGATGGGGTGTGGAATAAAACAAGCTGAGTAGCTGCTAACAGAAAAGTGTGCAGAGTAAAATGCTTGCTACCCTATGGATTGAATGGAGGCTCTTTAAAACCTGAGGGATTATGATGAAATTTTTTATCTAAACTAACTTTTCACCAATATGACTAAAGAAAAAAAGAAATACAAAATGTGAGAGGCAGCAACACCTATAAATTTCTGCTCCTATTAACTTGAGCATGAGTACAGGAATTTAGAAAACACAAAAAAAGATAAGCTTTCAGACTAACTTCTTACAGTCCCAGTTCTCTTCCCTCTTTTAAGGAAGGAAATTGCTAAATCCTAGTCTTCCAGTTCATTGGATAATAGGACAATCCAAAAAATGTCTCATTAAACAGGAAAGGGGCAAAATGCAGGCTTGGCTAGAACTGCCTTCATTCACAGATTAAAAAGTGGCTAGGAGTTAGAGAAGACAAGTATGTATGGGACATATATAAATATTTTCTTTAAACAGAAGGAGACAACAGAGTAATACAAAAGCTGCAAAAGATAAAGAGAACACTTTGAAAGGTCTAAGAATCTAAAAAGATTTTAGGTTATAACTTATTCACAACTAAGAAAAGTTTAAAAAGCACTGACTCTCTGTAGCCAAAAATACAGCAATAGAAAAGGTGGAAGGAAATTGGTAAACTTAAGGAGAAAAATTATCTAGATAAGTGATATACAGAACTTAAAAAGGAATTGAGAGAAAGGTGATAGGAATGTGGGGCAAGCCCAGAAAACTGATTTAGTAACTTGAAGGGAGAGGTTTATAAAGCAAAAACAAGAAAAAAAAAATACAGAGTGATGAAAACAGTTAGAATAGGTATTGTACATGGAGAAAAGAGAGCATATATCCTCATTCAGACAATTAGCATGCCAAGGGAAGAAAATAAAATGGAAGAGGAAAAAATATTTAGAGATACAATAGAAGAAAATTTTTTCTAAGGTAAAAAATAGGCAATTTAGCTGATTAAAGAGAACACCACATTCTGGGTGGTGGAGAGAGGTTGGAAAACTTCAATGTAGTAAATCCAAGTGAAGTTACTGAATATGAACATTAAAGGAACAATATTAGTTCCTAACAGTAAAGGAAATAGTAGTAGTATCTGAGCTGATGAAGTCATTTACTAAAGAAAAAAAACCATACTGAACTCAAGTTTCTCCTCAACTTTATAATTTATTTTGTATATTTATTCAGCAATATTCATTAACCACATGCTTTGTTCCAAGTACTTTTTTGGTAGTGGGATTGAGGGCTCAAACAGGATAAAAGGGTCCCTGTCTCAGTGGAGCTTAACGTTCATATGGGATACATCAGAAAATATATAAACAACAAACTAAAGAAGATCATTTTGGATAGTAATTATTTGAAAGATAAAACAGTGTGATTCAGGGAAGTGAGATTATCTGAGGTAACATTTTTTGCATCCTGAGTGATGAGAAGGGACTAGTATATGAGGACTCAGGAAGCCTATTAGCTATGTGACCTTCCTTAAAAACCTACTTGAAATTGTAATCTCACCAACTAGAGAAAGAATCAAAGAACTCATAAATTGAGATGCCAAGGTATAAAAGAACTGGCAGGACATATTTGGTGTAAAACTAAACCTTAATAACTGCTGTCATTCTGGTTACAAAGCACAATCACAATTATAATCATGATTGTTAAGGTAAGATTACAACACCAAAATAGTAATTTAACATAAGTAGAGTCAAAAGTAGCAGCAACTTGCAAATTCAGTTAGACAATATCCATCATATCATTGATAAGTTTTCACAAATGCCTAGGGTGCCTAACTGGTTTTTTTGGTTTCACTGGAGATGGCTGGTAATTGTAGGTCTGCTTTGGTTATGTAGATGTATTCCTATTATGTTAATGTGGGTATGCAATTTAATTAGTAGTTTGAAACCTATACATGCTTATGTTACTCTACAAGAAGATATCTCAAAGAAATAATCAATCTTCCCATATTTTCTTCCGTCTGCTACTTCTATAGCTTTTCTTCTTCCTTCCTAATTACAACCCTTAAGTAGAACTCGTGCCTCATATCGAAATTACCAAGTATCATAATTCTTCCAAGTGGTAAAGATACCTCAAGACAAATGCTGGGCATAGAAGCCACAGGGCATAAATCTGCAAAGAAGTAAAAAGCTAACCTTTTCAAAGGATATTGCTTCTCTCTCACCAACTTTACATTTCCCTGTATGGCCCCAGAAGATGACTGGTTAGCCAGAGACGGGTAAGATTCCTCAAGAGAGGAACAACCTAAGACAGGCACAGTCGCAGGGGGGCCATCAGGTGAGAAATTGGGGATCAACAGAGGTGAGGCTTAGAACCTCACCCCCCCTTTTTTGAGAGAAATCTTTGCATCCGTGGATGTTTTGTTGCCCTTGTCTAGCTTGAATTAATACTTAGTCTATAGGCACAGACCTGATCATCTACATTTGCCCTCTTAGAGCACTAAATTATGTTTTCTACCTTTATCTTGCATCTACCTACCACTTCAGCATTTTATTAAAAATAATAATAATAATAATAATAATAATAATAAGGGAGAAATGTGGGATTCACATATAAATCAAGTATAAAAATCAAACAAATATTCATATTTGACCTGATTATTTATAGTTCATAATGCATGATCAAAACCAAAAGTCTCTGTGATGACTGCCCTTGCACTGTTCACCATGTAAGAACTTATTCACTATGTAAGACCTTGTTCACCATGTAAGAACTTGTTCGTTATGCTTCAGAAGATTGGTGACTATTGAGAATTAGGCTTGGGGTTGATTAATGATTGTGCATTGAGTCCCCTATACAGAATTTTATTGTTGTTAACAACCATTTGATCAATAAATATGAGAGATGCCCTCTCAAAAAAAAAAGTAGCAGCAACTTGGAACTAAGAGAATTGATGGTAAAAGAAAATTATTATATATATATTATATATATTTAAAGCTATATAATTATAATTTCCTCAAACTTCATAAGAATCAATAATTTTCTCAAGAAATATATATTTAAGTGTCTCACTTAAAGTCATGAGTGAAACCATTAATTAAACTAAAAATAGATGGTATACTTTGGTATGTAACAGATGATATGCTTTGCATATTACCAGGGGAGGAGAGAAAAAAAGGAAAGTACAGATATTAGAACAAGAGACAGATAACAGAGCAAACAGAAAAGGAGCAAAAAGTAGAAAATATACATTATTAAGATAGTAGAAGAGTGACCGTATCTTTTCTAACAATTGTAAATGTGATGAACTCACTATTCTATGGAAAAAGAAACACAAGTTGGGTCAAAAGGAAAACTATATTTCACATCAATAAGTGATTCAGGATGTTTAAAGATGAAAAGGTTAAAAAAGCCAAAATAAAACAGGATCTAACTCTTCTATAGTAAATAGCTTATTATAAGTTTTTTAAAAATAATAATCCAGGATATTGAGAACCCCTCTATATAACCCCTTACCTTATCTCTGTAATGAGAGTCTAAGGTAAACTCAAGAGCCTTTACGTATCAAATTTCCCAGAGGGCAAGTGCTCTTTTCACACTTAAGAAACATGGTTTAGGTGTAGAGATAGTTTCTAGATAAATTGCTAGATGAAGGGGTGCAGAACAAGTACTGCAGTGAATTGTTTACTACAGTTCCTGATAAATAAGTAATTGACGGAGTAAGGAAACAAAGCTCAGAAAATTTAAACTGGAATTCATTAACACTTTTCTATTGAATCCAGCTTAAGGCCACTTAAAGTTATGATCAAAGATGTAAGTGTGTGGCCCAATTGTATAGCTCATTAATTAACTTTGAGAGAATGTTAGTAATAAGACCAAGATTTCAAGTTCATTCATCGTACAGACTTTTTGGGGTATGGGGAAGGATGGGTGAGTTCCATGATCTTTTCTAAATCTGGCCGGTTGCATTACAAATGTGTAATTTGGGTCACAAGTGGAGACTAGATAGAATCAGTACAAATAAGTGTGTGCTACTAGAAAAAGAACTCAAATACATGTCCTTCTGGTGACTTTTCAATGACATCATGTTAGTAAATGAGGGAAAGCACAATTATTATATGTCTGCACAGTTTTTAGGATGGTTTCTTAGAAATCTAGAATCATAGTTGGTCACTAATGCCTTTGAATTGAAACGAGAGAATGTGTGTGTGTGTGTGTGTGTGTGTGTGTGTGTGTGTGTGTGTGTGTGTGTGTGTGTGTGTGTGTGTGTGTTTATACAGCTTTCATTATAGGCTGCTGCTCTGTTGCTTTGGGGAAAACTTTCATGGATTTACATTTGGTAAATATGTCCATATCCAAAACAAGATGTGTAAAAATTTGGAATGCCAGCTAACTAAATCAACTCATAAAAACTTCAGTTAAAAGTAAGATACTTTCCACAATTATTTTAAAATATGATGTTTACTGGAAAGAAAGTCCAGAGAATTACCACAGATGAAGTGTGAGTATATTTCTCCCACTTGTAAATGAGCTCTTATTTCCTACAGTGTATATTCTGGTCCACAATGAGTCATTTTCAACATGTTTCAGTTTAACTCCTAATACATTTTTAAACTTGGCAGGCATATTCAGATGAACATTACTTCCAGTTTTAGAGACTGCTTCTAAATTACACTGCAGTATTGCACTCATCATGAAAAGTTCTTTCAGTAAAGAGGAAACAGGATTGATTGGAAGTGTATGTTTTAGAGGAGCAAAGAAAAAAATGGTTACCACTGAGTATAAATCAGAGAGTTAAACTTTTAAAAAGTTTAACTACAAAAGCCCTCTTAGTATTATCTAAAAAACTTATAGTTTTGAGTTTTTATTGATAGAAAATACTTAAAAGAAGAAAAGATTTATCCCAGATAATAAAGTTAATATTTATTGATCTTTTACTATTCCTAGCACTGTTTAAGTGTCTTACATGTATTAGCTTTTTTAATACCCAAATAATAGTTATCATTTATTTTCTGTAAATCATTCAGGCTTTGTTTCAATTTATAATACATGGAGCCTGGCACATTTCTGGATATATAACTAGAACTGGATGAGTGTTTGTTAAAGCTAATGACTTTATGGAGAATTTTACACACTGCCAACTCTTGATAAATTTTTAATAATTGCCACTTACAAATTTTTGTGATCCTATGATTCTTCTGGCAGATTTCAGTTAACCAGTCTGCCCATTGTTAGTATTTCAATATTCTTTAATTTTTTGTTATGACTTTTAAACTGTGCATTATTTATTTGTTTATTTATTTAGTTATATTTTTTTATTAAGGTGTCACTGATATACACTCTTATGAAGGTATCACATAAAAAACTTTGTGGTTACTACATTCACCCATAATTATCAAGTCCCCCCATACCCCATTCAAGTCACTGTCCACCAACATATAAGATGCCACAGAGTCACTACTTGTCTTCTCTGTGCTATACTGTCTTCCCCGTGACCCCCACACACACCGTGTATGCCAGTCATAATACTGCTCAATCCCCTTCTCCCTCTCTCTGTGCCCACCCTCCTCCACCCCACCCCTTTGGTAACCACTAGTCCCTTCTTGGACTCTGTGAGTCCGCTGCTGTTTTGTTCCTTCAGTTTTGCTTCCTTGTTATACTCCACAAATGAGTGAAATAATTTGGTTCTTGTCTTTCTCTGCCTGGCTTATTTCACTGAGCATAATACCCTCTAGCTCCTTCCATGTTGTTGCAAATGGTAGGATTTGTTTTCTTCTCACAGCTGCATAATATTTCATTGTGTATATGTACCACCTCTTCTTAATCCATTCATCTACTGATGGACACTTCGGTTGCTTCCATAACTTGGCTATTGTAAATAGTGCAACAATAAAAAGGGTTGCTTATATCTTTTTTGAATCTGAGATCTTGTTTCCTTTGGGTATTTATTTTTAACACCTTAAAAGTTCCCAAAAGTTTAGAATAGGGAAAGACTTTGATATTCTTGAAAACATTCTACTCATTTTGCAAAAGAGGAAACAAATCTAAATAGGTTATATGACTCATCCTCAGTTATACTGGTATTAGGAGCAGAACCAGAAGTAGACATCTATTCTCTTTGTCCCTATTCCAGTTACTCATTCTGCCACACAATTAAGTCATACTATTAGTAAACACTATTTGAAGCACAGTGTATGTGATGTTCAACAGCATCGGTAGGTACAATTTTGCTCTCCAGTATATTAAAATCAAAACAAAATTCAGAATGATAGTGTATTAATTTCCTGTGGCTGACATAATAAATTACCACAAACTTTGTGGCTTAAAAAAACATAAATTTATTATCTTATAGTTCTGAAGGCTGGAAGTCTGAAACCAAAGTATCTGAAGGGCTTTATACCCTCCAGTCTCTGCCTCTGTCTTTTGGCTTTGTCTGCACACTTCCTTCTCCTCTGTATGTCTCTCGTAGGAGTAAATATGATTGCCTACAGGGCTCATCCACATAATCCAGGACAGGCTCTTGCTCTCAAAATGCTTAACTTAATCACATCTGCAAAGACTCTTTTTCCAAATAATGTAATATTCACAGATTCTAGAGATTAGGACATGGACAAGGATTTTAGGAAGGGGCCACCATTTAACCCACTACAAAAAAAAATTTTCTTTTAAGTCACTTAAATAGTCTTTATTCAGGTCCTATAACAAGAGTAGTATTTATTTTTAAATTTTCTAACCAGAATTTTGTTTATAAAGTGTCAGCTAATTTTAGGAACTATTAAAATTCTATCAAGTTCGATTATTTTTTCAACCTACAAACATGACATTTAGCTAATTACTAGCTCTTAAATGGCACCTTGGAGATTTTAGACTGCACCATATGGTATTTGACATGTATTTATTATGAATTAAAAGTCTCTTACATGGAAGAAATTCACATGGCCAACAGGCACATGAAAAGATGCTTCACATCACTAATAACCAGGGAAATGCAAATAAAAACCACAATGAGATATCACCTCACACCAGTTAGGATGGCCAGTATCAAAAAGACTAAGAACAACAAATGCTGGTGAGGATGCAGAGAAAGGGGAACCTTCCTACACTGCTGGTGGGAATGTAAGCTAGTTCAACCGTTGTGGAAAGCAATATGGAGGTTCCTCAAAAAACTAAAAATAGAAATACCATTTGACCCAGGGATTCCACTCTAGGAATATAATTTCTCAGATTCAAAAAGACATGTACAACCCTGTTTATTGCAGCACTATTTATAGTAGCCAGGATATGGAAGTAACCTAAGTGTCCATCAGTAGATGAATGGATAAAGAAGAGGTGGTACATATACGCAATGGAATACTATTCAGCCATAAGAAAAAAACAAATCCTACCATTTGCAGCAACATGGATGGAGCTGGAAAATATTATGCTCAGTGAAATAAGCCAGGCAGAGAAAGACAAGAACCAAATTATTTCACTCATTTGTGGAGTATAACAAGGAAGCAAAACTGAAGGAACAAAACAGCAGCAGACTCACAGACTCCAAGGAGGGACTAGCAGTCACCAAAGGGCAGGGGTGGGAAGGGAGGGAGAAGGGGATTCAGGTCAGGGGATTATGATTGGCACATATGGTGTTGTGGAGATCATGGAGAAGACAGTGTAGCACAGAGAAGTCAAATAGTGATTCTGTATCATCTTACTACACTGAAGGACAGTGACTGCAATGGGGTATGGGGGGGTCTCGATAATATGGGTGAATGTAGTAACTACATTGTTTTTTCATGTGAAACCTTCATAAGAATGTATATCAATAATACCTTAATAAAAAATGTTTTTAAGTCTTCTTACATGATTTTTAATAGCATTTTTAAAGAACATCACGGGTTAAAGAAACAGAGTTGGACATGTTTAAGACACAATTTAAAAATCTAGCTTTAACATTCACAATGGTCGGTTGGAAGCCCAGGAAGAAGGACAAAGCACTTCTCATTGGTCAAAGGAAGAACTTTCTTATCCTGGGATTGGTAGCTCCAAGCAGGGGCTAACTTTTGATAACTATAGATCATGAATTTTACAGTAGGCAGAGGTCTTCAGAATTAGAGCCTGTCCTCCAGACCTCCTAAGTGTGTGCTGGCCCTTGATTCCCAAGGAAGATTTCAGGGTCCTGTGCCCTAGAGCCTTGGGGGCAGAGACAGGATTAAGATCAGTCCTCCCTCCTTTCTTTCTCTTATATGCAACATGGCAGTTGACGCTCCATATTGTGCATTACAAGAGATAATGGATCTGCAAGAGCCTTGTGGACTATTGGCTTGGGTGTTATGGATTTTATCACCACCACTATTACCGCCAGTGTAGTTTGCTCAGCAAATGATTGTGTACGCTCTGGAAAAAAGAGTCAAATTCGCCACCTTCTCAAAGTTTATTGTCAGGTGGTCATTATGCCATCTCTCCTACGCTGCCCATCACCTGATAACCTTGGCTATCTCTCCTCTATTGAGTCATGTTCTGCAGCTTCTCCAGCAAGGATGGACCTTGAATTTGTGGCCCAGTTTGTTCTTGATGTCAATCATTTCCTTACCCAGTGGGTCAACCGCAGGTTCTGGATCTTTGTATTTATTTGTTTATTCATGCCCTTGAGTCATTTGTGTACATGCATCTCCTTGAACTCCCTAGAGCATAAATTCCCTTGAAGGCAAAGGAGCCCACTCCATTTTTATCACAGGGATTTTTCATGAAATAAGTGCTTAATAAAAGTGCTTAATTTGAAAAAAAAAATCTAGCTTTAAAACCTCTATGTTTATCACAGCCTTATTTATAATATCCAAGATATGGAAGCAACCTAAGTGTCCATCAGTATTATGTGAATAGATAAAGAAGAGGTGGTGCATATACACAATGGAATATTATCCAGCCATGAAAAGAAAACAAATCTTATAATTTGCTACAAAATTGATGGAGCTAAAGGGTATTATGCTCAGTGAAATAAGCTAAGCAGAGAAAGACAAGTATCAAATGATTTTACTCATTTGTGGAGCATAGCAATGAAGCAAAACTGAAGGAACAAAACAGCAGCAGACTCAGACTCCAAGCGACTAGCAGTTACCAAAAGGAAGGGGCTAGGGAGGGAGGCAGAATTGGATAAAGGCGCATTATAATTAACACTCACAATATAGATAGGTCACAGAGAAGACAAGTAATGACTCTATAGCATCTCACTACACTGATGGACAGTGACTGCAATGGGCTTGGCAGGGGACTTGATAATATGGGTGAATGTTGAAACTACAATATTGCTCATGTGAAACCTTCATAAGATTGTATATCAATGATACCTTAAAAAGTAAGGTAAAAACATAAAAACAAAAAAATCTAGCTTTAAAATGAGCCATGTTAATTTCATTTAAACCACCTAAATGTTTTTCTCTATATAGCAGTTAAATTTTGCTTTGCTGTATTTGAGATTCATTAAATAAGATATTGACTACTTTAATAATATGCCTATTTCATGTTTTGCTTTTGTTCTGCTTATTGTTTTTTCACTCAGCAAACTTTAACCCTTCCTGACTTTAATAAATGTTGATGTGTAACCTGTATATTTCCATGGTATGTGCCTGATGCATGATCATTTTGTTTCTCCTGTAGATACCATTACTCATAGATGTGAAGAAATTCTAAAATCAGTTTGACTAGATGTAAAGATACTCTCAATACCTTTTAGACACTAAATTGTATTGCTGTAAAGGAAAGAAGAAACATAACCTAGGATATCATAATTCTGTGCTTCATAGGTTTAATTGAGATTTTTTATACAATTTTAAGTTCTCAATAAATATTAGCTATTATTATTTATTATCATCATCCAGTTAGTTGATTTTTGTGTTATCTTTCAGCCCCATAAAGGTAAAGGTTTAGGAGCAGTCTCTGACCAGATGTGGTAAAACTATTTCATGCAGATGGATAACCTTCACTGTTACAAAGTTGTATAAAGAAGGAGGTCCCTTTCCTCAACTTACTATTTAATTATTAGTAATTCTTTTTATTGTGATTTCCCTTGTATTTTCTGTTAAGTTTTAAAAAATAGATCCATGCATTTTTTAAATGGGTTTTTCCAACTTAAAGAAGTGTATTTTCATTTTAAAAATGAAAAGTCTATGTATTTGTGAAAAATATGAAATGAGTTAATGCATCTTAAAACAGCAAAACTTAATTGATACCCACATATTTATTATTTAAATTCAAATGTTTAATTCACTGGAACCCCAACTGCAAATTTCTGTTAGTTATTCTTAGATACCCCAAATGTAATGATACTTGTCATTTCTAAAATTCTTTTTGTTTAAAATCACAGAGATGGAAAATGACCAAAAGAATACATCTCCCTGCCTCCAGGTGAGAGTGTACCTACTTAGGCTGGCCACATTTAAACCTGTAAGGGAACTCATGTACTTGAAAATGACAATGAAGTATTAGCTTTGAAATAATTTTTGAAAGCAGTTTACAGGAAAATCAAGGTATGGTTAATAGCCTATCACTTATGAGAATGGAATGTTCTGTATGTTGGTGCCACAAAACATGTCTATTCTTATTCATTTGTCATTTTTGCCATTCGTTAAACTATGTATTTGATCCAGAAATAAGTCAGCAGATGTTTAAATGAGTAATAGGTGTTTTGAAATCTAATCATTTGTATATAGTAAACATAGTGGGGGTTTTCTAGCTCAAACTAATCACATTTGCAAAACATAAATTGGGTTATATTTAATTCAAGTGTTGATCTTTAAATTTTGAACATTAAAACTACAAACTAAATACCAAAAACAATTTGCTAAAGTTTTCTGTGTTGCAAGCTGCTATATACTTCCCAGTTGGTATCCAATAATGCCGCTTTCCGTTATAAAAACTACCCCTTTCCCATAGACATCAACTGTCCCCTTAAATATTAAACATTCCACTTACAAGAAATTTGAAGCTCTGTACTACGCTGGTAGACAGTGACTGCAGTGGGTTGGTGGGGGGCTTGATAATATGGGTGAATGTTGAAATCACAATGTTGCTCATGTGAAACCTTCATAAGATTGTATATCAATGATACCTTAGTTTAAAAAAAAAAAAGAAATTTGAAGCTCTGATTGCCTTTTTGCAGGCTTATGTACCAGTTTTCATCCCACAAATTTTAGGCAATACTGTAATTACAAAGTATAAGCAATACCAAGGTAGAGGTAAAGTTTATGACACCTTAAACCATACATGTATCTTTGATGATAGAAAGCACTAGAGCAGTACTGAATTAAATGGCTCAAACTTTTCATGAGCTTTCAAAAACGAGAATAGCAATAGAAATTGGTGTTCACTTGGACAGAACTATTTGAAAGGTATCTAACTTTTTTCTTTTTATGAACTTTATTTCTAAAACTTAATTTTACAAATATTTAATGAGTTTTAATTACAGATACCATCTGAAAACATTATAAATTTGTACCAGGTCATGGATTTGGTCAGCATGACTGTCACAAATGTTCCACACTTCCCATAATTCAAATCAGAGTTTGACAATTCAGAGGCAGACCAAATCTAGCCCACTATATGTTTTTGCACAACCTGCAAGCTAAGAAATGATTTTTATATTTTTTAATTATTAGAAAAAAATCAAAAGAAGAATAATGTATCATGACACATGATAATTTTATGAAAGTCAAATGTTAGGGTCCATAAATAAACTTTTTTTTGGAACACAGCCACACTCATTTGCTTATGTATTGTCCGTGCCTGCTTTCCTGCTACAACTGCAGAGTTGAGTTATTTTGCAACAGAAACTTTATGACCTGCAAAGCCTAAAATTTGTAGTCCCTGGCCCTTTACAGAAAAATTTGCTGACCCCTTATCTAAAGCAGTTATGCCAGCTTTTCAACGTTTACATTAAGTAGCATTGTCTGTATATAGCTATCCATTTCCTTCTCTGCGACCATTCATAGGTCTAAGTAGGAGGTTACCATCTGTAGATTTCTTCCTGGATATCAGCAATTATCTTTCCCTCTGCAACTCTTTAGCTGTGTAAGTGGATAAAAATTATTTGACTTTGGAAGACAAAATTCTGTTTCTTGGTAAGAATGTTACATTTCCCCTAACTGGAAGGAAAATGTTTCTGAAATTCCTTTATTTTAAATAATTAGAACGTCTCATGGTTCATAAGAAAACATGAAACAGATGAGACATCTTGGCTAGACTGATAAATGGAACTGCTTGGCCAGGAAAGCATGCATCTTATCATTTTTCCAATGATGGGCTTTTTTTCTTTTAGAAAAAAAGGTTTTAGCAATCTTAAGTATTATATTCAACAAACATAATGTTTATTATACTAGCACAGCTTTTTTTTTTGATTCAGACTCACTTTTATTTATTTGTTTGTTTTTATTTTGGTATCATAAATCTACAATTACATGAGGAACATTATGTTTACTAGACTCCCCCCATCACCAGGTCCCCCCCACAAACCTCATTACAGTCACTGTCCATCAGCGTAGAAAGATGCAGCAAAGCTTTTTTTTTTAATCAAAACTTGTTTTCAGCTTTAATTCAGGTCTGTTGCTTCATTTATAAATACTTTTTTTAAATTAAGGTATCATTGATATACAATCTTATAAAGGTTTCATATGAGCAACATTGTGTTTTCAACATTCACCCATATATCAAGTCCCCCCACCCCATTGCAATCACTGTCTGTCCATCAGTGTAGTAAGAAGCTGTCATTACTTGTCTTCTCCTTATACTAGCACAGTTTTAAGCATTTTACTAATATTAACTCATTTAATCCTCATAATATGATGAAATAGTTACTATTATTCCCATTTATAGATATGGAAACTGAGGCACACAGGTAATAAGGGGCAAGTGTGGCATTTGAACACATACAGTCTGGCTTCAGAATCCTTGTTTAATTTAGTTATGTGCAAATATTTAAAATTTGATTATGTAAAAGAATACTTCAGTCTTAGCACATGAACTTTCAAGATCACTTGAGGTACTTTTGAAACATCTAACAGTTTTACAAAGCACATCACCCTCACCACTTTTTGTATTTTTTTCACTGGATGAATGCCTAGGTGGTACTATAGCTGGTTTGTTTGTTTTTTTATCTTTACCCACGAGTATGCATACAAAATTTTTTTCTTTTGTTCTTCTGGCGTGTTTGTAATTTTCAAAATGTGAGTTCAGAATATTTCGTTTTTAAATAATCCTTAAAACCTATTTTCAGTATAGTTCTAAGGCTGCATCCCAGAAATAATGACAATGTCTATGTTAAATGTCTTCACTTTGATGTTTGTTTATTCCTTCAAAATCAAACTCAGAATTTACATTGATTATGGTCTCTGCAAGTCATTGGGGTCTTCCCTAAACAGTGTTTTGCATTTCAAAATACTTATTGATAGAATTTATAAAAACACACAAAAAAGTGACACTTTCTGTTTTAAAGATAATTTTGAAGAAAAGGCTTTATCTTGTCTTCACTCCCATACTGTAGGTATTGGTAAAACACAAAGCCAAGTTTGTCCAACGCAAAGGGAAGTAACTTTTCTCCCTAGAGTCCATTGAGGACAACTGTGACTCCCACTGTTAAAGCTCTGACCAGGTTTTCCTGTGCCCCTGGAGAGCCTGTGTGCGTTTTACTCTTTGTATGGAGAGCCCATACCTGTTTCTCCCTTGTTCACCTTTCAGTCATGCCTTTTGTCTCCTCTTCCTCCTCCAGTTGTCTCTATCCACACTTACCCACCATGGTGTGTGGCTAGAGACTGTGTATTGGAAGCTCATGAGAAGTTTGAGCCATTTAATTCAGCACTGTTCTAGTGCTGTCTATCATCAGAGATACACGTATGATTTAAGGAGCCATAAACTTGACCTTTACCTTGCTATAGCTTATACTTTGTAATTACAGTATTACCTAAAATTTGTGGGATGAAAACTGGTACATAAGCCTGCAGAAAGGGAATCAGAGCTTCAAATTTCTTTTTTTAAATATCTCATTTTGGTACATACCTGATTTTTATTTTTAAAAAATATTTTGGAGGCGGAGCCAACATGGCGGCGTGAGTAGGACAGTGGGAATCTCCTCCCAAAAACATATATACTTTTGAAAATACAACAAACACAACTAGCCCTAAAAGAGAGACCAGAAGACGCAGGACAGTGGCCAGACTGCAGCTACACCAGCGAGAACCCAGCGACTGGTGAAAGGGGTAAGATACAAGCCCCGGCCCGGCGGGACCCGAGCGCCCCTCCCCCCAGCTCCCGGCGGGAGAACAATAGGCAGAGCGGGAGGGAGACGGAACCCAGGACTGCCGAACACCCAGCCCCAGCCATCCGGGCCAGAGCGCAGACACAGTACATGCCCAGGGGGCCCTGGATACTGGGGGTACAGGGAGTAAGACCTCTGAGCGGGTGCTGAAGCTGATGCCCCTGTGACAAAGAAAAGCGGAGGCTTTTTGAAAGTCTTAAAGGGACAGGGACTTAACAGCTTGACGGAAACAACCCAGGTCACGGTACAGCAGCTGGAAATTACAGGGAAAACCGGGTGCACTAACCCCCTGGGCAACAGCTCTGAGACCCCTCACGGAGGCAAACAGTCAAGCAGCCCCCCCATCCATCACCCCACCGGGCGCTGCGAAAGCAGAGAAGCAGCCTGAGACAAATTCCGCCCACAGAAAGGGAAATTTCTCCCTCCCGGCCAGGCAAGACACAAAGACCCACTCTACACGCAATTACCCAACACAAGCCACTAGGGGTCGCAGTTGCCCCAGTAAAGAAAGGCCAGTAGTAAGTGAAAATTTTGGCCCTCCCAGCTGACAGTCAATAGCACCTGTCAACATGAAAAGGCAAAAAAATATGATCCAGACAAGACTAACCCAGACAGCTTCAGCATCTGCTACATCTTCCCCTGAGAAGGAATCTGGGGAGATAGATTTAGCCAGTCTACCTGAAAAAGAATTCAAAATAAAAGTCATAACCATGCTGATGGACTTGCAGAGAAATATGCAAGAACTAAGGAAGGAGAATTCAGAAATAAAACAAGCTCTGGAAGGACTTCAAAACAGAATGGACGAGATGCAAGAGACCATTAATGGACTAGAAAACAGAGAACAGGAACGCAGAGAAGCTGATGCAGAGAGAGATAAAAGGATCTCCAGGAATGAAAGAATTTTAAGAGAGCTGAGTGATCAATCTAAAAGGAATAATATAAGAATCATAGGCATTCCAGAAGAAGTAGAGAGAGAAAAGGGGATAGAAAATGTCTTTGAAGAAATAATTGCTGAAAATTTCCCCAAACTAGGGGAAGAAATGGCCTCTCAGACCACAGAGGTACACAGAACTCCCATGACAAGGGATCCAAGGAGGGCAACACCAAGACACATAATAATTAAAATGGCAAAGATCAAAGACAAGGACAAAGTATTACAAGCAGCCAGAGAGAAAAAAAAGGTTACCTACAAAGGAAAACCCATCAGGCTATCATCAGACTTCTCAACAGAAACCCTACAGGCCAGAAGAGAATGGCATGATATACTTAATGCAATGAAACAGAAGGGCCTCGAACCAAGACTACTGTATCCAGCACGAATATCATTTAAATATGAAGGAGGGATTAAACAATTCCCAGACAAGCAAAAGTTGAGGGAATTTGCCTCCCACAAACCACCTCTACAGGGCATCCTACAGGGACTGCTCTAGATGGGAGCACTCCTAAAAAGAGCACACAACAAAACACCTAACATATGAAGAAGGGAGGAGGAGGAATAAGAAGGGAGAGAAATAAAGAATCATCAGATTGTGTTTATAATAGCTCAACAAGCGAGTTAAGTTAGACAGTAAGACAGTAAAGAAGCTAACCCTAAACCTTTGGTAACCACAAACTTAAAGCCTGCAATGGCAATAAATTCATACCTTTCAATAATCACCCTAAATGTAAATGGACTGAATGCACCAATCAAAAGACACAGAGTAATAGAATGGATAAAAAAGCAAGATCCATCCATATGCAGCTTACAAGAGACTCACCTCAAACCCAAAGACGCGCACAGACTTAAAGTCAAGGGATGGAAAAAGATATTTCAAGCAAACAACAGAGAGAAGAAAGCAGGTGTTGCAATTCTGGTATCAGACAAAACAGACTTCAAAATAAAGAAAGTAACAAAAGACAAAGAAGGACATTACATAATGATAAAGGGCTCAGTCCATCAAGAGGATATAACCATTATAAATATATATGCACCCAATACAGGAGCACCAACATAGCTGAAACAAATATTAACAGAACTAAAGGAGGAAATAGAATGCAATGCATTCATTCTAGGAGACTTCAACACACCACTCACTCCAAAGGACAGATCCACCAGACAGAAAATAAGTAAGGACACAGAGGCACTGAACAACACACTAGAACAGATGGACCTAATAGACATCTACAGAACTCTACATCCAAAAGCAACAGGATACACGTTCTTCTCAAGTGCACATGGAACATTCTCCAGAATAGACCACATACTAGGACACAAAAAGAGCCTCAGTAAATTCCAAAAGATTGAAATCCTACCAACCAACTTTTCAGACCACAAAGGCATTAAACTAGAAATAAACTGTTCAAAGAAAGCAAAAAGGCTCACAAACACATGGAGGCTAAACAACACGCTCCTAAATAATCAATGGATCAATGACCAAATCAAAATGGAGATCCAGCAATATATGGAAACAAATGACAACAACAACACTAAGCCCCAACTTCTGTGGGACGCAGCAAAAGCAGTCTTAAGAGGAAAGTATATAGCACTCCAAGCATATTTAAAAAAGGAAGAGCAATCCCAAATGAACGGTCTAATGTCACAACTATCAAAATTGGAAAAAGAAGAACAAATGAGGCCTAAGGTCAGCAGAAGGAGGGACATAATAAAGATCAGAGAAGAAATAAATAAAATTGAGAAGAATAAAACAATAGCAAAAATCAATGAAACCAAGAGCTGGTTCTTCGAGAAAATAAACAAAATAGATAAGCCTCTAGCCAGACTTATTAAGAGGAAAAGAGAGTCAACACAAAAGAACAGTATCAGAAATGAGAAAGGCAAAATCACAACAGATCCCGCAGAAATACAAAGAATTATTAGAGACTACTATGAAAACCTATATGCTAACAAGCTGGGAAACCTAGGAGAAATGGACAACTTCCTAGAAAAATACAACCTTCCAAGACTGACCCAAAAAGAAACAGAAAATCTAAACAGACCAATTACCAGCAACGAAATTGAAGCGGTAATCAAAAAACTACCAAAGAACAAAACCCCCGGCCCAGATGGATTTACCTCGGAATTTTATCAGACATACAGGGAAGACATAATACCCATTCTCCTTAAAGTTTTCCAAGAAATAGAAGAGGAGGGGATACTCCCAAACTCATTCTATGAAGCTAACATCACCCTAATACCAAAACCAGGCAAAGACACCACCAAAAAAGAAAACTACAGACCAATATCCCTGATGAACGTAGACGCAAAAATACTCAACAAAATTTTAGCAAACTGAATTCAAAAATACATCAAAACCATCGTACACCATGACCAAGTGGGATTCATCCCAGGGATGCAAGGATGGCACAACATTCGAAAGTCCATCAATATCATCCACCACATCAACAAAAAGAAAGACAAAAACCACATGATCATCTCCATAGATGCTGAAAAAGCATTTGACAAAGTTCAACATCCATTCATGATAAAAACTCTCAGCAAAATGGGTATAGAGGGCAAGTACCTCAACATAATAAAGGCCATCTATGATAAACCCACAGCCAACATTATATTGAATAGCGAGAAGCTGAAAGCATTTCCGCTGAGATCGGGAACTAGACAGGGATGCCCACTCTCCCCACTGTTATTTAACATTGTACTAGAGGTCCTAGCCACGGCAATCAGACAAAACAAAAAAATACAAGGAATCCAGATTGGCAAAGAAGAAGTCAAACTGTCACTATTTGCAGATGACATGATACTGTACATAAAAAACCCTAAAGACTCCACCCCAGAACTACTAGAACTGATATCGGAATACAGCAAAGTTGCAGGATACAAAATCAACACACAGAAATCTGTGGCTTTCCTATATACCAACAATGAACCAACAGAAAGAGAAATCAGGAAAACAACTCCATTCACAATTGCATCAAAAAAAATAAAATACCTAGGAATAAACCTAACCAAAGAAGTGAAAGACTTATATTCTGAAAACTACAAGTCACTCTTAAAAGAAATTAAAGGGGACACTAACAGATGGAAACGCATCCCATGCTCATGGCTAGGAAGAATTAATATCGTCAAAATGGCCATCCTGCCCAAAGCAATATACAGATTTGATGCAATCCCTATGAAACTACCAGCAACATTCTTCAATGAACTGGAACAAATAATTCAAAAATTCATATGGAACCACCAAAGACCCCGAATAGCCAAAGCAATCCTGAGAAAGAAGAATAAAGTAGGGGGGATCTCACTCCCCAACTTCAAGCTCTACTATAAAGCCATAGTAATCAAGACAATTTGGTACTGGCACAAGAACAGAGCCACAGACCAATGGAACAGACTAGACAATCCAGACATTAACTCAGACATATATGGTCAATTAATATTTGATAAAGGAGCCATGGACATACAATGGCGAAATGACAGTCTCTTCAACAGATGGTGCTGGCAAAACTGGACAGCTACATGTAGGAGAATGAAACTGGACCATCGTCTAACCCCATATACAAAAGTAAACTCAAAATGGATCAAAGACCTGAATGTAAGTCATGAAACCATTAAACTCTTGGAAGAAAACATAGGCACAAACCTCTTAGACATAAACATGAGTGACCTCTTCTTGAACATATCTCCCCGGGCAAGGAAAACAACAGCAAAAATGAACAAGTGGGACTATATTAAGCTGAAAAGCTTCTGTACAGCAAAAGACACCACCAATAGAACAAAAAGGAACCCTACAGTATGGGAGAATATCTTTGAAAATGACACATCCGATAAAGGCTTGACGTCCAGAATATATAAAGAGCTCACACGCCTCAACAAACAAAAAACAAATAACCCAATTAAAAAATGGGCAAAGGAACTGAACAGACGGTTCTCCAAAAAAGAAATACAGATGGCCAACAGACACATGAAAAGATGCTCCACATCGCTAATTATCAGAGAAATGCAAATTAAAACTACAATGAGGTATCACCTCACACCAGTAAGGATGGCTGCCATCCAAAAGATAAACAACAACAAATGTTGGCGAGGCTGTGGAGAAAGGGGAACCCTCCTACACTGCTGGTGGGAATGTAAACTTGTTCAACCATTGTGGAAAGCAGTATGGAGGTACATCAAAATGCTCAAAACAGACTTACCATTTGACCCAGGAATTGCACTCCTAGGAATTTACCCTAAGAATGCAGCAATCAAGTATGAGAAAGATCAGTGCACCCCTATGTTTATCGCAGCACTATTTACAATAGCCAAGAATTGGAAGCAACCTAAATGTCCATCGATAGATGAATGGATAAAGAAGAGGTGGTACATATACACAATGGAATACTACTCAGCCATAAGAAAAGGGCAAATCCAACCATTTGCAGCAACATGGATGGAGCTGGAGGGTATTTTGCTCAGTGAAACAAGCCAAGCAGAGAAAGAGAAATACCAAATGATTTCACTCATCTGTGGAATATAAGAACAAAGGAAAAACTGAAGGAACAAAACAGCAGCAGAAGCACAGAACTCAAGAATGGACTAACAGGTACCAAAGGGAAAGGGACTGGGGAGGAGGGGTGGGTAGGGAGGGATAAGTGGGGGAGAAGTAGGGGGGTATTAAGATTAGCATCCATAGCGGGGTGGGAGAAAGGGGAGGGCTGTACAACACAGAGAAGACAAGTAGTGATTCTACAACAGGTTGCTACGCTGATGGACAGTGACTGTAAAGGAGTATATATAGGGGGGACCTGGTATAGGGGAGAGCCTAGTAAACAAAGTATTCGTCATGTAAGTGTAGATTAATGATTAAAAAAAAAAATGCAGTTCCTATGTGGTGACCTCTAATGAGTTCTACACAATGATATAAAGGACATATAAAAGTGTAGGCAAAGGGTCTGTTTGTGTTTATACAGAGGATCAAAGCCTAATTTGGCTACCCCAAAAATGAACTAAGATACGATATGAAAAAGAACTTCCAACATCAGCACTCTCGGGAAGACTCATGACAGAAGATGATCAGAAAAAAAAAAAAAAAAAAAAACTTCAACAAAGATCCACACACTGTCACAGGTGTAGATGCACTCATCCCACCAGTTCCTGGACTTGCCATGGGAAAGATGAAGGAGATATCTAAGCTGGCCTGTGCATGCAGTAAAACAAAAATTGGACTGGATCTATACTGTTGGAACTCAACCAAGAATTAGGAGAAGTGCAAATTGTAGCACTCCAAAATCTTACAACCACAAACTATTTATCGTTAAAAGAACATATGGGATATGAACAGTCCCCAGGAATGGGGTGTTCTAGTTTATCTGAATTCTCTCAGACTTTTTAAGTTCAGTCGGACAATATCCACCATATCATAGATAAGTTTTCACAAATGCCTAAGGTGCCTAACTGGTTTTCTTGGTTTCACTGGAGATGGCTGGTAATTACAGGTATGCTTTGGTTAGGTAACTATATTCCTATTATGTTAATGTGTGTGCGCAATTTAATTAGTCGTTTAAAACCTATCCATGCTGAAGTTACTCTACAAGAAGATATGTCAAAGAAATAATCAATCTTCCCAGGTTTTCTTCTGCCTGCTACTTCTGTAGCTTTTCTTCTTCCTACCTAATCACAACCTTTAAATAGAACTCGTGCCACATGTCGAATTTACTGAGTATCATAATTCTTCCAAGTGGTAAAGACACCTCAAGACAAATGCTGGGCATAGAAGCCACAGGGCATAAATATGCAAAGAAGTAAAAAGCTAACCTTTTCAAACAATAAGGCTTCTCTCTCACTTACCAACTTAACATTTCCCTGTATGGCCCCGGAAGATGACTGGTTAGCCAGAGACGGGTAAGATTCCTCAAGGGAGGAACAACCTAAGACAGGCACAGTCGCAGGGGGCCATCTGGTGAGAAAATGGGGAGCAGCAGAGGTGAGGCTTAGAACCTCCCCCCTCATGTTCTGAGAGAAATCTTCTGCATACATGGATGTTTATTGCCCTCGTCTAGCGCGGATTAACGCATAGTCTACAGGCACACACCTGATCATCTACACTTGCTCTCTTACAACACTAAACTCTGTTTCCTACCTTTATCTCGTATCTACCTACCACTTCAGCATTTTATTAAAAATAATAATAATAGAGAAATGTGGTATCCACATATAAATCAGGTTTAAAAATCAAATGAGTATTCATATTTGAACTGACTGTTTATAGTTCATAATGCATTAACAAAACCGAAAGCTTCTGTGATGACTGCCCTTGCACTGTTCACCATGTAACTTATTCACTATGTAAGAATTTGTACTCCATGTAAGAATTTGTTCGTTATGCATCAGAAGATTGGAGACTGACGAAAATTGGGCTTAGGGTGGATTAATGATTGTGCATTGAGCATTGACCCCCCCATACAGAGATTTGTTGTGGTTAACAACTATTTGATCAATAAATATGAGAGATGCCCTCACAATATATATATATATATATATATATATATATATATATATATATATATATATATATAAACACACTTCCAATTGTAAAATAAATAAGTAACCGGGATGTAATGTATAGCATAAGGAATATAGTCAAAATATTGTAACAACTTGGTATGGTGATACCTGGTACCTAGAAATATCATGTATATAAATGTTGAGTCGCTGTGTTGTACACCTGAAACTAATGTAAGGCAATGCTGTTGTCAACTACCCTTCAATAAAAAAAAAAAAAAAATTTTTCTCTCAGACAGGTAGTGACTCTGTGGCATCTTACTGCACTGATGGACAGTGACTGCAATGGGGTATAGGGGAGGACTTGATAATATGGGTAAATGTAGTAACCACATTGTTTTTCATATGAAACCTTCATTAAGAATGTATATCAATAATACCTTAATTAAAAAATTGTTAAATTAAAAAAAAATTTTTTTCTCTCGGATACAGGATGTTACATTATAAAAGCCTAGAAATTTGAAGTGGTTTGGGTGCATATTCCAGCTTTGCTACTTATGTGGACATATTAATTTTTCTGAGTCTTAGTTTATCTCTAAAAAGAGAATAAGCCTAAATTCTGCTCAAGTTTTGGAGATGATTAAATGATAAAAAGTATATACATGAAAAGCAGATACAAACATAAGGCACTAAAGTGTTCAGCTCCTTTCCTTTGTGTTGGTCTCTGTGCATGCTAACTAGGAGTCATGCTGATTCAGGTTTCCTCTCAGTAAATGCCTTTAGAGTTCATCTCTGACTTTTGATCATCAGCCTCTCAAAACCCACTCCTTTGGGTCCTGGTTTCAATAGCAAGTGAGGGAAAAGGAAGAAAAAAGTCAGGGCAATATAAAAGCACCAAGTTTCCACCAGCCTAGAGAGGAGGAACAACTCTTTCTAGATGGGAGAGCATAGGGAAAGTACAAGGAGAAAGTGAGGCCGAAGAAAATTTTTAAGAGGAAAAGGCATTTGTTCAAAATAATAATGTAGATGTTCAAGTGTTTAATTTTTTTTTACTCAACTAATATGTATTGAGTTTCTTTGACTATATAGTAAGTACTTTATTAATAATCTCATTTTTATCCTGACATGTTTATAGCCATAAATAAATACCTAGATATGTATACATTTTCTGGAATTTTATAATTCCTGAATTCTCATCTCATAAACCACTAAAAAATAAAATATCATAACATGATATGTGTTAACTAACTGTGTTAACTGGCATAACATATTTTATATAGACCTGTATGAATGTCCCAAGGTAGTAGTTTATGGAAAAACTGATGAGTGATTATTTAGTCCACTAAGTAAGAGAAATTCAGAGATGGGGAAGTAGACCTAACAAAGTGATTTAGTTCTTCTCATTATTATGTTTTTCTTCATTTCTGTTGTACAATCCCCCATGTTAGACTCCACTACATTCTTGTGGGTAGGCTATTGAGTTGTGCCTTATATTCCTAAAATTGTGTGTACATTCTACAGCAACTTCAACTCATTGCAGAACTTAGATGTCATGCTGCCAAGTCATACTAACTTTGCTCCCTCTCGCATTATGTTTTTAAATATTTTTAGAATGTTGTCATGTCTCTTTCTGCCACCTTAGTCATTAGCCAAATTACATTTTTAGAAACTTTAATCTTTCTTGTAGCTCAGTCGTACCTATCCTATAGTCATTTCAGTTTCTTTTTTTCTTCACTCCTTGTAATTTGTTTTCATTCTTACACTGACACATAAGCCTGGAAATAATAATCTCAATTCATTGGTTTTGTGATATTTCAGAATAGACTGCCCCTCATCAAACTAGTCTATGATATTTTAGAGTTTTCTATCCTGGCTTGAGCCTATTTAGTAATTTAAATTTTATAACACCTAAGATGGTTAATAAGACTTCATTCATTCAGTAAAGATTCATAAAGAGCTTATACTACACTAGATCTTACACATCCAAAGATTCCTTAGACAAGATTTTTACACCTCAGTAACTTACATTTTAATGGTACAAGAGACTTGTGAGCATTTTACTTATATTAGCCTATTTAATCAATCCAGACCTCAACATTCCTAAGTCTATGAAATATAAAAATAAAGCATGTATAATCCTGATTCAGTAGGTCTGTGGTAGAGCTGTGGCATCTAATGGCTCTGATGGTCATCCTGGTTGAGCTAGATAGAATCAAGCTTAAGAATCATCCTCACCCTGAGAAAAGAAAAAAAGTCTTTATTACCACTCTCTGGAGTTGAAGACCCAGGACTCTGGTTTCTAGATCCCTCCCTATTCAGAGTTTATTGTAGAGTCCTCATGGAATTCTTTAGCCCCCTTTTCAGAACACAGAGTGGTATGTGATAATGTTTGCCTGTTACTAGGAAGTTGGTCTTAAGAAATTACTTTTATATCCCTTTTTGCCTTACACAGTACTTTGTGTGTTAACTGTGGATAATTGATTTCCTTTCTTTGAGTTATATGTTATGGAAAATAGGACAAAACTATGATTAAACTACATTCTGCTACTGTTCATAGTTCACTATTCTTCCAAAAGTATCCTGCAAACATACTTATTTATTGCAGCTGAGAAGTGAACTTGTTGAAATTCTACAACTTTTTTTTTAAGACTGTTTTTATTTAGAGCAGTTTCGGGTTCACAGCAAAATTGAGAAGAAAGTACAGAGGTCTTACAACTTTTTTAGATTCAGCTTTAGAAAATTTTTTTTATTCTTTAAGGTTGCCCGATACTCTGAAGTATATATTGAAAGCAGTGTGAAATAGTTTTGAGTGCTGTGAAGCACTGATATAAATACTCTTGGTTCAGAGGATGATTCCAGCTGAATTTTAAGTGTTTGTTGTTACGTTACCACAAAAGGGAAAACAGCTACCCGTTCAAACAATGTTTTAAAATATTTTACTCTAATTTTATCTCATGCATGCTTTGATTTATTTTAAGGCAACATTCCTTTCATTATATTTGTTCCACTTAAGTACTTTATCTTCACATACCTGCAGTACCTATTTTTTGCCTTTATAAGATAGCCAAATATTACTACATATCATTTATTTTATTAATGACATTACATACTTTATTTGATCATGATATGATAGATATACTGAATTATTCTAAATGCATGCTTGAAATTCTTATAAATCCATGGTACAGTTGTTAAACATACTCAGCGTTTTTAACTCAGCAAAAAAAAAGATCTCTAACATTCATTTAAGAATTAGTTTGTAAGCCAAAAATGACAGATGTACTATTACAGCTGAGAAGTGAACTAGTTGAAGAAATCATCTAAATGGCAGAAGCATTTGGAGAAATACCCCAGTGCCTTTTAAATTCCTTTCTCTTGTCCTATAGTAATCATTGTATCAACACTGATGATTGTTACAAAGTTTTCTCTATCTACTTCCTTTTCAGTTTAGAAAATCTCACAATTAAAAGAAAAAGACCAGAATTACTAGAACTAAGGTTCTCTATAATTTTATAGGTATATTTTTAAACTTCAGTATTGCTTTCATAGTTTTCATCAAAAATAGTTTTTATTCGGCATCTAGGTAAATACTTGAAAATTTTTCTAGTACTGAGATGACAAAAAAGTGTACTAGAAAAACAGAGAATAGCAATAATGCACAAAAGTAAAATTTCTAAAATAATTTTTCTATTTTAATGTCAGTGAAAAGAAAATAACTTCACATGTATTCTCTAATATAAATTGTTCTAAACATGTTCTCTACCTTCAAAATTTTCACATGTGCAACATGCTTCTGTTGATAAATTTCTCTCATTATATACAGTGATTCTCCTGTAGAAAACAAAACACTTCCCACTAGGAGGGCACATCAATATACCAGGTTGGTTTATAATCTGAATAACAGGGAGTTCTGATCTACCCTCCTTTCCAACTGATATATTTGAATATAAATTTATATAATTAAAGAATGTAACCATCATGTTTAAATATTAAAGATACAGTGATATTAAGTTATTTTTAAATAAATGTGTAGATTTTCATAATTCTATCTTTCAAAGTTCAATTATAGGTTATTATATAAATGTAAGTGTATTATGTGTGTTAATCTGTTATATTCTCAAATATAAAAAGCTACGTAGAAAGTGTTTTGTGGGTATTTTTGCCTTTTTAATGTAATGGATTAGAAATTATAGATTGGGTATGGTAAAGCAGAAAAGCCTATTTCTGGATTCAGAGACCTTTCAAATGTGTTGAGGATATTAAAAAGCTAACCAACCAAAGACTTATTTTACAAGATATTGATGATATAGTGATAAGTACTCATCCCTTACTTGCCTAATATCACATTATTATGAGAAGTAAGCTCTATCTCAGCCAAAATTATTTAAATGGAAAGTACTTAATTTTTCATTTTTTAAATTGCCCATATCAAAAATTTTTTACTTGCCTTTAATAAAATTAGACTATGTAATGTAAAAACAACTAACTCTTCTCCAATCTCCCTTCTCCCAGATAGCTTACATAAAGTGATGTAATTTCTTCAGGATGTACACTTTTTTTTCTATATAACTGTAATAGTCCTTAGATGATTTTAGATATATCCATGTATCAAATCTAAATATGTATGTAATTAATAGGTCAAAGTTTATATATTTTTTAAAGAAATACATCAGAATATATGGTGGTGTGGTACCTATGTAAGCAAAATTGATTCCCAGTTGACTACGTCTGTCAGCTTCTGCCCTTGCGAATCCCAATTTCCCACAGCAAAATCCACCCAAGACTCCCTATCTAGAGACTCAGGCCCATCTCTGTTTAAAAGCACTCCTTTTCCATGTAGAAAGTTTATCAGTAGCCTCTGTGTCATTTGCTTGTGGAATTTAGAATTAAATATACAAAGGATGTAGTGATTCAGCCACGACTACCTGCTCCCAAGTATTATCCTAAGCCCCACAGTATTTTCTCTCTATTCACCCAGAGTACCTTCAATACTTTCTGTCCAATTAACCCACCAAATACCTGACTACTAAAAATCCTTCCCTGAACCTTTGCCAGTAACTGAAAATTCTGTTATTTTGCTTATCTTTTTTTGCCAGTCTTCTTCGTGCAGGCTTTACTTCCTGTGCTCTTTACGCATTGCTGCACTGCCTTACTTCCAAACTCAACCAGCTCTTAAAATTTCCTAATGCAAGGACCACTTCCTGGTCCTGGTGAATATAAGAACCTCACCACAGAGTACAGTACTTTTTGAATATTTTCCCTTAGAATGTCTGCCTACCAAATGAGATTAGATAATGGTTCAGAAACAACAACTGACCTTCAAATTTTGTCCATAAAATGTTCATGGCTTCCCCAATATTAAAACTGAATATTTAAGTTGTTTCTTACTGGAACAAAAAACAGATTAAATGAAAGGTTAGTGATTATATGGGTCTTTCACCTTCTTACTCAATGGTCAGCTTGTTGACAGAGTTGGGCTTTATACATCTGAGTGTGTGATGAGCAAAGCTTTCACCACAGTGTCAGGGTAAGGACTGCTAATGTAAATATTGTGATGAAAGCCTGGTGTCTTTAATGTTTATTCAGTGCTTTTATTCAAATGAGTTCTCCCATTTCTGAGAATTGGATGCCATACTGATGTCTCTCCTGCAGTTACTTCTCAGATCATTGTAGAACATTCCTGCTGCTTGGAGGAATTAATTCACCACAGCCTGAGAGCATTTCCTTGGGGTCAGTGTCTTTGTAGCTCCCTAATAGGTGATTTCCACCTTTTAACATGTCTTCTCCTTATATATCCAGACCAAAAATCTGTTGTGTGTATTTCTTAAGAGCAAACAGTTCATTCTAGTACTTTATATTACTATTACTGAGGTAGTATGTGTGATATATGGGTAAGTCTTATGGAAACTAAAAATTCAATTACAAATGTAGCATTATTTAGTCATAGAGACTGGAATGAGGAATGGTTGTGAGGATAGTTGGAGATTCTTACACTTTTAACTTCATAGGTAATTTGATCTCTTAAGCTTCCACGCTGAATTAGTAGAATGTCAGGCAAAATTGGTAACATGTAAATAATATTGACTTAGTTCAAATAAGATGTTCACATTAATAGGATAAGATGAAAAGTATGAGTCAACAAAGTGAAATGTGACAGGTTATATTAGCAAAACAAGGACGAGGGAGTTACCTGAAACCATCAGGCTGCCCTCTTGTAATCATCCATTTCACTGCTGGGACTGCTTTTGTAGCTCAAATGTTTCTTCCACATTTTCACAGTTCAATTTAACAAATTAATAATAATTACATAGGTGTAACAATTTGAGGCAGATCTTTCATTGAATAAATAATATGGGAATAGATAAGTCCTTTAAAACTATCATTTGGTTTATAAAAGTGTGAGTTATTAAACTTAGTATTCTCAGATTTCTAGGAGATAGCTATTGTTATTCAACATCTCAGTATAGGGGAAGAAAGCTAGTAGTGCTAACAGTAACTTTCAAGTACCAGGTAATGAATAAGAAGAACAGGTGAAGCTAAAAGCTAAGTCTTTAATTTCCTATTTGGAGTTAGCATTGATCTCAGAATTACCCACTGTGTCCTGAATCCATAAAAAAGCAAATTTTGCAATTTAATCTTTTTGAAACAGATTATTTTAAAGATCAGTATCACATTCTAAATGACTTAATCCAGAATTTATTTCAGTAATATGTTCCAGTGTATCCCATAGTTTAGCATACAAAATCGATATTGATTTCATGCATTATATACATTTACATTTACAAAACAACTTAACCCTAGAAACTGCAGGGACATTTTCATGTCAGTAAAATGTTAAACTAATACATTTTCAAGTAAAAGAAATTTTTTTTTACCACTTGACACCCCTGGGGATGGCTGTAATAAAAAAGACAGGCAACGATAAGTGTTGATAAGGATGTGAAGAAATTGCAACCCTCATTAATTGCTGGTGGGAATGTAAAATAGTAAAACCACATTTGAAGCAGTTTGGCAGTTCCTCAAAAAGTTAAAATTAGAGTGACCATATGATCTATCAGTTCTTTTCCTAGGTATATAACCAAGCAAAGCAAAAACATGTTTATACAAAAACTTATACACAGATGTTCTTAATAGCCAAAAAGTGGAGACAATGTCCATCAGCTGACTAATAGATAAACAAATGTTTTGCCATACAGTGGAATATTACTCAGCCACAAAAAGGAATGGAGTACTACTTGGATGCTCCATGAATGTTACAACATGGATAAACCTTGAAAACATCAAAAGGTCACATATTATATTATTCCATTTATATGAAATGTCCAGAGTAAGCAAATCTGTAGAGTAAGAAAGTCAATTAGTGGTTGCCAGGGTCTGGTGGGAGAGGAGAATAGGGAGTGACTGCTAAATCGACATGGGGCTTCTTTTTGGGCTGATAGAAACATGTTAGATAAAGGTGATACATAATATTATAAATATACTACAAACTATAAAAAGTGAATTATATACTTCAAAAGGGTGAACCTTATGGTGTGTGTATTATGTCTCAATAAAAAATGTTATCAGTCTCTATATAAACTATTTTTAAAATAAAACTGAGTGTGTATATATATATATATATATATATAAACTATGTAATATGTTAATACTTTTTCTGTATATATGTAAAAATATATAAAGTATATATATAAACTCCCATTGAACATAGAGATTGCCCTATTGAAAGACTTGCTATATACTCTATTGAATTTTCGAGTTTATTTGCCTTTCGCAGAATTAACTTCTTTAAGGAGGTAAAAACATATTTTGTCTTCCATTGTGCACACATCACCTAGCATAGTGACTAGCTCAATAAATATTTGGATAAATGAATTTCAATAACACATGTAGCATTATACTGGCTTCATAATAGCTCCCTGAAAGATATAATGTATTTTGTGTTTTGCTTTATGTTACAACATAATCATCCTAAAATATTTTCAAATTTATAATATATAGTGATTTATACATGAAACAGAAAGATTTTATTGCGCATATACCTATGGAATGAAGAGAATGTTCCTTATCTGTGTTGCAATAGACTACTCATATTTATCTTTGTAATTTGTACATTATGTTTTCTTGGAATATCCAAATACATATTAACTAACCTAAAAATGTATTTTACAAGGTCTCAAGAATTTGTAGTTAAGTGTGCTTATTGAATGCCATTCTTCTCCATCTGACATTATGTAAACTTAGAATGAAATAACAAGGTTGAAAACAATTTTGCTGTAGATTTAAGGCCTTTGAAATGTATAGAAATTAAGTCATTTTAAGCAATGTAACTGAAACTTTCTCTTACCATTTTTTATTTTAATTGTCTTACAAAATATTAATAGACAGTAATTGTTTGGGGATGGAAAGAATGGAAATAAGGGAGCAATAGAAGTTTAATTGGTATGTTTTGTTCTCTGGGCTTAGCATATATCCATATATACCAAATAAGCTTTGCTGAATAAATATGTTATTAACTGTATAATAACATGGGAATATTGGAAAAGTAGAAGTTTATATAAATCATTGAGATTTCTTTAGAATCACATAACCGTTCTTCTGCTTTCAGATACAGAGAACTACAACTAAGTGCCGAAAGCAAAGTAACAGAGTATCTCCATCAAAGTAAATTAAAATCTTTTGAAAGTGAACGTGTTCAACTTATACAAGAGGAAACTGCAAAAAATCTCACACAGTGTCAGTTGGAATGTGAAAAATATCAGAAAAAACTGGAGGTACATGTGTAAGCTTTTCTTTGAAAATGAACATAAACTTAGCATGTAAACTCAATAAGTACAAGGCTATATCATACTGATCTAACAGTGTCCTGTGGCATGCACACACACAAACAAAAAAAATACGTATTTTCAGAAAAATATATACAATAAAGGGCTGGAATTGTTAGGGGGTGGGGAATGGAAAAAAGATCTCCTTCACAATAGCAAACAGTAAAATATAATTACTTGGAATATTTTTAATAAGAACAATGTGAAGCCTATATCAAGAAAAGCATAGAACTTCACTAATACATGTAAAAAGAAACACCATCTTTCTGGAAGGTAATATTCAGCATTACATTTTTTTCAGCTTTTATCAAGTAATATTACTATTTATTGCTAGCCAGATGGCTAGCTAGCATGCTTTTTTTAACTGAACATAGGAATTATGTAGTACAACTAGAAGAAAAAAACAGAGTAGTCAAATTTTTAAAGAAGTTTTAAGAAGAAATAATGAGAGGAAATATGTATCACATTTTAAAATGCATTCTGAGATAAGAATAATTAAAACACAAACAGAAAAAGTCCAGAAGTGATACAAAGTGCAAAGTTCAAAATGTATTCAATAATTTAAGAATTTATTCAGGGGAACATTTATATTTCACATCAGTGGGGAGAAGTTGGATTGATCAATAAATGGTGCTGTAATAATTATTTGAGTATTTAGCAAAAATGGTTGGATCTATACATCACACCCTATACCAAAATAAAACTCAGATGTATCCTAGCTGAATGTAAGTATAGAACCATAAAACTTAGAAATAAATGAAGGTGAAATTTTATATTATGTCAACATGTTTGGGGATTAATCTGCTAGTCAACTGATTAAAAGCAGGGGAACAAATTATATAGGAAAAACAAAAAATAAAACCTTGAACACCTTCTCTGTAGTCTGAATAATATTAAAAAGCAAAATGGAGGTTAAAAAATAGTATTTGTGTTATGTATGAGAAAGGGCTCATGTCCCTAATTTTAAAAGATCTCTTATCAAGAAGACAACATGCTTTCTTCTTAATAAATAGGTGGAAAGAAGAAATGGACCATTTCCAAGAAAAGCAATGTAGAGTGCTAAGAAATAGCAATATGTATTTTCAAAATAATTAAATGTAAATTTTAACTTTTACCTTTATATTGGTCTGTTTGTTGTTTTTAAAGTGCTGGCATGAGTACCCTTAAATGGGAAATCTCAAGCCATTAGAAAATGAAATATCCCTTTTGGGGGGTAGTATGCTTTTTTTTCCCTAGTATGGAATTTTTAACCAGTATTCTTATTGATGTAACTTGGGGACAGATTATGTTTTCTTAATTATCAATTAGCAAGGCTCCTAAAACACTGGCTTTATTTTTTTGTCTCTCTCTTTTTTTTTAATTTAAGTATCATTGATAAACAGTCTTATGTTGGTTTCAAATATACAACACAGTGGTTCAGCAGTTACCAATATCATTAAATCCTCATATTTTTGTCTCTTTTTAAAGCAATTATTTGTCTATAATTTTGTATTATTCGTTTTATATGTAATTATATATATTATATATATAATTTTGTGTTTTCATTCTATTTTAAGGAAGGAAATATCCACTGTGAGAGCTTGATATTTAATGGATTTCTAAAAGCAGTTGATCTATTTTATGCATTCATGTTTAAACTCAAATGTTCATATATTGGTTTTTCCTAAAGAATCATTAAAGTAATAGCCTTCCGTGGGTCCAGAAATCAAGTTCCTCTTTGACTTTTCAGAAACAATGATAAATTATTCATAGCAGTTACTCAGGCAAATCCATAGTAAAAGGGAATTCTCCACCATGGAGTACAGACGTATTAGGAGATACCCCAAGTCAGAAGTGTCTGGGGATCTCTCCTGCCATGAGAATTCCAAACTGCGTCTTTCAATGCTACTTTGAAAATCTTTTCCTAGAATAATATTTTATGAAACTCAGTCCTGTCTTTAGCATTTTGATTATTTATTACTTTAGATAACCATTTCAGCAGTTTTTCTTTGTGTGGTGGTTTTTTGGAAATGGAGTACAGATGAAAAGCATTGGCTATGCTGTGAGAATAGTCATTTAATGTTAACCTTACTGAACGTCGCTTTGGCAGTGGAATTAATGTGTTCATCAGCTGCCAAATTCTTAATGAATTATATCCTAACATAATGACCTCCATGAAAGCCTCAGATTATTTCACTATGCAGTATTTCATTATATTAAATCAGTAAGTCTCCAGAATATACATTCACAGCCAGCAAGAAGAAAGAAGAAATAATGCTAGCATGAACTTTGTCAGACCGTCTCAGGGACACTAGAGTTCATCCCATAGTCATCCTCACCATTCTCATTTTGTTCTTCCTCTACCCTCTGAAGGAATGTGTTTGAAAGATAATGTTTAGTTTACTTTGGCAGGAAGTTTTGATAGGAATAATTGAAAGAAATGAGATAGAACAGATTAAGGAAAATTAAACTGTGATTTCTGCTTGTTACAAACTAATAGATCTTCTGCATCTTCTTTTCCACATCAAGGCAGCACACAATCACATACATTTCTAAAGGTGAACTTTCATGTCATTAAAATAAGTTCCTTCAAAAGTGTTTAAATATAGACAATTGAGGATAATTACATCAATAGATCTCTTTTTATGAGTCATTTAATACAAAGTTCTCAATTGTATTTCTTACAGTAAATAATAGTATTTTTCTAATTTTAAGTATGTTCTAGGCACTATGCTAAGCTAAGTACTGTAAATTTATCCTTTCATTTAATCCTTCCAACAATATTTTGAGGTACGTTTAGAGAGAATAAGTACTTGCCTGAGATCACAACTGATAAGTGTTAAAGCCAAAGTTAAAATCCAAATCTTCTGGCTACAAACAATATTCTTAACTATAGTATTCTATGGCTTCTCAGGAGACACTACATTACTTATGCCATGCTAATAGCACTCTGTAATTAACTCTGCACACTTTCTAGATAATTGGAATTTGAGCATTAAAACATTCGTCACCAGAAGTGTCTCCTTTTTAGTGAATTAGCATCATAGTGATTCTCAATAAGTTACCAGAACCATAGAATTTTTTGTTCTTACACAAAATAACTTCAATTTCCATGCCTTTTGTATGTTTTTTTTTTTTTAAATAATTATTTTTTATTGAAGGGTAGTTGACGCACAGTATTACATTACATTAGTTTCAAGTGTACAATACAGTGGTAGAACATTTATATACATAATTCTAGGTTCCAGCTATCACCCTACCAAGCTGTTACAATATCTTGACTATATTCCTTATGCTATACATTACATCCCGGTTACTTATTTATTTTACCATTGAAAGTCTGTCCTTTTTTTTTTTTTTTTTTTTGTGAGGGCATCTCTCATATTTATTGATCAAATGGTTGTTAACGACAATAAAATTCTGTATAGGGGAGTCAATGCTCAATGCACAATCATTAATCCACCCCAAGCCTAATTTTCGTCAGTCTCCAATCTTCTGAGGCATAACAAACAAGTTCTTACATGTAGAACAAATTCTTACATAATGAATAAGTTACATAGTGAACAGTACAAGGGCAGTCATCACAGAAACTTTCGGTTTTGCTCATGCATTATGAACTCTAAACAGTCAGTTCAAATATGAATACTCATTTGGTTTTTATACTTGATTTATATGTGGATACCACATTTCTCTCTTTATTATTATTATTTTTAATAAAATGCTGAAGTGGTAGGTAGATACCAGATAAAGGTAGAAAACATAGTTTAGTGTTGTAAGAGAGCAAATGTAGATGATCAGGTGTGTGCCTGTAGACTATGTGTTAATCCAAGCTAGACAAGGGCAATAAAACATCCACGTATGCAGAAGATTTCTCTCAGAACGGGGGGGTGAGGTTCTAAGCCTCACCTCTGTTGATCCCCAATTTCTCACCTGATGGCCCCCCTGCAACTGTGCCTGTCTTAGGTTGTTCCTCCCTTGAGGAATCTTACCCGTCTCTGGCTAACCAGTCATCTTCCGGGCCATACAGGGAAATGTGAAGTTGGTAAGTGAGAGGGAAGCCTTATTGTTTGAAAAGGTTAGCTTTTTACTTCTTTGCATATTTATGCCCTGTGGCTTCTATGCCCAGCATTTGTCTTGAGGTATCTTTACCACTTGGAGGAGTTATGATACTCAGTAAATTTGATATGAGGCACGAATTCTATTTAAGGGTTGTAATTAGGAAGGAAGAAGAAAAGCTATAGAAGTAGCAGGCGGCAGAAAACATGGAAAGATTGATTATTTCTTTGACATATCTTCTTGTAGAGTAACTTCAGCATGTATAGGTTTTAAACTACTACTTAAATTGCACACACACATTAACATAATAGGAGTATAGTTACATAACCAAAGCATATCTGTAATTACCAGCCATCTCCAGTGAAACCAAGGAAACCATTAAGGCACCTTAGGCATTTGTGAAAACTTATCTATGATATGGTGGATATTGTCCACCTGAAGTTGAACAGTCTGAGAGAAATCAGACAAATTAAAACAACCCATTCCTGGGGACTGTTCACATGCCATATGTTCTTTTAACAGTAAATAGTCTGTAGTTGTAAGAGTTTGGAGCGCTACAATTTGCACTTCTCCAAATTCTTGGTTGAGTTCCAACAGTACAGATCCAGTCAAATTTGTTGTTTTACTGTTTGCACAGGCCAGCTTAGATATCTCCTTCCTCATTCCCATGGCAAGTCCAGGAACTGGTGGGATGAGTGCATCTACAGCTGTAGCAGTGCGTGGATCTTTGTTGGGGTTTTTTGATGATCATCTTCTGGCATGAGTCTTCCAGAGAGTGCAGATGTTGGAAGTTCTTTTTCATATCGTATCTTAGTTCCTTTTCGGGGTAGCCCAATTAGGCTTTGATCCTCTGTATAAACACAAACAGACCCTTTGCCTACACTTTTATATGCCCTTTATACCCTTGTGTAGAACTCGTTGGAGGTTACCACACAGGAACTGCCTTTTTTTTTTTTTTTTTTGCTTTGTTTTTGGTATCACTAATCTACACTTACATGACGAATATTATGTTTACTAGGCTCTCCCCTATACCAGGTCTCCCCTATAAACCCCTTTACAGTCACTGTCCATCAGCATAGCAAAATGTTGTAGAGTCACTACTTGCCTTCTCTGTGTTGTACAACCCTCCCTTTTCTCCTACCCCCCCATGCATGCTAATCTTAATATCCCCCTACTTCTCCCCCCCCTTATCCCTCCCTACCCACCCATCCTCCCCAGTCCCTTTCCCTTTGGTACCTGTTAGTCCATTCTTGAGTTCTGTGATTCTGCTGCTGTTTTGTTCCTTCAGTTTTTCCTTTGTTCTTATATTCCACAGATAAGTGAAATCATTTGGTATTTCTCTTTCTCCGCTTGGCTTGTTTCACTGAGCATAATACCCTCCAGTTCCATCCATGTTGCTGCAAATGATTGGATTTGCCCTTTTCTTATGGCTGAGTAGTATTCCATTGTGTATATGTACCACATCTTCTTTATCCATTCATCTATCGATGGACATTTAGGTTGCTTCCAATTCTTGGCTATTGTAAATAGTGCTGCAATAAACATAGGGGTGCATCTGTCTTTCTCAAACTTGATTGCTGCGTTCTTAGGGTAAATTCCTAGGAGTGCAATTCCTGGGTCAAATGGTAAGTCTGTTTTGAGCATTTTGATATACCTCCATACTGCTTTCCACAATGGTTGAACTAGTTTACATTCCCACCAGCAGTGTAGGAGGGTTCCTCTTTCTCCACAGCCTCGCCAACCTTTTGTATGTTTTTTATCCTTCCTTTCTCTACAAAGACATATTCTGGTACTGCCCCGAGTAGCACTTCATATTTGCATTTTGGTTGGCTGTTTTGAATTATAATTGCTCTGAAAACCAGAAATCTTATTAAAAGCATGGTAAGGGTAGATGGAATAAACAAGGATGGAAACTGAAGGACTCCTTATGAGTATATTGTTCTTACACACAGCTTTGTAAGGCTGTAAGCCTTCTCAGGCAGCTGCAATTGCCAAAAAAATGACCTCCAGTTATGACATTAATGCATTTTCTTAATTCTAGCAAGCAAATGCTAATCTTACTCATAACTATTTCTAAGTTTTAGACTTGTTTTTTACAGTGTATATATAATAAAGTGCTTCATAAATTTCAGTTAAAAACTGGATTATTTATCTGAAATAAACACACTTCCTCAGTAATTTCAATTGAGCTACTTTCTTTTCATATTTAAATCGTTAAAAAGAAAACTAAAAATATTTTTGTATCACATTGTTATCTTAACTGTTAACCTATTTAATTCTGTCTCTGCAATTTTTTTTCTTCTACCATTAGGTTTTAACTAAAGAATTTTATAGTCTCCAAGCCTCTTCTGAAAAACATATTACCGAACTTCAAGCACAGAACTCTGAGCGTCAAGCAAGGCTAGACATTTATGAGAAATTGGAAAAAGAACTTGATGAAATAATAATACAAACTGCAGAAAGTAAGTCTCCCACCACCCCACAGCATGTGGCTTTTTTTCTCTGACTGCACAAGAAACTTGGTCTTGTTTCTAAAACTGCTTTGATATATTTGAAATCTAATTGGTGACCTTTTTTAGAAGAATACTTTGTATTGTAAAAATTAGTAATCTTAATTCCAGTAGTTGGGATCAAAAAAAAGTTAAGTTTGGTAGAGTTTATCTTTTCATTTATTTAGTTCACTCATTCAACTGAGTGTTCATTCAGTTAAGTGTTTATATGTGCTAGGATCTGGGACATAAAAATTATATGCCAGAATCTGGGGCATATAATTCTTACTTATAAGGGCTCCTAATGTAGTCTACTGGGAGAGACAAACATATTAAAAGATAACTAAAGTAATGAGATCCGTGCTGTTAGCAAGAAATAGGCAGTTCTCAGTAGGAGTGCAGAAGAGATTATGAGTTAATTACACCTTGGAGGTGAGGAATACCTAAGAGGGGAGATGACATTTGAATGAGTAGGAGGGACAGATAGAAATTTATTAAAATGTACTTTTGACCTTTAATTTCTACTTCTTTTTCTTTCCTCTTAATTATGCTATGTTCCTGTGTTGCCCATAACTTTAAGGGAATATTTTAAAATAACATTTTACCGTTGACTAAGATGTTCACTACAATATACTATTTTTGTCTAAAAGCCCAGAATATCAGTGGCATTCTTATAAAAGTGGACTTAAACTTCAATTGAAGTGGAATTTGAATTTATTTGCGGCACATTTTCATGTAAGAACTAAATTATATTTATAGGTCAGTTTAAGAAAAACTTTTATATCATTCCTATCATTATCTTTTTTTTCATTTCCAAGGTCAATGTCTCATAACTACAATAGCTTCCAAATTATCTTTTAGATTCTTCACTGAAGTCAAAGTAATCTTTGTAAAATACAGATATGATCATACCATACATCTTCTTTAATGCATCTCTATCGTCTTCTTAAGATAGCATAAAGTTAGATTCCTTAGCATGACTATTTATGATTAGACTCTTATCTTTCTATTTTTCATGCATGCCTTGCCATTCCCTATCATATTATTTCAAATATTCTTTCTGTTTCAAATACTCTTATGTCATATTATTTCCATACTCTTATGTCCATAACTTTGCATATGTCCTTCTGTCTGAACAAATTAATAATAGAATTTCTCAATCTGATCATGGATAGCGACAAAAAACCTATAGCAAATATCATACCTAATGGCAAAATATTAAATGCATTCCCTTTAAGGGAGACAACAGGCAAAGATATCTCTTCATTGCTTATGTTTAACATTGTATTTGAGCTCCTAGTTGGTATAATAAGGCAAGAAAGGAAAAAAGGAGGTATAAAGATCAGAAAGGAAGAGTAAGACTATTTTCAGATTACACAACCACCATTAATACAGATAAGTAAATCTAACAGGCCATAGATGATTACACAGAAATACACTAGAAGCAAACAATTGGAAAAGGAAATTTTTTAAGCATTTTCGTTTACAATAGTATTAAAAAACACAGATACTTAGGAATGAATATAACAACAACAAAAAAAACATTGCCTAAAGCAATAAATGAAGACCCACCAAAATATTAAGAGATATATATTATAAATTCTATAAATTCAGTGTTGTCCCAGTCATAATGCCTTTTCATATATTTTTATATTCTATTTATATCAAAATGTAAAGAATCTATTAAAAATCCCACTTTTAGTAATACCACTACACACCTACCAGAATGGCTGAAATTAACAAGACTGGCTATATTAAATGCTGGTAAGAATGTGGGACAACTGGCACTTTCTTATACAACCAACCTGTTCAGTGAACCAGCAAATCTGTTCTTAGTTATTTGTCCAAAAGAAGATAAAGCATATGCACACTGGAATAGCAAAAGCGATATTGAAAAAAAAGAACAAAGTTCAAAGACTTATACTGCCTGACTTTAAGACTAAAAAGCTGCAGTATCAAGCTCATATATTACTGGAGGAAGAAAAGACAAATACAAAAAAAACCAGAATATAGAGGTCAAAAAGAGACCCATACTTGTATGATTATTTCATTTTTAACAAAGGCAACAAAGCAATCAATTTGGAGAAAGGTTAAGACTGTTCAATAAATAGTGCTAAAAAAGTCAGATATCTTTTGTAAAGTGAACATCAACTTTATCTCACCCCATACATCAGTATTCATTTAAGATCAAGACACTGTGTTCTTCTCTATCGTTTGACATTGGGAATTAGAATATTCCCATCCTTGTTTAGTGAATATTTATTGATAAATAAAATTTTCAAAGACAAAAGTATAAGCCATTCCATTTTAGTACTACAGTATATACAGATTTCAAGGGATTACCATCTAATTCAGCTAATTTCAACTGATAGAAAGATAGACTTTATTTATAAAGGTATAACCATGGCAAATTGCATAACCTGTTTACCCTTGAATGCTTTTTTAATTAATTGTATTATTTGGATATTTGAAGAGTTTAGTTTTAAAAGATTCCATCAAGTTGTTAAAAGTTAAAAGTATTGCCTAGATGCTACATAAATTCAAATATAAAAAGAAAACCAGATTTCTAATTGTCAAATTCAGGGTCTTGCTATCCATCCTCATCCTGTTTTTAACCTTTGCATGGCATTTGTCATGTTCTCAAGATCTTCTCTTGCTTCTTGAATAATCATCTGCCTGTGATTGATTCTCCTCTGTCACTTTTGTTGTCTCTTCTTCTATTTAAGTCTCCCTAATAGTTCACCAGGGTTTTTACCTCATCCTCGTAAATTCTTACTTACCTAAACTCTGGATAATCTTACCTCTTTTCCTCAATTTCAATTACTATCTATAGGCTAGTGATTCCGTAGCTCTGTAAGGAGTTCCCACAGTCACTAAAAATTTAACATTACTTACATTTTGTCTTCCCTCCCTGAAACTTATTTTCTTGAATTCTTGATCTGTTAATAAGGAGGTGAAGTCTGTCTGATAACCTTAATTCCTGTCTCACTCTATCTAGTACCTCCTCTCACCTCTACAGCTACTCACTCAATTGTCTAGAATCCGAATGCTCTTCTCCATTCCCATTCCTATTATGAACCATGTCTTAACTAGATTATTACCGTAATTTGTGAGATGTTCTTTGCACTGCTTGCTATAGGCCATCCTCTTCTCCATTATTGGAATTTTTTTTTTCTGTAATATCAGCACTAACAACAAAAATCTGTTAGTCATGTCACCTTCATTTATTAATCTCCATTAGTTTCTTGATGACTATAAACTAAAACCCAAACTCCTTAACTTAGCAAACAGTACTTTAGTTCCATTCACAGTTGGAACTAAGCCTGCCTTTGTACTACCATTGTTCTCCAAGCTAACTCCAGCCACTTTTCACACAATTACTAAAACTTCACAGCTCTGTGCCTTTACACTTGTGCTCCTCTTCTGCACCTTCTCTCTGAATGTCAGTCTCTCCACACCTTGCTAATGCCTCTAGCACGGAAAAAAATAGTGAATAGTGGCACTCAGAAATAGTTGCTCCGTGTTCTGTGCTTCTAAGACACGTTCATGTTCCTATCTCTTTAGTACCATATACTGTGTTGTATAGTATATTATTTCTGTAATTAAATCACTACTAGAATAGTTATCTCATGAGTTATTAATTTATTTAAGTATTAAATTCAAATTTAAGATGTCCATCAATATCTCACTGCTGGGCTTTTGATATCTTAACTAAATTTACCCTCTCCCTTTTAAATTTAGAACTATTTAAGAAAGACAAGAATCAGATAGGGATCTAAAAGCTAGGTCTGGTTCTGATAGAGCTGAATTGGAGAACTCAACTTGGATTTGGAGCCATGATAGCTGAAAAGACTATTGTCAAAGGCAAATACCATATCTTGCTTCCACAAGTCCCTGACAACTAGTAACCCTACTACTGAAAACTGATCTTAATCCACTGTGAGAAATACAGACAAAATTGAAAGAAAGGAGTTATGAATATTCCTAAAAATTTTTATAGTATTACAGAAGGATCAGTGCACAAATATGTTCATATTACAGTGATAGGCCTGCAAATAGGCAGCTTCACTTACTAATATGTGGCTTTGTTTTAAATCTGAAACTGTTCTGGAAATTTTCTCTTCTTAACAGTAAAAAAATGGTTGTAGGTAAGTAATATTATAAAATTGTTATGTCATTGATTGCTTTAATTTGATCCAGTAAATCTGTAGTTTTTATGGACTTTATATATTTTTAATGACAGATCATGGTAAAGTTGTCATTGCACTTAAACATTTTGCCCATAACTTCTGACCAAGCTTTTTAACCTGTGAGTAAAAATTCCTTTTGGGGAGTGGTGTAACAATAGTAGAAGTTGGAAGTCAATCGTTTTGCTGAATTTTTCTGTAATTAAAAAAAAAGGGTCATCAGTACATTCTCAGGACTACATATTTTCTTCTCAGAGTAGTCTACTTAAATGCGTAATTTCATCATTACAAATTAAGATAAATTGTTTTTCTCATTAAAAAATGAACATCTTTGCTAATTAAAAATAGTCATTTCTTATATCAAGAAAGGAAGTAATGAAATCGTTATCATTACTTATTCATAATTATGTAACATATTTCATGCAAAAAAACTTTGAATCATTCAGAATAACACATCTGTATTACTATGCTTTATAACAAGAAAACAACATATATGATGCAATCTGTTGCAAGTTTAAAAATAAATGGAACAAATTCAAGCAAGCATATGCTTTAGGAAAATAGGTTTCTACTTACAAATGCCCTATTTGAGGACTAAATGCTTTAGTCCTTTTTAATGTTCTTGGGCTCCATAATTCATTATTATGACCTCCTTTATTTTCCCTTCTGCCATGCTTTTTGAGGGAAAAAAAAAGTTATTTGACATCGTACATTTTAATATTTTCCAGTGGAAAATGAAGATGAGGCTGAAAGGGTTCTTTTTTCCTATGGCTATGGTGCTAATGTTCCCACAACAGCCAAAAGACGACTAAAGCAAAGGTAAAATCAATGTATATTTGTTTTACTTATCTACTCAGGCTAAATATAACTACATTATGCTTTTTGATAATGTGCTGAGTTGAATAACAAAGTTACTTTATTCTTATTATGCATAAATACTAAATTGCCCACAACATAAAGCACATTAAGGATTAATCAAGAATTTTATGTGTTTTCAAGTGAGTTTAATGACAGTAGAATAGACATATATTAGAATATTTTTAGAATTAGATTCAGTGATGGTGACACCAATTTAATTTTATTTTCACATTAATTTTAGGTGAGTTAGATGCTTCTATAACTACCATTTTCAAGTTAAACTAAATAATTATGTTTTCATTTTCTATCATTTTTTGTTTATCTGCCTTCATTGCTTGACATATACTTGAGGTGGACAATTCAGAAAGACATGGAGATAACACATAAATTGTGTTTGGAAGTATAAAAGACAGTGAAGACCAAGACATTTTTTGGAATATCTATTAGTTATCTTGTGAGATACTGCTTACTAGAAAAAATTGTACCTGTATTAGTTGACCAAGTTGATTTTTTTACCTAACTCCTTTGTCCCACTTTAATTCATCCTTCTTTGCAAAAACAACTCACTGCCCTGTTCTCTACCATTCAAATATAATGTTTCTGCAGACTTCCCAGCCCCTGTATGTGGCTCCACCTCTCCAGCCTTATTTGCCTTTCTACCTAAAATATGGGTAGTATATATCCTGCCTGTAAACATCTGTTTTCTCTGTACCACACTATAGAACATTTCTGTTATCTCATTAGCTCATTTCCCATATCATTCCTCCAACTAGGTGGAAAGCTCCTCAAAGTCAGCAATTACATTTTACTCTTGTTTATTCTCCACTGTCTTTACCTTGCACGGTGTAAGCTACCTGTAGAATTGTCTCTTCATCTGAGTATTTGAGGATTCAAAGCTGCTTGCTTATCTTTCATTTAAATGTTTGATTTAAATGTTTAGAGACATTATACACTAAGAAACAATTCATTTTAGCTCTAGTACTTTTGTAGAAACTTTGGAGTGAGGCCTCAGAGAATAAAATGTCTTTGATGCTATCTAAAGTGATGTAAGATGTAGACCATTTTCTGAGAAGTCATAAAATGGTGCTTTTTGACTTTGTCTCGTACTGATTAAACTAAATATCTGGAAATAAATTAGATCAAGGATAGATGACTATTAACTATCATTTTGTAGCTCAGCAGTTAATTCTGTCTGGTAAAGGTGCAAGTATTTCTAAACTATGTATTACTTGAAAAATAGGTTATAGTCCCAACCCCATTCCCATTCTCCCCTAAGGCCCTCCAAAGGTTACTAAGGGTGACATAGGATATTTTGTAATTTTTAGCATATATCTATTTTTGAGCATTATTGTGCCTAGTAAAGAATAGAAATGCATTTTGTGGGTAAGAGACTTCTTAATCAATGTAAATGATTGGTAAAATAGTAAAAATTGAAATTTGAAGGAAAAGGTCCATTCCGTTCTCTGTTTTAGCATCCAAACCCTCCAAAAGAATCTTTGTCACAAGGAAAAAGAAAAAAGACTTTTGCTTCTCAAGCTTGCTTTCTTTAGCCACAAATACTGAGTTCCTCCCAAAATTGAAAGCAATTATTGCTGTTACCTTACTGATTTTTGTTTAAGAATTTCCAGAAGCAGGTGTTGGTTTCTTAATATTTACAGTGAAGATTTAAGGAACCACAACTGATTCATATTCTGAATAATTTTTACTGTCCAAATATTTCTAAAGATTTTATCACTGAGCTATCTATGTGCCTTGAACAAGTGCCTAATGGGTATACTATTAATATCTCTTACCAGCTGGTGCCAGGCATTCTTCTCATGGTGAACCAGAGGGTTATTTTGAGGAAGTGCTTCTCAGGTCATCTAAAATGAGTAAAAGAAAAGTAAATCTAGATATTCAAAGAGGACATTTATGCATTCCTTCGCCCATTCATTCAACAACTTCTATTGAGTGCCTACTGTATGCACAAAATTGATCAGTGGCACAGAAGATCCCTGTTTAGGGTTTGATGCATTTCTGAGATTTGAAAGTCCATATTTGATTTTTTAGTGGATATTTTTAAAGAAGTCAGTAGCTTTGTGCTCTCTTTAAAATGAAAGCAATGTAGCCTTTGAGAGAATCTAAATTTAATTCTTCACATTTGAAATTAAAGCAGTGGACACAAGGTGAATTATAGGACAGCTCAGAATAACAACTGAAATATTTGTATAATAAACTTTTCATTAGCCTATACTAAAATATATTATAATTTCAAAGGAACTTATTTCCCAACTACTACATAATACATTCCATTCATACTAAATTTCATTTAAAATCTCATACACTCAATAACCAGATTTAAGTACTTGAGGGTAACACTTAATTGGAGGGGATTTCTGATGATAAAAATAATACATGTTTATTTTGGAAAATTCCTGATAATCCTACCATCCATAGATAACCATTCAAAAATGTATATATATATATATATATATATATATATATATATATATATATATATATATACACACACACATATATTTTCTTACATATTTAGGGTATTATTGTTTATAACTTAGAAGTTTAATGTTATCTTATAATTCCATCTTGAATATTTTCTTATGTTACTGAATATTCTTCAGAAGGATCATTTTTAATGGTTACCAAAACCAACTCTTAGGCCTTCTGTTTCTGAGTATCATATTGTTGTTTATAAATTGGATAGTTGCTGAAATTTTTCATTATTTGCCTATTGTTACTTAAGGCATATTATGACATTAAAATGAAAAAATGGATACAAAGTTCACCACACAGTGTCTGTGCCTGGCATGGAGAGAGTGTTCAATAAATGTTACTTTGTTATGCCAATGAATGTTACTTAAAGTAAATTGCACAGTTGATTTTAGAGGAAAAGCTAGTGTTCCACAAACTTCAGGCACAATTTGAGTTTTCATTTAAAACAATTTTATTTCTTAAAATAATTAGTTGAGGCACCCTTGGATGTGAAACCACTTTTGAGATTCACTTTTTTTTAATCAGTCTTAAAACATATACTGTAATTCCAATTCTCTATTTTAAAAAGTAGCAAAATTAATATTTCTGGCTTGAAAACTCCCCAAAATGCTTCTTAAACATATTATAATTATTTTAAAAGGTTTCTCAACAGTTCAATAGAGGTATGAACAATAATTGAGTTAAACTCTTTCTGGGACAACGTTGTAGAAAGTTAAAAGGCTTATACAATTAAAGTAGATTAAAATAAATGGGCTCTTATTGACTTGACTAAACTTGAAAATCTGAAGTAATGTTTTTGTTTCGGTCATGATGTTTTGAAAATAACAAACAAGATTTTCTGGTTACACGTTTTGCTTATGCTCTTTAACCTGTAACGCTAATGGATAACACCCAGGCACTAACATGGTCTCAGTATGTGCTTCTCTGTTTTGGCAGATCTAAATGTGGAGACTTTTCTGAAGGTTTCCTAACCTCTCAAATTGCAAACTTTACTGCAGACTATAGGTCTTTTAGTTTCTGTTCAGTTTTATAAAGAACTTTAAGTTGAAATTTTCACAATAGGCCGAGCTTCATAATGAAGGAAAAAAATAAATCAGAGGAAACTTAATTCCTCTAGCAACATTTTTTGTATAGGGAAAATTTGTTTTCCTCTCCTTTATGAGTTCTCATTTTTGTCCTGGAGGGTTATTTGTACTTAGTTCATTTGGGTTGGTTTTAGGAATAGTCCTTTCAAAGTTACTGCTTTTGTATTCATAATACCTTGAAAGTCTAAACCTACAGAAGAAGCTAGAGAAACTTTCATATTACCATAGATAATCAGCATGAGACCACTGATTAGTCCTCAATAATTGCCAACAGAGCAGTCAGTGCAGGGACCAACCTGAAGCATTGTGAAGCTGGAATCATTGTGGCACATGCATCCTTTTTTTTTTAACCATTTTAAATGACATGCTAATAGAGACAGAATTCTGACCTGCTAAAATAGAAAATGATCGAAAAACCAAATGTTATTCCAGACAAGTAATTAATCAGCAAGTAACTAAGTAAGTACACTTACTTATTTGGAGTTTTGGTGATATTAAGAGAACCATGCCAATACTGAAGGACTCTGGATAAAGCATAAATCCTCCATTGTGATTTTTTTTGGTATCATTAATATATACAGTCACATGAACAACATTGTGGTTACTAGATTCCCCCCATCTCCATTGCGCTTTGACACTTCAGATGTAGATAGAGATCTGCCACGTCCACATGACTGGGTTTATACTATTATGAGCTAGTATATCATTATCAGTAGTACTAACTGCCATTGATAGAGCCAAGAGAGTAACTTTATTAGGAGTCAGGCAGTGATGGGGAATAACCCTGTGGGGAAATAATTTTACCACATAACAGGTGAAATTTTGATTTAATATGTAGTATAAAGCTATACTCTTGTGATAATAGATTCTAGTTGACACTGAACTTGATACAGGTAAAAATCACAAAGCAACTAATGTAATTGCAAAGAATTATATATTGTTCTTACTTTAGTGTCCTAACAGATACCCTGTAAAGGCAGTGCTTTCTTGAGGAGTTCAGTACATTCCATACAAAAATAATAATAATAATAACCTTTAGCAGGAGTCATTTTCCCTAGCTGTATCCATAGTTACTCTTTATTAAAGAACTTGGAAAGAACTTGTTTTCATTCTATGTACATATGTACATTGTAGTTAAGGAAACATAAACTATATAGCTATAGTTGAACAATTCTTCATTTGTCTTGCTTTGAATTCAGTTAAACTAAATGGTATCCTCCTTTCTTCCCATTTCTAATATCCCAGGTTTCTAAACAGAATCTACTCATAACACCAAATCATTCACCAAACCAATATGCCACATTTAAAGATTTAGGAGGTTGAAGTATGGAAGAGGTGAATTGGTATCTGTAACATTTGCCTTCTTCCCTTACTCATTAGCTTTATGCACTTTATTACTAGTTTAATGCTTAGACACTATTAGTTATTTTACTGAGACTCTTCAACCTTGGAATATGGTTTCTAGCAATGATTCATTTGAACAGCATCACTTACAACAAAATCAGTCGGGAAGGATTTATTGAGTGCCCACTCTGTTCTGTGGTGTGTGGCATACACCACAGGGGAGAAGAGTCTGGCTTCATAATATTAGTTGCATCTGTTAGGGGAGAAAAGATTTAACACTCATGAGAAAATATCAAGAAACATCCAAGAATATATGATTTAGTAGTTAATTGTGTGCTAGACTGTGAAGTCAGATTAATAGAGATTAGTGAAGACTAGCCTGGACTAGTGAAATGGAGAAAGTTGAACTTGAAGGGAGGCTTAAAAAGTTGGCCTGTCAAGTAGTGAAATAACCTGTCTTCTTTACACTGGAGGACCAACAGAGGTATAGGGGGAAGAATATGCAAAACATGTTTGGAAAGTAAGGTTGGTTCAGTTCAGATTATAGAAGAACTTGGTATTTTTAAATAATTTAGATGAGAGTAGAATTAACCAGATAGATAAAATTTGAAATGGGTGGGAAAAGAACAAAACAGATTCATTAAATAAATTCAAATGTCTGGCAAACATCTGAGAAGACCTTTAACCTCATAAATAAAGAAATTTAATTTAAAATAAGATTCTACTGTTTATCTGTAAGGTTAGTAAGTCTTTTAAATATTATGATACCCAGTGTTGCCTAGGGTATGAAGAAACAGGTAGTATATAAAGTTCATTCATCCAACAGTTTATTACTCAACACCACTCCTTTGTACCAGGTGTTCATCAAGGCACTTAGAATACAAAGGAGAATAATAAATAAAAATTCCTGTCCTTGGGAAACTTTTTCTAATTCATGAGAATTTTAATTTATACAACCTTTCAAGAGGAATGGCTGGAAATTTTATATAATGCCACATGTGTTTTGACCCAATTATTATGCTTTCTAAGGAAAGCATAGTACAAGGAGTGTGAAGATGTATGTATGCGGTTGTTTAGAACTTTCTGCTGTTTGGAATGCTCTAATTGGGTTGTCCTTTTATTGCTGAGTTACAAGAGTTCTTTATATTTTCTAGGTACAAGTCCCTTATCAGATACGTATTTTGAAATTTTTTTCTCCCATTCCATGGGTTGTCTTTTCACTGAATTGATGGTGTCTTCTGAAGCACAAAACTTTTTAATTTTGATTATTCACAATTTTTCTGATTTTTCTTTTGTTGCTTGTGCTCTTGGTGCCACATCTGAGAATCCTTTGCCAAATCCAAGTTCATAAAGATTTACTCCTGCGTTTGGCTCTTACATTTAGATCTTTGATACTTTAGAGTTAGTTTTTTTGATATTATGTAAGGTAAGGGTTTTGTACCATTTTCAATGTGGCTACTAGGAATTTTCAAATTATGTGTATGGCTTGCATTACTTCTTTTGGACAAAGCCAGCCTAGACCAGTGGTCTTCACACTTTTTTATATGAATCCCTATTGGGAAAAAAAGTTGGTATTCATCAACCAATATATGTATGTATTTATATTTATTTATAGATTATATTCGTGTACTATTATATGAATAATATATTATATGCATTGTAATAGAAAACCTATGCAGAAAATTAAAACTTAAAGGTATGTAATATTAAAATAAAATTTCCCATACATTAATAGAATATTTTGCACATAACTGCTTTTGGAGACCACTGTTCTGTACTGCAGCCTTAACCATCTAGTTTGCTCAAGTCTTCTTCCTTCCCCAAGGCATCCCCAGCAGTGCTGCTAGAGGACTCTCTCAAGTACAGATATGATCGTGTCATGTGTAACCAATTTAAGGATAAATCCAAACTCAGCTTGTCATACAGAGCCCTTCATCATATATCTCTGCCCATGTTTCTTTAGCTTCAACTCTTGCATTTGGCATGCAGTTGTTTATCAGTCCATACCACACCACACCACTTAGAATTTCCCTGCATACCATTCTTCACTTAGACTTTTCTTCCACCCAGAATACTGCTTCTCTGCTTCTTCATGAAATTAGTCAGGATTCATTTTTATTTTTCAGTGTACCCTTTCACAGCATTTAGCACACAACAATATTTTTATTTCCCTATCTTCCTCAGTAGGCTATTAGATCCTCCAAGTAGAAATCATATATTCCCAGTGCCTATGTAGATTATAGGCTTTTAATAAATCTTTGTTAAAAGAAAATGTTCATGAATATTTTAATGAATTAATTAATAAATATGTTTCTTATAATTCAACCTGCTTCTCTGCCTTTGTGGATATTCATGATCAAGAAAGAAATTTGCTAATTTTTGTTTAACTGCAAGTATTATACTAATGAAAAAAAATATTTCCTGTTTTTCCAGTGTGTTCAATTGTGCTTCAGTATATTGTTTCTAAAGAAAAAGATTTCACATTATTATTTTTTATTCTTGTTCTTGTTTTCTTTTTCTTCCTTTTTTCCTTTTTTTTTTTAATAGCATCATGGGCTACATGGGTCATTTAGGGCAACTGAAAACCTTAATAACATTTCTGAGGAAGGGAGACGTGCTCTGCTATCTTTACAACTGACTTAGAAGTTAATTTTTAACATGATCAAGGGTCAGTTGGAGACTAATTCTACCACAATGTCTTCCACATTATAGTCATTATCCATCCTGAATGACATCAACATTCATGGTAAAGGTCACAGTCATGTCTGTCAGCATCAGTCCCTGGAAAGTTTTTCTCAAGAGAAGAGAATATAAGCTAGTAATCAAACTGTACACATTATGAGCAGTTTCAAGACATTACAAGATACCTGTGTTCTCTTTGGAGCTGACTTTTCTCACTCAGAATTCCCCAACCAAAATCACAATAATTCTTACTAGAAGGAACTAGGCCTGGTGTTAGGACTTAAGCAGCAGCATACCAAGAATTTCTTGAATTCAGTGTTCTGTGTCATGTGATATCACACCAGATCTACATAAGAGCATTATGCAACTCCCAAACAAAACAAAAAGCACCGAAACCAAATGAGCTACTTAACATTGCTAAGACTTGGTGTCTTCACATCATTATCTTCTTCAAAATGTTCATAATGGGTGACCTTTGCATCTCATTTTCTTGCATCTCTTTTTCTTCCATTTCATCTCATCTGTAATTCTGTTTCTGCGTAGTAGCATTTGATTTCTGTTCACTGTTTTATACTGAACACTGCACAAATATGATCTATTTTAACATATGTTTGTTGAGAAATTACCATGTACAAAAACACCCTTATGCTGAGTTCTGTGGGAGACAGAAAGATGAAGAGTTATTTCTAACATACATGAAAGATGAGAAAGAGAATGAAAATATGAATGAAGATAACTCCAAGGTTTTTAAATTACCCTAATGAAAATAGATATAATGATGTTTGTAAACATATTATGGAATCAACAGGTTTAAAATGTAAACATAACAAAATTAGCATTGAGACTTGTTTTATTTATAGGGATCTTATTTTAGGGCCAAATTTGAGAGCACTTGGTATATGTTAAATTGGAAAATGAAAAACGGGGTAGCCATAAACTGTAAATACCTTAAAGATTGTAAAGGAAGAAAGTAGATTAGTGGTTCCTAGGGCTGGGAAAGGAGGATAGGGAATGATGCTAATGGGGACAGATTTTCTTTTGGTAATGAAAATGTTCAAAAATTACATTATAGTGATAGTTACACAACTGTAAATAGACCAAAAAACCCTTTAATCATACACTTTAAATGAGTGGACTTTATGGTATGTGAAATACATATCAGTAAAATTATATATCAGTAAGGCTAATTTTATTTTTTTTAATTATCAAAAAATGGGAACTGTGTATTTTCCATTTCTTAACTTCTTGTATGAAAGTAAACTCTTTTGCCGGTTAAAAGGACAGAAATTTAGATATGAGTATATCTAAACAAGATACCCAAATTCACTATAAGCTTTTATTAGAATTTGTCTTTTTCATTGGAATAGCAAATTCTTAGAAATAGATGTTTAGGATAACATTTAACATTATTTTCAGAGTTTTGTCTGCATTCCTTTATCTGCTGTTAGGAAATATTAAAAACACAATTTAATTGTTTCCTATAATTTTATTTAGAAGAAAAATATTTTTTCTTATTACAAAGCATCCTATCTTCTTGGATTCTACGAATTTTCCAACTCAGCAATTAATGAGTTAACTCATATACAATATGAAAATGTGATGAATATGAAATTTTTAAGTTTTTAGAATAGGAGAGAGGGTCTTTGGAGCAACCTGCCATCTCAAAATTGTTCATAGCTCTTTAAAAAGTTATGCCACTTTTCTCCCAGTAGTTAGGAGGAATGATTTTATAGCTGACCTTTTTTTAAAAATTGTGTCTTTGAAGTGGAATTCAGATTTAATGTGTTTTTATGCCATTAATGCATTAAACATTTAATGTGGTTTTAAATACTAATGGTTACATTCAGTACAATAAGTTGTGACCATTATGCAGTGATCACAGTGTGATCTTTCAGTGATTTCTTTTAGCACAGAATCTTTGCCTTTGCTGTAGACATTCTGCACTTTTCATACATCTTTCCATTCCTATTTTCAGTAGAAAATCTATTCAATTGTAATTTGTATTAGAAAATGCATTATGTTTTCTGGTGTAAACACTGGTGCTTTTCAAAGTGCAAGCTTATTGTTTCAGCTAATTACCTAATATGTTTGTAAATGGGAAATTTTTACAAAAATGGAGAAAAGCTGTAAATTGCTATCTTGTGGTATTTTCAAGCAAGTATCATAATGTAACTCTACTTTTATAGCAAGGGCTAGAAACCATTAATGCAGTAATCAATATATAGCAGTTATGTTATTATTGGAGATCTTAATGTAACTTTCAAAATCCTGAGTTGTTGGAATATTGGTCTTTCACCTTTGACACCTGAAAATATTATTTAACTATTTTTTTCTATTAATATTTAAGTGTTATTAGAAAATGGTAAATCAGTTTTCAAGCACACAAACACATTTTGAATGTTTTAGATAGCATTCCTCTTTTGTAAGCATTAATTTTCTTATTTCACTCACCTAGTGTCCACTTGGCAAGAAGAGTACTTAAGTTAGAAAAACAAAACTCATTGGTTGTAAAAGACCTGGAGCATCAAAAGGACCAAGTAACACAGCTTTCACAAGAGGTAAATAACTTAAACAAAAGAAACATGAACGAAGAATCACAGTGTTCATTTTAATTCTTTATTACTCCTTTGTGTATTTTCTGAGCAGTTTTAGAACAAGCTGTTTGCTAGTACAGAATGGTTTTACAGTTTATGAAACTAACTTAATGCCTTATGAACAACTTAAAGTCTATGGCAAAACTAAGATCAAAAAAGAGGTTAAATGCCCAGACTAAATATAAATGCAGACCAGACAGACAATGCTTTGATATCTGAGAATATCAACTGGGAAAGCAAGTTTGAGGATTTTAGGTGGCATTTTAAGTTTTTAAATAAAGCCTCATTTTCAAATAGGCCTGCTACTTTTTTACTTCTTTGATGAAAAAAAACACTTATCTATTGAACACACTTAAGCTGGTATATATACTTAAGCTCTCACATTCTTTGATAATGAATGTTCCCAAATTATATCTATCTTTTTAAAATCAGATTGATATTTCTTCTTTTCCTTAGCTAATATTAATTATATCATTTAAAGAACATATATACATTTTATATAATATTTTTAGTCATCTTATTTAAGTTAGTATCTAAAAATTACATTTTTCTTTACTTCTGAAATTCAAGTAATAAAACAGCTAAAACCAAAGAAGCCACTGCACTGGTGTTATTTTTATTCCCTAGGTTTCAGCATAACAAGGTATGTTACTATTTTAACACTTGAATCTTATAATAAGAGAATTTTTAAAGACATGTTAAAAACTATTAATATATTACCATGTTTTCTTAAGGACATGTTAATGTTTGTCTTTATAGTACTCTCTATTAAACTGCCTTTAACAGTGTAATATTAGGAGGATCTTTATGCTCAAATTCTAAAAAGACCAGAAAGATTTCATAATACTATCATGCCTGACACATAGTTAACGCTCTGGGTGGAAGTGGTGTTGTGCTGGCAAATGTTAACAACCAGCTCTCCAGGCAGGAGTGTGAGTGACAGCTCTGATTTGTAGCATTTGCTTATTTACGTCTGTGGGATAAATACTCCCACCAAGACAACCTCAACCTGCCAACACCACGATACTGAATACAGAGTGGAGGGAACATGTTCAGTAGCACATCACGACATGATGTTTCCAAGACACAGATGTAACAGGCTTAGGTAAACTCAAGAGCATAGATAATAGTAAAATAAAAATTGGTGAGTTTTTGAGTATTCCTTTTTTTAGTAAAATTTATTCGACTGTAAGTTTAAATAATTTTTAACAAAAGTTGTGTTCAACATCCAGCTCACAAATTTACTAAAGATTTGTCACTCAGCTCTCATAAACTACTATAAGCCAGCTCCAGAACCCCACCGAGTAGAACCATTGAAGGATAAATAAACGAATGATGAAAGAAACAAATGACCCTCTGTTTAACATATTATGGCTCTCTCATATTTAATTTCAGAATAAGAATATTCTGAAAAGTAAAGTATTAAAATACATATAGACTTATATATGTGTGTCTTTATATTACTTAAAAAAAAAATTAAACCACTGGATGGACACGTGGAGATTGGGGAGAGTGAGGCACCTGGGGGGAAGGGAAGTTGCTCACCCTTTCTACATGCCTCATCCTAGACATCTCTTTGAAATGGCTGTTCATCTGCATCCTTCTCATATTCTAAACTGGTAAAGATTTCCAAATGGCCTTACCATGAATGAGCTCATTTGAAGATGTTTAAGAAAACCTGAAAGTAAGAATCAAGAAACCACATCGAGGAAAAAAGATGGTGGCATGAGAACTGAAGTAGAAATCTCCTCCCAAAATCACATAAAACATGAAAATACAGCAAATACAACTAATCCTGAAAAAATGACCTGAACACTACAGAGCAGACTGCCTACATCTGGAGAAAAAGAGAAGATCTCACAGAAAAGGGTGAAATAGCAAAGCTACAATCCGGTGAGACCCAAATCCTCCTCCCACCTCAGCCTACAAGTAGGAGGAAGAAAAACGGAGTTGGGAAGGAGTAGTAGCCCAGGAATGCTAAACACCCAGCCATAGAGATCTGCTCCAGGAGCATGAACCCACATTATATGGTGCTCTGGAGTTAAGTGGGGTTGGAAAGCAAAGATGGGCAGAATACTCAAACAGACTAAGATTCTAGCTGCTTGTGGAGAACAGGTACACTCAACCAGCCCCTCTAGGACAAAAGAAAGGCGCAGAGTTTGAAGGACGCAGCCTGCTGCTCTTTCCTCCCAGCAGGGGCTGGTCCCACTCACCTGCTGTTCCCAACCTGGCAGTGGAACCAGGTGCTACAGGAAGAAAGGCAGGAGACTCTCCCAGCCAAGCTCTTTCCTCCCAGCAGGTGCTGGTTTGATTACCTGATAACCCCACCATTTCTGCAGGTGCACAGCAGCTCCAGAGAGTAGAGATTCTGAGCACAGAAGGGCACTGCCAACACAGTTATTATTCCATAGGAAACACTGAAAAAATGAAGCAGTGAAAAATTTGGCCCAAACAAAATAACAAGGAAAAACAATGCCAGAAAGAAGGCTTAGTGAAACTGAAATCACCAATTTTCCTGATAAAGATTTCAAAATAACAGTCATAAACATGCTCACAGGACTACAGAAAAATATTCAATATCCCAGAGAGGACTTCAACAAAGATAGAAATGAGATAGAAATATTGAAAAATACAGTATCTAAAAGGAAACATACAATGGAGTGATTTAAAAGTAGATTAGATGAGATAGAGGAGACAGTAAATGAAATAGAAATTAGAGAACAGGAAAACAAGCTGAGGCACAAAGAGAAAAAAAGGATCTCTAGGAATGAAAGAATAATAATAGAACTGTGTGACCAGTCCAAGTGAAACTATATTTGCATTATACTCGTATCAAAGGAAGAGAGAAACAAAGAGTTAGAAAGTCTCTTTGAGGAAATAATTGCTGACAACTACCTCAATCTAGGAAACAAAATAGTTACTGAGGTCATGAAAGTCCAGAGATCTTCCAACACAAGGAACCCTAGGAAGACAACACCAAGATATATAATAATTAAAATGGCAAAGATCAAGGACAAGGAGAGAGTATTGAATGCAGCCAGAGAGAGAAAAAGATCACATGAAAAGGAAACCCTTCCAGGCTAAAATCAGATTTCTCAGCAGAAATCTTATAGGCCAAAGGGAGTGTCATGATCTATTTAAAGCAATGAAATAGAATGGCCTCCAACCTAGAATACTGTACACAGCAAGATTATTGTTTAAATTTGAAGCAGGGATTAACAATCTCCAGATAAGCAAAACTTGAGGGAATTTACCTCCCACAAACCATCTCTACAGTGCATTTTGTTGGGACTGCTTTACATGAAAGTGCTCCTAAGGCTAAATAGCTATCACCAGAGAAAATAAAACCACCGTAAAGGAACTAGACCGATTAATTACTAAGCACATGCAAAATTAAATAACTGTCCACAAAGTCAGTCAAGAGATACATACAGAATATGTACAAGAGTACAGAATATGACACCTACTATATAAAGAGTGGAGGTGGAAGAAAACAGAGGGGAAAAAAAAGTTTAGATTGTGTTTGAAATACCATAATAAGCAAGTTAAGTTAGACTGTTAGACTGTAAAAAAGCGGCCCTTGAACCTTTGGTAACCTAGCAGTGGCAATAAGTACATATCTATCGATAATCACTCTAAATGTAAATGGACTGAATGCACCAATCAAAAGACATAGAGTTGCAGAATGGATAAAAAAAATAAGACCCATCTGTATGCTTCCTACAAGAGACTCACTTCCAACCCAAAGACATACACAGACTAAAAGTAAAGGGATGGAAAAAGATATTTCATCAAACAACAGGGAGAAAAAAGCAGGTGTTCCAGTATTTGTATCAGACAAAATAGACTTCAAAACAAAAAAAGTAACAAGAGACGAAGAAGGACATTACATAATGATAAAGGGTCAGTCCAACAAGAGGATATAACCATTATAAATATCTATGCACCCAACACAGGAGCACCAGCATATGTGAAACAAATACTAACAGAATTAAACGGGAAGTAAACTTCATTTTAGGGGACTTCAACACACCACTCACTCCAAAGGGCAGATCAACCAGACAAAAAATAAGTAAGGAGGAGGATTCAAGATGGCGATGTGAGGTGAGATGGAGAATTCCTCCAAAAACCACAGATAGTATGAAAATGTAGTTAATTGATACAACTAACCCTAAAACAACAACAAGGAAGAAGGCTGAACCAGACTGCACACAGACCTCGCGAACAGAGCAGATCTCACGAAACAGGGTAACATACGAAAGCCTTAATCAGGTGGGACCCAGGCCCTTCCCCAACCCCAGCTCAATGGCGGGAGGAAGAGGAACAGAGCAGGGGAGGGGGTGGAAGCCTGGAACTGCTGAACACCCAGCCCTGGAGGTCTGCTTTGGGAGCAGAAACCTACACTGTGTGGTGCTCTGGACCTTGGGGAGCTCAGACAGGTGGAGTGCTTGAGAGACAGATTCCAGCCATTTGTGGAGGAGGGGATCCACACCCGGACGCTCTGGGACAAGGGAAAGGCAGGCAGTCTGAGAGGTTTCCTAGCAGCGAGAGGGCTGCTGAAGGAGTGGGGTTTGCACGGAACTTGCTGCGCAGGGGAGGGGAGAGCAGGACAAGGTTGTCTGGGCGCGCTCTGCCCAGCTGGTTGGGAACTTTGAGGAGCTTCAGGGGCCCCATCCCCCTGGCGGCCTGCTCAGCTCTGAGGCCCCCCCCATTGTGACATGCAGCCTGCTGTGCCTTTCTCCTAGCCTGCCAACACCAGTTCACAAACCTGCAGTCACTGTGCTGGCATTAGGCCAGCCAGAGGGAGGCCCTGCCAACAACAGGTAGAGATGCAAAGCACAGAGGCTTACACCCTCTGTGCTTGGCCCACTAGCTCTGACACCAGAGACAGGCACTGCAGACAGAAATAAGGAAACAGATCTTTCCTCACCCCAGGCACCAACACCGCTCCCCTGTGACCCCCCAACCTCACTCTAGGGGCTGAACAGCTCCAGAAACTGGAGCTTCTGGGCACTAGTGGACACCACATAGAAATATGAAATGTCAAAAGAACATGGTTCAGACCAAAATCTCCAAACCCCAGAAAAAGGGTCAAATGAAACAGAACTCACCAATCTGCCTGAAAGAGGTTCAAAATAAAAATCATAAACATGCTTATGGAGGTACAGAAAAATATTCAAGAACTCAGGAACAAATTTAAGTCAGAGATTCAATCATTAAGAAATTCCGTATCTGAAATGAAACATACAATGGAGGGATTTAAAAGCGGATTAGATGTAGTAGAAGAGACAGTAAATGGAATACAAATTAGAGAAGGGGAATACAAAGAAGCTGAGGCACAGAGAGAGAAAAGAATGTCTAAGAATGAAAGAATATTGAGGAAATTGTGTGATGAATCCAAATGGAACAATATTCATATTACAGGGATACCAGAAGAATAAGAGAGAGAAAAAAGGATAGAAAGTGTCATTGAGGAGGTAATTGCTGAAAACTTCCTGAATCTGGGGAAGGAGATAGTCTCTCAAGACATGGAGGTACACACATCTCCCAAAACAAGGGACCCAAGGAAGACAACATTAAGACATATACTAATTAAAATGGCAAAAATCAAGGATAAAAGCAGCTAGAGAGAGAAAAAAGATCACATATAAAGGAAAACCCATCAGGCTATCATCATACTTCTCAACAGAAACCTTACAGGCCAGAAGGGAGTGGCATGATATATTTAATGCCATGAAGCAGAAGGGACTTGAACCAAGACTACTATACCCAGCAAGGTTATCATTTAAATTTGAAGGAGGGATTAAACAATTTTAAGATAAGAAAAAGTTGAGAATTTACCTCCCATAAACCACCTCTACAGTACGTTTTGGAGGGACTCCTATAGATGGAAGTGTTCCTAAGGCTAAATCGATGTCACCCAAGCGATAGACAAAGAGTACAGAATATGATTCACAACATGTAAAGAATGGAGGGGAAGAAACAGGAGAGAAAAAAAAAGAGAGAACCTTCAGGTTGTGTTTGTAATAACACACAAAGTGAGTTAAATTAGACTGTTAGATAGTACAGGAATTACCCTTGAACCTTTGGTAACCACAAATCTAAAGAAAGCCCACAATGGCAATAAGTACATACCTATCAATAATGACCCTAAATGTAAATGGTCTGAATGCACCATTCAAAAGGCACAGAGTCACTGAATGTATTAAAAAAACAAGACCCGTTATATGCTGCCTACAAGAGACTCACTTCAAACCCAAAGACATACACAGACTGAAAGTAAAGGGATGGGAAAAGATATTTCATGCAAATAATAGGGAGAAAACGCAGGAGTTGCAGTACTTGTATCAGACAAAGTAGACTTCAAAACAAAGAAAGTAACAAGAGGCAAAGAAGGACATTGCATAATGATAAAGGGGTCAGTCCAACAAGAGGATATAACTGTTATAAATATCTATGCACCCAAAATAGGATCACCTATATAAGTGAAACAAATACTCACAGAATTAAAGGGGGAAATAAAATACAATGCATACATTTTAGGAGACTTCAACACACCACTCACTCCAAAGGACAGATCAACCAGACAGAAAATAAGTAAAGAGACAGAGGTACTGAAGAACATATTAGAACAGATGGACCTAATGGACATCTACAGAACACTCCATCTAAAAGCAACAGGATACACATTCTTCTCAAGTGCACATGGAACACTTTCAAGAATAGATCATATACTAGGCCACAAAAAGAACCTCAGTAATTTCAAAAATATTGAAATTGTACCAACCAGCTTCTCAGATCACAAAGATATGAAACTAGAAATAAATTACACAAAGAAAACAAAATATCCCACAAACACATGGAGGCTTAATAACATGCTCCTAAATAATCAATGGATCAATGACCAAATAAAAACAGAAATAAAGCAATATATAGAGACAAATGACGACAATGATTCAACAACACAAAATTTGTGGGACGCAGCAAAGGCCGTGCTAAGAGGGAAATATATTGCAATATAGGCCTACCTCTGGAAAGAAGAACAATCCCAAATGAACAGCCTAAACTCAAAGTAATGAAACTAGAAAAGGAAGAAGAAATGAGGGGCAAAGTCAGTAGAAGGAGGGACATAATAAAGATTAAAGCAGAAATAAAATTGAAAAGAATAAAACAATAGAAAGAATTAATGAAAGCAGAATAAACAAAATAGATAAACCCCTAGCCAGACTTATCAAGAAAACAAGAGAGTCTACACACATAAACAGAATCAGAAATGAGAAAGGAAAAATCACTACAGACACCACAGAAATACAAAGAATTATGAGAGAATACTATGAAAAATTATATGGTAACAAATTGGATAACCTAGAAGAAATGGACAACTTTCTAGAAAAATACAACCTTCCAAGGTTGACGCAGAAGAAACAGAAAATCTGAATAGACCAATTACCAGCAAAGAAATTGAATTGGTAATCAAAAAACTACCTAAGAACAAAATACCTGGACCAAATGGTTTCACTGCTGAATTTTATCAAACATTTAGTGAAAACCTAATACTCATCCTCCTTACAGTTTTCCAAAAAGTAGAAGAGAAGGGAATACTCCCAAACTCATTCTACGAGGCCAACATCACTCTAATACCAAAACCAGGCAAAGACACCACAAAAAAAAAGAAAATTACAGGCCAATATACCTGATAAACATAGATGCAAAAATACTCAACAAAATATTAGCAAATGGAATTCAAAAATACATCAAAAAGATCATCCATCATGATCAAGTGGGATTCATCCCAGGGATGCAAGGATGATACAACATTTGAAAATCCATCAACATCATCCACTACATCAACAAAAAGAAGGACAAAACCACATGATCATCCCCATAGATGCCAAAAAAGCATTTGACAGAATTCAACATCCATTCATGATAAAAACTCTCAACAAAATGTGTATAGAGGGAAAGTACTTCAACATAATAAAGGCCATATATCACAAACCCACAGCCAACATTATATTTAATAGTGAGAAGCTGAAAGCTATTCCTTTAAGATTGGGAACAAGGCAAGGATGCCCACTCTCCCCACTTTTATTCAACATAGTACTGGAGGTCCTAGCCATGGCAATCAGACAACACAAAGAAATAAAAGGCATCCAGATAGGCAAGGAAGAAGTCAAACTTTCCCTGTTTGCAGATGACATGATATTGTACATAAAAAACCCTAAAGAATCCACTCCAAAACTACTAGATCTAATACCTGAATTCAGCAAAGTTGTGGGATACAAAATTAATACACAGAAATCTGTTGCTTTCCTATACACTGACAATGAACTAACAGACAGAGAAATCAGGAAAACAATTCCATTCACAATTGCATCAAAAAGAATAAAATACTTAGGAATAAACCTAACCAAGGAAGTGAAAGACCTATACCCTGAAAACTATGGGACACTCTTAAGAGAAATTAAAGAAGACACTAATAAATGGCAATTCATCCCTGCTCTTGGGTAGGAAGAATTAATATTGTCAAAATAGCCATCCTGCCTAAAGCAATCTACAGATTCAATGCAATCCCTATCAAAATACCTACAGCAATCTTCAATGAACTAGAGCAAATAGTTCTAAAATTCATATGGAATGACAAAAGACCCTGAATAGCCAAAGCAATCCTGAGAAGGAAGAAAAAAGCAGGCGGAATTATGCTCCCTGACTTCAAGCTTTACTAAAAGCCACAGTAATCAAGACAATTTGGTACTGGCACAAGAACAGACCCATAGACCAGTGGAACAGAATAAAGAGTCCAGATATAAACTCAAACATATATGGTCAATTACTATACGATAAAGGAGCCATGGATATACAATGGGGAAATGACAGCCTCTTCAACAGCTGGTGTTGGCAAAACTGGACAGCTACATGTAAGAGAATGAAACTGGATTGCTGTCTAACACCATACACAAAAGTAAACTCAAAATGGATCAAAGACCTGAATGTAAGTCATGAAACCATAAAACTCTTAGAAGAAAACATAGTCAAAAATCTCTTGAATATAAACATGAGCAACTCTTTCCTGAACGCATCTCAGGCTAGGGAAACAAAAGCAAAAATGAATAAATGGGACTACATCAAGCTAAAAAGCTTCTGTACAGCAAAGGACACCATGAGTAGAACAAAAAGTGATCCTACAGTTAGGGAGAATATATTCGTAAATGACATATTTGATAAAGGGTTAACATTCAAAATATATAGAGAGTTCACACCCCTAAACACCCAAAAAGCAAATAACCCAATTAAAAAATGGATGGAGGTGGAATATATTTGTAAATGACATATCCGACAAGGGGTTAACATCCAAAATATATAAAGAACATACATGCCTCCCACCCAAAAAGCAAATAACCTGATTAACTAATGGGCAGAGAATATGAAGAGACAGTTCTCCAAAGATGAAATTCAGATTGTCAACAGACACATGAAAAGATGCTCCACATCACTAATCATCAGGGAAATGCAAATTAAAACCACAATGAGATATCACCTCCCACCAGTATGGATGGCCAGCATTGAAAAGACTAAGAACAACAAATGCTAGCGAGGATGCAGAGAAAGTGGAACCCTCCTACACTGCTGGTGGGAATGTAAGCTAGTTCAACCATTGTGGAAAGCAATATGGAGGTTCCTCAAAAAACTAAAAATAGAAATACCATTTGACCCGGGAATCCCACTCCTTGAAATTTACCCAAAGAATACAACTTCTCAGACTCAAAAAGACCTATGCACCCCTGTTTATTGCAGCACTATTTACAATAACCAAGATACGGAAGCAACCTAAGTGTCCATCAGTAGATGAATGGATAAAGAAGGTGTGGTACATATACACAATGGAATACTATTCAGCCATAAGAAAGAAACAAATCCTACCATTTGCAACAACATGGATGGAGCTGGAGGACATTATGTTCAGTGAAATAAGCTAGACGGAGAAAGACAAATGCCAAATGATTTCCCTCACTTGTGGAGTATAATAATGAAGCAAAACTGAAGGTACAAAATGACAGCAGACTCAGAGACTCCCAAGAATGAAGTAGTGGTTACCAAAGGGGAGGGGTGTGGGAGAGTGTGTGGGGAGGAAGGGAGGGAGAAGGGGTTGAGGGGTATTATGTTTAGTACACATGGTGTGGGGTATCACAGGGAGAACAGTGTAGCACAGAGATGGCACAGAGTAAATCTGTGGCATCTTGCTGCACTGATGGACAGTGACTGCATTGGGGTATGGGTGGGGACTTGCTAATATGGGTAAATGTAGTAACCACATTGTTTTTTCATGTGAAATCTTCATAAGAGTGTATATCAATCGTACCTTAATAAAAAAAAATTTTTTTAAATGGACAGAGGATATGAACAGACAGTTCTCCAAAGAAGAAATTCAGATGGCCAACAGGCACATGTAGAGATGCTCCACATTGCTAATTATCAGGGAAATGCGAATTAAAACCACAATGAGATACCATCTCACACCAGTTAGGATGGCCAACATCCTAAAGACAAGAACCAACAAAAGCTGGCAAGGATGCGGAGAAAAGGGGACCTTCCTGCACTGTTGATGGGAATGTAAGCTAGTTCAACCATTGTGTAAAACAATCTGAAGGTTCCTAAAAAACTAAAAATAGAACTACCATTTGACCCAGGAATTCCACTCCTAGGAATTTACTCGAAGAAAACAAGGTCCCTGATTCAAAAAGACATATGCATCCCTATGTTGATCATGTTACTGTTTACAATAGCCAGCAACCTAAGGGTAGATGAGTGGATAAAGTAGATGAATGGATAAAGAAGAGGTGGTACATATACACAATGGAATATTATTCAACCATAAGAAGAAAACAAATGCTGCCGTTTGCAATGACATGGATGGAGCTAGAGGGCATTATGCTCAGTGAAATAAGCCAGGTGGAGAAAGACAAGTACAAAATGATTTGATTCATTTGTGGAGTATAACATCAAATTAAAACTGAAGGAACAAAACAGCAGCAGACTCACAGATTCCAAGAAGGGGCTAGCGGTTACCAAAGGGAAGGGGTTGGGGAGGGAGGGAGAAGGGAATTAAGGGGCATTATGACTAGCACACATAATGTAGGTGGGTCATGGGGAAGGCAGTATAGCATGGAGAAGACAAGTATTGACTCTATAGCATCTTAAGAGTGATGGACAGTGACTGCAAGGGGTTGTGGGGTGGGGGTGACTTTATACTATGGGTGAATGTTGTAACCACAATGTTGCTCATGTGAAACCTTCATTAAGATTGTATATAATAATACCTTAATAAAAAATATAAAATATATTTCTTACAATTATGTTACAGTCACTCCCAATTCATCTCTCCTCCTGAGGCCCTGGCAATCACTCATGTGCCTTCTGTGTCTATGGATTTGCCTATTCTATGTATTTCATTTAAATGGATTTATGTAATATGTGAGCTTTTGTGTCTGACTTCTTTCACTTAGCATGTTTTCAAGGTTCATTTGTGTTGCACCATCTATCAGTACTTAATTACTTTTTGTTTTTTGTTTTTTGTTTTAGATAATTATTTTTTATTGAAGGGTAGTTGACGCACAGTATTACATTACATTAGTTTCAAGTGTACAACACAGTGATAAAAGATTTATATACATAATTCTAGGTTCCAGCTATCACCCTACCAAGCTGTTACAATATCTTGACTATATTCCTTATGCTATACATTACATCCCGGTTACTTATTTATTTTACCATTGGAAGTCTGTCGTTTTTTTGTTTTTTTGTTTGTTTGTTTGTTTTGTGAGGGCATCTCTTATATTTATTGATCAAATGGTTGTTAACGACAATAAAATTCTGTATAGGGGAGTCAATGCTCAATGCACAATCATTAATCCACCCCAAGCCTAATTTTCGTCAGTCTCCAATCTTCTGAGGCATAACAAACAAGTTCTTACATGGAGAACAAATTCTTACATAATGAATAAGTTACATAGTGAACAGTACAAGGGCAGTCATCACAGAAACTTTCGGTTTTGCTCATGCATTATGAACTATAAACAGTCAGTTCAAATATGAATACTCATTTGGTTTTTATACTTGATTTATATGTGGATACCACATTTCTCTCTTTATTATTATTATTTTTAATAAAATGCTGAAGTGGTAGGTAGATACAAGATAAAGGTAGAAAACATAGTTTAGTGTTGTAAGAGAGCAAGTGTAGATGATCAGGTGTGTGCCTGTAGACTATGTGTTAATCCAAGCTAGACAAGGGCAATAAAACATCCACGTATGCAGAAGATTTCTCTCAGAATGGGGGGGTGAGGTTCTAAGCCTCACCTCTGTTGATCCCCAATTTCTCACCTGATGACCCCCCTGCGACTGTGCCTGTCTTAGGTTGTTCCTCCCTTGAGGAATCTTACCCGTCTCTGGCTAACCAGTCATCTTCCAGGGCCATACAGGGAAATGTAAAGTTGGTAAGTGAGAGAGAAGCCTTATTGTTTGAAATGGTTAGCTTTTTATTTCTTCTTAATTACTTTTTATGACTAATACTCCATTGTACAGATATATCACATTTTGTTTATCCATTCATCCACTGGACATTTTGGGTATTTCCACCTTTTGGCTATTGTGAATAGTGCTATGAACTTTCAAGTACAACCTTCTCGTCTTTTTAGTGGTTCTCTCTTGGTCTCTGTACACAGGCATGTTCAGTTCCCAGGTGAGCTCAATGGGTACTATCTGTAAATTTTCAAAATTCTCTCTCTGAGTTCTCTTTTTCTTCAGTATTTTGACATATGAACTATAGCCATTATGGTTTCTACTTATAGCAATATGTTCTTAACTCAGGGAGTTTGGCATGCTGTGCCTTGATTCCCCTTCCCTGAACCACAGCCTGGAAACTCTCTCCACGCAGTTAACTGGGCAGTTGTAGGACTGGACTCACCTTCTTTCTTTCCTGTGTCTCAGGGTTTACTGTCCTTCATCGCTTGATGTGCCATTCCAAATATCTCCATGAATGTATCAAAGCACATAAATATAGATATATTTAGAGTTTCTGTGTATATGTATGTATATATTACCTTGCAATGAAATTTTGGTTACAAAGATGATTGCTGGACAGTGAAACGATATGCTGAAAAACAATGTGATTTATGGGGTGCTGTTGCCTCCCAAAGTGTTCTTCTGAAAGCTTATTGATACTTAAAATTCTCTTAATGAAAAGCAGTATTTTCATTTCACCATTAGGTATACAAAACTTCAAAAATAAACATTTAGATGATGTACTACATTGCCTCAAATTTTTTAAATTTAGCAAGTGAAGTTTAATTTATCCGTCCATCAAAAGTCTTTCTTCTAACCAAAACTGTCCTCATGATTTCCTATCTTAAAATATCTCTTGCCTCCCAATGTCCATAACTTTAGCATGGCATGAAAGGCCAATTTGATCCTAACCTACTTTTCATTCTCACCCCCTTTGTTTTTTAATTGAAGTATAGTTGACATACAATATTATATTGGTTTCAGGATTAACAACATAGTGATTGAACATTCATGTACATTACAAAATGTGCACCACAATAAGTCTAATTACCATCTGTCAGCTTACAAAATTATTACAATATTATTGACTGTATCCCCTATGCTGTACTTTACATCCCCATGATTTATTCATTATGTAACTGGAAGTTTGTGCCTCTTGATCCCCTTCAGCTATTTTGCCCATTTCCCCCACCTCCTTCCCTTCTGGAAACCACCAGTTTGTTCTATTTATGACTCTGTTTCTAGTTTGTTTTGTTTGTTCATTTGTTTTGCTTTTCAAATTCACCAGGTAAGTGCAATCATTTGTCTGTCTCTGTCTGAATAATTTCACTTACCATAACACTCAAGATCAATCCACGTTGTTACAGATGGCCAGAGTTCATTCTTTTATGGCTAAGTAGTATTCCATTGTATACATATACCACATCTTTATCCATTCATCCTTCAGTGGACACTTAGGTTGTTTCTGTATCTTGGCTATTGTAAATTATGCTGCAGTGAACGTAAAGATACATATGTCTTATCGAGTTAATGTTTTTGTCTTCTTCAGATAAATACCCAGGAGTGGAATTGCTGAATCATGTCGTAGTTCTATTTTTAATTTGTTGAGGAACCTCCGTACTGCTTTCCACAGTGGATGCACCATTTACATTACCACCCTTAGGACATGAGGGTTCCCATTTCTCCACATCCTCAGTAACAGTTGTTATTTCTTACTTTTTGATACTAGTCATTCTAACAGGTGTAAGGTGATATCTCATTTTGCTTTGCATTTCCCTGAGGATTAGCAATGTTGAGCATCTTATCATGTGTTTGGACATGTGTATGTCTCCTTTGGAAAATGTCTGTTCAGGTCCTCTGCCCATTTTTTTTAAATCAGATTGTATGGTTTTTTTTACTGTGGAGTTATACGAGTTCTTTATATATTTTGGATATTAAGTCCTTGTCAGATATATCATTTGCAACTATCTTCTCCCATTCAGTAGGTTGCCTTTTGTTTTGTTGATGGTGTCCTTTGCTGTGAAAAAGCTTTTTAGTTTGATTTAGTCCCAGTTGTTTGCTTTCGTTTTTGTTGCCTTTGCCTGAGGAGACAGTTTTTTTAAGACCAGTATTGTTAAGACCAGTGTCCAAGAGTTTACTGTCTGTGTTTTCTTTTAGGCATTTTATAGCTCAGGCCTTACATTTAGGTCCTTAAACCATTTTGAGTTTATTTTTCTATATGGTGTAAGAAAGTAGTCCAATTTCATTCTTTTGCATGTAGCTGTCCAGTTTCCCAGCACCATTTATTGAAGAGACAGTCTTTTCCCCATTGTTTATTCTTGTCTCCTTTGTTGTAGATAAATTGACCATATACACCTGGGCTTATTTCTGGTCTCTCTATTCTGTTCCATTGATGTATGTGTCTGTTTTTGTGCCAGTACCATACTCTTTAGATTACTATAGCTTTGTGTTATAGTTTGGAACCTGGGAGCCTGGTACCTCCGGCTTTATTGTTCTTTCTAAAGATTCCTCTTGAGGCTATTCAAGGTCTTTAGTAGTACCATACAAATTTTAGGATTATTTGTTCTAGTTCTTTGAAAATGTTATTGGTATTTTAATAGTGATTGTACTGAATCTGTAGATTCCTTTGGGTACGATAGGCATTTTAATATAACAATCCTAGAACATAGTGTATCTTTCCAATTATTTGTATCATTTTCAGTTTCTTTCATCATTGTCTAGTTTCAAAGCATATATATTATACCTTTTTGGTTTAATTTATGCCCAGGTGTTCTTTCTGATGCAATTATAATGGGATTTTTTCCCTTAATTTCTCTTTCTGATAGTTCTTTATCATTACATAAAAATGGAACAGATTTCTGTATATTAATTTTGTGTCATACAACTTTACTGAATTCACTTTTATTTCTAACAGTTTTTTGGTGGGATCTTTAGGGTTTTCTACATATAGTATCACGTCATCTGCAAATAGTGACAGTTATTTCTTTTTACCAACTTGGATGCCTTTTTTTTTCTTTTACTACTCTGTTTGCTATGGCTAGGACTTCCAGTACTGTGTTGAATTAAAGTGGAGAGCATAAAAAGAGTGTCTCATTCCTGCTCTTAGAAGAAAACATTTCCCCTCTTTACCACTGAGAATATTAGCTCTGAGTTTGTCATTATGGCCTTTATTATTTGAGGTGTGTGCCCTCTACTCACTTTATGGAGAGTTTTCAGTGTCTCTTGTGGCCCCTCCCCAAGTCCTCACTCACGGCCGCCTCTGCACCCAGTTTACTCCTGCTGTACCACTTGTTACTATTCTGTTTCTCAGTCTCCTTTACTTTTTTCCTGATTGTTCTGTAAATGTTGACATCCCCCAGAGTTTTGTCTTGGCTCTACTCTTTTCTTACTACTCTTATCTTGTTCCATGGCTTCAGCTACCACCTATAATATAACATTTTCTTGTAAGACAGAGTAAGTCAGTCAGAGATTTATGTGGTAAGTATACATATAATCATAATTCAAAGAGTTAAAAAAGGATATTCAGCAAATACCAAGTCCTCCCTACTTTCTTCATACCTTCTTGTAAACATCCCTACGTAGTCTTCCTTAGTTATACTGACTTGATAGAACCTCTTATCACCTGTCATCTGCATTATTTCAGTAACAATTTGATAGGCATTATTCCTATTCTTTAGTTCTCCACCTGTTTCCCAGAGTGTTCTTTCTAAATCTGGCTGTTTTTTCTCCCACAGAGTTGTTTCTGTTTTCTAAGATTAATGATTATAAGACATTCTGTTAATTTTCTGCCTATCTATGCAGTTTCATCTTACGTTATACTATATATATACACATACCACTCTGCTCCCATCATATGTAACTACTTGTGCTTTTGTCCACATATATTACTTCTTGTGCTTTACTTGTAATTCTGCAAGTGCTATGCTATTTTATGCCTCCCTGCTTTTGCACACTGTGATCTCTTTGTACCCATGCATTCAGTGTACCCATGTCTACATCAGATACTTGTCCTTCAGTATCAATTTCAAATGTCATCTACGCTATTAAGACTTTTCTAACTCCCAGGCAAAAATGACATATATCCCCCTGATACCATATATACATATATATATATATATATATATATGTATATATATATATATATATATATATATATATATATATATATATATATATCTTGTTGACATGACTGTAGTTTCTCAAGGGGAGGGACTCTTTTTATTTGTCTGTATATCTCCACCACTTAGCACATTGGATGTTTCTAGTATGTAGTAAATAGATGATTGTTGAAGGGTTAATTTCTGGTGTTTATGTGTCAAAGTAGATAAGAGATTTGGGAAATACTAAAGTGAACCCATAGTGGATTTAGTGTCCCAGCCAAGAAGGCCAAAGGATGAGGAAGTAATCAGAGCTGCTGATTAAACTGAAAAGAATAAAAAACCTTACAGTATCATGGACTCAATTATATGCCTTATGCCACGTATGGAACCACAGCAGAGTATATGTCAGCTCTAGCCACCACTACCATAAAAAAAATACACTGTTTGCATGGGATCAGTAGAATCATTAGCCTTTATTGAAAACATTGAGAAGCTTTTTGTTTTATTTCATTTTTGTTTCAGTGTGAAAGGGAAAAATTCAACAGCTGAGTAAAAAAAGAGATAATAAAGATAAGGATACATGTGTGTAGTACTGTATCATATGTTACTATATTCACTTAACCATTGGGGTATGAAACTGGGCTTTCAAGTTAGGTAGACTGGCTTATATGACTTTAGGCAAGTTATTTAACCTCTGTAATCCTCACATTTTCAACTGTTGAAGTGGGAGTAATATACTATATACATGTTTGCCCCAAGAATTGGAAATAGACCAATCTTATATAAGAACTTAACACACTAACTGGCATATGTTATTCACTCATTCAGTGCAGACAGGTCTTTCTGTTCTGTGTTTCATTTATTCTTCTGCTGTTGGCAATAGTATTGATAAAATAAGTATTTATTAATATTTTATTAATCTTTTAATAAAATTAATATGGTTATATTAATATTAATAACTTTCTGAAAGAAATAGTTCCAGAACTGGAATAAACAATGTTTATTTTGCCTACTTGGAAATGCAGTGAACAAGTCAAATGAATTTTAATGCAAGACACTAAGATTTTGTAATGATAATTTAAGTAATTTCTATAAAGAGGTGCATGGAAGTAAAACTGCAGTTCTGAAGAGTAATCAATTGCTCTGTAAAAGTGTATTTAATTGCATACCAGCTAAGCATTTTAGGAGAAGTATGAAAAACAGAATATTTTGAAACTAATAAAAGCTTCAAATTAACCAGAATTGTTTAGAGAACATTAATTACTGATAAAATTCAACTAATTTTGAGGCATCTGTATATAAGAGCAAAAGTTAACTCATAATATGTAACAAGACAATGAAGATAAGCATTATATAACAGCAATGATAACAGTCTTCATTAAAATTTTTGAGTAAATTTATTAAAATCAAAATTATATGAGTATGAGGATGGAAAAAGATATTTCATGGAAACAACAGGGAGAAGAAAGCAGGTTTTGCAGTACTTCTTTCAGACAAAATAGACTTCAAAACAAAGAAACTAACAAGAGACAAAGGACATTACATAATGATAAAGGGGTCAGTCCAACAAGAGGATATAAGCATTACAAATATCTATGCACAGAACACAGGAGCACCTACATATGTGAAACAAATACTAACAGAATTAAAGGAGGAAATAGGATGCAGTGCATTCATTTTAGGAGACTTCAACACACTACTCACTCCAAGGGACAGATCAACCAGACAGAAAATAAGTAAGTACACAGAGGCACTGAACAACACATTAGAACAGATAGACCTAACAGACATCTACAGAACTCAACACCCGGAATATAAGAACAAAGCAAAAACTGAAGGAACAAAACAGCAGCAGACTCACAGAACCCAAGAATGGACTAACAGTTACCAAAGGGAAAGGGGCTGGGGAGGATAGGTGCTTAGGGAAGGATAGGGGGTGGGGAGAAGAAAGGGGCTATTATGATTAGCATGCATAATGTGGGGGGTGGGAGAAAGGGGAGGGCTGTGCAACGCAGAGAAGACAAGTAGTGATTCTACAACATATTGCTATGCTGATGGACAGTGACTGAAATGGGGTTTGTGGGGGGGACTTGGTGTAGGGGAGAGCCTAGTAAACATAATATTCTTCATGTAATTGTAGATTATTGATAACAAAAAAAAGAGAGAAAGAAAAGGGGGATTACTCCCTGATAGAATAAAACTAACTGCAAATCAACGATTAATGCATGCTTTACATATCCTTAATTTTGATCTTTTAAAGGGTGTCAGATGATCAGCTATGGAAGTACATTTTTCTGATAATATTCCTTTCTCTTAAAGAAAAAAAAAAAAGCAGTTCCTGTGTGGTGATCTCCAATAGGTTCTTCACAATGGTATAAAGGTCATATCAAAGTGTGGGCAAAGGGTTTGTTTGTGTTTATACAGAGGATCAAAGCCTAATTGGGCTACCCAGAAAACGAATTAAGATACAATATGAAGAAGAATTTCCAACATCAACATCCTCTGGAAGAGTCATTCCAGAAGAAGATCGTCAAAAAACTTCAACAAAGATCCTGGCGCTGTTGCAGTTGTAGCTGCATTCATCCCATCGGTTCCTGGACTTGCCATTGGAATGAAGAAGGAGATATCTAAGCTGGCCTGTGCATACAGTAAAACAACAAATTTGACTGGATCTATACTGTCAGAACACAACCAAGAATTAGGAGAAGTGCAAGTTGCAGTGCTCCAAAATCATGCGACTATAGACTATTTACTGTTAAAAGAACATATGGGATGTGAACAGTTCCCAGGACTGTGTTGTTTTAATTTGTCTGATTTTTCTCAAACTATTCAAATTCAGTTAGACAATATCCATCATATCATTGATAAGTTTTCACAAATGCCTAGGGTACCTAACTAGTTTTCTTGGTTTCACTGGATATGGCTGGTAATTGTAGGTCTGCTTTTGTTATGTAGATGTATTCCTATTATGTTAATGTGTGTACACAATTTAATTAGTAGTTTGTTAAAACCTATACATGCTTATGTTACTCTACAAGAAGATATGTCAAAGAAATAATCAATCTTCCCATGTTTTCTTCCCTCTGCTACTTCTATAGCTTTTCTTCTTCCTTCCTAATTACAACCCTTAAATAGAATTCGTGCCTCATATCGAAAATTACTGAGTATCATAATTCTTCCAAGTGGTAAAGATACCTCAAGACAAATGCTGGGCATAGAAGCCACAGTGCATAAATCTGCAAAGAAGTAAAAAGCTAACCTTTTCAAAGAATATTGCTTCTCTCTCACTTACCAACTTTACATTTCCCTGTATGGCCCCGGAAGATGACTGGTTAGCCAGAGACGGGTAAGATTCCTCAAGGGAGGAACAACCTAAGACAGGCACAGTCGCAGGGGGGTCATCAGTGAGAAATTGGGGATCAACAGAGGTGAGGCTTAGAACCTCCCCCCACCTGTTTTGAGAGAAATCTTCTGCATCCGTGGATGTTTTGTTGCCCTTGTCTAGCTTGGATTAATACTTAGTCTATAGGCACACACCTGATCATCTACATTTGCCCTCTTACAGCACTAAATTATGTTTTCTACCTTTATCTTGCATCTACCTACCACTTCAGCATTTTATTAAAAAATAATAAGAATAATAATAATAAGGGAGAAATGTGGGATTCACATATAAATCAAGTATTAAAATAAAACGAATAATCATATCTGACTTGATTGTTCATGATGCCTGATCAAAACCGAAAGTTTCTGTGATATGACTGCCCTTGCACTGTTCACCATGTAAGAACTTGTTCATTATGCTTCACAAGATTGGAGACTATTGAGAATTAGGCTTGAGGTTGATTAATGATTGTGCATTGAGTCCCCTATACAGAATTTTATTGTTGTTAACAACCATTTGATCAATAAATATGAGAGATGCCCTCTCAGAAAAAAAAAAAAAAAGAGGATATAACCATTACAAATATCTATGCACAGAACACAGGAGCACCTACATATATGAAACAAATGCTAACAGAATTAAAGGAGGAAATAGGATGCAATGCATTCATTTTAGGAGACTTCAACACTCTACTCACTCCAAGGGACAGATCAACCAGACAGAAAATAAGTAAGGACACAGAGGCACTGAACAACACATTAGAACAGATAGACCTAACAGACATCTACAGAACTCAACACCCGGAATATAAGAACAAAGCAAAAACTGAAGGAACAAAACAGCAGCAGACTCACAGAACCCAAGAATGGACTAACAGTTACCAAAGGGAAAGGGGCTGGGGAGGATGGGTGAGAAGGGAGGGATAAGGGGAGTAAGGGGCATTATGATTAGCACACATAATGTAGGGGCAGAGCATGGGGAAGGTGGTATAGCACAAAGACAAATAGTGACTATAGCGTCTTACTATGCTGATGGACAGTGACTGTATTGGGGTATGTGATAGAGACTTGATAATGGGGGAATCTAGTAACCACAGTGTTGCTCGTATAATTATATATTAATGATAACAAAATAAAATAAGAAAAAGAACTCTCCACCCAAAAGAGCAGGATACACATTATTCTCAAGTGCACATGGAACATTTCCCAGAATAGAACACATACTAGGCCACAAAAAGAGCCTCAGTAAATCCAAAAAGATTGAAATTTTACCAACCAACTTCTCAGACCACAAAAGTATAAAACTAGAAATAAATTGTACAAAGAAAAGAAAAAGACTCAACACATGGAGGCTTAACAACATGATCCTAAATAATCAATGGATCAGTGACCAAATTAAAACAGATCAAGCAATATATGGAGACAAATGAAAAGAACAGCACAGTGCCCCAACTTCCGTGGGATGCAGTGAAGGCAGTTCTAAGAGGAAAGTGTATACCAATACAGGCCTACCTCAGGAAAGAACAACAATCCCATATGAACAGTCTAAATTCACAATTATTGAAATTGGGAAAAGAAGAACAAATGAGGCCCAAAGTCAGCAGAAGGAGGGACATAATAAAGATCAGAGAAGAAATAAATAAATTGAGAAAAATAAACCAATAGAAAAAATTAATGAAACCAAGAGCTGGTACTTTGAGAAAATAAAGAAAATAGATAAACCCCTAGCCAGACTTACTAAGAAAAAAAGGGAATCTACACACATAAACAGAATCAGAAATGAGAAAGGAAAACTCATGATGGACACCACAGAAATAACAAAGAATTATTAGAGAATACTATGAAAATCTATATGCTAACAAACTGGATAACCTAGAAGAAATGGACAACTTTCTAGAAAAATACAACCTTCCAAAACTGACCCAGGAAGAAACAGAAAATCTAAACAGACCGATTACCAGCAGTGAAATTGAATTGGTAGTCAAAAAGCTACCCAAGAACAAAATTGCCAGACCAGACAGATTCATCACTGATTTTTATCAGACATTTAGAGAAGACATAAAACCCTTTCTCCTTAAAGTTCTCCAAAAATTAGAAAAGGAGGGAATACTTCCAAACTCATTCTATGAAGCCAGCATCACTCTAATACCAAAACCAGACAAAGACACCACAAAAAAGAAAACTATAGACCAATATCCCTGATGAACACAGATGCAAAAGTACTCAACAAAATATTAGCAAACCGAATTCAAAAATACATCAAGAAGATCATATACCACGATCAAGTGGGATTCATCCCAGGGTTGCAAGGATGGTACATCATTCAAAAATCCATCAATATCATCCACTACATCAACAAAAAGAAGGTCAAAAACCACATGATTATTTCCGTTGATGCTGAAAAAGCATTTGACAAAATTCAACATCCATTCATAACAAAAACTCTCAACAAAATGTGTATAGAGGGAAAGTACTTCAACATAATAAAGGCCACATATCACAAACCCACAGCCAACATTATATTTAATAGTGAGAAGCTGAAAGCTATTCCTTTAAGATTGGGAACAAGGCAAGGATGCCCACTCTCCCCACTTTTATTCAACATAGCACTGGAGGTCCTAGCCATGGCAATCAGACAACACAAAGAAATAAAAGGCATCCAGATAGGCAAGGAAGAAGTCAAACTTTCCCTGTTTGCAGATGACATGATATTGTACATAAAAAACCCTAAAGAATCCACTCCAAAACTACTAGATCTAATACCTGAATTCAGCAAAGTTGTGGGATACAAAATTAATACACAGAAATCTGTTGCATTCCAATACAGTTATGATGAACTAGCAGAAAGAAAAATCAGGAAAACAATTCCATTCACAATTGCATCAAAAAGAATAAAATACATGGGAATAAACCTAAACAAAGAAGTGAAAGACCTATACCTGGAAAACTATAAAACACTCCTAAGAGTAATTAAAGAGGACACTAATAAATGGAAATTCATCCCATGCTCTTCAGTAGGAAGAATTAATATTGTCAAAATGGCCATCCTGCCTAAAGCAATCTAAAGATTCAGTGCAATCCCTATCAAAATACCGACAGCATTCTTCAACAAACTGGAACAAATAGTTCTAAAATTCATATGGAATGACAAAAGACCCCAAATAGCCAAAGCAATCCTAAGAAGGAAGAATAAAGCAGGGGGGATCTTGCTCCCCAACTTCAATCTCTACTACAAAGCCACAGTAATCAAGAGAATTTGGTACTGGCACAAGAACAGACCCAAAGACCAATGGAACAGACTAGAGAGTCCAGATATTAACCCAAGCATATATGGTTAATTAATATATGATAAAGGTGCTCTGAATATACAATGGGGCAATGACAGCCTCTTTAACAGATAGTTTTGGCAAAACTACAGCTACATGTAAGAGAATGAAACTGGATTACTGTCTAACTCCATACACAAAAGTAAACTTGAAATGGATCAAAGACCTGAATGTAAGTCATGAAACCATAAAACTCTTAGAAGAAAACATAGGCAAAACTCTTGAATATGAACATGAACAAGTTCATGAACATATCTCCATGGGCAAGGGAAACAAAAGCAAAAATGAACAAGTGGTACTATGTCAAACTAAGAAGCTTCTGTACAGCGAAGGACACCATCAGTAGAACAAAAAGGCATCCTACAGTATGGGAGGATTTATTCATAAATGACATATCCAATAAGGGGTTGATATCTAAAGTATACAAAGAGCTCATGCACCTCAACAAACAAAAAGCAATCATCCACATCGCTACTCATCAGAGAAATGCACATTAAAACCACAGTGAGATATCACCTCACACCAGTTAGGATGGCCAACATCCAAAAGACAAACAACAACAAATATTGGCAAGGATGTGGAGAAAGGGGAACCCTCCTACACTGCTGGTGGGAATGTAAATTAGTTCAACCATTGTGGAAAGCAGTATAGAGGTTCCTCAAAAAACTATAAACAGAAATACCATTTGACCCAGGATTTCCACTCCTAGGAATTTACCCTAAGAATGCAGGAGCCCAGTTTGAAAAAGACATATGCACCCCTATGTTTATCGCAGCATTATTTATAATAGCCAAGAAATGGAAGCAACCTAAGTGTCCATCAGTAGATGAATGGATAAAGAAGATGTGGTACATATACACAATGGAATACTATTCAGCCATAAGAAGAAAACAAATCCTACCATTTATACCAACATGGATGGAGCTAGAGGGGATTATGCTCAGTGAAATAAGTAAGGCAGAGAACAACAAGTATCAAATGATTTCACTCATATGTGGAGTATAAGAACAAAGCAAAAACTGAAGGAACAAAACAGCAGCAGACTCATGGAAACCAAGATTGCACTAATAGTTACTAAAAGGAAAGGGACTGAGGAGGGTGGGTGGGAAGGGAGGGATAAGGGGAAAAAGGGGCATTATGATTAGTACACATAATATAGGGCGGGGGGCATGGGGAAGGCAGTATAGCACAGAGAAGACAAGTAGTCATTCTATAGCATCTTACTACGCTGATGGACAGTGACAGTAATGGGGTATTTGGTGGGGACTTGATAATGGGGGGAATATAGTAACCACAATGTTGCTCATGTAAGTATATGAATGATACCAAAATTTTAAAAAATGAAATAAATTGTATGAGTATGTATGAATAAATAATGATGGCTAGCAATTTTGAGTGCTTACTTTATACCAGTCATAGTACTTCATGAAACTAAGTATAGGAATATTGCTTCAGCTAGCTGGAATTTCCTGAGTGTGAGAGACTCCTGAGTTTACCAGCTTCCCAGCCCCCTTGGGCCTGAAAGAAGCTCTCCCGACTGTGTGGGCTTCCATTAGATTGACAAGTGTGTCAGAGAAGAATCAAAGAATTAGGAAAATGGCTCAATGCAAAGTCAACTCTGTCTGTTCTTAGGTTCCTGATGGACATGCTGTTGGCATAGTTAGCATGTTAGCCATTATAATATATAGTACCTCTGCTCTTCAAATCTGAACTTTTCACCAGGTGATGATCAAAGCCTCAGAAAACTCTCCATAAAATTGACCTGAAATTGATTTGAATTTGGACTTACTTGAAAAGAAGTTTGACACTTTATAATTAAAAATATAACTGCAACCTGGACAAATAGCTATTATATACTTTTGACTGTGACCACATAGTAAGAAGTGCATCTTACATAGCAACCACTTATATACATTTGTGCTTGTATTTGTGTGTGTGCACATATAGATATATGTGTATATGTATGTATCTTAAATAGTTTTAACAACAGCGAATACCCTTAACCACATGTCACACATTCTATTAGTTACTATCCTCTTCTGTTTTTTTCTTCTTTTTTTTAATACTGCTTGCAACCCACTCTATAAAAACACTCATCTGGATAGATAATGTAACACATTTTTTCTCCTTATGGAAGCCTTCTTGAGAAATCAGCTTAGGATCTGAGAAGAGAGAAAAGGATTATGTAAAAATGAGTAAAGTATGTTAAAGAAATAGAGTCATCTGGTGTGACTGTGTATAAAAATCTATAATGCCTCCCAGTTGTGTATGTCTACCATCTACAGGAGCTATGCTAATCCAACCTCTATATCATTGTTAACTAATACAATGTGCTGCTGAGCAATTGTCATATTCTACCATATTTCTGCCCTGCCCCTTTTGTGCCCCACTAAAGAATCTTGAACAAATTTACTGTGGTTTCTCCCATTGGCTGGAATTAGTATTTACAAATTTGAATATTTTAGTCTGTAACTCTGATCCTCCAAATTATTTACAATACATAAGTATATCTAAGACTCGGGGAATCCTACTATTTTCCTCCTTTATCTGTAGAAGTGTTTTAGGCCTCATCTTCACAAAAAGATGTCCCTCTAGTTCTTTAGTGATTCCTTTTTTAAAATAAATTGTTTTGAACTTCATTAGGTTTATGAAGGCCTCATACCCATGTGTTAACATTTTTATCACTAAGGTACAAAAAGGCATATTCTTGAGGAACTCCAAAAATTGTAAGGTTTCCTATTACAGAAACCATGTTACTTTTCCCCAAATAAATGTGTTTCCTTATGGCTCTGTACACAGCAAGGACTTGTATAGAAATAGTTTATAAAGGTAATATTACTGTAAAATTGTTTTAGCCTGTTCCATGCCATTTCATTCAGCATAAGAAAGTATATTAAGTGAATTTTGCTAAGTCTTCAGTAGTACTGACATGATATTCAATCTTTTAGCACACATTTATTGAGCACCTGCTATGTGCCAGGCATTGTTCTAGGTGCTGTGGTTAATTATTGAGTAAGATGAAAATTCCTGCCCTTTGGAGCTTATATTCTAGTTCGAGGGAAACAAATTTTTTTTAGTAAAATATATACTCAATTGGAACTTAAGTTATGTGAAGTAAAATAAAGCAGAGAGGGAGATAATGGTAAATTATTACTGCCTGTAGTTCCCAGCCAAATGGACATGCAGAAGGCACAAGTGAATGGTTCTTAGAAAAGGATCACAGCGGCAAGAAAGGGGTACAGAGTCTGTACATCCCATATGAACAGAGATGCCCAGGTAGATGCAATTAGATAATCTTAGCATGGAAGATAGGCTATGAAGCATATTTCTTTGTGGATAGTTCGTCCCATTTCTTTACTGTTTGTGTACATGCGCACCTATTCCTTTAGTCCACATTCTTTGTTTTGAGTTAATAGGGGAGAGGAATTCTTACCTATTCACATTTTGTGCTAGTCTTACAAAGTATTGCTTTCTTTTCTGTTATTGAGGGGCAAGTGAATACTGGCTAAGAACCTGATTCTAGAGCCAGACTCACTGGGTTAAAATCTCATTTCGGATAATTACTTGCTTTGTAAACTTGGATACATTGTTTAACCTCTCTGTGTCTCAGTGTCCTCATTGTAAAATCTTTATTAAGTTCCAAATAAGTTGCTTTGAAATATTTCCTGAATGAATGAGTTGGATTGCTTTTAGTTTTTGAAACAGATTATGTTTTATAACATTTAATATGGAAAAAACAGAGAAGCAAGGCAGAAGGGGGAGAGAGAGCTTTGGAAAGAAAAAAAGCAATGACAGCCTGAAAAGGCTACATACTATATGATTCCTACTACATGTATGACATTCTGGAAAAGACAAACTGTAGAGTCAGTAAAAATATCAATGGTTGCCGAAGGTTAGGACGGAGGGATGAGTAGATGGACCACACGGGTTCTTAGGGCAGACTATTGTGTATGGCACTGTAAGGTGGATACACATGACTACAGACCTTGGGTGAGAATGGTGTGTCAGTGTAAGGTCCCTAGTTCTAACAAATGGTGATGCTGGAGGAGGTTTGGGGGTCAGGAGAGCAGGGAGTGTATGGAAACTCTACTTCCACTCAACTTTGCTGTGAACCTAAAACTGCTCTTTCTAAAGTCCTAGGAAAAAAGAGAGAAAGAGGGAGAGAGGGGTGAAGAGAGAAAGGAAGAAGGAAGGAAGGAAAGGGAATGAAATCTGAAAGCCACAGAGAAGAGATAGGAGCAAAAGAAAGGAATGAGGGGGAGATGATGGTGGCTCATTTTCTGGGAAGGTAACCACGGCCACCTTTGGCCACCTGTGCAGTTTGGCAGTCCTTGAAACTAGTTTTTTAGGTAGCAGGAAAATAGCCCTTGGAAAAGTTAACAATGTAACTTTGTCTAGAGAAAAAGTAACTTCTGGACATAGATAACAAAAGTAACTTCTTTGTAATGTTGAAGAATTTGAGAGCGACTTTCTCTGTGTGTCTGTGTATTTCATGTGGTACTACCCCCCACCCCCATGAGGTTACTGTTCTCATATAATTTGTGCATGCACAAGACATAATGTAACTGAATATGAGGGATAACTGAATTCTTGGTGCTGCGGTAAAGTTGCATGAAGAAGACTGAAAGTGAAGAGGCCGTTGGAACAAACAATATTCATAGGTAATATGTGATGTGATCAAAGCACAGGACCAGATAGCCTTTAACATGTATAAATTATTATTAATTATTGTCATCCCATCTCTTATTTTTTGAGGTTCTGATGTGAAATTGTATAGAAATTAACATTTTTGTTTTAATAATGGTGAACATGTATTTATCTACTACTCTGTGAGTGGCTGGCTAATTTGTTTCATGGACAAGACATTCACTTTCATTGTAGTAACATCTCTGTCTAACCTTGCCAAGTGCTTAAACCAAGAAGTCTTTGTTATGGTTCATTCTGAAAAAAATCCAATTACATGGATCCAGGACAGTGTACTAGAGTCTGTTCTTTAATCCATGCTTTTATAGGTTCACACACCTCGTCATACATGTGTATGTGTGTACCAAATGCCAGCTACCACTGAAGTAAGGAAAAACAATGACTTACTTATGAATTATATCCTGTTTACACATCAAACAAATAATAGTACAAACTTTTTACCTTTACTGGTGCCTTGATAACTCATGAATCACTAAATTTTTTAAATGTAAGAGGTCTAATAAATCATACTGTAAATCTACAACCCCCACCCCCATCAGCATTGTCATACCATTGACTCACATTGAAATGAATTTCTCAGAGGTTACTTTGAAGGAGAAAGAAATTTAAAACACTTGAACTAAAAAATTCCATTCTCTGACTCTCATCTCCTGTCCTTCCAGCTCCCCCAGTCCTTTCATTCCCACTGAGTCTGTGCTTAATTTGTACCCATTACGAGTCCCAGACTCACCAACTGTATTACTCCAATCTGCAAGCCCCTCATGGCTTCCCCTTTCTACCCGCCGAGTCCTGGATCTACCAGCCATCTGCGCACTACATTCGCTAGCGCTCTAGGTTGCTCTGTTGCCAGATTCATCCATTAGGCTTCTCTTGACATTCCCTGCCTTTAGCATAGTACCTTACAATCTGGTCACTACTCTGTAAGTGTTTAATGGAAGGACGAAGGGAGAGAAAATTCTTTGGTTTTGTGGTCATGTGCTGAATAATTTCTTGTGGAAATCTTTTACTTTTGCTGTTTGGAAGCATTGCAAATTCATGTTGTTGGGAATCAGCCAGGTCCCCATTCCTGTGGCCCAGTGTTCGTAGTTTCCTGTATCTATTCCATTTCCCATTATCTTCATTTTGAGATCACTTTCACTCCCCAAAACCATCAATTCCATCACCTCTATCTTTTCCTTATTCCAGTTTTCCTTTGAGTCCCTTTCCTTTCTTTATTCCTCTCTTTTCCTTGACTCCCTTTTACCCAAGGATTTTTTAAATATCTTCCCTTACTCATTCTTGACCTTTTGGTCCCTCTTCAAAATAATGGCTGTGTGTGTGTATTGACACGGGTAACTTTCACAGTTAACTCCTCTCCTTGTAATTGATTCCTTCCGCTCTCTTCTCCCATCATCTGTACGCCCTCCTCAGTGATCACCATGACTCACTAACACTGTCAGTATTCTCTTCTCAGCCCCCTGACCCACCCGTGGCATATGCCGTCATCAGTGCTGTAGATACGGAAGTTCTGTCGTCTCTTGGCTTCACGACACCATTCCCCCCGAGGGCTCTTCAGTGTTTTCAGCTGACGTCTTTGTCTTTTTCTAACCCTGAAATGGAGGTGACCCTCGTGTGTCTGCCCCTTGCACTGTTATACCTCAGTAGTGATTCTCAAACGTTAGTGAGGCTAAGAACACCTAGATTCTTGTTTAAAATGTAGGTTTCTAGATCCTGCCCTTAGAGGTTGTGAGTAAGTAGGTCTAGAATGAAGCCCAGGAAGCCACATTTTTAACAAGCTCTTCTTGTGACTCTAATAAAAGTGATACAGGGCCACACTTTGAAAAAATAAATCTCTGTATCTACTCCAGGGACTTGAGCCATCACTCCCATGCTGGTTACTTTCAAATATCATGAATTTCTCATTATCTGGGCCATACTTTGAGGATCTCAGGACCAGAGCCGGGCTGATAACCAACTAGTATGCACTTGCTTTTGGTTACTGAAATAATATTTGCAAAAACATTGTGAACAGCTATTTCTCTAAGCTGTAGTTGTTATTCTACCACCAGAATCCTGTCAGTACTGGTCCCTTTCTTGGGATCCACTGGACCTCCCCACCATCTAGAAACAAAGTAATGCCTTCCAAAGTAATGACCACAGATTCTCCAGGATCCTGCTCCAGTATGAAGGCTGGCATCTTCACTTATTAACTATTAGTTAAGTATTCCCCCGGTTAAAGATGATGATTTCATTAACCATGTGGGGACACAGAAGAAGTTTTAATTGGGAGGATGGTAAATTCAGGATATAAGGTGGTTTATGTGCAGTACTATTAAACCTGCTAAAATAATTAGATGGAGTGGCCTGTGCAAGTCCAGGATCACAAGAGCTGTACTTTCCAAATTTGACTAATAATGAGAATCTAAGGCCCAGCCCCGAGAAATTTTGATTCATTAGCACTAGTATAGAGTCCAGAAATCACTGTTTCTTAACATTTTCCCCAGTGATTTTGGTGATTAGCTAGGTTTGAGAACTATTGCTTTAGATTGAGAGCACCAAGAACTACCAAAGTGTTGCCCCACGTTGGACCTCTAATAGGCTTTTTATATTCCATGGCACCATCAAGAAGAATGGGCAAGGATTTGTGGGTTTTCAGCACAAACTATCACCACTACCAGAAAGTATCACTTTTATGTATTTTATACACAGGAAGCACCTCAATATTAAATTCCTTTCAATAGAATGCATTTTGCCCCTGGCAGGAGCTCCATTTCTAGGAGTTTCTTTGAAAAGAAACTCCACAAGAAAAAAAATCCCACATGTAGGAAAAACATAAGAAAATGGAGTCACCTTTATGTGTTCTTTAAATTGTAAGAGAAAATACATATATTATCATCTAGGAATAAGTTAAATTTGAATCAAAATATATAATTATGTTTTAATTAGGTGTTGCTTTTCTCTGAATCATATGTGCAATTTATTGAAACAAAGGCGGAATAACAATTCTATAAAATATGTGTCATGGGTTTAGTCCTGAGTCATATATTATGTATGATTCCTGAATCACTAATTATTACTAAGGCTTTCCTATAAGGAAAGGATTACTAACAGGCAAAGTAAACGACTGTGAAACTTTTTGAATATTAATTACAGTTACAGAAAGTTACTTTTTAAAACCATATTGGAAGAATTAAATTCTGTTAAATTGTATTTATTTCAAAAATAGATGCATCACTTGTCACTAAGAGACATGTACCTTTTTCCTAAGGAATTTAAATAAATTTGAGGATTTAGAAGCTTACAAACAATTTTATAAAGAAATTTTATAAACTGAAAACACTTAAAACTGAAAGCACTAAAGTAGTTTTTATTGTCCAGGAAAGAAGGCACTTGTAGGTTTTATATTAAAGGTACCTTTGGAAAGTAAGACTTTTGGCCCTTAGTTTTGTTTATAATACTTAAAACCTGATACATGTAATTGTTGTAATGAAAACACTGAACTGAAATGATTAAGACTAATGACTGCTACTACATTTTTTTGTGCAGTTGAAGTTAGACTTGGTAAGTTTTAAATATTGCTCATTCTAGACTATAGCTATCTGTAATTTGTACAGGCCCTTAGTCCTTCCCCACTGTTGTACTTCTCCCCCTTCCCCCGCTAAGCTGTTCTGCACTTTGAAACACAAAGCAACTTGTCAGTTCAGTTTATTCAGTTAAGGTCAGTTCTGTGAAAACAAAGTCAAGGCAATTGTTTGATTTAATTGACTGGTGAAACTGGTTATACAGGTAAGTAAGAACTTAGTTTTATTTTTGTCCAGCTGCATATTTGAATGTTCATAAGGTAACTTACTAGACTAATAAGATTCCAGCGACATTGTAATAGATTTTAAAGAATGATTACCAAAGCAAGGAAAAAGGACACTAAAACCCAAACTATAGAAAATATTCATGGTATTTTTTTCTTTATGGCTCTGCTTTCACTATAATGAATTCTGTCCAAAAAAACAAGTCTTCTTTTCTTTCACTATTCATTTCCTCTTCTCTGAGGAATTTTTTCCTTGGCCCAATTTAATATAACCAAATGAAAATTTTCTAATATAATCTTAATAAATAGTTTAAATAACTTTTACAAAGTAGTTCTCAGACTGCAAATGGAGATTCTCTAATGGTTGATCGGCCACCTCTTGGCTTTACTTTCCTCCTTACCCACCTGTATCTCATGGTTGATCATTTTTAAAATGATTGTTTCTGCCCTCGATTCTTTCTGGTTTCCACTGTACCTTGCACTATACCCATCCTCCTGTTCTCTGCACCTTCAGCTTCAAAACTGCTAGTCACTCTTCTTTCTTTATGTAAGTGGAAAACCAACAAATTGCAGTGTTAAAACAAATAATACATTTAGATCTTAATAAATCATAAATCTCATAAATATAGTTCATTTGAGAAAAAAATATAAAATAATTTCTTGTCCCAGGAAAAAACAGCAAATCTTTAGCCCCAGTTGAAATTGTTATGAATTATGAAAGAAAGAAGAAGGAAAAAGTTTTAAATATAAAGAAGGCTAGAATTTTATTTTCAAAGAACCTTTTAAGATCATAAAGTAGGAATTTTATATTTTTGTTCTCTGTAATAAAATACTCCCTTCCTCACCCCCTCGCTTTTGTAATAGATACCCATCACTTTTGTTGATTGTTCAGGTTTTATATATCCAAAACTAGAATACCTTTCTTGGGAACTGATTATGTACAAAGTTAGGGGCCTGCTGATACTGACCGTGTTGGGTGTAGTACTATACTGATAGCATTTTACATTTGCTTAGGAAAAGAGAGCAAGCACAAATAAGTTTTAAAAACTAAGATTAATTGGGCATAGAAGTTGATAAAATCCTTTAGGAAGGAACTTTGATATTACATGTCAACAGCATTACATAATTATACTGCTTAAATTTTAGTGTATCATCAGTTCTGAAAAAAATTTAAGACAAAACATCTCATACCAAAAAAAGCTTGTTGATCACATTTATACTAGTCAAAAATTGATAACATCCTAGACGTTTATTATTATAAACAATGTAATTAAATTATGGCACACTGGCTTACTAGACAGTTTTATAACTATTAAAAATATAAATTAAGGTACTCTAACAACTCAGAAAAATAGTTATGACATAAGGTAAAGTGAAAAGGCATAATATAAAATTGTACATAGTATACTAACAATGAACAATCCAATAAGGAAATTAAGAAAACAGTTCTGTTTATAATATAGCATAAAAAAAATAAAATCCTTAGGAATAAACTTAATCAAACAGAAGATAGACTTATACACTGAAAACTATAAAAAATTGCTGAAAGAAATGATGAAAAGACTTAATAGATGGAAAGACATCCCAAGTTCATTGATTAGAAGCCTTAAATGATAATTCACAGATTCAGTGCAATAATCCCAGTGGCCTTTTTTTTTTTTCCAGGAATAGGAAAACCCACCATAAATTCATATGGAATTTTAGGAAGACCCTGAATAGCCAAAATAATCTTGGAAAAGAAATAATAAAAAAGGTTGGAACACCCACATTTCTAGATTTTAAAACTTACTATAACAGCTACAGTAATCAAAATAGTACTCCACTGGACCCTGGAATAAAATAGAGAGCCCAGAAATAAACTCTCACATATATGGTCAATTATCTTTTGACAAGGTTGCCAAGTCCATTCAATGTTGAATGGAGGCTTTTCAACAAAAGGTGCTGCTGAAACTCTAAAAGATTGAAATTAGACCCATACATTACACTACATACAAAAGTTAACTCAAAATGAATCAAAGACCATAGGGAATATAACATAATATTGTAATTTCTTGGTGTAGTGACAGATGGTAACCACGCTTACCATGTTGAGTATTTAGTAATGTATTATAATTATTGAATGTATTATGTATGTACTATGCTGCACATCTTAAACCAATGTAATATTGTTTATCAATTATATTTCAATAAAAAAGGTAAAAAGAAAAATTAATCAAAGACCTACAGCTCACATATGAGGTATAAAACTCATAGGAGAAAACATAAGAGACAATCTTCTTCATGACCTTGGATTTAGCAATGGTTTCTTTTTTTTTTTTTTTTTTTTTTGTAGATAATTATTTTTTATTGAAGGGTAGTTGACACACAGTATTACATTAGTTTCAGGTGTACAACACAGTGATTCAACATTTATATACATGACAATTCTAGGTACCAGCTATCACCTTACCAAGCTGTTACAATATCTTGACTATATTCCTTATGCTATACATTACATCCCGGTTACTTATTTATTTTACCATTGGAAGTGTGTACTTTTCTTTTGAGGGCATCTCTCATATTTATTGATCAAATGGTTGTTAACAACAATAAAATTCTGTATAGGGGAGTCAATGCTCAATCCACAATCATTAATCCACCCCAAGCCTAATTTTCGTCAGTCTCCAATCTTCTGAGGCATAACAAACAAGTTCTTACATGGTGAACAAATTCTTACATAGTGAATAAGTTACATAGTGAACAGTACAAGGACAGTCATCACAGAAACTTTTGGTTTTGCTCATGCATTATGAACTACAAACAGTTCAAATATGAATACTTATTTGATTTTTATACTTAATTTATATGTGGATACCACATTTCTCTCTTTATTATTATTATTTTTAATAAAATGCTGAGGTGGTAGGTAGATACAAGATAAAGGTAGAAAACATAGTTTAGTGTTGTAAGAGAGCAAATGTAGATGATCAGGTATGTGCCTGTAGACTATGTGTTAATCCAAGCTAGACAAGGGCAATAAAGCATCCACGTATGCAGAAGATTTCTCTCAGAACAGGGGGGATGAGGTTCTAAGCCTCACCTCTGTTGATCCCCAATTTCTCACCTGATGACCCCCCTGCGACTGTGCCTGTCTTAGGTTGTTCCTCCCTTGAGGAATCTTACCCGTCTCTGGCTAACCAGTCAACTTCCGGGGCCATACAGGGAAATGTAAAGTTGGTAAGTGAGAGAGAAGCCTTATTGTTTGAAATGGTTAGCTTTTTATTTCTTTGCATATTTATGCCCTGTAGCTTCTATGCCCAGCATTTGTCTTGAGGTATCTTTACCACTTGGAAGAATTATGATACTCGGTAAATTTGATATGAGGCATGAATTCTATTTAAGGGTTGTAATTAGGAAGGAAGAAGAAAAGCTATAGAAGTAACAGGCGGAAGAAAACATGGGAAAATTGATTATTTCTTTGACATATCTTCTTGTAGAGTAACTTCAGCATGTATAGATTTTAAGCTACTATTTAAATTGTGCACACACATTAACATAATAGGAGTATAGTTACATAACCAAAGCATATCTGTAATTACCAGCCAGCTCCAGTGAAACCAAGAAAACCAGTTAGGCACCTTAGGCATTTGTGAAAACTTATCTATGATATGGTGGATATTGTCCAACTGAACTTGAACAGTCTGACAAATCAGACAAATTAAAACAACCCATTCCTGGGGAATGTTCACATCCCTTATGTTCTTTTAACAGTAAATAGTCTGTAGGTGTAAGATTTTGGAGCACTACAATTTGCACTTCTCCTAATTCTTGATTGAGTTCCAACAGTATAGATCCAGTCAAATTTGTTGTTTTACTGTATGCACAGGCCAGCTTAGATATCTCCTTCCTCATTCCCATGGCAAGTCCAGGAACTGGTGGGATGAGTGCATCTACAGCTGTAGCAGTGCGTGGATCTTTGTTGGGGTTTTTTGATGATCATCTTCTGGCATGAGTCTTCCCGAGAGTGCTGATGTTGGAAGTTCTTTTTCATATCGTATCTTAGTTCATTTTCGGGGTAGCCCAATTAGGCTTTGATCCTCTGTATAAACACAAACAGACCCTTTGCCTACACTTTTACATGAGCTTTATACCCTTGTGTAGAACTCATTGGAGGTTACCACACAGGAACTGCCCTTTTTTTGTTTTGTTTTGTTTTGTTTTGTTTTTGGTATCACTAATCTACACTTACATGACGAATATTATGTTTACTAGGCTCTCCCCTATACCAGGTCCCCCCTATAAACCCCTTTACAGTCACTCTCCATCAGCATAGCAAAATGTTGTAGAATCACTACTTGCCTTCTCTGTGTTGTACAGCCCTCCCTTTTCTCCTACCCCCCCATGTATGCTAATGTTAATACCCCCCTACTTCTCCCCGCCCTTGTCCCTCCCTACCCACCCATCCTCCCCAGTCCCTTTCCCTTTGGTACCTGTTAGTCCATTCTTGAGTTCTGTGATTCTGCTGCTGTTTTGTTCCTTCAGTTTTTCCTTTGTTCTTATATTCCCCAAATGAGTGAAATCATTTGGTATTTCTCTTTTCTCTGCTTGGCTTGTCTCACTGAGCATAATACCCTCCAGCTACATCCATGCTGCTGCAAATGGTTGGATTTGCCCTTTTCTTATGGCTGAGTAGTATTCCATTGTGTATATGTACCACGTCTTCTTTATTCATTCATCTATCGATGGACATTTAGGTTGCTTCCAATTCTTGGCTATTGTAAATAGTGCTGCGATAAACATAGGGGTGCACTGATCTTTCTCATACTTGATTGCTGCATTCTTAGGGTAAATTCCTAGGAGTGCAATTCCTGGGTCAAATGGTAAGTCTGTTTTGAGCATTTTGATGTACCTCCATACCGCTGTCCACAATGGTTGAACTAACTTACATTCCCACCAGCAGTGTAGGAGGGTTCCCCTTTCTCCACAGCCTCGCCAACATTTGTTGTTGTTTGTCTTTTGGAGGACAGCCATCCTTACTGGTGTGAAGTGATACCTCATTGTAGTTTTAATTTGCATTTCTCTGTTAATTAGCGATGTGGAGCATCTTTTAATGTGTCTGTTGGCCATCCGTATTTCTTTTCTGGAGAACTGTCTTTTCAGTTCCTCTGCCCATTTTTTAATTGGGTTATTTGTTTTTTGTTTGTTGAGGCGTGTGAGCTCTTTATATATTCTGGACGTTAAGCCTTTATCGGATGTGCCATTTTCAAATATATTCTCCCATACTGTAGGGATCCTTTTTGTTCTATTGATGGTGTCTTTTGCTGTACAGAAGCTTTTCAGCTTAATATAGTCCCACTTGTTCATTTTTGCTGTTGTTTTCCTTGCCCGGGGAGATATGTTCAAGAAGAGGTCACTCATGTTTATGTCTAAGAGGTATTTGCCTATGTTTTCTTCCAAGAGTTTAATGGTTTCATGACTTACATTCAGGTCTTTGATCCATTTTGAGTTTACTTTTGTATATGGGATTAGACAATGGTCCAGTTTCATTCTCCTACATGTAGCTGTCCAGTTTTGCCAGCACCATCTGTTGAAGAGACTGTCATTTCCCCATTGTATGTCCATGGCTCCTTTGTCAAATATTAATTGACCATATATGTCTGGGTTAATGTCTGGATTCTCTAGTCTGTTCCATTGGTCTGTGGCTCTGCTCTTGTGCCAGTACCAAATTGTCTTGATTACTATGGCTTTATAGTAGAGCTTGAAGTTGGGGAGTGAGATCCCCCCCTACTTTATTCTTTTTTCTCAGGATTGCTTTGGCTATTCGGGGTCTTTGGTGTTTCCATATGAATTTTTGAATTATTTGTTCCAGTTCATTAAAGAATGTTACTGGTAGTTTCATAGGGATTGCACCAAATCTGTATATTGCTTTGGGCAGGATGGCCATTTTGACGATATTAATTCTTCCTAGCCACGAGCATGGGATGCGTTTCCATCTGCTAGTGTCCCCTTTAATTTCTCTTAAGAGTGACTTGTAGTTTTCAGAGTATAAGTCTTTCACTTCTTTGGTTAGGTTTATTCCTAGGTTTTTTTTTTTTTTTATGCAATTGTGAATGGAGTTGTTTTCCTGATTTCTCTTTCTTTTGGTTCATTGTTAGTATATAGGAAAGCCACAGATTTCTGTGTGTTGATTTTGTGTCCTGCAACTTTGCTGTATTCCGATATCAGTTCTAGTAGTTTTGGGGAGGAGTCTTCAGGGTTTTTTATGTACAGTATCATGTCATCTGCAAATAGTGACAGTTTAACTTCTTCTTTACCAATCTGGATTCCTTGTATTTCTTTGTTTTGTCTGATTGCCGTGGCTAGGACCTCCAGTACTATGTTAAATAACAGTGGGGAGAGTGGGCATCCCTGTCTAGTTCCCGATCTCAGAGGAAATGCTTTCAGCTTCTCGCTGTTCAATATAATGTTGGCTGTGGGTTTATCATAGATGGCCTTTATTATGTTGAGGTACTTGCCCTCTATTCCCATTTTGCTGAGAGTTTTTATCATGAATGGATGTTGAACTTTGTCAAATGCTTTTTCAGCATCTATGGAGATGATCATGTGGTTTTTGTCTTTCTTTTTGTTGATGTGGTGGATGATGTTGATGAACTTTCGAATGTTGTAACATCCTTGCATCCCTGGGATGAATCCCACTTGGTCATGGTGTACGATCCTTTTGATGTATTTTTGAATTCGGTTTGCTAATATTTTGTTGATAATTTTTGCATCTACGTTCATCAGGGATATTGGTCTGTAGTTTTCTTTTTTGGTGGGGTCTTTGCCTTGTTTTGGTATTAGGGTGATGTTAGCTTCATAGAATGAGTTTGGGAGTATCCCCTTCTCCTCTATTTTTTGGAAAACTCTAAGGAGAATGGGTATTATGTCTTCCCTGTATGTCTGATAAAATTCCGATGTAAATCCATCTGGCCCGGGGGTTTTGTTCTTTGGTAGTTTTTTGATTACCGCTTCAATTTCGTTGCTGGTAATTGGTCTGTTTAGATTTTCTGTTTCTTTCTGGGTCAATCGTGGAAGGTTGTATTTTTCTAGGAAGTTGTCCATTTCTCCTAGGTTTCCCAGCTTGCTAGCATATAGGTTTTCATAGTATTCTCTAATAATTCTTTGTATTTCTGTGTGGTCCATCGTGATTTTTCCTTTCTCGTTTCTGATACTGTTGATTTGTTTTGACTCTCTTTTCTTCTTAATAAGTCAGGCTAGAGGTTTATCTATTTTGTTTATTTTCTCAAAGAACCAGCTCTTGGTTTCGTTGATTTTTGCTATTCTTTTATTCTTCTCAATTTTATTTATTTCTTCTCTGATCTTTATTATGTCCCTCCTTCTGCTGACCTTAGGCCTCATCTGTTCTTCTTTTTCCAATTTCAATAATTGTGACATTAGACCATTCATTTGGGATTGTTCTTCCTTTTTTAAATATGCTTGTATTGCTATATACTTTCCTCTTAAGACTACTTTTGCTGTGTCCCACAGTAGTTGGGGCTTAGTGTTTTTGTTGTCATTTGCTTCCATATATTGCTGGATCTCTATTTTGATTTGGTCATTGAACCATTGATTATTTAAGAGCGTGTTGTTAAGCCTCCATGTGTTTGTGAGCCTCTTTGCTTTCTTTGTACAGTTTATTTCTAGTTTTATGCCTTTGTGGTCTGAAACGTTGGATGGTAGGATTTCAATCTTTTGGAATTTTCTGAGACTCTTTTTGTAGCCTAGTATGTGGTCTATTCTGGAGAATGTTCCATGTGCACTTGAGAAGAACGTATATCCTGTTGCTTTTGGATGTAGAGTTCTATAGATGTCTATTAGGTCCATCTGCTCTACTGTGTTGTTCAGTGCTTCCGTGTCCTTACTTATTTTCTGCCTGGTGGATCTATCCTTTGGGGTGAGTGGTGTGTTAAAGTCTCCTAGAATGAATGCATTGCAGTCTATTTCCCCCTTTAGTTCTGTTAGTATTTGTTTCACACATGCTGGTGCTCCTGTGTTGGGTGCATATATATTTAGAATGGTTATATCCTCTTTTTGGACTGAGCCCTTTATCATTATGTAGTGTCCTTCTTTATCTCTTCTTACTTTCTTTGTTTTGAAGTCTATTTTGTCTGATATTAGTACTGCAACCCCTGCTTTCTTCTCGCTGTTGTTTGCTTGAAATATGTTTTTCCATCCCTTGACTTTTAGTCTGTACATGTCTTTGGGTTTGAGGTGAGTTTCTTGTAAGCAGCATATAGATGGGTCTTGCTTTTTTATCCATTCTATTACTCTGTGTCTTTTGATTGGTGCATTCAGCCCATTAACATTTAGGGTGACTATTGAAAGATGTACTTATTGCCATTGCCTGAATTAAATTCGTGGTTACCAAAGGTTCAAGGTTAGCCTCTTTAGTATCTTACTGCCTAACTTAGCTCGCTTATTGAGCTGTTATATACACTGTCTGGAGATTCTTTTCTCCTCTCTCTTCTTATTCCTCCTCCCCGATTCTTCATATGTTGTGTGTTTTGTGCTGTGCTCTTTCTAGGAGTGCTCCCATCTAGAGCAGTCCCTGTAAGATGTTCTGTAGAGGTGGTTTGTGGAAAGCAAATTCCCTCAGCTTTTGTTTGTCTCGGAATTGTTTAATCCCACCGTCATATTTGAATGATAGTCGTGCTGGATACAGTATCCTTGGTTCAAGGCCCTTGTGTTTCATTGTATTAAATATATCATGCCATTCTCTTCTGGCCTGTAGGGTTTCTGTCGAGAAGTCTGATGTTAGCCTGATGGGTTTTCCTTTATAGGTGACCTTTTTCTCTCTAGCTGCCTTTAAAACTCTTTCCTTGTCCTTGATCTTTGCCTTTTTAATTATTATGTGTCTTGGTGTTGTCCTCCTTGGATCCTTTCTGTTGGGTGTTCTGTGTATTTCCGTGGTCTGTTCGATTATTCCTCCCCTAGTTTGGGGAAGTTTTCAGCAATTATTTCTTCTAAGATACTTTCCATCTCTTTTCCTCTCTCTTCTTCTTCTGGAACCCCTATAATACGGATATTGTTCCTTTTGGATTGGTCACACAGTTCTCTTAATATTGTTTCATTCCTGGAGATCCTTTTGTCTCTCTCTATGTCAGCTTCTATGCGTTCCTGTTCTCTGGTTTCAATTCCATCAATGGCCTCTTGCATCCTATCCATTCTGCTTATAAACCCTTCCAGAGTTTGTTTCATTTCTGTGATCTCCTTTCTGGCATCTGTGATCTCCCTCCGGACTTCATCCCATTTCTCTTGCGTATTTCTCTGCATCTCTGCCAGCATGTTTATGATTCTTATTTTGAATTCTTTTTCAGGAAGACTGGTTAGGTCTGTCTCCTTCTCTGGTGTTGTCTCTGTGATCTTTGTCTGCCTGTAGCTTTGCCTTTTCATGGTGATAGGAATAGTTTGCAGAGCCGCGACGAGTGACGGCTGGAAGAACTTCCCTTGTTGTTGGTTTGTTGCCCTCCTCTCCTGGGAGAACAGCGGCCTCTAGTGGCTTGTGCTGGGCAGCTTCGCGCAGACAGGGTTTCTGCTACCTGCCCGGCTGCTATGGAGTTAATCTCCGCTGTTGCTGTGGGCGTGGCCTGGCTCAGGCAGCTACTCCAAAGTGGTGGAGTTGCGTTGGACGGGGAGCAGCTGGGATGCTATTTATCTCCGTAAGGGGCCTCCCTGCTCCCTGCAGCCCAGGGGTTAGGGTGCCCAGAGATCCCCGGATTCCCTACCTCTGGATTAAGTCTCCCGCCCTGCCCCTTTAAGACTTCCAAAAAGCACCCACTAAAACAAAACAACGACCATAAAAAAAAAAAAAAATTTAAATTAAAAAAAAAAATTTTTTTAATTAAAGAAAAAGAAAAAAAAAAGGTGGCTGCTCGTTTTTTTTTATTCTCCGGCACCAGCCTCAGGCATCTGCTCACCGGTCTTGCTGCCCTGTTTCCCTAGTATTGGGGTCCCTATCCCTTTAAGACTTACAAAAAGCTCTCGCCAAAACAAAACAGAAAAAAAAAAAATTGGTCGCTCGCTTTTCTTATGTCCTCCGGCGCCCGGCCTCCGGTGCCCACTCACTGTTCTTGCTGCCCTGGTTTCCTAGTATCCAGGGCCCCCTGCGCACCCACTGTGTCAGCACTCTGTCCCAGATGGCTGGGGCTCAGTGTTCGGCAGTCCTGGGCTCCATCTCCCTCCCGCTCTGCCTGCTCTTCTCCCGCCGGGAGTTGGGGGGTTGGGCTCTCGGCTTCCGCCGGGCCGGGGCTTGTATCTTACCCCCTTTGCGTGGCGCTGGGTTCTCTCAGGTGCAGATGTGGTCTGGATATTGTCCTGTGTCCTCTGGTCTTTATTCTAGGAAGGGTTGTCTTTGTTATATTTTCATAGATATATGTGGTTTTGGGAGGAGATTTCCGCTGCTCTACTCACACCGCCATCTTCCGCCCTTGGCAATGGTTTCTTTAAAATGATATCAAAAGTATAGGCAACAACCAGAAGATGACTGGTTAGCCAGAGACGGGTAAGATTCCTCAAGGGAGGAACAACCTAAGACAGGCACAGTCGCAGGGGGGTCATCAGTGAGAAATTGGGGATCAACAGAGGTGAGGCTTAGAACCTCCCCCCACCTGTTTTGAGAGAAATCTTCTGCATCCGTGGATGTTTTGTTGCCCTTGTCTAGCTTGGATTAATACTTAGTCTATAGGCACACACCTGATCATCTACATTTGCTTTCTTACAGCACTAAACTATGTTTTCTACCTTTATTTTGCATCTACCTACCACTTCAGCATTTTATTGAAAATAATAATAATAATAATAAGGGAGAAATGTGGGATTCACATATAAATCAAGTATAAAAATCAAATGAATATTCATATTTGACCTGATTGTTTATAGTTCATAATGCGTGATCAAAACCAAAAGTTTCTGTGATGACTGCCCTTGCACTGTTCACCATGTAAGAACTTATTCACTATGTAAGAATTTGTTCACCATGTAAGAACTTGTTCGTTATGCTTCAGAAGGTTGGAGACTGTTGAGAATTAGTCTTGGGGTTGATTAATGATTGCGCATTGAGTCCCCGATTCAGAATTTTATTGTTGTTAACAACCATTTGATCAATAAATATAAGAGATGCCCTCTCAAAAAAAAAAAAAGTATAGGCAACAAAAGATAGGTAAGTTGGACCACCAACATTAAAAGCTTTTATAAGCGCAGGACTTTATGAAGAGAGTGAAAGACAACCCACAGAATGGGAGAATATATTTGCAAAGCATGTATCTAAAAGGGTTTAATATCCAGAGGGGAAAAAAAGAACTCTTACAACTCAGCAACAATAAAAAACAGACTACCTAGTTAAAATATGGGCAAAAAGACTTGAAAAGCCATTTTCCCAAAGAGCATTTGCAAATGGCCAATAGGCACATGAAATAACTGTTGGCATGGATGTGGAGAAATTGGAACCAAGTGCATTGTTGGTAGGAATGTAAAATGATACGGCTGCTATGGAAAGCAGTTGGCAGTTACTCAGAAAGTTAAATGTAAGATTACCATTTGACCCAGCAATTACACTCTACTCTTAGGTAGATAGCCAAGGGAAATGAAAACGGACTCAAACAGATATTTATACACCACTGTTGATAACAGCACTGGTCACCAATAGCCAAAAAGTGGAAGCAACCCAAGTATCCATCAACAGACAAATGAATGAATAAAATGTGCTGTAGACATAGAGTGGAATATTATCTAGCCATAAAAAGGAATGTTTCTGATACATGGTACAACATGGGCAAACCTTGAACACAATACATTAAGTGAAATAAGCAAACACAAAATGACAAATATGAATCCACTTATATGTGGTATCTGGAATGGGCAAAGAAATATTTTTGCCATAATGGATGCAGAGTTTCTGTTTGAGGAAATGTTCTGAAAATAGATACTAGCAACAGTTACACAACATTCTAAATGTACTTAGTGCCACTGAATTGTACACTGTAAAATGGATAAAATAAACTTTGTTATTGACAGTTTATTCACAAATTTTTAGAAAATTGATACATCATGATTTGGGTACATAAATGATCTGTTTTACAAATAAAAATAAAGAATATGAAGATATGAAAATTAATAAATTATCATGTGACTTATTTTAAGTAGAAATAAACTCAAAAAGATTTTCATTTTTAGCTAATGGATATTCATTAAAAGAAAAGTTTTATGTCACATATCTTCTTAGACTAACATATAGTAAGAAAATTTAGGTTCTCCATCCCCCCCCGAATTGGGTAACAATTCATATTTTATTTAAAGTTGTCTTTCCTGTTTACATATTCTTTTTATTAGAATAGCTACATTGATTAGTAATTTTAAAACATATTCAAATTTACACAGGAAAAGTTTTCAAAGTAATTCATGCAAGGGACAGTTAGTTGATGTACTATATATATGCTACATTTTGAATAATTTAGCTTCTCCTAAAATTTTCTAATTTTAATTAATGCTGTTTTTCTTTAGCTTGACAGGGCCAATTCTCTATTAAACCAGACTCAACAACCTTACAGATACCTTATTGAATCAGTGCGTCAGAGAGATTCTAAGATTGATTCACTGAAGGAGTGTATTACACAGCTTGAGAAAGATGTGAGGTAAACCATCTACAAATCTTTTATTGAGTAATAAAGGCATTGTAATACTGCTGTGGATGAATTCAGGTTGTAAATTATGAAGAAAAAATTTAAATAATGAAAGTCTTAAATTTAATGAGTAGTAAATTCCTCTTAGGATAAACTAGGTCACATCACATTAGGGGCTCACATTTTAACTTATGTTCAGAAATCTCAGCCTGGAGATAGCAATGCTACAATTAATAACAAAGCACTCCACCCGCCCAACAACTATCCTTTCCTTGTTCCCCTATAATTCTTTAGTGGGCTGGGTGTTGATCCAAGGGAGAAGAGAAACACAACCAGATGCCATTGTAAAGTCAAATGTCTGAAACAGATAGAATGTTCACATTTACTTAGATTCATGTTGACTTTGCCAAGGAATTTTTAGGCTTTTCTTCCCCAGGCCCTTTACATTAAAGTAGCCCATGATTTACATAAAGATAAATAAATTCCTTTCACTTTCTTAGATTGAAATTGTTTTCTTCCATGACACCTTATCCAAATAACTTGCTCCATTTAATAATCATTCAAATTCTTTACCTGTTCATCTCTACAATCATCTTAGTCTTTTTAAATTTCAGTAAAATAATGATGCTATGCATAGTGAGGTTTTTTAACTCCTGGGTGGTTGGTTAGTTGGCTTAGTTATTAGATTGTAAGATTATTAAAATAAATTATTAGATAAACTATTAACTGGGTCATATATGTGGAAGCAGAGAATTAGATAGAAATGGAAATTACTAAATTAAGGAATTGGAAAACAATAAGAAGATAGTTACTAAATTCCTAAGGTATAAAACCAAAAAAATTAAACTACTGGCAATTAACTCCAAAATATGACTGTTCTTTTTGATGAATCAGAATAATTATCTTCTCCTCTTGTTTCTACCTTACCAAAATAATTGGTCCAGAACTTTAGTCCTGATCTTAATTTTTTGATAATATGATAAAATAATTTTTAATTACATTTGTGCTTTAAACATCAACATAAACATATTTCTAGATTAATTTTAAAGTTAAAATTGTATTGGGAATACTTATAACCAGCAGTAATAAATTAATTCAATGAATTAAACAATTTTTCTATAAATAGCAATTGGGGCAATAGGAATTATGTGTCATCATTCATTAGGCACTTAGTTATCTCTAAGAAATTGAGAAAAGAAACTCAAATAGAATATTTTCTTCCTGTATTATATATTTTCGTTATACTGAAGTTTTTCATTAGCGTCTTGTTTTACCTTTGTATCCTTGGAGTGGAGATACATAAAAGGCCTGTGGGAAAAATTACCCTCTTTCACAGCTACCTTCAAATAAATTTATTTGAATATTTATTTCACTAAGAATTAAGGTAGTTGTAAATGTTTACTATAAGAAAAATAGTAGCTTGTTATAGAAGAAAATGATAAACAAATTCAGTCCTAGAGAAATTAAGCAACTTGTCATGTAAGAACTTACAGTTTTGTGGTAGGGCCAGAATTTAAATCCAGATTTCGATTTCTACTTCTATTCCTAGTTCTATACTTCTTTTAATTCTATACTCGTAACCATTATGTTATACTGCCTCCCTATGTTCTATTCTGAATAAGGGATAATTTGTCATCAACTAATGTAATTAAGGAAGAGAAAAACAGCAAAATAGTGTAAAACAGTGGTTAAAAGTAAGGCTTTAATGAGTTGATAATTGATGAAGCTGGATGATGGATACATGGGAGTTTGTTTTATTTTCTCTCTTCTTTCAAAATATTCCACAATAAAGTTGTCTTTATAAAACAGATATTAAAAGGGAGTTCAGGCTCTGTAGATAGGTTAGATGGATTTAAATCCAGTCAGTACTTGGTTTTGAATTGGAGGAAGTCAGTTAAATGCTCTAAAACCTCTGTTGTTCAATAAAATGTTCTGTAATGATAAAAATATTCCATATCTGAGGGGAAGGGCAGGGAATAAAAAAAAATACTCCATATCTGTCTGTCAGTGTGGTAGCCACTAGCCACATGGCTGTTAAGCATTTGAAATATGACTGGGGTGACTGAGGAACTAAATTTTATTTTATTTAAATTAAATTAATTTTAATTGCCACTTGTGCTTGGCTAATGGTTGTAATATTGAACAGTATAGCCAATTTCTCATCTGTGAAATGAAATCTGAATAACACCTAAGTCATATGGTTATTCTAACATTAAATCATTTAATCTTTGATATATATAGCACTGTGCCTAAACATTATAAATACTCTGTAAATGTTTGCTGTTATTACAATTTATCTTACATTTTACACATTTTTATTTTGAAAATTATCTTTAAAGTGAGAAATAAAATATCTCCAAATATATTGAATTTTGACAAAAATCAGGACTCCCTAAATAATAGCAATAGAAACCATAAAAACTATGCCACTTATGCAAGTTAACTACAAAAAAATTTTTATGCTAAACATCTGAGCCCTTTAAAGCTCTAAGTGTTTTATAAATTTATTGCTTAATATTTTAGGAGAGCCTGAACTAACATTTTACAGGATATGAAATGTTGCTCTTAATTGAAGGAGCTACCTTCTAATGTAGAAAAATTAAGGTGCTTTCAGTAGTTTAATTATGGCCTCTGAGATACTGTAAATGCATCCCGATGACCATGAATGAAATGATGTGACACCATGAAGAGCAGCCCAGTCACCAAGTCAGGTACAGCAGGATAAATCACAGTTCTGGGGTCACCCCTGCCCTGAGCCAATGACATTTCAAATATAAAGGAGTTGTCCTGAGCTTTGGATACACATCAGCATGGTTTCTTTTCTCATGGTAAATGTGTCTGTAAAATACAGATGTGAACACATCAAGGGACAGTTGTGAAAATTAAATGCAGTAACATACGTACAGCTCTGGCACATGGAAGAAACTCAGTAAATGTTACTTCCCTTCCTTTTTTCCTTCATAAATTAGAAATTTAAACATTAGGTGTCCCATCCGAAAAAAATCACTAAATTATTATGTTCCTTGAAAATTCATATTCTTCTTTGCTGGGTGTCAATTTTAATTATAAAAGATATAGACATTAATTGTTTACTCTTTAAATGTTTCTCTAGCTTATGCAATAAAAGCTCTTTAAAGAACTGAATACTTCTATCATTTTCCTAGAAAGTAAAACTACCATATGCACAATTTGGAAATTTAGCTATTCATGCAATATACTCAATGTCTAGAAAGGTTAGAGTAAATATGCTCTAAAATGAAATCATTATAAACATGTTAAAAGCTAACACTGAGATATCACTATTAACTACTTTAAATCCCCCTGCCATCAAAGTAATGATCTGTTGTACCACTAGCACTGTTAACTCTCCTCTACCAAGCCACAAGCGATAGTCGGGACTATATATTCTGATCTATAGTTTAGGACTGTAGGAAGCATGGAAAGAGAATAATTAGCATAAATTTTCTTTCCCTTTTGTCAGTTCTTGGTTTCTTCTTAACTAGTACTTTAAGAAGAAAAGACAAAGACAACTTCATTTTGTAAGACTAAGCCAGGGTTTTTTGGTTTTTTTTCTGTTCTATGCCAGGGTATATTGATCCAGGAAGTTGAAGAACAATATATCAGCAATATGTTTTCATATAGCAATTTACACAGAGCCATAAACATGAATTTCTAAGTAATAATTAACAGTGACTTGAACAATTATGGGTGTAATACACTATTCATGATAGATGTGCTTATAAGAAGATTTGTTTTGTAGTTGATTTATGAGTCAATGCATAGAAGCTTTGTATTTTAAAAGTAAGTTTCCACTCTTATGAAATGTGTCTTATGGAGACTAAGCTCTATTGAGTAATTACATCCTGGAAGAACCCAGAGTATAATAGTCATCATATTCAGTTTTAGAGACCCACATGTTGAATGCGGTCTCCCTCATGGTTTAAGAGTATATTATAGGGAAGAATAAGACTTTGAAAATACATACCTAAGTATCGTCTGTGGAGTCTATACTGTTTGTGATAAACCAACATCTTACAGGTAGAACAGAGTTGCTCTGTAAATCAATTCATCTACCCACCCATATTCTATCCATGTTATATAGCTATTTGTGCAATTTGAATATGGAATATTTATTGTGAAAAAAATAAAACACTACATATAAACATTTCTAACAAATTAGCCCATCAAATCACTTAATTACATCAACATTCCATTCCTATTACACTGCAAGTCATTTAATGGCATTTGAGAGTTTGTGTGTGTGTGTGTGTGTACTACATGTGAGTGTGTGTTTACATACTATGTGTATGTGTGTACAGGTACACAAACACTAACACATACCTGTTCTTTAAAATTCCTATTCCTTTTTACTGGATGTTTAACTTTGAAAAATATTGCCCCTTCAAACTGATTCTAGCTAAAGATAGATTTGAATTCTACAGATGTAGAAACATCTGATCTTTACCGTACTTTGGGGGACTCTGGCAAAACATGGTGCTTATTTTCCTTTTTATCTCTTGTTCTTTTAAACTCTGGCTCAATAGGACCTCTGATGCCTCTCTCCAAAAATCGGTTTGTTTTTCTGCTGAGCTGCTTTGCCTTTATTGGCATTTAATTACTGTGTCCTCTGATGCCTGTTTTTCATCTGAGTTAGTGACACTATATAGTATTTATGTAGAGATTCCTGTGTTCAGTGCTTCACATAATCATTCATCAGATAATTCATATATCCCTTTGACATACATGAGTATTATTTTCCACTTTTACAAATGTGAAAACTGAAGTTAGTAGGGTGTTGTGTGCTGTGTTTTATACCACACAGTTGAGTCAGTGCCACAGTTGGAAACAGAAATCACAATGCATCTAGTTTTTCTTCTCAGAGGACAAATTATGATGCTTCCTTGGGGCAGTTCTCAATTATTAGGAAGGATGGGAATGTGAGTTTTTTCCTCTTAAGTCCTTGGAATTATCAGTTCTTCCAGAATACCTACTACTATTCCTTGAATTTTAAAAAACTTCTGCCTAGTATTTTAAAAATTGGTGGCTTTCCATTTTCTTAAAGCATAACAGAAAATATCTTACCTATTGAGCAAAATAATTCTCACTAATTTTACCTTCATGGATTTGGTTTTTGACATTTAATATATTATGTTGTTAACATTTATTGTTGATTTCTTTAATTCTTGTGGTAGGGCATGCTGAGTGGCTTCATTCCAGTGGCTTTCAAAGAATATTTCTCTTAATAGTTCTAATTAATTTTTATGTATTGAATAATAAAACTCCAGAAGACAGGCCCCAAATATTTTTCTTTTAAAATATTAATATGTCAAAAATATATATATTAATATGTCCTTACACTTAGGCTTCTCACCTTTTCCTGTCAGGAAATAGGTCATATCAAAGGGAAATTTACATTGCAGACTTAGAAACTGAAGATTGAACTAAGAATTTGAGACAAAAATTGTTTGCACAAGTTTGCTACAGAGTGAATATCTGATTCACCTAACTCAATTATATACCTGCTAATTTAGTGTGTGATAAATTATGAAATGTTACTTTCAGTTTTAAAGATAAATGGTTCCATTTGACTTCCAGTGTTTTGAATTTTAATATTTTGCCCGGACATAATTTTTACCTTTTTATGAATTCTGCCTCCTGTGTTTGTATTTCAGGAGTAAACAGTCATGTTTAAAACACTAATTGTATGCCCCTACTAAGCAGGAAAGTATTTCAGAAAGCATCTCAATTACATTGTCAAATGATTATTAAAGGTCTCCCTTACAAAATAGTCAGGCCGTTGATTAATCAAACATTACAGTGGTTGGTCTAGTATCTTTATGGACTATAAATTTAACTTATCTTTAATTCAGACTATCATATTTGTCTTTAGTCTTTTGCTATTTAGTATTTATTTATTAAATTTATACCAATATGGGGACTTTTTAAAAATCTGGTTGTGTTTTTTTTTCCAGCAATTTAAATAAAGAAAAGTCAGCTTTACTACAGATGAAGAATCAAATGGCATTAGATTTAGAACAACTTCTAAATCATCGTGAGGTACTTTTTCCATTTTTCATAATTTTTGCCACTTTAGGCTTTTTTTAAGTCCATGTGGGGCTAAAACTCCCGGATCCCAGTTGTTCATGTTCATTAATGACTTCTCACATTTATATCCCCCCGTGATCTAGCCCTTTATATTCAACTTGTGATACACTTTATTCTTTATGAACTTTATTCTTTGGGTTAATTTTTACTGCTGGAATTCCCCTTCTTATTGACCCATTATTGCCTTGTTCTTATCTCTGTCATTTCCACATTATTTAATAAGCATTTGTTTAATCGTTCTCCCACTAGACAGTAAATTTCTTTAGTATACCTCTCTCTGCCTCATGTTTTTGTATTTCAGGAGTAAACAATCATGTTTAAAACTAATTTTTTAAATTAGTGTTTTAAACATGCATAATACACAACAGCTGCATTGAACTTTAAAGTTAATAAAGTATTTTTTATTTGTTCCTTACCAAAATTATTTTAGAGTTAGCATAATCCCTATTTTTATAAGGAAAAATGAGTTAAGTGACTTACCTAAAGCCAGTTAGTAACTAAGTGAGAATCCCTGTCTTTTTCTTGTTTTTTAAGTCAGTTTTATTGAGGAACAGTATACACACCATAAAACAACCTGTTTAGCATACATTCTATGATTTTTGACTAATGCATACAGTTGTGTAACCATCACAACAATCGATACATAAAATAGATTTATGACCCCCCAAAAGTTACCTCATTCCCCTTTTTATTGACCTTTTTCCCCAACTCCAGTCCTAGCAACTACTGATCTGTTTTCTATCCCAATAGTTTTGCTTTTTCCAACAAAGGAATGTCATATAAATGAAATTGTCCATATTAGTCTTTTTATTCTGGCTTTTGTCACTTACCATAAAAAAGCTTAGTCCATGTTGTTGCAAATATTAGTCATTTATTCTTTTTTCTTGCTGAGTTATATTCCATTTATGGATATACTGGAGTTTGTTAATCCATTCACCAGTTGATGGACATTTGAGTTGTTTCCATTTTGGGGCTTCTATAAATAACATACGTGTTTTTCTGTAAATATAAGTTTCCTTTTCCCTTGGTAAATACCCAGGAGCAGGGTTGCTGGGACCAATGGAAAGTGTTTAACTTTATAAGAAACTGCAAAGCTGTTTTCCAGCGTGACTGTACCTTTTGCATTCCCACCAGCAATGAATGTTCCAGGTGCTGTGCATCCTCACCAGCAGTTGGTATTGTGAAGCCTAGCCTTTTAATCCAACGCATTTTTTCAACTGAACTATCACTGCCTTGTCTTAGCCATGTTTTTACCATTTTGTTATCCTAACAGAGAAAAAAAATGCTTGAAACAGATCATTGGTTTATGAGTATCCTGAAGACATTGTTTTCTAGTCTGTGAAAGATACACCAGGTATTTGAGAAGAAATTATTGGAAGGATATTGAGAGAAACAGATGAACTAGGGAATATTACTGTAAGCAGTTTAAAGGCGCATATCCCAGAAATGCAATCAGGGGAATGGGAGAGTTATCTCTATTTCAGAAATGGCATTTGAAGTGAGTTCTCTTAAAGGTGTATATTCTGTACGTTGAGTAAAAGAGAAAATAAGGTGTCTCTGGGCTAGATTTTAGAGATGACTTTCAAGTAGATAAGTAGATCTAGCAACAGGTTATGAGTAGGAAAAGCTTACAGGACACTCATTTTTCTGACTTCTGATATTCCAGGCCTTATCTACTATCACTTGTGTCCTAGGATCCTGCCTTCAAATAATTTTTTCTTCATGGTGGATGCCTGATTCAGTCACTATGTGGATTTCACAAACGTTTTTTACATTGAATATATAAGAAATAGAAACTATATATGTCCACTCACTCATACCAACTTTATTTCATAAAGGTGCATAACAAGTATTTTTTCAGAGTGGCAATTCTCATTTGATTTTAGAGGATTATACTAGATCTTGAAAAAATATATGAGCACCTTTATTTTGTACATCATACTTGATATCACATTATTCATGAGTTCAAATAAAAAACTAACAGTTCTACTTAGATTGAAAATTGAATGGGTTTAGGAAAAAAATGTCTAAACATGAAAATTAAATACTAGCAAGGTAAAACTACTGATGCATGGCATCAATGAAAATCACATGGATACATATCTGATTAAATAATTGTCAGTTAATTTTCGTGCATTTGATAATATCTCTTCATTTTGGCAATTTTAATAATCCAACACGGTAAATTTTTTTTTTTTGAAGTATAGATGATATACAATCTTATATTGGTTTCAAGTATACAACACAGTGGTTCAACAGTTACCATATTATTAAATCCTCACTCACACTAGTGTGGTTACTATTTGTCAACGTAGGAAGATGTTACGGAACCATTGGCTCTGTTCTCCATGCTGTACTGCCGTTCCCTGTGACCAACTTATATTATGATTGAAAATTTTTGTGTTCATTTATCCCCCTCACCCTCCCACCCCAACCCCTCCCCCATGGTAACCACAAGTCACTACATGGTGAGTTTTCTTAATGTTAAACATATAAAGAAAAGTAGCTTTCTTCCTGTGCACAGCAAAAAAATAATTATAATTAAAGTTTAAGAAAACATATCTGATACAAGTTTATCTTTTTTCTAGGAAACAGTTTAATATTAAATTGCAGAGGCAAAAGCAAGTGCAAACTGCTCATATGGAAAGAGAGGAGCCAGTGACCCAGGGAAATGCTTAACCACTCTCTTAACATTTACTGATGAAACAGTCTGTAGGATTGGTTGATTGATGTTATGGCTCTGAGGGTCAAGTGTTCAGAACAGCCAATACATAGCAGTTGTATAAGAATAACTTGGATAAATATGATTTTTTATGGAAAATCAGGGCTGAGACTCAGGTGAGGCAACCAAGAGATCTAGGGCACAAAATGTAGGAGGATTTGCTCTCTTACAACACTAAACTATGTTTTCTACCTTTATGTTGTATCTACCTACCACTTCAGCATTTTATTAAAAATAATAAAGAGAGAAATGTGGTATCCACATATAAATCAAGTATAAAAATCAAATGTGTATTCATATTTGAACTGACTGTTTATAGTTCATAATGCATGAGCAAAACCAAAAGTTTCTGTGATGACTGCCCTTGTACTGTTCACCATGTAACTTATTCACTATGTAAGAATTTGTTCTCCATGTAAGAACTTGTTCATTATGCTTCAGAAGATTGGAGACTGACGAAAATTAGGCTTGGGGTGGATTAATGATTGTGCATTGAGCATTGACTCCCCTATACAGAATTTTATTGTTGTTAACAACCATTTGATCAATAAATATGAGAGATGCCCTAACAACAACAACCAAAAAAAAATACACACTTCCAATTGTAAAATAAATAAGTAACCGGGATGTAATGTATAGCATAAGGAATATAGTCAAAATATTGTAACAACTTGGTATGGTGATAGCTGGTACCTAGAATTATCATGTATATAAATGTTGAATCACTGTGTTGTACACCTGAAACTAATGTAATGTAATACTGTGTGTCAACTACCCTTCAATAAAAAATAATTATCTAAAAAAAAAAAAAAAAAAATGTAGGAGGTACCACTCTCAGAGGTATTCAGAGTTCAGGGTTGGTACCAAGAGCTTGCCACACCCTAGTCAGAAACCTGGGAAAGTGACCTAAACTGACTGATTGCTTTAATCAGCTAAATTTTCTCAGTTTAATTTAGTGATTCATAAAGAGAGCAAATGATAGTTTTAAAGGTTTTCACTTTTTCTTTTTGGTATCATTAATATACAATTACATGAGCAACATTATGGTTCCTAGACTCCCATTATCAATTCCCCACCACATATCCCATTACAGTCACTGTACATCAGTGTAGTAAGATGCTATAGAATCATTACTTGTCTTCTCTGTGCTATACTGCCTTCTCCATGTCGCCCCCCACCACGACTACATTATGTGTGCTAATCATAATGCCCCTTATTCCCCCTTATCCCACCCTTCCCACCCATCCTCCCCAGTCCCTTTCCCTTTGGTAACTGTTAGTCCATTCTTGGGTTCTGTGAGTCTCCTGCTGTTTTGGTCCTTCAGTTTTTTCTTTGTTCTTATACTCTGCAGATGAGTGAAATCATTTGATACTTGTCTTTCTCTGCCTGGCTTATTTCACTGAGCATAATACCCTCTAGCTCCATCCATGTTGTTACAAATGGTAGGATTCATTTTCTTCTTATGGCTGAATAATATTCCATTGTGTATATGTACCACATCTTCTTTATCCATTCATCTACTGATGGACACTTAGGTTGCTTCCATTTCTTGGCTATTGTAAATAGTGCTGCAATACCCATAGGAGTGCAACTGTCTTTTTCAAACTGTGCTGCTGTATTCTTAGGGTAAATTCCTAGAAGTGGAATTCCTGGGTCAAATGGTATTTCTATTTTGAATTTTTTGAGGAACCTCCATACTGCTTTCCACAATGGTTGAACTAGTTTACATTCCCACTAGCAGTGTAGGAGGGTTCCCCTTTCTCCACATCCTCACCAGCATTTGTTGTTGTTTGTCTTTTGGATGTTGTCCATCCTAACTGGTGTGAAGTGATATCTCATTGTGGTTTTAATTTGCATTTCTCTGATGATTAGTGATATGAAGCATCTTTTCCTGTGCCTGTTGGCCATCTAAATTTCCTCTTTGGAGAATTGTCTGTTCAGCTCCTATGCCCATTTTTTTAATTGGATTATTTGCTTTTTGTTTGTTGAGATGCATGAGCTCTTTATGTATTTTGGATATAAACCCCATATTAGATATGTCATTTATGAATATATTTTCCCATACTGTAGGATGCCTTTTTGTTCTACTGATGGTGTCCTTTGCTGTACAGAAGCTTTTTAGTTTGATATAGTCCCACTTGTTCATTTTTGCTTTTGTTTCCCTTGCCCATGGAGATATGTTCATGAAGAAGTTGCTCATGTTTATGTCCAAGAGAGTTTTGCCTATGTTTTCTTCTAAGAGTTTTATGGTTTCATGACTTACAATCACGTCTTTGATCCATTTTGAGTTTACTTTTGTGTATGGAGTTAGACAGTAATCCAGTTTCATTCTCTTACATGTAGCTGTCCAGTTTTGCCAGCACCATCTGTTAAAGAGGCTGTCATTGCCCCATTGTATATCCATGGCTCCTTTACCATATGTTAATTGACCATATATGCTTGGGTTAATATCTGGACTCTCTATTCTGTTCCACTGGTCTATGGGTCTGTTCTTGTGGCAGTACCAAATTGTCTTGATTATTGTGGTTTTGTAGTAGAGTTTGAAGTTGGGGAGCAAGATCCCCCCTGCTTTATTCTTCCTTCTCAGGATTGCTTTGGCTGTTCAGGGTCTTTTTTGGTTACATATGAGTTTTAGAACTATTTGTTACAGTTTGTTGAAGAATGCTGTCAGTATTTTGATAGGGATTGCATTGAATCTGTAGACTGCTTTAGGCAGGATGGCCATTTTAACAATATTAATTCTTCCTAGCCAAGAGCATGGGATGAATTTCCATTTATTAGTGTCCTCTTTAATTTCTCTTACAAGTGTCTTGTAGTTTAGGTCTTTCACTTCCTTGGTTATGTTTATTCCCATGTATTTTATTCTTTTTGATGCAATTGTGAATGGAGTTATTTTCCTGATTTCTCTTTCTATTGGTTCATTGTTAGTGTATAGGAAACCCACAGATTTCTGTGTGTTAATTTTGTATCCTCCAACTTTGCTGTATTCTGATATTAGTTCTAGTAGTTTTGGAGTGGATTCTTTAGGGTTTTTTATGTATAATATCATGTCATCTGCTAACAGTGACAGTTTGGCTTCTTCCTTACCAATCTGGATGCTTTTTATTTCTTTGTTTTGTCTGATTGCTATGGCTAGGACCTCCAGTACTATGTTGGATAACAGTGGGGAGAGTGTGCATCCTTGTCCTGTTCCCAATCTTAGAGGAAACGCTTTCAGCTTCTCACTGTTAAGTCTGATGTTGGCTGTGGGTTTGTCATATATAGCCTTTATTATGTTGAGGTACTTGTCCTCTATACCCATTTTGTTGAGAGTTTTTATCATGAATGGATGTTGAATTATGGCGAATGCTTTTTCAGCATCTATGGAGATGATCATGTGGTTTTTGTCCTTCTTTTTGTTTATGTGGTGGATGATGTTGATGGATTTTCAAATGTTGTACCATCATTGCATCCCTGAGATGAATCCCTCTTGATCATGGTGTATGATACTCTTGATGTATTTTTTAATTGGGTTTGCTAATATTTTGTTGAGTTAACTGTAACTTTTTAAGCAGTATCACTTAGTTCTGATAAGGCTGCATATGGTCATGTAATATGAAATGAGATCACTAACTCATTTACATAGTTATCAAGTATGTGTTAAATGAAAAAAGAAAACAGGTGAGGTAATTTTAGGTTTGCATTTCTAGGACATTTGGGGCCTGGCAACAAATGGTTTTCATTTTCTATTGTTAGCATTAGCTCAAAAGTATTAGCTTAAGAGTAACTCCTGTCATGTTAGGATTTCAGTTGTGGTCTAAAGGATTCTAGGAATAATAAAATCAATATTGGTATCTAAATCTTTAAATTTTTAGCTTTATACCCATACAAATAGTGGTTGTATTTGGAATTATGAGTGGTGTATTTGGTGTTTTTATTCTCAGTTTTTCTTTCTAGAAAATATATTAACTAATAATATATTAAAATATGAAGAGAGGGTGAATGTAGGGAAAAAATAGTATTTTTTTAGGTTGCCTTTTCAGACTACTGAGCTTAGCTGGGATGGGCAAATATATTAGGTTAAAGTTGCTGTACAACACATACTAACTGAAAGATATGATCATAAATTGAATTGTGATCTTTTGCCTCTTCACACCACTCCATTCTAAATTCTCCAAATTCTGTTCCTGTATTCAGTAAAACCTTCGCAAAGCAAATGAAATGGAGAGGCAAAATATTCCTCCTCATAAAATGCCTTCCATTAAGCGCAATTTAATGTCATGTCCTCTGCCTTTATAGAAGCTCAAAACAAAATCTGGTGTCCTGTCTCTGTTTTGTGAAACTATTTAAGGCAGTCTACTAAATGCTTCCATTTATATTACATAATTTAGTCTTTGCTATAGTCCACTGAGAAAGCTATTGTTCCCACTTTTTCAGATGAAACTGTTACTTATAAGTGTTAAGTAACTCAACGGCAATTACATATTTAGTGTCAAAATTAAAGTAAATCCTTTTTTTTTTTTCTGAAACAAAAGCTTGTGATCTTTCTCCTTAGTCCCATTTAAACAAAAGTCTCATGATGAATTATTGCTAGCAATAGTTCCAGGAAATTTTTTGCCTCTTTAGATGGGGTTATATCTTCCTTTCTTCTTGTCAGAAAGTGAAAAGTATGTAATTTAATTGTTTCCTTTTTGTCTTAGTTGCCAGAAAACTTAAAGCTGATTATCTTATCTAAGTGTTATCTATCATCTTGTTTTTCTCTTAAACTTTAGATGCTTCAGAGTAACTTTTTTTGTTTCCTTCAAGTGGGTTGTAATCTTATTTAACCTTAAATATCTTCACTTATACTAAGACCTCTTAGGTGTAAAAATATAAAATATAAAAAATAGGAATCTTAAATAATGAGGTAACAAGAGGTAAAGGAAAAGAGCAACTGATAGGCTTTCACTCTTATGTAATAATATTAGGGCTTCAAATTAAACATCCAGTTTTGAGTAAAAAAAATTATGACTCCTTAGAGTGGTTGCTTTCTTGTCAAGCATACCTCTCAGGAGTCATCTTTGATGACTTCCATTTTTCACCCTTTTTTATCCACCCATATTTGCCTTCATGAAACAAGATTTGCTGATCACATTTAGAAATCCTAATTCTGCTTTTTTTAGTATGTATTTCATCACATGTCCTTAGAATATAAGCTTTTAAGAGTAGGAAAAGCATTTTTAATCAGCCAAATGTCTACTAGAATACTGAACATAATTTAAGAAACTGATGTAAAAGCCCTTTCTAATTTCTTTTGCAGCTGCATTAAGGGTAGTGGTAAGAGCCCCACTAGAAAGCTATTCCAGCATTTCAGCAAATGATGGTGGTGTCTTGAAATAGACTGGTGCTGATGGTATCCAAAAAAACACAGACCAATAGGAAAGCTATTTAGAAACCAAATCATGGGGTTTGGTGACTGCTTAGAATCAGGGAATATTGAAGTGAGGAGAAATGAGAATTGATGCCCCGAGTTTGGGCTTGTGTCCTGAGTTACAAATGTTGGTTCTGGAGTCCAGGAAAGAGAACTTACCTGGAGGTAGAGATTTGAGAGTCACAGCATAAAGATGGTGCTTTACATGGAAGTAGATCAAATGAACTAGTAAGAGTATATAGAGTGAGAATGGAAAAAGGCCTAGGACAGAATCTTGAAGAACACCAGCACTTAAAGGATGGACAGAGGAAAAAAACTCTTGCAAAAAGAGCAAGGAGTGACGAGGGAGGTAACAGGAACATCCAGAAGAGAGTAGAGTCAGTGAAGTCCAGAAAGAACCATTTGTAAGTGAGAGAGTTGTCAGCATTGGCCTAGGCTGCCAAGGGAGCAGATCAACGATAAAAAAGTGTCATTTGGATTTAACAAGATGCTAAAGCAGTTTCAGTGGAGCCAGAAGGCAGAGTGCAATGAATTGATGAACAAGTAGAAGTTGAAAAGTGGTCATAGGAAAAAATAGATAACTGTTAGGATATTTAAATAAGAGAACATAGGATGATCAGGGAGGGGCATAAGAACAAAGGCTTCTACCTCGCAAAGTTTGAGAGTATCCAGTATGGTGATAGGGAAGAGCCAAATACAGAGAGATGTTGATAGTACAAAAGAGAGAGGGAATTTTCAATTGAACAAATGTGTTGGGGAAGGAGACTATCCAGAGCAAAATGATGGGATTTAACTTTAGACAGGAGGGGCATTTTTCCATTTTGAAGATAGAAATAAAGATGATGTTAAGGAAAAGTAAGTTTGTAGGTTTGGTGGTAAGAACTTAGAGAGTTTCCATCTAATGGCTGTTCTCTGGTGGCAAGACATGATAGGGTCAGAGTTTTGAGGAAAATAAAAGTTGAAATAGCTACATAATAAATGAGCAAAGTACATTACAGAAACATAAAATAATTGCCAAGTTGAAATGTCATATGTTTACAGTATTCTGTGTAATATCCTGTAGTAGCACTCGGCACACTAGGGGTCAGCATGGAGGAAATGCACAGCCCGGTTGATCCAGAATTACCTCCTGCCTTCCTATATATGCATATATACATGTTCAGCTCTCTTGATAAATTGCAAGACTGGATTACCTTTATATTCCAAACATCACCTACATTTTGAAATGCTATGGAAAAAGCCAAAGTCAGACAAGATGAGTTCATGTCATAATAGCCATGAATTATTGAGAGAATAATTTATCCCCTCTACACTCAGATTCCTCACGTATAAATAAAGGTAATGCCTACTTTGCAGGATTATATGATAACTAAATAATGTGGCTGGCATTCCTGGCATGTAACTCAGTGAATGTCATTCCCTTTCCTCTTTTCCTTCCTTTTCAAGAGTCAGTTTAAATGTTGTCTATTCTTTGAAGCCCTCCCTAGCTTGACAAAGAAAAACTTACTCTTTTTTTCTACTTCTTTCCCATAACTTCTTCAGTGTTTCTATTAATGTTCATATCACTATATGTCATTATTACTCATGTGTCTTGCCCAAAAGAGTACCTAGTTGTTGTTTGTATATTAGCTTATCACAGTATTTAACACATAATAAGTAGACAATTGAATGCTTGTTGAACTAATTATGTCCTTCCGACTCTTCAATAACAATTGCGTTGGAAACTGTCCAACAGAATAGTCAAATAGAAAGCTTTAGAAACTAGCCTTTAATATATCCTCATCTCCTTTGCTTGAACATAAAACTCACTCTGGTAACTGATACCATTTCAACTGACAAAGTACAGAAGCTGTCCTATACCCAAGGACAATTTCAGAGTACTATCTGAAAGCAGCCAATAGAAAGTCAGATCTGAGAAGTTTATCTAGAATAGAGCTACTTCCAAAATCCTGGACATGGCACCTAGAGACACAACAACCTGTAAAGGTGTCAAGCCTCTAGGAGATGATGTATATTTTTGACAGATTCTGCTTTAAGACGTGGGATTCTTCTACTCTTTCACTCAGTGCTTCTACCAATAATCTGTCTCAGGATCCACAGGCATTTCAGTTAGTATTTAACCAAATTAACCAACCACTCCTTACCAAGTACCTAGAATGTGCAAGGCCCCATACTTGCTGAATGTTGGACTAACTCCCATTAGGCCACATAACTTGCCTCTTACTGCAGTGTATGTCACTTAACAAAACAAACCCTGCAGTTATGCAGGTTTCTTAAAAGTTAAGTCAGAGTATAATTATCATTCTTTCATAGTATGTTTGTGTTCCACAATTCTAACTCGTATGTTCTTTGTGATTTCTCGGAAAGTTTCAGGGACATTTCAGCATCACGAGTGCTCCTTAGGCAATCCACTTCATAAAGGGTTCAAATAAATTACATATTTCTATATGTGTGTCATTCTTTTTGTCTCATACTTAACTGTTTTGAAATTTTCTTAAGAATACATTTTTACATGTTTTTCTCAGACACCTATTTAGTTAAACTTTACAGTCAGCATGGCTTAAAAAACCAAAACACTGAGTGGATAAGGTAGTTTTTCTTTAAATGAAGATATAATTATTTCTCAGATTCACACCTTTCTCATCATAGCATTGCTCTTCAAGTTAAAATTTGTTTTGATTTGCTGGTTGTAAATGAGTGTTTAAAAGAAAGACAATTATTATAGTAAAAACTGAAACACATACAGTATAAGTCATATTTTCCATTCAAAGTTTTAGAACACTTATTTTTTTCTATAAAAGGGTATATGAATTCAGAAATTCATGGAATAAAATACTACAAAAAATACTCCTTTCATATGCTGAACTTACACATACTTTAGGTATGACAGAACCAAACCTATTGTGTAGCACTAATAATATCTTGAATTTTATAACTTCTTTCTACCAAAATGTTAAAAAACACTTGCAGATTGTTTGGAAGTTATCCTACCACCTAGGGATCAGCTATACATTGCTTTCAACCAAATATACCTTGGTATAAAGAGTCAGAGAAAGGAAAAGTTTTGAATTATCCCTCCATACTGAGAGAGAGGTAGCCTTTTGCTTATGCCTTCTAGAATTTGAGAGCATTAAGCTTTTCCCAAAAATAGGTATTTTTCAGCTTATAAGACTGTTTAATATTTACATATTACTTTGTAGTTCTTTTTATACTCATTGATTTCACATACACCTCACAAGAGCCTTATGATGATTCTATACCCATTTCATAAAAGCAGCAACTGAATCTCAGTTGTCCTTTCTGTAGAACATTAACTATGCTCAATTTTGAGTTGCATAAAAGACACCTGAATTTCTTTTAGATTGTACTCCGTGGACCTCTGTATTTATGTGGACTTGTATAGAACTGAGTAGAATTAGGTCAAATCCTATTGGCTTCTTTAATCTTTGAATCATCATCTTTAAAATTATAGATATCTTTGTTGTGTCCTGAAAGTAAAACTCATATGGGTATGGGTGTGTTTTATTTTTTTTAATTTTTGTAATAAGTTACACACAATAAACTGCACAAATCTTACTGTACAACTTTATGAATTTTGACGTGTATGTATATACTCAAGTAACCATCGCCCAGATCAAGATATCACTCTCAAAACACAATTGTTTGAATTATCTTTTTTTTTTAATTGAAGTATTGTTGACATACAGTCTTATACTGGTTTCAAATATGCAACACAGTGGCTCAATAGTTTCAATATTACTAAATCCTCACCCCACTAGTATTTAATTACTAGCACAGTTACTATTTGTCAACATAGGAAAATGTTACAGAATCATTGGCTATATTCTGATTCACCTTATATTATGATTGAGAATTTCTGTGCCCCTTTATCGTCCTCATCCTCCTCACCTTCCCTCCCCAACCCCTCCCCCATGGTAACCGCAAGTCACATCTCAGTGTCTGTGAGTCTACTGCTGTTTTGTTCATTCTGTTTTGCATTGTATTTATATTCCACAAATAAGTGAAATCATATGGTATTTGCCCTTTTCCACAGGGCTTATTTCACTTAGCATAATATCCTCTAGGTCGATCCATGGCAGGATTTCATTTTGTTTATGGCTGAATAGTGTTCCATTGTGCATATGTGCTACCTCTTCTTTACCCATTCATCTGTTGATTGACACTTACGTTGCTTCCATATCTTGGCTATTGTAAATTATGCTTCAACAAACCTAGGGGTGCTGTATCTTTTCACACCAGGGATTTCGTTTTCTTCAGGTAAATTCTAGAAGTAGAATTACTGGGTCAAATGGTATATCTTTCTATTTTTAGTTTTTTGAGAAACCTCTGTACCTGCTTTCCACAGTGGCTGCACCAATTTTCATTCCCACCAACAGGTGGGTTTCCATTTCTCCACATCCTCACCAACACTTATTATTTCTTGTCTTTTGGAATAGTGGCCATTCTAACTGGTGTGAGGTGATACTTCATTGTGGTTTTGATTTGCATTTCCCTGATGATTAGCAATGTGGAACATTTTTCATGTGCCTATTGGTCATCTGTACTTCTTCTTTGGAGAAATGTTCAGGTCTTCCACCCATTACTTAATCAGGCTATTTTTTTTTTCATTGTTGAGGCATATGAGTTCTTTGTATATTCTGGATGTTAACCCCATATCAGATGAATCATTAAAAAATATATTCTCCCATAAGAAAATATAAAGGTTGCCTTTGTGTTCTGCTGGTGGTGTGCTGTACAAAAGCTTTTTAGTTTGATGTAGTCTCACTTTTTCATTTTTAATTTTGTTTCTCTTGCCCAAGGAGATGTGTCCAGGAAAAAAATTGCTCATGCTTTTATTCAAGAGATTTTTGCCTATGTTTTCTGCTAAGAGTTTTTTATGGTTTCATATGTTACATTCAGGTCTTTGATCCATTTCAAGTTTACTTTTGTATATGGATTTAGACAGTAATCCAGTTTCATTCTTACATGTAGCTGTCCAGTTTTCCCAACACCAGTTATTAAAGAGGCTGTCTTTTCCCCATTGTTTATTCAGGGCTCCTTTATCATATATTAACTGATCATTCATGAGTGTGTTTATATCTGGGCTCTCAATTCTTTTCCACTGATCTACGGGTCTATTCTTGTGCCAATACCATACTGTTTTTATTGCCATAGTTCTGTAGTATAGCTTGAAGTCAAGGAACCTTATACTCCCAGCTTTGTTCTTCTTTCTCAGAATGGCTTTGGCTATTCAGGGTCTTCTGTGGTTCCATATGAATTTTAGAATTACTTGTTCTAGTTCACTAAAAGATGCCATTGGTATTTTGATAGGGATTCTATTGAATCTATAAATTGATTTGCTCTTGACAATATTATTCTTCCTATCCATGAGTATGGGATAAGTTTTCATTTATTTGTGTCTTCTTTAATTTCTCTCGTGAATGTCTTACAGTTTTCAGAGTACAGGTCTTTCACCTCCTTGCTAGGTTTATTCCTAGGTATTTTATTCTTTTTGATGCAATTGTGAATGGAATTGTTTTCCTGATTTCTCTTTCTGCCAGTTCATTGTTAGTGTACAGGAACACAACAGATTTCTGTGTATTAATTTTGTATCCTAAACTTTGCTGAATCCAGTTATTAGTTCTAATAGTTTTTCAATGAAGTCTTTAGGGTTTTCTATGTATATCCTGTCATCTGCAAATAGTGACAGTTTAACCTCTTCATTACCAGTTTGAATGTCTTTTATCTCTTTGTCTTGTCTGATGGCCATGATGAGGACTTCCAGTACTGTGTTGAATGAAAGTGGTGAGATTGGGCATCCTTGTCTTGTTCCTGGTCTCAGAGGAAAAGCTTTCAGCTTTTCACCATTAAGTATGATGTTAACTGTGGGTTTGTCATATATGGCCTTTATTATGTTGAAGTCCTTGCCCTCTATACCCATTTTGTTAAGGAGTTTTTATTATGAATAGATACTGAATTCTGTCAGCTTTTTCAGCATCTATTGAGATGCTCATGTGGTTTTTATCCTTCCTTTTGTTAATGTGGTGTATGACATCTATTGATTCATGAACATTTTACCAACCTTGCATCCCTGGAATAAATCCCACCTGGTCATGATGGATGATCCTTTTGATGTGTTTTTTAATTCAGTTTGCCAATATTTTGAGTATTTTTGCATCTATATTGGTCTATAATTTCCCATTTTTGTCATGTATCTGGTTTTGGTATTAGAGTGATACTGGCCTCATAGAATGAGTTTGGAAATATTCTCTCCTCTTCTACTGTTCAGAGTACTTTAAGAAAGATGGATATTAGCTCTTTAAATGTTTGATAGAATGTAGCTGTGAAGCCATATGGTCCTGGAATTCATTTGTTCGGAGTTTTTTGATTACCAGTTCAATCGGTCTGTTCAGATTTTCTGTTTCTTCCTGGGTCACTCTTGAAAGGTTGTATTTTTCTAGGAATTTGTCCATTTCTTCTAGGTTGTCAAAGTTATTGGCATATAATTTTTCATAGAATTCTCTAATCTTTCTATTTCTGTGGTATCCATGTGACTTCCTTTTTCATATTTTATTTTGTGTACTCTCTTTTTTTCTTGATAAGTCTGGCTAAGAATTTGTCTATTTTGTTTATTTTCTCAAACAACCAGCTCTTAGTTTCATTGTTTTTTTTTCTATTGTTACATTCCTTTATTTTATTTATTCCTCTGATCTTTATTTTGCCCTTCCTACTAACTTCAGGTTTCATTTTTTCTTCTTTTCTAGTTTCTTTAATTGTGGGTTCAGACTGTTTATTTGGGATTGGTAAAACTGTCTTGTGTGAGGCAATGTAATGTCTTATCATGAAAGTATTTTATCTGTGTATATAAACCCTTTTAACTTTTTTTCATGTCACATTTTCACATCTATTATGTATCACATAGACCTCTCATTTTTTTTATTTGTTTTTTAAGAATGAAATGTGTATTTTTCCCACTACATTTTAGAAGTTTGGTATATTTTCTTTTAAGTACTAAGTACACTTCTCTGACCTTTTTGCTTTTATCAGTAACAACAAGTAAATGACCTCTTGCTATCAGGCTAACCCTGTGTTTTTATGACTGTCTTAGAATTGTAGCAGTTTATAACAAACCAAATAATTCTAGGACATAAGGAAACACAAAACAAATTGCAAAGCTATAATATAAAAATAAGTCTCTGGAAATGTGTGGGACCAAGAGAGAATATTAACAATGATATGAGATTCTGTTAGGGACCATTTTAGCAGTATTTCAATATAAACTTAACAAGTCATTGATCACATATCTAGGAGGTAACACAGAATAGGATGGAAATACAACATTGAGAAAGCAGAGGCACTAGAATGAGTCACACTCTGGAAACCAGAGCTTTGAATCTGAAATATTGACGATAGAAGTAAACAAGAATATGCATCAGAACCTCTCAGATTATACTTGAAATAGTGAAGGCCAGAAGCTGGACAACAACTAGATAAATACTGTTATAAAGGAAAAAGCTAGGCACCAAGAAAACATGTATTGCAGAAGGCAAAACAGGCAGAAGTCTAAGATACCATCCCATAATCAGATGAGCTAAAAGGGTCTGTGCAAACCAATCAGAACAGAATCACAGTGCCACCCTTATGTTTTAAGTCAACAGTGGTAGTAGATTTCAAGTCAGGGCTTCTTCAGTGTGTTAATAGTACCTTCCTCTACCTGCATCACTGTTCAGAATGACCTTAAGATTATATCCAAGTTCAGGAAAGAATGTTTGAGGTGATTATTTATGTCCTCTAGGCTACGACAGCACAGTTGTCTCATATTAACATAAACACTTCAGCTCTCACTAAGCTTTCAGTCATAGATAAGGTATGGCTCCAAAAATGTTTATATCATCTTAAATGTATTTGAATGAGGAGTAAGTAGGCTTTGTTCTGCTGTGCTCTGGCCAGGACTTCTTTTTTTTCCTCTGCTTTCAGTCCCAAACTTTGAATACTAGGAGATAACCAGAGGAAAACAGACAAGATGGTGAAAGAATTGTTTTTAATCATAAAAGGCTGAGTAAACTGGAGGTGTTTAGAAAATATTTAGAGACATATAATAAAGCCAAAGTAGGCATGTGAAAGAGGCAGTAGTAGACTTGTTATCCATGACTCCAAAGGCTAGAATTAAAAGCTAAGGGAGATATTATAAGGAGACATGTTTTAACTGTTTTGTTTTACATTGTTGTTCTTATTTTCGTTATTTGGCTTTGTATTGTATAGAGACTGGGTTAAAGAAATTGAAGATCCCTTCCAAACCTGAAATTATGTGTGTTAAAGGCCTTCTTAGAAGGCATCTGCATTATTGTTGTAATAATGACAGTTTTGAACCCAGAAAGACCTGCACTGGAATCCTAATTTCACTTAGTAGCTAATGAACTTGGCCAAATTTCTTAGAACATTTTAAGCCTCAGTTTTCTCATAGTCAAATTGAAGCAATATTTCTCCTCTTGGTATTTGGAGGAGGGTTTAATTATTATATAGTCTACTTAGCTGCAAGCCTGGCACATATCAGACATGCAATGAATGCTAATTCTTGTCCTCTGTCTTCCTCCTTCAGTTATTCTACTGTTGAAGCAAGGAGACGATCCTAGGGTGAAGTTAGCCTACAAATGGGAGCAAGTATTTAGATGGGAAGACTGAGAGACTAGAAAACCACAGTGTGCAGTAAATATTGACACTGTTCTCTACAAAGTCTGTTTTGTTCGTTGCTTAGAGTGTAGTGGCACTGGCATCCAAGGTGTATTTTAACTAATTCAAAAATCATACATTAAACTGCGCTAAAAATTTGCTTTGATGATAACAAAAATTCTTTTTGAGCACTTAGAGGACAGAATGGATGACTTTGATTAAATTTACATTTTTTTTGGTATCATTAATCAACAACTATATGAAGAACATTATGTTTACTAGGCTCCCCCCTTCACCAAGTCCCCCCGACATACCCCTTCACAGTCACGGTCCATCAGCATAGTAAGATGCTGTAAAATCACTACTTGTCTTCTCTGTGTTGCACAGCCCTCCCCATGCCCCCACACACACTATACATGCTAATTGTAATGCCCCCTTTCTTTTTCCCCACCCTTATCCCCCCTTCCCACCCATCCTCCCCAGTCCCTTTCCCTTTGATAACTGTTAGTCCATTCCTGGATTCTGTGATTCTGCTGCTGTTTTGTTCCTTCAGTTTTCCTTTGTTCTTATACTCCACAGATGAGTAAAATCATTTGGTTCTTGTCTTTCACCGCTTGGCTTATTTCACTGAGCATAATACCCTTTAGCTCCATCCAGGTTGATGCGAATGGTAGGATTTGATTTTTTCTTATGGCTGAGTAATATTCCATTGTGTATATGTACAACATGTTCTTTACCCATTCATCTACTGATGGACATTTAGGTTGCTTCCATATCTTGGCTATTGTAAATATTGCAGCGATAAACATAGGGGTGCATCTGTCTTTTTCAAACTGGAGTGTTGCATTCTTAGGGTAAATTCCTAGAAGTGGAATTCCTGGGTCAAATGGTATTTCTATTTTGAGCATTTTGAGGAACCTCCATACTGCTTTCCACAATAGTTGAACTAATTTATATTCCCACCAGCAGTGTAGGAGGGTTCCCCTTTCTCCACAACCTTGCCAACATTTGTTGTTGTCTTTTCAATGATGGCAATCCTTACTAATGTGAGGTGATATCTCATTGTGGTTTTAATTTGCATTTCTCTCATGACAAGTGATGTGGAGCATCTTTTCATGTGTCTGTTGGCCATCTGAATTTCTTCTTTAGAGAACTGTCTATTCAGCTCCTCTGCCCATTTTTTAACTGGATTATTTGCTTTTTGTCTGTTGAGGTGTGTGAGCTCTTTATGTATTTTGGATGTCAACCCTTTATCGGATCTGTCATTTATGAATATGTTCTCCCATACTGTAGGATACCTTTTTGTTCTGTTGATGGTGTCCTTTGCTGTACAGAAGCTTTTCAGCTTGATATAGTCCCACCTGTTCGTTTTTGCTTTTATTTCCCTTGCCTGGGGAGATATGTTCATGAAGATGTCACTCATGTTTATGTCCATGAGATTTTTGCCTATGTTTTTTTCTAAGAATTTTATGGTTTCATGACTTACATTCAGGTCTTTGATCCATTTCGAATTTACTTTTGTGTATGGGGTGAGACAGTGATCCAGTTTCATCCTCTTATATGTAGCTGTCCAGTTTTGCCAGCACCATCTGTTGAAGAGACTGTCATTTCCCCATAATATGTCCATGGTTCCTTTATCGTATATTAATTGGCCATACATGTTTGGGTTAATGTTTGGAGTCTCTATTCTGTTCTATTGGTCTGTGGCTCTATTCTTGTGCCAGTACCAAATTGTCTTGATTACTATGGCTTTGTAGTAGAGCTTGAAGTTGGGGAGCGAGATTCCCCCCACTTTATTCTTCCTTCTCAGGATTGCTTTGGCTATTCGGGATCTTTGGTGGTTCCATATGAATTTCTGAACTATATGTTCCAGTTCATTGAAGAATGTTGCTGGTAATTTGATAGGGATTGCATCAAATCTGTATATTGCTTTGGGCAGGATGGCCATTTTGAAGATATTAATTCTTCCTAGCCAGGAGCATGGGATAAGTTTCCATTTGTTAGTGTCCTTTTTAATTTCTCTTAAGAGTATCTTGTAGTTATAGTCTTTCACTTCCTTGCTTAGGTTTATTCCTAGGTATTTTATTCTTTTTGATGCTATTGTGAATGGAATTGTTTTCCTGATTTCTCTTTCTATTAGTTCATTGTTAGTGTATAGGAAAGCCACAGATTTCTGTGTATTAATTTTGTATCCTGCAACTTTGCTGAATTCCGATATCAGTTCTAGTAGTTTTGGAGTGAAGTCTTTAAGGTTTTTTATGTACAATATCATGTCATCTGCAAATAGTGACAGTTTAACTTCTTCTTTACCAATCAGGATTCCTTGTATTTCTTTGTTTTGTCTAATTTCCATGGCTAGGACCTCCAGTACTATGTTGAATAACAGTGGGGAGAGTGGGTATCCCTATCTTGTTCCCAATCTCAAAGGAAAAGCTTTCAGCCTCTTGCTGTTCAGTATGATGTTAGCTGTAGGTTTATCATATATGGCCTTTATTATGTTGAGCTCTTGGTTTCATTGATTTTTTTTCTATTGTTTTATTCTTCTCAATTTTATTTATTTCTTCTCTGATCTTTATTATGTCCCCCCGTCTACTGACCTTAGGCCTCATTTGTTCTTCTTTTTCCAATTTTGATAATTGTGACATTAGACCATTCATTTGGGATTGTTCTTCCTTCTTTAAATATGCCTGGATTGCTATATACTTTCCTCTTAAGACTGCTTTTGCTGTGTCCTACAGAAGTTGGGGCTTTGTGTTGTTGTTGTCATTTGTTTCCATATATTGCTGGATCTCCATTTTAATTTGGTCATTGATCCATTGATTATTTAGGAGCATGTTGTTAAGCCTCCATGTGTTTGGGAGACTTTTTGCTTTCTTTGTACAATTTATTTCTAGTTTTATACCTTTGTGGTCTGAAAAGTTGGTTGGTAGGATTTCAATCTTTTGGAATTTACTGGGGCTCTTTTTGTGGCCTAGTATGTGGTCTATTCTGGAGAATGTTCCATGCACACTTGAGAAGAATGTGTATCCTGTTGCTTTTGGATGTAGAGTTCTATAGATGTCTATTAGGTCCATCTGTTCTAGTGTGTTGTTCAGTGCCTCTGTGTCCTTACTTATTTTCTGTCTGGTGGATCTGTCCTTTGGAGTGAATGGTGTGTTAAAGTCTCCCAAAATGAATGCATTGCATTCTATTTTCTCCTTTAATTCTGTTAGTATTTGTTTCACATATATATTGGTGCTCCTGATTGGGTGCATATATGTTTATAATGGCTATATCCTCTTGATGGACTGAGCCCTTTATCATTATGTAATGTCCTTCTTTGTCTTTTGTTACTTTCTTTATTTTGAAGTCTGTTTTGTCTGATATCAGAATTGCAACACCTGCTTTTTTCTCCCTGTTGTTTGCGTGAAATATCTTTTTCCATCCCTTGACTTTAAGTCTGTGCATGTCTTTGGGTTTGAGGTGAGTCTCTTGTAAGCAGCATATAGATGGGGTCTTGCTTTTTTATCCATTCTATTACTCTGTGTGTTTTGATTGGTGCATTCAGTCCATTTACATTTAGGGTGATTATTGAAAGATATGTACTTATTGCCATTGCAGGCTTTAGATTCGTGGTTACCAAAGGTTCAAGGTTAGCTTGTTTACTAACTTACTGTCTAAGTTAACTTGCTTATTGAGCTATTATAAACACAGTCTGATGATTATTTCTCTCCCTCCTTATTCCTCCTCCTCCATTCTTCATATGTTGGGTGTTTTGTTCTGTGCTCTTTTTAGGAGTGCTCCCATCTAGAGCAGTCCCTCTAAGCTACCCTGTAGAGGTGGTTTGTGGGAGGCAAATTCTCTCAACTTTTGCTTGTCTGGAAATTGTTTAATCCCTCCTTCATATTTAAATGATAATCGTGCTGGATATAGTATTCTTGGTTCCAGGCCCTTCTGTTTCATTGCATTAAATATATCATGCCATTCTCTTCTGGCCTGTAAGGTTTCTGTTGAGATGTCTGATGATAGCCTGATGGGTTTTCCTTTGTAGGTGACCTTTTTTCTCTCTCTGGCTGCCTTTAAAGGCTCTCTGTCCTTGTCCTTGATCTTTGCCATTTTAATTATTATGTGTCTTGGTGTTGTCCTCTTTGGGTCCCTTCTGTTGGGAGTTCTGTGTGCCTCTGTAGTCGAAGTAACTATTTCCTCCCCCAGTTTGGGGAAGTTTTCAGCAATTATTTCTTCGAAGACACTTTCTATCCCTTTTTCTCTCTTCTCCTTCTTCTGGTACCCCTATAATGCGGATATTGTTCCTTTTGGATTGGTCACACAGTTCTCTTAATATTGTTTCATTCCTGGAGATCCTTTTATCTCTCTCTGCATCAGCTTCTATGCGTTCCTGTTCTCTGGTTTCTATTCCATCAATGGCTTCTTGCATCTTATGCATTCTGCTTATAAATCCTTCCAGAGATTGTTTCATTTCTGTAATCTCCCTCCGGACGTCATCCCTTAGCTCTTGTATATTTCTCTGCAGCTCTATCAGCATGTTTATGATTTTTATTTTGAATTCTTTTTCAGGGAGACTGGTTAGGTCTGTCTCTGCAGTTCCTCTCTCAGGGGTTGTCTGAACTATTTTGGACAGAACTAAATTTTTTTGCCTTTTCATGGTGATAGCAGTGGCTGTAGGCAGGTTGCGGGTGTGTCAGCTGGGAGAAGAAAGTCCTTTCCTGCTTGCTGGATGCCTTGCCCTTCTCTGCTGCCTGTGATGGTTACCCGCACTCCTGGAGCAGCCACCAGGTTAATCCCCTAAGCTGCTGTGGGCAGAGCTCCATCAGAGCAGCACGTAGCCCTGCGGGGAGTTGCAGGCACGCCAGGTGTGCTCCTCCGCAATAGCGGCACTCCTGCTGGGCAGCTGTGTGCCAGCAGCAGCCTTTGGGTCTGGCCCAGGCGGCTGTGCGTCGGGCTGGGATTCTGGTCGTCTGCTGGGAGCACGGCTGCTCCCTCTGGCACCGCTGGAGGTGCACGTGAGCCTTTCCCGCACGGACCTCTCCCGGGCTCCTCTGGCACCACTGACACCAGCACGGGCCACTCCCAAGCTGTTCGGTCGCCACCACAGCAGGCTCGCACGAGCCACTCCCAGTCCCCTGCGGCGCCGCTGCCCCCAGCGCGCGCTGCCACTCTCCCACTACTTGAACAGTGTGTCAGGGTCCGCGCCAGTTGGGGGAATGACTGGCAGGCTGCTTAGTGCCATGAGGGGCTTCAGAGCTGCGCTGCCACCCAGGGGTTTTGGGCACCTTAAGTTCCCCAGGATTCCCAGCTGCTGGCTAAGTGTGCCAAGACGACTTTGTCCAGCTGTGGGGTCCCTGTCTCTTTAAGACTTGCAAAAAGCCTTCGCTTTTCTTTTGTCTCAGGGGCACCGGTTGCAAGGACCTGCCCACAGGTTTTGCTTTTCCGTTTCTCTAATATCCAGCACCCTGTGCACCTTGTGTCTGCGCTCCGGGTGCAGATTTCTAGAGCTGGTTGCTTATCAGTCCTGGGCTTTCACTCCCTCCCTGTCCCGACTCCTTTCTTCCCGCCGGATTCTGGTGTTGGGGAGCATTCGGGTCCCGCCTGGCTGCGGCTTGTATCTTACCCCCTTCGTGTGATGTTGAGTTCTCGCAGTTGTAGATATGTCCTGGCTGTTGTACTGCATCCACTGTTGTCTCTTTTAGGAATAGTTGTATTTATTGTAATTTCATAAATATATATTTTTTTGGGAGGAGATTTCCACTGAACTACTCACACCACCATCTTCCCATGATCCTTAAATTTACATTTTGTTTAAACTTTTAATTATGGTAGATATGATAATGATAATTTAGTTTTGTTTTTTTCATCTATCTGTTAAAAATCTCTACTCCCATTGACAAGGGAAAGGATCTGAGGTCTAAAGTCTGCTTTAAAATACTGCAAAAAAAGTGGTAAGGAAATGGATAAAACAATGTTGACAAAACAATCTGACAATTCCTGAAACAAACAGAGTTACCTTATGACCTAGCAGTTCCACTCCTAGGAATATACCCAGGAGAAATGAAAATGCGTCCACACAAAAACTTGTGTGTAAACGTTTATAGCAGTATTATTCACAACAGCCAAAAGGTGGAAACAACCTAAATGTCCATTAGCTAACAAATGAATAAACAAAATGTGTTAGGCCATACAATGCAATATTATTCAGCCATAAAAAGGAATGAAGTACTGATCTATGTTAAAACATGAATGAACCTTGAACACATGCTAAAGAAAGAAGCTAGTCACAAAAGACCACACTAGTATATGATTTGATTCATATGAAATGTCTAGAACAGGAAAGTCTAGAGAGAGAAAATATATTAGGGGTTGCTTAGGGCTGGGAAATTGTAGACAAGGTGGGACAGAGGTATGATTTCTAAAGGAATCAGGGTTTCTTTTTTAGATAATAAAGTTTTAAAATGGATTGTGGTCATTGTTGCACATACCCATGAATATTATAAAGCCATTAAATTATACACTTTAAATGGATGACTGTATGGTATGTGAATTATATCTCCATAAAGTTTTTGAAAAAAACTTGGCAAAATGTTGAACATTCTTAACATTGAGCAATAGAAACTGAGGGCTCAATATGCCATGCTTTCTTTTACATCTTTAGAATTTTCCACAATAAAGTTTCTTAAATACATTTTGCATAAATTAAAAATATCAAAATATATATTTACTTGGTTTAAAACAAGGTTGGCTTTTACCTTGTGTTACCTCAAGTAAGAGATTATCTGACTTGTTAGTCATGATACATTATTATTCCTATATAAAAGCACTTAACCTCCAGTGGAGCACATAGTTTGCATTATACTTGTGAGAGCTATTTTCATCAAGAAATGCCATCTATGTGTCCCCTTGCCAACATCTTTGCAGAGTTTACAACTTTGAGCAACTTATTGGCATCAACTATGCAATACTGTTAAGCAGCTGCTTTGCAGTTGAGCTGTTTTAATATACTACCACTCTATGTAAATAGTTTGTGCTAAATGGCCAATATGTGTGTTTTGAATTCAAGAGAACAAGTTCTCTTTTTATAGAGATTATTTATACAATAATAGTCATCCTCCTCCTCCTCATCATCATCATCATCTGGAAGTTTTATAAGACTGTCCTTGCCCTTGCCTCTTCCATTTTGAAGAGTAATTATTATACTGCAATATGGTTTTTATTGTTTTATTTTAGTTTTATCTGAAGTTTTAATTGTATGACAGATGCAATTCTAATGAGTGGTTAATTTTAATGAATGGTTCATTCATTCTTGAAGTTACTGTATTATCTTATGTATTTGATATACTAGAATTATATATGTGTATATGCCATTATCAGTATAGGAGCATATCAGGATTAATGAATATTATTATAAACCAGACTGTTATAAAATAGTACTTAAAAGTCTCAAACAAGTGGTAGAAGGAAAACAGGATTGGGGCGTGGTATTTTTTCAGTATTAAAATTTTATAATGAATAGGTATTCTATAATTTTACAGAACAGGAATTTTAAAAAATATTTTGAGAAATGGCTTTCTAAATTTAGGGGGCATTTGCCTAGAATAGGTTAGAACTGCCAAAATGAAGGGGCTCCAGATTGGGACACTACCCATTTTGTCATTTTGGAGAAGAAAGCCCACCTTCAGCCTTAGGACCCTAGAGTAAAGCCTGCCTGACAGATTTACTTGTCCACGTGTTCAGAGGTTGTGCCCAACTGTCTCATTCAGATGAATGGCCCATAACAGCAGAAAGAAAACATTTAATCTGGTCTTTTGTTCATTAATTGGATCACATACCAATGACCATCAGAAACTACAAAGAAGTTAATAGCACAAAAGGGAAAAATCACAATAAACAGAGAAACTGACTCCCCTCTCCAGAGGAAAGAAAAATATCTGTAGCGGAAAAGAACTTACAAAGTATTATAATTAGCTTCTTCAAAAAGATTTGAGAAAATAGCATTTCCATTAAATAAAGTGAATGAAAAATAATTTATATTTGAAAAAATTGTTAAAATCAAAATCATGAAATTATTATAAGTAAAAATGGCAGTAGAAAGATGTGAGGAAAAGTCAACAAACTCACCTAAAGCTTAGAAAAAAAGTAAAAAGGTGGAAATCAGGCTAAAACTAAACAATATAGAAGATACCTGAGAGACCAAGAAATAAGAATCAGCGTGGCATCATAGTTCTCAGAAATTTGACTTTAGAAAAGATAGAAAAAATACTATCAAAGTTCTGAAGGAAAGCACAGTACTTTCCTCCACAGTACCCTCTCTCAGAAAAGTATTAGATTGTATGCCATCAAATATCAAAAAAAGATGCAAGAAATATTGGAACTTGCCAGAATATGCAATAAAAATAAATTTTCAGAATAACAACTGTGCATCTTATACAGTCAGTGCAAAATTGATTCCAGCAAACAGCATGATTAAGATTACCTAGATAATTAGGTAGCATCAAAAAAGGCATGTTTCCATCAGTGAGAAAAAAAGTTGAGGTGGGGGAGCAGGAACTCTAAGAAGAGGGAGGAAAATCTCTGTAATAAAATCATTGTCCACATAAGAACCTAAGTAAATGGCATGATTTTGAGCAGCAGATGTAAGAAAAAGAATCCAGTCAAACTTGATACTTGAAACATTTTCTTTGAAATGAGAGGTTCTTTCTCTGTGGATCTAATCATGCTCTCGCAGTGAACAGTGTTTACAAATCATTAAGCAGTAGTACAAATAGCCCTACTGACCAGTCAGAAAAGGACAATTATAAAACAGAAGAAAAGAGAATCAAAAGCTAGGGAAATAAAATGCAAAGGTCAAGTCCAAACTGTAAGAGCATAATCTTAACTATAAAATGGAGCCAACAATCAGGAGCCAGACAAGATCATGGTAAGAATCAAACCAGGTTAAGAACAAGTCAGAAGATTTCATTATGATTTCATCTTACCAAAGGATTCTGTTTGTAGTGACAAATATGTTTTCTAGCCTTGTATGTGGTGTTGGTTTATTTATTTTCATTTGTGTTGTTAGTTTGTGAATTGGGAATTTATGAATCATGACCATTTCATTGTTAAGTGTTAATAACAATAAGATCATGACAATTTAAACCAAAAATATAGGCAACAGATACATTAAAATATTCTCTTGGTCAGGAAACTCAACACCATGAAGTCAGTTCTTTCTAAGGTTTTTCTGAACTCAGCATAATCCCACTCCATCCCTAAGAACAGAGCTGAAAAAATACCTCAATTATTGAGCACTGAAACAGTGTGACATAGGTGCATGAATAAACAGACCATTGCAATAGAGTTTAAAGGTCCAGAAATAATAAATCATACTTATGGAAGTTTAGTATATGATAAAGATAGCATCTCAAATCAGTGAGAAAAATATTGTCTCTTCAGAGCATGATGTTATTACAGAACAACCATGGGAGAAAGATTTTGAATCCAAACCTTTCACCATAAGCTAGGATAAACTTTAAATAGATCATAGAGCTAAATGTTTGAAAAAGGAACCATTTTTGAGGGAAATGGAAGAAAGCATGGGGAGAGCCATAAAATTAAAGGTAGCATATTCAGCTACATCAGAATCAGAAAGTTCTAAACAGCAAAAAAAAAAAACACAAAATAGAAAGTGTTAACAAAGTGAAATTAAAGATAAACGGAAGGCAAAAACTGTTGCTTATATGACAAAAGGCTAAATTATCTAAAGAGCTCCTTGAAAACATTTAAGAAAATGACCAATCACCCAGTAGAAAAATGGGCAAAGGATATCAGCAGAAAAGGAAACGCGCTTCAATACGTGACATGCTGCTCAACCTCACAACAGAAGAAATGCAAAATAAACATACCCAAACCCTTACTAAAATCCAAAAAGGTAACACAAGCATACATTTTATCAATTAGAGAGCTGAAGTTCGTTGAAACCAGAGTAGATTACCTAAGTTTACACAATTAATAACAGAATCAAGAGTAGATGTGTCTTTGACTACTAATCTAATACTAAAATATTTCATGTGTTTGGTTTTCTGTGTTTTCAGTATATGGATGGTATTGTGAGTACTATGTGATGTTACAGTGGAATTTTCTTTGTTCAATTCACCATTGATAAACAGGGGATCATCTACATAATCAAACATAATAAAAAAAAGTGTTGTGCATAGTACGTGGTATCCTTTGTAGCTCTATATTATCCTAATAGGAATTTTACAGTATGTATGTCGTTGCCTTTGAAGTATTCTTTACTTGGCTGTCAAAAACCTCGCTAACATTGTTTAATACTCTCAGATGAACAAAAGTAGCACCATGACAACACCCTAAATAGGGGTGATCCCAGTGTCGAATAAACAAAAGCAGGTGACCTGCATCAGGGATGATGTTTCCTGTAACTGCTCCTACCAGTAGCATGGGAAACCCAAAGAGAAACAAAATTACAGCCTCCTCCTGGGCACTTCAGAGCCAGAGCCCTCTGCCTGTTCCACCTGCAACTTCTTCCTTTCCTCCCTCCTCAGCCTCATTACCCCACCTCTCCCTTTCCGCAGCAATTAGGATCCCCCTTATCTTATTAAGCTGCAAAATAATAGTAGGCTGTGGTGGGGATAATTGTTTTCCTACTATTTTATTTCATCTTAATGCCAAGATACAAAAGTTATGGCCAATAAAAGAGGTTCTTTCAGATAGAAAATTTTCTCAAAAGGAAAGTTGAGAGACCTGTCATCTCCCCTTTCCCTTCTACTTAACGAGTTACATAGAACAGGAGCTAAAATCTACCATAACACCAGACATGTTTACCATTAAATCAGTGTTTATGTACTTCAGTTTAGGAGCATATAAATGAAATAACATAATCAAAGCACAAAGAGCCCTCCAAAGGTTCAAATAGTGGTATATATGAGATTGGCAGGATCTGGAGGTACACAAATTCTCTGTGCATTGTCCAAACCAACCCTGGGACTGTAGAAAGGAGAAAGGGGATTCTGGCACCATTTCTTCCAGCTCCTCTTTTGGCCGTAAGATTTATTAAGGCTCTATGGCTCAAACTCGACAGCTCTGTTTTAAAATACCCACTCAAGCTGGATGGTTCTAAATAGAACTAATGACAGCCAGAAAAAAAATAGGCCTGTAGGAACTTGCTCTGACACAGAGCTGAGGTCTATAAACAGATTAAAAGAAGGGAGCAGAACATCTTTCTCTCCTAACTTTTGTATCTTGGCATGAAGATGAAATAAATAATAGGGGGAAAAATCCAACATAACTTACCACTATTCTACAAATAATAAGTAAAGGGGAGTTTAGTCTGTCCTCTCCCCATATGCTTGTGCTTAATGGAATCAATTTAGTAATTAATCATAAATATCCATTAATTTGCAATAGGTGCTAAAGGTTTGACTGTGGGGAAAAATAAAAGACAAAATAGATTTTGAAGAAGGAATGAGTGAAAATTTTTATCTGAATTTTTCAAGAAGTTTAGCATGATGTTAGTTCAAATGCAACCAATAAAGCCAACTAGTTTTCATTTGTAAAAGAATAGGGAATGATGTGCTTAAACAATTCTGAAGCTATATTAAATTTACTACTCGAACTGCTGGTTAGTGGGCATGAAAAAAATTGGGGCTCTTTTTCTCTTACCATCTTCATACTAGACTTCAATGGGAAATGGGGTAGTTTACGAGGTAGAAAAGAAAAAGTGCCTAATTAATCTACCCAACAAATATTATGTGTGGAAAAACAAATGCAACGTGGGTACACCAGTGGATCCCAGATTCATCCCTTTGAATCACCTGGAGATTTTAAAGTGTTCCAAAGCCAAGGCCACTCAGTGGCCCAGTTCTCACAATCTCTTTGGCGGGGGGACACAGGTATCAGTGATTTTTGAAGCTCCACAGGTGATTCCAATGTGCATAAAAATTTGGGAATCAGGAGACTATGGAATGATATATATTTATCACTTGTCATACTAAAATTTTAAAGAGATTCATGTGCTTCATTATTATACATCAATATGTTGTTTTCACAACTTTCTTCATTTGTATGGTGTCATTCCTCCAAATGTTTTTTCTACTTCAAGAATAAAAAAATGTTTTAACATCAATCATTATTAGTCTCCTTGCTAAAATCATACTTGCCGTTTTCTTCTGTTTTCATATGTCAACAGGAACTGGCAGCAATGAAACAGATTCTTACTAATATTCGTAACAAGCATTCTGAAGACAGGTTATTTCTTACTAAAACAGAATCAAAAAATGTGACAGAAAATCAGAAACCAAAGACTTTGAATGTGCCTAGAGAACATGAAGACAATATATTTATACCCAAACCAACACTCTTTGTAAGTACAGTAAAAATTAACCTAGGACTTAATATCTCTGAAATTTCACTAAATATATTTGTTTCTTTCCTCTCATTCACACTGGCTTTAAACTAATTTTTATAGTTTTATGAAAGGGCCTTGAAAGATCTGTATTAATCCCTTCTCTCAATATATATACTACCTATCTTACAGCTGATAGTTGGGTTTTTATATTTCTAGTTAAAATATTGAATTTACCCAGAAATTAGCCTTACTCTAGCATTTAACCTCCTCCAATCTCTAGGGACTAATTTTAGGGGAATCAGAAAGACATTTTGTGTAATTTTTAAATTTACATAAGAATAAAAGCAATGCAAGATACCTCCTGCCCATTCCTACTTGTAAGATAGTTTATCTTGATATAAGAGTTTCTTCATAAAGTATAAACCAATCATATGCACATAAACTGAAATGCATTATTAGGTAGAAATGTACATACACAGAAATTAGTCAAAGAATAGGAAATTAGAAAAATTTTGATTAAAAGTAGACAAAATAAATTAGGAAATATTGAAAATGATGTTTTAATAAGAGTAAAAGACAACAATCAAAATAACAGTAACACTATTAAATATTTCATTTTACTTCATCATCCTTTAATTTCTCAGAAGAAACACGAATTTCACCACCTGAATGAACTAAGAGACTCAAAACCAGGAAGGTTTTACTCTATGATATTCTGATTCAGTGAGTCCCCAGAACCTTAATTTTTAAACTCCCTAGATGATTATAATAATCAGTCAAGTATGGGAGCTTCTGGTCTAAGCTCGTTCATTATACATTCAGATAATGCTACTCAAGATCAATGAGATATGAGAGAGAGTTTTGTGATTACATAGTTTAACCTCCTCTTTTAAAAGAAATGGCAGAATTGCAATCTAGATGAAACGAGGAATAATAATTGTTAGGATCCACGGGGCTGTAATGAAGATGGAACTGACAGGATGGAGAAAACAGGAAGCCGAAACTAACCAGCCTGGATATAAAGCAGCTATAGGGATTTCCGCAGGCGAGCCCATGGGCCTTTTCCTCTAATGGCATATCAGGTTCTTGCTTCTCTCCTAGTTTCTCTTACTCATTGTCTTCACTTCCTCATCAGCTGGCTCCCTGCGCCTTGTCTTGAAACATGTTTCCTTCCCATTTCTAACTCTTTTATAACCTAGTTCTCCTTGTATTTTCCAAAAGCAAGAATCTGGTTGGTGCAGCTCATCCTTATTGGGTTATACCCTGTTGTGGCAAGACTTGTTATGGTTATTATCCAGCCTACTGAATGCCTAGCCTGCCTAATAAGGGGTTCAGATGGTACCAAATAAAGCTACCCAGGGCTCTTTATTTAGAAGGCCCATGGCTAGATAAGTTTTCCTCAGAAAGTGGGCTAAAACTGTGACAAACGCTATGATTTGTCTTACAGGAAGAGAGGAAGAGAGCAGGAAAACCACAAGATACAGCCAAATATTTAAAGCCTGTCACACTCTCTGATCTGCTTTTCTGACCCTTCTCTCTTCCAAGCAATTAATTATTCCTTCTATATTTCTGATCTTAGCTTAGTAACCTGATTCTGATATCCTGACTGTAACCAGTACATAAGTAACATAAACATTTCTCTAGTACCTCAAAATAAGGTTACCCAGTGAGAATAAAATTAAGATTCAAAATATGAAGTATTAATTGGGTAGTTTTTATTTCCTTTTTCTTATTTGTATTTTCTGGGTTTTTTCTACAATAAACTTTACTTCTCTTATAATAAGGGGAAATTTTTTCAAAAGAGGTATGGGCTCAGCTATGTCCTAATGAAAACTGAGAAATCATACTGTAAACCAGTCAAAATGAAACTTTGCGTTAATGGAGAATTAGTCATGTGAACTGACCAAGTAACCTGGGACAAGCCTTTAAATCTCTGAGCTGGCTCTTATCTGTAAAATTAGGAGGGAGAAAGGTATGCCTGTATTTCCAATTCCCAATTCAGTTATTCTATATAAAGGAATGTGTATGTATATAAGGAAATGTAAATGTGTACCTTTCCTTCAACATGATATTAAGTATAATCAGCTCAAATAAAAGTACAATTCAGCTGAAATTGGAAACTCAGATCCACTAATAAAGATACATATTTAATTGAAAAAAAAATTAGGAAGACAATCAGGTAGCACATAATTTTTGCAGTTACTCTTTTGAGTATTTTCAATATCAATATTTTTCTTGTATCTTCTCTGATCTTGTTAACAAGAAATTTATGCAAATACTTAAGAATAAGAGCTAGTCATTTCATAATCTTAATGGCTTTACAGCTAAAATGGAAACATTTCTAATTTACTTCCAGATCCTTTGGTTGAAATTTGCTTTTGGTATTTTTCCGTGATACTAAATTCAGTGCTGGTTGAATGGATGGGTGTGTGTTTGTTTATGCATTAAAAAGTGCAAGGAAGACACACAAAACTAGTAGCTGGCTGATGGTGTGGAGGAAGAGCTATGATGTGGAGGAGGAGAAATAAGAGCTAGAGACATTTTTCTTCATGTGCTTTTATATTCACTTGAATGTTTTGTAGTGCTCATGTGATATTTATATATAAAAACAACCAAAAGTCAACAGAGGTGAGGCTTAGAACCTCACCCCCACTGTTTTGACAGAAATCTGCATCCGTGGATGTTTTGTTGCCCTTGTCTAGCTTGGATTAATACTTAGTCTTTAGGCACAGACCTGATCATCTACACTTGCCTTCTTACAGCACTAACTTATGCTTTCTATCTTTATCTTGCATCTACCTTCCACTTCAGCATTTTATTTTTTTTAAAAAAGGGAGAAATGTGGGATTCACATATAAATCAAGTATAAAAATCAAATGAATAATCATATCTGACTTGATTGTTTATAGTTCATGATGCGTGATCAAAACCGCAAGTTTCTGTGATATGACTGCCCTTGCACTGTTCACCATGTAAGAACTTATTCACTATGTAAGAACTTGTTCACCATGTAAGAACTTGTTCATTATGCTTCAGAAGATTGGAGACTGTTGAGAGTTAGGCTTGGGGTTGATTAATGATTGTGTATTGAGTCCCCTATACAGAATTTTATGCTAAACAATCATTTGATCAATAAATATGAGAGGTGCCCTCTCAAAAGTAAAATAAAATCAAAAATTAAAAAAAAAAAAAAACCGAAAGAACATTTTATAGACAACCTCTAGCCAATGAAATCTCAAATGTGGCAGAGTTATTTTTCAGGTATTTAATGCATCAACAGACTAAATTGAACCACATGATGTAAGTGCTTTAAGAATAGAAGCTGTTTTTTCCACTACCTTGCACATATGAACATATGAGCATACTAACAAAGCTGATACTCAATAAATATTTGCTAATTGAAGATTTTTTAAAAAACAACAGTTATTTGCCTTCCCAACTGTGTTATCTTCTTAACTCTTTTTTTTTTTTTTTTGTGAGGGCATCTCTCATATTTATTGATCAAATAGTTGTTAACAACAATAAAATTCTGTATAGGGGGGGCCAATACTCAATGCACAATCATTAATCCACCCCAAGCCTAATTTTCATCAGTCTCCAATCTTCTGATGCATAACGAACAAGTTCTTACATGGAGTACAAATTCTTACATAGTGAATAAGTTACATGGTGACCATTACAAGGGCAGTCATCACAGAAGCTGTCAGTTTTGTTCATGCATTATGAACTATAAACAGTCAGTTCAAATATGAATACTCATTTGGTTTTTAAACTTGATTTATATGTGGATACCACATTTCTCTCTTTATTATTATTATTTTTAATAAAATGCTGAAGTGGTAGGTAGATACGAGATAAAGGTAGAAAACAGTTTAGTGTTCTAAGAGAGCAAATGTAGATGATCAGGTGTGTGCCTGTAGACTGTGTTAATCCGAGCTAGAGAAGGGCAATAAACATCCACGTATGCAGAAGATTTCTCTCAGAACATGAGGGGGGAGGTTCTAAGCCTCACCTCTGCTGATCCCCATTTACTCACCTGATGGCCCCCCTGCGACTGTGCCTGTCTTAGGTTGTTCCTCCCTTGAGGAATCTTACCCTCTGGCTAACCAGTCATCTCCCGGGGCCATACAGGGAAATGTAAAGTTGGTAAGTGAGAGAGAAGCCTTGTTTGAAAAGGTTAGCTTTTTACTTCTTTGCATATTTATGCCCTGTGAATTCTATGCCCAGCATTTGTCTTGAGGTGTCTTTACCACTTGGTCTTCTTAACTCTTACAACTGTAAACTGGGTGGGGAATGTAAGTGTTAAATAAACTACAGGGAGAGTGAACGCAGCTTATGGTTAGTACTCCGTGGTTAGTGCTCCTGTGGTGAGCAGCACCTCTGTAGTCTCTCTCGTTCATAAAACACCCAGTTTGTTCCCACTGATCATCTACTTTCTCTGTCAAGGGAGCCTTTAGCTGTGCTAACCCCTTCTTCTATCCTCACCTATCTCTTTCTTAGGAAAAAATGAGCTATTCTAATCCTCTTTGGAACAACTTTCTTTTATCCTTCCAGAGCAGCATGGGACTCCTTAACTAGTTTTCTGCTGCTATCCTTTTCCAGAATTTATACATTTATACTCAGGATTCATGTCATTGTCACTATTTTTTCAATACTTTCTTTAAAACACAGATATTAGCAACCTTGCTCTCAGTCCTTTTCCTAAGTAGATTGTAAGCTCTGAAACAAAGAAGAGCCTTAGGCTCTAGGTAGGATGATAGTAAACATAATGAGAGTGCAGCCCCAGCACATAGTGTATGATGTGTCTCTTTATGACACGGTTAAGGCCTGGGCTTTCATGGTTATCTCAGTGGCTGGCATATGTTGAATGGGTAAATTAAGATTATGTCATTTAAACATAGATAGTTTATGTGACCACATGATTCTCTAGAAGTTACTTAGAAGGCTACATGTGGTCATCTAAAAGAAAAAAATGTTTAAGTAAGTGTAGTTCTGTTCAACAAGTGTATGCTAACTGTATGCAGGAACCTATGCTAAACATTATAGGATACGTGATACTTAGATACAAAGTCAGCTTTTAAAGATGTTTCCCCCAGAATCATGAATAAATAAATAAATAATGCTAGCACAGGGTGAAATTGGGTGGACTACTTTAAAGGAAATACAAACTGCTATGGAAATTCAAAGAAAGAATAGGTACTGTGATGTTGATGTTGATGGGCTCCAGAAAAAGAGCACATTTGGAGTTGGCCTGGAAGAATATCTAAGATTTTGACAGGTGACAGGGTTAGAGAGTGAGAAATTCAAAGAGCAGAGAAAGTACATTATTCATAGAACATTCTCTAACTTGTGCTGCTCATTATTCAGTAATAGAATGTCTAATATGTATCTTCTATATCTAGACTTTGCTTCTTATTACATTCCTATCCCTGACCATCCAGTAACACTTTCCCTTAGGACAAAAGGGAAATGAAAGTAGATAGGGTATACCTAGAGTAGTCAAATTCATAGAGGCAGAAAGTGGAATGCTGGTTGTCAGGGATTAGGGGGAAATGGGGAGTTAGTATATAATGGGTACAGAGTTTCAGTTTTGCAAGATGAAAATTCTGAAGACGGATGGTGGGATGGTAGCACAACAATATGAATTCATTTAATGCCTCTGAACTGTACACTTAAAAATGGTTACGGTGGTAAATTTTGTTATGTGTATTTTACCACAGTTTTAAAAGTGGTTTAAGTAAATAGGCTATAAGAAAACAGTTTTTCTCATTATTCATGAGGAAAAGTTTATAATTTCATCAAAAATGAAATTTAGCAGTCCTTTTTATAATACAGTAATGTAATGCCTACAATGAGATGTATGAAGACAAGTGACCCAGGGTGCTGCACTGAGGTGGCTTTACCACAGGAGCATGTCCTACCTCTGTGCCTCCCAACATTTTCCTGTTCTAACACACACAGAAAAAGTATACTATTTGTGTGGTACACCAGGGTAAATGAGCTTTGCTGGCAGATTGAAGGGGCTTCAGCCATTTCTGGGGTCTGTGAGGATCAGTAGCTCAGCATATCTATTCCACTTTCTTGTCATATTTGTTTGGAATCTCTGGTCCATTAATATTAAATCCAAATTTATCTCATCAGAGTTTGCTCAGAAGTCAAGACATCTGACTATGTACATTTATGTTTAAAAAATCATTTTCAATTTCTAGTGTCAGGAGTACTAATTGCAACCTCGTTCTGATGCAGTTTAGCTCGTAAGCTAAATTAGAAATAAGAAATCTCTTCATGAGCATGAAAGTGGGGGAAGGAGGGTTGAATGAAATGGGGTGCACTCTGATTTAGTTGGTAGGAAAGCCAAATCAGCTATCCTAGACTCAAGTTGAGCTCTGCCTATGAGGCCTCAAAAATATTTCTTTGATTCCCAGCTTATGTCTTTGTTGGAAAGCAAAGTTTATGTATACTAGACATAGTCTTTCTTTTTTTTTAGAAAAGTGGCACTGGCTGAACACTATTAGTCTTAATTTCTAGCTCTTTTCCTAGATTCTAGGAATATCCACCAAGTTTATGTCTGCACTAATCAGTCGTCATTCTTTCTCACTTTAAAATACCTTCTTAATATGTTATAATCCCCAGTTATATATTACTGTTTTAGTTGGCTGCTTTTGGATGAAGCAAAGCTCTTGATCTTATAAACTATTTATCTCAGAAATCACATTGTAACAGTAAATTACTTCTGGTAGATTTCCAGTTAATCCTGTCATTTGTTTCTACTATAACCCTGTGAGCTCTTCCCTATATCTGGAATGCAGTGTACTTTAGGGCCCATAAGACTCCACTAATAACCCAAGGTTTTCATTAATTTGTACTGTTCCTTTATAAAATTATGAATATAATTAAACCTAAACCAGCTCATAGAAATTAAAGCAATATTCCCAACATAAAAGGCCATTTTAAATAATTTAAGTAATGTTAAATAATATGAAAAAGGCAGTTAATCCTCAGGACAGGGGTACACTTTGTTGGGGCAAATCCATTTCATTAACACATCTGGAGAAAGAACATATAGGGGAGTGGGTGGGAGAGGGTGGTCTGCAATGGACCAGACCACAGTCAGATAAAAGGAATTAAGAGGAACTGTCTTTCATTGAAATTCTTGTACTACCCTTTTTGAGTCTTAAGTTCCTTTTTAATATCAAAAGTTTTACTTACCTTCTTCCCATATACACACAGTAGTAATAAAACTTTTAGTATCAGTTGATTGAGAAAATGCAGATATACGAATTCTTTACCCTTTGCTATAAGCAAAGATCTGTAGCTTGGTCCATGAAAGTTGCTTTCAGATATTCTTGTCCAGGAGGCACAGTTAAGAAAAGCATTTTACCCAAGAATTAGGAGAAGTGCAAGTTGCAGCGCTCCAAAATCTTGAGACTACAGACTATCTACTGTTAAAAGAACATATGGGATGTGAACAGTTCCCAGAATTGTGTTGTTTTAAATTGTCTGATTTTTCTCAAACTATTCAAATTCAGTTAGACAATATCCATCATATCATAGATAAGTTTTCACAAATGCTTAGGGTGCCTAACTGGTTTTCTTGGTTTCACTGGAGATGGCTGGTAATTGTAGGTCTGCTTTTGTTATGTAACTGTATTCCTATTATGTTAATGTGTGTGCGCAATTTAATTAGTAGTTTAAAACCTATACATGCTGAAGTTACTCTACAAGAAGATATGTCAAAGAAATAACCAATCTTCCCATGGTTTCTTCTGTCTGCTACTTCTATAGCTTTTCTTCTTCCTTCCTAATTACAACCCTTAAATAGAATTCGTGCCTCATATTGAATTTACCAAGTATCATAATTCTTCCAAGTGGTAAAGATACCTCAAGACAAATGCTGGGCATAGAAGCCACAGGGCATAAATCTGCAAAGAAGTAAAAAGCTAACCTTTTCAAACAATAAGGCTTCTCTCTCACTTACCAACTTTACATTTCCCTGTATGGCCCCGGAAGATGACTGGTTAGCCTGAGACGGGTAAGATTCCTCAAGGGAGGAACAACCTAAGACAGGCACAGTCGCAGGGGGGCCATCAGGTGAGAAATTGGGGATCAACAGAGGTGAGGCTTAGAACCTCACCCCCCTGTTTTGAGAGAAATCTTCTGCATCCGTGGATGTTTTTTTGCCCTTGTCTAGCTTGGATTAATACTTAGCCTATAGGCACACACCTGATCATCTACATTTGCTTTCTTATAGCACTAAACTATGTTTTCTACCTTTATCTTGCATCTACCTACCACTTCAGCATTTTATTAAAAATAATAATAATAAGGGAGAAATGTGGGATTCACATATAAATCAAGTATAAAAATCAAACGAATATTCATATCTGACCTGATTGTTTGTAGTTCATAATGCGTGATCAAAATCGAAAGTTTCTGTGATGACTGCCCTTGCACTGTTCACCATGTAAGAACTTATTCACTATGTAAGAATTTGTTCACCATGTAAGAACTTGTTCGTTGTGCTTCAGAAGATCAGAGACTGATGAGAATCAGGCTTGGGGTGGATTAATGATTGTGCATTGAGTCCCCTGTACAGAATTTTACTGTTGTTAACTGTTAACAACCATTTGATCAATAAATATGAGAAATGCCCTCTCAAAAAAAAAAAAAGAAAAGCATTTTACATTGTGACCTAGTAATGATCACACAGTTTCTCAAAACAGAACTTCCCCTACTGTGGCAAGTATTCTGACATTTTCTATTGTAGTCTGTCTACTTTTTTCTCAATTCTGGTCTTTACCCGTTAAATTGATTTCCTTACCTATAGTTACCTATAGTTTGAGGCAAAGTTTCTCTTTTTTTCTTTCAATTTTAATGAGACATATTTGAAGAGACCTACAGTTCCAAAAAGACTGATAAAACTAAATGACAGTTACATTTCTCATCACCAGTTAATAAACTAGCAGTCTGATGTGTACTTTGGTTTCATTTGGATTTGGTTAGCCTTAGCCACCTTTGAGTTCTGGTGGACAGCACCTGATCTCATTTTGCCAGGTGAAGCTTCTTTCACCTTTAATACTAAGACTTTGGACTTTCTTTTAAGGAAAGAACTACTGAAGTGTTTTAATGCAGACTTGCTTTTTAGAAAGATAAGCATGGAAGGATTGTAGATGATGAATTGAACAGAACAGAAGAGAGAGTCGAATCAGAATTAAGAGGCTTTTGCAGGAATCAAACCAAAAATGATGAGGGCCCAAGGTAAGCCAATGGCATCCAGATAGGAATAGAATGAATTATAAACCTATTTCAGTAAAAGTTAGGGACTGTTTAGAATGGATGTAGCAGGTGAAAAGAAAGAGAAATCTAGGATGAAAAGGAATCAAACATCTCTGGTTTAGATGACTGTCTTGCCAATGGGTTTCAAACCCAGGCAAGTTCACTATGGATGCAATGAGACCAAAGAAATGACAGCAGGGTGAAAGGGTTATACCCAACTTTATTCCCACGATGGCAGGTCAATCACTAGAATCCCGTCCACTGAGAGCGAGTCTGCATGCAGCAAGCCAGTCTCTGCCTCTGGGCCTCTCTACCCCTGCAGCCATCTCAGTCTCTGTCCTTGGCACTGCCACCACTCCAGTCTTGTCTCTGCTCTCCTGCAACTTTACAGCCCTGCCACCGTGTTGACCAGAGCACTGGCTGAAGCACTTTATATATAGAGTCAATAATGACGTATTGCCCACACCTGTGTAGTGAGCTAGCCAACCAGGGCCAGGTGAGAATCCTGGCCATAGGAACCTTCACTTTATCCACAGCATAGTAAAACTATATAAAAAAGATGAAATTTTAACCTATCATATTTATCTATATGCCTTTAGACTAAAGTAGTTCAGTGGTAAAATCAAGTACTTGGGCAAATACTTGGCAATACAGAAGCTCCAAAGCATAATGTAATGATTTGGATCTAGTAATTCTTCAGTAAATATCTATTGAGGGAATGAATATCCATACATAGATAAGACAACTAAAAAGTACCTGTGTCCTTGATTTTTTATAATTCTCTTTGAAAATATAATTCATAAAATACTTAGCTCTGTAGAATATGTTAAATATAGGCTTTGAGACAAAATATTAAAAAGTTGTATATTTTTCCTACAGATACACCAGGTAAGAGATTATTTCTGACAAAAGCAAAAGCTTTGTCCTTAAGTACAGTTTCTGAATTAAGAAGAGCAACTATTTACTTAATTTTACATAATAAGCCCAATGTGTACAGTACTTAGTTCCCTGAATTACCTCTCTCATCCTTCTTGCAAACCTTTTACTTGATTTTCTTCCTTTTTTTTTTTTTCTTCTTCAAGCAGACGAAAAAAGAAGCACCTGAGTGGTCTAAGAAACAAAAGATGAAGACCTAGTGTTTGGGGCCAACTTGCTATATCGTTATTTACACCTGAAGTTCTTTTTCTAATGAAAAAGTTTATCTTAATCATGTACTTCACATTTTTTAAATAACTAAAGTTTATTGTAACCATTAAATGAACAGATTTCGGCATAGTCAAAACGTGTAAAGTGTAAACAATAGTATGCTTTATATTTGATTTTTATCTATTTTATTGGAAAATAAATGTCATACTTGATTTATCATGTAAATTTTGAAGCTTTCATAATTTTCAATGAATTTTAAAGTGTGTGGCTTATAAATATTTTGGCTATATTGATGAGTATGTTTTCTGCTATATAAATTTTAAGTTTAAATGTCATAACACAAATATCAAGACACCTTAACATTTTTTAAAATTAAGAATCATTTGTGAAATCAACTAGAAGGCACTTCAAATGCCCCATAATAATGGTCAAATATCATGTAGGTGTATATGAATTTGTGATTTTGGGGGGTTATGGTTTTCTTTATATTTATTATTATCATTAACCAATAAAATTTAATAGAAAGTCTTTTATTCCACTGGTCAAGTAAAAATTTTATGGACAGTCTCTTGTTACATTGGTCAAAACAATGCTGATTCAGATGCAGTATACACCGTATTTCTAGTCAGAAAAAAATCAGGATTTTCTCTTTTCCTTGTCATAAAGTATGCTCCATTTCTCATTCAATTTAGAAGAAAGAAGAGTGAGGGAGAGAGAAAAGAAAAGCAAGAGAAGAAAAAAAAAAGAAAAAAGGTATAGATAATTTCTCATGTTTTCTCAACCACCACTGACACAGCAGCAGGATAATTCAGTCAGAGTGGGCTTGGGAGCCATCCTTTGCATTGTGGGACATTTAGTGACATCTCTGGCCTCCACCACTAGATGACAGCAGCACCCCCCCCACACACACACACATCATTTTGATAACAAAAAATGTCTTTTGTCCCCTGGGGTGGCAAAATCACCCCCCACCTCCTAGTGAGGAACTGCTGATACACATATCAATGATTATCCTTGTAGATATGAAAAAGAATACTATCTATTCAGTGTGTTCTTTGAAAGTCACAATAGCATAGGCCATGAGTTGATTGAGAGAAAACAGAAAAAGCCTTTGATAATAATATATACTTGTAAATCTATTGTTGGCCTAAAAACCCTAATCTCATCCCCCCGCCTGTTTTTGTTTCATTTGGTTTTCTCTTCTAAAATAGGACTTCCTTCAACAAATGTCTATGAAGATGGCCTTCCTCAGACACGCATTTGAAGTCCAAGATACCCTTATAATTAATAAAACTAAATAAAACTTGTAGATATAATTTGTTTCCTTCAAAAATTCTGGAAGAAAACACCTATTTTATTTTCAAGTTGAGATAAAACTAAAAGTATTTTATAATTTAGTTCTGTCAAGCCCATTTGTTATCTGATACTTTAATATACAGGAATACTGTTTGATTATCCAGGCTGAAGTAATGGTGTGGGCAAAGGCACAGAAGCTGGAGAAGCTGGAGCTGATGTAAGAAATGAGAAGTACCCTGAGGCAACTGAGGAAGCCTGCCTTCCTCCCTCCAAATCCCCAGTTTTTCCCCCTTTCCTTTCTAGATATGAATCACTCCTTAAAAAAAAAAATCCTTCTATCATTTCCTGTCATAAAACTATTTATAAAACTCAAGGTTAGATTGTTTTTAATTGATTTTTAATTAACACATATATAATTTAAATGTGTTATTTTCAGCTATACAGCATAGTGATTCAATATTTGTATACATTACAAAATGAACACGATAGGTCTAGTTACCATCTGTCACCATACCAAGTTATTACAAGATTATTGACTGTATTCCCTATGCTGTACATTACATCCTCGTGACTTCTTTTTTAACTTTAAATTTGTACCTCTTAATTCCCTTCACCTGTTTAACCCATCTCCTCATCCTCCTTTAGATTGTGATATGAAAGCTTTGGGAAGACAATTATAGATTTCCAATTCAGATGTCACTCCTTATAGAAATTCTCTCCCACCGTAATTGCATTAAGTACTCTACTCTGTATTCTGTATCTCTTTAATTCTGCTTAACATATTTTATGATTATTTCCTTGTCCACTTCCTTGAGGCAAAAAGAAACGTTTCTTATGCTTTTTTTTGGTCCAGTATTTAGCACTGTGCCTTGAACTCAAGCAGTAAATTTATTTGATGAATTGAACATACTTAATTTATATGATTGGACATAGATGAGATACAATGGTATAACTTACTCTCTTTTTCTCTGTCTTAAAAATTAGAAATGGGTTTTTTAGCATCATATAATCTAGTCATTTCTTTCCAGACTACCCTTACCTTTCCAGACCTTCACTTTTTCACTATCCCTTTCTCCTTACTTTTTCTCTTTTCTTTTTAATTGTGTTAAAAAAAATACATAACATAAAACTTACTATCTTATGTGTTACATATACACAGTGGAGTACTTACTGTTCAGCCATAGGAAGGAAGCAGATCCTGCCATTTGCGGCAACATGGACGGAGCTGGAGGACTTCATGCTCAGTGAAGTGGGCCAGGTGGAGAGACTCAAGTGCCAAGTGATTTCCCTCATTTGTGGAGTGTAACAGCGAAGCAAGGCTGGGGGAACAAAATAGCAGCAGACTCAGACTCCAAGGAGGGACTAGTGGTTACCAAGGGGGAGGGGGAGGAGAGGCCGGGTGGGGAGGGAGGGAGAAGCGGATTGAGGGGTATTATGTTCAGTACACATGGTGTGGGGGATCACGGGGAGGGCAGTGTAGCACAGAGAAGGCAAGTGGTGAGTCTGGCATCTTGCTACGCTGATGGACAATGCCTGCATTGGGGTGTGGGGGGGACTTGATGATATGGGTAAATGTAACCACATTGTTTTTTCATGTGAAACCTTCATAAGAGTGTATATCAATCATACCTTAAAAAACTTTTTTTTATTTACTATCTTACCCATTTTAATAAGTGCACAGTTCTACAGTGTTGAGTAGATTCACACTGCTGTATAACAATCTCCAGAACTTTTTCATCTTTCAAATCTGAAACTGTACTCTTTGAACAACTCCCCCTTCCCCCTTTCCTCCACCCTGGCAACCCACCTTTCAACTTTCTGTTTCTATGCATTTGACTACTTTAGGTATCTCATGTAAGTGGAATCTTACAGTAATCTGTCTTTCTGTCACTGGCTTATTTCACTTATCCTAATGTCCTCAAGGTTCATCCATGTTGTAGCATGTGTCAGAATTTCCTTCCTTGTTTTGAGCCTGAATAATATTCCATTGTGTGTGTATACCACATTGTGTTTGTCCATTCATCCCTTAATGAACAATACCTTGGTTGCTTCCATATCTTGGCTATTGTGCATCTCCTTACTTCTTAATTCTTATCCTTTCCTGGCATTTTTTTTTTAATAAAAATAAAATTAATTTTTTTTTCTTGCTAAATGTATGAAATGTCCAAATGTAAGAGTAATAGCTTCCATTATCAAGCTCATTCTATCTGCCAGTTGCTGTGTTACATGCTTTCTACCCCTTAATTTATTTAATCTTCACAGTAACTTTGCCAAGTAAGCATTATCTTCATTTTTAAAATAAACAGACTCAGAAAGAGTAACTTAATGGGCCAAGATCAGATATGTAATAAATAGAAATGGATTTGAACCAAGACTCTTGACTCCAACGGCCGTGCTCTGTCCAGTACGCAACACTGCTTCTCACACTGGACTCTCTTCTCCCACCTTGCACCCCACTTTGGGGAGAGGGGGGAGGATCTTAATCTATTAGCTTTCTTTGGGAAAAAAATATATAGGACTTAATATGGTTGAACTTTTGTTCAGGACAAGTTCATTGATACTAAATCTAATACTTAATTTTTTGTTTTTGTTTTTTTTTAAGTAGCATTGATATGTAATCTTACATTGTTTCAACAGTTACCCATATTATTAAATCCTCTCCCCCAGTAGTGCAGTTACTATGTGTCAACATGTATTCCTGAAGATTTTTAACGTCTCAGTGATAAAGGATTCTAATGCTAAAGAAATCCATGACTCTTCTAACAGTTCTTACTAAGTAGGTTATAGTCAACTTTTCAGAGCCAGCTAAATGGCTTCTCTGCACTTAACTGATTCATACATTCTTTCATTCGACAAACAGGAAAAGTCTAACATGTACAAGGTGTTTAAACTTCTGAAATTGTACTGTCTTCATCCTTTTCTCAAAGGTCCCTGAAAAGGAACTGTGATACTCAAACACCAGAGGAAAGCTTTTATTCTTATCATCCTCAATACAGGAATTTCTAACAAGGACTATCACAGAATGACCCAGAGTACTCTTGAATTCACTGTATTGTACAGGCATTGGCTGGATAATCATCAGGAAGTTTTGAAGGCATGACCCAGTTAGGGGAGGTTGGAGCTGTTAATGAGCCAGATTGCCTTTCATTCTGAGATTCTGAGAAGCCAAGGAAATTTAAAAAAAAAAAAAGTTTATTTTAATATCACTCATTTTTAAAAGTAATAACCACTGTAAGTGTTTTAAAGAAAGACTTCCTGAGGCTTAGGAGTCACCAGGTAAAGCTAGACAGTTAGCTATCAAAAATCCTCACTAGCTATCATTTACTTTTGTTGGTTTACAGAGTCCGTAGTCCAATGCTTAGCTTTACAGGCTCAGTAACTTAATTTTATTAATGTACTGAAGGCGGTATCTTTTAAGAGTATGCCCACATTTACTGGTGCATAAATCATAAAGTATTCACCTTGAGCAAAATCTAGAACAATTATGCAGAATATGACCTACTGGGGTCAGCACAAATGACACCTCTCCCTGTGTTCCCTCGGCGTCTGCTGTACTGTATACTCATCATTTTCCTCCTTCCTCTTCTAGCTGATCATAAAACATTAGAATTTCTCATAATTTCTTTTTCCCGTTAAATCTTTTTCCTCTTCTGTATTTATTCTCTTAATTTCTACTCCCTGGCTTCAGTTACTTTATGCTAGTATTCCCAAGTTTGTATCTCTGGTCCACACTGTTCCTTTTCATTTAACATCTGCTTGCCTACTTGACATCACTACTTGGATGTCTCGTTGTGACCTCAAAGTAAACATGTACAAAACAATTCATCAGATTTCTTCTTTAGTTTCAATGAATGGTACCACCACCTAGTCAGTGGTTCATGTCATTCCAAACCTTTCTCTTATTCACCCCCGAAGCATTCAGTCACCAAGCCCTGTTGAACTGCCTCATTTATATTTCCCCTTTTTTTTTTACTTTTGATTATGGAAATTACCAAACATACAAAAGATCAAGATTAATGTCTTGGGGTGATGGATATGTTTGCTATTTGATGGTGCTGATGGTTTCATGGGTATGTACATAGAGTCATTGTTAATCAAACTGCATTCTCTATTTAAAGGTGCAGTTTATTCTATATCATTTATACCTCAAGGTGTTTAAAAATAAGAAAGAGAAAGAGTTAGGAAATCATTTAGTAATCCCTGATGAAGCCAGTTGTTCAGGCATCAATCACCAATGAATGCTAAAGCAGTTAGATATAAGGATAATAGGGAACTTTTTATCAGGATATAACCACCTAAATTTCCTAATTAACATCACTAAAAATGACACAACCAGAAATAACGTGCCCTAGGATGTGATGTGACATGAAGTGTAAAACAACCCCTATGCAGCATCCTTGCCAAAAAAAAATTAACCTGAGTTAAATCAAGTCTTAGATCTAACTTCCAGTCCACAGGCAAAACAAGTAGATCAAGTTGATTGACACCTGAAGAAGGAATCAACTAAATCCAGAATGAGAACATTCTGGGCATTGGGGAAGTTCAGTGTTTCTAGGCCTTCCTTTCTCGGCTTTCTCAGTAGACAGAGCTATGAAGTGTTTTTAAACAGAGCAGGGAAATCGTGAGTTCCTACTGATAAACCCAAATCTAGTTTTTTAAGATTTTTTTTTAAGATTTCAATGTCTTTGATTTTATGCTCTGTATTTCATTTCCTGGATATGAATTTCTGGCGCCACCTTAGTTTAAATCCTCAAGTCCTCTTCCCTAAATTGTGTCAATAGTTTCCTAATTGATGGCCCTAAATTTAATCATGCCTCTCTCCACACCGTTCTCCACTTCAAATGAATAATGTTCTTTTCCTTTTTTTACACTACAATTTTTATATATTAATCTACAGTTTAAAGAAGGTATTTAAAGGACAACTTGGAAAACAGAACAAAATGTAATTGAGGTATAAGCTAAGAGCAGTGTCTTGTTCAAATAAATTTAATTTAAAATTTTTAAATGACTTGATGTGAGCATTGCTTTTTACTAAACCCAGGTGAAGTATTTGTTTCTTTTGTATGAGGTTGAGTATAGTTTTATTTTTTTCACTTAATGCAATCATGACAATTTTAATAACAAAAGTGTACATTATTGGCAAATCTTTAAATTATTGACTATAATGATCATGATTTTTAAAAATTATTGTAGTAGTTACAGAAAGGTATTTCACTTGCTGCCTTCACAGACTGGAAGTTCAGAATTAACTTAAAAGGCTGCTGTGTTGGCATAACATTATCAAGATAAATGCTTCTAACTAGGTGGATAAAAACGTATTTATTACCCCAGTCTATAGATTCTGAAAATATCCCAAATTAGCCAGTTCTTTCAGTTATCGTACTGGAAGTATGCTGTGCTTCCATTGTATTCAAGGAGAGTATCTATAGTTTAGAAAAGTCATAAATTTCTTTTGAATTAAACTAGCTTTGGACACATTTTATCTTTTGGGCTTTATTTTTCATATTTTGTCGTTGAGCACTTTCTAATTCAAAAATATAACGCTACCTAATATATTTAATTCTGTGACTAATGAAACAAGCTCTAAACTAAGCAGTTTAGAATCTAAATATATTGATTAGAATGGAATGGAATAGAAAAGAAAAACAACTCTCCTCTTAACCCAGAGGCAATATAGGGTATCTTTCTCTTTTCTTCTAAAAATGAAAGTGCTTATGTATCACTGATTAGGAAAAAGAGTTTAAGCTCTCTAAACATTTGAAGTATTCGATTCCACAATGTACGAATTGTGTCCTGTATTGCTGACAGCTTCACACAAACTTGGTATTATACCACGTAGTTTCAAGCGCAGAAAAAGATACAGTGAAAGTATAATTTTTCTTTAATTTTCTAAAATGCCTAGGAATAAATGGATTAAGAGCAGAGAAAAAATTTTTTAATTTCAATTTCTCCCTTAAAGTCATCAGAATATAAGCCCAATAAATAAGAAATGCTAAAAGCTGATCAAAAACTTGATTATCAGCTTTGCCATTTTAGGGAAACGCATTGAACACCTTTTAGCTGATTTATCACTATAGTTTCCTACCAAGTAGAGCCAGGGATGGTGGGGGAGCCAGGGGGATGAATTCTTTGTCATGACTTCTAAATATTTGTGAAGCTTTTTATTATATTTTTGTACTACTATAATTTTGCCGTATCGCCCTATAATTAGCATGTTGACTCTTGAAACCTTAGCAGGGACTTTGACACTTGTTTTTGTTTTTTATTGTAAAAGCACATCAAAGTTTACCCTCTTAATCTTTTAAGTGTCTGTTACATTACTGAGTGGTATTGCTCTTAAAAGTTTAACAATTGACTTCCAGAAAAACGGACCCAGATTTGGTGGGCTCCAGATTTCCTTAGTGGGATGGAATATAATATTCGCATTGTGACCAGCATCAAACCCACAAGTGGCCCTGGGCAGAGATGCACACTGGGCTGAGGTGAAGGCCAACTCCAGCCCTTGCTGCTGAGGCCGCGGGGTGCGACCCTGCCTTCCGCTGAAGCTCTGACTGAGCTGCTCTCCTCAGGAGCACGGGCTTTTCTCAGGTCCTGAGCCTCTCCAGCTCTTCCTTTCCTCAGGACCTTCTCCCCAGGCTGCCTGCTCTACCTGGAACACCGTCCCCTCCCTTGGCTCCTCCCATCCTTGAAGTCCAACACAGGGGAGGAGAGAACTCAGATCGCAACATGAAATGCAGCTCTCCAAAAAGCTTTTGAAACCATTGCCCGAGACAATACTTCCAGGATGGGCATTGCCATCCAGATTCTCACTGTATAGGTTTCAGATTGACAGTTCTGACCCCACCCTGCCATGACCACCTTGTGTGCAAACTTCTGCTAGGTAACACTATCCAGACCTTCTGCTCTGGGAGCTTGTGATCCTGCCTCCCAGGTGACTTTGCGGATCTCTGCTCTAGTTCAGTAATTTCATAGTTTAACTCACAGAAGACTGCTTTATTCTTGCACATCACAGTACCTTCACTCCTCCCTCATACCAGCTACACAAATTCTATTTCATTTATTTCCTACATTGCTATTGTACTGTGATTTTGAAGTCTTTGTTCAGGCTTCTCATGTTTTAATGTCCCAATTAAAAAAGGAGATTGTACCCCATACCTTACTTAAGTCATTTAAATACAACTGAAATGTAAAAGTCATTTTAATCACCTTATAAATGTTGTCTTCAATAATAGAATATATTTTTACTACTGGCATATAGTTGTATTGACATTAAATTTCAGGAAAATTCTTTGAAATTCCCCATGGCCATGTACATATATTTTTAGGTCTTCCTTTCTCTTTCCCTTCCTCCTCACCTCTCTTCCTTTCTCCTTCTTGCCCTTCTTTTTTTTAAAAAGCTTTCTGCTTAATTTCCCATAATAAATACATTGGTACCTGAATCAGAATAGTGAATGTTTTTGTATCTTCTTTGATCTGTTACCTTTTATCAGATATTTATTGTATATATTTTTTCTATATCTAATCATACTTTTTCCTCTCTTTAGTAACTGTAGAACAATTAAAGTATATACTGAGAATCTAAAATTAAATTCCTATCCCATAAACCTTCAAAGTTCATAGCATATGTAATTCCCTGAATGCCATCTGTTAGTGCTTTATTAAGCAAGTTGTTAATGTTATGTAGCAGAAATGTCACTAACATTAAAAATCGTGCTCTAAAATATGTGTAGACATTCTAAGCTACTGATGACTTCTGTCTCATTACTCTCCTCACTTATTTGTAATACTGCAGTCAGTCATAAATCTTCTGCCTCTCTTAATTTCAGTTCTTTCCACTTATTTCTGGTATGATCATCTTGATTTACTATTACTAGTATGATTGGATCATCATTATTTCCAGTTACTAGCACAGTTCTAGGAACATACTATCTACTCTATAAAATGTCACCTCCACTTTTATTTTCTTACTTCTAGTATTTTATAAATGTACATGTAAAATAGCTTACATATATGTTTCATGTATAAATTTATAATTTATAAAATATGTAACATGTTTTTATTTATATTATATATTTTTTTCAAAATGCTTTACTGAGAGCTAGAACAGAACTATGCCAGCAGAACAAATAATGAAAAAAGTATCTAATTCCTTTTACCTTTGGTGATTAAAGGATAAGACACCATATCTACTACAGCAAACTTTAGGAGGGCAAAGAACTTTAGGGAGGCATATGCACTGCTGGTATCCTCAGAGCCTAGGACGACACCTTATACATGATGAATACTCAATATAGGATGGTTGAATCAGTGATTCTGTGGACAAGAAGGAACAACGGCCCATGTCTTTGCTCGTGTGGGACTGAAAGCCCACAACTATGTGTGTATTTTTATTAACTGTTGAATTAAGTGGTGTGTCCATCCAGTTTGATCAAGTTGTATACATTGATCAAAATAAATTATGTGGCCAAATACACCGGAACGTTTGTCAGTGTGGGATCTTCAGTCACAGGTTTTCAACAAAGATGAACTAAAACTTAGCATGTGATTGTTCTACCAGATATTCATAAAACAGGTGAATTGAGTATTTTATTAAGCTGATACTTATTGTTTTGGTTTTACAGAATCAGGAGTAAGTGGTTTTGGCAGAAGTATGAAGATACTGATACTATTTTCTTTGGCTTCATAAATAGCCTTAATTTTTTTTTAATCTCTGGATTTTATAACTTATTCAATAGCTAGATACATAATTCCTTAAATTTCTGTTTTGAGGCTTAATCCCTCCCTCCTCACATGCATGCCCCACACATACACCTGCCACTCTACATTTCACTTCCTTTTTTTATTTTCCTTAAAGCAGTATCTGAAATTTTTATTTAAGTTTTTATTTGCTCACTATCTGTCCCTCCTAAAGAGAATCTACATTCCGTGAAAGCAGGCAGTCTTACCTGACATTGTATCCCCAGCACCTAACACAGTGCCTCGCACAGACAAAACTGCCCCTGGAAATTTTGTTGCATCGTAGGAAGAAAGGAAGGAAAGAAGGAAAATAGCACTTGCTTTCAGATTTTTTTTTTCATTTTGAACGTTTGCTGAAAAATGTCTTAATCCATTTGGGCTACTTTAATGAAATACCATGGACTGAGTGGCTTATAAACACCAGAAACTTATTTCTCTGGAGGCTAGGAAGTCCAAGATCACGGTACCAGCAGATTCAATGTCTGGTGAAGGCCCACTTCCTGCTTCGTGGGTAGATGTGTCTTGTTACTGTGTCCTCACCAGACAGAAGAGGTTTGGGAGCTCTCTCCGTCTATTTTATCAGGGTGCTAATCCCATTCATGAGGGTTCCACCCTCACAACTTAATGACCTCTCAAAGACCCCACATCCAAATGCTAGGACCTCGGGAATTACATTTCAATATATTAATATGTAAAGAAACAATTCAGTTTCTAGTATAGCAGAAACATTTTTAATAACTATTTATTAAAATTGCATCTTTCTCCCATGTTACCCTCTCCCCCTCCAAAAAAGGTCATTTTCCATTTCTATATCCTAACATCTTCTCTTCTTCCCTGATCTCAAAAGAAGAGGTGTTTCTCCTCTCTTCCAAGGTTAAGGGCATTATACTTGTATTCTTTACCTCATATTGAGATCCATGGTGGGCATGCAATGATCCAAGAAGAGGAGTGTAGAGTGAGAAATGCCAAGTGCCAGAGACAAAATTCCAACAATACCAACATTTGAGGAGAGGACAAAGAAAGAAGAATGCCCCAAAGGAGACCCTCCTCCACTCTCATTTACCCCTTGCAATCTGGTTTCTGCCTGAGCCACCGAATTAAAACTCTTCTCCCAAAACACACTTGCTGCACCTCCTGTTATTGAACTTCCAAGCCTTGGTCTCTCACTACCTCCTGTCTAAATGTTCTTCTCTGGCTGGCAGCTTGGATAAAGTCATTAAAGAAAGTGTTTAATTGGGAGCCCTATGTTTTGTTTTGTTTTGTATTGTTTTTCTCTTCTTCTTGGAGGATAGTAAATATTAAAGGGAAATAAATGTATCCCGCCTCACCTTTCTCCCACCCCCTCTCCATGTTTTCCATGAGGAAGAATTATCCCAAATATTCCCGCCTCTTTCCAGCCCAGTCTATCTTCAATAGTTTGATATGCTTTATTTAAGGAATTGTGCTTGTATAGTTTTTCTTCTTCCTTTCCATTTTTTTCTGCAAAAGACCAATCTTATTCTATTCCTGGGACAGTTGCCTGCTTCTCTTGTTCCAAGTCATGACCATCAGCTTGTGACTGAAGGTAAGTCTAACACAGTGTGGAGAGAGGGGGCAGGATTAAGGCCCACTTGGCCCTCACAATAAACTATGCTCCTCCAATATAGGATTTATTAGTAAAAAAGAATGACATTTGAAATCCCTAGCCACCATCTTTGTCTTCCTAATCTATTTGTTCAGCCCCTACCTAGGAAGAAAGATGCTAATTTATTGAGCCCTCTCACATCTCCACAACCATGAAGATCTGTATACCCATACCTTGATGTAGTGTAAGATGCCATTTTTACTCTTTGTCTTCCTGAGATAACATTTCTGGTCTCTGTTCAAATGTACAGAACTTTTTCCTTCCAAAAGAATCAGTAAAGACTAATTTATTTGACAAAAAATTCCTCATTGATTTGGGGGGAAAAGGATGTCATTAAGCTCTAATAGTTAGTACAACTATATTTTTTTTTAAGTTCTAAGTGATGGAAAATGTTTTTCTGAGTAAATGAGTTAAAGGAATGAATCAATCAATTACTCTCATCCATTCTCACTTAGGACTTTCAAATCTTCCTCTGTAACCCTTAAAGTCCCCTGGAATCATTTCTGCTTCCAGTCCCACATTACCAATTGTCTATAAAATATTTCCTCTTAATTTTTTTTTATTACCCTGTATATCTTTTAATTCTTTGATACTTTTTATTTTGACATATTTGGGGCTTACAGAGAAGCTGCAAGAATAATGCAAATCATTCTCACTTATCCTTTACTCGGATTCTCCAAATGTTAGTGTTTTATTGCAATTGCTTTATCCTCTCCCTTTTTGTTGTTGTCCTGAACTTTTGGAGAGTACTCTGAAGACAGGATTTCACCTTACACCCAGATGTCTCAGGGAGCATTTCCTAAGAACAAGGACTTTCTTTTACATAAGCACAGGTTAATGATCAAAATCAGAAAATTAGCATTGATACAATACTATTATCTAATCTAAAGGCCTAATTCAGGTCCACCGATTGTCCCAATAATGCCCTTTCTGCCAAGAAAATCTGCATTTGGTTGTCATATCTCCGAAACTTCCTTTAATCTAGAATAATCCCTCAGTCTTTCTCTTTCTTTGGTATTTGGTACTTTTGAAAAATACCGATTCGTTATTTTGGAGACTTGTGTTTCTAGGAGATATTCCTTTGATCCTATCCACTCACATTAACTAATCCATTAGAGCAATGATGAACACAAGTCACCCATTTTCAGTGTCTCTGCTCCAGCACCACCTCTTACTAGATGAAGGACCACTGCACCTCGCAGTGCCTTAGTTTCTCACCTTTAAATTATATGATAATTATACTTACCAAATGGGTTATAGAGACAAGTAAAGGAAGTGGTATGTTCATAAGGAACTTACCCCCCAAACTCATCAAGGTGTATATATTAGGTATTCACAACTTTTTGTATGTCAGTCATACCTTGATAAAGTATTGTTTGTTGTTTTTTAGAGGAATTTACCCAGTGCATATGAAAGTCATTTGCTTTTCATGTGATTTGGTTTCTCAACTCTTATCTAATCTGACACCCTCACATAAATGCATTCCAATTTGCCCATGTGTCTCTAAAAAAATGGGTTCTAGAACTACTTAGAACTCACCTATTGTCACTTTCATCGGACTTTTCACTAGTATTGAACCTACAGTCAGTTAAAACCCCCAAACTTTTTTACCACCACTACTAGTAGTAGTAGTATTACTGCTATTACTCGTGATAGTACTTACTGATCTGACCAACTATATGTGTCAGGATTGGCACTGAACGCTCCTTGAGTGGGCCCTTTATATGTAATTATTTCAACCTCTTAAGGTAGATACTGTCTGCATTTTTAAGATGAGGAAATAGATCAAAGCTGTTAAGTCACAGGGTTTATGTAAATGAGAGAGCTGAAATTGAGTCCCAGGTTGATTTTTCAGAATGTGAGTCTTATTTTTCTTTATTAGGTGTCATTTTTAATTTCTGCTGATTATTCTAGCCTACTGGAATCTTTATGATTCTTGATTTTGCCATCTAACATAAGCTTTTGTTCTAACTTGGATCTTGTGTGACTTTCATGTCTTCCTCCAAGCCACTGATTAAAATACTGTTCAAAAGAGAACCCTCTGATAAATGCTAAGCATTTCCTTCCAGATTGAAATCAATCACTCCCTGAGTTTTTTGCAAATAGCTACAGATAAATCTTGATGGATTGTGAGCTAATCCACCTATAGCCATTTTACTCACAAGAACAACTGAAGATATTTTTTTCTCTTGCCCCTGGCAATCCCTCTGGCTACAAATCTAAGAGCACTGCTGAGGGGAACATTGTCTCAGTATAACCCAACTTGTTCTTATTGAAATAATATTAATCCCTGTGATTATGCCTTTTCTTCTACCAATCCTCTCTTTAATAATCTATTCTAGAATTTTGATAGAGGTGAATTCAAACCATGTAGTTTGCAAATTCTGGTCCCTTTTCTAACACTGTCACTGAGTGACTACATGACATAGAGAAGGTCACTCTTTTAACCAAGACATTTCTATAAAGAGAACATTAAATTCACCATGTATTAAACTTACTGTGCTAACTACATTTGTTTTTAGTTTGGCCACAACCTCTGTAGTCAGTATTATCTCTGTTTTACAGATGAGTATACCGAGACTTGGAGAGATTAAAAAACGTACCTAAACTCCCTCAGTTGATTAGGGGGAGAGTTGCTAGATGTATTATCTCAAAGGGGTAAATTTTTGCAAAACCCTTATGCTGCAATATTTTTTTAGAACATGCTGCTGCCATGAAGTGTTCATCTGTATCCAATGGTATAGACAAAAAAAATAGATTGACTTGAGCTTCTCCGTGCTCTACCCAACGAAAATTGGCGCCACCCCAGAAGGCAACCGTCCCCCAAGTGTCCTCAGAGCAGACCTCATCGTTCGAAAGGCCTCAAGATAAAGCAGTTCTGTCAAATACTCGACATACGCTTCATCCTGCTGTGATTCTCAGAGATTCAAAGGGTTCTGAGGAGCCCCTTAGAAAAGAATTCATATAACTTTCTTGAGTCACAGAGCTGGAATTTCATGAAGCAAATTAGGCTTATTAAGCTCTTACATAGTTGTTAAAGTAGCGGTCCTTTTTTACTCTTTAGGACTCCAAGGATGTTTAAACAGAGCTACAACAAGGTTTAAAAACATATATTCTTATGTAAATGAACATAGCTCAAATCTGGGAAGTGCTTTGGCTTTTACAGAAGGCTTCCTCCTGCGGTCCCCTTTGGCCTTCCCAACCACCCACTCCAGTCCTGTGCCGTTATCCTTCTGCTACCTTTACAGAGAAAGGCCTAAAGGTGTTAAGGAATTTGCTCAATGCCTTACAGCAAGAGAAGGGGCCAAACAAAAACTCAAATTCAGATTTTCGGAAACTAAATTCAGTAAGTACTCTTTCACTTAACTGATGGCTTTGTTTTTCTGCCTTTGATCGTTTCAACAGCTTGCTGACATTTCCCTAAACAAGCAATTTTGAAAAATGGACAAGTTTATATTAAAGATGTAAGATGACCTTTACATTAACACAGTTTAAATATACTAAAAACGATATTTGGAAATTTTCGCTTTTCAAAAGCTATTATTCCTTAGCATCAGCAGGTTGGGGTTTGGAATGGAAAACGGGGAGGCGTGGGGGTGGCGGGCACCATCCTTAGTCTGAGCCCTGTGGGGAAATGACGGCGTCCTGGAAACAGCAGATTAGCCCACAGCTATACCTGTTTGCATAGTCAGTGTGTGTTTTGTTCTGATGGAAGGTACTTCAAAAAATAACAATTGTAAAAGAGATTACTGCTTTGATCAGAGAATCGGAATCTCCTTTGTTTGACCATGAATACTTGGTCTTTGTAATGTTAATGTTTCTTTTAAGGAATATCAGATCGGTAAGTCCTCCGTGATTGCAGGCAAGCAGGTTTGAAGGGAATTCGCCACAGCGTTTTATTGAAGGTCTTTTCTAGTTCCTCTTCAAGTCTAATTATAGTAGATTATTTTAGGCCAAGCAGCAAAAAACCTATAATTATTAGTGTTTTCATTAATGTTCACATAGGGCCAGATAGCAATTGAAAAAGAACCTTTAAATCTTAAAAATGTCGTATTTTGCCTACAAAGCACAGAACAAAAGATAAAGCCTGAACTGAGATGTACTTTGCTAACTTGTTAACCATAACGCTCTTGGCAGCTCAGAAGTGTTTTCCCCACTCTTCACATTTAGAAACACCACATGGGACTCCGCAAATTAAACAATGGTTGATTCCTACACCCGGTTCTTAAATTTGAAACCAACTAAATAATCTAGAGTATATGAGTACAGTATAGAAGTATGGAGAAGAGGAAATACTTCTTTTTAAATATAGAATGTTAGATGTTGCTGAAGATGTGAGGAAATGGGATTGCCAAACTGCAGATCTGGTGATTTAGTTAAATACAAGGAAGAATTTCTCAACAGCAGAGTGAAATCTCCTTATGAGGACGTGGTTTGAAAGTTACATATTTTATGAAATGGTGTGGGGCAAAGCCTGTGTGTCAAGCAAGGCCTGCCCTCAGAAGAGGAACATTTCGATTGGTTGCATTTTGTTATTTTGCATCGGATTAAATCCCCAAGGGGGATTTTCTCCTCACTTGGCCAAAATGCTAGTCACCAGTAAGTAAGCACTCATACCTGGCGCTAGCTGCTACCTTCCAACTTGAGAGGACTTTTTTCAATGCTGTGTTAACCTTTAAATTTATCATTTAAAAACTCTGAACAGAGCCAGTCACACTTGTAAACGAGGGGAAATATCTCTGAGGTTTAAACCATACTAAATTAGCACATTCCGAGTCATTTCGGGGTTTTAGTGTTTTTTTTTCCTAATTATGGTGGCAATTAGCTCTACAGCATTGCATTCATTCCAAGCTGCAGGGATGGAGAACAATAATCTTGTTTACTTGAAGTTGGAGAGTGTACCTAGCTTTGTTCCCTCGACAGCCTAATCTAAATGCTTTGTAGGTACCATCCCATACAATGGATTGTCACTGGGCCCCCGAAAGAATCTCCCTGACCTGGTTAATTCAGTTGTCACTGAAAATCTCTATAAGGTCAAGGAAAAACAGGTAACAGGCCATTTCAAATTTGATATGGTGGCACATTTCATGTACATTTATTTCAAAGATAGAGCCCTCAGGTATAGGAATACTTTTAGAAGTCATTTAATCCCATTAAAATTATCACAGGGAAAATAATGGAACTCCTTTAGATTCTTCTTGACGATTAATGGCATCGCAAGGTGGCTACTGTAACTGGCTCTTTTGTAGCAATGGGAAAAGCAAATTATTAAATGGACAAGTTATTTATGTTTGAAAATAAACTGCATCTCACCCTGGGAAATTAGGTTACAGGCAATTCTGCATTATAGCATGAACATGTCATTAGTTTTAATTTTCCACAGCAAAGATTTTTCAGGTAATTTACTTTCATTAGAATGGAGTAGTTTCTCTTCTACATACATTACCCTTCAACACCTCTTGTCTCCACTGGAGGGTTTTTCCCCCCTTAATGTGTAAGGTGAATATCCTTTGTTTTTCTAAGTATCTAAACATTATAGCAAGAGTCTTACTACATTCAGCAAACAGCTGAAACAGTTGGGTGAACATAAGGTAAATGTGTCATAACCCATTATATGGTGTAACACATAATACTATGAAGGTCTACTAGGAACCCTGGACATGTTTCAGTGTTTTAGGGTGTACGCAGTGTATTTCTCTACTGTAAAATGTGGGCTACTGCAGAGGAAGAACAATAATAAGTTATATATTAACCATGAAAGGTCATTTATTGTGGTAAATGCAAGGTCTATTGATCAAGTAATATTTGTTGGTAGAAAGTCTCAGTACTGCAAGAAGCTCGTGAAGGAGACCATTGTTTGAAGAGACATCATAGGTGCAAATCATCCATCTGCTTGGGGTGGTTTGAATGTCCTCAAACGTTTATCTTCAATTTTGTGATGTAATTTACTGACTTTTCAGCTCATCAATCCCCCCCCACCGAAGCTGCATTCTTTCAGCTTGCTATACTGCACCTTCAAATAATGATTAATTGCCTAATGTTAACTATAAGATAAGAAAAAAATGAAAAGAAAATGAATGACGTATTCACTTATGTTACAAAATTGTCTATAAACCAGTTTCCCAGCAGGAGCTGTGGTTTACTTTCAAACTTAAATAACTCGTCTATGTAACCTTATCTTCTGGGTACTTCCTGAAAACTTCATATATTATGCAATCAAGCCCATAAATATAGGTAGAAGTTAACTTGAATGGCTGAAACGGAGTTAACCGCACACATATAGTTAAAGCTTTATCACCATTTCTGTCATAAACTTCTCCCTTTGCTTTAAGAGATTTACCAAGCTATCATAAAAATGTATTACAGCTGTATCTTTGCAAAACATGAGCTTCTAAGAAGTGACTTGCCTTTGTAAACATACTGGACTTGAGCTCAGAGACACAGAGTAGTTCAGCATACTTGCTGTTCTGGGTAGGATGGCCAGGGTGTTTGCATGTTGAAGGTCACAGGCTTGACATGGTCCTGGCATTATTTCCTTCTTATTTTTCACAAATCCCTAAAAAATTAACAGTATAATTCCAATTATGACATGTTACTAGAGGCATACCATGAAACACATTTAACCGATTCACCAAATAAACAAGGAAAAGGGTGAAATAGAATGCTTTATGGGAAAAAGGGGGATTATTCGTAATCAAATATCCCTGTAATGAGAGGGATAGATATTTTCCAGGGATATAATCAACCTGAAGTAATTGGCCAGAAAAATTGAAAGGATCAGATCCCCTAAAATGACTTAGCAAAGGGCTAAAGCAATCACTGATGATTCTGCTGATTTATTTTCAGGAGCTACTTTCAGTAGCACTATATCTTGCTGTATATATGCAGAAAATTGAGAAACTAAACTTAGTATCTAATATATATTTTAGATAGACACAAGGCCTCTCTTTCTATAAATGACTTCCTTTTGGAAATATGAGCTTGAAATTCTTACTTCTTACTTTCCATGTTCCTATTATAGAAACCTGAGGGTCAGATAGTGGTAGACCTTGTGTCAAAAAACTGACTCAAATTCTTCAGGGCTCTTCTCTAAGGTCTCTTCTTCCAGGAAGCCTTCCTTGACTATCTGGCAGAGATAATTCTTTATCTTCTGGGTTCTCGTAGTCTCTTATGTCTTACACTTAACCTTTAATAATACTTTTGGTCCCCTTTGGATTCCTAGGGCTCATTAGCATGGTTCATGCCACTTAGGTTCTCCGTAAATGCTTATTTAATAATGATTGCCCATTTCTTCTAAAATTGAAAGGGTTCTATTAGAGTAGCTATATCCTTTGGTTATTTTCAGACTAATAAATTCCCAGAATCCCAGCTTATCTCCCTAGTTGTAGGACATTAATTAAGGCTATTTTTGCATGGAATTGCCAATGCTTAAGAGTCCTAATACTCTGTTCATTACTTTTGGGACATCGGTGGCAACCTCCTTCCCTACCTTTATAATCCATAACCCCGATCCCTTTCCTCTCCCCAGAAGCAAACTGTTAATAACTGTGTGTTAGCCATTTAAGACAATATATATTTCATGTAAATTTACAGAAATGGCACCATAAAACATGGATCAACCAGTGCCGTATTTTTTTCAATTATCATGTCTTTAGTGATTTTATTCACATCAGAACAGATATAGCTACTTTATTCTGTTAAAATTGCTGGATAGGATTCCCTGAAGTGGATGTGCTAGAATTTATAATCATTTACTTGATCATTACATTACTTATTTTGGATATTTAAATGGTTGTCAATTCTTCATTATTACAAAGTGCTGCAATAAACATTTTGTTATGTCTGTCTATGTGCACATTTAAGTGATTTTGAGGAATTAATTACTAAAAGTGTAATTTCCAAGCATATGGAAATTTTACCTTTTGATAGACTTTCTAGATAGTCGTTTGTACACATGTGTATTTAAGAAAATCCACACAAACTTATCTTCTTCCTAACATTATGAGACTTTTAGTTTTGCCATAGCCTCACTGAATCTTTTTCATTTTTGTTCTAGATTGAGCAAAAATGCTTCCCATTGCTGTTTTAATTTGCATTTCCTGATAGTGGTGAGGTTAACAGTCTTTTTATATGTTCATTGGCCACTTCTATATCTTCTTTAGTGAATTGCTCATTTACCACGTGGCCTAATTGTCTGTTGGTTTCTCTTTGTCTTACAAATTTTTTAAGATCTCTTTTGTGATTGTGGATATTAATCCTTTGTTATAAATACTTGCTCCCAGTTAGACACTTAACATTTTGGGGGGTGGGAGGTTGGGTAGAGGGTCACTTGTCTTTTAACTTTAGGGTCACACTTATTCACAAGACTGTCCATTGTGTTAGACATTCTCCTGGACTTTATTACATTAATTCTTTATACAGCACGGAGAAATTGGATTTGATTGATCCACGGGGCAACTGCTCTCACCAAAATTTATCCAATGTCTGATTTATCTTTAAGTACCATGTCAGTTCTTGCCTGGAATTCCCTCCTCTCTTCTCCTATCTACCCTTGCACAGAGTCTTGTGTTTTCTTTCAGGGTCAATTCAAGAATCAAAGTCTGCAGTGATTTCTCTCTTCCTTGTGAAGCATTCATTTGTGCATGATAAAGTTACTTTGTATTTTATGTGTGCATATATTAAAACTGCAACCAGGTGGGAAGCTGTACCACCGAAGGACCTTGCTTTGCCCTAACTCCCAGTGTTTCACACATAAGGAGAAATCGAATAAATATTTGTTGGTTGCTTCAAAAATTCTTTTTTATAAGAAAATTTAACCTGCCCCCTCCCCCTCATATATACACATATTACAGGCAATTTGCCTATGCATTTCTTCAACCATCTTTTTTGTGTAGTTTCTTTTGTTACCATTTGTCTTTAGTCCACACCTCATAATGTCTAGGGTTCTAAACCTCAGCAATAAAGTTGTAAACAAGGTTCTGATCTGCTGGAAATCTTTAGGTGGCACAGAGAAGAATCTAGTGTTTTTTCAAATTTGAAAGACCTAACCTAAACTACATTAAAATAAAATTGATATTTCATCCATTTTTCAAGTTGTGCTTAGTATTATTACCACTTTTACTGTGATTCCCTTAAAATTTTTTTAAATTATAAAATATTTCAAAAAGATGCAAAAATAGAATGATTCCTCATGTACTCACCAGCAGGCTTCAACCATTGCTAACTCATTGCCAATCTTGTGTCATTCATATCTTCACTCAGTGATCACCCTCTATGGGTTATTTTGAAGCAAATCCCAAACATTATATCATCTTACACTTAAATACTTTCCTAACACCTTTAAAGGACACTGCAGTAATGTCCTTCCTGACATTTTAGTAGAAACCTCTGGAGACCAATGGGGTGTGTGTGTGTGCACATGTGTGTGTGCATGTATATGCACACACTCTTCGTTCTGACATACATTTGTGTTTAGTACTTTACTTGGCAGAGACTGAGCTGGGAAAAATAGATGAGAGCAATGCAGAACATAGTAACAATACACTTGATAAGTGCAGCAATGGTGGTGGCACCCAGGACACTGGGGCCATCATGACGGAGAAATGATAGATCTGTAAAGGCTGAGGGAAGGGATGTGTCTGAGCCAAGATGAATTGCTTTTGTGGGTTTATGATGGATTCTTCTCAGTTGAACTCTAAGTCTTCTACAAATACACATCTGTGAAAACCAGTCCTAGAAAGTGAGATCTCATCTTTTAAAGTAAATCAAATAGTTCTCAAATTTCTATTCTTTTTTTTTCCCTTTTTATTTCAAACATACAGAAAAGGTTGCAAGGACAAAGAATTACCATATACTTTTACCCAGATTCACCAAGTATTAACGTTTTGCCACATCTGGTCTCTCCTTCTCTCTGTACACACACATACACACACACACACACACACACACTTTTTTTGGCCTTGATTATTTCAAACATTAGTTGCAAACATCATGCCCCTTTATCCATAAATATGTAGGGTATATATTCTAGAAACAAGGATTTTCTCTTATATAACCACAGCTACATTATCAAGTTCAGAAATGGAGCATTGTCCATACTCAAATTTTGCTCTGTACCCCAATAATGTTCATTGCGCCAGTTCCTCCCCACCCACATCTAGATCAAACCAATTACTGACTCTTTTAAAAAGAATCAGTTGCCTAGTCATTCTTTGTCTTTCATAATTCTTTCATGATATTTACAGTTTTGAAGAGCCCAGGACAGTAGTTTGCAGAAAGTTCCTCCATTTGGGTTTGTCTGATCTTTCCTCATGGTTGGATTCAGGTTATGCATTTTTAGTAGGAATACAAGGTAGTAGATAATGTTGCATCATTCTCCATTCATTGCATTGGGAAGGACGTGATGCCACTTTGTCCCATTAATAATAATATTGATTTTGATCAATTGCTTAAGGTAGTGTCTGCCAAGTTTTTCTTCTGGTATGTTACCATTTTTCCCATTGAAGAAAATACCTCATTTGTGGAGAAATACCCTATTCCTCACCAGAATTTCACCCAGACATTGTTTCCATTCATTCTTGTCTGATTCAATTAATACTTTGCAGTTGTAAATGGTGATTTTTCTAATTTGTATTTCCTCCACATTTTAGATGGCCTTGTATCAAACATTTATTCTTAATTTTACCTTTTGTGTCTGTAACAAATAAAATTGAGTTCAACAAACATCGATTGCCTATTTGTATGGGATGTTGTGCTAGGGGGCATCATGATGAGCACAAAGACAAGACCATTTGAGTCTGGCAGAGAAACACAATTTGGTAGGAGAGATGGATGTACAGCAGATGGTAAGAAGTGCTTGACCGGGGATACAGAGCTAATGGAAGAAGAAACCAAGTGAGGGTAATGATTCCTGGAGGATATGGAATAACCTAGGGAGAGAGGTAGGATTTTAGCTGGGCCTGTGATATATGGTATATGTAGTCAAAAAAATACATTCTAGTTGGAGGGAACAGCAGGGGCCTTTGGGAAATGACAAATAATCACTATGGTTAGAGCCTAAGGTTGATGGGAGAAGAGGCAGGGAGACATAGTGACATTCCAGGTTGGAAAGATCAGCTGGGGTTGACACAAAGTCCCACACTGAAGAGATTGGACTCCACTCTATTTACTGGGGAAAGCAATGAAACATACTTGAGGAGAGGGTAGCCTATCAGATGATACTTAAGACAGGAACTGTATCTCATTCATCTTTGTATTTCCAAGGCCTACAGCAGGGCTCAGGGCATTGAGTGTGTTTGCAGACAACAATGTACTTGATGATTTAGAATAGGGGTGGGCATGTGGATGTGTTGACCTGTGGGTCAAGGTCATGATAGGAGGGTGGGGAGAAGAGGAGGGTTCTTAACTGAGAAAACAGCTCTCAATTGAATTGTTTATAGAAAATGTTTTAAACATCAAGTTCCTAGACCACCACTACACTGCCCTCCCCCTGACTTTAATTTTCAATTCCCAGTAAGCCAGTTTGGGAATTACTTTTGAACAGCTTCATTGCCAGGAAGGAGAGCAACAGAGAAGATAAGAAGTAGGGACATCCCATTAGAAGCGACTTCATTTTGTATCTTCTCTATGAATATTTTAGAATTTAAAAAACCAAAAACACAAACCCTGTTTAAAGATGCATATAAACTTTATGTAGCTTTAAGAGTCTATGTATTTTGTAAAAACCCTGTATAAATAAGCTAGTTCATTTAAGAGGAAAACAAAGCAAGAAAGTAAAATGAGACACCCAAAATAACTTTAAGTAAAAATCACTGTTGAAGTAGTCTTACTGATCATTTAGGAAATGAACGAAGCCATACTTGTATTTATATTTCAGACATTCCCCAGGTCGTCCTTTTCCAACTTAAAGCTTCGTAGTCTCTCTTCAACTTGTTTATCCTTTAGTGACTCCTGAAAATCTAGCAACTTGGTTAAGAAAGTTTACGTGTTTCCCCAGTGCAGAGCTGGCAAGCTGTACTTGCTGCTCTCAACTGGCAAGTCATTTGATCGTGACCTACCTTTCCAATGAATCCTTAACTGTGCAAAGGTAACTTTTATGTTATTATCATGAAGACTTATTCTGATTACAAATGGAGTGCATGAAAAGCTTAGAAAATATTGAAAATTATAAAGCAAAGAAAAACTGCCCATCATTTGACCATCAGAAGATAGCCACCAAAATGCATACATTTTGTATTTTCATCTGTGCATTTATAAAACCTGTTAACTTTCAGTATTGTCCCATGTGACTAAATAGTCTTTAATAATATGACTTTTGGTGGCAGAACAGTAGCCATTTTATGGATGTATTACTATTCTCCTATTGTTGACTCGGGTTATTTCTGATTTTCTTTTATAACTAGATACATTTCCTAGAGAGGAAATCTTCTATCATTTTACAGGTTATTTACATTTTTAGCCATCTTCCTACTTATTGTCAGGTCCTCCTCAAAGTTCTTCAGGTCTACACAACCACCACTACTGTACAGAAGTTAAGGCATGGAGAGGCAGCATTGGTGTTAGCACAGTTTTTACATTTACCTACAAATTAACCTCCCAAGGTCTATTCCCTGGTGACCCACGTGCAGTGCACCTGAGCATCCGCTGGGTGCGCCCCTCCACTTGGCATCCTTAGTGCTTTTGTCATCACAAGGACAGCAATTGGCTCAAAACACTGCTCATTGTGATGCTGCTGATGTGGCCTCCTTAATGTTCTAAAAGATTGTTTGGCGTAACTGCTTCAGTTCAGGATTTTTCTCTTAACATTTCCAATCATGTTCAGAGTCAAAATTCAAAAACTCTACGGTTTAAGCTGCAGTGTGCCTGGCCTATAACTTGGTTGAAGGCGTTTCTATTTGTTATTTTTGACTGCTGATTATACTCACAAGGTGAAAAAAGCCATCCTCGTGCCCCCCAAAAGGTAAAGTTCTGTTTTTTATTAATAGAATGTTAGAAATAGGCTTGATAAATTACAGTACATTTCAGAATAAGTGTCCATGGGGAGTTTTGTGAGCTGTTTCATGAAGAACACATTTAAATCCAAACTTAAATATAAAATTGAATTTCTTGAGAACTGAGGTGGGAGATAGTACAAAAATAAGATATTAAGTTTTTTCTTAAGACAGTTTAATTTATACAAAAAGTTATATTAATCCTATTGAAAGTAGGGACATCCCATTAGAGGCGACTTCATTACAGAAGGAATGAAAAGAGCATCTTTTCTTGTACATCAACCTTTGAGTCAAATGGCTTGAATTTTGACTAATCTTAAACTGAAGCTTCTATTTATTGTGCTTTTTTCTCAATGACTTTTTTCTGTTGGTGTTGGGTGGCTTAAAGCAGTTGACATTAATGAAAAAATACCAAGATTCAAAACATGAACTGTTTTAAAGGACAGTAGTTATGTCTCATGTTTCTATTGGTACAGATTCTAATGCTAGGGGGACAATCAATGAATATCAAAAAAGTCCCTTTAAATTACCCAATCTTACCCTAGAGAAGAGCGTACTCCCTCATAAAAAAATAATTTTACTCATTCTCGTGCTTTTTCTGTGGTCTAGTATCACTTGGTAATTTGATTCTGAATTTACAGAAATGGACTATTGCATGAATATGTTCCAATCAAAGTGAATGAAGTGTTGCCTAAAATATTCTAGATCCCTTAATTTCAAGCTCTTTCTGACGTTTTAGCCAAACAGCTGGATACAGATAATTCTTTTTGCCGCGTCTTCCTGTGAACATTGCCCTAGCGATAGCTTCATATTTTTCTCATCTCATCATTCAGAAGCTATTTATCCATTTTTTTTCCATGGCCTTCTTCAACAGGCCTCCTCCCCCCTCGTTGAATGCCTGTTCAGCCCCCACACATTCAGGCTTATTTATTCCCGTAAAGATAATGACACTTATAGTTTATTCTAAGACTAAATCTGTGTTGCCCAGTGACTAAGGACTTAAGCATGCACACTGCTTCTACGCTTACCCTCCTACCTAACTTGACTAACTCAACTATTTTATTTCTTCCCCTCAGAATTCTCTGTTTTGGCGCAGTGCAGTTAACACACCCCTGCCAGGCCACTAACTGATTTCTAAAACCTGACATTTGCTTTTTGTTTTCTCCTATCTTCCCGAATGGTACAGCACTAGTAAGCGGGAAGGAATGCAAAGAACTAGAAAGTTCAAAGTTATTGAGGATCTGTCCATTCACACTGTCTGGCATCATGCCAGTGTAGAACCTGGAACATTCGAAAAATATTTATCAAGTTTTAACCCTTTTTGCTAAGGCAGTGAAGCTCATTTGCAGCCGTAGCGTTTGTGTTAACAGCAACAGCATGTAAGCTTAGTTGAACATGTTCTTTATATGTTCAGAATCGCATGGAAAATGTCTCAGAGAAGGATTACTTTCCAATTTCCGTGCAATTGTACAGTGCTAAGCTAGTTATTTTCTGGAGATTGCAGAGCTGGGCATTTCAGAGAAACCATTACTTAAAAGTGGCAGCCCTGTTTCATCAGTCCTCATGTCAGAAATGAAATTTAAATAAATGCTACTGTATTTGAGTAAAAAAGACTATTCAGCTTTCCTACTGTAAATGCATTGTGAGTCCAACCATAGCTAGGTTCATATCTATATTCATTAAGAAGCATGGAAATGTGAAAAATATGAACAGGACTGTAAAAATATTTTATTAAAAATGTATCAGATAGCTATTTTTTATTTTTCTTTTTGCATAGGGAAAGCTTTTGTAAATGAACATGTGTTAAAAAAAATGGTTTGAAATGTAGAAATATTTCCAGTAAAATAACTAGATTTTATTGCAGTGAAAATCAGGGTTGAAATAACAGGCCACTGACACTCTGGTAAAAAGAAAGACAAAAGGAAAGGTCTAGAGGCTTAAAAGCAGTTATAATATAAACAGGTCACAAATATATTTAAGTTAGATTTAAATTAAAGATGAAAGAAATACAAAAGTTCTGTTAAGACTTACCTATATCATCCTCAGGTTTGATCATGTTATCAGCATTGTAACTAAAAACTTTCAAAGTTAAATTTAAAAAAAAATGTTAAATCACATACCAGTTCTATGAAATTACATAATTGTGCTCAATATCACAGAAAATGAAGACATCTTTTTTGAAGTGGTAGTACGGGATTGTTTGCTTAGAGGAAAATTTGCAAAAACACTTATTAAATAATACTTTGGTAACTTGAAAGTAGCCGTCAACCATTCTCTGAAAGCAATGATCATAGCTATAAAAATGAATCATTTATTAACAGGAAGGGAATGAAAAGAAGAAAAAAGATTTGCAGCATAATTTTGTTTCCTAATAATAAATAAATACCTCTACTATTTCATGTGGATATTAATTTTTAAAATCTGCACACTGAAATGAGATCCATACTTTTGATAGACCCACTTTATGAAGCGAACATTTTTTTCTCAGAACTCTTTTTAAAAGCTGTTTTACTGTTGTGTAGGCTGTCGTATATGTAAAATTGTCTAATGGTATAGTGTGCTGTCAACATATATACGCATGTAGTAATATACCAGGCATTTTTATTGCAGTTTATTGTTCCGGCTTCCCAATAAGCCAGATAAAATCATGTACAAGAACATTAAGGATTAAAGGAAGTGGTTTCCTTAGGTGATTGCTGGCAAAAATTCTCCTTCCCATTATAACATAGTAAATGGACGCTAACATATTTGGCTATTACTTTCCTATAAAGTTGGATTCCCAGTTTCCAGAGCTGGGGCGCGTCTAATGTTTGTGCCTTCTTTGGTTGTCTTTTCGTAGGAAAAGGTGCCACGGTGTTAGTTAGGTAAATGTGCTGCGTTTCTGCTTTATAAATATTAAACTCCATTTTTTGAACATGGAGTGCTAGCAAAAATAAGTCAAAGATGTAATGTCTATTTAAATACCTTTGATCTAGTTGTTAGTGCTTAAATTAGATTCCATGCTTCGACTAGAACCAACAGGGTAAATATTAAAAACTTCAAAATTCATATGGCCCATCCCCCCACTCTCCATACACGAATAAGAGACAGAAATGTGTGTGAAAACTTCATCTAACCATTTAAATGCTGTAGGAAAACACAAGCCTTTATGCAAGGACTTAAAACTTTTAAGGCATAAACCTCTATGCCTTTAAACCTGTTAATCAGGACATTCCAAATTTGCTTTGTGAAATGGATATATTCACTGCTAAAGATACACAGAGGCAAGAGCTGTTTTTAAATTTATTACACCGCCCCTAGTTTTCTGCTAAAGAAAAGTACATTTTATATATTTAAAAACACACTCTCATTAAACAAGTCTCTAAAAACCTTAGCGCCCCCACCTAGCTGCCTTCTGGGCTTCAACTTTTGAGTTTCGGGTCCTTGCACAACACCTAAAACGTGCAAGACTCTTTTTCTCCCTAATCCTGGCAGAGAACAGTCCTAAGAGATCTCCCTCCACGTCTCCACCCTAATTCCCTCTCTTCCTAGATTCCACCCGCTTCTCCCCTTTCCTCCGCCCCCGGCTCCGACAGCCCAATCTGTCAGAGGAGTTGTGTACAAACTGCGCGGCCGCCCTGCGCGCGAAGCTCGTGGCCCGAGAGGGGTGCGGTCAGCCCGGCGGAGGCGGGGCCCTGGACGAAATTCTCTCATCTCATAGGCTAGGTCCCCGGGCCCGGCCGGCCTCAAGGCCTCGGGATTCGCCGCAGCACTGCCAGTCTGGCTTGGGGCCCCGCCCTCCCAGAGTTGGGTAAAATAGAGGCTGGCGTCAAGTGTCGGTAGTCGCGGGGCAGGTACGCGCGCTCGCACCCGTCTCGCGGAGACCGGTGGTGGCGGGAGCGGCCCCGGAGAGTGAGGGAGCGAGGTGGGGCGGGGCGGGAGAAAGTGGCCGCCCGGAGGACGTTGGCGTTTACGCGTGGCGGAGCGGAAGAGTTTTGCTTTTGGTGTGCGCCTTCGAAAACCGCGCCTGCTGTTGGCTGAGGGGTCCGCCCGGAGCCTCCCCCTTCTCCACCCGCGGTCCCGCGCCGAGCTCGCCGGCCCGAGCCGCCGTGGGCGAGGTGGGAAGTGCGCTCGACCCGCGCCCGGAGCCGCCCCCGAGTGTCCATGGCTACGCGGGTGTTGACCATGAGCGCCCGCCTGGGACCCGTGCCCCAGCCGCCGGCCCCGCAGGACGAGCCGGTGTTCGCGCAGCTCAAGCCCGTCCTAGGCGCTGCGAACCCGGCCCGCGACGCGGCGCTCTTCCCCGGCGAGGAGCTGAAGCACCCGCACCACCACCCGCAGGCGCAGCCCGCGCCCCCGCAGCCGCCGCAGCCGGCGCCGCCACCCGCCGCGGGCCCGCGGCTGCCCCCTGAGGAGCTGGTCCAGGTAGGAAGAGCCGCTCCCCTCCCTCCCGGGGCTCGGGCGTGTCCCGCCGCTGCGACGCGCGGGCGACAGGGGCCGCTCCAGGCTGGGCGAGCTCCGGGGCGCGCGGGGCGCCGGGGCTGCGCTGGCACCCCGCCCTGCCCTCCCAGCCGTACACCCGCATTTCCCGGGGAAAAGTGGGGGGGATCTGCAGCGGGGCTCAGATTAGTCTGCTCTGGCGGGTCCTTCCGGAAAGGTTGAGGAGGGATCAGGGTGCTCAAGTGCACCTTAGTAGTTTGGTTACATTTGGGGGTTGAAACCTCATAGCTAACGCACAACTTGACTAAAATTCCTCCTTTCGCCTTAATCCCCTCTCCTCCCAGTGCCACGGCCTTGGAGGTTCCCGCACGTCGTCTCGAGTAAAGTGGAAACGCAAATCGGGGTGCTGGGGGAGGCGCTTCGGGGTGCTAGTTTCCTCTCTCTTGGTTCAACCTGCTTTAGACGCGATCGTGGGGCCGCCTTTGGGTGACTAGAGTTCGAAAAGCTGAGGTTGTATAGGAGCGCTTATTTTCCCTTAAAAAGAAAGACCAGGGGTGTTGTTTTCTTCATGTGCGCGTAAATTTCCTCTCGGCGCCGCGTTGAAAGCTGGCAGTTGGCTTTTACACTTGCCCGGCAGCCGAATTAGAGCTGCCGCCTGTTTCTTTCGCCCACGCAGGGAGTCATATAGCCCAGAAAAAACTTCCCGGGACTTTTAGCCTGTCCCAAGGAAAAAAAAAAATTGGAAACATACCCACATGCAAACAGCTGGAAGAGCTAAAATCAGTAACCACTAACCACCACGGGAGCGAGGTACACGAAAAGGGTTTAGTTCAGTTTATTTCAAGCCGCTTCATTTAATAGCTCTTGGTATATTATGTGTTTGCTACCCAAGCTCCTACTTTTGGGGCGGGGGAAAGGCGGGGAGGGAAGGGTCTGTGAGTGTCGCCGTGCTGTGAAAGGGCAGTGACATTGTCAGAGGTGACTCAGGACCTAGAGCGTTAATTTTTATTTTTAAATCGTGTCTTTCCGGGAAACCCTGTCTGCATCCACACCGAATGATTTGAGGTCCGATATGAATGGCTTTTGAAATTAAGTAGTAGCAAAAAGTGGCTATGATATTCACCGATTAAGATGCTACAGTTATTTCTTCTATGAGCCATCTAAAGGGGGGTGTTTTTTCCTGTAGAAATTTACTTTCCAATGTTAAAAAAAAAAAAAAAGCAAAAACGTTTATGTTTCACTAGGAATGAAAGCTAGGAAAAGACCGAGGACACTAACTACAGGCCAGATTGTGATCTTAAAAGAAATCACCGTTGGAAAACGATCTGGTTATTTCAGTTTGTCAATTTTCTGCCTAGGAGACATCAAGGGGATACGGGATGCCTGAGGTGTTTTTTTTTTTTTTTTTTTTTTTACATAGTAAGGGGGAATGTAGCATTGACCCATTGAGGAGGACATGATAAATGTTTTGCTGATGACTCTGCTGTCCATACAGCAGCCTCTCCCCACTCACGGGCACCTTAGCACCACTCTACCAAGGGAGTGATTTTCCCCTAGGTAATGAAAGATCTGTTTTTAGATAGAGATATGAATAGGAACATTTCATTATCCTATTAACCAATCACGGAATTTGCTGATTAAAAATCAACATTTAGATCAAATGTTGAATATGGAGTTGTTTTTTCAGTGGATACTATTTTGCTCAAGACATTGTGGTTGTTTCCATTGAATCTAAAGAAGGGGCACTGAAATAGCCAAGGAATGTGTTTAAGATTGGATATTTAGCCATATCTATCCAAACAAAAAAGTCCACTTTGCAATATTTTTAAGGTTTGTTTAAAGAAAAACGTATTGAATTTACTTGGATAATATGAACAGATGTTCGGCAATACTACAATACTGAAGTTCAGTTGCCATCTTAACTAATGACGCAGGGAATCTTGTTTGTACATGAGTGATGGTAAAGTATGCTTTATTGCATCAGAAAGGGGTATGTTTTCTGTTTACTGGATTTGCTGCTTCAGAAAAAAATGTTTTCTGTTTTCTTCATTTCTTGATTTGCTGCTTTGACTTTTTGTTCTGGGTTGATGGTGGGAACGATTTTACCAAATACATGTTACATGGAGTTTTGTTCATTTTCTGGCAAATCAGTTATTACACAGTTGACAAACTTGGTATATTTGTAAGCAGCACTTCGAAGTAGTGTTTGCCCAAGTATATTTTACAGGGATTGTTGGGGGGAATTCTTGCTAAGCACCATTTGTCCTGAGAATTGGGTGGATTATGTATGTTTGTGTCTCTTCTTTTTTAGACAAGATGTGAAATGGAGAAGTATCTGACTCCTCAGCTTCCTCCAGTTTCCATAATTCCAGAGCATAAAAAGTATAGACGAGACAGTGCCTCAGTCGTAGACCAGTTCTTCACTGACAGTGAAGGGTTACCCTACAGTATCAACATGAACGTCTTCCTCCCTGACATCACTCACCTGAGAACTGGCCTCTACAAATCCCAGAGACCCTGCGTAACACACATCAAGACAGAACCTGTTACCATTTTCAGCCACCAGAGTGAAACGACTGCCCCTCCTCCTCCGGCCCCGACCCAGGCCCTCCCTGAGTTCACCAGTATATTCAGCTCACACCAGACCACAGCTCCAGAGGTGAACAATATTTTCATCAAACAAGAACTTCCTACACCAGATCTTCATCTTTCTGTCCCTCCCCAGCAGGGCCACCTGTACCAGCTACTGAATACACCGGATCTAGATATGCCCAGTTCTACAAACCAGACAGCAGTAATGGACACTCTTAATGTTTCTATGTCAGCTGCCATGGCAGGCCTTAACACACACACCTCTGCTGTTCCTCAGACTGCAGTGAAACAATTCCAGGGCATGCCCCCCTGCACATACACAATGCCAAGTCAGTTTCTTCCACAACAGGCCACTTATTTTCCCCCGTCACCACCAAGCTCAGAGCCTGGAAGTCCAGATAGACAAGCAGAGATGCTCCAGAATTTAACCCCACCTCCATCCTATGCTGCTACAATTGCTTCTAAACTGGCAATTCACAATCCAAATTTACCTGCCACCCTGCCAGTTAATTCGCAAAGCATCCAACCTGTCAGATACAATAGGAGGAGCAACCCTGACTTGGAAAAACGCCGCATCCACTACTGCGATTACCCTGGTATGTGATCTTCCCTGGTTGAAGTGTCAATGCATGTATTTTGTGTATGTGTGTGTATGTATGTGCATGTATGCACCTTTCAACCACAGGTTTTAAATTTACATAGGAAAGTAGTGCTTAACCAAAAAGAAATTCTTATACTTTGTTCTTTTCATATCTGTCTCTGTGCCTTGGTTTGTAATGTATTTAGTTGCCTATTGCTTATTTTATGTATAAAAAAATGACTAGAATATTCTGGGGAAAAAGTCACCTAACGCTTTTTTCTCTTAAATAGTAAATAAAAATTTGCATTTCGAATTATGCCAGGGTTACTTATATAATCTAAATTCAAGTTTTTAATTTTATATAAAGTACCCTGAAAGATAAAGTTAAGGTAGGGAAAAATAAGGTGTGGTAGTGAAGTGGGGATTGAAGAGGGTAGGGTGCTGTCCTCAGGATAGGTACAAGACTCTACGGGGTACATTTAAGGGTAGTTCTGACAGTATATGAGCATATGCTCATACTTGCATGAAATACATACCCCAAAATATAATTTGATGATGGTGATGAATATATCTACAAGTTGCTGGCGTAAGCTAGTTTATCATTAATAACAGGGTATAGTTTATAGATAACGGTATATGGTACACTGTGATAAAGAAAATGAAAAAACAAATGTACAGAAAATTGCAGTCATCTTAGATAATGGTTTAACGTTTTCAGCTCTAGACCCATTAAACAATTTAAAATCACTAAAGTACATGTTCATAAAGCAGCTACTGGAATATAGACACAGATTTCTATTTGTAGCTTGGCTTGATCAACTTTGTGCTTTCTGCTGAAGTAGTACATAAAGAAAATCACTTTATACTTTTGATCAGGTAAAGGGGGGCATTCTTTTAAAACTGGAGCTTCAAATATCTAGCATGAGAGATTCTTGAAAGCTTGATTTTAAACACTGAATCATCAGATGTAAGGATTTCAAAAGGATCTCCAAAATGACAAGCTGTTCTTCCTCTCCTTTATTTTAGGCTGCACAAAAGTTTATACAAAGTCTTCTCATTTAAAAGCTCACCTGAGGACTCATACTGGTATGTAATTTTCTTGTTAATTCTGTGAGTTGTGTAAATAGTGTAAGTGGTATTCATCCTTTTAAAAGCTAACGTGTGTTTGATCTCTTCTTTCTTCTGTCAACTTTTATTTTTTAATGGCCTACCTTTTCAGCACTGGCTTGGCTCAAAATTCATTTCTTTGAAAAAGTCTGGTTCCAGGAAGGCTGATGGTCCCTCACGAAGGCCTTGCCCTGTCGCCTCACATAGAATTAATTACCCAAAGACGTAAACAACGATGTTTACTAATGGATTTTAAACTTTAATGGCACTTCTGTTCTTATCTTGAAGGAAAAAAATCTAACTCATTTTATCTCTGTGTGACAAAATCAGTTGGCTTCAATAAAACTATATTAAAAACACTAAAAACTTTACCATTTTAGCATGTAAGACATAACTGCTTAATACATTAAGTTTCACCTTTATCCTAACATATCTGAGTTCAGCATGTTTTCTGTGCTTGATAAAAGGTAGTGTCAAAATTGCAGAATGTTAAAGTCAAGCCAAAGATGGGGTTGTGGTTTAAAAGTCAGCAATACACCCTATCCCATCCCATATTTGATGCGTTTGAGAGACTATTCTAGCTTAAATTTTACCCTTGTTTAAAATGTGCTTTAAAGTTTAGGCCCTTTAATTTTATAAATACTAATTTTGTCAGCTCTATACAATCACTTTAAAATGCGTTTTAATTTCAAAACTTTGTATCACTATCCATTTTAGGATGAAACTAGGTGGCATGCTTTAAAAGCCTCCAAATACCCCCAAATATTTTCAAATACATAGATGGTTCCTATTTGTGATTTCTTAAAAGGACAGCCCTAAAGGAAAGAACATTTGTATACAAAGTGATTGTGTTTTTTTCCTCTCAGTTAATGGAACCTTACCTAAAGTTCAAAGAATAAGTTTGCTAATAAAAGCAATGACCTAGCAAAATGTTTTATTCTATCATTGCTATGGAAACCAAAGTATTCAACAGTTCCTTTGAATGGGTTGTTGGATTAGTGCGAGGACTTGAATCTCCCCAGGCTAGATGTTACTATGGTAATTGAGTTTTGATAAATGAAGTAGTTATCTCTAACTGCTGCATTAAAAAAGTAAAAGCCTTTGAACAAAGGTCAGTACTGAGATAGAACACTAAGAGGAATATGGCTGCAGACATTCTGTGTGCATGTTCAGAAGTGTTGTTTGGTACCCCAGTCATAAACACTACTTACTAAAATGTATAAATAGTATTGGGGACAATGTGGTAGATTCCAGAACTTTCCAAGAAATTGCTTTTAAAGGAAAGATGACTGATGTATTTATCAGTGAAATTAATTGTTTTGTTTTGAAGTGTTTATAATTAAACAGGTACACATTAGGCAGATAAAAAAACTCAATCTCAAATTTTAAAATTACAAATGACAAGGCCAAGAAAACAGACCATATAGAAATACAAATACACAATGCCCATTTGTACAACATATGTTACATTAAGGAAGGAAACATTGAAAATGGGTTTTCACCCAAATTTTGATGAAGGGGAAGTAGAAAGAAATGTTTGAACTATTTTTTTTTTCTTTTTGAAAGTCCTTGAAACAGGAGATAGGAAGGAGGGAACACATTTTTCATGAGGTTAAAGTCTCCTAATAAAAGAGGAGTGCGGTTGCATATAAGGATGTAATCAACTGCTTATTGCAGGGGTGTACCCAGAGCCTATCTCAGTGGCCTTGCAACCCCTGTCAGGGTTTAGTGCTCTGAATGCGGATACCTGGAATTCTGGAACTTGACCTGCTGGCAAAGAAATTTAATAGCAGGTGTCTTAACAATGCTTGCACTAATAAAAACGGACTAAAAAGAGGACCTGGGCCTACTGTGGGTCACATGCATCGACTTTTTCTCCTAGTCATAAATAGTGTGGCTATAGACATCTAACAGGGGAGACCATGTAATCCAGTTTAATAAAGTTTCGTTTGATAGTCTTTCAGATGCCTTGGGGAGGGTTTGCCAGCAGACTTGTTCATCTGGCTAAACCCGTTCTTGGGTAATCATAGAGCATTGAGGTTGTTTTCTCCTCATTTCTAGTTTCTAGACAATGCCTTTTAAAATTACTGTGCGCTCTCATTGCATCCTCCCAACCCTGCCTGTTGTTTGTAAATGAATGCATCTGAAGCCTGCAACGTCTTATTTCTCTTTTTTCCCTCCTTCCTTTTCAGGCCCAGGTATTTCTAAATAACTTCTCTTATTAGCCTTTTTTTTTCTGTGTCCCATTCCACCCCATGCCCCTCCAGTTTATTGGAGAACTTTAGAAACAGTCTTCTGGGAACGTTGATCTTGTATTTGGTAGAAATTAACTTTCTAAATGATTGCCATTTTGCGGGCAGAATGTGAAGCAGCCTAGCTTCTTTGTAATTGCTTTAAAATGTCAAGTTACCTTATGTTTTAAAAGTGATTTAAGCAATTAAAACAACCTACATCTGAGTTCTATTTAATTGCTTATTCTAGATTTTTAGGTTAAAAATGTTTAACTTGACTTGCAAATTGAACTAAGAAAATAGTCTTTCCAAAACGAGACCTTTTTTTAAAAAAAATTTGGGATAAAAGAGAAGATACCAGTTTCTTGAACTAGAAGTCTTTCACCATTCCAGTTTTTCTTAGCTCATGCATTTTGATTTCTTTATTCACAAAGAATATACAGGTAGTACGAAGCTGCATCTTTGCATGGCTAGACAAAAATAGCTGAAATGTACTTTTTCTCTATTTTAGGAAATAATTCTATTTCCCTTCAAAATGTTACATTTTCATATGCATTTGATAGCATATTTAGTGGCCCATAGAAGTACCCCTTAATATGAGTGTCTGGGTGGGTGTTCGTGTTATTTATAATGTGTGTATACACATGTCATGCCTCTGACTAGAAATAATTTTGGCTGTTTCTAGGCAACAAGGCCAAGAAGTAGTATATTTCCAAATAAAAATATTTGTACTTTTAAGAGCATTTAATTGACAACATTCTACTGAAATTGTGTATACCTCATGATGTATACAAGGGGGTATAACCCATTGCCATCATTTAGAAATCGCTCCCATTTTGCCCTTAAAAATCAGTGAGACTGTAAACTGACTCATGAATCAAGACAGAACAGTGTGCTGCAAGTGGGATATAGTTGTTTCTGCTCCTGCATCTTACTGTGTTTAGTTTCATAATGAAGATTTAAAATAACTTGGAAGCACCGGCTTTGGGGCAAAAAAAGTAAAATGAAATAGAGAAAAATACTAGACTGCATAGGAAGAAAAATTTGCCTCTTCTTATCACTGGTACTGGTTCTTGGTATGCCTGCGAGTACCACAAGTTGAAATACTGCTGTTGTTACATTGAAAGTGGAAATGTATTTGAAAATTGTGTTTGCACTTTAGTAAAAAGAACTTACTTTCAAAGAAAAAGTTCTGAAAAAGTAAATAGGAAACTGAGTACTGATGTTTGAAATCTTAATAGTTTTAGTCACATCTGGGGTGTGTACTTAACCCTAGAGAATGTGCTAAAGTGGTTGGGAAATTAGGGTCTGGTAACATTTTCTGTCAGTCTCTGCCTTCTGGAACAGAGCAGAAAATGAGCAGTTGTACAGAAAAGGTCTTTGAGCAGCATACACACTTGGCTCAAGTATTCCTTAGGCCCAGACTCCACGCATGGGCTGTGTGCACTAAGTGATCCCAGAGTAGCTTCCCAGGGATTGATGAGAAAACTACAGTGAGAATCATCCCCACAAAAAAAAAGGCGGGAGGGCACCTACAAAACAGAAGAACATAAAATGAACTCTTCAAGCAAAGTCCTGTACTATTGGTTCTACATTTTGCAGCAAGCTGTGTTCAGGATTCCTTAAGAAAGAATTCCACTGTAAGTCTTGGAGATTTTTAGCCCAAGCCTAGTTGTAAAGTGGGTAAGTCCCACATTCTGCCTTATTCATATCTGTAGAACATTCTGTTTTCTAATGATATTTTATAGTAAGATGTCACTATTGTGTATACTTGAAAATGCATGATCTCTGCTCTAGATTAGTTGCTAGGTGTTGATTTTAGTTTCAGTTTGGGTACTAAAAAATATCCTTAGGTATAAATCCTGTCTAGTTATTTGCTCTACACTTAATTTTATCTGTTGAATATATTGGGTGTAGATGTTTATTTTAAAATACTCATAATGTTGACAATGATGTTCATTCATGACACTTCCAGCTAAACAGTCAAAGTGTTCTGAACATGTGTTACTCCCTTTTTTTGGTGGAACTGTGGAAAGAAGTGAAAGGCTTTAAAATTCATATGTAGGAAGTATTTCACTTCCTTGGAAAATTACTTAGAGCTACAATCACATGTCTGTGTGTGTGTGCGCATTCTTATCAGAGGTCATATAGTCAGGATGTACAGATAGAGATGCTGGTTAACTGTGTGGCCTGTGTTAGTGGCAGAGGTGAAAAGTTCTGCAGCATGGAGTTGTTCAGTGCCCCATGATATTTTTCATGTCTGTATTTGAAAACTGTTGGGAAAAGGATCACAGTTAGCCTGTAATGTTACATGTTACTGGTTAAACATTCTTAAGTTATTTTCACTTGCAGCTTTGAAATGTGTTTTCTATATTGACAATTTCAAGCTTATGTAAAAAAAAGTAGTGGCTTAGGAGACTTAGTGATTCTGGAAAGGTATTTATGAGCACAAAAGCTTGGAAACCATTTCTGTTTTAATGACTCATTGGGAAGATTAAGCTTTGCTTCTAGGACTTTTCTTTCATCTGAAAAACATTTACATAGGAAATTGATAATACATTGGTTTGAGATGATAAAGCTTATCGAAGGTTAAGTCATGTAATTTGATTAAACAAACATTTTTGGCTAATCTTGTGGAGATTCCAGAGGATTGCTTTTTCCCTTTTGTTCTTACAACATAGCAAGAAGATTGTTCAGGAGTAGATTTAAATAGAATTGCTGAAGTTGGGATAGAAACGGCTATGAATGTAGAGAGGATATAGAGTGAAGTTTAAAAAAAATAATCAAGAATTGTAGTTGGACAGATAGATACTTTGAGTTTTGTAGAATGGAGTAGCTGTTTACTTAATGACCTGCATCTTTTCTGGTGGAAGATGGGAGACAAAGTAATGTCCTACTTTACTAAAAGTATCCTTGTAGCAGCATTTGTGTTCTGTTAGCCTGCTATTATTCATATTCAGAATTCTCTAACAACTTTATTAAGGGTGAGTTAACTGTTCTAGAAGAGGGCTGTAGGTAACAACATTAAATAGTGTCAGGATAGAAGAATAAATTTGCTTTTGACTATTATAAATGCAAATCTTTGAGAGTTAGAATCTCCTGGATTAGGTGACCACTTTAAGTGCAAGTTGAAGACTGTCTAGTACCCAATCAGTGCTAGAAAATGAAAATGTAGAGTTTTTCTATTTTAGTTAAAGAAAAGGTAAAATGTTTTATTGACACTTAAAAAAAAATGACCTTGGTCTCTTATTACAAAGTAAATATGAGTGTTGACAAGTGATATTTTAATAAAACACTAATGAAGGAGGATGTTTTTCATTGTTTTTGTCAAAGACCTCAGGAGGAGTAGCTGGGCCTAGAGAGTAACTGGGCTGGAATGGACTGCACGTGTATCCCCCGGTGACATTCCCCTGCCCCCCTAGGTAACTATTCTCTTTGCCCCAGAAGTCCTCTAGTGCATTGGCCAACAGTAGGGGCTTCAGAGCTTGGTTTTCATCAAATTCGGGCTAACAAACCAGTCTAATTTTGTAAAAGAAAACTTGTTCACATAGTTTATCCTTGTACGACTTAATGATGAGTAATAAACTGGTACTGAACATAGCCTCCTGAGGAGGCAAAAAGCATGGTTTTCACCCAGGCCAACCTTCCGTCAGATCATCCGAGTGGCCCTAGGCAGATGGAAACCCAGCACAGCCCTGCTGCAGCAGGGGCCACTGGAAAATGGGGACAGTCTGATAGACTCATGCTAGACGCATTTCGCTCTCTCATCCCTTCCCTCCTTTTCATTAATGAAAACAGAATTGGTCTGACTTGGGGCTGGTACAAACGTGATTGTTCCTAAGATGCATTATGAAAAATGCATTCCAGCATTATAGCTGGAATAGAAGGCAGTCTGTGCCCCTGGTGAACTTTCAAAGTAGTAAGGGGGCAAAATACAGCTGTTTGAAGCCTCCATACTTACAGCAGTATAAATGTAAGTGCAAATTGGTCATGCAAAATTAAGTGATGATGGGGATACACGGATGTGAAATGATTTTGCCTGGACTGTTAAGACGTTTTCTGAAAGTGATAAGGTGAAGCAGATTTAAAAAAAGGGTAAATACAAATTAACATATTGACTGATGGAGAGAAAGAAGGGAATTTCTTTTATATTTACATATATCCTTTTAGTTAATCAATTTCCTTAAAGTAGTACAGTATTGACAGGGGTATTACATCTAGTAATACTAGATGCATTTTGCAAATAGTTACTAATCTTTGAAATGAGCTGCCCTGCCATTCTGTTTTCCAGTGTAGGAGACATGCTACCATGAGCCTTAATAAAAAGATGTTTTAAATGGAAAATTAATTGAATAGATGAATGATCCCAAGTCATCCTACTCTATTATTTACCTTGTTTTTTTAGATTACTAATATTTCTCTGAGTTTTTTAAATCTGGAGATTAAAGATTACTTTTTTTACCTTTCATTATAATATGTAGACCGTTTCACATTCTAAATTCCCCAAGTCTATAGTGATGGAAGAAAAAAACCTAATTTTTATTGAATTGCATAGAAATATTTTCCTCCTGAAATAAGAGCTCATTTTGACCTTCAAGAACTCTTAAATTCTAAGAATTGAGATTAAATACTAGCTATTGAAGTAATTTATTCTACTTTAACAGTTTGCATCATTTGGGTTCACAGGATATGGATTTGAAGTTCTTTGAGGCCAAAGACCAAATTTTATTTGTGTTTTCCAAGTCATTTAGATTTAGTACATGAAACACCTTGCTTACTAAACATTTGACTTTAATTCTGATGTTTTTTTAGCCTCTATCAGATACAGTTGGATTATCTATCTTTTAGTCATCAAGAAGAAAACCAGATGTGTAAATTTTCTGTAATAAACTTTTTAAAACTCACCTAAAATAACATTCTAAGATAAATATTTCCATCTATGATTTTATTTTGCTAGAAGAATCTGTGTAGAACATTGTAGGGAAAGGCCTTGGTATGAGGATTGAATAAGTAACCTCATTCTGTTGTGGTATGTTCAAAAGTCATCTTTTATCTGTTCATCAGATTTAAAAAATGGGTAAAATAAGTTTTTAGTTCATCACTAAAGATCTTTTGAATATCCTATAAACATCTTCTGCTAGCTTACTGAAATTGATTTAGCCTGGGGTGAAGAGAACCATCATTAGGTGATACCTGGGGATTGCGATTACCAACATGGAACAGTTTCAGGGTCCTGAAAGGTGGGTCTCTGCCGGGGCTGGTTCAGCCAGGGTAAGCCCTGTGCTTGAGGTAGTCTGGGGTGTGAAGGCCTGCCCGAGTCCATTACCCTTAACTGACCTTCACAAGTGGCTTTAGAATCTTTAAATAAATTTGAACAATATGTGTTCCTTAAATCATTCATATAGTATTTGCTAATGGAGGATTTAAGTGGAACATTAAGGAAAAGTGGCAGGCCAGGATTCTTAAAGTGGAGCTCATCGCCTGGCTTCTAACTCAGAGCCACTGTGAGGATTAAGTGAAATAATTAGAAGTTCCTGACTTGAGTGTATGTTCAGTGGATGGTTTGTACCTGCTCCCTCCTTTTACTAATACTACTTTTGCTTAACATTTTAATAAAATTCATTAATTAGCTTCATCAGTATGGATACTATTTATATTTAACATGACTGATTTTTTAAAAAAGATTAGGGGCTCTTAACGAAATAGTTCTAGTAATTTAAAAATAGAATGAGAAAACGTACACTTATTTGAGATAAAGTGGAAGTTTGTTTTCCATGCTGTTCAAACTTGTCGCTTTTTTCTTTTTGCCTTTGGAAAGTTTCACATTAACAGTATGAGAACTTAAGAATACATTTGGTGTTGAAAGAGCTTAACTAAATATTTTAAATTGGTGGTATTGGAAAGAGATTCTGTAAAAATCCAATTAAACTTTTGAAAGCTCTATCCTGTTGAAATAACTTAAAGGAAGTCAGTTTGGTTTCCCAGAAGTACTGTGCATAGTGTTTCTGGCTGAGGAAGAAAGGCCCAAATCTGCTCATGGGCCAGAAATTGGGTACCAGCTTCCTCTACAGTGTTTTACTTGAATGGTGTTGACACTTGAACAAGTCCCATAGAAACTGCCCCAAGTGGGGCCTAGTTGTCCTTGCTTTTATAGTGAAGACTTGGCCCCATAACTAATGCTGCAGACACTGGTAGTATTCTTGGCTGAATAATCTATGGATGTGCATAAATTGAAAGCAAAACCTCAAATGTTTTAGAAACTTGAAGGGCTACCGTTTTCCAACCAATCAGTAGAGTAAACTTTAAAAAATATTGGTGTAGTTTATTGCTTCATAGCCAATAAAAATAGTGAACAAAAAGAGTCTAGTGTCCCTTGTTTCTTAAATAAACCCTGAAAATGTAGTTCTCTTGATACTTAATAAATTCAAAAGACTAGAGTGATTTCTTTAAAAATTGGGGGCACTTCAGGAATTTTTTTCCTTGCCGCAGACATCAGCAATAACTTTCTCTTTCCATTAAATGACAGCAAAGTTATTTAACCAACGTGTTTGCTTTTGTGATTTATTTTTCACAAGGAACAAAAACACAAAAAGTTCATTTTTTTCTGTTTGGTTTACATCTTTTAAGAGTGGTAGCTACATTTACTACTGGTGTGAAAACATTTCTATGTAGAAAATAGTTTATATGTGAATCTTAAGTGGAAGAAAAATGGTGGTTATGGTACATAAAAAGTTAGAGTGTATTGGCTGAAATTACATTTTACTATGGGTAAAAACAGTTTGAATTGAGATGTGCATTTTTAAAATAGAGTGATAGGAACCAAAAAGGGGTTGAAGAAAATAAAATGTGTGTCTTGGTTCAGAGTCAGGAAAGGAGAAAGAAAAGGCGGCTGGGGGATGCATACCATAGGAGTTGAAAGAAAAATCTCATGGGAAAAAGTTGGTACAAATTTCAAAGGGCTATTCTGGCCCTTCTTTTCCTTACAGGATTTTTATTTAAGGGTCAGAGTGGTTATCAGGACAGCAAAGTATATTAACCACAAGCTGTAGAAATCTGTTGATGTGGACAATGTCTTTTAAAATTTGGACTCAGTTGAGTAATCTTACAACTTCCTGAATATGATACTGCTAAATCAGGCAGAAAGGTTGTTGAATTTCATCGTGGTGTACTAAGTAACTTGTGTTCAAAGCAGCTCTGAGGTTCTTCCTTTCAGAAGAAAACATTTTTTAGGGAATTTAAGAGTATCCATCTAAAACTCAGCAGTAAACCAGCAGTACTTTAATATGTAAATTTATCTCACAAACTCTCATCTTTCACAAACTCATAGGAAATTACAACAAAATGAAGCGTAAATACAGGAACTACTAGAATGCTTAGTGAAAAGAAAGGCTCTTAGGTTTGGGTATTTATTTAGGAGAATACATGATCTCAAACAGGATTAATTCTAAAACAAGGAATTAAGACTGCATCGTAAATATAAGTAGTTTTTGAAAGATTAACAACCAGCAAACCTGAGAAGACATTAAGAAAAATAAAAATTACAGTGGCGGGATAACTTACTCACTGTTTAAATGAAGAGCAATGTGACAATCGTAAGATTGAATAAGACTTTAAAAAATACATGTTACACATGTAAGTTCCATGAGTCCAAGCATTGTCTTGTTGGCAGTTGTATACCAATGCATTCGGGACTGTGAGTGCCTGGCATATAGTAAGACACTTGGGAAGGCATTCATGTAATTTGGTAATGTTTTTTGGTGCAATGCATTACAAGGAAAATTAAGTACATAATACCTGCAAATATTAGAATTACTATGATAGTTTTATGACTCTTCTCCAAAGTGAAGGCTTTGTGATCTGGTTGAGGAATTTATTAAATATCAAATGTGTAAATGCTTAATGCCATTCAGCTTTAATATTTTTTTTTAGCTTTATAATCGGAAAAAAAGGAAGGTGTGAGTGCACCTATGTGAGTGAATTTCAGAGAGGAAGTATCTTTACAGTCCACCTTAAAGGCTGTAGTTCAAGTGAACTTTCTGTTGGATTTTTAGTCCGCTTAATTTAGAAACATTTAAGATCAGTTTGAAATAAAAGATCGCAACCCTGGTACACTGAATTCATCATATTGGTGATTTGAGTAGCTCCCCCATTTTTTCTTCCTTGGCCATCTTAGAGCCATCAGCCCTGAACTAACTCAATTGGGGTTTGTCAGGGGTAGATTCTATTTGCACAGTAGTGATAGGGCCACCCAGACTCCTCTAGTCATTTCATGGATGATTTGTGCAGAGCAGTACATAGAACTCAGACCACTGATTAATCTCACAGGTCTAAAATTGCCATTTTCCCGTTCTTTGAAGGTACACAAAATACATTTTTTTCTTCTATAATTAGGTTAAATAGCAGTGACTCGCATCACTGGATTACTTTGCGGAAAACTTAGTTCAGGATGGTACTCATGAACTTGGCTTCTTCTGGACCCTGATTTTTTTAAAAAGTTCCTTCTCAGGCAGTATCTGCGATGATTGCTTGCAAGCCGACCCCTTCACCTCCTTTCCTTCGTTGGCACAGGTGAAAAGCCCTACAAGTGCACCTGGGAAGGCTGCGACTGGAGGTTCGCGCGCTCCGACGAACTGACCCGCCACTACCGGAAGCACACCGGGGCCAAGCCCTTCCAGTGCGGGGTGTGCAACCGCAGCTTCTCGCGCTCCGACCACCTGGCCCTGCACATGAAGAGGCACCAGAACTGAGCGCACCGCCGCGGGCCTGCCGTGCCTGGGTGGCTCATGCTGCCATCCTGCAGTCCATTTGGCAAAATTCTAACTACAAACTTAACTATATATATAAAAAAGAAAAAGAAAACAAAAAACTGGAAGTGTATATTTTGTATATTTGAGAAAACAGGGAAATACATTGTATGAATACCAAAGTATTTGGTCCGTTTAAGAATCTGGAATGCTTGCTGTAATGTACATGGCTTTACTCGAGAAGTTTTCATCTCATGACAGGCAGCCACATCTCAGCGTGGGTAGGGGGTTGGGGTGCAGAGGGGGTTGCAGTGTTTCTGCCTAAGCACCGTCATTTAATGTGACAGTGTTTAGTAAACAAGTCAGTTGGCAGGCACAGGAGGAACGCTGGATTGTGTGTCAAGATTTTCCTTGACATGGAGTAGTTTTTTCAATATTAGATAATTCCTTAGAGGTACGCAGTGTAACTGGCAATTCCAAATAAGCCATTGAACAAATGTGTGTTGTTTTTTTTTATGAGTTGCCTATATTTGCTATTCAAAATTTTGTAAATATGCAAATCAGCTTTATAGGTTTATTACAAGTTTTCTAAGATTCTTTTGGGGAAAAATCATAATTTCTTTTGAAAATAACCATGAATACATTTGCAGTTAGAATTTGTGGTAAGATACCTCTTTAAAACCTTACCAAATTCATTTCTTTAGGAGGAAGAAGTAATCATTCAAATGAACTTAAATGCAGATTTCGTGCACTGATTCAAATGGATTGTTTATTTTAATTATGAAAGACATTTTATATGAATTGTGAACTTCAAGAGCTTAAAAGATAGTTACAATATACAAAAGTTAAACCTCTTACAATAAGCTAAATACAGTATGATTTTTAAAAAGAAGGACTTAACATAGTTTTCACATATGGCAATGTTGAATTTATGATGCAGTTTTCATACACGGAAACGTTGAATTTATGATACGGTTTTCATATACCGAGATGTTTGCTCGTGTGGTACTGTTGGTTAAGTGCCAGTTTATATGGATTTTGCATGTAATATACAGTTAGACACAGTAATTTTACCTAAATTACAGTGCAGTTTAGTTAATCATTGTTAATACTGACTCAGTGTCTGCCTTTAATTGTAAATGACATGTTGAAAACTTAAGGAAAACATGCTACATATATGCAATATAAAATAGTAATGTGATGCTGTTAACCAAAGGGCAGAATAAATAAGCAAAATGCCAAAAGGGGTCTTAATTGAAATGAAAATTTAATTTTGTTTTTAAAATATTGTTTATCTTTATTTATTTTGTGGTAATATAGTAAGTTTTTTTAGAAAATTTTCATAACTTGATAAATTATAGTTTTGTTTGTTAGAAAAGTTGCTCTTAAAACATGTAAATAGATAAACAAACGGTGTAAATATTTTGTAAGAGGCTTCAAAATGTTTATACGTGGAAACATACCTACATGAAAAAGCATAAATCGGTTGCTGTTTGGCTTCTTTTCCCCTCTTATTTTTGTATTGTGGTCATTTCCTATGCAAATAATGGAGCAAACAGCTGTATAGTTGTAGAATTTTTTGAGAGAATGAGATGTTTATATATTAACGACAATTCTTTTTGGAAAATAAAAAGTGCCTAAAAGATTCATGCTGTGCCTGCCTTCTTCACCTACTACAATTGCTAAAGTCTTTTCTCAAAACTTTTTAAAAGGTTTAAAAGGGTCTCTCTTACCAAGGCAATTAATAAAAAACCAATTCCCACATTGAGCCAATACCTATCTTTAAGACAAAAGATTTGTTCTGAAAATATGATTGGAAGTATAAAGAGGCATAATTCATGAATGTGGGTTTTTTTTCTGGTCACTAGTCAACGTGCTGTGTTAACCTTTTCAAGATACTGGTGGAAAACACTATAAACTTGCATGTGCTGTTTACTGTCAGAGGTAAAACAAGAACTGGGTTTTTAACATTTACTTTTTCAAAGAAAACACTGAAAGTTGATATTTCCAGTGACAACAAGCACACCTAAGGCCTATATACTGGTTTCAAAAATACCATTCTCCAATAAAAACTGGGGATCCTTGGAGATAATGGCTAATTCTAGGACTGATACAAAAATACACAGAATGAGCCTGGAGCATCTTACAGGGACAAGAGATTTTGAAAATACCACAATGGTGGGGGTATGTCACAGTAATGTAGGATTGGATTATAACCCAAAGTGTAAAATACAGACCCGTGAATCCACACTAATGATTGAGTAGCAGAAGAGACAAATCAGCAGAATCCCAATATTTGTAGGTACTCCACCCTCAGGTAGAGCATAACTTCCCACCCGCCAGGTGTGGATTGCACAAAATGACTTCCTCCAAAGAGTACAATAGGGCCAGGCAGGGAGGGAGAGAAGCTACAGTGCAGAAACCTTCCAGACGGCCTCAGCCAGGTGATTAGGTCCACATCAACAGTGACAAGTCATGTTGATAGTACATGCTTGATTTGATGCGAAGAAAATAGAAAATGGCACTTTGCCTCTATGGTCTTCCTCCTAAAAACTTCAGTCTAACCATGAGAAACACATCACACAGATCCCAAATGAGGGACATCTATAAACTGTCGGACATGAAAAAATGCCTGAGCTGTCCAGAGAAGCTAAGAAGATGGGCTAAAAATGTAAACAAATGGGATTCTGGAACAGAAAAGACAGTAAGGAAAAGCTGAGCAAGTCAATAAAGTATGAATTTATTAATGTTATCAATATCGTTTAATTATGACAAGGTGTAATAGTAATGTAGGTAATGTAATGCGACACTGGGGGTTGGGTATGTGGGAACTCTGCAGTATTTCAAATCAAACTTCTAGAAAAGTTTATTTTTAGAAAATTGGAGGAGAGAATCAGTATCACTGCCAATATATATTTTCAAGAAATGGAAAAGTCCCTGATGTCAGAGCTAAAGTGAAAACTGTAGTTACATAGTTTGGCATCATAAGTTTATCCAGCCTCATTATTTGACTCTTCTTCCCTGACATTCAAGTAATACCTAGCTCAAGAATACTACACAATTCATTCCCTAGCAAGAACTTTTTATTCCTTCACTGGGGGAAAAACTTTATGATTTCTTTGGCTTAAATCTATTTCTAGAAATTGACATAGAAAATAAGGTTACAGGCCTTTTGAAGCAAAGACAACGCCAGATACCTAGTAACAGGTGTTTTTGAGTATTCTGTTGTGGTTGTTAATTGTATGAATTAAGTTTTCTTGTGAGTAGAAACCTCCACTCTTACCTTGGTTCTCAGCACTTAATTGTATTCAGCTTCCTAAGCCTTAAATAACCATTTTATGCCACAAATGACAGATCATAACTGTTCCCAGTTCTCTTTCCCTCTTGAAACCTCCTTTTGTAAACCCTTTTGTAGGTTGCCCTTTTCTCTTCTCTTGCCACCTAGAGTTCAAATCCTTGTCTGCTAAAGCTCAGTGCAGACCCAAAGTTTTTGTTAGCTACACTCACTGGAACTTCTTTTGTGCTTGGAGACATTATAAAACTTTAGCATTTGAATTATTTTCTGACTTCTACCGTATATGTTCTTCTTCCTCAGATTGTCAACTCCTTGGAAGAAACACCACTTCTTAGAAGACCTTTGTACTCCTGCTCTTACTGATTGGTAAAACATATCAAAAAGTAACTTTATGGTACTGTCTGCACTGGCATTAGCACTGCAGCCATTGAGTCAATGTTCACCAAGTTTCTTTCCTCTCCCTGTTGCACTGTTGATTGAACATTGGTGGTATGTTTTTGGTAAGAAGTGTGGTGGTGAAATTGTCACTGTGTTGTGAGCAAACAGGTAATGCCTTATGAGTTTTTAAGCATTATTGAGTTTTCAAGGAAAAGTTATTTTAGACAACTATGCCTAATACATTTTTCAAAGTTGCAGATAATTTACTTACTGATCATTACATGAATATCTGGGTTCAAACATATTCTGACCAGTCTCTTGGTAAACATGCTACCCCAGCTCAACCTGGTAAGTAATACACCAGGTTGCAATTAGCCAGAATACAATTATGTGGTTTGATTTCAAGTTAATAATAATCTGGGTTTTGACCATCTCCAGTTAGTTTTTGTTCTCCCTACCCCCACCCCCAAGTTAATCTTGTTTTTTGTTTTGCTTCATTTTGTCATTCCATCCTTACCTTGCAACTTGTGTTAAGTGTACCGCTTCATGGCATCCAATTAGAGAATGGTTAGATAAGCATGATCTGGCCTGCCTACATAAAAATGTTCTTCAAAATCTAGCTGGATTCCTTGTGTTATCTGCAGCTAAGCCCACCAGAGCTCTTTGGATTAACTATGGTCAAACAACAAAGAAGTGCTTTATTCTCCATACTAAATCTGGTCTCTACTTTGAAGTTAACCAAATTCCATCTTTGGTTATATTCTTCACTGCAGTGTTAAACTAATCAATAGGAGCCTTACTAATTAAGAAAACATTTTTTACTCATACCAGAGTTACAGGTGACAAAACCTGGCAATTATTTAATATTTATTTTAACAATGACTATCAAGAAAAAAACAATAAGTCACAAGATAGCTGTGTGACTGAGTTTGTTACATGAAAACTCAGAATTTTCCTGTTTTTTATTATAATTCAGCAATCTTTATTATATCTTTCTAACTCAGTGCATATCACCCCATGAAAGCATTTGGGGTTATAGAAAGGTTATATTATTGAATATGAAGGTAAAAACTTAAAGCTATTTGGCAGCTGAAGACATCTGAATGACAGTATATGAAAGAAATTGAATAGGAAACTAAGAAGTTGATATAGACAGACTTCTAGGTAAAAACAGTAGATTACGTGCATCTAGTTTTGCAGCCTCCTAAAACCCCGCTAAAAAGAAGGGCCTTTTTCCTCCAAGGCATAAACCTCTGATGAGAACAGGAAAATAGCAACTCCGTAAGCTTGTGGGAGCTGGAAAGAGCTAGATGGAAAAGGCAGCAATCTGAGCAGAACTGAAAAAGCTACATCCTACAGAAATAGTGGAGAACACCAGGAACTAACCTGATTCTAACCTCCACAAAAATCCCAGATTTCAGGATTTTGTAGCATCAAATACTTTTGGAAGTGAAGCTAAAATAAGACAACAATTTGTCTAGGAAGCCGTTCAGTCCCTAAGTCTCTCCTCACCCCCACCCTCTGCTGCTACTCCAATAGGCACACTGTGAATTGGGAAGAAGGAGCTAGTCCCCGGTAGAAGAATGGAGGATTATATGCTTATTCCCTGGAGAGGGTAAAGACAGGAAAAAAAAAAAAAAAGAAAATTAGTAGGCAGTGGGCCCAGCTGAAGGCCAAGAATGCCAAACAGAAAGTAGGAGTATTGAATGAAGGTGCATATTGGTTGCTGGAACCTACTCCTCTTCCACATTTGGTTCCCAGAATGCTGGAGACAGGCCTTTATCCTTCAGGCAGGAGGCTGCCAACCTAAGGAAAGATCTAAATGTACTGAAAATCCCAAATTCTCCAGGCCCCTCACAGAGAAACCCACAGATAATTAGCCTCACACACATGCTCAGAGCTTCCAATCTTTGGTCCCTCACTATTCAATATTAACAGACAACCAAGAATTAACCAGAGAACTGAGGAAACCATCTAATATGAAAGAGATACCACAGAAAAAAAGCAATTTGGAGAAAAGACTATATAAGGTGGGTAAAATACTAAAAAACAAAAAGGTAACTATTTTTAATAGCCTCAGAGCTGTAAGAAAGATACTAGAGCTGTGAAATAAACAGGATGCCCTAAATATCATGCAGAAGAAAAAGTTAAAATAGAACATACCAGACCAGAAATGAAAGAGCAAACGCAAACACAGAGGTGCAAAAGAAGATAAGTAAATCAGAGTTCCAATCTAAGGGTCCACATCTAAATAGAAGTTCCAGAAAGAGAATAGAAAAAATGGGGGTAGGGAGAGAAATTAACACAATAATTCAAGAAAATTCCTTAGAACCAAAGGACATGAATTTCAGGAGTGATGGGCTTTGGGGATACCCTAAAGTACCAGAATGAAATTTCAAACCTTGGGATTGCAAAGAGGTTCCTAAAACCCCCAGGGGGGAGAAAAAATATCAGGCTGAGTTGGATCAGACTTGTCATCAGCCACACTGGCATCTAGAAGACAGTGGAGAAATGCCTTTAGAATTTCAAAGAAAAAGGATTTTTAATCTAGAATTTTATACCCCACCACATTATCAATCAAGTGTGAAGGAAGAATAAAGACTTTTTGTGACATGCAAGGTCTCAAACATGTGACTTTGTTACCTCTCAGAAAGCTACTGAATGAAGTCTGCACTTAATCAAAACGAAGAAGCCCAAGAAAGAGAAAGACATGGGATAATGGAAAGAGGATCCTGCACAGAGAGGTGAAGGGGATCCCCAGGATAAGGTGAGATGAGAGCAAAGGATGACAGCTGAACACTAGACATAGCAACTATCCAGGTTAAAGCAAGGTAAACATCTCTGGGAGAATCTTCTTCACGATTATGAATTTGGAAGACGATGCACCTGTCTTTCAAGGAGATTTAGGCCAGGGGTTGGCAAAAGAGAGCCTGAAGTCCAAACTCAGCCTAAGGCCCGATTTTTTTTCTTGCCTGTGAGCTACAAAGGGTTTTTTCTTTTCTTTTTTCTTCACATTATTAAAGGGTTGGGGGAAAAAAAATTCAGCAGAAACTGTATGGGAACCACAAAGCCTGAATATTTACAACCTGTCTTTCTCATAGAAAAAGTCTGCTGATCCCTGCTTTAGACAATGGGTGAAGGTTTGGGGGTTTAATTAAATCCATGTATAGAAAACCAAACACACAAAAACACACACATACACAATTATTAATTCTGTGTAAAACAAAAAATTGTACAACCGAAGAGATGGCAATGGCAACGTGTTATATAGAAATATGGAGGCAAATATGGAGTTTGCCTGAAATAGCTGAGTGTGGATGCCTCTGCTGGCATTATCTAAGTGGGATTGTGGATTTTTCATGAAAAAAGCTTGGTAGAAGTACTTGACTTTTTAAACAATCTGTGTACATAATTTTGACTTAAAAAAATGCAGATGCAGAAGGAAAAAGAGAAGAAGAACAATCAGCTCGGCTGCGTAACTGAGCATGCCCACCTTTGGTAGTTTGGATGAGAAGAGGCTTATGGACTTCTCGCAGGAAGTCCAGCAAACAGTTCAAAAGAAAACAGAAGAAGGGTGGGTTTAGAAGGAGTTAGGTATAATATCTGCACGGTCTTTATTATACAAAGGGGTTGAAAGCAATCTGCGTCAAGGTGCTAATACTGGGGTCTGTGGTTTATATTGTACAGATTTGTACAAGAAGATGTTATATATTCCTGAAAAAAAAAAAGAAAAGTATAGGGAAGAATCGTTTTTCTCTGTTTCTGAGTTTTCTGTGCTGGGATTGGCACATAGTAAATGCTTAATAAATATGTGTTGACTAAATAAAGGAATCTGTAAAAATACCTCATAAAGATAGAAGAAATCCTAGGTATGTTAGACTAAAAAAAGTACGGTGATCTAAATCTAAGTAAAAAATGTTCAACGGTGGTCATGAATTCTCACCAGAAATTATAAAAAAGCTATTGTTTTGTGTTACAGAAGGAAATGCCTTGAAATGAGCATAAGGGCATTTTAAAGTTTGAATATTGTAAACTGCAATATTTGACAATATTGTTCTGCTGGATAATGGAAATACTGGAATTTCATAATGGGATTCAAGGCCACCTTTGAAATCATTTGGATTTCAGTGAAGTTACCTGGTTAAGTACATCAGTTTTTTACATGCTTGAAAGATACAAAGATAAAACTTACAAAGTGATATTTATTCTTCTTGGACCCAAAAATGAGCAAAGAAAATAATACACTGTGTTTAGATAGGAAACTTTATCTAAGTCACAACTGAAAATAATTTAAAATTCTGATTAATCACCACTGTACTACTGTGAATTAGCTTATTCTTGTTCTAAATCTACCTGCTAAGATACCTAAAGGAAAGCATGGTAAATACTGCTAATTTTCTATGTGGGTGAAGGGGTATGGAACTTTGCTTTTCAAGAAAAGCATGCTGAATTCTCTTTTATTAAAAAACACCATTCGAGCCTTAAGGTTTAAGATAAAGAAATGACTCTCCCAAAAATAAAACCATGATCATTAATATTCTAAATTCTTGGGGGTGGGGAGTGTAAATTGTAAATTATATCTGTCTTTGTTTTATTTCCTAAGACTGTTGGAAGTGAGGGGGCCAGGACTGCCCTGTTCTAACCTTAGAAGACTTGTTGGAGAAGAAGACTATGACGACGATTGGATACATTTCTTTGCCAGAAGATTACAATTTCTTTACTTCTCCAGAGAAAGTTTTCTTCCTCTCTCTCTTAAAAATGACGCAGAACAAAGCCAAAATAACCAGGACAATTTTCCATCCAACACAAATGCCTTTACAAAGGTAAGTTTAGTTGGAAATGCTACTGATTCCTCTTTGAATTTTAATTGCTTCTGGGTCCCAAATGCACTCCCACTCGCTGTCCTGCAGGTGAATTGTGGAGCTGTCAGCCGCCGGCGATGTAGCCACGAGGGCCGCAGGAGTTTATTGGAGGCGGCGGGGAAGCGGAGACTTTATAGGAATGCCACGTGTCGTCATTGTAATAGGGGCTGGGAAGATACAAGCGCCTCAGCCTGATTCCCCACAATGTTTCCTAACTTTTACAATAAACAAAAGTTCCAATCAGCTACATTTTTAACTGTAGTGTCCTTGGAGATAACGCTCTGGATGTCTTGAATGCTATCTTGTTCACTGTAAAAAATAGCCACCAAACAAGGAGATTATTATAAAATTGAAAGGGCCAATAGAAGTTCAGAGATTTCCCCCCAACCTCCCACTAGCCCCCTAGAAAGTATGATTATTATGAAATTACTGGCAATGCTAATATTTTGGCCAGAAGTAAAACAAATGGGGGAGATTTTGTCTTATGTTTTGCTTTGTTTTTGTTTTTTTAAGTGTTTATAATCCTAGAATGGCATCAGATAAGTTCAGGGCTAAAAAACTAAAAATTAAAAATAAAGCCAGTTACTTGGGGGCAATAAGTAATAAGAAGGAGCTGAATATTGTGACATGGTAGATAAAAAGTGCTTAGATCTTCTAGGCAATTTACTAAGAATATTTTCCTTTAAGGAAATTAGAGATAGTTTATAAATATTATTTTTTTCCCTGTAAATTTAAATTTTATAAGTGTTTAAAGCAAAAAATGATCACATTATCTTGTGGGGCTTAGAATACATTTGACAACTATAGCAAAAAGCAGGGTGATGGTAAATGAACTTAAATGATTGCAAGATTTCTGTATTTTACACAAAGAAGAACAATGTTAATTCTGGACTGTAATAAGTTAAAGATGTATGCTGTAATCCCTAGAGTAATCAGTAAGAAAATACAAGGGGATGTACTTGAAAAGTCAACAGATAAATTAGAATTATTATTTTTTTATTAAAGCATCAATATACAATCTTATGAAGGTTTCACATAAACAACATTGTGTTTTCAACATTCACCCATATTATCAAGTCCTCACCCCCTGCTTGCAGTCACTGTCCATGAGGGTAGTAAGATGCTACAGAGTTATTACTTGTCTTCTCTGTGCTATACTGCCTTCCCCATGACCCACCTACATTATGTGTTGCTAATCATTATTCCCCTTAATCCCCTTCTCCCTCGCCAGCCACCCTCCCCAACCCCTGCCCTTCAGTAACTGTTAGTCCCTTCTTGGAGTCTGTGAGTCTGCTGCTGTTTTGTTCCTTCAGTTTTGCTTTGTTGTTATACTCCACAAATGAGAGAAATCATTTGGTACTTGTCTTTCTCTGCCTGGTTTATTTCACTGAGCATAATGCCCTCTAGCTCCATCCATGTTGTTGCAAATGGTAGGATTTGTTTTCTTCTTATGGCTGTATAATATTCCACTGTATATATGTACCACATCTTCTTGATCCATTCATCTACTGATGGACACTTAGGTTGTTTCTGTATCTCGGCTATTGTAAATAGTGCTGTGATAAATATAGGGGTGCATATGTCTTTTTGAATCAGGGATCTTGTTTTCTTTGGGTAAATTCCTAAGAGTGGAATTGCTGGGTCAAATGGTAATAAATTAGAATTCTTATAAAAAACTTTTTTCCAAGTAATTAAAAAGAAGGCAGGAGTGTAGGAACAGAGGAACAACAACAAGAATAACAACAACAACAACAAAAAATGGGGACAAACAACAAATGGTGAAATGGTGGAGGACCTAAATCCTACCACGTCAAATATTACATCAACTGTTAATGGACAAACAAGCTGCAAGCAAACCTTTTTCTCTTTAGACCTAAGTTCATTTTTGGAGCTGGTTATTCCTTATTTTTGGAAAAAGCCATTTTTGATGACTTCTTTAGTTACAAATGTAAAGCAAGCATTGACCTAGTCTTCTGGAGATAAATTTTGGATATACCTGTTAGTTATAATGTGATCCTGGCCAGTGATGGCTAGACCTTGACAAGGGGCTTATTCCCTGGGTCAGTGACCATCCAGAGCTGAGGCCGGAAGAGCTGGAACACGTGGGGACCCGACATGTGTGTCTCAGGTCTCCCTGGGTGGAAGGCTAACAAAAAGCAAAGTGATGGCCTTTCTTTTTGAAAAAATAAACAGCTTTTTGTTGCTACTCCTCTACAGCACTCTTTGTGGTGCAGCCATGATACTTGACAATAGGCAGTAGTGAATCAAAGATGACATGACTGAAGGTGACCAGGAGACCTGACAATTGTTGAAAGCAAAAAGAGACTAGTTTTTGGAAAGTGGTCAAAATGAACCTGGGGTCAGGTGTTTAGTGGTCACAAAGAGTGTGTTGAAGACCACATGGTTTGTCAGACTTAACCAACAGGGACGACGCCCTGTCTTAGGTCCTGTAACTCATTAACTACCTTACTGTAGTCCCGTATAATGTGCTTAGTGTTACACCAGTTTTATAGATGGGGAAAATCATACTCATCAAGGTTAGCTGACTTGTTTTTCTTCATGGTAACATAGTTAGTAAGAGACAGAGCTCAGAGTTCTGATTTCAATTCCTTGACTCTTTCCACAATAGCATACTTGTCTCAAGAGTCAGGAGACTCACTGTAAGTACAGGACACCATCAGAGGTGACTTTGAGCTCATCTAGGGTGCTTCCTGGGCTCCCTTGGGGGCAGGAGTCCGTCCCCGGTGCAGCATGCATGGGCCCACCAGGTGCAGCAGGTGAGCCCTGAGGAGATGATGGTAAGAGGACAAATCTGCTCAGAGAGGGAAGCGCGGATCCTGACTGTGCCTTGGAGAAGCAGCAGGAGATCGGAGCTGTCCTGGGTAGGAGCAGACCCCGCAGCTTGGATGGTCCTCAAGGGAGTGCTTTGTCCACTGACTTGAAAAAAACTGCATCCTTGCCAAGTAATACTGGTCAGTGTAGGAACAGAATGACACGTACATTCCTTGAGATTGTACCTGAAGGGGAGACGAGAATAAAGGGAAAGCAGGGGATGTTCACAGGCCTTTGATCTTGTCTACCTGCCACAGGCCTGTCTCCTCCCCTTCCAAGAGACTTCCTGAGACAGGAAATGGTGACCTCACCTCGTTTGATCTTGTTCTGAGTCATCAGGATCATTGGCTTGGGTATCCAGAGGATTGCCACGGAGATGATTTACTCCCCTTCCTGGGGCTTGGCTTTGTGTTTAGTTCTCACTCAGTGAAGGCCAGACTTCCATTCAGTTTGGGATTCCCTTGTGGGAAGGTCATTCAGGATTTTTACAAGCAGTATCTTCTAACTTTTATTAACATTATCCTATATCAACTAACTGTAAGTTAGGGCAGGATGTCAGAAAAACCAGTAGTTGAATGAATTGCTCTTAATTTTAACCACTCCCTCATTGCTGGACATGGATAGAGTTTCCAATTTTTGGTGACTCTAAACAATGTCATAGGAAACATCTTGTACGTAAGTATGTGCATGTGGATGAGTATTTCTGTAGGAAAGATCTCCAGATGTGAAACTGAGGAGTCAAGGGATATAAGCATTTCTGTTGTTTTAACTGATTATTTTAAAAACCCTTTGATTAGGAAATTTGCAAACAAATATGAAAGAGAACAGTATAATAAACACTCATCATTCAGCTAACTTTCACAAGTGTCAACTCACAGCCAACCTGAAATTTACCTCCTTCCTTTTTTCCCATTCCTTGAAGGAATAATCCCCTTGACTGTCTTAAAGTCAATCTCAGATATCATTTCATTTGTAATTGTTTCAGTAGCATTGCTTGAAGGTTACGATTACTCTTAAAAAAATAAAATAAAACATGATCCATGACACAGTTTTTGTACCTGGAAAATTAATCATTTCTTAATATCATAAAGATATATCATTTTAAATCTGAAAAGGTTCTCAAAAATTGTCCATCCATGTAAAAGAAAGTTCTCATTTACCTTTGCCCTGGCAATGCTGCTCTCTGGAGCAGAATTCTGGAGGGTAAGGGGGCAAGGGAAGGAACTTGCATTAGCCAATGTTGAAACGTGAAGAATGACGCGAAGAAATGGCTCTGTAGCAAGAGCGGAAACTGAACCCACCAGTGGTCTGTGAGCGCTCGCTCATACATTTAACTCCCCTAAAGAACAGTCTTGAATAACAGACAACATCAAAAGGCAGCTGTGCTTTTCTCAGAATAAAACAGCTGAGCTAAACAACCAAAACCAAACAGCTGTACTTACTGCCTTTGGGATTAGTGTTACATTAAAATTAGATGTTTTCTTTCCCCAGCACCCCCCTCTTTTTTTTTTTTTTGGGCAGAAAGAAACAATTGAAGAGTTTTATTTCAAACATAAATGTTATGTTCAAATCGTTTGCACACAGCCCACAGGAAAATGCTAGTTATTATGGAAATTTGACTGATAGCATTGTCACTCCTAAGTATAGACCCTCTTTCTTTTATTTTCATTATTCAATACTACTTAATTATTTAGAATTTGCCTGTGTACAGTGAACACCATCTATGATCCCGAAGTGGAAGTTCAGTTGCAAATTTTTCAGATATTTTATCTGTAATAAACATTAAAGTATTCTGTTGAATTAAACCAACTTAAACTTGATTTTTTTTTTTTTTAAATAATTATTTTTTATTGAAGGGTAGTTGACGCACAGTATTACATTACATGAGTTTCAAGTGTACAGCACAGTGGTAGAACATTTATATACATAATTCTAGGTTCCAGCTATCACCCTACCAGGCTGTTACAATATCTTGACTATATTCCTTATGCTATACATTACATCCCAGTTACTAATTTATTTTACCATTGGAAGTCTGTCCTTTTTTTTTTTTTTTTTTTTTTTTTTGTGAGGGCATCTCTCATATTTATTGATCAAATGGTTGTTAACGACAATCAAATTCTGTATAGGGGAGTCAATGCTCAATGCACAATCATTATTCCACCCCAAGCCTAATTTTTGTCAGTCTCCAATCTTCTGAGGCATAACAAACAAGTTTTTACATGTAGAACAAATTCTTACATAATGAATAAGTTACATAGTGAACAGTACAAGGGCAGCCATCACAGAAACTTTCGGTTTTGCTCATGCATTGTGAACTATAAACAGTCAGTTCAAATATGAATACTCATTTGGTTTTTATACTTGATTTATATGTGGATACCACATTTCTCTCTTTATTATTATTATTTTTAATAAAATGCTGAAGTGGTAGGTAGATACAAGATAAAGGTAGAAAACATAGTTTAGTGTTGTAAGAGAGCACATGTAGATGATCAGGTGTGTGCCTGTAGACTATGTGTTAATCCAAGCTAGACCAGGGCAATAAAACATCCACGTATGCAGAAGATTTCTCTCAGAACGGGGGGGTGAGGTTCTAAGCCTCACCTCTGTTGATCCCCAATTTCTCACCTGATGACCCCCCTGCGACTGTGCCTGTCTTAGGTTGTTCCTCCCTTGAGGAATCTTACCCGTCTCTGGCTTAAACTTGATTTTTAAATAGGAATTATTCCTTTCCTTTATGGAAAAATTAATTATTATTTTACAGTCTAAACTGAATGAAATGATGATGGCAAAGAAGGAAACAAAACATGTTCTTAATTCTTCCTTACAATAAACCTATAACTTAAAAAAAATGTAATTCTGTTTGTTAAATTTTTACATTACCAAACATTATACATTCAATGTAGAAAATATAATTCAGCTGAAAGAAGAAAATAAAGATTCTTATGGTTACACCATTTATTCTTCAGATATTAACCTGGTACTCTAAACACCTCTCAGAGATAACCACAGTCCATTTCCTGCCATTCATAAATCCATTTTGCAAACTCAAGGATTATACTCTACATTCTCTTCTATAGTCTGCCTTGTTTTCTACATATGTCATGATACTTTTTCTGTGTTATTAAATACTGCTCACAATGTAATTAACATAGTTCCACAAAAGTGTCTTTAACCTTTTGTGGATAAAGTGAAGGTTCCTGTGGCCAGGATTCTCACCTGGCCCTGGTCGGCTTGCTCACTACACACGTGTGGGCAATACGTTATTATTGACTCTATAGAAAGAGCTCCGCTCAGTGCTCTGGGCGACATGATGGCATGACCACACAGCCACAGGAGAGCAGAGACTGGAGGGTGGCAGTGCCAAGGACAGAGACTGAGAAGCCTGTGGTGGCAGAGAGGCCCAGAAGCAGAGACCGGCTTGCTGCCTGCAGACTTGCTCCGAGTGGACGGGATTCTAGTGACTGACCTGCCACCATGGAAATAAAGTTGGGTATAAACCCTTTCACCCCAAGAATGTTCCATTGTCATTTTTTGGTCTCATTGAATCCATAGTGAACTTGCCCGGGGCTGAAACTTATTGGCAAGGCACCTTTTTATCTATGTATGTACATTTTGGGTTGTGAGAATGTCCACAAGCAGGGAAGAGGAGACCAATGCTGCTCAAATTATCATCAATGAAGGACCAGTTCTACAAGTTCCAATCTATTGTGGACTGATATTTCTGAAAAAATATGATAAAAGAATCAAATATTAAAAGAAAAATTATTTTTTAAGAAAATGTTAAATAAGTAAAAATATGGAAAGTAACAGCATACTTTTTTATTATTAGATGTGATAGAATAGGAAATTACTCTATGGAATTGTTTTACAAGTTTACTAAATTTCTGAGCGTTCATTCTCAATATTTGTATTGATAACATAGGCCAGTGACAGTTACGTGAGCCACACTTTGATTACACTGCTTTAAGACCTTACCACAAATAGTAAACAAATAAATGTTTCTCCCCTGCCAGAGGCTCCTTCAAGAATGATTCCAAACTGCTCTCTGGATGGGCCCACCAATAAAGAAGTTGCACATGGATTTTGTTTTTACAGCGGTTGGGTCATTTAAGCAGTTTATTGAAGTATAATTGATTTGGTAAGTTTTGACATATTTATATTCCTGTGAAACCATCTCCACAGTCAAGATAGTGAACATATCCATCAACCCAAAGTCTCCTTAGGCCCCCTCATAATTCCTTCCTCTGCCCATCCAGCCCCCTTCCCTACCCTGGCCACCACAGATCTGTTTTCTGTCACATTTACTTTGCATTTTTTAGAGTTTTATATATATGAAGCTGTATGGTATGTGCTCCTTTTTAGTCTAGCTCTTTTAATTATTTTGATTATATATTCTATAATTACTTTGAGATTCATTTATGTTGCATATATATCAATAGTTCATTCCTTTTATTGCTGAATCATATCCCATGACACGGACAGATCATAGTTTGTTTATCTGGTCACCTACTGAACCACATTTGGTTGGTTCCAGTTTTTTTTATTACAAATAAAGCTGCTATGAACATTTGTGTAGAAGTTTTTGCATTAACAGAAGCTTCCTTTTCTAGGAGTGAAGTGGTTGGATCATATGGTGAATGCACCTTATACTTGTAAGGAAGCTGCTAAATTATTGTCCAAAGGGGATGTATCATTTCATATCCCCACCAGCAGAAGGGAGAAAAAAAAAACTGAATGAGAATCTCTGTTTCTCCACGTTCTTGCCAACACTTGTTTGGCCAGTCTTTTTAATGTTAGCCATTCTCATGGGTTTGGGGTGGTATCTCACTGTTATTTTAATTTGCATTTTCCTATGGATTAATAGATGTTAAGCATCTCTTCATTTGCTTACTGGCCACCAGTATATCATCTTTGGTGAAGTGTCTGTTCACATCTTTTGTCCACTTAAAAAATTAAGATTCCTTCATGTAGTTTAGATATGACACCTTCATCAGATACATGCTTGGCAAACTTTTCTCTCCATCAGTGCCTTTTCTTCTAACATGTCTTTCGAAGAGTAGATTTTAATTTCGATAATGAATTTTGAAAGTCATAACTGGTCCTAGAGGGCTAGCTACCATTAGGAGGGAACCCCAGATCAGGGACGAAAAGATAAGAACAAAATAATTTAGGAGGTTTCTGATGTTATGAAGTCTCACCGCCAACCAACAATCAGGGAACAGGCAGCCAACTCTTTTCTACTGAGGAGGGAACATACAGAATCAATCTCAGTGCCAGAGACTGGCCCAACCCCCTCTTAAACTGTCTCATATTATTTACTGTTAACCTTGGCAGATAAGTTATGAGAATGTGGAGAACTGACCTGCTTAAAGCAGCAGTTGAGAAGTTAGGAATGCCTGACAAACTGCCGTGCTTTCTATGACTGAGGTTGACTGTGAAGTGGGCCGCTGCATTCGCTGGCTCAGGCTGCCGTGACAGTACCACTGGCCCAGTGAAACCACAGAAATGTATTTCTCACATTTCTGGAGGCTCGAAGTCTGCAATTAAGGTGTCGGCAAGTCTGGTTTCTTCTGATGCCTCGATCCTTGACTTGTAGATGGGCATCTTCCTGTTCACTTGGCCTTCCCTCCGTGTGTATCTGCATCATAATCTCTTTTTATAGGAACAGTAGTCAAGTTGGATTAGGGGTTACTCCAATGGCCTCATTTAACCTTCATTACCTAAGACCCGATCCCCAAATATAGTCAGATTTGAGGTTCTGGGAGTTAGGACTTACATATATAAGTTCTGGAGGGACACAATTTTACCTGAACAGTCACCTAGATGAAAGGCTAAACACTTATCCAGGAGGATGGCATTTCCTATCCTTTCAACACTGGGAGAGAATCAAAAGTGAATAGGCTTCCTGAAGGACCCCAAGAATATGCCATCCAGGTGGCCTTAAGCATAACTATTTAAAAGCAAACCTATATAATAATGTAGATAAACAGTCTCTTAGTGACTTGTTCTGAACTTGTCAATTTTAAGGGGTGGGATTGGATATAAACCTGTGCCCATATTCTTCCTAGGCAACTGAAACAGTCGAGTATATGAGCTTCTTTTTGGAGTTAACCAGCCACCTTTATCTACACCAGGGTTCTCTGCCTTGACACCACTGACATAGCATCTACCAGGCAGGACAGTTCTTTGTTGTGAGGGCTGTCCTGTGCATTGGAAGCCACCTGGCTCATCCCCGGTCTCTATCACTAGATGCTAGTATCACTTTCCAGTTGTGACAACCAAAACCCTTTCCAGATATTGTCAATATCTCCCTGTTGACAAATTGCTCCTGACTGAGAACTCCTGGTCTAGACAATACTTCTCTAGATTCCAAAATTATCTCAACAACTGGACAATATGGAAAGAGAAAAAAAAAGGTGATATTACGTGTGAGCTGAAGCAGAAGCGTCTAGTTTTAGGGCCAACATATACCACTTTGCAAAGCCCTTCCTACCCCTCCTAATCCAGCAAGCCTGGGCACTCAGTGCTCTCACTGCTTACTAGGCACTACCCCAAGACCAGGGTGTATAAAGATGAACTAGATATGTTTTCTGCCCAAGATATTCTGCGGTGTCTTCTCTCTCTTGGAACCTGTCCCTCTGGGTCAGTTGCCCAAATTCACCAGCTAAAGCTAGAGAGAATTATAAATGCTAAAGTGTTCAAAAGTTGGTAAGGATTATTGAGTTAAATTTACAAGATTTGTTTACCTTTTTTACTAAGGGGTAGTTCTTTGGTAACTCCATGGGAGTTTCTTTAAGTAAATTTTAAGTAATTGACTTTTTTTTTGGTGAAACATGGATTCTTCTAATGGTTCAGATTGTGTACATGGGCCATTGGCTACCTCACCAACGGGTGAGTCTTCCCAGAAAAAAACCTCTTTGTGAATTGTGAGTCATTCTCCCTTTTTTGTTAGCTGCTGAGTGTTGAAGAAGTTAGGCAACACCTTGGCAGCTGTAAAATGGAGATAGTAATGGTCCTTGCCTTATAAGGTTATTGGAAGGATTCAGAGAGATAATCCACACAAAGCCCTTACAACAGCGCCAAGTGCTTACTAAGGGCCCCAATATGTTAGTTAGTATTGCTACTTATGCATCAGATATATACCAAATTCTGGCTTTGAACTAAGAACTGTGCAAGGTGGTGTGGAGACCAGTCATGGAGGCAGTATCAAAGACATGATTGCTCTATCAGCAGTATTAATAGCTACCACTTATTGAACATCTCCTATGGTTCAGCTTCTATGTGAGGTGCCTTATATTTATTGATTCTCAACTTTTCTTCAAAATGACCTTGAAAAATAGGTCTTACTTGTCCTGTTTTATAGCCGAGGAAACAGAAACTGCTTGAGGTAAGCAAAGTGTCATAAGTCAGCTTCTTAGTCACGGACATGAGATTTACATAAGGCCTGTCCGAGGCCCTCGGTCTGCTCCCTTCTCTGTGAGTTTACAGTCATGGAAGAGATCCCGCACACCCGTCAGGAAGTACACCACCAAGGAAGAAGTGCTATGTGCCTTAGGAGGAATAGGGATGAGAGTAGGAAGAGACTTTTCCCTTTGGGATTTTAGGGAAAACCCATCAGAGAGAGAGAATTTGGACTGAATTTGCACGTGTGGAATTGGCAGGGTTGAGGTGGGTGGGAACATTCCTGGATATAAGAAAAAAAACCATATAACAGGAAATTGTGGTTTTTAAATGAGGAACAAAAGGGAGTTTGGTTTGACTAGAATTATGAGGGAAATCCTCATCAGCTCCAGCTTGAACTGTTGCTCCTTTGTTCTCCCGCTAACTTGCCCTCTATCTCATCCTTCTGCGGTTGTGGTCCTCCACACTATGGGAGATAGATGAGCTTTCTAAATCTGATCAGGTTGTTTTCCTGCATGAAATTCTTTACTGCCTTCCTGTCAGCGACACGATAGACTTTAAAGTCAGCTTTTAAAGATAGACTTCAAACTCAGCTAGACTTTAAAGCCTTCATAATGTGTCTCCTACCTACTGCCTGGGCACAGCCCATCACATTTTCCCTTTTCCCCTCTTATGCCGTGCAATACTGACCCCTGGAGAACCTGCCATGTTCCCTGACACTGTCCCTGTCTTCACACATGTGGTTTTCCCTTTTCCTTCCTTGTATACCTGGAAAACTCGACCTTCATTGTTTGGTTTCAACTTGTAAATTGCTTGCCTTGAAGACTTCCCAGACATCCTCCATCCCCATGCCCAGGCAGATGTGGCCCATTTTTTTAGGCACCACTACATTGGGTATGTCATCATTAAGTGATTATTTATTGTTTTATTCCTACATTTTTTCCACTTTTCACATTTCTGAGGACAAAAGCTGAGTCTTATTTTCTCTGCATTTTCCGGTCTCAATGTGAGGCAAGAGTCCAATAAATACTCCTTGAATGAATGAATGAATGAATGCATGACTGAATACTGGGATTGTGTTAGCTAGGAATATTGAGGCTTGGTCTTTGGGGATCTAGATGGCAAGTTTAAGTATTTCAGTTCTTTATTTTGTTTTGTTCTGCACTGCGGAGCCAGGGAACATTTTTGAACAAGGGACATTAATCTCGGGTTAGTATGTGAAGCCCGTAGGAAAGGCCAGAGTCAGAGAGACCAGGAGGCTATTAAGAAAACATGGGAGAAAGATAGAAGGCCTGAATTAGGGTAATGTTCGAACAACATGTCACTTTACCTCTTTGACCTAGGGAAGTGTTATTGGGAAACTAAATGAACTTCTCATTTAACAAACTTTTCTTCAGAGTCCTGGATGCTCCATTCCTCATTTTCTCTGTAAAATGAGGTTGGCATTCACAAGTTTTAATTCCTTGTGGCCTATGTGACGGGTTTTCACTGAGCTGTGCTCCTTCACGGCAGGGACTGTAAACCCCCGGAACCTTGACCAGCGCTTGGCAGATGGGGGCTTGGTACATGTCTGTTGAGAAAATGCCTTCCAGTGTTGTCAGGTTCAGCGTGATGGCTCTGCTGTAATTGCTCCCATGTTCTTAAACTCTCTTGTCTGCTCTCTTTCTGATGCTTACACATGGAGGTTCCATGTCTCCAGCTTGTGTCAGCCTCTGTCTCAACAAGCCATGTTGCATATTCTTTCAAAGAATTAAAAAGCGCATTAGCTTTTCCCAGCTGAGTTCAACTCCCTACCTTTCTTTACTCCCTTCTGGCTACCCTACTGAAAACCACTGATTTAGTAGTCAAGAGTTAAATCAGGTGCCCTAAACCCACTTACTGGCAGGTTGTAGGATTCTTGGAGGAGGAAAAGTCCTGGCTTTTTAGACTTTTGCCCGAGGGTCTTGGTTTGTATATCTGGCTGGGTGTCATCACGGGGGAGCTAGTTAAACATCTACATTCTTGCTGCCATTCCAGCCTCACTGACTCAGAACTTGGGGTGGGTGGGGGCCGAGGAGGACAGCAGGAGGCCCAGGAATCAGAATTTTAATAAGTGTCCCGATGTTTCTGACATCCAGACAGGTAGTTGAAACACCTGGTGTAAATCCCTTCCCGGGTAAGCAAAGGAGACAGGGAGGAGTATTTTATGTTCAAACTCTGGTGGAGACCAGGGAGGAGAGGAGGGACCCATGGGCTTTGCTTAATCTGAGTCTGCCTCTGCTGTTCAGGGTTATCGATGCATTTTAATTTTATATTTATATTCTACATTTTCTTTAATGTTTTTCATGGTTAATACATAGGTGGAATCTGGAGGTTGTAGGACTTCTGCTACATTTGAATTAAAAGCAGGAATTTCCATGAAAACGGACAGATCGGAATTCTTTTATCTTACAATCCTAGAAATGTTAGGAATCTTAAAGGTCCTTCAGTGGGACATGCAAATTTTTTAAGACTACCTTAGATATCTAAAGGACAAGCGAGGACATCAAGATTAGCAGTGCACGTAATTGTGGTGAGCAGCTCAGGTCAAACTTAACCTGAGGCTTCCTGCCCCCAGCATTGCCAGCGAAGAGATCAGGGAGTCAGAGTGAAGGCTGAGGGATGAAAGACCGGGAGGGCTGCACGCGGGAAAATGAATGGCGCTGGGATTGCATATGGAGAGCAGAGGGAGTAGAACAGGAGTCTGGGGAGGAGCATCCTTTCAGCACTCAGACACCAAAGAATTTGTTTACTCACTCAACAAACATTGATTAGTCATCTTCTTGGAGACTGACCTGATACTAGCCACAGTTCCTGTCCTCAAAGAGCTCTCAGTCTAGTGGATAGACAAATACACATTACAGTAGAGGTGATACGTTTAACAATAGAGGCAGATAATAGGACTAAAGTAAGGATGTGCTAAAATGCTACAGCCCAGATTTCTCTTTCTCACTGGAATGATGTGACAAATGAAGACAATGACTTCATGTCCCTCTTTTACTTCCCCTGTAATTGCAAAGCTACTGTTGAGTGCTATGGATCAAAGGCATTTTATTGCTGTGATATAAAATGGCAACGGTGTGAACGTAGATTTTAAGATGTTCTCCAGATGGCCTGGATAGAAGCAAAAAATTAAGAAACAAATTGAAGGTGCTCCAGACTGCTATCAGGGCAGGGAGGGACAGGGAAAGAAAGAAGGAATTAATTGGAGTATGAGCAAGAGAATTAATTCTAACATGGAAATGGTTGCAGTTAGGAAATATCAGGCAGTATAGTTTAGACCTGTGCAGTGGAAGATAAACATTCAAAATGTATTATTTTATCGATTAGCAAAGGGGAAAGTAGGTCTTAACCTATAATAAAGAACCACATGAATCAGAAGTGCTGCAGGAAAATTCAAGGATACCAGGAAAGACATTATACTGCTATAATCTACAATTGTAATTACTAGATGAATTGAAAATTCCGAATCAAATTGGGAGAGTCAGTAGTAGTAAAGTTAGTTTGAATGATATCCAATGTTTACAACTACTCTATTTCTATAATTTAGTTAGTGTTAGTTTCAAATGAAATTTAATAAAAAAGTACTTTAAAAAATTGTCGAAGATGGCCTGGATTTTCTCCAAAGACTATGTAAGGTTCATATTGGAATGGAATCCTAAATTGTCTTGTATAGCTGTTCATTTCCAACAACTTGGCTGAATCTGTGCTACACAGATTTAGTTACTACTAGCTGTCTTACAATTTAGCCCTTTCCACTGAAGTCAGTGCTTCCTTTTTACTCTTTTTCTGCTCATGATGCAAGACAGGCACCTTCTAGGCTTTTAAAAAATAATTGTTGACTGATGGAAACCTTGGCAAGATATGCAGACTTGAGCATTCCTAATTTTGATCTGTAATAGGAAAGAATCAACACAATTTGTATTCAAAAACTCATAGTCATTTCAACCCATCAGTTTTTTTCAAGTGTTAGGAACATATTTGCATTTTCTGGGCATATTTCTTCTACTAAATTGAGATCTAAGTTCAGTGGGCTTATTCAGAGTTTCGGCACCACACTTAGATTATAGGAGGATATGTCTACAAATCAGAATTCGCTGCAAGTGGACTTTCAACTAGAGAAGCTGAATACTGGCTTCATTTCTTCCATTCCTTTTCCTGGCTGCAGGAGTCAGTCACCCAGACTCTAGAGTGGCCCCATTGTCAGGGATGGACTTCTTAGCACGGACTCCTTTGCATGCACAAGAGAGCACCTGGAACTGTACATACTGAAAATTCAGTTGCAGGTGTATTTGCAAATTGGATTTTGAGGGGGAAGTTTAAGCAAATCCTTTTGAAAGTGAATCCCTCCAAGCTGTAAGTAATAAAGAAATAAGAAGAAAAGTGACAATCAAAAGCCTATTAAATCTAGTTTCCTAAGAAGAGCCTGACATTTATGCTTTCATAGCTAGGCATTTAAGAGTCATTTTGTTTCACTTGCTTCCTTTATAAATGCCACGTGACAAATTTTTCAGTTCTCGGTATTTCTGAGACCCTAACCTCCACTACTCTTAGATGCTTGAATGAGCTGATGGCCTTCTGTCCCTCACTGTTCTCTGCCCTCTCCCTCTGAGGTTCTCTGTCCCTCTGACTTGTCCCACAGAAACGTACAAAGATGCCTCAAGCCCCGATACAGAAAGTCAGGCATGAGTCCAATTCATTCATTCCATTCATTCATTCTTTTGTTCAGTCTGCAAAATCCAGGGTAAATTATTATGGCCAAAATAAAGGCTAAACCAACCAGCTGTTAAAAGAAAAAACTTAAATTTTGGGATAGCAGTAGAGTTCTGTGTCTAAAGGAAGAAATTATTCCTACCTGATTCATCACTCTTACTCTTAGTTTGCACTCCTGTTTGCCTCCCCAACTTTTTGTTTTTGTTAAATAGCCACTGCATCCCCCAAAAGTTTTAGCCTATCTATCCATTTTTTACCTGGACCCTATTTGCTACTGCTGTCATCCTCAGCGGGACAGATGAAATAGATGTATGATCAGCTTCTCATGTTACTCTGTTGTCTTACCAGTTGACATTGGTTATTTGGAGGAGGTGTATGAAGGTCTGGCTCAGGATCCAATTCTCTCTCTTTACCTCCACGGTAAAGGATATAATTCTAATCAGGAAAAGAAGATGGAATAATCAAGTTTTAACACATCAACTGGTTTATAAAATAATCTTGAGCAGTCGAGTATAAATGTGTTTAAAAAGTGGGGCTGGGATTTTATTTGATCTCTTTTGGATTCTATGAATTATAGTATTAGAGCTTGTTAAAAATAAATGTTATAAAATAGAGAAATGTTCTTCTGAAAGCAAAACTTGATGTTTGCAAAGCTTACAGGTTCATGGGTTTCTGATTGGGAGAATGCACACAGACCCTCCAATGTAAATACATACATTCTAAATTTACCTGGGCGCTTTAAGCAGCTCTTAACATCATATGACAAGGAGAACATTTGTTAATCAGAAAAATTACAACCTATTCATACTTACTGTTTGATTATTTCTTTGCTGACCTCTGAGGTCCCATTGTTGATTGAATTAGTTATAGTAACTCATATTTATTTTAGCAACTAGCTATTATGAATACAAACTCTTCTTATCACCAGATGATTGATAGGCACATTAAGAAGTTGTTCAACAGGTTGCTTGGTTTGAAGAAATGTTTAAATCCCAATAGGTTACACTCTTATCAGCAAAGAGTGGGAATTAGCACAGATAAGCCCATGGTAACAAAAATTTTATTTTCACAGTGGAATGTTGTTATTTCTTTAAATTTGATTCTTTAAGCAGTAGATTCTGTCAGTTCCCTTTGATAGATTTAGATGCATGAAATTCTGGTAGGTCCAAAAAGCACTCTGAAATAAATTGCTTTCTTAGTGTTGGCTATGCTATGAGGAAAATTCTCAAGCAGTTGAAGGTGTTGCAATATCTATTGGTATAGTCACCTGGATTTTTTCCTTTTTCTAAAAATTATTATTCTTTCTGTTTTGTTTAGTTATTGCATAAGTCCTCCATTTTGCAAGGGCTTTTAGGCACTTAAAATAAGTTAGGCTCACAAATGCCTAACATTTTTTTGTTGTTAAAAGTATTGATTATTTATTTATTTATTTATTATAGAAACATGCACAGTGGAGCAAGGTAAATTGCCAATGGCCATCTGATAGGTGAGTGACAGGGTTAAGTTTCATAGGTCCTTGTCTTTAGTCTTCGGTGTACAGGCCCTGTGGAGTTTCTCAATCAGATTTACCATCATTTTGTCTCTTATTATCTCTTCCTGGGTATACAGGCACTATGATGATAAGCACCAGAGAAAAGCCTAAATATGGACATAATGGAGTAACATTAGACTGAACATTCTTCTTGAATGGAAACTGAATGACGTTGCTAGAAAATTCTGTCATGTAATGCCTCAACTTCAAAAAGATGTCTGATGGCTTGTCAGTGCTTGTCATACCACCTCAATTCTGATGGTGGCTCTTTATATGGAATTGTTTAGATAACCATTCTGTTTCATACCAATGTCATGAAGGCAGATACCAAGAAATGCTATATTGTATGTGCAATTCTATGGAGGGCTGTTTTGAAATAAAAAACTACCAGAGGAATATGAGGAGCTCCTGAAACTGAAACTGGCCTGGTGTCATCTGGTCAGAGTTTGCGTGTCCTTTGGTGGGCGGACACTGTGAGCACGTTATCTATTGGCACAACCACGCATGAGGTGGGGAGTGACAAAATGGCAGAATGTCTAATTATTCAACAAATCACAGGCTCATATCTCCCTCCCCTCTTCCACTTGTTTCCTGGGAGACACAGTTTCTTGTCAATTTTCTGAATTACATTAATATTAAACTATGACTTTGAATCAGGAAGAATGTGAGCTCTCTGAAGAGTAATATTTATATCTTCCATGTGACATCTGCATCACATGGATAGATGCTTAAAATGTTCTTGAGAACACTGAAAAATAAGGAAATACAATTCGAAAATAAAGTATAGAACTTGTTAGACTAGTTTCTGTTTAAAACTTGGTGGATTATACCTCTTTGTTTTAAACCATTAGAACAGCAATGGTTAAATATCAGATTCCTTAGAGAGTCACTAGTTCCTTTTGGAAAGTTTTGATTAAAGCATTGTGCTTATTAAACTCTTCTCCCCACACATCTTTCCCTCAACATGCTGTTTTTCCCACATCTGCTATTTTATTATATGACAGTTATTGAAAGGTTAGATATCATTTACTTTCCCAAGGTTTAATTTTATATAATAAATCATACTTTTTTTTTTTCAAACACATCACAGAAGTGTGGTCTGTTCAAATTGGGCATCAGGAGACCCCCATTTGTGACTCTGACACGTGACTTTGGGGAGGTCTGTGAATTTGTATGTATCTCGGTCTCCCCAGCCACATAATGGGGATAACATCTCCCTTCAGAGTTTTTTTTTTTTTTTTGGAGGATTCATTAATGTTTGCAAACCACTTTGAGCGCTTTTGATAAAATACAAAGCACCATTATTTATGACAATAATAATAGTGTGTTAGACCTGGTAGGCTTCCTTTCATCCAAGAATCCCATAGAGCTTTACCACTGGGGATTGTAACTTTACAGAGGGTTACTGTGTGGTGGCTGGCTCGCCTTGAAGAAACAGATGGTAACAAGCAGTCTGGGGAATTTCACTAGAGAGGAATTAAGTCTACCACCATCAACACGTGTCGTTTGCATAAACTTCCCCAGACAAAACAGCAGCTCCTCAAAGAGCTGAGTTGGACTCCTTATCCCTCGTCACTATTTATAAACAAGTCACAGGGGGTTTGGAATTGGAATTTACAGCGTCAGTGTTTTCAGATCCCAAACATATACGAGAATTTGTTAAAGCCTGGGAATATTCAGACTGCAGGTAAATTAGGTTTAATGAAAATATAAATGTAACTAGTGTGGCCTACCTGAAAGTCTGTCAGGTTGTGTACACCAATTATGTATGAATCCTGTGATCTCCCCTTGGCGATCTGGTTAGACTAACTTTCAGTTAATTGTCAGAGATGAATTAAGTGCCTAACTCACGTGCATGTCTGGGTTATTAAGGAGAAAAGTGTACCATGTGGTCCCTGCCCTCAAGTTGTTTACAACCTATTTGAGAAGATGAAACTAAGATACAGGAAACAATTAGTGGACCTGAAAGACAGCATATAATTAAAGGCTAAATTGTGTGGAACAGACCACAGGAAGTAGAGAGAAGGGAGTGATCGATATGGACCAGTGTAGGTCAGGAAAGCCCAACTGGAGAGGGAAATTTAAGAGTGTGTTTTCCTCAAGACCAATATCGCATAAGCCATGTTTGTTGTGTGGATATGGACAGTATGTGCCTGTGTTGGGAGACAGGGTGGATCCCAGGTGGCCAGCAGGGAGGAGGAACCAGGGTATGGGGAACTTTTGTAGCCAGGAGTTTGGACTTAATTTAACTCACTTAAAAAAAAAAAAGACTTCAGAACCCAGGGAGACCTGATAAAAAGCACTATTTCGGAATGATTTTTGGCAACAGTCTTCAGGAATCGCTGGAGCAAAAAAGAGAACCTGAGGTAGGAGGCTGGCTGGAATCAGATGCAGTAATCCAGGAAGGTGGAACCTTATCTGGAACAGTTGTGGCGGAAACGGGAAGAATTAATTTAAAATAGAGCTTTCAATGAATGCATCTTGTTCTCACAGCAACCCAGGTGATACTAATATTAGCTCACACTAGCACCCATTTTCTGATATGGAAACTGGCTGACAGGGGCTAAGTAACTCACCCAAAGTCACAGAGAAGGAGTGCGTTAGAGCAAAGGTTTGAGCCCAGTATGTGTCCTAAAGCTCTCCTGACAGTTAAGAAATTAATATGGGAGCGGTGGACGTTTTGATGAGAGACTAGCTATTCAGTCCCCAGGAAAATGCTGGGTTAAACAAAGTAAAAACAGGCCATTTCTCCCCTCTTACTCTTGCAGGATGTCTGAGAGCCTCCACTGTGTCACCGCACATCGTGAATCGGCAGAAGTTGGTCTGAGGAGCATGTCGCTGCACTGGGATTGTACAGACAGCACTTGGAAAATGCTGGCTTGGAATCCTCCTTTACAGCCACGGTAAGTTCCAGGTTTGGGAATGCTAGGGAACCATCAAGGCTAGGAGTGCGGACATTCCCAGCACTGCTGGGAAGCCACCGTTAGGGTCAGGGTTAAGGAAAGCAAGTAGGAAGAAGAGAGGCAGACCCAGGAGCCTCCTATCAGGATGCCAAATTAGGTTTAGGGACCTAGGAATTCAAAGGGGGAAGGTGTAGATCACAGGCAAATTAGTTTACAGAGAGAGCCTAGTGCCTAGGAGTTCAATGCCCACTGTACCTGATGTTGGAGCCTCCCTTGCCTCACCTGGTGGGACTCTGCCCGTTTAAGCTGTCTCCACGCACAACTGCTAAGGAGGGCAGCTGATGCCCTGCTGCAGGGTTGAAGAGAGGTAAGTAGGTTTTCCTGGTGAGAAAAGCTGTTAGAGCGTTTGGTGAGAGTGGACTTGATTGATATCATGGAAGTCCAGGAGTATAAAATTTGACTTTAAGATGAAACTGGGACTAATTCTAACGAGACAAGAAGGTTCTTGGAAAAGAGGGTTCTTGCTGCTCATTTCTGAGGTGTTGAAAGAAGAAAAGGTTAAAACAAAACTACAGCAGGGTCTAAACTCCCAAGAAACCTTAAACATTTGGCTGGCTTTAAAACCCTGCTACAAATGATCTCTGAGCATTAGCCATTGTTTCTGAAGCTGGCAGTTTGATTTAGGAATCTACTCACTTGATTACATTTTGGAGACACTTGGCAGCTGAAGTAGAACAGGAAATCATTATTGGATAAAAAGGGCCACACAGGAGGAAGTTTTTATTGACAAATACCAGTTTATATAGTCAGAGCCCTGTCTTCGTAGGAGGAGTAGGTCCCCCGCCTCACAAAGGCCTTAGCTAACATGTGTCCCAAGGGACAACAATCTCTTCTCTTTCCATGTGCCCCCTCCCCCCAAAACAGGGGTCAAACTCTGCAATGTATTCCAGCCTCACTGAATCACTGAATACAGACACAGAATTAATTTAAATCCTTTGTTTTGTTTTGTTTTGTTATTGTTAACTCTTCTGTGAACATGGAAAACAGTTTTCTTTCAAAACCCTTCCCATACTAGAGGCTACGATTACATTTCCCTCAGCTTGAGATGGAATAATATACATGTGTAAGTCTGACATCTGTGGGCTCCTTGAGATGTGCAGGGCATCAAGCATGTTGCACAAATCATCTCATTCACTTCTGACAAAATCCTGGAAATCAGACAATTTTATCCTCACTGAATGGTATCTTTCAAATACTTAGTAACTAGAAAAGCTGGGATGGAAAGCCTGACATTTTTTTTTTTTTTTTTTTGAGAGGGCATCTCTCATATTTATTGATCAAATGGTTGTTAACAACAATAAAATTCTGTATAGGGGAGTCAATGCTCAATGCACAATCATTAATCCACCCCAAGCCTAATTGTCGTCAGTCTCCAATCTTCTGAAGCATAACGAACAAGTTCTTACATGGAGTACAAATTCTTACATAGTGAATAAGTTACATGGTGAACAGTGCAAGGGCAGTCATCACAGAAACTTTCGGTTTTGATCACGCATTATGAACTATAAACAATCAGGTCAAATATGAATATTCATTTGATTTTTATACTTGATTTATATGTGGACCCACATTTCTCCCTTTATTATTATTATTATTATTATTATTTTTTTTAATAAAATGCTGAAGTGGTAGGTAGATGCAAGATAAAGGTAGAAAACATAGTTTAGTGTTGTAAGAGAGCAAATGTAGATGATCAGGTGTGTGCCTGTAGACTATGTGTTAATCCAAGCTAGACAAGGGCAATAAAACATCCACGGATGCAGAAGATTTCTCTCAAAACAGGGGGGGTGGAGGTTCTAAGCCTCACCTCTGTTGATCCCCAATTTCTCACCTGATGGCCCCCTGCGACTGTGCCTGTCTTAGGTTGTTCCTCCCTTGAGGAATCTTACCCGTCTCTGGCTAACCAGTCATCTTCCAGGGCCATACAGGGAAATGTAAAGTTGGTAAGTGAGAGAGAAGCCTTATTGTTTGAAAAGGTTAGCTTTTTACTTCTTTGCAGATTTATGCCCTGTGGGAAAGCCTGACATTCTTAATGGGAACCCACGGATTGAACTTTCCAACCCTTTGAGTCAACTTCCCTGCAATGACCTCCCTTTGCTTCTTTGAGTTCTTTGCTTTTTTCAGGTCCTAGTTGGCCTCAGCCTTCCTTCCTGTCCCTGATGCTTTCTTGGCCTGTATGAGGCTTCACTGTTCTCATTAGCTATCATTTTTTATGTATTATATCTTTACATATTTACATTTTAAGAAACATTTATATGTTATTTACTCTTCCCCCTCCCCCCAGTTCTATCTAAAAATAGATATGAGTTGGAACCGTAACTTGTAATCCACTGACTTCTCAGCCAAAACACTGTACTTTGAGTGGTAATTGTCTCATTATGGAATGGAAAACAAGAGATCGAATGAAGGGGAAGATAGGGACTTTCATGAGGCCTATTCTTCCTTTGTGTTCCAAAAGCATTTTGCACAAATACAGCCAAGTACAGCCCAAAAGAAGAGTGTGCTGGGGTCAGAGGTATGGGGTTGAAATCCTAATTCTAAAATCTGCTACCTGTTTGAGTTTGGGAAAGTTACTGTAACTTTCTAAGGACTCATTTTCTCCTTGTAACAGGGGGATGGGAATACTAATCTTACAGGCTTCTTGTGAGGATTAGAGAATGCAAAAGTAGGTGGGCACTTTGCGGAAAGCTGGGTACATGGTAGCTTTACAACTGCAGCTTTATAATTAGACTATGGTCTATTCTTGTCTATCTCTCACAGACATCACTCTCTTACTAGATAGTAAATTCCTCAAGGGCAGAGACTATCCTTCATTTTTATTACCCGACCCCTTCCCATCTCAGCACCTGTCACACAGTGACATTCAACAGTTTTTTCATGACTGTATGAGGAGGAACTCTACTGAAGTGTGCAGGTAGGAAGACCCTGTAAGAGACTCCTTGAGGCTGGATGCAGCCAGGTTCCATAATCCCTACTTTGAACAGGACCCTAGTGTGGGGCTCTACCCACAAAAACAGTGCTCAAGTAAGTATTCTTTAATTATCTGATATTATCGCCTTGACTATATTTTTGTTTTTAGTACTTCATGTAGGTCATTTTCAAATATGGGTATTTTTTTCTTCCATAATGGTCTGTCCTTGCTTTATGGAATCTATTTTTTCTTTAGCCCTTTACATATTTTAAGCAAACTTATTTTGAAATCCCTTTCAGATTGTTCTATCCCTCCTGGTCTGTGTACTGTACATTCTGTATTTGGATTTTGTGTGTCCTTCTGAGGTGGTTGGTTTCCTCCTGTGTGGTAATTTTTGAGAATGAACTCATCTTCGGTGGGAGAGGTTGTCCGGAAGGGATCTGTCAGGCCCTGGACTGTGGCAGGATCCAGAGGGGTGGGTTTCCATTTGCCTCTGTTAGATCCTAAAGGGGTAAACAGATGCAGGGCAGTTTCTGTTACCAACAACGAGGCCTAGAGCTCAGACCCAAGAGACAGACCTACAGACGACTGCTTCCATGCCTGTCTAGTCTACTTTGACAACCACCATGTGGTTACAATCATATACCTATACTTCCTAAGACATTGGTAAGGGTCTTGTGCTGATAAGTCCCCTTCCTCTTCCAGAACTGTCACTCTCATGTAGAAACTATACAATCTGGACAGGGTTAGTTGTTAGGAACCCCTTTGGTTATGAGCGCTGAGTTTTCTTAAAGTGGTTACCAAATTGATTGGGTGTGCTTTTCTTTCCCCCCTCAAGCATGGAAGTGAAGCTCATGGCTGGATATATTTTTAGAGTATTATTATTATTGGTGACTACAGAAAGTTTTTCTTCATACTTTTTTGTATTTTCCAAATTTTCTGCAATAAACATTTTTATTAAAAAATCATTTTAAACAGCTCTCTTCAAATTCCAGTTATCTTAGATTTCTCGAATTATCAGGCTACTCTTCAACTTCCTCAAAATTTCCTAAGCACAGCTACTAGGCTTTCTTCCTTGTGGTTTGTAATGTCCGTCTGTCTAATTGACCTTTAAGATTTCAGAGAATGAGGAAACCATATATTTCAATGATTCCAAGAGAGTCCAGTTTCACTCTCCTACTTGTAAAATCAATATTCAGAAAGTCTGGTTATTATGTCTATAAGGTTTTTCAGCTTCTCCATAGGCCATTATCTCCCCCTCCCCCCAATTTTCTCTTATTTATATAATAATAATTTTCAGCTTCTCCATAGGCCATTATCTCCCTCTCCCCCCAATTTTCTCTTATTTACATAATAGCTTAAAGAGAGTTTTACAATTTTATTGCACAGAAGTAGTAAGTGTGTTCAGTGTTATGTCCATACACAGCATGTACTCTGCTGTCTTTTTCAAATCACCTCCTCAGACTTTGTGGAGCTCCTGGAAGATGATGACGGTAGCTGATTCTTACAAAAGACTTGGCCAAGAGATGGGAGATACTGGTGTTTCAAGGATGAATTGACTTCCCCATCAGAGAGTTTATAATCTAGAGAAGATACAGCACCTGAGGAAATGACAAGAGCACCATAGGACAGAGCACTTTCTTGGAGGTAAGCGCAGAGCGCCATGGGAGTAAAAATGCGAGAGTAATTAATTCTGCAAAGTAGAAAAGAACAAGGGAAACTAGAAAAAGAAGGTGGCCTTGACTGCTCTTGGAAGGAGGATTTCACTAGGAAGGCAAGGCTTGAGGGCATTTGTGGCAGAAGGAAAACTTGAACAAAGACAGGTGACTATCACAATGCTTAGATACAAGAAATAATATATCTGTTTATTTTTTCTAAATAAAATTAAATCTGATTTAGGATCTTTACCCACTTCTTGTTAGAAAGTACAATGTGTCATTTTTTGGGGGTGGGAACATCAATGGGTAGTGTACAAAATATTATAACTTTGGGGCTGGGGCTCTGGTCTTTGGGGCCTCAGGGTTGCCCCTGAGACATTCATTGTTCAAGCTCCTGGAGTCTACTCCTCTTCCAAGAAAGTAGAGGTTTTCATGGGGGTTTGCAGGTATCCTGGGGACTGGGCTGGGATCACGTGGCTGTGTGTGTGGTTTTGCTTAATGCTTCTGTTTTCTACTTGGCACCTTTTGCCTGTCCTATGTTGTGCCTTCTGCCTAAAGGCCTCAAGCCTGGTTCAGCAGCTCCGGGGAATAAAGCTCTTGCTTATTTAGAGCGTGGGGAGTTGGCGTGCTCTGACTGTAGAGGCCCGGTGAGGGTCTGGGGTCCAAATGCTGTTTGTGCAGACTTTTAGGTAAGCCCTCTTTTTAGCAACTTGCCTCTCTCATCATCTTTAGTGCCCGATGCTTCCTGCACTTGAGCCAGAGGGCCAGAGTAGCTGGCTTCTGGTCAATACACCCCTCTGCAGGTTCTCAGATGTTACCTTCCCCACTGGGCCAAACTATTTACTACGTCTCCATCCACTATCTGGCTGCATGTTTTCCTGTTTAGGGCTACAGATATGTACTAGTTTTACTGTTGAGGAAGTTTTTATTGCCTCTTGTTCTTGCTGGTTTTAGATGATATCGGAGAGGATTACTTTACCCTATTTGAAGTATGCATCCTTCAAATTAAATTTTTCTTTCCCTTATTTGCTAGCTTTTTGACACCTCCTATTTACGATTGTTTTTTTCTGTCTTAGGCCATAGACTTCCATGTACTTTTCCTTGTACTGAAGATGAGAATCCATTCTAACATTCTCTAATTTTAGAAATTTAATTTTTATTTTTATCAGAATTATTAATGTATATAGTTTAAAGAATTAAGTAATCGTGTAAGGTTTTATTATGAATCAGCTGTCACCTGCCTGCTGCCCTCCATTTCTAAGCTCCTTAGAAGCATTACTTATCAAACTTTTAGCTGTTACATTTTATGTTTATATTCATATCACTGAAATACTTGCTTATAGTGCTATATTCTGATTTTTCAGGTAAGATACTGTCTTTTCACTTCCTATGGAAGATGAGAATTTAGCTCTTTTCTACACACCATTCTCAAACACACATATCATCCCACTATTTGCCCTATTCAAATGTATCATAATTTGGTTTACATTAATCTTCAGCATTTATAAGATCTATAAGCATTTGTAAGAGTATGACTTTATGCCATTATTATTTACACATGAACTATGTGACTATTTTATAATTGTTTTTCTGGTCTTGAACCATTTTGAAAATTTCCATGAAGTACATAATTGCTCTGATCTTTAGTTTGCTATTTGTTGGTCTGTTTTCCTTTAATTACTTCTGATTCCCCGCTGAATCTATTCAAGCCCCTCGGGTGTTCTATCAGCTCCACCTTCTTGGGCACATCTCTCTTAAAAGCCTTTTGACCCCTAATCTTAAAAGTGTCCTCTGTCCCTGGAGCACACCTGCCGTCCTGAACTCCTTCACCATCATTCTGGAGCCCCTCTACCCGTCTCCTGAGGTGGTTCCCCTCTCTTCTGGCCTCACGTCTCTCTTAGTTTCTCCCTTCCCTACTGTGGAGCACATGGCTTCTGTAGCTTCCTAAGTAAGGGTGCATCGGAGGCAAACTTGATAAACATGTCTGAACATCTTTCAGTGCCCTTACTCTTAATTCATGTCTCAAATAAATGAGTAATTCTAAGTTGGAGATAATTTCCTTCAGGCTTTTGAAGGCATTGTTTGATTGTTTTCTGATTCTAATCTTGGAAGTTGACAACCTGGAACCATTTTGACTGGACTCACTCTCTGTATTTTTTCTCTTCAAGATTTTAGAATCTTGTCTTTATACCAGATACCTGAAGTTTCATGAGGACATGTCTTGGTATGGCTCTGTGTTTATCTATTGTGTTAGGCACTCAGTTGGTCTTTGGCATTTGGAAACTTATTTCTTTGGGAATTTTTTTGAGTTACAGTTTGATTTCTTTTTCTCCATTTTTTTTTCTCTCTTTCTGGAATGCCTATTAATTATTTGAATGTGGTACAACATGTATTGATATTCCACATCTCTAATTTTTAAACATTTCCTATTTCCATCTCTTTATCTTTTGCCCTACCTCCTGGGGGAGTTTTTTCAACTGTATTTCCTAACCCTTCTTGAGTTTTTCATTTTTGCTGTTACATCCTTGATTTCTATTAAATGCTGTTTTTTGTTCTGTTTGTTTTTTTAAAAAAGTTATCCTATTCTTGTTGCATGGATGTAGTATATTCTATCTCTGAGGACATTGATAATAGTTTTTTCTTGATGTTCTATTTTTCATGTATGATCTTTGTTTCTTTCAAGTTGCTTCTGATGATTTGTTCTCTCACACAGTAGAGATTTTCGTGACATCCTTGGTGATGTTATTTAACCCTGGGCACTGCAGCGCTGACTGCATGCTGAACATACGGGGCTTTTTGACTGCAGGCTTCATCACCGTGTGGTCTGGCTGAGCCTCTTAACCCAGAGGTCAGTATCTTTAGGTTTTTCCCTGAGGATTTCCCTATCAGAGTCCAGTCTACCCTCAGAGCTGTGCTACTCAAGCTTCACTGTGGATACCAGGCACCTGAGTTGTTGTTCAAATGCAGATTCTGACTCAGAAGGTCCGGGGTGGGGCTGAGATTCTGTGTTCCCAAGTGTTGTCCATGCACTGTTTCTTGGAAAACCAAGGGAAGAGGGACCATGATCCTGGCTCCTGGCTCTGGGAGTCACGTCGGAGACAAGGTCTGGGAGGTCTCAACATGCAGTCTGTGACGTCTGGCCCTGCACAGGCCCACTTTATCCCCTTGCTCTCCGGGCGCTGCCCCTGCCTGCTCTCAGCTGCGTGTGGTGCCCCCAGTCCGCAGACTGCTTCACCCCCCAGAGAAGAGGCCTCTACCCTCCTGCTGGGGGCGGGGGAGGGCGGGAGAAGCAGCTGCTTGGTCAGAGGGGGAGGTGGACATGGGCTGGGGGGAGTCTGATTCCTTTTAAATGCGCTTTTCACCATTCCTACTTTGCTCTCATCTTTGCCCCTGCTTTCTAGAGGTACCTGGTTCTGCCGGTGTTTAAGGATTAAAGGAAACACCCTGCGTAAAGCAAATCGGGTGCGGGTTGCTGCTGGACTCCCGTAGCTGCTGATGTTCGATTCAGCTTTCTTGGACTCCTTCATTTCCCTAGCATTTGTCCTTTTACTTTCCAACCTCTACTCTTAAGTTTAGAAGGTTTTTGCTGTTGTGTCTCTTCTCCCAGTCTCCTTGCCCCTGGGAGTGGTACTCTTCAGTCTCTTGCTGTAGGGAGCTTCAGGAGAGGGGCAAGGGGAGCGTCTGTGGTGAGTCCACCATAGCTACCTACGAACCCTCCCTAATTCATTCTTTACTTTGTGCTTCTGACTGTTGTCCTCAGAGTCCTTGAATTTGCAGTACACAAGTTACAGGACTTCGTTTCCCATTTGAGGCTGACTTGCTTGCCTTTCCAAGGTAGAATAATCTCGGCTCATAAATTTCAATATATAGTCTTAAAAGTCTCCATATGCAAATGAGACAAACATCACTATTTTATTGAACAGTTTACAATATTTCCTCTGGTCTGGGGCTCATAAGCACCATTTATTCTTTCTCCATGTCTAGGAGCAACTATAAGGGTACAATTCAATTAATATGAGGCTCCTTCTTGTCTTAGGATGGGTTACTACAGCTGAAGAGAGAGCTGGTTTTCTATTACTATATGGGACTCTCTTAGTTACACATCCCTACACCCCATCCCCTTTCCAGATAAGTATGCAGATAAAGGGAATATGACAAAGAAATGTTCCAGACCTCTTTCTCCCTTTTTCTTTTTCTCCCCTACTAAATTTCCCAAGAAGGAACTGAGCCTAGATGCTTAATAGAAGTAATATTGGGGATGTTGAGGGAATTAAAATACAGTCTCTGGAGGTCCACTCTGAGATTCCACAATTGTATGAGAACCTGCGTGTCTGAAGGTGTATCCCTGAGTGAGTGTGTTTATTTTGCAAAACCTGATGGTATGCGGAAGTAGAAAGTGTGGCGAAGAACATACATATGGCCTTTGGAGTCACATAGACTTGAGTTCAGTCCACTTACTAATGGGATCGACTTGCACAAGATACTTAATCTTTATAAGCTCCTGTTTCCTCACCTGCAGAGTAGGAAAATTAATACCTGCCCTACAGGTTACTATAAAGATTAAATGTGATAATGTATGTAAAGCACTTGGGACAGTGACTGGCCCTTAGGCCAGGCACTTACAATCTGTGGTTGTTTTGGGGTATTACCACTGCCTCTCTTTCCCTCTTTCAAAACAGAGAATCTAGCATCATCAGCAATTCGAAGAGTTCAAGTATTTTCCATGTGTATCAGACAACAGGAGACTTTTAGTCACACTTATTGTGATATATTTGGCAATCCTTAAGAGGTTAATTTATGATACAGACTTAAAACTCTAAAATGATGAAATTTTTTTTCAGAATCCTCTGAAAGAAAAAGCTAAAAAAAATTTTCTAGCATCTTTGGCTCTACAAAACCCATTAAGATAAAGACATAGAATTAGGGGTTTTTTTGAATAATGAAATCTTAGCACAGAGTGCCAGGCCAGCTCTGGAAGGTGTAATGTGATGTCGTAGCTCCTAAGGTCACCTTTAGTATTCAAGTTACTGTTGGATGTATTTGTTTTTATGAAATATTACATGATAAAATATTGAACAGGTGCTGGGGTGGATAATACATATTAAAGCTGTTTTTTTACTTCTTCACGATAGATAAGTGGTTGATATAATTCTTTGTTTCCCCTTTCAGTCCCTCTTTTTTCTCTTCTTTTCTTTTCTTTCCAAGATAGAACAAGATGAAAGGCTGTAATGGCTAAATTGGACAAGACATAAATACTCTCCTGGCCTAGTTTGCTGTAAGTTCCCTCTGTGATTACATTCTAGCTAGACCTAGAAATACCTGTCTGGCTACTAACCTATCATTTAAAACAGCCTTGGATGGTTTAGTGAGATTTGGTTACTCATTCTCTTTCTCTCTCAATAGCTCCATATGCAGTCACTATCATGGCTTCTTATCAATATGGGGCACAAATGAATGCTTTTGAATTCTTACTGTTTTGGAGATTGTCCTGACCTCTCAGCACTGTGTTCAGCCACCTGTGGACTGAATCCATAGACTGTGTTCTTTTTGCATGCTTCCTCCAGGCAGGGCTCCTCAGCCGTCTAGCCTGATTCCAACTTTCCACCATAAGCCTCTGCTTGCATGAACCTTTAGCTCCAGCAGATCCTGTCATCTGGGCAGGGAAAGACATGCACTGAAGATGTGGCAATCTTTACAACAGCCCAGGGCTTTGCCTGGAAGGCACACGTTGAGAGTAAATTTCCCCTCCGCCCTACCAGGCTCTTTCCTGGCACCAAGAACCATTGGAAAGAAAGATTCCCAGGCCTGAGACTGTGCCTGTCTTTGCTCTTGGGCCTGCTATGTCAAATATGCACCATGACGTTAGTTACTGAAGCAACCTGAAACAAATCGTATGATTTCTTAACAAGCTTAAAAATTAGAGGAAAAAGACCAAGAGTACAAATTCCTATGTTTTCATCTTTGATTGACAGAGAAAGCACTAGGATTTTGTATTATGTATATTCACAGCTAAAAATAAAACTGCTTTTGAAGCACAAAAAGACTCATTTTGAAAAAGCCACTTTTCACTTTTTCCAAACTTGGATCATTACAGTGTTTAATCTTTCTAATTGTATTGTTTTCCTGGAGTGTTAATATAGGAATTCATTTCTTACATTTTTTAAAAAGGTCACATGGATCCACATTTTAGATTTCTTGGTTTGATCACCTGAATTCTCCTGATTATCCATGAAAGCCCTTGGAGGTCTGGGGACCTGGTCTTTTTCCTTTCAAGTGTGCTCAAATCAGCAGGCTCTTACATTTCAGAATATAATGTTAGGGCTGCAAGAGCAACTCAGCATCCCAGTTTTGAAATTTGATGCCAGCTTCAAGTCACTGTCCATCTTTTCTCCTTTCTTCCTTACTCCTACATTCCCCCTCTCTGAACTTTCTCATGACCTCAGAAGGAGCCCTGCTTTGAGGGGGCAAAAATCACACTCACAGGACATTCTGTTTTAGTGTTTAAAATTTAAATTGTCGTTCTCCTTTATAAGACCCATGCTTCCTTTTCTGTTTTTCTTAGAACCCAACCCATTGTTGAATTATAACAAATGGAAAAAAATGCTGAGAAGAAATAAGTCAAATATTATATTGGAAAATGCTCAGAAAAGGTTGAAAATTGTGATGACTATGGTTCTTGCTTTATCTAAAGTTATTCTATTGTTGTAATAGTATTGCTTTGTGTTATTTTTTAAAATATAGAACTAACATGGAATACAGTCAACCCTACATCACTGTGCTGCATTTAAGAATTAATGTTACTACTTACTTCTACATTAAAAAGCAGTTCTTAGGTTTGTAATTGAAAAACAAACAAACATCAAACAGATTTCAATAAATATATTCTGGCTAAACTCATAGACAGACATTAGAAAGAGAATAAATGAAAAATAGTCACTTCAAATACAAGTAGTGGAAAAGGCATGTTTTGGTCAAGGAAGAAGAGTCATGGAAGATTTGGAGGTGTGTGTGTGTGTGTGTGTGTGTGTGTGTGTGTGTGTGTGTGTGTGCATGTGTATGTCTGAGTCCTTCTCTATTTTTTACCCCTTCCCTACATGTTGCTGTGGCAGGGGCTGGAAATGTGGAGAATTGAGCTGTTGTCCCATTAATGTACCCAAGTTGAGTATCTTTGGTCAAGAGACTACTTTGCCTTTGTAACCTCAGATTTTTCATCCCTTAAATAAGGAGTCAATTCCCTGTCCATCTCTTCTTGGGTCACCTCTTCATGCGAGTCTTTGGAAGAATTACAAAGAAAGTATCTCAGCATTAATTCCAGCCCATGTTTTTTTGTTCCTGTTCTTGGACCATTAGTTGGTCTCTTTGGAGACAGTTTCTGACTGTTATGCCAATTGTTACAAAGTTGTGACTATCAAATTACAACCTATAGTTAATATTCAGCATTATTAGAATATTTTAAAACAGAATTCACCAAATACAGAGCTTGGGAGAGAATATATGACATTGTCTTTCTCCTTGTAGTCCTTCAACAAAATCTGGCTTTATGGAGCTAAAATTGAAAGTGTTTTCAGTGATGATGGCATTTTGTAGTGCAGTAACTGCTGTGAGAAGGAAGAATTCTCTAGTATTAATAACTGAGAGGACTTTAAATCTGTATAATGACAAGTGAATAAAAATGAGAAATACTTCTGAAACAACAAAGACATTTATATGAATGTTATCTAGTTTGTAATACCAGCAGTGCAAAAACCAGAGAAACAGTTTATGAAGAACTTTTATAGATTGAATGGGTTTATTAGGTGGATTTTGTATTTAAACAACCGAGTTTCATTCTGTTTGATCTTAGGGAACAAGTGTATTCTGTATTTTCCTTTAAGCATGGTGCTGTGGTGCTCGTACAGAGTTGTTTGCTTACATCTACTGAACTGTGTGTATGCGTGTGTATCAAGAATTTATTGGGGGAAATGTTTAAAATGAAAAAATATAAACATGTCTATTTAGTTTCTCATAAAAATAAACAAAAATTTGACTTGTTTAATTCTTTGAAGAAGTAACTCTCAAATTTGAAAATAAAAGCTCTCTGGTATTAAGACAGGAGACTTAATTTTCTTGGATAATATTTGTCAAATTGCATATTTTAGAGGCTCCTATAGTACAGAAGCCTTTGCTGTTTAGTTCATTGCCATATGACCAGTTTTATATGTGATATGTGCTCAATACATGTTTGGTTGTTGTCTAGGGATAAATTTTTCCACTGAAAATCTTTATCTTCTTTTGTACAATGATTATAAATAATTTCATACCAAAATTATTTGATTCACATCTTCTGGGCTTTATGCCTTATTTTGACCATAAGGTATTACTCACAGGCCTGGTGACTAATCCTACCTACTTTTTCATTCTCTTGGCCATTGTTTTTTCTTGTTCTTGGTGATTAAAAAGTCATTTCTGAATGTGGGGTCAGATCAGATGTGCCCATTGCTCTATTCTAGACTCAAAATGATTTAGACATATATTCACACTTGGGCACTTCTTGAATTGTCTGACTCCAGCACTTAGGGGAGTTTCCTGTGAGACCGAGAAAGTGACATCTGACATCTTGTTAAATTAACTATGTGGAAAGAACGTAACATTGGCCTTTGTTATTAGGAACTGTAACTAATCAATGTGCAAGGGTTAATTATTTGTTAAACTACTGATAGCCTAAAGGGTAGTATTGGGCTAATATAATTATGTGTGTGTGTGTGTGTGTGTGTGTGTGTGTGTGTGTGTGTGTGTGGTGTGCATATGTGTGTGTGTAAACTTAGATATGTTAGATTTGAAATAACTACAGTTACATAGAAATAGAAAGCTTTTTGAGATTTATATGTAAAATGGCTACATGTTTAATAAAAGGTATGCAAAACCTTTATCAGATCGTTGGGTTCTTAATATGTTCTCCAGGTGTTTGATGGTTTTCTGCTTACTGAAACCATCTAGTAAGAGGACTGCTGGCTAGGGAATCACAGAGGTGGAATTCCCGTTCGTGCGGCTCACTCTTCTACTTCCTGGTGAATGATGGAGCCATCAGAGAACTCAGCTGAATTGCTTGGCCCACTGAGGAGACTTGTCTCAGGACCTAGTTGAGCCTGTTGGCCTCCCCAGTCAGCCTCATAAAATACATTTCACTCACGCAATTGCACTCAAATGGGAGTCTTCATGAAAGAACAGCTATTTGAACAGCTTTACAGTTTGAAAATAAGTGATGTCAGATTTAACCAGACGGTGAGTATGGAGCTACTTATAAACTTAACTTGATGCCAGTGGTTTCACATACATCAAACAACTAATTAATTTAAAAATGCTTTAAAAAATCATACCAAATGCTATGCATTAATAATGTGAGATAAAGTCATTAACATGATCATTTTTGTGCTCTTTCCTTTTCTCTGTTTAAAGGAGAATGTGATATGCTGGTTGGTACTAATTTAGTTCCTGCTTTGCAACCACTTTCCTTTTTTTCAAGCATTTATTTTTTATTTATAATGAAAAAAATATATAAAAATGTTATCCTTGTAAAAATTCAACTTCTGTAAAAGTGTACAATATATATGAAACTGGCCTTTCCTAAAATGGCCCTCCCTGCCCTGAACCCCTCTCTCTCTTCCCTTCCAGAATTAACCACTGATAAGACTTTGTTATGTATTCTCCTTGACCTTTTTTCTCTGCATAGGTATAAACAATGCTATCTTTTTGAATTGCATGTGTGGAATCATATCACATGTTCTGTTCCACAATTTAATGTTCTCACTTGGATTTTTCCATATCAGGACAGAGATCCAGCTCAGTCTTTATAAATGCTGCAGAATAAGTATTCAATAGACTATTACTCAATGCACCTTATTTTTGAGGTTTTACCATTTCTCTATTAACAAAATCATTTATTTTCTTCCCCAATATTTCAGCTACAAAAAAATGCTGCAGTGAATTTTCTTGGATGTTTTGTCAAGTGCTGGCATTTCTTTTTTTCTGATGAATTACTTTAGTAGACTTATTCCACATCTTTTTTTTTTGTTTATCTAATGCAAAATGTGGAATGTGAAATGCTACTTTTGATTTTTCCGGAAGGTTTATAGTTGAATCAGGATAAGGAGCTCTTATAGGTATTGAGCTGTTGAATTCCTGTCTTGACTGAGATTCTCTATGAACTTGGAGAGAAGGGAGAAAATGATAATGGCAAGAAACGTGGAGTTCCACCTGTTGACTCATCCACTAATTAGTCTCATCTTCCAAATAAACAAACAAAAACCATCCTCCACACTACATGCCTCCGTAGTTCTGGCTTCTCATTGCCGTCCAACATTGCTGAGGGACCTCTGTTTGCTCTCTGTAGTGCTCAGGGCCCATGCAGTTCTCCGTCACTGTGGGCCGGGCTGTCCCCCACCACAGCTGCCTCCACTGAGCCTGCTCCCTTCAAGGCCTCTGGTGCCAAGTCATTTGGATGCACTTCAGGCTCTTCATTACCTGGCTGCTAGGCACCACCTCAGCGCTCCTGATCACTTCCTGCTGAGTTCTCAGCTTTGGTTTTTGCTACTCAGTGGTATCTGTTAGTTGTGTTTCAGAATAAAGTAACAGAAAACTCAACTTAAATTGGTTTAAGCAAAAGGAACTTCGTAGGTCACACCCACAGCAGTCTAGAGGGAGAGCAAGTACCAGCGCCGGCTCCAGCCCAGGGTCTCTGTCACTTCCCTGGGTTGGTCCTCTTTCTTCAGTTGGTTTCTTCTCAGTGTGGAAGGGAGAGAGGGCTGCAGCGAACGCAGGCTTCATGGTTACTTAAGATGACTTCTGGAGAAAAAGCATTGTTCCTAGAAGTTCTTCTAAGAGAGTAATGAAGAATTTGGGGTTTCCTTAAACTTTTCTTTCTTTTTGTTTTTAAATATGTTTTTCCAGTTTTATTATAATATGACTGACATACAACCTTGAATTAGTTTAATGTGCACAACACGATGATTTGCTATATGTGTATGTTGTGAAATGATTCCACAATAAGTTTACTTAACATCCATCACCTCACAGTTACAAATATTTTTTCTTTTAATGAGACCTTTTAACATCCTCTTTCTTAGCAGCTTTCAAACATACAGTATTGTTAGCTGTCATCACCATCTTGTATCTTACATCCCCAAGACTTATTTATCTTATAATTAGAAGTTTGTCCTGTTTGATCACCTTCATTCATTCATCATTTTTTTCATGACTCTCAAGGGGTTATTTGCCCTTCACCATCCACAGCAAAGGGGGTATTATCTTTATACTAGTTAGGTCAACCCTTGGAATTAGAGATATTCAGCCTCCCTAGAGGGCCCTGGACTTCACTGGGGGAGGGACTATGTGAAGAATGAGAGCAGGAATTGATAACTTGTTAGGAAACCAATAAGGGCCACCACAACTCCTATTCCTTGTTTTTGTTTTTGTTTTAATCTCAGGTTGCTCTTTGTTCTCTATTCTGTCCTCTTCCTCTGCCCAGCCCTTCAGTGTGGACAGTCATGAGTATCACTCTTGCTTTCTTTTCTTCTTACTGTTCTGTTACCCCCGTGACATTTCATACACTCTCGAGGCTGTATATGCTGATAACTCGCAAATCTACAACTCCAGTCTATGAAGTCCTTCTAAACTATAGATTCTTTTATCCAGTTGCATACTGGACATCTCCACTTGATTATCTCATATCCATCTCAAACTCAACACAGTGCCAAACTGAGTTAATCAACAGAGCCCCAAAACCAGCACATCCGTCTATATTCCCAGTCTCAGTGAATGGCTTCATCAGACATTATACCCTAAATCACTGTAGACTTTTTTACTTCTTGACGTTGAAACAATCATAGAGCCATGGTGACAGACCCACCAAAATACAGTAGCGCCACAGGCTATGAGAAATCTTTCCTGTGTTACCCTTTATTTCCAGTTTGAGATGTGTTCTTGCCTATGTGACCCTTTGTTGTATCTGTTGTTCACTATCTTCTTGACTGTAGGTACCACATTTTACTAGTTTTTAATATTACTGTTCTCAGCAGAGCACCTTGAACACTATAGGGTTCAGGAAATATTAGATGATGACTAAATGACTTTGGTCTTTAAAACTTATTGGGCCACTATTATTTCCAATAATTCCACTATTATATTCTCCCAAGCTCTGAATGCCTGATGCTCTTCCTTGACAGACTTAGTCCTGCCCTGTGGTTGGAGTGGGTGGAGTCAGCGGGAAAATTTCCGGAGCTGTGTCCTAGGCCGTGAGTGCCAGGTCAGGGCCAGTGTAAACAGTGTGAAACCAGGTCAGAGATCCAAATAGGGCTGGATGAATCTAGGAAGCTAAGGCGTGAAGCCAACTGGGTTGGTGTCTGAGTGTTTGAAGAGGCCAAGTGGGAGGAAAATCTTAGAGTTAATCTCAGGTCCATGGGAGAAGTCTATGGCAGCTTTTAATCCAGTTTAAGATACCCAGTGAGTCATAGTCAGTGGGATAAAAAGAGGAAGAAGAAACATTCCCTAATCAGTAGGAACTCATGGTTAGGTGGGAAAACAGATGTGTAACAAAAAATCTAAGAAGTGATGCAGCAAAACATGTGTATATATAGCCTTAAGGAATCCAGAGGAAGGAGCTAATGCATGTGCTTAGGAGAGACTGTGATGACTTAGAAGAGATCCTTGTTAAGGGAAGTTTTTTGTTTTTTGAGATAACATCTCAAATTTGGAATTTAACTCCATAATCCATAGGACAAACCACTTCCTTTGATACATGGACAAAGTTGATTTGCTACACTGTATTGATATGCCACAGATTTTTTCCAGAGCTGCTAGGAACAGCCAGCCAGCCCCATGGAAATCTTTTCAATAGCTTGGTAGTCAAGCTATAAATTTAACATGTTTTTATCCCCCCCAGAGTAGTTTTTATGCAGAGAAAAGATTATTCAGAGTTTACTTTAGATATATAAACTAATATCCAACATAATATTCAAAATTAAATTTATCAATTATACATTTAAATTTTGAATTATAAATACTTGGTTCTTTAAACTTTTATGTTTAGCTTATAAAATCTTACTATTCTACTTGAAGGTCTACCAAATTTTGATATCACTATTACAGAAATTTAAATAATGTTTGTAAAATAAAACCCCTTAAACCCTTAAAACAGCACTTATAAATTTACTATAGGTGATTTTTCCTATTATATGCTACGGTGGCATGATTAATAAAGAAAATTCTTTCCTAAATTCTTTTTTTTTGGTGAAATAAACAAATGTTTATTGAGCTTCATATTTGTTTTCTATGGCTGTGGTAACAAATTACCACAAATTACCACAAACTGAGTGGCTTAAACAAATTTATTATCTTATGGTCCTGTAGGTCAGAAGTCAGACATGGGTCTCACTGGGCTAAGACCAAGGTGTTGGCAGGGCTGTGTTTTTTGTGGACTCTCAAGTTTCCAGAGGCTGCCTGCACTTCTCGGCTCATTGTACCCTTCCTCCATTTTCAAAGCCATTTTCAAACCTATGGCAGGTTGAGCCCTTCTTTCTTACATTGTATCACTCTGCCACTCTCTTCTGCCTCTTCTGTTTTTTTTTTATTTTGGTATCATTAATCTACAATTACATGAGGAACATTATGTTTACTAGACTCCCCCATCACCAAGTCCCTCCCACACACCCCATTACAGTCACTGTCCATCAGCGTAGTAAAATGCTGTAGAATCACTACTTGTCTTCTCTGTGTTGTACAACACCCCCATTTCCTAAATTCTTAAATAATTCTTCTAAATCTTCTACCGTTATACATTTTAAATTTACATGGTTGACTTTTACTCTAAGAAGTCAAATTTTTTGAGCATGATGAATACTTACAATAACCAAGTATGCTCAGATTTTTAAGTGTAGAAATATTAATTGTAGGGGTTTGGTCTTCTTAACCATTTCTGTATGTAAGTGGAAATGTTTCCAAAGCTGGAAAGACGCCTACCCTATGTGGAGAGGACTGTATCTCAAAAAATACTTTTTCTCAGTGTAGTTGGGTTTACTGTGAGACTTTGGGACACCCGGAGCCCATTTGTCCTTGAAATAGTTTTGGATTCCTAAATTCTGGAATTCAAGAGCTATTTCCTAATGTTTGTATCTATTCATTCACTTCTGCAACCCCCACCAGGCCTGCTCTCACCACTTGATTGAGTTTTGCATTTCTTTGACTCTTCAGATGTTTAATTATCTTGTCATCATCTCCTGGCTCTCAGTAAAGACTATTGTACTTGAGAGGTCTTTGCATTTAAAATAATATTCTTCTTTTCTGTTAGGGCCACCACCCTACCATACTATATGCTCCTCCCCCTAAAATCTGGCTACCCTTCAAGGCTTGGATTTTGAAGGTCATTCTGATGACTTAAACACTCCAGGATCTTCTCCTGTGTTTGCTGGTTCCTCCTCTCTAAGCCTGGCTAGCTCATTCTCATTTCTCACATCTCAGTTTAAATGTCCCATCCTGAGTCCCTGTCTGCATGCCCTAAGAGAGGGGCCCTTCATTATTGCAAACCACAGCACTGACTAAAAAATGTTCTCTGCACCATATAAAAAAATCTGTGATTATTAATTAGTCTACTTGGTATCTGTTTCCCTAGAGTGTAAGGCTGTGCATGTTAAAGGTTCGTCTTTTTGTTTTAGTTAAACATTTTATTTTGAAGTAATTTAGGGTCATAAGAACTCAAAAGACAGTAAAGTTCTGAGTACTCTTCATTCAGCTTCCCCAGAGAATAATGCTCTTACATAATTCTAGTACATTAACACAACTAGGAAACTGACATTGCTATAATATTATTGTAAGGCTTACAGACCTCATGGGGGTTTCACCAGTTTGCATACATTTGTGTGCATGTGGTGCTCATGCGTCTAGTTCTAAGAAATTTTTTCCTGTGTATAAATTTATGTAACCACTACAGTCAGAATGCAGAACTGTTCCGTCACTACAAAGGCACTCTCTTGCCATCCTTTAGGAGGGCTAATCTGTTTTACCCACTTTTGTCCTGCTATTGCTCTGTATGGTGTTGGGTGCGTGGCAGGCACCCAATAAATATTTGTTGAATATACCAGCACATAGCTAAATACTACTGGGGGAATTTGCCTAATTTGTTTGGATAGAGAAGTATTAATCTATTTACTAGACTTCAGTTACTAAGAGGACATTCGAGGAGAAGAAAAATGTCATCAAACTCCATTTTACAATGACTGATCTGCAAAGAACACAAAAAGCCCCGGCTACCAAATCTCACTGAAATGTTTCCTCAGCAATTCATCCCAATCTTAAAATCAAGCCTTTGCCAATGTGAAAAGGTTACAAGTCCTGAAAGAAGGTCTTGATAGACAACCATATATATATGTATATATTTATGTACCTATATAAATGTTTCAGATAAATGCTGTGAAATGTCGTCCCCTGAAATCCACACTAGAGAATGAAGGCAGTTGGCTGGGAGTGCAGAGCCCGGAGGCCTCGCTTCCTCCTGGTTCCGATTACTAATACTGTCCCAGAGTAAATAGAAATATGACCCTCCATTAACTTGTTTTAGACTGACTACAATAAAATTTCCCCTAATGGTACAAGGGGGAAATCGACTACTCCTGAAAGATATTTGCACATTGTTGGAGTTTCTTGACCTTAAGATATCTTTTTGGAAGCATTTAAAGAACTAAAGAAAGAAATTGCCTTTTAAGTAGACCTTGTGACAGAAGGAGGAGGGAAAATAATTACCCTGCATACCAGACCTTACCTTTGCACAGAATAACTACAGGACAAAACTCACAGAGCAAACATGCAGTAAGAATACCATAATATTCATTCAGCTCTTTTCTGATAAGAGAGGTTTATGAATTTTTATATCTTGAAAACCTTTGTTTTTCAGGGTTTGCTTTAGAAAGTTGCCTCTTATTCACGATGTGTGGAGACTGAATCACGTTGGAATCCATTTTTATTTAGTTACTTGAGGTGCAGCATTCAGTGTGTTTTGCGTTAGAAGCCACAGGTAGGACCTGTTTCTGTAAATGATTTATTTCCATGGATCTGTTCCTTTAATTGATTTGATATTTACTTAAGAAAGTTCTTTCTTTGCTTGCCCTGGCAGCCCCCCTCCAAGAGCTTTTGTAAAGTATGTCACCTTCATGAATAGGCTGATTCCTTCCCAGACCAGTCATTTCTCTGAGGTTTATACATACATCTTTAAATGGATTCTGGGCACCATTTCCTAAGGATTTTTCTTGCATTTCTCCTTTGCGATAAAACCTGTGGCTCGGGAAGGCATTCACCTGGACTTCAGTCAGCTCTACAACCCCCTATAGTGATCAGAACAATAACAACAATCATAACAATTACTAAAATGGACTATTGATGTGTCCTTGATCTTACGTGGATTTTAAATAAAAATATCATTAGTAACCTTTGCAAATTTATTCACTTTAAACTACAATCTAAATAAAAACAGGATGATTGCTATGAAACCCCAGCTTTAAGCCCAGCCCCATGGTGGCTCTCCCAAACACGCTGCCAGCCCTGAGCCATTCTGGAGTGGCCCTGTGACACTAGGTTCAGCTGGGAGGCCCATAAGCTTAGAAAGCCTCAGTGTCCCCACCCCTGTGGTAGCAGGGATTCCAAGGTTTAATGGTGTGTGTATGCGCAGTCTCAGCCCCCAATTCCCACTCTGGGAATAAGGCCGTTCGGAGCATGCTCTGTGAGCTGAATGTTTCAGCTCCATGGAGCTGGCTTACGGAGGAGTTCAGGTCCAGGGAATAGGGCCTGCAGAAGGAACGCCCATTCGGCAATGCCCTCCTCCCTCAAAGGCACTGGACACTATGCAGTCCCTTTTCACAATCTTTTCTCCTCCTGTAAGTAGAGAAATGCTGCCCTTCTGCAAAATAATATTTTAAGAAGCACTGATACTCTTTGTCTGAAGCTCACTTAAAAAGAAGTGTGGTTTTTAAACGGAGAGGGAGACCAAAGCCCCAGGTCACCAGACCAAACGAGAGCTAAGACAGAAAACTGCCTCGCAAAGCTTCCAGGCTGTCCCAGCCCCTGGGCCCCCCTGGCACCCAGAGCTTACGGTGCAAGTGACTGTAACTCGGAGCCCCTGGCTGCAGTCGTCAGTTTGGCCCCCAGAACTGAAGGGAGCCGTAGAACGTCAGCTTTGCCTAGGGAGAGCAACAGTGCAGGGGAAACCCTGCTCAGCCTGCCAGGGGACCCCCCAGAACTATGGGCTGGGGGCCGCGTGGCTTGGGCAATTAGGTGTGCTTTCCAGATGGCCGTGCTTCATTTTTGTCCCTATCGACATGAATATCAAACCAAATATTGCTTTCTGCTTTGCCCTTCCCTCTGAGGGGGGAAGCATTGCTGATGCAGAGAGCAGACCAATGACAGAGCTCTGCTCATTTTTCTCATCATGGAAAATATAGGATGTGTAGGAAACATACTCTTCCAACTGGCTTAAGCCTTTCAGTGAGGCTCATTTCAATGAGCTCCATTGTGTTCCATCCCTATTCTAACACGATAAAAATAGAATACTTACAGGACTATGTCTATAGATCCAGAGTGAAATGGAGAGTTGAGGTAATTGTCCAGATAATCCAAGCAAAAACAAAATGAAACAAAATGAAACCAACCCCTGCTGAGAAAAAAAAAAGCAGCTTTAGGAGTCTGAACAATCCTGCCTGGTTCTCTACATTGTTTAAATTCACCAGCTCTGCGTCTGTATTTACTTTTTCTACGTAGATGGAGCCTAAGTTATGTGGAAGAGGTTTTCCTCCACAATATTATCTCAAGCACTACCTCAAAAAATGCCTTTGTTTTAAAATATTCCTCTCTGCCCTATTCCCCAGTAAAAAAGATCTCACAAGAGATTTATGTTTTTATATAAGACAGCAGTATAATGAATAGATGTGTCTGGAGCTGGGGGAGGTTTCTTTCTTTTTCTTTGTGTCCGTGAATTCCCCTTAGCAGGTTGCTAAAGGCTGGAGATGGTTTATCTATGCTCTACCATGTTTTAAACCTGTTGCTTTATGCTTGGCTAAGTGTCTGTCATGTGTGCTGGTTGCCAGCACAACAGGTCAGCTCATTTGGAAAGTCAAGGAACCCAGCTTCCTTTGAGATAGCAGCTGGTAATATTCCACTGGATGCTGGTGAGACACCGCCGGACGAGGAGATGTCTCTTGGCCAGAGTTCTCCTTAGACTGGCTCCCCTTGTTGAGAGGGTGGCTCGCCTCTCAGATTACACTCCCTGACCCTGTGGTTCTGAAGGCACTGCTTCTCTCACCGTCCCTCCCACACAGACTCAAACCCTTTCGTTCACCTGCCTGATTTTCCTTTCTGCTTCTTTCCCAGCAAGTCACTAGGTCTCCAGGATTCTTCTTTCCCAGACATGTCTCTCTTTCTTTGCTTTCCTTTTATTCCATTCTCTGAGTTTGGGTTCTTATTTTCTTACCCTCCTGATAATCTCCTGCTTTCTTCAGTCTTACCCATTTCTAATCTGTCCTCAGTAAATGCAAAACAACCTTCCTTGAAGTTCTGCTTACTTGAATTTTGTATTTCCTTGCACAAACATTTCCAGAGCTCCTTGCCGCTTAAAAGACTTTTCTGATTGCCATGGAAGGAACTGGGGTCAGAGTCTTTGCGCATGGAGGCCTGCCGGAGGATGCTGAGCCCAGCTTTCTCACCTGCCACACACCCTTGGACATGTGCTGCACCATGTCCATGAAGGGGAACATGCATGGTGGCTTATTGCCTTTTTAGATAGCTGTTATTGATAAGAATTTCTTCTTTTCTTTAAAAAAAATTGTTTTCTCTCCTTTTTGAGGTAATTTCTGCCTCCCTGTACCTTACTTCTCTTTGCTCTGTCCTCAGGAGCAATACAGAAGAAACTTCATTCTTTTATTTCAAAGCCCATCAAGTAGGTGATAAATGCTACACTCCCCTGACTGGCCCAGATACATCCAGTTATTTCTTATATTAAAATGGTTTCTCAATCATTCTCCATTTTGGCTATTTTACCTCGCAGTGCTCCAGGGTGTTAACAATAATCTTAAAATATACATTCCAGGGAAAACACAACTTTCCTGATGCATAGTATTCATCCCAGAGAACTTGATGTATTTGTACCACTCACTTGGCTCATTCTGTACTGTAATATTTATGGGGTTTTGTGGCCATAGAGAAGGGAGGGACTATTTCCCATGCCTTTGCATTTTGCTTGTGAACTAGTTCACCAGCTCCTGGAAAACAGCAACTCGATCCTGTAAATCTTTATTTCCTTTGAGGAAGGGCCTGCATCTAGGAGTCATTCAATAATTTGATTTTGAGAAATTAATCTCAAGTGTGGTATGTGGCTACATCGAGTGTTCACTTCTCGACTCATATCATTTGCTCTCTTGGCCGCCGATGACTCTGCTGACCACCGTTTCCCTTCTGGAAACTCCTCCTTTGGTGTCCTCCGGGTTTCCTACCTGACTCTGCACTTCTCAGCCGTCTATGCGATTTCTCTTTGTCACAGGTTCCCTCCAGCGCCCTTTCTCTTGCCCTTTCTCCTTTTCTTGTACTTCCTCCTCACTGCCACTTCCCTGCTGTAGTTTCCATCTTCTTGGGTGCAGGTTTCTGCTGTCATCTCCTGCAGTCAGCTTTCAGAAGCTTGGGAATGTTTGAAAATGGTATGGCTTAAGGGTCCTATCCTGGGAAAAAAGGCAGCGGGGAGAAGACAACAGAGGGATTTGAGAGATATTTGGGAAGGAGAATCGAATGAATTTGTGATCTATGGTATTCTCTGATGAGAACAGGGAAAGGAAGAGTCGGGGGCACTGGATAAGGTGCTTGGGCATTTCTGGCTCTAGGCGGTAGCTGCATTCGGGACCCCGGGGAGGAAGAGTTTGGGGCATCCCACTGCACACTGTGGTTCCCCATCAGAGCACTTCGCACACTCTCTGGGCATCACCTGTTTTCCTGTGTGTTCCTACAGCAGACCTGCTAAGAGTTCCGGGGAGTAAGGACTGACCGTGTAACCTATTGTGTTCATAGTTGGATTCCCTTTCCTTGCACTGACCTTGGTATATTATAAATACTTGATATACAATTGTTGAATGAATGAATGAGTTCTTGTAGCTTAATATCACAGATTGTGACATGTTTAAAATATCTTTTTAGAAAAAGGTTTGGTGGAGACAGTTTAAGATTGATCAGGAAAGAACCTGACATCATATCGTATAACTGGAGTTACACACAATAGGGGAAAAAAGACAAAAATGGAACTTAAAAATGTACAGTGGCATTTTTTTTTCTCAGGCAAACGACAGAACACATTGGACCCAACCAGGGAAGTAATATTTCCTGAGCACTGTTATGGATAAGGCTCTGTGGTAGGGGCTCTGGGTAGTGACCACACACCCCTGTTTGCTCAGGAGAGGTCTGGTTCATGCCTATGGTCCCAGCTGCAGTATTAAAAATGCCCTCTTGTTCTCTGAAGTGTTCTTATGTGGACACTATATTAACTGATCACACTATTCCTGGGGGATACAAATCATTCCAATTCAAAGCAAGAAAGGAGATTGTTTTTGTATAGGTTGAGACGGGAGTCAGGGAGTCAGGAGTCAGGCATGGGGAATTTAGGTCGTGAGGAAATTCACCCAAGAAAATTGCTGGGAGAAAGAAATACACTTCAAACGCCAGAATCAAGAAATTTCCGAAAAGAAGACCCAGGGGCTGACTGAGACAGGAGTCTAGCGTGGCATCACCTTTAAGATGTTGGCAATTCCTGGGCAGCCTTTCCTCATTGGCTGACGAGCAACAACGCCAAGTTTGCTGACCACGTGGTCTTCACCTTGGCAGGGGACAGAAAACTGCTGACAGTCAGGACCCAGTGTTACCCCCGAAGGGCAGGTGAGTCCTGCATTCCTGGTCCAGCTGAGAAATTGTAAGTGGAGGGAGGTGAAGGTGAGAGAGGAACCCAAATGGAATCAAGTGTGATGTGGAGGCCCCTCCTCCCTGACGAGTCAAGGATGAAGTCAGAGAGAGACATGCACTGTGATGAGTTGGAGCCCCAGAGGTGTGCTGGAACAGTGTGGAGACAGGCGAAGAGATATTTTTGAGTGGGAAATCAGGAGAGAGGGAGGCAGGCGTCTGAAGAGGAATTTTGGGGGCTTCTACCATGTATGGTTTGTAAAAATACTTTTCCTTCTTATGGGAATTGCATAGGCTTCCCCAGCTTTGCCCGTGGCGTGGACTCCGGCAAACATCTGAGGACCTCCATGTATGCCAAGCACATATCTGCGTGGTTATATATTTCAACAGAATAAAGATTATGGATGGAATTAATAAAAAACCAGTGCTCAAAAGCAATACTGAAGTCATGACTACTTTTTATATGTATCTCCCCACCGATAGATAATAAAAGAAGAGACATTTTTACATGTGAGTGTGAGGAGGAGTTTCTTACGACTTTCGGAAGCAGAAGGGTGACAAACACAGGTGTGTGAACATCCTCTATTCCTTAATCTCCCTGGGTCTTTGCAGCTTCCTACATCAACTTGCAGCTTTGAACTTTCCTGTGGAATGGCACGCAGTTTTCATTTTTAATAAAAACCTGGAGGCTATTTCGGACATAGGAGTTTGATGTCTTCCGTGAATTTCCTTTTGGAAGGTGAGAAAGAAAAGGGGGCAGATACATGCTCAGGCGGTGCCTCAGATGTTTTCTTTGCTGATGACAGTGTTGAAAATATGCACGGACAAAAGAGACCTGACTTACCTCTGTATGGACTGTGTATATTTCTGCGGTGAGTGACTGATTCTGTCGCGTTCTTGTACATAATTCTTGGGCTCCCCCTCACAGCGTCCTTCTTCCCCACCCCTCCCTAGTTGAGCTGGGCTGATTCCTTTATAGATTATTCTTGCAATACTTTCTGTTCACTATTAGCATTTAAGGGTTGTAGTACATGTGCATGTTTGTGTATTTATGTTCTGGCTTCTTTCCTTGAACATACTGTTAATTTTCCCATGTCATTCAAGTTTTCATTTAAAACGAATTCTCCTAGATTCCCATATGTATATTCCATAAGTCACTTGAACTCTTTTGGGGGTAATTTCTGAGGTTTTATCATCAGAAATAGCGCCGTGTCCGGAGCATTGCAGGAGCATGTTCTACCTTCCCAGATGATTCTCCCCGAAGTAGCTGACGTCGCCTGGGCTCCACGTTCGGGCGCTCAGCCTGCGGACTCAGGATGGGCTCCGGAGTCGAGCATGTGGCCTCCGACTGAGCACAGCTCCTCCTGCCGCAGCTCTTGGCTGCGTGACGGGCTTGTGATCCAAACAGCCAGCGAGATGCAGTGAGTCTTTGGCCGAGACTTCTGAGAGGCTCACACTCTTTCCTCGGAGGATTTACAGATGGGAGGCCGCGGGAGGGGTGCTGCTGAGATGGTCCTGCCGCTGCGGGGAGCCTCAGGGTGACGCCCGGGAGGAAAGCAGGGCAGAACCAGAAGACAAGTCAACCACAAAACAAACAAACAAAAACAAAACCTGGGTTAATGAGGTCGTTTGAATTCCCACTGTAGCCTGTTCTGCGTCTGAACTTTTCACTTATTGAACCACTAAATCCTGCAACTACTGCCCCTCCCCCTCAACACGCCACACACCCACACACCCACACACACACACACACACGCACGCACACAGGCACACGTGCACACACACTCCTTATTTTCGAGTCTGTCTACACTGAGAGCCTGGTGTCCCAGTGACTGAGCCCTGCTGTGGTCTCTTTGCTCACATGTCATTGACTTCACAGTGAATGATCCTTTGGATCTTGAGAGCCGGCATGGATTGGTGTTCACCTTGTGTGAAAGCCTTTACATCCATTATCACATTTGGTCCTTCCACTAATCATGGGAAGTAGCTACAATTAAGCCTTCATTTTACACATAAGGAAATTGAGGCTCAAGGAGAAGTCAAGAGCAAAACATTAGGCTAGCGAGTGGCCGAGCTGGGCTTCAGTCCTGGGTCTGTCTGTTTCCAGAGCCACCACTACAACACTGCTGGCCTTTCTATTACTTCTAATTGCCTTTATTTATTCCCTAAGAAAAAAGTGAATTTTGTGTGAACTGAGAAAGACCTGAGCATGAGAAAAGCCTCAGAGGTGGGACCACAGCTGTGTGTGTGTGTGGGCGGGGGGGGGGGGGGGGGGGGCAATGGGTGAACTTTAGGAATCTTTCCTATCACAGAGTCTAAGATTCTAAGAAGTCCAGTCTATCCAGAACTGAGAGCTCATGTGGACATGTGCGTAATGAGGTTGGAGCAGGTTTTGAACCCTTCTTTAAGAAGTCTAATTGTGATATTATGAGCAATGAAGGGTCCTTATTTCCTTCAGAAGGTGGGTAAACTGTGGCTTTGGTGGCCCCCAGTGAACCTGCATCCTAGTATTCATGACCATGTGTGCTTCCCCCCACACTGATCTAGTGCCGTGTTGCAGCAGCTCCCTCCAGCCCCCACCCTTGTCCCCCAGGATTGCTGCTCACCTGGCACAGGCTGCACGGGCGAGAGGGGGGCCTGGGTTCCAGGAGCCCTACTACAGCAACTGTAAGAGAGCAGGAGCTCCTGGGAGTGTTGCAGTTGCAACATTGACGTGTTCTAGAAAAGGGGGAGTAGCTAGGCCTCTAGCTGAGATGGAAACATCTCTCTTCTGTCAGGTTTACCTCCGGAGAGAGTGGGCATCGTTTTCTGTCCTCCTCCTCACATCCGGGGGAAGATTGGATGAAGGATCACTGTGGTTGGGGCAGGGTAGACACAAAGGACATTGCACCCCCTTATAATTTTGGAAGACTTGCCATGGCATCCTCCTTTGTGCAAAACCTAGACCCACTGCACACATTTTCCAAAAAGCATTAAAAAAAATTCACAGCAGATTTAATTGATATGGAGTTGAACCAATTGTGCTGCATTTAAGAGTGTGTTATACTAGAACCAGAATGAAATATCCTGGCCCTTTTTAAGCCAGGCAATCTGGTTATATTGCCTTATTCTGGGTATACAACAATGCCATAGCAATTGGAAGCCACATAACATCTTTGGTTTTCCTTTTTCCGTATTCCAAAGGCAACTTATCTTACTAGTTCAGCAGTAGAAGAAGAGTCAAGAGACATAGGCTCGGAGCTGCTGCTCATCTGTATGGCATCTTGGTGCCTGTTAGAAGATGTCCTCTCTGGGTGGCAGCGGCCCTGTGGGCAGATGATACCCCTTCTGTGTGGGTGCTAGTCCCACACCAAAGCACGCCGCTGGGCTCAGAGAGTGCAGGCTGAATTTTCGTCCCCACTTGCTCCTTGACCAGGGGCCTGTGGACAGTGCAGAAAGTGTACACCTGTTCTTGTGTCTCTCCTGAGGCTCTACTCCAGCACTGCCATAAGCAGGTTGTGTGACTGAATCTGGGTTTCCTCAGCGTGGAGAGAGCACTGCATCTAGGGCCAGAACACCCCGTTGGCGGCTTACCTCCTCCTTTTGGTCACAACATGACCAAGTCCTTGATCTCAGTAGGTCCTAATTTTCTGGTTTGGAAAATGGAGGTGGGTAAACTAGAGAATCTCCCAGAACCTCCTTCCTGATTCAAAAAGCTTGGGTATTAATATGTTGCAGAAAGCCAGGCATGTATTCAGAATCTTCAAGTTTCATTAGAGGACTTGCTTAATAGTCTGCTGCCATCTTCTTCCCTTTATTGCAACTCAGTCAATTAGTCAATTTCTCTGCATTTTCGTTTTGCTCTTTTTGTCAAATGGAGATAATAGAGATGCCTTAGAGGGATTCACGGAGGATAAACTAATTAATGCTCATAAAGTCCTTGTGGCCCTGTGCCGGCTAAGTGGTCATGATTCTGAACAGATCTTTATAGTTCTTGGCTGCTGCTGCCTGAGCATCAGACAGCACCGCTTCCAACATGATGTTCATTTAAAAACAAAGCAAAACAAAAAATCAAAACAGACACACTGAGGCATTGGGAGGAAGCACGTCAGAAGCCCAGGCCAGAATACTGGCTGGGAAGGTGATGGAGGACAGTAGGTGGGGTGAGTTGAGGAGGAAGGAATTGTGAATGGAAAGAATTGCTGCTGCAGTCGAGATTTTTCAGACCTGAGCTCCCAGGCGGTTCTGCTTGCTGATGGGATCAGGTAGCTGCAGAAGGGTTGACACCAAGACTGGCAGAAGCACCTTCTGGCTCCGTATCTGTTGTTGGCTCTCCTGGCTTGGGTCCTACACTCTCTCCTCTCCCTTGCCTTCATTACGTGGGATGGCGAAGGCAAGGAAGCAGCTGAGAGGAAGGCAGGATCCATTTCCTTTGGAGCCGATCTGACTGTGACACTGAAGACTCTAGCCAACTGATTCAAAACACCGATATAATACTTTACTCGTTGGTCTACGTTATGCTCTGGACAATTTGACACTCCAGAAACCAGAAAACCTATTTTAGAATAGAACATAAACACGAGCCATTATTTCTATCTAGATTCTAATTCTTCCTTGAAGCATTTTCAGGTCTTTTCAGTGGAAATCAACTCCCTCTTCCTAACACTTCCATATTGCTTTATGGACGGCCATATATTAGAGATAGTTGTGCAACTACCATGATAAATTTTAAGTTCCAGAGAGCAGAGAACATGTTATTCATCTGTGAGCTCCCTGAAGTGTCTAGCAGACCACTTTCAAAATAGGAAGTCTTCAATAACTACTCAGTAAGCTGAGTTATGTTATGTTATAAAGAAGAAGAATATGGTAGAATTGAATGATGGGATTTCAGAATTTTAGGATTTTTGACTTTCTTGGATTTATCACTTAGGTAAATCCTATTTTTTCTTCTTAATTTGACATTCATTGTGAGACTAGAATTCTTCTTTTGACAAGATTAGTTTATTTATTATCTAATCATATCACCTTGGAAGACAAAGGGCAGTGACCTAAGGGAAAAAATGAGATAAAATTAATTTTGTTTGGAAAAGGGATGGGTGGATAGATCTGGAATGGAAGAGGATGGATAACATGGCAGAAGTAGCAAAGGAAAATTTCATTTGTTCTATGCTACTCCTCTTGGGCAGATTGGATTTTAGTTATGTAACTTCTCACTGGGATGGATCCCTTTTGAGAGTCTTTTGATAGGGAGCAAATAAGGTCCTTGCTTGCCCCAAATCACCAAGAACATTAAATGAGGTGAACACTGGTCTGTCTTCTGATTTGGCTGAACTTTGGATAATGATGTATATTGTCAGCAAATCCTTCAGCAAATTCTTAGCACATAATTTGCTAAGGAATATTTACCTTTGCCCTCAAAGTATCTAGAAAGTGGAGTTATAATATTATATTTCCATGATCTTCATAGGCAAAAAGGAAGTTTGCTGACCCCTCAATCATGTTTTCACCCTAAGTGGGAAGCTATAATCAAAGAATTCTTTCTAGATCTGCCTTTGTCTCAAGAAGTTACCTGGTCCATTCTCTCATTTTACAAATGAGATACGGGGGCCCAGACTGCTGAAATGATAGGCCAAGGCAGAAAGCCTGGGATCAGAACCCAAGTTTCTGACTTTGAGTCCTGGATACTATTGTTACTTTATTTTGTTTTCCTGTGATGGTATTGTCTGGCTTGAATTCATAGAAGCAACCATTTTTGTTTGAATTTATATTTTGCTTCATTCAGTGCACCATGTAATATGCCACAGGTTGCCTTCTGTGTGGGCTGATTACCAGGATTTGCCCTCCCATGGCATTCAAATATTTATAGTAAGGATGTTAGCTTCCTCCTAGCCAGAACCCATATGACCATTCCTAGGGGATTTAAGTTAGGATATTTAGAAGCTAACAAAGGATTTATTAGGATGACTGAATCTATGGTATATAATGCAAATCATTTATTGTCATTACTGTATCAGTAAAGAATGCTTTATGCTGCAAGTATGCTGAGTAACTGGCTTATGCAATATGAAGATGTTTAGTTATCTCACATACAAGTGGGTGAGCAGAAGTTCAACAATGTTCTCAAAGTCCAAGACTCTGACTTTCTGTCCCACCACTCTCAGGCCTTGGCATGCTGACTTATGTCTCAAGTTTGCTGCCCTTTCTAGGCATCAGTTTGTATTCTAGGCAGCAACAAGGGGGATACTGGTGATCTTATTTCCTTTTTTTTTTGAAGAAAATAAATGTCATTTTAGAAGTTGGCCCACCCCTGACCTATAGATTTCCTACTTCTCTTTGGTCAGAACTCTTGTCTGAAAAGGGACTGGGAAAGGGTTACACAGCTTTTCTACCTCTACAGTGGATGTGGGCAAGGAAAGTATACTAGACATAGTGTTGAGATAGTCACCCTTCAATATAATATAGCCCGAATCTATACAATGACTGTAAGTAATATTTTATATCAACTTCGAGTTCTGCTTCATTGTCTGGTCCATCTTCCCTGATGGAGAAATCAGCAGGTAGACTTCTTTGTCTGGTTAGATTCAAGATAATTTACAGAATGTGCCAAATGTGCCCAAAGTGAGGGCCAGGCAACATGAAAGGGTCAATAGGCAGGCTGGGATCAAGGTGTAAGTAAAAGTGCATCATCCAAAGGAGAGGAAGCAGACCAAAGTGGGCTCTGGAGCCATACTGTTCTAGTTTTAAGTTCTGGCTGTGTTACTTCCTAACTATGTGACTTCACCAACTTACATAAACTCTCTATGCCTCGGTTTCCTCATGAGTTTAATGAGAATAATTATGACCTATTCATTGAGTTGTTGTGAGGAGTTATATTTATAAGTCCCTGAACACAGTCTCTGGCTCATAGTAAGTATTCAATATCATCATCACAGTCATTGTCAAAACAGGAGGGATTTGTAGTATAGCCATTAGGAATTGGTGTATAGAATGAAGAAGTCTCAGACCCTGAGCTATGAGAGCATAAGAGGAATGAAGTCAGCCAATACCTATTCCCTGCAGTGAGGGTAGGCTGCCTCCATTAAAATGATTCCCTGTTGCAAGATAGTATCATTGACTCATGTGTGGGAGTATACCTCTTTTTTTTTTTTTTATTTTGGTATCATTAATCTACAGTTACAGAAAGAACATTATGTTTACTAGGTTCCCCCCCTTCACCAAGTCCCCCCCACATACTCCTTCACAGTCACTGTCCATCTGTGTAGTAAGATGCTGTAAAATCACTACTTGTCTTCTCTGTCTTGCACAGCCCTCCCTGTGCCCCCTACGCATTATACAAGCTAATCGTAATGCCCTCTTTCTTTTTTCCTGCCCTTATCCCTCCCTTCCCACCCATCCTCCGTAGTCCCTTTCCCTTTGGTAACTATTAGTCCATTCTTGGGTTCTGTGATTCTGCTGCTGTTTTGTTCCTTCAGTTTTCCTTTGTTCTTATACTCCACATATGAGTGAAATCATTTGGTACTTGTCCTTCTCCGCTTGGCTTATTTCACTGAGCATAATACCCTCTAGCTCCATCCATGTTGTTGCGAATGGTAGGATCTGTTTTTGGGAGTATACCTCTTATATGGCTTAAACTTATCTCCTGGAAGGTGGTGTACTGCATAGGATTCCTGCATATAGAAATGGGATGATGGAGGGGGGGAAATGCTGGTGACAGAAGTCCCAGAAAGGAGAGTGGTGCATGAGTATTCTGGTCGTGGATCTTCTGCCAAGAGCGCCACAGGTCTATAAGAATCTTTCACTATAAAAGTCTTAGAGCATTAGTTTCTCCCTTTGATCATCCCTGCCCGGCTTTGATTGACTGATTGATTGAGTGTCTAATATGTGTTTTATAAGCCACTGGGATGCCCACCACCAGTATCCTCTTGTATAACAGTAGCTCTAGGTTGGGTAGGCATTTGGAATGTAACTTAGACCTGAGCAATGTGTCTAAGTCCACCACTGGCTAGGATCTCAAAGTGCAGTAGAGATGTAAGACAAAGTTTAGATGGTTCCCACTCTCCTCTGGAACTGGACAACATCTGACTACCCACAGCTGTATCAACAGCTGTCAATTGTCAGTTATGTAGCTTCTTCCCTTTCCAGAAAAGACCTGATATAGATGATATGAAACACATATATCAGACACTGTTATTATTATTTTTTTCCTATTTCTTTTTTTTTTCTGACACTGTTATTTATGTTAACTAAACTAACCCACAAAACAACTCTGTGAGGTAAGTATAATGATCACCCTGATTATTACAGATGATTATTACCTTACAAAGATCTCAAAGGTGTCTGTTGTTATGGAAAGGAGATGTGGCTAGGTCTAAGCCCATGTGTCTGGACTTCTGCTAAGGCCCATGACTTCAGAAAGGCTAGGAAGATTGGTCTGTGGTTGTTCTTATAGACTGCTTTATTAGAACTTTTTCATGAGTGAGTGGAGTTTAATGAAGCATCTATCCAAACCAACCCTTAGTGCTGTGACAGAGATAATAAAGGAGAAAAGCCCATGTCTGGGCTTTTCCTGAGATATATCAGTCAATGACTTTTGTAAGGCTTCCTTTTGTCCTTGAAGTACACACATAACGAGATGACTAGCAGATGGGTATATTTGCTCTACAGTTTCTAGGGTAGCAGAGTTTAGGATTTCAGCCTTGATAGAGAGGTTTGAAGTCAGAGAAGACTATGGAAGAAAAGGTTATGAAGATTGAGCTGGGTCTGGTGAAGGATGAATAGAAAATGGTTGGGCAGGAAATTCCCAGTATTGGCAAAGATATGGAAAAAAAATACAGGGCTTAAACCTGAGCTGTTCATTGACTAGAATATAGGGAAAATGAAGGGGAATATTTGGAAGTAAAAAGGGTGGTGGTGGGGATTGAGTATAGAAGACTTTGAATGCCAGGACAAGGAGTATGAATTCTACTCTGTAGGCAATGGGGAACCTGTTAAATAAAATTTAAGTAAAAAGTGGGGCACTGGAGGGAAGAAAGCTTTTGTTTCACTTACGTCTCTGTATTAACTCAACCTGGGGCTATTATAGTCACTGCCTGACTTGTGACTACAGATCGAAGACTTGCGGAGTATTTCAATCCTCAGTGCTGTCTTCCTGACCACCACCGTGTGTCTGAGAGTAAGACTGAGGCAAAGAACTGTGAGATGGATGAGTGGAACCAGGATTTACATTGTGTGACCCTCAGATCTGTTTGTTCATTTAACAAACTTTTTTGAGCTTCCTTTTGGTACAGGAGATATAACCATTAATGAACATGGTTTTAGGGAAAACAGTCACCCCCAAACTTAATCTACTGCATATCTTATTGGCTCAATGCTTAAATTCTTAGATCTGACTCCTTTATACTGCTCCTGTGGAGCACCTGGTTCTGAGCTGCCATTATCTCTTGCCCAACTCCTTTTATAGCCTCTTAACTGAGCTCCTGGCTTTTATTCTTGAGACTCCATACACACACATAGAGCAGTCAGACTAATGTCATGAAAGCAAAAGTCAGATCTCAATGCCTACCTTCATAAAACCCTTCAATGGCTAAATCCAAACACCTCTCCATACCCGACAGTCCCTGTATGAACACCTACCCTCACCAAGACCTCTGATCTTACTTACATCCCACCTCTCTCTCCCTTGCTCATTTATACTCCATCCTCACTGGCTTCTTGTTCCTTGTACAATCATAGTATATTTCTGCCTCAGAACCTTTGCCCTTGCTGTTCCCTGTGCTTGGAATGTTCTCCCAGATTCCAACATGGCTGCACACCCACTTTCAGATCTCTATTCAATCTCAACTCCTCAGAGAGCCATTCTCTGGCTAACTATCCAGCTATCTTAATGGTATGGAACACTACCTGAAAATATACTTTTAATTATTTGTCCATTTGTTTACTGTGTTTGTTGTTCAATAAATTTAAGAATGTAAGCTCTGTAAAGAGAGGACTGGACTTATTCACTGTGGTATCCTCATCATCTAGGGCAGAGCCTGGTCTACAAGCATACGCAGTATTATTGAATGATTGAATGTTAACTGTTGGGACTTCTTTCACAGCTTGCAAGGAAAGTGGTTTCTTCCCTCAAAAAACTTAACGTCTGTCTATATATGTTTTCTTCACTTATCACAGATCCAAATTGCCCCTCCTGACTTTGCAACTCTTGAATAAGTGACATTCATTTCAGACATATTATGGCAGTCTGTAAGTAGTAGAGTGCATTTTTTATTTTAATTCTTTTGACTGCTCTGAATAGTTTTTTTCTGGTTGTTAGTAATTAAAACAAACAAGCAGAAAGACTCATATTATTCTATCTCATTGCCAAGTTGGATATTGCTCAACTCAAAATTAAATGTACACACACCCATAAAACTAGCCAAACTGGCTATTACAATTACATAAAGTTCCTTGTGTTCATTAGCAGTGTTGCCTTTCATGGGTTTATCCTGTTTGGCATATACATCAAAGTAACAGTCATAAAGACCTATAGAAATTGGGAGTATATAGATGTGGAAAAAATTTTAAGATTTTTAAAAATGATTTTGTTTCCAGCTAAACTGCTACAAAAACACAACCTTGTTACTGTGCTGTAAAGTGTAAGGTACAAAATAGAGAAATTCAATATTTTGCCAAAACTTGGTATACTTTAATCCCAACTGTCAGTCACCTAAAAATGGCAGATATGATTCAGCCTTGTATTCAGCATCTTGGGAATTAGTGTCAGAATACCAGCCCTGATTCTCTTTAGTCAACGATTCATTTGCTAACATGATGAACAAGTCGGAGAGCCAGCAATGTTGGCCACTAATACCAGATACTTAGAAGCTACTTAGGTTTAATGGCATTGAGGATATGTTTTTATCTGTGGGGAGAAAGGGTCCTCAATCTGCTGTTCTGAATTTTAATGTTTCTATTTGAACAGGGGAATGAGCTTTTTGGGATTCCCACACTTTCCATTTTCTTATGGGTAGTACCCATACATTTGTAAGTTGAGAATTGAGAATAAAAAAGGGTGATGAAGTCTCCTTGAGAAAACCATGCAGATGAAGTTCACAGAGGTTTGATGAGTATGTTGAGTAAAAAATACTTAGCTTCAATTCATTGTTTGCTTCAAAGGCACGGCTTTGTACTTTTTTGAATATAAGGAATTCAGAAAAATTGAGGCATCTGGTCAGATTGAGATTCTTTTCATGTGATTTTTTTATTTGCATGTCTACCCCTAAGGGTAGGCGGTGAGCTCCTTGAAGTTAGAGCCTGATTCCCATTGGCTGGCACGGCAAGCTCTGTAGCTTTATAACAATGATGATTGTCGTGATACTGGTAATGGCTAACATTACTCAGCTCACCATATGCCACACAGTACTGCCAACTGCTTTGCATACATTATCTTATTTCATTCTCACAACAATATATTCTGTCCATATTTTGTGAAGAAACTGAGCCTTAGAGATGTTCATAAATTGGTCCACAGCTAGAGAAGTGTTGGACCTGGGATTTGTAACCATTTCTGTTCTCTGTCCCAAGTCCATGTTGTTAATTACTACTCTCTATGTGTGTCACCTGAATAAATGAGAGTATAGTTAAACAAAGCCCCCACCTTCACACCTGGCCCCCGTGACTCATTCAGGAGTTAAAATGTGACAGTCAGTATTAGACAAAGGTAATGTCTTGAGCTAACCATGGTTTTACCAACCAGTAAGAGAAGAGAAATTTTCAGTGTGGGTAACAAGAAATGGAGGGATTACCTGTATCACTAATCAGCTCCAAAAGTGAGGGGGATAGTAGACTTAAAGAAAAGGGGAGAGAAAAGTGCCACAAAAGGGAAACCTGAGTAAAGAGAAAAGTAGGAATTTTTAAAAGAGGAGGTAGGCAGGTTTTCATTCCCAGAAGTTTCCAATATGATGCATTTAAACCCCCCTCTTGTTCAGATTCCTGCCGGTATTCACGAAACAGAAGAAAAGAAAGCAAGTGGAGAGGTTTGAGCATGTCTCTGTACCCTGGACTGCCTTCCCTATTTCTCTTTCCCCTGAGTAATCTGTGCTTTGGAAGCAAATGGGTGGAAAGTTTTCCCACTTCGGCTTGCCTTGATTTTGCATGTGGGTGTAGTTTGTGTGCCCGACTCTTCCATAGGGAGTTCAGGTTGCTTTACCTTATACTGAGTCCTGACAAGGTGAGACATGTGCCTGTGGTTGCAGGCCTGTCCCCGGAAAACTTGTCTTACTGGATATGGAAATCGTTAAAGCAAAGTGGGAGGCCAGGTTCTCTTATTTTCATGCTGATACTGGGGTTGCTTTCCTCCTGCCCAGTCAGAGCATGGCATCGATGGAGCAAGTAGGACCAGGAGGGAACCATTTGCATGTAACGCTCACCTGGCAAATCTGAAACGTTGGCCAGGGTTGCCACTGGTACAGACGACTGGTGTTCAAAAGGAATGTCTCCATCAAAAAGCAAAAGAAAAGATATCACAGTGTTTCAGCCCTTGTGTTCTCTCCTTGCTCTGGATCTCACTGTCCTGATGATTCTCAAGCTTTTCAAACAGATTTTTTTTCTGATTTCATTTTTCGTTCCTGATTCTGTGTCATCATTTTTGCAGAACCGTCTTAGGCCTCAGCATTAGCACGCTGCAGCCCTGCGGTAGGGAAAGGCAGCTCACTTAGTAAAGCCAGCATCAGCCGCCGCTAACGAAGCTGTTCTTCCTCTAATGTCCTTATGTAAGAATTAATGCTCAGGGAACATCAATGTTCAAAGACTTAATTTGGATAAGCATTTTAAAGCTTATCTGCTTAATCAGAGTTTATCTGATCTTTTCTGTATAATTTCTGTTTTTTCTTTCTTTTCTTTGTTCTGCAAATTTTCCAAGAACAGGTATCTGTGTGATATTCTCCCTGCTTCCTTGTCTAGGGCAGATAGGAACTTTTGTGAGACCTGACATTCCTGTGATAGTTTGATAACTTTCACTTCAGGGGTAACAAAGTAGGGTTCAGATGTGTGCAAATGCAAAACCAAGCAAGATACCAGAAGAACTAACAAACAATCCCCTCCTTCCCTGAAAGTTTCTAGTGAGAAGAAGCAGCACTTTGGTGGAATTTAGGTATTTTCTCCCTCTTAGTTTAACTCTTTCCCAGCTGGTTGCAGTGGCCCTTGAGAGCTTTTTGCTTCTGGGAGCGCCTACACAGAGGACAGGCAGCCTTATCTGCCCTCTGTTCCCTCCCCCCAACTTTCAGGTCTTTCTGAATCTATTTTTAATTTCCTGAAATGTACATGAGACAAAAATAATACAAATATAATACATAGCTAATTTATATGCATCTTTCTCAAGGAGGATGAAGTAGTCATTTTTTCCAACCTCCCAATGTGATTTTTTTTTTCCTCCTATGACAGACCTGATTTCTTGCATCTTTTCACAATTACTGACAGGCACTCTACCGTCCTACCCTCTTGTGCATCTTATGCTTCTGCTTGTACAAAAAGGCTCATCAGGCCAAAGCATAAGCAGACAGAACCATAAGCAGTCAGGACTTTGGGAGGAAAGGAAATGGTTTGGTGGAAGCTCTTATTTTTTTTGTTTGATGACTGGAATGAATACTCCAGGGGACAATTGAAAGAACAGTTACATTCATTTTATAGTTTCTGCTTGTTGGCTTATTTTATCCAACAAAGAAAGAAAGAAAATGCCATGCTCCAGAACTCCATCTGTTGTTACATTTCACGAAGGCTTAATGCACTGAAAAATAGGCTAATCATACTTTGTGCTCGTTTTCTCTACCTTTGGACTGATACCAGTCATAAAACCCCATCTTGTACAGACAATCTGTTAAAATAAGTTACTAAGAAACCCAAATAGGTGTAAAGGTCATTCTTAGTGTGAGTGGGCTTTCTTTTTGCTGTGGTTACAGCCAAACCCACACTCACTTTGAATGGTATTTTATAGTTGATATTTTAAACTGTAAAGCACATTACATGATTGTAGAACCGCGCCCAGCAGAGTCAATTTTCCTGTTTCAGAACTCTTGTGTGATTCAGTGCATAATTCATGATCCTTTGTCATGTTCTCATTTTGTTCAGACCTCAGAGCTTATAAGCGTGTTGCTCCCCTGCATTTTAAACATGTCATCTCTCCCAAGGTGCATCTAAAGAAAAATATGGGCAGTGGAAAGAAAACTAAAGGTGTCTGTAGGAGGAGAGACAGAAGATGTTGATAACAAGTTGGAAGGAATTCTATTTCTGGAGAACGTGAGAAAAATTTAACAAATTACGGGAAGGGCATATAAGTTTGAGGGCAAAAGCAAATGCATTTGAAGCAAAGAGATTACTTCCCTACCATTTTCCAAGCACCTATGAGACACCAGCCATTATGTCAAGCACTTTAGATATGTTATCTCATTAAATCCTTGGCAAACTTCGATGAAATATACAGAATATGGGTTAAGAAAGGTAAATGACTTGCTTAAGTTCTCATAGAAAGGAATTAGCTGAGCTACAACTCCAGCTGAGTGTGGTTTAGCTCCCACTTAGCCTGTGTCCCCAGCCACTTCCTTGATGGAGCCCTCCCTGAGGTGGTCACCCACATCTCGGCTCCCATGCTTTGTAGTTGCACGAGCAGAATAGAAGTGTCTTTTTCGATCTGGCATGGCTTTTCAATGATAAGGTAATGAAATGATAAGGTAATGAATGGCTGGTAATAATGCTGAAAATTTAGATGCTCAGCCAAAAGTATAGAGCTTCTATGCTTATCTGAATAGAAGGGAAATAATGTGTGACATGCAACTTATCTTGCTCTTCTCCAACTGTGAGCAATGATGAGTCATTACTTTTAATAAAGTCAAAGCAGATCATTTTTTTTCTGTGCAGGAAAATCCATTGTTTTTCACAACCCACTCCTACCTTTAAGTGAATCTGTTAAATTGTCTATGTTTTCAGTAAAACTTTCCAACTCCTTTCCCTGCCAGCCTAGAAGCAGGATTGTTTCTTTTCTTTCTCATTCTCATCTAAGTAAAAAAGGTCTCTCTCTGATCCTCATATGTGAAGTTGCCTTAGCTGACTTTGGAGCTTTCTAGACCAATGTTCTTTTTTCTGCAAAGATAAATCATTTACAGCAATAATCATTCTGAAATGTAGTATCGATTTCCCCCATTCATCTGTGCTGTATGATTATGTAACTTTCAGTCAAATGAGATTAAGAAAAAATACTCATATCCTTCCTGATTAGAAACTGGGCCTCAAAAAACTGACAATTTTTTGGGGGAGTCACAAAAAAATTTTTAATACTTTAGTTACCAAGGGAGGGCTGGAGTAGCCGCAGGAGGAGTGTGCTTTGGTGGGATGTACGCTGGAGGGGTGATGGTCATTGCTGCCTGGAGTAGCCGGAGAGGAGAATGAGTCAGTATCTGAGCTAATCTTGAGAGAACAATTGAATTTGGTTAGGTGAAAATGAGCAGGAAGAAACTGCCATGCAGCGCTCGGAGCATGGGAGAACACCCAGAGACAGAAACGTGTATTGCGTATGGATGGGATGACAAAAAACATTGGGAAAGATGAAAGATATGTTTGCCATTCCATTGTTAGACCAGATTCTTTATTTTCATCTGCAGGAGTTTTCTAGACCTGGGTAGAGAAAAAGTGAATCCCGGCCAGACCTCCAGTTGGCTGCAATGAGACACGAAAGGAAGACACGCTCCCCTTAATTTCTCCTGTTCTCCGTGTCTTGGCTAGTGACAGGCACAAGCCCTTCTCAGTGCTATTGTTGCTAAGACAGTAAACGGATGAATAAAGTGGCACATATTATAGGGACAAAATGACTAAACTAAAGACCATCGATAGTAGATTTCTCTATTTCAGCACTACTGGCATTTAGAGCTGGGTAATTTTTTGTCTTGGGGGACGGGGACTATGTTATAAAATGCAGGATATTTAACAGCGTCCTAACTCGCTAGCTGCCAGGAGCAGCCCAGACTCATGGCCCCAATTGGGAGAACCAGAAATGTCTCCAGACATTGCCCAATGCCCCCTGGGGGGGGCAAAATAGTCTCCAGCTGAGACCCTTGCTTTATGGGAGATAGAATGACCCAGTAATAGGCATGGCTTTTTTGCGCCTGGAAACTTGCTGAGCCAGGGTGAAGATTTATGACCTGAGAAAAGGGAACCAAAGCAGGTGTGGAGCTTGAGAAAGGGTACTGTCTCTGCCCTGAAAGGATCTCAGGGTCAAGAATATGTCTTATTCATCTTCAGATCTTCTCCCTAGGGCCTAACACAGTTCTCACAACCTAGAAAATGGCCAGTAAATGTTGTTGAATAAATGGGATATTTGCTTAAAATCTCAGAGAAGAAATTATAGGGACAAACAGCTATTTACTTGTAGCTGTGCCCTCTTATTGTGTTCTCTTGGAAGTCTCTTGTATATTTGTAAAAGTAACCAAGGATACCAGGATGATGACATAGAGCAAACATATGGGGAGAGGAAGAGAGCCACAGATGTCACAAGGCCTGTTTTTCAGGTTTATTGCCAGAAGGTGGAGGGTCTGGAAGAGAGAGGGTACAGAAGAAATGGGACAAGAGCCCTACAGCCTTCCAGTCTCTCTCACATTGGACACTGTTTACTGTTTTCATTGTTGCGAGTTATTGGTTTGGCACCTCTCGTCTTTGAACTTTGCATCTTGTCTAAACCCAGGGCTTATGCTTCTTTCTCCCAAAGGAGCAGGTCTGAGTTCCTGATCCTGAGTTGTGGAATTTGTGCCTTAGTAGCGAATGACTCAACTAGTCAAGGGAGGCGCGGTGAAGACTCTGGGGATAGGAGATGAGCTGGGATGGCAAAGATGTGTATGTCTGTCCTTCCAGCCAAGAGATGGCAAAGTAAAGGCTGAAAACAGGCGCTTGCTCTTCCTCCTCTCAGGGCTCTTGCTTCTTCTGCCACTCACGCCCTTCATTTTTGAGGAACATGTTACTTCATTTTTGAGTGACATGTATTTAACATATTTCCCGTAACTAATGACTAGTCTCAAAGGAAAAGGGTTAGAGTTCAAGGGAAACTGCTCTTCGGAAGCTGCTTATGTGAAATCTCCCAGACTGGCCATCCTCTAGGGCAGGCAGCTTTCCCTGCACTCTCCGGAGGGCGTGTGGCAGGCTCATTAGTCATCTGTCCCTTGATACTCCATCAGGATCGCATCTTAGGAATTCCAGCTAAACAGATTCAAGTGCTTCACTGATAGCTTCCCTTGGCTATCTTATAGACATCCCAACATTACATGTCCCCAAATGAAGGATTCCCCGCCTTGCCTCCCAACCTGCTCCAGAGTCCGTATCCATCTCATTCAAAGGCAATTCCAGCCTTCCAGGGACTTGGGTCAAGATCCTTGGAGGCATCCTCGGCTCTGTGTCATCGCACTCCAACAAATCTTGTTTGCTTCCCTTTCAAATTATATCTAAAGTCAGAGCATTTCTCAACATCGGCATTGCTACCATTCTCATGTGAGCTACCCACAGTTCAACACAGGGACCACGATGATATTCTAAAATTGCGTTAGGTCTTGCCACTTTTGTGCTCGAAACCTTTTACTGTCTCCCTGTCTCAGAGTTAAAAACACATTCTTTGCATGGTTCTATAGCTCCCTGATCCTTCACCTCTCCCCCATCATCTCCTGCCAGTCTCTCATTACTCACCAGCTTGCTTGCTACTTGCTGTTTCTTAAACCAAGATGACATACTGTGCCTCTTCCCTCATCCTGGAAACCTCTTCCCCTTGGTATCTATGAGGTTGCATTTGGCCCCTTCAAATCTTTGCTCAAGTAT